>NC_060148.1:58779242-61179242 GCF_021461385.2 Schistocerca piceifrons
AGTTGTAAAGGTACAACACTGGCGCCTATAGCTACATATCCACGAAGTTTTCATTAGATTTATATTTTCAGGGTGTATACACGGACAAGGAAAAAATTTCCCGGTTAAAAATACACTTTCACCTGGGTGAAAATAAAATTTTTCCTTGGTAAGTGACAGTATACTTTCCCTCGGAACTTTAAAACTTATCAATCCTTTGAATTGTTATGGTTTTATACGGGGGCGTAGATTTTCCCGGAACTTAAGAAAAAGAAACTCAGGCGGAAAAAAACAAGTTTTGGAAATATCTTTGATGAGCAGCAACATCTACGTTCCATATTTTCGTATTACGAAAGTATAAATTCGAACTCCATCAGACACCGCATGTTACTTTCCGAAACATTGGAATCGAGACTGCGATGCGCTTTTGTAAGCCAGTCATAGACCATGTCACGTGATCTCGCCAGCCGATCACAGCGGATATTCAGAGCATAGGACACGTGATGTAGTCAGCCAATAGAAACATCACTGATAAGTAGCCAGCAAAACACAAACAGGGAAAGTTAATAGTACAAATTAATATACATGGTGTTGCTACAAGACAAGCAAAGCTTTCACACACAATATTTGTCTCGAAGATTAATAAGCTAAGCTACAAGAGAAGCTAAGCTTTCACATATAATGTTCATCTTTTTAGTGCATGTTACACTTTATGATACTTCACATAAAAATTTTTAATAATGATATAAATGTCTGATCTTCAGGGATCGAAATTCTTCTAAATAGCTCGTAGTCAAACAGTTGATTTAAATGAGAGTCACACGCTCTATGATTTAAGAAATTCATCGTAAATTCTCGCACATAGTTCAACTTGCGGAAAAGGAAATTTATTTTGAAAATGACGCTTTTCAAACCGCACTATTTTCCCGCGACCTGTTAGAAATAGATGCGTTCCAGGAGGGGCCAGAGAGCGGCAGATAACAGGCGTTATCGTGCCTGCCCAGCTCCGTACGAAGCCCGTATGTTCGTACGCGTGAAACTTTAAAAGATCTTACATAATACCATAAAAGAAACAAGACATCAGAGGATACTCCAAGAGCGTCGGAATTTCGTGAACCATATAAAAATGCATAATCCGCCTTAAAGTGCACATTCGTACGTCCATATTCCCAATGAAGTAGGCCTCGACCTAATATTAAGCTTTTCAGTGTTGTTTTCGGGATGTAAATTTTCTTGAAGTACCAGTACTGTAATACCTCATGTTTGGTTCTTTATTATGGCAATGCCATACGTGCTACAATATGAAAATGCGCACTTGAAATGCAGCGGACGGTTGAAACTAGCCAATAGTGTGGAATTAAACGCTTCGTTTCAAATAAATTGACTTAGTGGAAAAGATTAATAAAATGTAAATTTCTTTAGCAAACTGACAAATATAGCTTCGTTGTTCTGCAAGGCGATTAATGCTTGACCGTCTGATAGTTGGAAATAAAATCTTAAACTAATAACATATTTTAGCCTTCCGTATTATGTGGGTGTGTTTTAATTCATTTGATAGCTCCCAGCCACAGAAATCCGTTTTGTTTTCATTTGACGTGAAACCAGTAAATGAAGAGGACTAGCAAAATCGCTAAATGTAAACATGGGTCTCCATTATAACTCGGATTACGATCTTTCCGAACCGAGGCATTACTAGATAATCCCCCCCCCCCCTCCCCCCTCAACGCTCCTCACTCGACCGATTGAGATTGGACGTCAAAAATTTAAAAGGGAACGACTTTATAAAAATATGTTCATTTTGTAGCGCACATCTTGCTGAAGAGTCTGATGCATAAAAAACACATCTTCGAGGAAACATAAGACATGTTACTTGATCTTACGTGTGCCAACGTGCAGTACCACTCCCTTCACACAGCATTCTTCTACCGCACGTCACTGTGGAACTCAAACGTGTATATTTTGTAGTGGATGCCATCAAACTATATTCAAGACAGTGGAAATAAAATATCCTGAGGTGCCTCTCCTGCTCTCAGACGGACGGTTTGACATCCTGCCCCTCATTTAAAAAAATCTCGCAGTTAATACTGGATGGATTATTTGAAACCAGGGGAACAAGAACTCTGAAATAGGATACATAAATTCAGTAAAGATAAGAGACAACCAAGGCAGTAAACATTTCTTCACGCCTTAGGTCCTAGCGTTTTCTTCTCTCTAATCTGGCTACAGCTTTACGTGGCGTGCTTTCCTTTCTGCGAAAGAATCTATTACCTAATCAAAGTTCGTCAAACGTTTTGCTACATGAAAAATCGAAATGTCGTTGTCTAATACCGGAAAAGCTGTTAATACCAATAGTACCAAAGACTGGTGTGGTTTCTCGAACTGAGTAAGTCTATTTTGCCACAGTCTGATAGATAAAACAAAATGCCTTTCTAATATTTCAGCAACTGTAACACACACCAAATAAGAGAGACTGTTTTGGCAATAATGGTCATTTTTATAACACGACGCAATATAATTCAATAAGTATCAATATGAAATGCTTATTTGGTCTACTATAAGTAAAAAGTTTTATGTTAGGAAATAGTTTCACATTTCATATATACGCTACAGTTTCTCAAGCGTGTGATCGAAAAGTAGTAGTACGAAATTTTTGTATAAATTTGGAATTGTCATATTCTTCCATAGCCGGCCGGAGTGGCCGAGCGGTTCTAGGCGCTACAGTCTGGAACCGCGCGTCCGATACGACCGCAGGTTCGAATCCTGCCTCAGGCATGGATGTTTGTGATGTCCTTAGGTTGGTTAGGCTTAAGTAGTTCTAAGTTCTAGGGGACTGATGACCACAGCAGTTAAGTCCCATAGTGCTCAGAGCCATTTTTTTTATTCTTCCATAATTTGTGTGATGTCCCCTTTTCTCCGGGTAGCATGTGGCTCCTTGTTGCTACTGCTTACACAGCAACAGCTACCTTTCTGTAGCCACACTCGTACGCGACTCAACTGCGCAAGCGTATGAGGCCGTTTAACTGCTCAAATGAATCTAATATAAACAGTTGTGACTTCATGCTCATCGGAGTCAATTTGTTGTTATGAAGCATTGCATAGTCTTCCTAAAGTCTTTGACACATTTTGCTGTTGGCGGATGTTTGTTCGAGCACTGTTTTTTATATGACGCATTTCATTTGCAATTTAAGCTTTATTTTCGTTTTTTCGCTCGTCCTATTTTATTGCTGCAGTATTACTCTGTCGTGGCGGGATACAGTAATATCCTTCGTTAGAGTATCGGTTCTTACCAGTCAAAATTACAAAAATTTAGCTAAAACAATTAAAAATTCCCGGAACTCTAAAAAGTTCCCTGGTTTTTCCCAGTTTTGTCCCGGTTGAAAAAATTCCCGTATCTCCCGGGTCGTATACACCCTGATTTTGCAAGTCACCTTAAAAAGGCTGCGTTCACACTGGCCGGGCCGCCGCCCGCTTTGATATCAAACACATGGTTTTGAATTGCGGTGTTCACACTGGCGGCGACATCCCGAGTGTTTGATATTGCCGGCGCGAGCCTGTGGAGCAGCACAACAGCTTCTGCAGGACACGCATCACACGCCTCCCTTCTACTTTCATCACTAGTGTGACTGCACACGTCTTTCATTTTAAGATGTTACCTCACATTTCGGAATCAGTGAGGAAAAATTACGTTTATTATAATGATACATGCGAAATTACTTTTATTTCAGTTATTTAATCTACCGTATTTACATGCATTTACAACAATAGCTTGCCAGCGATCGCGGCATTGCCGCCACTGAATAGTTCGCATTTACTTGTAAACGGAGACAGATACGAGTGTCACTGAGGGACGGAAATGTGTCCCTACCAGATGACAATGCATTGTAAAGTCATGCTGTGGCACGTTACTATAAGCTGTTGTCTGTGACATCTTTTTGCGATGTTCTTACTTTAATGAATGCAGAATAACATATACACGACATTAACTTGTGTCCCTCAATTTGGTAGTAGAAATTCGGTTAGTGTGACAGTAATGATGCAGTTTCCAGATTATGGAACGAAGAAACCAAGGAGTGTATTTCAGATAGTACACACAAATATAAATTATTTTCCTTTATAATTTTATTGTTCTTTCAATTAAAACGGCGAAATTTAAATCGAAATGTTTGAGACTATTACAGAGAAGAACTTAAAAAACTTGGTAACGTTAGATCAGGTGACCCAGGAGAAAGCCCACAGAAACGCAATTCCACTTGGCCTTGGTTCGAACACATGCATTTCCTAAGGGATATTTTAATTCCAAGAGCAATGCAGAGTTCGTTGTCATCACAAACGGAACCAGCAAGTCAATCTCAACTATCTCCAGAATTTTCGTCCACAAGATGAACGAGATCAGTCTGATATATCATCATTAGTGGCAGTTGATGAAACGTCCACTGGCAAGCACAATATCACAAAGGAAAAAAAAAAGAAGTAGTGGGCCAAATATTGAAGAAGAATTTTTAAAGCTCGATAAGGGCAAATTAGCTGTGATGAAGGCACATCAAGACATGACCCAAAACGATGATACATACCACTTCCTGATGAGTCTCAGGAGTGCAATGAACTCCCTTCCAGTTCAGCGGCAAATGTTTGTGAAACTTAAAATACAAGAGCTTTTTTATAATGAATTGGAGGCAGTGAGTGCAGTGCCAGGTTCTTAAAAACAATGACTGCGCTAATTCAACTTACTTCTTCATTACAGACAACTTTGCTTCTTGTATTATATTACTGTGAAACTGTATTCCGTTTTGTCATTGTTGCCTGAAATGTTCTTTGATAGTGATACATGTTATTACTCAATCTGCAATATAAAAAAAAAGCTTTTCAGGAACGTCCTTTATTATTGTAAGTAAAAACCTTTACTAAATGCCAGTCGATATTGTTAGGGAGGGTCAATGTCCACCCTATTACAAAGTGCTCAAAATTCGACGAGTCACCATAATGTGAAAACATAACTAAGATAACAATGAAATCATTTTTACATAAGACAGTTCTAATTGGATAATGGCGAAAAACTTCTGGCTGCACCTGTGTTATCTTCGACCTTCAGCTGCTAATGAATTAAGATCCCTTTGCCGCTGGGGACAAGACCACCAAGGGGAAAAAATACACAGAAGCAAACAGTGACACACACATCTCATCCTTTACACTGCTTGAACTAGACGAGAATCCAACAGATCAATCAACAATAATTCATTTACCTGTCCTGCTGTGCTTGAGGCTATGCTGAATCCGCGCATTTTCTTTCAGTTACAGTAGAAAAATCGAAATGGCACCACCTTACAAAAAACGATAACTTAATCATTTCATCGTCAAATGATCCAGCAAAGTGTTGATTGAAACGCTGTCCCACTCAGCCTTGGTTTCATTGCATTCATTTCCTAAAATATACTACTTGTAAGAGCTATCCACTGATCTTTCTAAGTGGAGATGGGGTCGATCTAAAGAATGTAATTATTTACAGCTTGCGGTACTACACTTACGTGAACTGCAAAAACAATAATACAAAAAAATGAACTTTTTGTGCCTTAGTCAAACTTAGACATAGAAACACCTGTAAATGTATTTATATTTTTTAACATCTGCTGTTTATTATATGAAACTAGAAATAAATCACGTAGAATGTTGCAAGCTTGTATTACAATGCATCAGGAGCAAGATCTCATCTTAGATTAATATACTCTTATCTTTTAGTTCGAAATACGAAATGTACATTATACTAATTGTAGGATGTTGATGACAAATAATTGTTTGTCTTTTGTGATGCAACGTGTGGCCAATTATAAAAGCATAGCAGATGATTGTCCAGTAGCCGAGGGAAAAATTCTTATACATTTGGATTTATCTAGACAATGAGACCATTAAAATAATACGAGGGACCGACACTAGGTCTGCGCTGATCACTAGTAATTAGTTTTTTTCTGTCCTGCATTATATGACTACACTAAACCAAGCTGTAACCGTGCGAACTCCGTGGCTTGCGGACGCGGCACTGACGTCACTGAATAGCTCGCATTACTTGTGACCAGAGACAGATATCAGTATCATTACCATTTCAAAAACTTTTTGGTAGTTTTAGCTACATTTCATTCCCAACAATGTATGGTCTAAAATGGATCTAACAGTACGCTACCCACTACATAACCTTTTCACTACAAGATTTGTAAGTCAAGTGCACAACATTGACAAATAGCATCATTTCACAATGACTGTTAAGAAATATGGAAAGATAAATGATTCAATACGAAGCTAAGATGTTACACTACCACGTGTACAAAAATAAGATTTTTTAGCCGCATATTTTCTTCCAAATCGGTTGGGAAGCGTTACGAAACTAAGAAATCACGCAAAACGAAAAGTGGACTTTTTCTTTTTTCATGACGTAAGCAACGCTTTTAAGGAAAAAATAAGTTCATAAAATGATGTGGCGAAGTCTTATATACCGCTAAGAATTTTTAAAACATGAAAATCGGAAAAGTGGATTTTCCATTTCACTGTTCCGGCTCGGCGCGGCGCGCAATGTGAATGCACTACACGTCGGCCTGAGCTGGCCAGGCACGAGGCGAGCCAGTACGCGTCATCCCGGCCCGGCCCGGCCGGCAGTGTGAACGCAGCCTTATGGTGTGTGGTGGAGGGTCCAGTCGTGAATGGCAATATATCGGTCCACTCTTCTAGGAACACTCACACAGCAGTACATAAAGCCTCTCTTGCGGTGTCTGCCACTGGATTTGTCCGAGCAACTCCGTGATGCTTTCGTGCTTACTACATGAACATGTAAGAAAATGCACTGTCTTCTTTGGATCTTCCCTATTTCCTGTACATCTTGTCTGGTACGGATTCCAGACTGACGAGCAACATTTGTCTATTGGTGAAACAATGGTTTTGTAGGCTATGGCCTTTGTGGGTGGACTACACTTTCCAAAGATTCTTCCAATTAGTCTCTGTCTGATTAGTTTCATGTCGTTATGCTTCAAATCACTCCATACATACCTGTATATTCCTGGATATTTAACGGATATGAATGCTTCTAGAAATTCTTCTGCGATCATGTAATCCTACAATAATGGTTCTTCCTACGTTATGTGCAATGTGTTACATTTGTTTATGTTGAGGGTCAACTGTCAATCCTTGGACCGAGTGTCAATCCTTTGCAGGTCTTCCGATATTTTGCTACACTTTTTTAGCCTTGTGACTTCTCTATACACGACAGTATCATCTGTGAAAAGCCCATTGGAATCTCGGAAGTTATCTGTAAGGCCATTTATATACACTGTAAAAAGTAATGGTCCTATAACAATCCTTTGTGGTACACCCGAAGCTAGTTTTACATCTGAAGACTTCGCTTTGTTAACAAGGACCTAGTGTGTTCTGTCCGTTAGAAGCCAATTTCAAAGCTGTTCTGATATTCCATACGCTTACATTTTGTTCATTGGGTGACAAGGTGGAAAAGTATCAAACACACTATGAAAGTCAAGGAACACAGCATCAACCTGAGCACTGGAATATACTGCTCACTGGATCTCGTGGAGAGACAGAACAACCTGTGTCGTACATGACCGTCATTAGCAGAATCCATGATGATCGTAACCGTAATGAAAAAACTTGCAGCATTAATCTCTTCTGATAGGAACTGTATTATGTTGGTGCATAAGTTTGTAGTGTTTTTCCATAAGTTTAATAAACACAACAGAGACTTTAGTCATCAATAATATAATCTTTTTCACTATTTGCAAAAATCTGCTAATGCTCGGGTAACTTTTCAATCCCGCAACTGTAGAAATTACATGGTTTCGAGGTGAAAAACTCATCGAGCCATGTTTGGAAGGCATTTTCATCCAGAAAGGAAGGTTGTTCGATAGAGAGTGGAAAATGAGGGTACATAACCAGATGAATAAAGTGGCTGCAGAATGGTTTCACAAGCCACCTCCTGTACACTGTTTTCTGTCAATCTAGCAGAATACAGGTGAGCGTTATCTTGGAGTAGCATCACTTCATGCTGTCTTCCTGGTCGTTGTTCTCGGACTGCATCTGCAAGACATCACAGGTGTTGCCAATAAGTTTCAGCAGTGATGGTTTTACCTTAGGGAAGTAATTCATAGTACACCACACAGTCAATGTTCCACTAGATGCATAACATTATCTTTGGTGGATGTGCATAGGTCTTTGTACATGGAGTTGCTGCTTTGTTTGGGCTCAACCATTCCTTTCTTCTCCTTACATTAGGATACAGACACCATTTCTCATCACCAGTAACGAAACACAACAGGAATGGTGGTGGTGTCCACAAGCTGACTGATTATGAGCAAACAGAGATGCACATTGGCCACCCACCGATTTTTGTGATTTGGGCTTACAGCAAGCAGTACTCGTACACCAGATTTTTGAACCTTCCACACTGCATGCAAATGTTGCACAATGGTGAAATAATCACAGTTCAATGGTGAAATAATGACAGTTCATCACTTCTGGCAGTTCCTGAGTAACCTGATATGGACCAATGTGTATTAATGCATTTAAATGATCTCCATCAAATCCCGAAGGTCTTCCTGAACGTGGAGAGCCTCTAAAGTCAAAATGATCCTTTTTAAAACTAGAAAAACATTTTCTTGCCATGCTATGTCCACGCCCCACTGGCATTATTACCGTACCCAGCACAAATGGTTCTGGCTGCATCCACTGCTGTCAGTCCTCTGTTAAACTCAAACAGAAGAATATGTCAGAAACACTACAATTTCTACATTTGGCACTCCATTTTCTAGTGTCCACAGCTCTATTCGCTATCTCCAAATGACAATATGTAAACTCACAATAGAAACAGTGAACTACAAATAAAAGATGGCTGTCGATAAATAAACTCGTAGGAACAGGAATACCGACGAGCAAAACAAAAATGCCAGAAACATATACACCAACTTAATAATTTAAAATAACATATATCTACTGCCAATTATGCATTTATTTAACGAGTGATGAGGCACATACATAATTCATTTAAAAATATACACTACATAAATCATTTAAAAATATATGTTTCTACAGGAAAAACACCCATAGCTACAGAATTGACAGTAGAATAATTTAAACAATAATGCAACTGAAAGTATACCAGTAAACACTTCAGTGCTAATACCTCACAGGTCAGTTTTCCTCATGTATCACTTTCTTCCAAATAAACGTCCACTTCCATTAATGATTTTTGTAACTGTTATGAAGAGAAATATTATTGGAAGAAATGGTGAAGCGTGGTATTAACAGCAACATCAAGCAAGTGGAATCTTAAAATTTCCTCATCCCATAAAATCATACACTACCACAATTTCATTTGTGATAATGCTGAAAGAGAAGAAGAAGTGGAGGAAGAAGCCATGTGGCATCCATGTAAAGTCTGCAGGTGGAAGATTTTGCATCCTATAAAGTAATGTAGTTTTAGAGACAATGCATAATGAAAACCTGCTCTGCTCATACAAAGCCACGTTTCACACAGACGGGTTAGTATACTATCACAACAACAATGCTCATAATGAACAGGAGCCATACTGAACTTTTGAGCAATCCTTTCTTACAACTGCAGCATCCTAAACTACAAACTTTACGTTTACATATTTGTGAGATCAATAAACATCTACCATGTGAGCAGGTGCTATATTTACGAAATGTCCAGTATCGATGCATTTCAACAGCTTACTCTTACTTAGTTTCTTGTTAAGAAGGAAATAATTGCTGCTAAATTCTTCTCTCAGACTTCAGCATGCATGTGGATATATATGCACGGGCACCAGTGGAGTTAGGAAAACATTAAAAAGTGGGAACACAAACATCCCACATCAGCCCACAGTACGTGCCCTCCGTAGTACCCGAAAAGAAAAGTTACAGAATGACAGATGTGTCACTGTGAATGAGATCGCAACAATTCTTACAATAGGACAAAGTGCAGTGCAGGATACAATTCAGAGCTCGAATTACTGAGAAATTTGTACCCTCTGAGTCCTGCATTTGATCAAAGACTGTAGTTTAGAAAACAACTGCCACCCAAAACCTCAAACAATTTCAAAATGTAAGAGGCAGTTTTTGAGGAGTATTATGACAGGAAATGAAAGCTGGTTTTGTCATTACGTGCCTGAACTAAATGTCAGAGTACGGAAGGGCTCCACTGGGATTTGCTGTCAGAAAAGAAAGTACGGACAGTAAAATTTGCTGAAAAAGCTGTTGGCAGCATTTTCTATGACACAGAGGGTTGCATTCCGGTTAATGTTCTCAAACATAGACAGACCACAAATGCTGTGCACACCTTCTGACACTGTCCTGCGTCTACTCTCTTTTTAGGTCCGGAGTAACAGATGCGAAGTCACAAAGCAACGGAACACACTCATCTGGCAGTCAGAACAGACTTCCGCCACGAGAAGATTTAGACATTGGTGAAAACTTGCACAAACAATGGAGACTGTACTCAAAAATGACAAAAACGTCTGTACATAACCAGGATGTGCATTATTTGCTTTAAAAATAAAAGCTCAATCCTAACATACGGATAGAAATTCAGTGTTGGTGGGCTTCAAAGGTCACCTTACCAAGTGCAAACTGCTTTGTGTGCTACAGGAATGACAGCCACTGCACTCTGAAATGCACAGAAAACACAATAAACTTTGCCAATATTGAGTGTCCAGTGTGAGCCCTCCTCAGACAGTTCATATATTCGACATATTTTGTGGAAACGGATCACTATTTTGGGCCACATTTATGGCTCAGTAAGCTCATAAGAGAAGAGCAACAAACACCACAAGCGAGCTCGAGCACGGCGTACACTTACAGAGACGTAAATCGATACTATCTGACGTGCAAGTATTTGTGTATCTGCAGGCCGCTGGCTCGATGGAACGATTCGCCACATATGTCGCACACGTAAGGCTGTACGTGCTGAGACCTGTGCTTCCTCAGTGAAGTGTTACTATTTACACATTTACCACATACGTTACACTTGTACATCTTGGACTGGCTCTTTCCACCGTGCTGTTCTTTGTGCCTCCAGAGAGAGCACCGGTCGGGAAAAAACTGGCCGCAGACGTCGCACGTGAGGAAAATCCCACTTCCGTGTACCAGAGCGTGTCTCTTTAGGTTAGAGTTGTTATTGAAAATTTTTCCACAGATTCCACACACGCCCAAGGCAGATTTCCACAAGTACGCGTGAGTGCCGGCAGCAGCCTCCGAGAGAATCGATGCCGCAGTTTCGGAAGGTGCCGGGATGCGGCCGCTACGAGAATCTCCGTGTGCCGAGCTGACTTCGCTCCCCCGTGTAGCGAGAGTGACTGCAGAGTCCTCCGGACACGGCACCCCGTCACACTCGTCGGAGAGAATTTCACCCTCCGGAGACTCGGCACGCTTCTCCTTCGCGACCTTAGGTACCTGCCGGACGTCAGAGTCGACCGTGGACGTAGAGCAGGAAAATCCTCTCCGGGGCGATCTCCGCATTTCACTCGTGACCACACAGACGTGATTCGTGCAATCTGCCTCCGACGAGAAATGGCGCGTGCACGAACTGCAGGTGGAAGGAGGAGAAGTGGCCGGCAGCAAACTTCTGTCGCACTCGGCCGCTCCCTCCGACCGTACAGTACTGTAGAACTTCTTTGTCTCTTTGGACTCTGTCACACCTCGAGCTCCGGCCAGTGTGATGTCGTGGTCTGCACTGCTGACGCCTCGAGATCTAAAAAAAAATACTCTTATGTTTAAAAGAATATTTGATGAAAACATATTTCGGTAATGTACAAACAAATATATAAGGGACAGTCAAATAAAAATGAGACAGATGGAAAGTAAACTGTTTAGACTGGAAAGTCCCGGTTGGAATATCAACAATATTGTGAAAAGACTAGACCGCTACTTCCTGTAAAGATGATACATCGAGTTGGACAGATGCACAACAAAAAGACTTTTTACCCACTCAGCTTTCAGCCAAAACCTTCTTCAGAAAAGGAAAACACACACACATTCACACAAGCAAGAAGACCTCGAGCACACACGACCACTAGCTGTGCCCAAAGTGACTGAGATAGTAGTCGTCTTTGTGAGGTGTGGTGCTTGTGTGAATGTGTGTGGGTGTGTGTATTTTTTCCTTTTTGGAGGAGGTGTTTGGCCAAGAGTTAATTGTCTAACAGTCTCTTCATTGTGCCTGCCTGCAACTCAACATGTAATCTTTAGGGTAAGTAGCAATCTATTCTTTTCAGAACTTTCAGCATTGCAGTGTGTCAGCAATCGTAAGTATTGAAATAATTATGAAAAATCCGCCTCAACAGTTACATTTTCAGCAATACACCAAGTCCTTTCATCCATACATGTATTTTTTCATCATTACTAACTTTTCTCCAGGAGCGTGTATACAATGTAAATGTCATGTTACTATAAACATAGCTAGGTCTACTTTGGGTCTTCAGATCGATACCACAATGCCAGGTCTTTTAGGTGATGACATCTCGGTCGGCGAAAGATTCGAGTCCAGGAAGCAACGCGTTTTCACAACGAACAATCGCTAGGGTAAACCATCCACTACCAGAATTTCCAGTAACGACATCCAGAGTAAAATTAACTCTGCAGCCACGGAAGAATATAGGTCCATTCAATATGACAGCTTGGGCCGTTCCATTTCCTCCCAGTTTATTTTCAAGGCTGATAATATGTTTATAGACAGGCATGCGGTGGCGGCATTGATGATACACACGTCGACGAGGCATAGTGCTTCAATGCTGTTGCAGATAGAGCTCACAGCAGAATGGTTCCGCTGGCGTGCACTGCCCACTTATAAAGGAAAAGGTTGACCTTGATTTTGTAATGCAGTGA
Organism: Schistocerca piceifrons; assembly: GCF_021461385.2. NCBI lineage: Eukaryota > Metazoa > Arthropoda > Insecta > Orthoptera > Acrididae > Schistocerca > Schistocerca piceifrons. Next base: position 58,792,089 of record NC_060148.1, read on the forward strand.
TAACGGACTTAGACTCTGCAGGCACCAGCAGGAATGGCTTATCCCGTACGCGTGCTGTAGTCGTTCTAGCAGTCAACCTTTTCCTATATAAGCGGGTAGTGCACGTGAGTGGAACCATTCCGCTGTGAGCTCTACCTGCAACAGCATTGAAGCACTATATCTCGTCGACGTGTGTAACGTCAACGCCGCCACCGCATGCCTGTCTATAAACATATTATCAGCCTTGAAAATCGAGGCGGATTTTTCATCATTATTTCTATTCTCTTCATAATATTGTTAAGTAAACTGCTTATTATTTCAAAAGTAATCCCCACGACTGTTAATACATTTACCCACTGAAACACAAGGCAGTCAATGCCTTCACGGAAAAATGCGAAACAAATTGACAGCCACGAATGTCTCTCTTCAGGAGCCCAAAAATATGGAAATCAGTTGGGTCGGGGGTTTGGAGCTGTATAGAGGGTGCACTTCCCAATGAAACTTCTGCTTCATAGCCAAAACAATCTTGGCAACTTGGTGATGTATTGGGGGTGGAGTGGAGGAGGGGGGAGGTGGAGGTGGTGTTATATTAAAGGCAGGGAAGACTGTTGGTAATGGATGCAATGAGTTAACAGAGATTGAGGCCAGGAGGATTATGCCAGCAAAGAATGTGTTGTGAGGATAACTCGCATCTGCACGATTCAGAAAAGCTGGTGCTGGAGGGAAGGATCCTGATGACACAGCTTATGTATCAGCCACTGAACTCACACATGTTTTGCAGTAGAACCAGTACTGACACGGCTACTTTCACAGGTGGCTGTGTATCTGACTGGACAGGATGAGCCTGTGACGGGAATAGAGTAGGACAGGGCTTCCCAACGTGTGGTCTGCGGACCCCTTAGGGGTCCGCCGGCTCTTTCTAGGGGGTCCGCGGCCACCTTTCACCAAATCGTGTAAAATAATGAGTAAAATTATTGCATAAAAATGTGAAAATGAACTTCATCACAATTTTTTGTGTGAAAAACGTGTAGTTTTACTTCAGGTCGTATTCCCAAGCAGCCTTTGCGGTTCCTAAGTGAGAACACACAGTTTAGTGCCGAAGAATGCGGCTTCTCTGATCGACTGTTTCGCAACAATACGGGGGTCATTTGTGCGCCGACTCACGGCGCTAGATGTGCTGATACCTTTTACACATGCCGGAGAGAGCTTTGTCGACCAATCACAGTGCTCACTGGCACGTATGCGTCCCCAGGCATCATTAAATGTTAAATTTGCTTTGTCAGTGCACTACCTATTTCATAAGTCGATTTTTGACCAGTTTATTACTTCTAACATGGATCCGTGGCTGAAGTCAGAATCATTGAAGATGGGTGCGGTTTCTCCATCGTCTTCACAACAAGGGAAGTTTCCAGTTGAAATGAATGAGGCAAGAGAACGACCAAAGGAAGAACAATCACAAGAAGCTTCACAGCCGGATTTATTATGTGCAAATGCTGCAAGTACTCCATTGGTTGCAATATCCTGTGGAAGTGGAACAACCAAGAAGAGTAAGTACAACGAAAGCTATTTTTAAATGGGCTTTATGGAGACAAAGGAGGGTAAAGCTCAGTGTGTAATTTGTGCGCGAGTCCTTCTGAACTGTTCAATGGTTCCAGTTAAATTGCGCCGTCATTTTAAAGGTACTCACCCAGATTTTTTCAAAAGGAAGAGTGCTGAACTAGCTGCTTCTCAGCATTGCATGAAAACTCATTCAAAAACAATTAATGAAAATTCATTAAAAGCTTCTTTCTTGGTTAGTTATTGAGTGGCAAAAACAGGCAAAGCTCATACCATTGCAGAAAATCTCATAAAGCCATGTGTTAATGATATTGTTTCTTGAAACTTTCTGGCAGATTAAAACTGTGTGCCGGACCGAGACTCGAACTCGGGACCTTTGCCTTTCGTGGGCAAGTGCTCTACCATCTGAGCTACCAAAGCACAACTCATGTCCCGTCCTCACAGCCTTACTTCTGCCAGTACCTCATCTCCTACCTTCCAAACTTTACAGAAGCTCTCCTGCAAACCTTGCAGAAGTACCACTCCTGAAAGAAAGGATATTACGGAGACATGGCTTAGCCACAGCCTGAGGGATGTTTCCGAAATGAGAATTTTCACTCTGCAGCAGAGTGTGCGCTGATATGAACATTGGGAACATGGCACTTGCATTAAAAACTTTCAGTTCCCACGGGTTTCGCTCTGAAATTTAGAGTTACTGTGCTCTTGACTGACTAGGGGCCTGCCATGGATTTTCGAATGATGAAGGGGTCCGCCAGCTGAAAAGGTTGGAAAGCCCTGGAGTAGGATATGCTGGATGGCTGAATCGGGCCAGTCTTGCATTCGAGTCTCTGACAGAGATATGACCGCTGTGGCAAGGGGCTAGGTGTGTGTGGCATTCCGTGGCCCACCCAACCTACGTAACATCCTGATGCATTCCTACGTCTCTCCCACTACCGACCCCTCGCCACAGGGTTCGCCATCTTGTGGAAGACCGGCCCGATTCACATACCCAGCACATCCTACTCCAGTCCTGTCAGAGGACTTTCTTATCCCATCAGAGGCAGAGTCACCTGCAAAAGCTGCCACATTATATACCAGCTCTGCTGTATCACTGCACAGCACGACCACTGACCAGCTGTCCACCAGAAAAAAATGGTTCGACACCTAATCGTGGCGGAGCACAGGGTCGACCGCCTAGTGGACGTACGTGCCAAAGTTCAACGGTTGCTTCATAACCCGTGCCATCCGGATATTTCTCCCCAAGCACCAGATGGGAGGGTATCCTTGCATCACTTCCTTTGTACCTTTCATCCTTCTGAATTCACTATCTGCAAACCCCCTGCACATTCACCCTCTACCAACAGTCATGATTGCTTTGCCGTCTGTCCGTCCGACTGTTAGGATACCTTTCTTTCAGGAATAGACAGACTTATCAAGTTTAAATTTATGTCACATATTAAGGTCTATAAAACATACAGCCATTTATGTCAATCTTTCACACTTGAAAACTTACTAAAAAAAAAAAAAAAAAAAAAAAAAAAAAAAAAAAAAAAAAAAAAAGAAAGAAAGAAAGAAAACCTAGTGTGTTGACCTAGAATCTGAAATATGGCAAGAAGCAAGGTTTCATAGTTCAAATAAAGGGAAAAATCCAAAAATTGTTAATCTGTAATTACATAAAAAATATTTTTTTGTAATTTTTTTTATCTATCTGTCTGTCCATTCGTATATTAAGATCAGTTTTTCTCTGGAACAGTTTGGCGTATCAAGCTCAAATTTATATCACATACCAAGGTCTATGGTCCCTTGGCTGTGTGAAAATTGTAAGCTTCTAAATCACTGCAATAAAAGATAGGCCATTACATCATCACATATTTTGACACTTGAAAACTCACTCGTGAAACCCTAAAGGGTACTTCCACCTGACCTAGAATCATGAAATTTGGTAAGACGCAAGGTTTCACGGTACAAACAATGTAAAAATCTGAAACTTCTTAAATTGTAATTTATATCAGAAAAAATCTTTTCTCATTTTAACATACAATGCATTCATCATCTGTCAAAAGCACACTAGAGGAACGTTACTGCATGTAGACATAAAATGTAAGTTGTAGTAATGTTTTAGTAAGTAAATACAACATATTTTATTTAATCTTCTTTCTCTACATATAAAAACTGAAGTCCCCTGCTTGCTTCTTTCTGTATGTCCGGGGTAGTTTGAGGAACTACTGTAGAGATTTTGATACAGTCACGGAATTCCTGCGACCTTTATCTTGCCAGTATCAAAATTGATAACAGGCAAAAATTGGTGAGATTCTTGATTAGTAAGATGGATGAAATATATATACACATAATTAAGTTTGTACAGAACCCTAAATGCACAAGTGCAATTCACACTTGGCCATTTCCTTGTGTTCCTTTCGACAACTCAACTCAATGCTTCTGCTACTCGGTGAGTGGTCTCGTTTACTCCCAAATTACTTATATTCTGCCAGAACTTTCCTTGCCACTTTTATAGTGTGTTGTTTACATCTATTTCTACAAGGTTACTCTGCAATTAACAATTAAGTGCCTGGCAGAGGGTTCATCAAACCACCTTCAAGTTATTTCTCTGTCATTCTACTCTTGAACAGCACATGGGAAAAACTGACACTTAAATTTTTCTGTGCGAGCTCTGATCTTTTTTTACCATCATGATCATTCCTCCCTATGTAGGTCAGAGGCAACAAAATATTTTCACACTCTGGGGACAATGTTGGTGATTGAATGCCACGCTAACTCACGTATCATACCTGTGACATTATCTCCCCTATTTCGCGATAATACTCAATGAGCTGCCATTCTTTGAACTTTTTCGATGTCCTCCGACAATCCTATATGATGCGAGTCATACACTACACAGCAGTATTCCAGAAGAGGGCTGTACGCGATCTCTTTTGTAGACCTGTTACGTTTTCTTAGTGTCCTGCCAATAAATCATAGTCTTTGGTTCGCTATACCCACAAAATTATCAATGTGATCTTTCCAATTTGAGCTATTTGTACCTGTAATCCCTAAATATTTGGTTGAATTTACAGCATCTAGATTTGTGTGACTTATTGTGTAACAGAAATTTAATGGATTCCTTTTGGTACTCCAATTGATGACTTTACGATTTTCATTATTTAAAGCTGTCTACAAACTTTTGCGCTATACAGATATCTTGTCTAAATCATTTTACAATTTGTTTAAATCATCTGATGACTTTATAAGATGGTAAATGACAGCATCATCTGCAAACAATCTAGGAGGACTACTCAAATTGCCTCCTAAATTGTTTATGTGGATCAGGAACAGCAGAGGGCCCGTAACACTTCCTTGGGGAAGGCCAGATAGTACTACTGTTTTACTCGATGACTTTCTATCGATTACTATGAACTGCCAACTTTCTGACAGGAAACTGTGAATCCAGTAGCACAACTGAGAATATGCTCCAAAGGCATGATATTTTTAAGCAGAAGTTGCTTGTGAGGAAGGGTGTTAAAAGCCTTCTGGAAATCTAGAAATATGGAATCAATCCGACACCCCTGTTGATAGCACTCATTGCTTTGTGAGAACAGAGAGCTAGTTGAATTTCGCAAGAATGATATTTTCTGAATCTGTTAGCCGTTTGTCAATAAATCGTTCTCTTTGAGGTAACTCATAATGTTCAAACACAGGCATATGTTAAAAAATCCCACTACAAATCAACATTAGCGATATGGATCTGTAATTCAGAGCGGATTATTCCTATTTTCTTTCTTCATTATAGGTGTGACTTCCACAACTTTCCAGTCTAAGTACGGATCTTTCGATGAGTGAGCAGTTGTATATGATTGCTAAGTATGAGCGTATGAGCTATTGTATCGGCATACTCTGAAAGGAACTGACCGGCATACAATCTGGACCAGAGGCCTTGCACACTACTTTGACTCAAATTTCAATATTTGTGACTGAAGTATTTACTTATTGATATCCCAAATTTACAAAACTTATGCGACTGGATGGCCAGTAAAAGAAATAAGTCAATGAGTGAAAATGGTCTCGAGTACTTTTGGCAAATTAAACAGAGTTTTTCAAAATGAAGCAATCGATGCGTATGAAAGTGAATGCTTACAATCAGCACACATTACCAGTTTTACTATACAACAGAGTGTTACAGATTTGAAATGCATAAATCATTCCATAACTGAGGGTTGTCTTCTGTTAGCAAACAGTAGATGTGTGCTGGGCATTATTTGGAGGGACGGAAAGAAAGAATCAGGGAACAGACTGCAGTGGAAGGTACCATTACGACTGTAACGGAAACAAAATTGGTGCACGCAAAATGCGTAACCATTTTATGTTTCCTGGTACAAACTTAAAATCCTGAATATACTCTGATAAATTAAGAACAAAACTTTGAAAAGCAAACAACTTATATCCATTTCTGCACTGATAGTTAACTGTTCGGTGTTTTGAGGGCATCCAGTCTTGCATTTGTAGTCTGTCTGTAATGTTTTGACTTACGAGATTGCTACTAGATATCACCTTTACTGTGCACCGCTTTAGATACTCAACAACAAAACACATTGTCTCAGCCTCTATTCTGTATTCTTGTTATGCAGTGCTTCCGAAAATAAATGGCTATAGTAACCCTAAGTTTGAAATTGGATTTAGCAGCTCAGAAAGTGAAGAAGAATGTTGGGTTACTTCACTGACGACAAAAAGCAACACAGAACATGAGATGATTGACTGATGAGTGGTCACTGATGTTAAGAGATAAATCACACAGTTACCAACATTTAAAGCCATTTTGAAATTCATAATTCGAATTCATATCTACACAGAAAGTAAGAAATGACTAAGTTACAGAATACTTCAGTCAAAGTCCAGTGCACAAGTTTACTCATAATGTTATTTGTGGTGATCTTCAAAATTTGTAACTCATTATTTTGAGCTTTAAGAGCTATCTTTACATATATATGTGTAATGTCATTTCATTAAAAAGCTTTAAGAGCTATATTTATGTATACATATGTAACGTCATTTCATTAAAGGATGTTTTTGATTAATAAAATCAATACTAGTTTTTGGAACTTAATTTGTATAAAGTCAGTATGTTAAGGGCTTAATGGAAAGCTAATGAATGGTTATAGGGGAAGATATGCGGACGTGTTATAGATAGATGCAAATGATTGGCTGGAAAATGACAGGATGCCAGCTAAAATATGATTTTCCCCTCAAAAGATGTCATTTTATCCCATCATGATTAATTATGCTCAGTACAGAAGCTTGACATTTTTGTCTTATTACTAGTATCACTTCTTTCATGCAATATGCACTGACATATCAGTGAACATACTACAACACTTTTAAGCAATTGTACTAAAGGAAGTTTTTGTATCCATATACTGGGAAAATAGATGGATGAATGAATGAATGAATGTTAAAGGAAGGAGTCTGAATTGCCTTTGTTTTTCTCACGAAATCATTTTGGTTGTCTCTAATGCAGGTAAATTCTTACACCTAGTGGACAAACATGATACAGCTGGTTTGAAAGCAGGCCTGAAAATAGATTATAAGACTGAGTCACTGTCAGCTTGGACAATGTAGCCATGTATGTGTTTTGTTTCAGTTAGCTCCGAGGGAAGAAACATAAAATGTGAGTTATTAATCTCATTACATACAATGCACAAATCATTACATCTGCTGTTTAGGAAACATGTCAAATTTTAAAAATAACATGATTTCCCAAAGATCTTTCAACACTATTTTAGAAAGTTATACGTTATAGGTTTTAAATAGTTTGTTATTCACATGCATTTAATTAAAATGCCAGTATATACAACACTTCAATATTTATTATACATTAACAATTTAAAATTTCTTTTGTTTAGTACATACAAGATTTCAATACTAGGCTAATAGTTTACAGATTTCTTTTGTTCAAAGTGTCAGACTGTCTTCCGAGAATTCTTCAATGGTGTAGTAACATTTCTCTACTAAAATATAATGCAATAATCTTTTCAGATTGCCAAAGTCCATATTAATATGTTTCTAACTTTTAGTTTGTTATAATTGGAGACTGGAAAATTTCGCTTTAAAGATAAAGTGAAAAATAATGTGCATTCTGCAATTTTTTGCGACACAATACGAGATCACTAGTTTTCATGACATGTCACAAAATGAGAATTGTGTATGGTCTTGAAGTAACAGCTGATTTCCTATGTAAAGAACTATATTTGTATATGTAATGTCACCAAAGTTACATTTTGCGACACTTTTGCACAACCTATCCCATAAAATAGGCGAGATATAAGAGGTCTTTAATGTGATACATCAATTAAACTAGATATTTTCATAGCATGCAAGCATAAAGATGAAAAACACTAAATACAGCACTTTAGTTTTGAAAACATGTAAATCATGACATCTGATACCTTTCAACAAACAAGGCCGCGGCCTTCACAACAGATCATGCTGTCACCACAAACTTCATTCACAGAATAGTAGAAATGTTATGGAATACATATTTTCAGTTTTCTACTTATCGCCTAAAACATAATAGCATCGTGTCACGTGTACTGTGCTGTGAGTGGCTGAAAATAGCAAACAGAACATGCACAATGCTGATTTATGTGTTTATGGAGCTAAAGTACCGTATTTTGTGATTTTCATATTCGTAATTGGGTTCTACATAAATATGCAGTTAACTGATGCAACACATTAAAAATTTCTCCAAACCAAATCATTTTAGGTACGATTTGTTGTGGAAAAAGGTCAGGAAATTTGATGTCGCCAGATAAAATATTACTTGTATTTCAAGTTAAAATTGGAGAATGCCTCGCTGTTGTGGGAAAACGGCGATTAAGCCAGTAAGCTTTTGAGACATATTAAGGGACAAATACTTCAGGTGGAGTTGAAGAAAACACTGAAATGCACTGGGCTGCACCTTCAAATTAGCAAACAACTCCCATGACCACAGATCCATGTATTTTGTTTAGGTTATTGTTTCAGTGACAGAATAGAACTGGACTCTACTCATGTTGGAATGCCAGTGAGTCTATTTTGTGTACATAGAATGGCAGGTCTCAGCAATGTAAGATAGTCTGAAAGTATACGTATACCTTCATAATTTGTTGGAAAAACAGCTTTTCATGCTAGCAGAGAATGTGGACATTGCAAAGTATCTGGTGCTGCAAAGGCAGTCGGTTGTCCGTGTTCAATTTTAGACTGGGAAACTGTTTTCACATTATAGGCAAAAGGTAGAGGGATCAATGGCATTCAGTCTCAGAAGAGAACTTTGAAGCTTTAACGACGCTTTCTTCTGAGAAACTTTTTCAATGGTATGTTGTTGCAAAGCTATTTTTTCTTTAACTGCTTAGACTTAATGGATTTAATATAAATTATTTCTGTTTTATTAATGTGAATTAATGTGATCTGTGATGTCAATTAATATGAGAGGCATTATAAGTAAAGCAACACTTTTTTTTCCTCACTCAATTTCAGATGAAAAAAAAATTTGAAATTTGTTGTGGGACATTGTGGAACATTCCCACTTCAGCCCTGACAGGTTGTGGCAATATGCGTAGCCTTCAAAATGGCATCTGCAATAGAGGTGGGTTCCAAGAAAATAGATGTAATCAAGTTTCTTTTGGCGGAAAAACCAGAGAATCGCAGATATTCTTAGGCACTTGTAACACGTCTACAGAGACCTGGCAGTAAGCAAAAGCACAATCAGTCATTGGGCGAAGTGTCCGTCTTCATCACAACAACACTGCACTATCCCGTCCAATCTCCCACATGCTGGCCGGCCGTAAACAGCTGTGACTCCTCCACATGCGGACACTTCCATTCAAAGTGACTGACGGATCACAATCAAACACCTCGCTACACAACTGGACATCTCAACAACACAAGGCCTGACATAAGATTCCACATCCCAGAGGAGCTCTCAAAACTTCACTCGACTGTTCTTTCTCATCATCCTCCAGCCAGGATCTCACACCTTCCAACTTCCATCAGTTTGGTCCAATGTGGGAAGCTCACTGTGGGCAACAGTACGTGGAAGGTGGGCAGGTTACTGATGCAGCAAGCTGTTGGCTGCAACGCCATGCAGGCTCTCCCAGTAAGGTGGCATAATACTGTCACATTGAACAGATATTATGTTGAAAAATAGGGTTTTGTACCCAAAACAGTTGGGTACAAAACGTGGAATACCGGAATCCTGAATAGAACCAACTGACTTCACGAAAAAAAAAAATTGTTGCATTACTTATTGAACTTCTCTTGTATAATGTAATTGATAGGAATATTTTTGTTTTCAACATAACACTGTAAAACAATGAAGTAAGGTCAACAACAATACAGGGTGATTAAAAAAGAATACCACAACTTTAAAAATGTGTATTTAATGAAAGAAACATAATATAACCTTCTGTTATACATCATTACACAGAGTATTTAAAAAGGTTTTTTTTTTCACTCAAAAACAAGTTCAGAGATGTTCAATATGGCCCCCTCCAGACACACGAGCAATATCAACCCGATACTCCAACTCGTTCCACACTCTATGTAGCATATCAGGCGTAACAGTTTGGATAGCTGCTGTTATTTCTCGTTTCAAATCATCAATGGTGGCTGGGAGAGGTGGCCGAAACACCATATCCTTAACATACCCCCATAAGAAAAAATCGCTCGGGGTAAGATCAGGGCTTCTTGGAGGCCAGTGATGAAGAGCTCCGTCACGGGCTGCCTGGCGGCCGATCCATTGCCTCGGGTAGTTGACGTTCAGGTAGTTACGGACAGATAAGTGCCAATGTGGTGGCGCTCCATCCTGCTGAAATATGAATTGTTGTGCTTCTTGTTCGAGCTGAGGGAACAGCCAATTCTCTAACATCTCCGGATACTGTAGTCCAGTTACAGTAGCACCTTCGAAGAAAAAGGGACCAAAAACTTTATTGGCTGAAATGGCACATAAAACATTCACCTTAGGCGAGTCACGTTCATACTGAGTTGTTTCCCGCAGATTCTCAGTGCCCCATATACAGATATTGTGACGGTTGACTTTCCCGTTAGTGTGGAAAGTTGCTTCATCACTAAACACAATCTTTGAAACAAAAGATTCATCTGTTTCCATTTGAGCAAGGATAAAATCACAGAAATCGATTCTTTTAATCTTATCAGCTGCAGACAGTGCTTGAACCAATTTCAGACGATAAGGTTTCATAACTAACCTTTTTCGTAGGACTCTCCATACAGTTGATTGTGGAATTTGCAGCTCTCTGCTAGCTCTACGAGTCGATTTTCCTGGGCTGCGAACAAATGCTTGCTGGATGCGTGCTACATTTTCATCACTCGTTCTTGGCCGTCCAGAACTTTTCCCATTGCACAAACACCCATTCTCTGTAAACTGTTTATACCAACGCTTAATACACCACCTATCAGGAGGTTTAACACCATACTTCGTTCGAAATGCACGCTGAACAACTGTCGTCGATTCGCTTCTGCCGTACTCAATAACACAAAAAGCTTTCTGTTGAGCGGTCGCCATCTTAGCATCAACTGACGCTGACGCCTAGTCAACAGCGCCTCAAGCGAACAAATGTACAACTAAATGAAACTTTATAGCTCCCTTAATTGGCCGACAGATAGTGCTTAGCTCTGCCTTTTTTTGTCGTTGCAGAGTTTTAAATTCCTAAAGTTGTGGTATTCTTTTTGTTGTTACGGGAAGCATTGTTTCTAATGATTACCTCCTGAAGAATTAATATCCTTGTGTTGTTTGTAGAATTTCCACAGAAATACCAAACATCCAACTCAAAATAACTATGATATATAGTTTTTCTTGTATCCATGAAATATGCATTGAAAAGGCTAAGTTATTTAATTTATCTGTCAAAAAGTCCATATGTGTCTTCCAGTTCAAACTTTTATCAAGGTTTAGGCAAAAGAATTTCGCATGACTTGCTTCTGATGACAGTTGATTATTACTGTCTGAAAACTTGGCAACATTTACGCACAATCTTGTTGAAGTGCCTGTCAACTGCTCGAGGCCTCAGTGATATGCTGAATGGTATCCACTAACCCTTCCATTATTTGTATTCCACCCAGGGCATTCCATGATCACAGTTGTTATTACAAAATGGCTAAAACCACATATGGTCCCACTTGCTGGTTGACTATCTAACAGCTTCCAATGGCCAAAAAAATTTTACCTTCAGTGTTTCATATAATTACTGAAAAAATTTAATTGTTAAGAACTAGTCATTACTAGGTATAACCTTGTGTTAAAGGTTTACCACAATAAGTTTGAAGTTAGGCAATGTCTGTATTTGGATGCAGTGGAACTCACAGCATTCATATTACCCACACTATTTCATCCAGTATACGAGAATGAGAGCACCTGACGACCTCCAACAAATATTCCACATAATTTCAAATCGCTTTCTCACTGACACCCCATACAAAATAATGGAAGGAAAAACAATTTTTGTTGTTCATGCAGTACAATTTCAGCATCAGGTATGATAATTTAACTAGTTACTTCTTTACTATTAATTCAATTTGAACAAACTTTGCTGACAGTATCCACATATACCAATGAAAGTGTCTGCAAAATTGTAACATTGTACACGGTCTGTTCAAAAAATTTCTACACTTACCTTTTACTTATTATGCTTAATCTCATTCGAAATACTCTTCTCCACAATTGATACACTGCTCCCAATGCCATTTGTACTTCCAGAAGTAGTTTTGTTACGCCTCACGATGGATCGTGTGAGGCACTGCCTTTGAATTTTCTTTTATTTCATCTATCATTGCAAACCTTTGTCCTTCCAAAGTTCACAGCGGTCATTCTGGAGAGCACAGAGGACGAGACAGCACAGCAATTTTGTTTTTTGTGCAACAGATATGCACCAACAGGGATGAATGTGCAGGTGCGTTACCGTGATGCAAGAGCCACGAATTGTCTCGCGACATTTCAGGCTATTTCCTCCTCACGTTTTCATGCAGGCGTCACAACACGTCCCAATAGTATCATCGATTACCAGTTTGTCCATAAGGTACGATTTTGTGATGAACTGATCCTTCAAAGTCGAGGAAAACTATCAGTGTGGCTTTGATGTTTGACCTGACCTGATGAGTTTTTTATGATCTTGGAGAACCTTTCCTGACCCATGGTGACAATTGAACCTTGGTCCCAACATCACCCAAGTGTCATCACCAGTTATGATTCTCTTAAGGCACATCTTGTCCTCATTTGTGCAATCCAAAAGTTCTTCACAGATTGGAAGGCGAAGATCTTTTTGGTCTCGACTCGTGACTCGTGGGACAGACTTGGCGACAACATGATGCATTCTGAGATGCTGTGCTAGGATTTCATTGCATGATCCACCTGGAATGTTATATTCTTCTGCAGTCTTTCAGAGAGTCAGTCTTTGATTGGAACGCACAATTTCGTTGACGTTTCTGACACGAGTGTCATCAGTAGATGTCGAAGGGTGTCCTGAACGAGTGTCAACTTTAACTTCTGTCAAGTTATTTTTAAACCGCGTGAACCATTTGTAACACCGAGCATGGCTTAAGCACTCATCACCACAGGTCTCCTGCATCATTTGGTGTGTCTCTGTAAAGGTTTTCTTGAGTTCCACACAAAATTTAATGCAGACGCATCGCTCCTCTAGTTCTACCATCTCGAAATTCGCAAACTGTGCGACACAATGTTCTACTCGACACAGCACTGAACAATTACCAAAGGACATACAACAATGAAACTTCTGGCAGTTACGCACTAAACACAGGCGAGTACAGGGATGCCAACCACATTTCACTCCAACACACCGTTGGCCCGAAATTATGAATGTTCCAGAAGTTTTCGAACAGACCTCGTATGAAAAATACTTCTCAACACATGACATCATAAAAACTGAGATGTGTGAAAAGTTAGATTTTCTTAAAAAGGAGTCTGATACTTTAAAGAATTAGGAGGTGGTTAAGACTAAAATAATGTTTCACAAACAAGGCAGCTGAAGACACTTGAGGCAACAGCAAAAAGAAATAAACAGAGGAATAAAAACAGCCTGGAGTTCTTTTGGCAAATGAAACAGGATTTTCAAAACAATGATTCTTGTAGTAGCCACCAGAAAGATCGCGGGAGGCGCACATTGGCACGGCGTGTCACGGGCGGTAGTTGCCGCAAGTAGAGTCCCGTCCACCAGAGGGCACGCGAGAATTCGGACGCGACCTCTGCCGGCGTAACAACAAGAACAACAACAACAACTCCGGCAGCACGGGCCGGGCCCAGCCAGTTATCATCGGGCATGCCTAGGACACAGTCCCGGTCTACGCTAAGTGAAGTGCGACGTAACGTGAACAGTGTTACTACAATTCTGATGCACTGTATTTGGTCAGAGTATAGGATGACCTTGATTACAAGACTCCCCCGCCCCTTTTTTTTCTAGAGGTCTTTTTTCAATCTATTTTTAAAATATTCTGACTAATCAAAATTAGAAAAATCAAGTAATGATTTTTGGAGGGTAACATTTCCACTCTTGAATGTTACCTTAGTTAAAGAAGCAGCATTAATGTTTGTACACAGTAACAGTATCCACACGTATATGATAACTTTCATTGGAAACTTGTTCTTGTACAGTTTGTAAGATGATACAATTTAGCACAAGTTCCTCCTGTGTTTCACTAAACCGCCAAATTTTAAGCGGAGTAATAGACTGTTGTAGTCGCTAGTTCATAGATTCTCGACTATCCCTCACACTAGCACTGTACGAGTCAAATGTCACGTTATTGTTCAAGCAATGTTGATACTGTATTGAGTGCTACAGTGTATCGGGAAATTACGAACCTGTTCGAAAATTTAAGACGACCCCTATACACTCTGTTACAGAATGTAAAAATGTTAACCTTGGCAGCAACAGCTAATCTGTGAATATACGATGACCCTGTATTTTTCGAATGACAAATTTGGGAAAAAGCCTCATCGCATAAGTACAGTATGTGAAAGGAAAATAAGTATATTCCCTTTGTTACTCAAGTGGTCTCCTTGGCGATATATACACAGTTGCCAATGTTTCTGGAGGACTTGGACACAAGCAGGGAAATTGTCAACAGTGATGCTCATAACGCTGCAGTCACTGTGACATCGATATCGGTGGATTCCGCCAACAATGGACATTGGCCAAAACAGCTGATCTTTCCTCATCAACATGCCACAATGTGTGCGGTTGCACTATAGCCAATCTTATCTCCCTACTGCACAGACTTCAGACAACAATTGGCGAATTTCAAATCAGTCTGTTTTCTTTGGTCAAATCGACTAACATTCTCATACATGAAACATGGAGTGTGAAAAACTGACAAGTTTAGTCCAAGAAAGAGTGAGTTTGTGGCATCCTGAGGATGAAAATATCATAACTGGAACATAGTTCAGAATCTATGGACTGAAATCACAGGTTTGTTGGAAACCTCAAATGGGCAAAAATCTTTATTGGAAATATTAGCCACAGATTGCAACTTCAAAAAATAATTAGTTCAAGTGACAATGGTGGCATATCTTATATGCTTATAGCTACTGTAGAGGATCTTTTTTGTTATGGGTTGTCTACAAATTATTATTACCACTTACTTGCCATTTTATGCCAGTAGGGTAATGATTCTGTTAATGTGAAGTGGTTTGCAAATGTAGTGTGTATTACCACTTTTAAGTGCTTTACATTTTCAGAGTATCTTATGCTACAATTTATGCTCGTCTTTCACTCGTGTGCTAAATGACAGTCTGAAGCTTAACTGACATACGTCTGTACAACTTTAAATAAATACAGAGAAATAGAGTGATTATAACTTGCTTTTCAAGGTCACCATGAATTATCTTGAGTATGTAACAGAATGTTTCTTCCATCATCTCCTACATTCATAAAACTTGTCTGCTCATTCCAATAACTGAGTAGAGGGTGTATGGTACTCACCACATAGTTTACAAGACAGGAAAGCTTATTCACATGCATCTGGCGTATTTTTAACAGCAGAAGCTGCTATGAACCACTCATATCCAAGCACAGGGGCATCGCGCTACAAACCCACCCTAAGAGGTTAAAATCTAAGTTACTTCATAAATGGGTTAGGTTCTGTTCTAACCTAACCTCCTCAACCCTGCCAAAAACTGACATAGGAGACTGAACACACTAAACCATGCTGTTGGCCGATGTTCTCGGATGACCTCTCTGGCAACATTGTCTGACTACCGTTGTTACTGCCACTGTGAACGCAGCCTATGCTCATCTGTCACAGTCCGCCGGATGTCTGTGATATCTTGATGAAGCTCTTCTTTCAGTCACCTTTTCACTCACAGAAACAAGAAAAAAACCGCAAGATGAGAGGTCGGGGGAATATGGTGGACATGGGATGGCAATAAGAGAATGTCTGGTAACAGATAAAGTCTGGGGTCTTGTACCGTCATGCAGTAAGAACCAGTCCCGAGCATGCCACAACTCAGGGTGGCGACATTGAATTGCTTGTCACAAAAGTTTCAAGACTTCAATGTAAAGAGCATGGTTCACTGTCAGGGTGTATACGTGGACAAGGAAAAACAATTCCCGGATTTCTCCTGGAATTCCCGGTTAAAAATACACTTTCTCCCGGGTGACAGTATATTTTCCCTTATCAATCGTTTGAATGGTTATGGATTTATACACGGGCGTACAATTTCCCAGCACAGAAAATGAAACTCAGGGAAAAAGACACATTTTGTAAATATTTTTGATGTGCAGCAACATGTACGCTGCGTATTTTCATATTACGAAAGTATACATTGGAATTCCATCAGACTCCACGTGTTACTTTCTGAATCATTGAAATCGAGATTTCGATGCGCTTTTGTAAGCCGTTCATAGCTCGTGTCACGTGATCTCACCAGCCGATGACAGCGGATAGTCAGAGCATAGGACACGTGATGTAGCCAGCCAACAGCAACATCACTATTAAGTAGCACGAACACACAAACAGGGAAAGTTAATAGTTTAAATTAATATACATAGTGTTGCTGCAATAAAAGAAAAGCTTTAACATATCATATTGGTCGCTAAGGTCAATAAGCTGCAAGAGAAGCTAAGCTTTTGCATATACTGATGATCTTTTTTGAGCGTGTTACACTTTAAGATACATCAGACAAATGTGCCAGTAAAATTTTTAATAAAGACATAAATGAGAATGAGATTTTCACTGTGCAGCGGAGTGTGCGCTGATATGAAACTTCCTGGCAGATTAAAACTGTGTGCCGAACCGAGACTCGAACTCGGGACCTTTGCCTTTCGCAGGCAAGTGCTCTACCGACTGAGCTACCCGAGCACGACTCACGCCCCGTCCTCACAGCTTTACTTCTGCCAGTACCTCGTCTCCTACCTTCCAAACTTTACAGAAGCTCTCCTGCGAACCTTGCAGAACTAGCACTCCAGTCTGCAGTGGAGGGCCGAGTCAAACGCCTTCCGGAAGTCGAGGAATATGGCATCCGTCTGATACCCTTCATCCATGGTTCGCAAGAATGTAACATCGAATGAGTTTTTTGCTCACAGCCAGAGACAAAAGCCTTTTCATGTCTTTTAAGAATAGCCTAGAACTCCAAAAACTGGGAATCCTGTACCAGTGTAGAAAAATGTGTGCACAGGTCAGACTAGCCAGATAATATGGGATAGGTGTGTGGAGTACAAGTGTCACACAGATAAGCAACAGTTGTCTATGTCACTAAGGTGGAGCACTATCACTCCAGCAGACATACTACGAATTATTATAGCACCGACTTGTTGAAACTAGAAGTCTAGAATCGTATAAAAGTATCTGTAGAGGCCGAGCTACACGATGAGATGATAAATAAAGACAGCAGAAACTAAGGCTAAGTAAGGCTCGGGACAAGCCTCAGTGTGCTCAAAGCACAATGACAGCCTGTGGGAAGATCCGTTCGTACTGTGCCAACTGGACACCTTAGTTCACACCACAGTGACGTGTCTCCCCTTCGGCAGTGTCCTGACCTCCGTGGTGGTGGCAAAGAAACTGAGGACCACAACTCGTGTCCCAACAGCGCACTTCCCCTCTGCTTCACCAGTGGAACTGACCACAGGTACAGCAGGCAAAAACTCTACAGTGCGAAGGAAACAGCAAACAGGTCGGCATCCGGCAGAAGACAGATCACTCATTGGGACCGACTGAATATAGTAACTCAGCTCGTTGAAATATCGTACCATTTACAGACGGCACCAGTCTGATTACCTGAGAACATTTCATGATCATCTTCAGCTGGAAAAGCCTAAAATCACAGGCAACATTGTTATTAGTGCATAGTCTGCTTTTTAAGTCAAAAACAGACACAATGCAGTCACGTGCTGCTTGTGGGAACATACGGGGACGAGGTGGGGAGAGGGTAACACGGCTAGGTGCAGTCAGGAGGTTAGACGAAGGGCGGGAAGGGGAGAGGTTGCCACTGTGGGAGGGGTGGGAAGGATAGTGGGTACGACATTCCTCATTTCAGGGCACGACAAGTAGTAGTCCAAACCCTGGCGGAGAATGTGATTCCTGGCTGGTATTTAGCCACAAGTGGGATGTTCCTCTGTGGCCAGACAGTGGACTTGGGGAGGTGGTGGGTGACTGGAGAGTTAAGGCATGGGAGATCTGTTTTCGTAAAAGGTCGGGAGGATAATTTGAGTCTGTGACACTAGTGGGAATGGCTGCCGATGTATACAAAGCATTCACTGCACTGACTTAAGCACTGTGTACAGGGAAAAAAAAGAATAGATGCTGGTCCAAGGAAACACTGAAAATGTGGGATTAATATATCCTTGAAAATTTGCTGAAGGATATATTACACCCAGAACCTGATAATTATATCAACTTTCTCTGAATGAACAATCAAACTTGTAATAACGTCTTAGAATTACTTCATGTATCAAAACATATTGTAATCGGATAGATACAAAAAAATCTCCTCACCAGGTGGCAGCGCGAGAATACATTTATAAAGTAGTTAATTTTGCAAGCTTTCAGAACCAGTGGCTGCTCCTGGCAGAAAGATTGAGAGGGGAGGAAGAGGAGTGAAGGAAAATGACTGGTGAGGTTTAGGAAAAGGGGCAGATTTCAGAAAAGTCGTCCAGAACCTCGGGTCAGGAGAGACTTACCGGATGGGATGAGAAGGAAAGAATGATTGTTGAGGGACTGTGACATTGAAAAGTTATGCAAAAATTTCTTCCAACTTCTCAACAAATATCTACAACTTTCAAATATTGGCAACCGGAGCAGATTTTGAACAATGAGTGACATTGTTACTGAAACATCAGAAGCAATAAATAAAGCACTATTTTGTTGCGTTCCCCCTTGTATGTTGGGTACAGAGTTACTTTCTTCTCTCCCCCCCCCCCCCCCCCCTCCGCCTTAACGTCTTCCTGTGTAATATTTGGATGGAAAAGACACAACACCTCCATTATTTTGATAATGGCCTGTGAGCTTTACATTTTGACCATGTAAAGCTTTAATTTTAGTTTCTACAATTCTGCAAACTAAAACTAGAGAGAGATAAATGTCAACAAAAATTTGTTTTCACTCAAAATGCACTGAAAAACATCCAACATTTGTATGGTTTGTCATCTCGAAATCTGGCAAGAGACTGGGTTTTGCTTGACAAACTTAAGTTTGAGTGAAACTTATTTTCACTTCAGCCGTCAATCAAAATCCTTTCAAACACAATGTACACTTGTTAAACACGTCAAACACCGCAGCACATTAACAAATAATTTTACAAACACGTGAAGTTTGACAAATTATTTGATAGTCTACGGGGGCCTTTTCTGCCGACTCCTATCTTTCTTATGTCTACTGTTGACCTCATAACAGATGGATCCCCCTCACATCATTCCGGAGCCTGAGTGACCTGTCCTTCCTTTTTTTACTATCCCTCCTCTTAATTGCACAGAGAACTATCAGCTTCAAAACCTAGGATCTAGGATTAGTGGCTTACATCTCTCAATCAGCAGTACTGGAACTGCCCTTCCCCCCCCCCCCCCCACACACACACATCAGAGGGAAGTAAGTACTGACCACCCGTTCTATCTGTTACTCATTTCATCAGTAACCCCCAATTCTTTGAAGAATCAAACTCCCATCTATAAAACAACTTCAATGACTGATTAGTGTACAAATGAGTTAATGTGTTACATACAGGGTGATTCAGGAGGAATGTCATAATTTGTGTAGTGAATCTACATGTGAAAATAAAGCGAAAAATTATTACGAAAAAGTGTCCAATTTTCAATTGTTACGGAACTGGAGTGGGTTGAAGATCACACACATCCGTGAAAGGAAATGAAGACTCAGGTGAATATTACTTACCCAAATGCTGTGTAGGTGCTGTGGTGGACAAAATAATGGCAGGACAGCCGACTGATCCATCCCAGAAAAGGTGTCGTGGTTCTCCAACAGATGGCAGCACTCTGATGTCACACGAGGCAACTGCTGCAAGCGTACCCAGTGTACAATTGTGGGTCATATCCGTGAGCAGCCTCGAGGCTGTGTGGTTTTCGTGTTTAATTGAACAAGTCCATTGTATCTGTGAATACTGACGTGCAAAATAAGCAGTGTTGTTTGTGTACATATACCGGAACGGCAGTGCTCTTGCGACCGTGACAGAACACCAGAAATGTTTCCCTGATCGACAAACTACCTGTGCCGGGGTACTTCCCAGGATTTTTCACACATTACATGAAACCGGAACACTACACAATGTACACGTAACATCAGAATGTGAGGCCGTCCAGTCACCTGAGGAAAAGTAAACTACTATTGCAATGGTACAATGGAGTCCCACCACCACTACATGGCACATTAGCCATCAACTCATTATTTCACAAATGCAAGTGTGGCGTACATTATATCCCGAGAGCTTGTGCCAATTCCGTGTGCAGCCCGTGCAACGTCTGCATCCGTGTAGCTCACTAACCAGACAACAATTTTGTGAACGATTGGCTGTACACAGAGATGTCGTGCAACACACTTTTATTTACAGATGAAGCTACATTTACACTCATTGGTTTCACAAACACCAGCAATTTTCATACACGGGTGACGGAGAACCCAGATGGCATTAGGGAAACAAGATTCCAATATCTGGTATGTTGCGACTGATGACTTGGCGACAGGACCCGTGTTCCTGCCAAATCGCACGACAGCTGCAGCATACGCACATTTCCCGAGACAAGAACTACCTGCACTTTTGGGAGATGACATTAGAGCAACGATGGTAAATGTACCTGCAACATGACAGATCACCAATTCCATGTACCAGACACATATCCCAGTATCTGAACAACACATCTGCTCATTGGTGCATTGGCTGTGACGGACTCATTAACTGGCCTGCCATATCGCCCAACATAAACCTATTAGACTTTTGTTTCCGGGGATGGTTAAAGGGGTATATGCATGCTACAAAGGTGGATATACATGAAGAACTTGTCGCTCACATCACTGACACTGTTGCTCACATTACACTCCATTCTACTCCACCAACACACCCACAATTCTGCTTTTCCACTTCCCCACCCTCCGACTGCACCTAGCTGCCCTACCCTCTCCCCTCCACGTCCTGCATGCTCCCACAAGCAGGACTTTACTGTTCCCCACCCCTACCCTGCTCTCCCTCCCTCACCACACCCCAGTCTTCTCCTTACTCCCACCACCCAGGTCGCTTGCACAGTTGCTCGCAGTCTGGCTCCGGCAGCCAGAGACAATGGTCATGTGTGTGAGCTATATTTACATGAATGTGTGTGTGTGTGTGTGTGTGTGTGTGTGTATTGTCTATTTCAGAAGAATGCTTCTCAACATAATGCTTACATGTTTAGCAGTCTTTTTGCTGCGCCTGTCATTCTTTTCACAATATTGTCTTTATTCCAACCTGGAATTTCCATTGTTTAATATAAGACGTGTTTCAGTAAATGGCATTAATCACTAATAAAATAAAATTACTCTTGTTTCTGAACATGATCTGTAGAAAAAATACTTATATTACCATCATGTTGTTAAAATGAAAACCATGCAGAAAAATGGATATATATCAAAATAGATGGTAAATTTGGTAAGGAAAGTTCAGGTAGAATGTAAATAATTTAGGAGTAAAGGACGCTACACACCGAATAGTACAAGCATCGAGTTGTCCACACTGTATACCTGTGCAGGTACGTCGAGCCAGCTGAACACGTATTGCCGACACTGCAGTTCAGCAGAGGGATTCAGACGAGTTGTGTTAGGTGGGATGGCTAAAAGAGAGAGAAGGAGGCAGGGAGGAGTAGCCAGCAGCTGGAGGCAACCACTGGGCAGAATAGGAATGCCACACACAGGCACCGGAGCCGCCGAGTTCACGTAGCACCCAATGGTGAGTACGTGAAGGGAACGGAGGGTAGGCGATCGGACGGACGACGGGTTAGCGGTGATCGAGGCCAGGAGAATTACGGGAGCAAAAGACGCATTGTGTAATTCAGGAAAGGTGGTACTGGAGAGAGGATCCAGATGACACAGTCTGCAAAGCAGCCATCGAACTCGAGCACTCTGTGCTCAGTAGCATGTTCTGCCACAGGCTGATAAGTTTTTGACTGTGACCATTCATTTTGGAGGACAATTAGCTAGCGATTGTACCCATGCAGAGTGCTGTGTAGAAACGGCAGCATAGTTATAGTCGGTATATGACGTGGCTGCTTTCACAAGCGGCCTGTCTCTGGTAGGATAGGATAAGCCTTGGACAGAGCTAGAATAGAATGTGTCAGGTGGGTGAATCGGGCAGGTCTTACGTGTGGGCCGTCCACAGGGAAATGACCCATGTGGCAAGTGGTTAGTAGTGGAAGTGGCACAGAGAGAGATCGAGATGTCGTGTAGATTGGTTGGGCAGTGGAATATCACTTTAGGAGGAGTGGGAAGGATTACATGTAGGATGTCCCTAATTTCCAGGCACAATGATAAACACAGACACCGTTCAGTTGCGCCCGTCTCCGGGTGGTACTGGGCAATGAGGGAGAGGGAGGGGGGGGGGGGGGACTTCCTTTGCAGATGGTTGTCTTCAGCATATAGGGCAAGGATTCATCTCAAAACTAGCAACTTTTCATTCTTTCCCGTGTGCCTGTTGACAACTCTCTGCTTCTGCTATTCAGTGAGCGGTCTCCTTTGCTCCGAAACTATTTACTGGTAAATTTAATTTTTATTTTATGTCCAACCAGAAGGTGTCAAAAACTTACTCGATATTCCCAGGTGGTTGAGTAACTGATGATGTTTCCTGCAACAGTTGAAACTGACATTAGGCACCTCCTGCGACAATACTGTTACTTAAAAGTGACATCAAAAATCATTGTAGTTGTCTATTTGTAAAAACAAAGAGATTAAATATAACAAATTACCAAATATTAATACAATTTCTTAGAGCTTCGTGTTATTTTCAGTCAGAATTGCCAATTTCCTTTTGTAAATAAGTGGTTGATGTCTATAACAATACACAAAATAATTAAAATAAAACTATTACTAGAACAATTATATAATATGAAGGCATCAGAGGTGAAATACCTGTCATGTCATTATATTCAAAACACGATGTCTAACTCTTGCTCGCTACCCTAACTGTGTCCATCCATGTACCATCTGCCACTGAAACAAGAAACCCTGCATTCTGCACACAATTCAATGCCCTGCTGCTTTTACGAAGAAACTGAAGCATTTCTATAAGTCACCGACTTACATTTCCTCAGAAATTAAGATGTAGGACCAGTTGTGCTCTGTCAAATTGAAGCATTTGCTCCCATATTCTCCCCTTTACTTGTGTTTCTCTTTTGATTTCTCAGTCACGTCATGCTCTTTTCCCCTCTCTTCATCAATTGTGTCTTCCCCCTCTACTGTTGTGTCCACTGTTGCTAGTGCTCATACTTAAAATCTGCCTTCTTGTAACTTGTCTTTACTGTTGCACTTCTCATGAATAAATGTGAACTGTGTTTATTTTTCTCTTTTAGTGCTGTAGTAATAACTCAACATTTCATAGTGTTTATATTAGAAGTAGCTTATAACATGCTTACTAGATTAAATGTAAAGAAAAATATGTGAAATGCCTGGTTAGCTGTAAGAAGGACCTGATTGTCCTTATCCTACCACGTTAAATAAACTAATAAATAAATGAATAAAAATTGCTAACCATAAAAAAGATGCTCTAACAATTTAAAAAACTATACACTATTGTAAAAACACAGGACTTGTGACCTTCTACAAAAAACACAGAATATGTGCAATACAAACATGGTGGAGGAACTCATGTGAATACAAGGTTTGGGGGAGGGGGGGAAAAAACTGCTTGATAAACAAGAAAACAAACAGGATTAGTGTGCAGGTTATTACAGAAGACAGGTAACAGAAGAACAAATCTCCTACAATGCAAAGATTAGGCACTACACCACGACTTACGCCAGAAACACTTTATACTGTATGAGAAAGGAGAAATAGAAGAACTAGAGAAGAAGGGAAGAAAAATATTACAGAAGCTCTTCAGACAACAAAAACGAAATAATGATTGTGGAAGAGGAGGAAATACGATTATCTACATAAACAGATGGACAAGCTCATAAACATTTTACACAAGAAAAGACTGAAGTTTTATGTGCCCCTCTTTAGAATGAGCACACGAAATGGGACTAAGAATAAGAAAGGACATGGAGGAAGTTGGGATTAATCAGAAAGAGGTCTGGGGGAAAGAAAAAAAAATTAAATGAAGGTTGACAAATTCAAGGAATTCCATAAAAAAAAAACAAGGGCCAAGATCTGCTACATGACACTATCAATAGAAGCTAATCCTGTCATTAGATCATAAATTTAACATACTGGCATACATAGATGACAGTGGAAAAAATCAACAAGAGATTAATTCACTTACTGCAAAATTGTATAACAACTTATTGGCGCAGTAAAATCAAATACTCCATTGTCTCACAGCAAACTAACCATACCGTTAAAACTGAAGCAGATAAGTTCACTTATCTGGGAACCTTGCTAACTATAGACAAAAGCATCACAGAATAAAAAGCAAACTTATTTCAAGAAAATCAAAGATTCCCTTACACAAAACTCTTTTCATACCTGTCCCGGCATAAGCTGGTGAGACACGAACATTAACAAAATCAGAAGAAGCAAAATGTAAACACTGAGGATTGGAGAATGTAAACAAACAAAGGACTATATGGAGAACCAAACATTCTGTCCAAAAATAAGCTAGGAAATTTCAACGGACTGGACATGCGCTGTGAGCTACAGACGAAGGGAAAAATCTACGAAGTGCGTACAGAATATCCTCAAGGAAGAGGACCACTTGGAAGACCAAGGCTATACTACTTCGATAAGATCAGAGGAGATATGAAAATCTCACACGTGATGAATTGGAAAATTAAATGCTGAGACAGAACTATCTGTCTGTGATGTCAGCAGCAAAGAGCTTGTGGAGCTTGCTAATAATAAGTAATCCTATCACCCATTTATACAGACACGAGCTGTGAAGGGAGGGCGACGGAGAGTAATGGGGTGATGCGGGCAGTGACGAAAAGGAATAGGCTGCATGGCTGGGGAAGGGGCCCGTTTGTGCTCTGCTGTAATGTTACTTAATGTACATTCAAGTAAATCATCACATGCACCATTTTATAGACCTCGTCTCATGCAGGTGATTGGAACATCCCAACTTGTTGCGCAAGAGAGTACCGTATTTACTCGAATCTCAGCCGCACTCAAATCTAAGCCACACCTGAAAAATGAGACTCGAAATCGACGGAGGGGGGAGGAGGGGGGGATCCCGAATCTAAGCCGCACCTGAAATTTGAGACTCAAAATTCAAGGGGAGAGAAGTTTTAGGCCGCACCTCCAAATCGAAACAAAGTTGGTCCATTGTAATATGAGACACAATTTAAGTTGAATGAATGACGATACAGCTACAGTACTTTGGTTCGAGTCGTAAGCTTAGCAGTTAAGGTTTACCAGATAACCACTGCTATGCGCCCGTCTGTATTTATACGGGTACCCTTCCTTTTTCACGTGCTACGCCTGGTTTGAATTGATTGCTTATTTTTCTTTGATCTGATACGTGCCGTTCTCTTTGTTATAGGTGTTTACGTCACTCTAAGCTGAAAATGCATTACTGTACTGTGTCATGCATTGTTTGTCGCACTCTGATAATGAGTGTTTACGGCCTGTCGCCGCTCGCAGCATGGCTTGCTATTGTGCACTCTACCGCCGCTTACAATTAAAAAAGAGAGAGAGAGAGAGAGAGAGAGAGAGAGAGAGAGAGAGAGAGAGAGAGAGATATCGTCTCATTAGCGAAACAATGGCAAGAGACTGCTATTTGTTGTCACTTACACTGCTGCTTTCTTTGATAATGATCAACAAGAAACAAATAATAGACTGCGTATGATAGAAGATGTTCTGAACGAGAGTTTAGCGAAAAATTTTCTCCGTTTGAAAATCTCTGCAGACACCTAGACACCTCTTTAGTACATTACATTCTGCACAGAAATTAGAGTCATCTTAGGTTTAAAAATCTAGTCAATTGCCGTGCTTCATTTCTGACTGTATCACTATTAGGCATAAGAATAATACGAATATAATCATGACAAGATATGTATATTCTTCCGCGTTTGCTGTTGTCTCACTCTAGTTTTGTAGTTTATTAGGCAAACAGAATTTAAATGAGATAGCAACAAACATGAAACAATACATGGCAAAATGTTTATACTCGTATTATTCTTATGGTGCACTGCATGTGGTTCACAATTCAAAAGTTCCTATTAGCGACCATCTTTTCTCACAGGTAGGAAAAAATTCAGAACGTAGAATTGGCCATATTGACAAACATCCCTAACAGTCTTGCCAGTCGGATTTTTGTAGTACATTGAAATGCCGATACATTCGAAGATGAACAATACGGAATTTGTATTTACTTCATTGGCTAAAGTACGAAAATGCAGTGGTCGAAACTGGGCGGAGAAAAAAAGCTCGTCTTCCACCCCCCCCCCTTTTTTTTTAATTTATTTACTGACGCAGAGGTTCTGGCGCCAGTATTTATCTTTGTGCCTGCAAAGCATGCCTGTGTAGTGCTACATATATTTGACGGCAGAAGTTAGTAGTGGCGGCACCTACCAACATTTTCCACAACTTCCGCTTACTTTGCACTAGATTTTAAGCCGCAGGCGATTTTTTTTGTTACGAAAACCGGAAAAAAAGTGTGGCTTAGATTCGAGTAAATATGGTAAGCCACTATGTTCATAACAATAACAATAATAAAGTTGTTAAATAATATTTGTATGTGGTTTTATTGTGGAAAAGAGGTGCCCAGCCACACATCTAAAAGCAGCCGTGGTCTGCTAGGATAAAAATTATCCCCTCAAGAGAAATTTATGCCCTTCAATGGAATGGAAAAAGAAGACGATTGTTGTAACTCTGCATGTGATTAAAAAGTAAGGGGAATTTTTGTTTTTCTTAAAGAATCTTTATTTATCCATCAATATCAACTTCATTCTCTTCAAAGCAATCCCTCTCTAATACAACACACTTGTGCCTGTTCTTTTCCCAATCTTGGAAGCACTTCGGGAACTCACTTTTTGTCCAGCTCCTTCAACAATTCTGTTTTTATCTCATCAATGGTGGCAAAACACTGTCCTTTTATACTTCTCTTCAGCCTCAGGACTACAAAGTGGTCACAAGGAACCACGTCCGGTGAATATGGTTGCTGAAGAGACAACATAAAACTTTTTCTTTTTTCTTTTCTTTTCTTTTCTTTTTTTTTTTTTTTTTTTTTGTAAAAAATCATGAACGAGCATTGAGGTGTGAGCAGGTGCATTATCACGATGCAATTTCCCAATTTCCAGCAGTGGTTTTGCCACAATTCTGGCCATTTTCTTCACATTGCTTTGTGCAAGCGGTGAATAACTTCAGGTAATATTCCTTATTGACCGTACGACCATAAGGCAAGCACTCATGACGTGCTATCCCATGTAATCAAAGACAACAGTGAGAATAACATTTAACTCCCCCCCCCCCCCCTAGTCTTGGCTCCGCAGGTAGTTTTCACTGGGACAATTGGGCCTCAGTTTTGACATCACACCAATATAACAGTGTTTCGTCACTTGTTGTAACCTTCTTTCCCAGTCTTGGCTCCGCAGGTAGTTTTCACTGGGACAATTGGGCCTCAGTTTTGACATCACACCAATATAACAGTGTTTCGTCACTTGTTGTAACCTTCTTTAGAAGTTCTGGATCATTGTCGACTTCATTCAACAATTCCTGAGTAATGTCTATGGAATGTCATTTGTAGTTGAAATTTAACAGTTTTAGAACAAACTTTGCTGCTACAAGTTTCATGTGCAAACATCTGAAAAAACTGCTTGGCAGGAGTCACAGGATATATGCCGACTTCACCTCTCTGATGGTGATTCTGCAATTTTCCACAAGCATTTTCTTTACTTCCTCCACAGTGCAGTCAGTAACTGATGTGCTAAGGCATCCCGGGTGTTTGTCATCATCATCTTCTCGACCCCCTCTGAAATCTTTATACCACTCGTAAACTCTTGTCATGCTCATAGTTGATCTGCCAAAAGCCACAGTCAATATTTTGAATGTGGTACTGCACTACATTCCATTTTTCATGCAAAATTTAATGCAAATTCTTTGCTCCGTCTTTTTCAAAAGTAAACATTCACCGAGCACTAGGAAACATGCATTCGACTGTCAACAACAAATGTCATATTCAAAACAGGTGAAAATGCGAACATATCTCAGGAGCATGTGTACCAACAAGATAAAAGAAATTTGAAAATCTGATGTCTGAAGCCAGTGAAATTAAAAAATTCCCATTACTTTTTGATCACATCTCGTATGCCAGTTTATCATCATCATTTTTTTTTTTAATAAAAAACTTCATCCCTGTGGTCGCCTTCAAATTTGTAACTGACAATAAGTAATTTGATGATGCCAGACAAATAAATGTGGAAATTTACTGAATTTGCTCTTTCTTTGAAGTCCAACACTTTGAATTTATGTCTGTGGAGCACAACCTGCAGTACTAGTATAAAATATATATATAAAGCGCACACACACACAAATGTGGATGCATGTGTGTGTGTGTGTGCGCGCTGGTGTATAATTGTCCTTTTTTCCCCCTAAGATAAGTCTTTCCGCCCCCGGGATTGGAATGACTCCTTACCCTCTCCCTTAAAACCCACATCCTTTCGCCTTTCCCTCTCCTTCCCTCTTTCCTGATGAAGCAACCGTTGGTTGCGAAAGCTTGAATTTTGTGTGTATGTTTGTGTGTCTATCGACCTGACAGCACTTTCGTTTGGTAAGTCACATCATCTTTGTTTTTAGATATATTTTTCCCACGTGGAATGTCCGCCCCCCCCCCCCCCTCTCTCTCTCTCTCTCTCTCTCTCTCTCTCTCTCTCTCTCTCTCTCTCTATATATATATATATATATATATATATATATATATATATAAAACAAAGATGAGGTGACTTACCGAACAAAAGCGCTGGCAGGTCGATAGATACACATAAACATACACACAAAATTCAAGCTTTCGCAACGAACTGTTGCCTCATCAGGAAAGAGGGAAGGAGAGGAAAGACAAAAGGATGTGGGTTTTAAGGGAGAGGGTAAGGAGTCATTCCAATCCCGGGAGTGGAAAGACTTACCTTAGGGGGAAATAAGGACGGGTATACACTTGCAAACACACACACATATGCATCCACACATATACAGACACAAGCCTAGTTGATGTGTAGGTGAAGGATTAGGTGGGTGAGGGTGACGGATTGTTCAGTTTGGAACTGGTATAGGGACTGATGGAAAGAAGGGTTGCAGCCAGAGATGGGAACTTTAAGTGTGAGGCCTTTGGGGGTTATGCCAAATGTCAGACAAGCCTGGGAAAATAAAATATGTGAGCGTAATCTGGCTAGGGTGAAGGCATGTTTGCGGAGGGAATGTAAATAAAACTTAATGGGGTCGTTGTGGGGATGTTGTGAGGGTGACATGGTATTGAAGGTGGAAAGTTTAACATGAGGTTGAAATGAAAATGAAAGATAAAAATATATGGGGAGAGATAAAGGTGAACTAGAAAGCAACTGGAGATCTGGTATGAGAAAAGGCAAAAAAGTGTTGGTTAAGTTGATCCTGTGGTGAACTTGGGTTGGTAGACAGCGATGTGCATAAAGGTTAGGTGGTTGTGTTGCCGCTAAAACACGTTAAAGGACGGAGAAATTCGGGAAAATTTCGAAAAAACGTATTAAAAGGAGTGGTGAAAGATTACGAAAATGGGGCTAAAAATTGTCTGACAAAGAAATAATGATGTTAAAACCTGTGGGGAGCGGCTAAAATGATCAGTGATGTGCGAAAAAAGGAAGTGGAAATAAAGTGAAAGTTATTAGAACTAGCCGAAATGGTTGTTTAATACGTGAAAGCAGCTGTTATTGAACTAGAAACGGTGGATTTCATAGCAGCGGTAGTGTTGAAAGCAGAAAATAAAATATTTTTTGTTATGGTTTGGAAGTGGGTTACGTATTATTGAGTATATATAGGCGGGATAAAATTGTATAGTAGATTACGGTGAAAAGCGGAAGGTGAATACAAAGTGAGACTACTGGAAAAAACAGAAAGAGAAAATAAAGAGAAAATAAGACGACAGGAAAGATTTCGAAATGCAACAGCGACAATAACAAACGTAATTGTTGGGTTCAAATTAATGATATGGTTATAATAGCGGGAAACATTCCACGTAGGAAAAATATATCTAAAAACAAAGATGATGTGACTTACCAAATGAAAGTGCTGGCAGGTCGACAGACACACAAACGAACACAAACATACACACAAAATTCAAGCTTTCGCAACAAACTGTTGCCTCATCAGGAAAGAGGGAAGGAGAGGGAAAGACAAAAGGATGTGGGTTTTAAGGGAGAGGGTAAGGAGTCATTCCAATCCCGGGAGCGGAAAGACTTACCTTAGGGGGAAAAAAGGACGGGTATACACACGCACACACACACACATATCCATCCACACATATACAGACACAAGCCTCACACTTAAAGTTCCCATCTCTGGCTGCAACCCTTCCTTCCATCAGTCCCTATACCAGTTCCAAACTGAACAATCCATTGCCCTCACCCACCTAATCCTTCACCTACACATCAACTCAGCCAATGAACACACCCGTCAACTCCTATCCTTAATAAAAGTCCTCAATCTTTCCTCTCCCACATCCACACCGGCTATTCAGAGCATCCTCCTACAGGCCAACCGCAAATTAGAGCAGCATGCCACCCTTAACCTCAAAAAACTATCCAATCTCCTGGTTTCCCACCTCTGGAAAGGCAACTCACTCACCCTTCACAACCTTTCCAGCAAACCTCAACCACCTCTCATTGCACACAAACCCAGTCTCTCCATCTACTCAATCTCCCACTTCCAGCTCCACTCCCTCCAAAACCTCAAAATCCCAATCAACACAATCTGGTACCACAACACCCTAATTCAGTAGTTAACCTTTCCTCCAAACCTCTCTCCCAATCAGAAACCTCTGTCCTATCCAAAGGCCTCACCTTCAGCCCCACTCCCAGATTCAACCAAACAGCCCTCGTCAAAGATTTATTGTCCTACACTCGTACTCTCTGCTGGAAGTATCACTTTGCCACGAAGAAAAATGATCCTAATCCTACCCCTAATGATCCAACTCCCCAAGACACTATCCAAATTGAACCCTGCCTGGAACAGTTCCGTCCTCCGTCACAGCGGGATCCACCTCCTCTTCCTCAAAATCACCCTCTCCAAACCTTCCAGGAATTTCTGACTTCCAGCCTTGCCTCTCAATCCTTCTTAAAAAACCTTAATCCTACTCCCAACATCACCACTGCTGAAGCTCAGGCTATCCGTGATCTGAAGGCTGACCGGTCCATCGTCATTCTTCCGGCAGACAAGGGTTCCACGACTGTGGTACTTGATCGTCGGGAGTATGTGGCTGAGGGACTGCGTCAGCTTTCAGACAACACCACATACAAAGTTTGCCAAGGTAATCCCATTCCTGATGTCCAGGCGGAGCTTCAAGGAATCCTCAGAACCTTAGGCCCCCTACAAAACCTTTCACCTGACTCCATCAACCTCCTGACCCCACCGACACCCCGCACCCCTACCTTCTACCTTCTTCCTAAAATTCACAAACCCAATCATCCCGGCCGCCCCATTGTAGCTGGTTACCAAGCCCCCACAGAACGTATCTCTGCCTACGAAGATCAACACCTTCAACCCATTACATGCAGTCTCCCATCCTTCAACAAAGACACCAACCACTTTCTCGAACGCCTGGAATCCTTACCCAGTCCGTTACCCCCAGAAACCATCCTTGTAACCATTGATGCCACTTCCTTATACACAAATATCCCGCACGTCCAGGGCCTCGCTGCGATGGAGCACTTCCTTTCACGCCGATCACCTGCCACCCTACCTAAAACCTCTTTCCTCATTACCTGACCCACAACTTCTTCACTTTTGAAGACCAGACATACCAACAATTAAAGGGAACAGCCATGGGTACCAGGATGGCCCCTTCGTACGCCAACCTATTCATGGGTCGCTTAGAGGAAGCCTTCTTGGTTACCCAGGCCTGCCAACCCAAAGTTTGGTACAGATTTATTGATGACATCTTCATGATCTATGCTTGTCTATCCTCTTTACCTCTACATAACTACCCTTCCTTACTGTAGTCAAGCCTTGGGTCTTCCTCTACAATTTTTACCCCCCCCTCACACTTCCCTAAATTAACAAACTGGCAATTTCTTGAAGCCTCAGGATGTGTACTATCACCTGATCTCTTCTTTTAATACAGTGGTATCACACAAATTATTTTCTCCCTAATCCAATTCAATACCTCTTCACTAGATATTCGAACTTCGCATCTATCTGTCAGCAGTATTCTCTAGCATAACACATCATTTCAAAAGCTTTCACGAGGGTGGTTCGAATAGAAATGGTAATTATTTTTTAATGCATTTATTGGTTAATCATTTACACAACTGAAACCTTCAGTTTTTCTCTACATAGCTTCCTGTACTTTTGCCAGAAATTTGGAAGCTCAAACTACCTCATTCGTAAAGAGTCTGAGAGCCCATAATATACCCATCGTGCACAGGTTTCTCAAGATCTAATGGTTTTTGAATACTTTCAAAAAAGACTTCCCAAATGTTAAATAGTAAGATACTTCCGTTTTCTACAAAAGCTTTTGTTGCTGTTGCCAGTCTACATTTTACAGCCTCTTTTCTTCTGCCATCATAATAAGTTGCGTTGCTACCCAAATAACAAAACTCGTCCACTACTTATAGTCTCTTATTTCCTAATCTGTCACCACCACCAGACGTAATCTGAGTACTTTCCGTTGATCTCGTTTTACTTTTGCTGATATCCATCTTAAAACGGTCTGTTCAACTGATCTCCCGAGTTCTTTGCCCTGTCTGACAGAATTACACTGTCATTGGAAAACCTTAAAATGTTTTTATTTCTTGTCCCTGAACTTTTTCTCTGGAATGTCTCATTGATTTCTTTTGCTGCTCATTCAATGCACACACTGAATATCAAATGGGATAGGCTCGGATCTTGTCTCACTACCTTCTTAACTCCTGCTTCCCTTCTGAGCCCTTCGCCTCTTATTCTGGTTTCTGCAGAAGTCATAGATTAACATTTTGCTTGCTTTGCTTTCTCACTGGTAACTTTAAAACATCAAACACCTTTTCAAAATCAAAATTGCTATAAATGTGGGCTTGTCTTTTAAGATAATTTGTAGTCACTTTTACCTCAAGTGTCCCCACATTTCTTTGGGACCCAAACCTGGTCTTCCCCCAATTTAGTTTTTACCAGCAGTTTCATTCTTCTGTAGATAATTCATTTTAGTACTTTGCAGTCATACCTTATGACTGACAGTTTGGCTATACTCACAGCAGTCCACACCTGCCATCTTTGGTATGGAGATTTCATGTTCTTCTTAAACTCTGGAGCTATTTTGTCTGTCTAAATCATTCATACCAAATGGAACAGTTTTGTCTAGGTTTATTCTCTAAAGAATCTCAATAATCCTGATGGAATGTCATCTACTAATAGTGGCTTGTTTCAAAGTAATGTCTGTCAGTACTGTGTCAATTTTTTCTCACAGTATTGCACCCCACATGTCCTCTTCATTCACTTTCACTGCTCTTTCCCGTATTATTAATTTCAAGCTTCCTTCTGTTACATAGCCCTCCTATCAGAGTGTCCCAGGAGAAATAGTCAATTATGAGGGATATGACTAACGATCATTTGCTTTTGGGTTCAAAATGAGCACTATGGGACTTAGAACTAATTAAACCTAACCAAACTAAGGACATCATACACATCCATGCCCGAGGCAGGATTCGAACCTGCGACCGTAGCAGTCGCGCAGTTCCAGACTGAAGCGCCTAGAACCGCTCAGCCACAAAGGTTGGCTCGTTCGCTTTTATCTTGTTCTGGTCCACACTATCACCTCTCAAAAAATGAACAGCAAACAGCTTACAGTAGAAGATATTTATTTGAAAGTATCAAAAATGAAGAAGTTATCATAGATATTAACCCTTTGAGTC
Organism: Schistocerca piceifrons; assembly: GCF_021461385.2. NCBI lineage: Eukaryota > Metazoa > Arthropoda > Insecta > Orthoptera > Acrididae > Schistocerca > Schistocerca piceifrons. The sequence goes on from NC_060148.1 coordinate 58,826,285, forward strand.
TCAACGATTTAAAAAAAATTAATTTTAGAATTTTTCGTAAAACTGACCTTTATCATCAAAGTAAGCAATGAATACAAGAAGAAATTGGCAAAAACTAAACAATCAATTATTTTAAGGACATGGTTTCACTTTGGAACATAATTTGAAAACTTTTCACACGATTAACCTTTATCGTCATAGTAAACAACGAATAAAAGAAGAAATTGACAAAAAGAAAACAGTCAACTGTTTTAAAATTGTGGTTTCACTTTTGAACCGCTGGTACATACAGTTTTCAACCACACATCATTTCACATGTTATATCTGAAAGCAATTTCCCATTTTCCCTAGACACAATCTGACATCTCAAAACTTCTGTGACCTCGTAATGCCCAAAACAAATTCTAGTCCTAAATAACAAGAAAAATGGGATTAAAATTTTATAAATTTATATCAAAAGTTCATATTGCTCGATTGGTTTCATTTCCACACCATTCGTAATGTAAATACTAAAAACTCAAATTTATGTTACAATAAATTGCACTGTCAGTGTCCTCAATATGGCCATTATAAAAACATCACATAACCATCTCTTACAACCACATATTACAATATCTGCGCCAACTGTTAAGTAAATGGTGGTTTCAGGCAGAAAGCATTTGTACTCAAAAGGTTATAAGGTATGTATTTTGGAGCCCATGCTTCCTACACTTTCATGTTCTGAATGATTGTTCCTGTATTATCCTGCAATATTGATCATTTCTCCTAGGACATCTTGTATATTCCTTCCAGGATTCAACCTGATATTTGCTTAGTACTGGCTTGCTATCTGAACTCTTCATACGCACAGTTCTTTCTCTTTCCTCCATCTGTTTCTTTAATCCTATCTTGTTGAAAGTCGATTTATTAGGAATTGTGGTTGTAGTACAATTATATAGTTGATAATTTATACAGAAACTAGTCATAAGTATGGTTTAAAAAAGTTTATTTAAATCAAACCGTTATAAAACTTACATGGTGTGATTTAAGTAATTTTTTTAATCAAAACTTATGGCTGGTTACTGCTTAAATTTTAAGGCTTATAAGGTCTGATACTTGTCACTGGGCGCTTCTTCAATTATAAACCTTACAAAAGTTCTTTTTTTTTCGCTTTTTTTTTTTTAATTTTGCTATATAAAGCATCTGTATTTCCTATAGTCACGAATGCTTCTACACTTTCCAGCCCTCTTCCCCTGCCACTTTGCACTTTCTGTCCACTTTAGTATCAGTGCACGGAAAAATAATAAAAGAAATAAAAAGAATATAGCTTACATCTCCCTCCACATCAACATCTTGATCCTCCTCTTCCTCCACATTGAGATACACAACTTCCCCTTCAACTTGGACACCTACATCAGACGCCTCCTCACTGCATCGAGACCGAGACTTCCCCACTTCCTCTTTTGCGAACGCCCACTTCTGCAACAGATAAACAACACAAATTGAAACCTGCACTAAATATAATGCACACATATAAAACATGTGAGCAATATTTCATACATATAACCTCCTTCAGCACCACAAACAAAAACCTTATGATTCCTGTGCAATATGATTCTGCTCAATTCACCACTCTTTAATAGTCAAACATCAACAGCAGGCAATTGACTGACATTTGCTCAACTGCTTGTAACTGAAAGCTCTTGGTTTCTTGTTTTAGAAGCTGATTTTCATGTAACATTTAACATAAACATTTGGCTACAAAATTAAAACACATTTGTTTTCATGCAGCCATGTGTGTTCCTGACTTGTTGCATTGGGGGAGGCAAATTTATAGTGGTGACTGTCGTATGTGCTACGAAGTCATTCTGCCACATAACACAGCATCGACAGTGAAAATGTACAAGGGGCATTCAATAACCAATGCAACACATTTGTTTCCTCGGACAGTTTTGGCTGAAAAAATGCTGAATTTGTTGTGAGACATCGTCGAATATTCCTGCTTCAGGCCCTACAGTTTCATGAAGTTCTGAAAGGTGGCGGCACGAAACATGGGGGTCTGTTCCAAGTAGAGAGCTGTTGTTGAGTGTTGTCAGCTTCATTCAGCAACTCCTGAGCGATGACTAGGCAATTCTGTTTTTGGTCGAAATTCAACAATTCTGGAACAAACTTTGCTGGAACACGTTTATCACCAGCAACCTCTCTGATCATGATTCAGCGATTTTACAGAACCATTTTCTTAACTTCTTCCACACTGTCATCAGTAACTGACATGCCAGGCCACTGTCATCTTGATCACCTTCTCAGCCATCTTTGAAATGTTTATATCACTTGTGAACTCTTGTTTTACTCATAATAGATCCACCAAAAGCCACAGTCAACATTTCAAATGTGATACTGCACTTTGTTCCATTTTCCAGGCAAAATTTAATGCAAATTCTTCGACCCATCTTCTTCAAAAGTAAAAATTCGTCACATTCAGAAACACACATAACCTTTTCAACTGTGAATAGTAAACTAAATATTCTGAACAGCTGAAGATGCAGACATACATCAGGAACATATGTACCAACAAGATAAAAAGAAAATTTAGAAATTCGGATGTCTATTGTCCCTGAGATTAAAAGATTCCCTTTACTTTTTGATCACACCTCACACAAAAAGGTCACCTGCTGCCGAGTCCAATACGAACTGAGTGCTACCGAAAACTCTTTCTTGCACCAGCACTGCACTCTTGTCACTGGAGCTGCCACAGATCACAGACTATTCTGCTTCACAGAGTGGGCAAGACTCCAATTTCCACACTGAGTAACGAGGTGTCAATGTCTGACACCACCCTGCCATCTACACGTGGTTTCCACAGATATTGATGACAGCAGTCGGTGAACAGCCAATCAACTTTGCCATTTCCGTGATGCTCGTTCCCAGATACTGGGCCACAACAATGTGCCCTTTGTCAGAGTCGCTGGAACTGTTTCCCATTCGTCTCTGCTCAGCTTACATATTTTTCTTACTGCATAATGTGCTTGCCATCCCTAGAGTGGCGGAGAATGATGAGTTAATGCATCCACAGCAGTCAAAAGATTAATAATTTATGATTCATTTTGTTTTATTATGTTCACAGCACTTTTATTCTCATGTCAACACAGTTCAATTAACATATTATAAATGTAATTTGTACACAAACAGAACCAGCAATCTGTGAAGGGACTCTCATTTCCATTGAGATGTGCTGAACTGTGCAGATTATGACCTCTACCGTAATGTAACAATATATCAAATTTTAGAAATGACAATATTTTCCACCTGGATTGTTATTAAATGTATTTATTTACCATGCAACAGCAGTAATAATAGAAATTGCTCAAAGACCAATTCCATTCTAAAGGAAAACTCTGTATTCAAAAATTTGTGAAGGCCAATTATCTTAAGACAGTCTATAAATGACATGTTGTTGTTGTTGTTGTTGTTGTTGTGGTCTTCAGTCCTGAGACTGGTTTGATGCAGCTCTCCATGCTACTCTATCATGTGCAAGCTTCTTCATCTCCCAGTACCTACTGCAACCTACATCCTTCTGAATCTGTTTAGTGTATTCATCTCTTGGTCTCCCCCTACGATTTTTACCCTCCACACTGCCCTCCAATACTAAATTGGTGATCCCTTGATGCCTCAGAACATGTCCTACCAACCGATCCCTTCTTCTGGTCAAGTTGTGCCACAAACTCCTCTTCTCCCCAATCCTATTCAGTACCACCTCATTAGTTATGTGATCTACCCATCTAATCTTCAGCATTCTTCTGTAGCACCACATTTCGAAAGCTTCTATTCTCTTCTTGTCCAAAGTATTTACCGTCCATGTTTCACTTCCATACATGGCTACACTCCATACAAATACTTTCAGAAATGACATCCTGACACTTAAATCTATACTCGATGTTAACAAATTTCTCTTCTTCAGAAACGCTTTCCTTGCCATTGCCAGTCTACATTTTATATCCTCTCTACTTCGACCATCATCAGTTATTTTGCTCCCCAAATAGCAAAACTCCTTTACTACTTTAAGTGTCTCAATTCCTAATCTAATACCCTCAACATCACCCGACTTAATTCGACTACATTCCATTATCCTCGTTTTGCTTTTGTTGATGTTCATCTTATATCCTCCCTTCAAGACACCATCCATTCCGTTCAACTGCTCTTCCAAGTCCTTTGCTGTCTCTGACAGAATTACAATGTCATCGGCGAACCTCAAAGTTTTTATTTCTTCTCCATGGATTTTAATACCTACTCCAAATTTTTCTTTTGTTTCCTTTACTGCTTGCTCAATATACAGATTGAATAACATCGGGGAGAGGCTACAACCCTGTCTCACTCCCTTCCCAACCACTGCTTCCCTTTCATGTCCCTCGACTCTTATAACTGCCATCTGGTTTCTGTACAAATTGTAAATAGCCTTTCGCTCCCTGTATTTTACCCCTGCCACCTTTAGAATTTGAAAGAGAGTATTCCAGTCAACATTGTCAAAAGCTTTCTCTAAGTCTACAAATGCTAGAAACGTAGGTTTGCCTTTCCTTAATCTTTCTTCTAAGATAAGTCGTAAGGTCAGTATTGCCTCACGTGTTCCAGTGTTTCTACGGAATCCAAACTGATCTTCCCCGAGGTCGGCTTCTACTAGTTTTTCCATTCGTCTGTAAAGAATTCGTGTTAGTATTTTGCAGCTGTGGCTTATTAAACTGATTGTTCGGTAATTCTCACATCTGTCAACACTTGCTTTCTTTGGGATTGGAATTATTATATTCTTCTTGAAGTCTGAGGGTATTTCGCCTGTTTCATACATCTTGCTCACCAGATGGTAGAGTTTTGTCAGGACTGGCTCTCCCAAGGCCGTCAGTAGTACCAATGGAATGTTGTCTACTCCGGGGGCCTTGTTTCGACTCAGGTCTTTCAGTGCTCTGTCAAACTCTTCACGCAGTATTTTATCTCCCATTTCATCTTCATCTACATCCTCTTCCATTTCCATAATATTGTCCTCAAGTACATCGCCCTTGTATAGACCCTCTATATACTCCTTCCACCTTTCTGCCTTCCCTTCTTTGCTTAGAACTGGGTTTCCATCTGAGCTCTTGATGTTCATACAAGTGGTTCTCTTATCTCCAAAGGTCTCTTTAATTTTCCTGTAGGCAGTATCTATCTTACCCCTAGTGAGATAAGCCTCTACATCCTTACATTTGTCCTCTATCCATCCCTGCTTAGCCATTTTGCACTTCCCGTCGGTCTCATTTTTGAGACGTTTGTATCTCTCTTTGCCTGCTTCATTTACTGCATTTTTATATTTTCTCCTTTCATCAATTAAATTCAATATTTCTTCTGTTACCCAAGGATTTCTACTAGCCCTCGTCTTTTTACCTACTTGATCGTCTGCTGTCTTCACTACTTCATCCCTCAAAGCTACCCATTCTTCTTCTACTGTATTTATTTCCCCCATACCTGTCAATTGCTCCCTTATGCTCTCCCTGAATCTCTGAACAACCTCTGGTTCTTTCAGTTTATCCAGGTCCCATCTCCTTAAATTCCCACCTTTTTGCAGTTTCTTTAGTTTTAATCTACAGGTCATAACCAATAGATTGTGGTCAGAGTCCACATCTGCCCCTGGAAATGTCTTACAATTTAAAACCTGGTTCCTAAATCTCTGTCTTACCATTATATAATATATCTGATACCTTTTAGTATCTCCAGGGTTCTTCCATATATACAACCTTCTATCATGATTCTTAAACCAAGTGTTAGCTATGATTAAGTTGTGCTCTGTGCAAAATTCTACCAGGCGGCTTCCTCTTTCATTTCTTAGCCCCAGTCCGTATTCACCTACTACGTTTCCTTCTCTCCCTTTTCCTACACTCGAATTCCAGTCACCCATGACTATTAAATTTTCGTCTCCCTTCACTATCTGAATAATTTCTTTTATTTCATCATACATTTCTTCAATTTCTTCGTCATCTGCAGAGCTAGTTGGCATATAAACTTGTACTACTGTAGTAGGTGTGGGCTTCGTATCTATCTTGGCCACAATAATGCGTTCACTAAGCTGTTTGTTGTAGCTTACCCGCGTTCCTATTTTCCTATTCATTATTAAACCTACTCCTGCATTACCCCTATTTGACTTTGTGTTTATAACCCTGTAGTCACCTGACCAGAAGTCTTGTTCCTCCTGCCACCGAACTTCACTAATTCCCACTATATCTAACTTTAACCTATCCATTTTCCTTTTCAAATTTTCTAACCTACCTGCCCGATTAAGGGACTGGACATTCCACGCTCCGATCCGTAGAACGCCAGTTTTCTTTCTCCTGATAACGACATCCTCTTGAGTAGTCCCCGCCCGGAGATCCGAATGGGGGACTATTTTACCTCCGGAATATTTTACCCAAGAGGACGCCATCATCATTTAATCATACAGTAAAGCTGCATGCCCTCGGGAAAAATTACGGCCGTAGTTTCCCCTTGCTTTCAGCCGTTCGCAGTACCAGCACAGCAAGGCCGTTTTGGTTATTGTTACAAGGCCAGATCAGTCAATCATCCAGACTGTTGCCCTTGCAACTACTGAAAAGGCTGCTGCCCCTCTTCAGGAACCACACGTTTGTCTGGCCTCTCGACAGATACCCCTCCGTTGTGGTTGTACCTACGGTACGGCTATCTGTATCGCTGAGGCACGCAAGCCTCCCCACCAACATAAAATTACTGTAAGAATCTGCAATCATTGTGATTAGTCAGTAATTGCATGTCTCAACTACTTTTTTTTTTTTTTTTAAGTATATGCCTTAACATATTTCAGCCGCAGGAATGCTCAGAGTCACATTTAAAATCTCAATACACTGCATCTTGCCCATTCTCACATACACTTGTTGACTAGTCTGTGGTCCTGTACCTAAATCACAATAGCAAAGCTGTTTACAAGACTGCTACCACAGAAATAACCACTCAGAGAATGTGCTCAGTCACGCCTTCAGTTCCATTCACCGCTGGAAAATTGTTCTGCTACTGCAGTTTCTAGCAAGTTGGAGATGACACTTCTGGCCAATAACGAATGACCTAACAGTTGTGATCTATTACATTGTGTGCTTTCTTTCCCTGTGTGGTGAGTTTATTTTGTGCTACAGAATGTCTAAAGCTTGAAACGGAAATGTGCTGATAAGTGTGGTTGCTAAATGGTCTGTCCAGCAAACTGCTTGCCTCACATTTTGCATGGTCAGAGGTGCGGGTGTGGACAGTGAGGGAATATTTTGATAATGGAGGAGACTGTGGTGCAAATTTCCTGCTTATATGACAGTAGAAAGAACAGTAAATATTTTGAAGACTCATACAAACACTGTTGCAAAAGTATGTAATGAAAAATACTGTGCAAAACAGGGAGTAGATGGTTCATCTAAATTACGAACAGCCAGTAAAAATAGGAGGGCAAAACAATGAGTAACAGATGGGACTCATTCCAACAAAATGCTGTCCATCGCCACATGAATGGAGGAAAGAACATCCAACTATAAAAAAAAAAAAAAAACAGTATGCCACTCTTTGCAAAGTAGAATTATTCAGTGGCAGTAAGATTTCTTCGTTCTCAGTTGACAGAGCCCTCCCATTTCAGATACAAAAAAATTAGTGGATGCAAAATTGCAATGGTGAGAAGTGATATCGTTGCATCACGTTCTCCATTTTCACGAGACATTGTTAATCATCTGAAGAGATTGTGTGGTCCTCACTTCCATAAGTAATCTCATCTCATTACTAAGAAATCCCTTCTGCACTAGTATGATGTACTACATGAACACTACAGTTCCTATTATTTTAATGTTGTTAGTGAAGAATTGTGATCCATTTGAGCACCGTTTTCATATCCAATATGCTAATTATACATAGCTCATAATGATTATCAAACAGACACTTACATCCTCTTGCTGGTGACAAAAGATGCAAATAATAGGAAGAAAGGTATTATTTTATGTCGAGAAGTGCAATCGTTAACGATACGACAAACCTGTATTCCGTGCTCAACTGTGCTTTGCTGTCCCTTCCATATTTCACTGTCAATCATTTTGTTAATCTGATGCAGGTATAGTGTAAACAAGAATGATTTTAAATGTGATTCTGAGGATGACTGTGGCCGAAACATGTTAAAGTGTATAATTTAAAAAAATAAAATATAAATAGCTATCCAGGTGGACAATTATATTGGCTATTTTTAAGTGTTATACCACTTCCATACTCACTACCCTGTGTCTATGCATACTCATTCCTTTTAAGAGGGCACCGACCTCACATGTGAAATGTGTTGACAGAACTGACACAAAGATGGTACAACATTTAGCTGAGAGCACTGTCAATTGTGGAAGAGGAAACTTAGCAGTTAAAGGATGTATCTAGAATAATTATTGGACTATGTACATCATCAACCAGAAGCAGTATTGGGAAATCAATTTACAAAAACATAGTGGATGCCTCACCTCTGCTATAACTCGCTGAATGGCTTCTCTGGAATCCAACAGCTCGTCTCTTAAGACTATGCAGTCAAATTCCTGCAACAGAATCATTATATATACCCTCAGCACAATGAAAAAACTCTCTCTCTCTCTCTCTCTCTCTCTCTCTCTCTCTCTCTCTCACACACACACACACACAAGTATTTGTCTATTATAGATATCAATGAAAGGGACAAATAGAGTACAATGAAACAAGCCTATAATCCTAACAAATATAAATCCAGAAAGAATACAAAATATGCACAAGTGCAGTCATGCCAATGTTACAACATCGTTAATGTATGGATAGTTTTCCTTGGGTTGAAAGGATGTGCATGTGGTCTTTGCAGGATACTTTCATGTGGCTGTTCGTTAACAAGTAGCACGAATCTTCAATATGTGTATCGGCCATGGGTCACCAATACTGTAGCCCACCAGGTGTGCAAAAATTTATTCTCTTCCACGTGGTCCTATAATGACAGTTCATTAAAATACTTAAATGCAGTAACATATGGCCTACATCATCTGTGGGAGAACCAGAGAAATTCAATTTTATTTTACTCCGCTACCACTTGTGTGTTGTGCATAGAAGAATGATTTTCTTTTTCATCTCTTTCCATGTAATTTATGGCTGGAAGAAATGCAATAGCTCTGTCATTTTGGTAACTGCCAGTGCTGTTTCGGTTGTATTCTCGACCGTAGTTTCCGTAGTTGTGAGAACTCATGATACAGTGGGATAAGTTGTAATGCAACTATTTTTCATTAAACACGTGCAGCAAAACACCAACACAAGGAATGTGCGCCATCTTGTCCAATTTTCCGATAGTCAAAATTTCTTACAAACACATCAAACAGCACTGTACAATATCAAATATTTGGCAAAAATAGTAAAATCTGATAAAGAATTTGCTTGTGTATGGGGACCTTAATGGCTTCCAGTGGTAACAAAATATGCTTTTTCAATGGTTCCTACAGCTATTTACAAAATTTAAAATTCCGTCAATCGACTTATAAATAGATATAATCTTATGTTGAAGGTTTAATAAGGTAAGACAAGTATTACAGTTAGAGCCATTGTATACATAAATGCAAATCACCCGACCACATTCATGCAGTATTTGAAAATGTGGACACAGCAACTTCCAACAAACTTAACACACAATTCCAAACCTTTATAAAACTTATTCTCATTGACACCTTTCACAAAATGATGAATGGAAAAAAGTTCATCGATTATTACATTTTTGCTATTCATGCAGTAAAACCTCAGCACCAGGAATGATGTTTTAATTTATTGGTTCTTTACTACTAACTCTATTTGCAACAAAACTGCAGACAGTACCCATGTATACCACCAGATGTACCTGCAAAATTATATCACTTAATGACAAACAGTTTGGCAGAAATAACGTCGAAAACCTGCTTTTGCTTAAGACAGATCGCAGATTCTCTGTATGTCCATTTTTTAGAGTTGGTTGCGTGGCTCAAATGTTTGATACAGGATGTGAAACTAAACACCTTTCAGCCGTCTAGTTTCCAAACTTATTTTATTTGGCTATCAGTTCAGCGTTTTACTAAGCCATCTTCAGGCCCTGTGTACAGACAACAATGGTAGCAATATGAAATAAATAAAAAAGGGGCATAGTGCAAGTCTTATATACGGTGGTAATATGTACGAGGGCTTTTCAGTAAAGAATGATTATAATTTTTTTTTTGACAACAAAAATAATTTTGATGGTCTTTCGCGAAGTGGTCTTCCATGAAAGCGATGCATGTGTCCCAGTGTTTCTGCCAGTCTTCAAATACATGCTGGAAACCATTTTTTGAGAGGTCCTTCAAAATCACCGCCACAACCTTCACCACTGTTTCTGATGATTGATAATGCCACCCCACGAGGGCATTTCTTCATGTTAGAGAATAGAAAAAAGTCACATGGGGCTAAATCCGGACTACAGGGAGTGTGAGGGATGGACTTCACGTTGATTTTTGCAAAATATTCAGCAACAACATTGGCAATATGCGGCCGCGCATTATTGTGGTGCAGCATCCAGCCTGCTTCATGGAAATGTCATCTTTTGCGCCTGATATACACTTCCAATGTTTTCAGGACATCCCTGTAGTATTGTCCACTTACTGATGTGTCTGCAGGTAGAACATGCTGATAAACCATTCCATGAACATCAAAGAATGAGATGACCACAACTTTCCCAGCAGAAGCAACCACTTTTGCTTTTATGGGGGTACATCAAACTTTAACTGCACGCAGACCTGCACGCAGACCTGCACGCAAATGTCCTTTTGTTCGGGAATCAACAGTCTTGGAACCCATCACACACAAACACGTGTCATGTGTAATTTTTCTGTCACCAACATGTGGATGGCACCCAATGAAATGTTCAGTATTTCAGAAAGTGATCTTATTCATCGATCCTCTCTCACAATGACAGCAGCTGTGTTGTTTTCTTCTGTAAGAGCAGTAACTGGAGCACCGTGTCCACCTTCCTTTGAAATTGATTGTCTCCCCTCTTTAAACATTTTAAACCACCTTTTAGCTGTGCTGTAGGGAAGAACAAACCTCCATAGGCCTCCTGTAACATTATATAGGCCTCAGCTGAAGATTTGTTGAGACGAAAGCAGAATTTCAAAGCCGCATATTGGTCCTCACGTGTTACCTCCGTTGCAGTGGAGGCGATACTGAACATCTGACATTGCCTGCTTCTCACAGGCAGGAACCAGCAGTCCCAACAACGAAACTACTATGGCGTGTTTGTTGCACATTAAGCTAATAGAATATCATATGATTAAATTTTAGTGGGAAAAATTATGACCACAAAAAAATTATGATCATTCTTTATTGAACAGCCCTCATAACAACATAACAATACCAACCAGTACAGGAAGTTACACATAGTTACAGGTAAATTAAGGACTAAAGAAACAGAACAGTGCACACTGTATTAACTTAAACTAGTGAGCAAAGTATATACATCATATAATTGTAAAAAAGGAACCTAATAAACGAAGGTCAATATTTCATATTATGCATAGATAACATAGTACAATGCTACCGCAATGCCCCTGAAAAAACTGGAGTAAAATAATGTAGTCATATATTGATAAGTAAAGTGTGAACATTAAACATTTGATTACATGCTCTCATATACTAGTAAAACTTATACCACTCACTGGAGGTCAACCCCAAAACTATATGTATCATCATTTTCCATATACTACTAATAACTAATAAAAGGAGAATATAAAATACATCAGTGCAATTTATCAATCACAAACACATAAGATGCAATTATAAAACATTTCTAGTGAATCAAATTGTGACTCTAAAGTAATGTACCGTAACAAATTCCTAATAAGTCGTACGTATTGAAATATGGCAAAGACAAAATCAACATTATCATGAAAGTGGTACGTCTGCCAGCAAGCAGGTGTGTGGCTAGGTGATATACTAAACCATAAGCTATGGAATAAGCCTAAAAGAAAGCTACTGTGATGCATATGTAGTGTATTAGAAAGACACTCATATACAATCAGAACAACCAAAGGCGCTTACCTCTCTACCAGGTAGCCCTTAAGCACAGGAAGAGAACAGATAGTATGACCTACGACAGAAAAACCACCAAAGCACTTTGTTGGCGTATACTATACAATGTGTAATATGTCAGTTAGAACCTTTACGATTAGACAGTTAATTGATATCGAGGAATATACCGGAACACTGTCTCGGGTATTATCAAGGCAACTGAGGTTCAGGTGAGTGACCTGAATAAACACCAATTTCAACTAATAAAATTACTATTCGCTCGAAAACTAACACTCGTCATGTAACTTGAAGGAGGAAAGAACTCACTCACAACACTAACATCATCATGCCAACCAATGTAGTGTTGCAACCATTGTGGTTACATGTCGAAGAATGACAGTAAGCAAGGAAGTACATTAAGGCAATGTTAACCTACATCACACAGGACTTGTGAAAAAACTAGGAAGCTACAAAAAGCTAACGACACCTGTATCATTTGAAGAACAGCAACTGCACAGTTGTAGTGCAGCCTAGAAAAGTGACATTACGAAATAAGTAATGAATATGTGTTATGAAAAATTTCTGTGCATGTTGAAGATCAGTAAAAACCAATACTGTGTGCCATTACATGTTTATTGTACAAAATTGTTAGCGAGAAGTACAAAGGTCACAAACACAATTGTGTGTTCCTCACTGAGTGGTGTCTCATAAGTACAATATACATGGAAGTGTTGCACTCAGCACTGAGTCATAACCAGGAAACTATGTTATGTATTTTAATACGCAGGCAAACACAAATGTAAAGTGGAACCCCATTTTAATTGAAAATAACAAAATGATCAGACATTCAATACTTCCAGTCTGTCATACATTACGGTACCGTATTTACTTGAATCTAAGCCGTACTCGAATCTAAGCCGCACCTGAAAAATGAGACTCGAAATCAAGGAAAAAAATTTTCCCGAATCTAAGCCGCACCTGAAATTTGAGACTCAAAATTGAAGGGGAGAGAAAAGTTTTAGGCCGCACCTCCAAATCGAAACAAATTTAGTCCATTGTAATATGAAACAGAATTTAGGTCGAATGAATGACGATACAGCTACAGTAGTTTGGTTCGAGTCGTAAGCTCAGCAGTTAAGCTTTACCAGGTAGCCATTGCTATGCGTCAGTATTTATACGGGTCTGTATTTATACGGGTACCTTTACTTTTTCGTGTGCTTCGTCTGGTTTGAATAGAGTGCTTATTTTTCTTTGATCTGACAAGTGCTGTTTTCTTTGTTATAGGTGTTTACGTCACTCTAAGCTGAAAATGCATTATTGTACTGTGTCATGCATTGTTTGTCGCATTATGATACCGTGTGTTTACGAACTGTCGCCGCTCGCGGCATGGCTTGCTTTTGTGCGCGCTACCGCCGCTTACAATAAAAAAAAGAGAGAAATTGTCTTATTAGTGAACCAATGGCAAGAGACTGCTATTTGTTGTTACTTACACTGCTGCTTTCTTTGATAATAATCAACAAGAGCCAAATAATAGACTGCGTATGATAGAAGATGTTCTGAACGAGAGTTTAGCTAAATTTTTTCTCCGCTTGAAAATCTTTGTGTACAGAAATAGGAGTCATCTTAGATTTAAAAATTTACTCATTTGCAGTGCTTCATTTCTGACTGTATCACTATTAGGCATAAGAATAATACGAATATAAACATGACATGATATGTATATTCTACCGCGTTTGCTGTTGTCTCACACTAGTTTCGCAGTTTATTAGGCAGACAGGATCTAAATGAAATAGCAGCAAACACAAAAGAATACATGGCAAAATGTTTATATTCGTATTATTCTTATGGTGAAGAGAATACTGCATGTGATTCACAGTTCATAAAAGTTCCTATTAGCAACCATCTCTTCTCACAGGTAGGAAAAAATTCAGAACGTAGAGTTGGCCATATTGACAAACATCCCAAACAGTCTTTCCAGTCGGATTTTCGTAGTACATTGAAATGCTGCTACATTCGAAGATGAACAATACGGAATTTGTATTTACTTCATTGGATAATGTATGAAAATGCAGTGGTCGAAACTCGAGGCGGAGGAAAAAGCTCGTCTTCCACCTTTCTTTTAATTTATTTACTGAGGCAGAGGTTTTGGCGCCAGTATTTATCTTTGTGCCTGCGAAGCATGCCTGTGTAGCGCTACGTATATTCGACGGCAGAAGTTAGTTGTGGCGGCACCTACCAACATTTTCCAGAACTTCCGCTTACTTTGCACTCGATTCTAAGCCGCAGGCGGTTTTTTGGATTACAAAAACCGGAAAAAAAGTGCGGCTTAGATTCGAGTAAATACGGTAGTCTACAGCCATACATGGGAAGTCAAGCCCCTCTTTTCAAGTAGTTTAATCCTAAAAGGAAAAAGAAAGAACGTTTTGCGCAAGCCGTCGACCGTGGTTATTGTATAAAACCTCTTATGTGAAAGAATGCTTAACACTCTCACACGGACTAAACAAAGGGGGAAAAACAGAGAGAGGAAGTACATCCATATCAGATTAGAACATCATGTGTTACCAGAATTTCTGTGTTGCAAATCATTAATAATAAACCGTTCCACTGTGAAAACGTTAAACCAAAAAATGAGAGAGCCGTGCCATCAGCATATAAGGCATCATAAAATTGTCTAAACAACAACTGCCAATTGAATAAAACCTGTGGAAACCCAGGTGATGTCTAACTTCTATAAAAAGGGGGGAGCACACAACATCAGAGTCAACATATTTGGGGTCAGAATTGTAGGAGAAAAATCACAGAATCAACTAGTGGAGGTAATGGAGTCAGTAAGAGTGGTTCCATTACATCACGTCAAATAATGTCACGAAACTGATACAATTTGTCGAAAGTCCTTAACGAGTAGCATGCCTAACGATTTGAATATTGTGTGGGAACACAGGTCCCTCTGTTACATGTGCAGTACTGTACCCACAGACGCACTACAGACGGTAAAGCCGTACAAATCTACAATTTACAAGGCCAATAAAACCAAAACCACTTTAGTAACCACATCAGATGAATTTGCAGTTGTGAATAATAACTACCATCAGCTGTAGAATGGAATGATGACAATGAAAGTTTGTGGCAGACCGGTACTCAAACCCTGATTTCCCACTTATCACAAGTGGGTAAACCCGGGGGGGTTTGAGTCCCAGTTTGGCACAAACTTTCATTGTCGTCATTCAACTCTACAGCTGATAGTAGTTATTATTCGCAACTGCGAATTCATCCGACGCGTTTAGTAATGGCTGTGTTCACCGCACAGTCGTCAGAATAACACCGGCACTGCAATATCGTATTTTTAGTAATGGTCGAGGACGTGTCACTGCTCGTCAAAGTTAGTGCTTAAAGGGTCGGGGGTATTACTGTGCGATAACCCGTGACAGCGGCACGATCGATACGTGTTAAAATACAAAAGGTTAATGAATGGAGCACATTCGTTAACATTACCTACTTTCGGTACACTTCAACCGAATTAGTGCTGTGATACTGTATGACTGGGAACACCCAAAAAAGTAAGTATCTAAATGACAACATATGACAAGAGGCAAATACTATGTAGTACAAAAACCACAAAAAGACCACACACTGAGAGACAGCCTCAAATGATTATATACAGTCAGAACCCACAATTGTTGCAAGTGTGTCACGTGTAATCATTGCTGCGTCCCTAATTACACGAGATGGAACACGAATGTGGTTACCTGAGGTCTACCATCCTTACTCGTAATCGTACTCGTCACTCTTCCACCGAAAAAAAAAAAGTAGAACCGAAAATAAAATACTATGAAAGTACATATTGTCAATAGAACTGTACTAATTCTACTTCTAATGAAGAAGGAAGGAAGAATGTAAAGGAAATACATAATCTAGCTACTATAAAGGTGCATATATTGTCAATAAACCAGGTGATACGTGCTCAAAATCTGATGTGGTTGTTACGCACCAAAACATGAGACAAACACATGTGAAAAACAATATATGAATGAAAGCTTACCCTGGCCAAGGTGTAGGAAGATCCTACTTCGGTTGTGATCAAAACGGGGGCCAGCAATACTGGTATTAGTAGATTTCTGTTCAAAAGAAATGAGACACAGGAAGTAACAAATGAAAGGAACCATAATTGAAATAACAATACAAGATAGAAAATAACGTTTGTACGTACTTGCTACAGCGATCACTTCAACCGTCATCTGCCGACAGCATTCAAACCGAACAAGCAAAAGGTGAAAACCAGTGATTTCCAAAGACAGAGGTCCTAGTCAAAGGAAGGCATCACAGGTGCATGCCACTATCAGTCCAGGGGATATCTATCAAAACTGTCGTAACCAAAATTGTGGCCTGAAATACTTCCCTATAAATCACTAGGAGAGTACCGTATGCGCAAACAAAAGGAAATATTTACCTCCGTTTAGCAGGTTCCTTTTTTACGATTATATGACATATATACTTTGCTCACTAGTTTACGTTAATGTGGTGTGCACATTCTCTTACTTCACTCCTTAATTTACTTGTAACTATATGTAACTTCCTACTCTGGTTGGTATTGTTATGTTATTACATATTACGACTTGCACCACACCCCTATTTCGGTTATCTATTTCATACTGGTACCACTGGTGTCTGCACTCAGGGTCTGATGATGGCGTTGTAAAACACTGAAATTGCCAGCCAAATAACCTAAGTTTGGAAACTTTTGGATGGAAGGTGTTTCATGTGACATCCAGATCGCAAATTATCCAGACTGTAGTCACACAGGGTTTGATATCTACAGCTATATTTACATCTACACACTGCAAACCACAGTGAGGTGCACGGCAGAGGGTATGTCCCTAGGTACACGTTACTAGGGTTTCTTCTCGTTCCATTCGTGTATGGAGCACAGGAAGAATGACTGACTGCCTGCCTCTGTGCATGCCGTAATTATTTTAATCTTATCCACACGACTCCGTGTGAGTGATATGCAGGGAATTATAGCATATTCCTAGAGTCAACATTTAAAGCCAGTTCTTGAAACTTTGTTAGTAGACTTTCTCTGGGTAGTTTTCCTTCAGTATCTCTGTGACACTCTCCCACATATCAAACAAACCTGTGACCATTCGTGCTGCCCATCTCTGTATACATTCAATGTCTCCTGTTAGTCCTATCTGGTACAAGTCCCACACACTTGAACAATATACTAGAAACAGTCACACAAGTGATTTTTAACCAATCTCCTTTTTAGATTGATTGTACTTCCCTAGTATTCTACCAATCAAACAAAGTCTACTGCCTGCTTTACCTAAAACTCAGCCTCCTACTAAGTGTTACACCTAGGTATGTGTAAGAGTTAGCCGATTATAACAGCGACTCATAGATATTATAGTCGTTGGATACATTATTTTTTCGTTTTCTGAAATGCATAATTTCACATTTCTGAACATTTAAAGCAAATTGCCTATCTTTGCATCACTCTGAAATCTTATCAAGGTCTGATTGAATATTTATGCAGCTTCCTTCAGATAGTACTTCCTTACAGATAACTGATTAATCTTAAAGGAGTCTGAGGTTACTATTAATATTGTCTGCAAGGTCATTAATATACAACATGAACAGCAAGGGTCCCAACACAATTCCCTGGGACACACCTTAAGTTACTTCCACATCAGATGAGGACTCTCCATCCAAGATAACATGCTGTGTCCTCCCTACCAAAACGACCTCAAACCAGTCACAAATGTCACTTGATACCCCATATGATGGTACTTTTGACACCAAGCATGGGTGTGGTACTGAATCAAATGCTTTTTGGAAATCAAGAAATGCTAGATCTGCCCGACTGCCTCAATCCGAGGCATTCAGTATGTCATGTGAGAAAAGCGAGTTGGGTTTCACACGATCAACACTTTTGGAATATGTGCTGGCTGGCATTGAGGAGGTCATTCTGTTCAAGATAGCTCATTACGCTTGAGCTTAGAATAAGTTCCAAGACTCTACAAAAAATCGATGTTAAGGATATCGGATGGTAGTTTTGTGGATCACTTCTACTACCATTCTTCAGGTGTGACCTGTGCTTTTTTCCAAGAACTGTGCACAGATTTTTTTAGGGATTTACGGTACATTATAGTTAAAAAGGGCTAATTCAGGCACAAATTCAGTATAGAATCTAACAGGGATTCCATCTGGCCCTGGAGCTTTGTTCAGTTCTAACTATTTCAGCTTTTTCTCAATGCCACTGACACACTTCATTTATCATTTCAGTTGTGCAGAGATTAAATTGGAACAAATCTTCTGGGTTTTCCTATGTAAAGAAACATTTGAAAACAGAGTTAAGCTTTTCAGCTTTTGCTTCAACCAGAATTTCCTTGATTTTTGTGAAATATCATCTGACAATATTCTGCTACGGTAGTCGTTGAAGGCTCTCTTCACAGATAAATGAGTTTCACTCAGCAGCTCTCTATATACAGCCCTATGCTTTGTTTTACATCTATTGTGCAGAAATCTCTGTTCCTTTAGAAGTTTCTTTACAGTGACTGTGTAACATAGAACTTCCCACCCATTATGAACTGTTCTACAGGTCATATCTATCCAGTACATGGTCAACTGTTCTTTCAACTTGAGCCATAGTTTCTTTTCATGCTCCTGTCCTTGCACTGACTATCCAGTGCACGGTCAAGTATTCTTTCGACTTGAGGCATAGTTTCTCTACATACTTCTGCCCTGTACTGAAAGTTTCAAGTTCCCCCACTGAGATATGACACAACTGATTTTTTATCTAGTTTACTGAAAATATATAGCTGCTTGCTTTGTTGTCCTTTGTACTTTTGTAATCGTTGTTGTCACAACTGTGTCATGGTCACTGATACCAGTTTCAAAGAGGACTTCCTCAAAGAAGTCATGTCTATTTACTGCCATTAGATCCAATATATTTCCATCATCAGTGACGATCCTACTTATCTGTTGTATGTGGTTTTCAGAGAGGACATTATGTAATGTTTCACAGGATGTCTTATCACACCCACCACTAAAAAAACTGTAATTTTCCCAATTAACAGTTGGACGAATAAAGTGTCCACCGATGATTTCTGTATAACTGTGGAATTTATGTAAGAGTGAACTGCGGTTTTCTCATATGTTTTTGGTTACGTCAGACGACGAGTCTGGTGGGTGATAGTAGGACCCAATTATCATTTTATGCCCACCCACAATACTGAGTCTTGCCCAAACAATCTCACATACAGCTTCAACTTCTATCTCGGTGGCTTTCAGTTTGTTGTCTACTGGGACAAATACGCCACCTCCGTGCTCCATTTGCCAATTCCTTCAATATACACTCAAATTTCCCCCCAAAATCTCACTGCTACCAATTTCAGGTTTCAATCAGCTCTCTGTACCTAGTATTATTTGAACTTCACTGATTTTTTTAGGAGTGCTTAAAACTCTGGCACTCTGTTGCAAATCTTCTTTTCAACTGTTTACCATTAGGATTTTAATACTCTTAACCACGGAGGAGAGCACTTAGCAACTTCCAACAACCTTAAACATAAGGTCAAATATTTTCTAAATGCCAAATACTTAACGCATTATCTCATCTGTAAAGTTACCAGAAATCTGAAGCTATTCTGCACATTGGAGTTCAATTCTTTGCAGAATCGGGGATCAGAGGTGTACTGGTGCTCTTATACACCAGTATTCAATATGATGAGATAGAAAGGAAAAGTTGTATGCTGATGTGAAACAGAACATATCTTTTGAGAAGCCAGGAGACAGATTACTGACTTACCAAGACTCCCGCGACATCGACAGCGTCCATGTTGAATGCAGTTTGCCCTCACGTTACTTCTCAGCATCTTGCCCCCTAGAACAGGAAATGATGTCTCAGATTATAATTGCAATGGTCACCCTTAACTACGTTTTTTTTTTTGTCATAATACAGATCAATTACACAGAAATGTCTGCCTTTACGACATCACTGTTAACTTCACTCACTACCAGCATTCATTTTATTTTCATCATTCTCCTCCCAAAGTACACTGGCCTCGCTATGAGGGACAGACTGAAAAATTTTTAGAATGCCATACTTCTATAAACAATTGAAACACATTTATTTTTGACAGCTACTTTCTAATGTTTTGCAAGTTGATTGCTGCATAGTTCGTTCAATTAGCTCCAACATTTTGTTAATCATCATCATTTTAAGATTTTTTTTTTTGTGTACCGACGAATGTATTAGATTAGAGAAAATTTACAGGTTATGATTTTCTTTATGATTTTAAATTGTCATTAACACCTACCCAATGTAAAGCTCGGCTTAGAAATGTATCTGGCAAAACAGTCCCATCTAAGGCAACAATCTGTAATTGTTGTAGCACATTCAAAAGACTGGTTTCTTTTTCATAGTGATGAATTTTTCTGAAGGACATCCAAAGAATGCTGTTACTGGTGAAAATATTGCTGCTGTTTGAGCAATGCTTGAATAACAATAATGGACATCATCTGTATTTTTTCAGGTAACATTGTGAGTTGATACGAGTCAAATCCAAAACATTTTACATCAATTATGAGAAAGATTTGGGGTCTATGGGTGCAACACAAACTGACTCTCAATCAAAATCAACAATACATTGATGGGTGCGGAAACACTCAGGAAAAATTCCAAAGCAACATCTGAAATTTGGTTTGGAATATTGGTACTGGTGATCAATCTTGGGTGTAATGTCATGATTCCGAAAACAAAAGTCAATCTTTTCTATCGGTCTTTTGAGCAGAACCTAAACCTTTTCCAAAAGGAGACCATATTACTCCTATAGAAGATAGACACACTGTTGCTGGTGTTGTTACACATATGCCTCTTTACCACCAATTTTTGAAAAAGTCAGTGAAAAACACCCAAAAGAAAAAATAATTTTACATCATGAAAACGCGACACACAGAAAAACTAATAACACAGTATGTGAATGCTCTATAGATCAACACCATGGAACCTCCACCATACAGCCTCCGTTAGCACGTTGCGATTTATTGTTGTTTCCAAAAATTAAAGACAAAATGCATGGAATCACTTGCTGTATATGCGTACATGGGGGAAAAAGAAAGTTCCGGATATCCCGGTTATAAATACACTTTCTTCCAGGTGTAAGTACAGTATACCTCTGGTGAAAGTACTTTTTTGTGAACGGAGGGACAATATAGATAGAGAGACGAACCATCTTTAATGCATGGCAATTTTTTGCTGTTTCCCTCCACAAGAGTGTGGTTAGGCATGACACTAGGAGCACAGCTTAAACTGCAGCACCAGAATATTTCTGACAAGCACGATTATAAATTTCACTACTGTGCACCGAAAATTTCATGGGTTAAATGGCTGAATTTACATTCTACCAAACACTTCGACTTTTCCATAGAAAAGCCAATTAACAGGTGAAACTGCTCAAGAATTCACTTTGTAATGTTTTTTGAATGATAATTATACTTTTTGCCACTGTTATTGCATAATTTGTAATCTATGAAGAATTAAAATAAATATGAAAAGCTAACCTTGGAACCTGGTCTTTTTTTAGTGTTTGTTATGCTATAAGATATGCCAAACACAAATGTGCCAGTAAACTTTCAAATAATAACATAAATGGCTCGTCTTCTGGGCTCAAAATTTTTCGAAGTGTCTGGTCCTCAAAGTGTTTTGAATGAGAATCTAATGCTCTGTGATTTAAGAAATTCATCGCACATCCTTACTTGTAACATAATTCATTGTGTGTAAAATGAAATTTACTTAGAAACTAATGCTTTGCAAACCACCATTTGCAAAATTTACCTGTGACATGTTAGAAATGTAAATTGTTGTGATATCGTGCTCATCGAAAGCAGTTTGTTGTTACAAAGTACTGCATAGTATTTGACACATTTTGTTGTCGGCAAGTGCTTGTGAGTGCACTGTGTTTTGATGCTGTGAATGGTGCATTTTCTTTGCAATTGTATTTTTCTTCTGGTGCTATTCTCTCATTTATGTTTTATTGCTGCAGTATTATTCTGAAGTACCAGAATCAAGTAAAGTTCTTTGCTAGACTATCATTTCTTACCTGTCAAAATTATCAAAATTAACCTAAAACTACAACAAAAAATTTCTGGGTTTTTCCTGTATTTCTACTGGATGAGGAAATTCCCGGGTTTTTCCCAGATTTCCTGTTTGTTCCAGGGCGTATACACACTGTTATAAAAACCCCATTTCTGGAGTGTCTCAGGAAGTGTGGCATTGTTGCTTTAAGGACTGGTTTCACTGAATGCAAAAATGTGTTAAAGTGGAATATTTTGAACAACTACAAAATCATTTAATTCTTTTAAAATTAATCCTTGTTTGATTTCTTAAATATGTTCAGTGTCCCCTTCTACCATCCAGGACATTGGACATGCAGCACTTATTGAAACATTTGATGTTACTGCGCATCATGAAGAGAAAATCCAATCACACATAATGCTGACTGATGGCTTTTTAATTTTTCCAGATGGTATGACACCAATCCAAATTTTATTTTCAGAGATGGTCTTCACATGGTGCTTACGACATCAAGCACCTGCTATACTGCTGCTGCTTTATAAACTGAAGGACTAATGCTACACTTGAAGTTCCTGTGATGTGAAAATATTTTGGTATCTTTAGGGCCAAAGCAGGCCACTATGGATTCCAAAAACATGTTTTAAGAAACAAAATTACACTTTTCAGGCACAGCATCCTAAAAGCTATGGATCAAGGCAACCAAGTGGATGCAAGTATTTCTTAACTTTGGAAAAATCAATACCACACTTAAACCTATTATTGACAGTGTGAAAGTACAGGGCATTGAGTGAAATTTGTGAAGGGACTGAGGGTTTCTTGATACGGTGAACATGACAGATGTAGAAGTAGTGCTGGAACTATTGCTAAAGACCTGGCACACAATAGTACCCTCAGAGCTTTCACAGATGAGGGAGCTATCTATAATGAAGCACTGTACTGGGAGAAAGAAAGGAGGGGGAAAGGGGTGGGGTGGGCAGAACAAATACTGTCAAGTCTTGATAAAATTTCACAGTGGTGCAAACATTCGGCAACTTGCTTTAAATACTCGGAAACATAAAACTGCGCATTTCTCCAACTGGGGGAGAAATATATATATATATACCAAACAAAAGTGCTGGCATGTTTATAGACACACAAACATACACACAAAATTCAAGCTTTCGCAACCAACGGTTGCTTCGTCAGTAAAGAGGGAAGGAGAGAGAAAGACGAAAGGATGTGGGTTTTAAGGGAGAGGGTAAGGAGTCATTCCAATGCCAGTGTCTTTATATGTGCAGATTGATGTGTGTGTGTTAGTATATACCTGTCCCTTTTTCCCAATAAAGTAAGTCTTTTCACTTCTGGGATTAGAATGTCCTTACCCTCTGCGAAAGCTTGAATTTTGTGTGTTTGTTTGTGTGTCTATTGACCTGCCAGTGCTTTCGTTTGGTAAGTCACATCATCTTTGTGACTTACCAAACGAAATCTGTAAAAATGAAGTACTAACAAAATGTCAGTTTGGTTTCCAGAAAGGTTTTTCAACAGAAAATGCCATATATGCTTTCACCAGTCAAATTTTGAATGATCTGAATAACCGAACACCACCCATTGGGATTTTTTGTGATCTCTCAAAGGCTTTTGATTGTGTAAATCATGAAATTCTGCTAGACAAGCTCAAGTATTGTGGCATGAGTGGGACAGTGCACAAATGGTTTAATTCGTACCTAACTGGAAGAGTGCAGAAAGTTGAAATAAGTAGTTCTCGTAACATGCAAAGATCAGCACATTCCTCAAACTGGGGGACTATCAAGAATGGGGTTCCACAAGGGTCAGTCTTGGGTCCTTTGTTGTTCTTATTATATATTAATGACTTGCCATTCTATATTCATGAAGAGGCAAAGTTAGTTTTCTTCGCTGATGATACAAGTATAGTAATCACACCTGAGAAACAAGAATTAACTGATGAAATTGTCAATACTGTCTTTCAGAAAATTACTAGGTGGTTCCTTGTAAACGGACTCTCTCTGAATTTTGATAAGACACAGTACATACAGTTCCGTACAGTGAATGGTATGACACCATTAATAAATATAGACCTTAATCAGAAGCATATAGCTAAGGTAGAATATTCCAAATTTTTAGGTATGTCCATTGATGAGAGATTAAATTGGAAGAAACACATTGATGATCTGCTGAAACGTTTGAGTTCAGCTACTTATGCAATAAGGGTCATTGCAAATTTTGGTGATAAACATCTTAGTAAATTAGCTTACTACGCCTATTTTCACTCATTGCTTTCATATGGCATAATATTTTGGGGTAATTCATCACTGAGGAATAAAGTATTTATTGCACAAAAGCGCGTAATCAGAATAATAGCTGGAGTCCACCCAAGATCTTCCTGTAGACATTTATTTAAGGATCTAGGGATATTCACAGTAGCTTCTCAGTATATATACTCTCTTATGAAATTTGTTATTAACAACCAAACCCAATTCAAAAGTAATAGCAGTGTGCATAACTACAATACTAGGAGAAAGGACGATCTTCACTATTCAAGATTAAATCTAACTTTGGCACAGAAAGGGGTGAATTATACTGGCACTAAAGTCTTTGGTCACTTACCAAATAGTATCAAAAGTCTGACAGATAACCAACAAGTATTTAAGGAGAAATTAAAAGAATTTCTGAATGACAACTCCTTCTACTCCATAGAGGAATTTTTAGATATAAATTAAAAAAAAAAGAAAAAAAACAAAAATATTAAAAAAATAGAAAATAAAATAAAAAATAAAAATAAAAAATAAAGAAAAACAAAAAAACACAAAAAAATAAAGTTGTTATATTAACTTAAGTATGTTGTTAAATTAACCTAATTATGTCATGCATTGGAAAATTCGACTCGTTCCACATCATTACGAAATATCGTATTCATGATCCATGGAACTAGTATTAATCTAATCTAATCTAATCTGGCAGGTCGATAGACACACAAACATACACACAAAATTCTAGCTTTCGCAACCAACGGTTGCTTCGTCAGGAAAGAGGGAAGGAGAGGGAAAGACGAAAGGATGTGGGTTTTAAGGGAGAGGGTAAGGAGTCATTCCAATCCCGGGAGTGGAAAGACTTACCTTAGGGGGAAAAAAGAACGGGTATACACTCGCACACACACACATATCCATCCACACATATACAGACACAAGCAGACATATTCAAATGGCCTTGTTTCGACTCAGGTCTTTCAGTGCTCTGTCAAACTCTTCCCGCAGTATCGTATCTCCCATTTCATCTTCATCTACATCCTCCTCCATTTCCATAACATTGTCCTCAAGTACATTGCCCTTGTATAGGCACTCTATATACTCCCTCCATCTTTCTGCTTTCCCTCCTTTGCTTAGAACTTGGTTTCCATCTGAGCTCTCGATATTCATACAAGTGGTTCTCTTTTCTCCAAAGGTCTGTTTAATTTTCCTGTAGGCAGTATCTATCTTACCCCTAGTGACATAACCCTCTACATCCTTACATTTGTCCTCTAGCCATCCCTGCTTAGCAATTTTGCACTTCCTGTTGATCTCGTTTTTGTTACGTTTGTATTCCTTTTTGCCTGCTTCATTTACTGCATTTTTATATTTTCTCCTTTCATCAATTAAATTCAGTATTTCTTCTGTTACCCAAGGATTTCTACTAACCCTGGTCTTTTTACCTACTTGAACCTCTGCTGCTTTCACTACTTCATCTCTCAAAGCTACCCATTCTTCATCTACTGGATTTCTCTCCCCCAATCCTGTCAATTGTTCCCTTATGCTCTCCCTGAAACTCTGTACAACCTCTGGTTCTTTCAGTTTATCCAGGTCCCATCTCCTTAAATTCCCACCTTTTTGCTGTTCCTTATTAAACCGACTCCTGCATTATCCCTATTTGATTTTGTATTTATAACCCTGTATTCACCTCACCAAAAGTCTTGTTCCTCCTGCCGCCGAACTTCACTAATTCCCACTATATCTAACGTTAACCTATCCATTTCCCTTTTCAAATTTTCTAGCCTACCTGCCCTATTATGGGATCTGACATTCCACGCTCTGATCCATAGAACGCCATTTTTCTTTCTCCTGATAATTACGTCCTCTTGTGTAGTCCCCGCCAGGAGGTCCGAATGGGGGACTATTTTACCTCCGGAATATTTTACCCAAGAGGACGCCATCATCATTTAATCATACAGTAAAGCTGCACGCCCTCGGGAAAAATTACAGCTCTAGTTTCCCCTTGCTTTCAGCCGTTCGCAGTACCAGCACAGGAAGGCTGTTTTGGTTAGTGTTACAAGGCCAGATCAGTCAATCATCCAGACTGTTGTCCCTGCAACTACTGGAAAGGCTGCTGCCTCTCTTCAGGAACCACATGTTTGTCTGGCCTCTCAACAGATACCCTTTCGTTGTGGTTGCACCTACGGTACAGCTATCTGTGTCGCTGAGGCACGCAAGCCTCCCCACCAACGGCAAGGTCCATGGTTCATGTAATGCTTATTACAAAACTCTTGTTTTCCATTGATTGTTGGGTTCAAATAAGTATCTGCGTTGAACAGCCAATGCATCATTTGAAACATGTCACCAAAGAGAGGAAAATATTTAATATTTCAAAAAAGTCACATATAATCTGGTAATTAGGAAATGGGGACACAAACATTAGCATCACAAAGGAACTGCCTGTCTTTCTACAATTTGGAAGGACAGAGAGAAAATACAGAACCCCTCCCTCCCCTTCGCCAACACAATTCTTTAAAAACCAAGAGAGCGAGAGCATAGGAGCACAAAAATATTGAAGAAGCTTAGTTTACATAATTTAAGCAGCAAAGATCAAATAATGTGCCGATCAATGGACCTACTCTTCAAGTGAAAGCCAATGAATCTGCGCATCGGTTGGGGAATCCAAACTTCAATTATTCATCATCCTGGATATAATGTGTCCGAGCCCAACAAGATAGTTTCACTGTTAAAATATGTGGCGAAGCTGATACACTACTTGATGGTATAACAAATGAGTGGCTATCTAAGATGTGGCGTGTTTTGTGGAAGGTTACAAGCAAGATGACATATTAAATGCAGATTAAACTGGCTTGCCTTACGACATGAACCCAGGTAAGACACTGAAATTTAAAAGTGAACAGTGTTTGGATGGGAAAATGTCCAAGGTGAGAATCACAGTGAAGGATGCCACCAATATGACAGGAACATGTAAAGAAAAGTCTTTCGTGACTGACAATTAAGAAAAGCTAGGTGTTTCATAAACAGTCACCCCCACCCATACTTCATGAAAACAATGTAAAATCTTCGATGACATCTGACGGTTTTCAAAAGGTGTTGCAAACTTGGACTCTCGGCTCAAATCAAAGAAATGAAAACTATTCTCCTGGTCAATAACTGCCTTTTCCATGCAGCTGTCAATAAGTTGCCATGTATAAAGCTTGTGTTTTTACCTCCATGTGTCATTTTAGTTCCACAGGCTAGGGCCCAGCGAGTTATAAAATCTCTAAAAATGCAGTAAAAAAAAATTCAAATGATAAAAACATGTTTTCGAAAGAAACAGTTTTCAAAGTGCTTGATGCAATTTTAAGGTAGCAGAGTGCAGGAAAAAGTCACTCAAAAGACAATGGCCAATTGTTTTAAACATGGATTCTGAGAACTCTCTTCACCATCCCACACCAAGGGTGACCCATTTTCAGGAACACCTGATGATGAAGGTGAGGATGACATTCCCGTGGTGGAATTAGTGAAAGAATTTTGTCCACCTTTGTCAACTTTTGATACAGAGGACACCTCCAGGTAGACAACAATCTTACTGTGCACGCCTCGGCAACTAAAGAAGAAACTGTAGCTGACATCTAAAGCCAACAAGATGAAAATTCAGTGCACTGAAAACTTCACAAAAAAACTTATTTTCAAACAACAATGTAATACAAACGGCAATAACGAGGCATTAGAATGAACACACCATCAAGCGCAGAATGTGTACATACACCTTAAATGCAAAAAGCAAACAAAAAAAACTGCATACATGAAGCAGGATAGTATGTAGTATGCACTACTAACTCCATTTTAAAATTAAAGTAACTGGTTAAAAAACTGAACAACACTGTCTTTGCCATGACTGTAGAAAACTGGGAAATTGAATTCTTATTTGTTATTTTTTTCAAAGAACAAAAGTGGAATAATAGTGAATTTGTTATTCATGTTTTGTGATTGTATGTGTTGGAACTTCTCAATGTGTTACGTAGGCAACATCACACTTGTACATTTTAAAGAGAAATATGGGAGAGTGTGTAGGCCTTTGGGTAAGGTATGTATAGAATATTGTCTTTCAGGTTTGATACTGTTGATTTATTTTTGTAATACACTAACTGCAACGAAGTTGTGTCATTCATGACTATTATATTATGCAGCACTTACACATTCATTAACCAAAACTGTGTTTGACATTATTGAACAATTTACATTGTTATTACTTCTTTCTTCACTTATTAACAGGGTTTTCCATTTTGCCAGCATGTTAATTCTGTGTGACAGCAGAAACATATGAAAAATTCCTCTTCAGTCCCTCTCCACAAATACTGTAGGTGTACTTACTGTATTTCTGCTACTTTCTTAAGTGTTGGCTATATGTCTCCTGAAATTTACAGATTTGAAATTTTTATCAAAACAACAAAGTGAGTGACTATTGGCTGTAACGACCACAAAATGTTGGTCCTTTCAACATCATTACTGGTATCGGAAGTTTTGAAGAATACAATACAAAAAACTGCTTTAGCCAGTGAAATTACCAATTAGCATTGTTGTTGTTGTTGTGGTCTTCAGTCCTGAGGCTGGTTTGACGCAGCTCTCCATGCTAGTCTATCCTGTGCAAGCTTCTTCATCCCCCAGCACCTACTGCAGCCTACATCCTTCTAAATATGTCTCCCTCTACGATTTTTACCCTCCACGCTGCCCTCAAATACTAAATTGGCGATCCCTCGATGTCTCAAAACATGTCCTACCAACCGATCCCTTCTTCTAGTCAAGTTGTGCCACAAGCTCCTCTTCTCCCCAATTCTATTCAATACCTCCTCATTAGTTATGTGATCTACCCATCTAATCTTCAGCATAATGTCATAAAATCTTGCCTACTTCAACTATCAAAATATCAGCAGCCATATGGGAATATAGACGTTTTGGGTAGGGGTGTTCTCGTTATTAAAACCTTTCATCAGTTTGAGGACGAAAGTAACGTCTATTTAGATTTAGGCATATCAGATCATTCAGCACTGCTCATAGAGCTTCCAAAAATAGGGAAACCAAAATATGTGAAAACGTTTTAAATGGAACTTTAGCAAAGAGAATGTAAATATAGTTTCCAACGAACTAAGAACTGCACCCAAAAGTGGCCAATAAAATAAATTGGATTACACTGGGAATAAAAGTATCTAGTGCCAGGAAAAGACAGCTTCAGAATGAGTTAAAACATAACAAGAATGCTGACTTTGTGGGGTATGTAAAGAGATATACGAACACATTCAAAATAGTTGTACAAGCAGCATAAAAATTGGCTAACAACATGTATATTGGTAAAAATGAAAATAAATCAAAGGTAATTTGGTGTGTCGTCAAGTCTGAGTTGAGAGTAAACAACAAGTGGGAACAAATTGTTCAAATTAAAATGATATAATTATACATTCTTTTCAAATGTCAACTGTTTCAAAGATTTTTTCATAAATATGGCAAAATCAGAAGTAGATATCACAGCCCACCTGGACAAGGTAGATGTCAACTTTTTACCTATAAAACAAAATACATGCCTTAAAACATCCAAAAGAATTATCCCAAAAGGTGTAGAAGATGCTATAGAGTCTTCTAAAAATAAGAAATCAGCTGGATGGAATGAAATTCCAACCACTGTAGTCAAGGCTGTTTATAACATCATCTCTTATCCATTGGCTAAAATTATAAATCAGTCATTTGAGGAAGGATATTTCCTGGATGAAAATATGCTGAAATAATACCATTGTCCAAGAATGGCTCACCAGATGACATGGGAAATTACCGCTCTATTTCCCTGCTGCCAGTTTTAGCTAAGTTGATACAAAGGATTGTTGCAAAACATCTTGAAAACTTTCGTATAGAAATTGACATATAGACCTAGTTAAAAATCAATTTTGATTTCAAATGGGGAAAAATACAATAAATGCTATCAGGGAATTTACTGAAAAGATAAGCTCTGCTTTAGACAAGGGTAAAAAGGTCACAGGTATTTTTTGTGATTTGACCAAAGCTTTTGACTCGGTCAATCACCATTTCTACACAAGTTAGAGAGGTAAGAAATCATGGACAGGGCACCCCAGTGGTTCAAATCTTATTTGTCTGAAAGAAAACAGAGAGTTATTCTAAATTCAAATGGAAAAAAATATTCTCACACTGGAAAAAGATTTGTACAGGGATCCAGCATGGCTCAATTTTAGGGCCTTATCTTTTTCTGCTGTACACAAATTATTTACCTTTAAGCATTGATGTTCACTCTGTTTTAATTGAAAATGACAATTTAGAATAAATTCATGATACTATGGAAAATATAATGGGAAACCTACAATTATGTTTTCAGCAAAATGGATTAAAACTCAATGTCACAAAGACACAATTAGAGCAGTTCAGTGCTAAAACATCATCAGCATTTCACATAAAAATAGTGCATGGCTATCAGGAAATGACTGAAGCAAGTCATGCAAAATTTCTAGGTCTAAATCTTGAGACACAAATTTAAATTGGAAGGCACATGCAGACTTCATAGCAAACAAACTAAACAGCCTGGCTTATGCGATTAATGTCTTATTAGGCTCCACCCTTATGGACACCAGGAAAATAATCTACCACAGCTACTTTGAAACTATAATTCAATACGGAATAATTTTCTGGGAAAACTCTATACAAACAGCCTGAGATTACTTACACTTCAAAAGAGAATCATAAGAAACATATGAGTTTAGTCCAAAAAAGAACATCGTGTCGAACATTATTTAAAAAATTAAAAATAGTAACAGTTCCTTCTGTGTACCGTTATGTGTACCGTTTTCATGTGTAAAAATCAAAACTCACTTGACAATTTTCATTTCAACCACAACTACAGTACTCGTTGGAGACAGTTTCGAACTTCCCTCTGATAATTTAAAACTTTATGCTCAAACACCATTACATACAAAATTAAAAATTTACAATAAAATAAATAACACAAATCTGTCAAATATGGAGTCTGACCAATTAAAAAGACTGTTATTTAATAGACTAGTGTAGAAATGTTATTATTCAATTGAAGAATTCATGCAGGACAGTTTGGAAATTTGAACAGAAAAGAAACAATACAGATTATGTATTGTATAATAAATTGTAAATATATTGTAGAAATTGTATTGCAAGCTGTAAAATGATCATAAGTGTTATATGTGTTCTTGTTAAGTTGTTCATATCTAAAAATTCAGAAATGTCTGCTTATGTGTGTTGATTATTATATCTTTATTTTTCTGAAGTAATTTGACGTGTCTCCAGTACAAAAATCTTTGATTTGTAACTTACATTACGAGATGAATAAACAACATTCTACATTTTAAAAACTTGAAAATAACAGTCGGTAAAAGAAAGTTACCAATGGGAATACAATATAACTAGATCACACTATGTATATAAAAACGGTTGTCGTGATACTTTCACTGGCTTCGGTAATATACAAACTATGTTCTAATCAGTTAGTTGCCACAACCATGTTTTTTAAAAATATTATATTCAAATGTTCTGTGTTTTTTATGTTAAACTTTCTGACATGTTCCACACCCACTAGAATCGTCTCATTTTTGGGTCCATGTAACGAAAACTGAATCTAATCTAATCTAATCTTCAGCAAAATTCTTGATTATTATTGCTTTTCCTATGATTATTGAAAGTAATAATAAGTTATTTGCAGAGAAATAAACAAAACACAGAACTGTTTTGTACACTGTATCTACAAAGCATTAGCTAACACTTTTCCACTTTCTTATGTACTGGCAGTAACAGATTTCTCATTCAACACATTAAATCTTAGGTGGTACAGAGTCAAATTTTCAGTAACTCAAAACGTGCATGCATCTCATTTCATGTTGAACTAAATGAGACATGAAGACTGGCCAATGTGACGGACAGTACCTTCAACACCTTTTCTTATGACTTCCACGACTCCCAAAACCATTACTGACGAACAGAAAGGAGAAAAGGTTAAACACTTACGAGGTTGTACACTTATTCCAAATTATGATGGAAAATTAAAAATATTTCCCCAAAATAATGACACACAATTTACACCTTGAAATGGAACTATAGATAAATGGTATTGGGAAAGTAATGTCTCTTCGACATTTTGTCAACAGATAATTTCAGTTTGTAGACTTAGCAGTATCTGAATATAAAACGGTTGTACGACACTACATTACGCCTTCAGTACAACCAAGTGTACGTGTTGAAACAGTAGAGAACAAAATCTATTTCCATACACATACGCGTATTTGAAATAGTACGAGAGAATATAGCTCCTTCATGAAATAGTGTGCCGGGCATTGGAGAGATTTTCCATGAAAATTGCAGTCAAAGATAGCTTAAGTTACCTCTTCTATCGTAATGCGGGAAAGTCGTGAACGAAATGCGGCGCTAAACAGCCAGAGACGCATAACGCAAATAACAACCAAATTTTAATTTTTATACCAATCGCAGCGTTTTAGTACTCTCACATGTAGTACAAACAACACAACGGCGATTACAACATGAACACTCGCACTTGTAGGAATTACACAAGTAGGAATTACGCATTTCTGATTAAAAATGGAAAATGAACAGCTGTGATCAAATCGACACAAAAGCGTTTCATAATTCGTGCTTAATTCGAAGAGATCGCGTTACAGCTGTTTCTCTTATTGTGAACAATATCAAATCATATAAAAATGTCTATAAATAATAATATTAGCAACTTGTAAGACTCACTTCATTCTAAAATCAATAGCTGTGCGATGTTTTCGAAGGTAAACTGAAACAAAAGTCTTCGTCAGCAAATGTCCGATTCTTCCTACACCAATGAGTGCACAGCTTAAAATTGTGCAGCTATATATTTTTACACTTTGGGTGTATTGAATCAAATCCGCAACAACTTCATCGGACAATTTATCAACATTGATTTCGAATTTCCAAACACAACACCGCCAAATCCCGTCAACATGGCCGGGCAAACAATGGACCAATAATGAGTCGATGTCGATATCGAGTATCGACTAGTGTAACAATTTATGATTCTCAAGCAGACTCCAGCAGAAATTAATACTACTACATGCACATGCATACTCTGCAAACCACTATAAAGTGGATAGCAGAAGGTAGTTTCCATTGTACCAGTTATTAGGCTTTCTTCCCATCCCAGTACATTAATTACACCGCGCACAGAGGCATCTAAACATTCTTCCCACGCCCCGTACCCGAATTTCTATATATAAACATATAAACATATAAACATACAATTGACAGGAATGGGGGAAAGAAATACAGTAGAAGAAGAATGGGTAGCTCTGAGGGATGAAGTAGTGAAGACAGCAGACGATCAAGTAGGTAAAAAGACGAGGGCTAATAGAAATCCTTGGGTAACAGAAGAAATATTGAATTTAATTGATGAAAGGAGAAAATATAAAAATGCAGTAAATGAAGCAGGCAAAAAGGAATACAAACGTCTCAAAAATGATATCGACAGGAAGTGCAAAATGGCTAAGCAGGGATGGCTAGAGGGCAAATGTATGGATGTAGAGTCTTGTCTCACTAGGGGTAAGATAGATACTGCCTACAGGAAAATTAAAGAGACCTTTGGAGAGACGAGAACCACTTCTATGAATATCAAGAGCTCAGATGGCAACCCAGTTCTAAGCAAAGAAGGGACGGCAGAAGGGTGGAAGGAGTATATAGAGGGTTTATACAAGGGCGATGTACTTGAGGACAACATTATGGAAATGGAAGATGATGTAGATGAAGACGAAATGGGAGATAAAATACTGCGTGAAGAGTTTGACAGAGCACTGAAAGACCTGAGTCGAAACAAGGCCCCGGGAGTAGACAACATTCCATTAGAACTACTGATGGCCTCGGGAGAACCAGTCCTGACAAAACTCTACCATCTGGTGAGCAAGATGTATGAGACAGGTGAAATACCCTCAGACTTCAAGAAGAATACAATAATTCCAATCCCAAAGAAAGCAGGTGTTGACAGATGTGAAAATTACCGAACTATCAGTTTAATAAGTCATAGCTGCAAAATACTAACGCGAATTCTTTACAGACGAATGGAAAAACTGGTAGAAGCCGACCTCGGGGAAGATCAGTTTGGATTCCGTAGAAATGTTGGAACACGTGAGGCAATACTGACCTTACGACTTATCTTAGAAGAAAGATTAAGAAAAGGCAAACCTACGTTTCTAGCATTTGTAGACTTAGAGAAAGCTTTTGACAATGTTAACTGGAATACTCTCTTTCAAATTCTGAAGGTGGCAGGGACAAAATACAGGGAGCGAAAGGCAATTTACAATTTGTACAGAAACCAGATGGCAGTTATAAGAGTCGAGGGGCATGAAAGGGAAGCAGTGGTTGGGAAAGGAGTGAGACAGGGTTGTAGCCTCTCTCCGATGTTATTCAATCTGTATATTGAGCAAGCAGTAAAGGAAACAAAAGAAAAATTCGGAGTAGGTATTAAAATTCATGGAGAAGAAGTAAAAACTTTGAGGTTCACCGATGACATTGTAATTCTGTCAGAGACAGCAAAGGACTTGGAAGAGCAGTTGAACGGAATGGACAGTGTCTTGAAAGGAGGATATAAGATGAACATCAACAAAAGCAAAACGAGGATAATGGGATGTAGTCAAATTAAGTCGGGTGATGCTGAGGGAATTAGATTAGGAAATGAGACACTTAAAGTAGTAAAGGAGTTTTGCTATTTAGGGAGTAAAATAACCGATGATGGTCGAAGTAGAGAGGATATAAAATGTAGATTGGCAATGGCAAGGAAAGCGTTTCTCAAGAAGAGAAATTTGTTAACATCGAGTATAGATTTAAGTGTCAGGAAGTCGTTTCTGAAAGTATTTGTATGGAGTGTAGCCATGTATGGAAGTGAAACATGGACAATAACTAGTTTGGACAAGAAGAGAATAGAAGCTTTCGAAATGTGGTGCTACAGAAGAATGCTGAATATAAGGTGGGTAGATCACATAACTAATGAGGAGGTATTGAATAGGATTGGGGAGAAGAGAAGTTTGTGGCACAACTTGACTAGAAGAAGGGACCGGTTGGGAGGACATGTTTTGAGGCATCAAGGGATCACAAATTTAGCATTGGAGGGCAGCGTGGAGGGTAAAAATCGTAGACGGAGACCAAGAGATGAATACACTAAGCAGATTCAGAAGGATGTAGGTTGCAGTAGGTACTGGGAGATGAAGAAGCTTGCACAGGATATAGTAGCATGGAGAGCTGCATCAAACCAGTCTCAGGACTGAAGACCACAACAACACAAACATTAGCGTACAGGGCGTTTGGAATAATGAGCGATTAGATGCCTCTGTAATTAATGTAATCTTGCCCTTTCAAATCCTATGTGAGTGATTCTTAGGGATTGTACTAATCGCTCAAATTAAGTAGACATTCGGCGCGGCAGCTGGTGGAAGCGACCGTAAATGTATTGCCCATTTACAGTCACTGTCATCAGTGCCCATTTACAGTCACCGTGTCCATTGGCAACTTCGCTCTGGTCGTTAGTTGTATTCCGAAGTAGTAATTGAAGGTGAATTTACTAAAACTAAATTTATCTATTTTTCTTTATTATCCATTTCTCTTTATTATCCAACGTACCGCAGTTAATTAGCAAGCATATCGTTTAACAACATCGGCCCTACAATATACATATCGTTATTAGTCCAATAATAACTGGGCAAGAGTTAGCCACAGTCCAGGATGAGGTATAGGTTCTCACTTCACTCTAAAATATAGCATTACCGTAATTGAATTGAGAACCAAGCAATAATTTGGCAGAATGAAAAATCAAGATTTTCCTGTCCAATGTTTTGCAGCTTTAATTGCCCAGACTGTTGCATTTATATTAGCCAGTAGTCCAAATGCAACATACAGGAAGCAATACTGTGAAATAGTAAAGTTTCTACTCAACCTAAACATATTCAGTTCCTGGTTTGTTGCCTCTCTGCGCTCAGTAATTACTCCAATTTTTTCATTGCAGCCCCAACAAGAGTTATACGAAGGAGTTGTAGTAATTTAGTACATACTAGTACTCTACAAATCACTGTGAAGTGTATGGCAAGAGGACACAGGGTAGCACATCTGAGGATTTCTTCTTGTTTCAATAATGTATGGAGTGCAGAAGAATAACAAATTAAATGCCTTTGTGTGTATTGTGATTAATCTAACCTTGTGTTCACTGCCCTTGTGAGAGAAATATGTAGGAGGTGAAGACTACCTCTAGATTTTTCTCTTAATTGGTTCACGAAACTTTTTAAATAGGCTTTCATGGGATAATTTGCATCTTTCTTCAAGTGTCTGGAAACAGTTGCCCTAAACCTGTTCAACATAATGCCTTGAGAAGTACGATGTCTGCCACCAGGACCATACAAATGAAAAATTGCACAGGACTCGAAACAGCACCCTTTATACCATACCGAAGGATTTTTCTACAATGACCTAACTGGTTGGACAATATATATGTCCTTACTGTGAACAGTTTTCTTTATCTTTATACGACAATCCAGGAATTTCAGCCAGATGCAACATTTTACATATCTAAAGAAATGTCGTTTTAATGTTTTTATTTATTTTAGTACTATTATTTACTACTGTAAAAATCATTGCAAATGCATTATAAATTTTTGACATGTATTCTGTATGCATACTACATGGATACCCCCCCATGAACCATGGACCTTGCCGTTGGTGGGGAGGCTTGCGTGCCTCAGCGATACAGATGGCCGTACCGTAGGTGCAACCACAACGGAGGGGTATCTGTTGAGAGGCCAGACAAACATGTGCTTCCTGAAGAGGGGCAGCAGCCTTTTCAGTAGTTGCAGGGGCAACAGTCTGGATGATTGACTGATCTGGCCTTGTAACATTAACCAAAACGGCCTTGCTGTGCTGGTACTGCGAACGGCTGAAAGCAAGGGGAAACTACAGCCATAAATTTTCCCGAGGACATGCAGCTTCACTGTATGATTAAATGATGATGGCGTCCTCTTGGGTAAAATATTCTGGAGGTAAAATAGTCCCCCATTCGGATCTCCGGGCGGGGACTACTCAAGAGGACGTCGTTATCAGGAGAAACAAAACTGGCGTTCTACAGATCGGAGCATGGAATGTCAGATCCCTTAATCGGGCAGGTAGGTTAGAAAATTTAAAAAGGGAAATGGATAGGTTAAATTTAGATATAGTGGGAATTAGTGAAGTTCGGTGGCAGGAGGAAAAAGACTTTTGGTCAGGTGATTACAGGGTTATAAATACAAAATCAAATAGGGGTAATGCAGGAGTAGGTTTAATAATGAATAAAAAAACAGGAGTGCGGGTTAGCTACTACAAACAGCATAGTGAATGCATTATTGTGGCCAAGATAGACACAAAGCCCATGCCTACTACAGTAGTACGAGTTTATATGCCAACTAGCTCTGCAGATGATGAAGAAATTCATGAAATGTATGACGAGATAAAAGAAATTATTCAGGTAGTGAAGGGAGACGAAAATTTAATAGTCATGGGTGACTGGAATTCGTCAGTAGGAAAAGGGAGAGAAGGAAACATAGTAGGTGAATATGGATTGGGGGGAACAAATGAAAGAGGAAGCCGCCTTGTAGCATTTTGCACAGAGCATAAATTAATCATAGCTAACACTTGGTTCAAGAATCATAAAAGAAGGTTGTATACCTGGAAGAATCCTGGAGATACTAAAAGGTATCAGATAGATTATATAATGGTAAGACAGAGATTTAGGAACCAGGTTTTAAATTGTAAGACATTTCCAGGGGCAGATGTGGATTCTGACCACAATCTATTGGTTATGAACTGCAGATTGAAACTGAAGAAACTGCAAAAAGGTGGGAATTTAAGGAGATGGGACCTGAATAAACTGAAAGAACCAGAGGTTGTAGAGTGTTTCAGGGAGAGCATAAGGGAACAATTGACAGGAATGGGGGAAAGAAATACAGTAGAAGCAGAATGGGTACCTCTGAGGGATGAAGTAGTGAAGACAGCAGACGATCAAGTAGGTAAAAAGACGAGGGCTAATAGAAATCCTTGGGTAACAGAAGAAATATTGAATTTAATTGATGAAAGGAGAAAATATAAAAATGCAGTAAATGAAGCAGGCAAAAAGAGATACAAACGTCTCAAAAATGAGATCGACAGGAAGTGTAAAATGGCTAAGCAGGGGTGGCTAGAGGACAAATGTAAGGATGTAGAGTCTTGTCTCACTAGGGGTAAGATAGATACTGCCTACAGGAAAATTAAAGAGACCTTTGGAGAGAAGAGAACCACTTCTATGAATATCAAGAGCTCAGATGGAAACCCAGTTCTAAGCAAAGAAGGGACGGCAGAAAGATGGAAGGTGTATATAGAGGGTTTATACAAGGGTGATGTACTTGAGGACAATATTATGGAAATGGAAGATGATGTAGATGAAGACGAAATGGGAGATAAAATACTGCGTGAAGAGTTTGACAGAGCACTGAAAGACCTGAGTCGAAACAAGGCCCCGGGAGTAGACAACATTCCATTAGAGCTACTGATGGCCTCGGGAGAGCCAGTCCTGACAAAACTCTACCATCTGGTGAGCAAGATGTATGAGACAGGTGAAATACCCTCAGACTTCAAGAAGAATACAATAATTCCAATCCCAAAGAAAGCAGGTGCTGACAGATGTGAAAATTACCGAACTATCAGTTTAATAAGTCACAGCTGCAAAATACTAATGCGAATTCTTTACAGACGAATGGAAAAACTGGTAGAAGCGAACCTCGGGGAAGATCAGTTTGGATTCCGTAGAAATGTTGGAACATGTGAGGCAATACTTACCTTACGACGTATCTTAGAAGAAAGATTAAGAAAAGGCAAACCCACATTTCTAGCATTTGTAGACTTAGAGAAAGCTTTTGACAATGTTAACTGGAATACTCTCTTTCAAATTCTGAAGGTGGCAGGGGTAAAATACAGGGAGCGAAAGGCTATTTACAATTTGTACAGAAACCAGATGGCAGTTATAAGAGTCGAGGGGCATGAAAGGGAAGCAGTGGTTGGGAAAGGAGTGAGACAGGGTTGTAGCCTCTCCCCAATGTTATTCAATCTGTATATTGAGCAAGCAGTAAAGGGAACAAAAGAAAAATTCGGAGTAGGTATTAAAATTCATGGAGAAGAAGTAAAAACTTTGAGGTTTGCCGATGACACTGTAATTCTGTCAGAGACAGGGAAGGACTTGGAAGAGCAGTTGAACGGAATGGACAGTGTCTTGAAAGGAGGATATAAGATGAACATCAACAAAAGCAAAATGAGGATAATGGAATGTAGTCAAATTAAATCGGGTGATGCTGAGGGGATTAGATTAGGAAATGAGACACTTAAAGTAGTAAAGGAGTTTTGCTATTTAGGGAGTAAAATAACTGATGATGGTCAAAGCAGAGAGGATATAAAATGTAGACTGGCAATGGCAAGGAAATCGTTTCTGAAGAAGAGAAATTTGTTAACATCGAGTATAGATTTAAGTGTCAGGAAGTCGTTTCTGAAAGTATTTGTATGGAGTGCAGCCATGTATGGAAGTGAAACATGGACGATAACCAGTTTGGACAAGAAGAGAATAGAAGCATTCGAAATGTGGTGCTATAGAAGAATGCTGAAGATAAGGTGGGTAGATCACGTAACTAATGAGGAGGTATTGAATAGGATTGGGGAGAAGAGAAGTTTGTGGCATAACTTGACTAGAAGAAGGGATCGGTTGGTAGGACATGTTTTGAGGCATCAAGGGATCACAAATTTAGCATTGGAGGGCAGCGTGGAGGGTAAAAATCGTAGAGGGAGACCAAGAGATGAATACACTAAGCAGATTCAGAAGGATGTAGGTTGCAGTAGGTACTGGGAGATGAAGAAGCTTGCACAGGATATAGTAGCATGGAGAGCTGCATCAAACCAGTCTCAGGACTGAAGACCACAACAACAACAACTAAATGGATTTCAAATGTATGTCATGATATGAATGAACCACAAATCCATAATGTGAAAAACTGTAATACCTTATACTGCTATGTATGTTTGTAGTTTGACAGTCTGTTTAGTCATGACTGGCAAATGACGCAGATCTAGTAATAAAGTGAAGTAATAGTAAGTCATGTTATTCAACATTTTCTTGACACATTTCAGTCAGTTGAACAAACCTGTGACCCTTCATGCCACCATAATTTGCATACACTGGTCTTATTTGGAACGGGTCAGATGCACTTGAACAACCTGGTAGCCTAGATCGCATCAGGTGATTTGTAAACGGTCTCCTTTATAGACTGATTCCATTTTGCCAGTATCCTGCCAATGAACCAAAGTCTCTCACCTGCCTTACCTATGACAAAACCTATGAGGTTGCTTAATTTCCTATCTATACAAATGGCTATGCCAAGGTGTTTATACTAGTCGATTGATTCAGATTGTGAACCATTGCCACTGTAGTCATAGTATACTTCTTTACCACACATATTTTAAGTGCACAGATTTATATTTATGAACATTTGAAACATGTTGCCAATCTTTCCATCACTTTGAAATCTTATCAAGATCTCAATGGATACCATATTTGTGGAGATCTTTTACAGAGGACTTCAGTATAGATAACTACATGATCTGCAGAAAGGTCTGAGATTATTATAAATATTGTTTAACAAAGGATATGTTTATATACAACTTAAGCTGCTGCATAAACTTAATTGGAACACATGTCAATAAAGTTTATACAGCAGTGGGTAGCATGCATAGACATTTATTTTGCTACACTGTAAAAATTTTGATACTAATATTGTATATGTAATACACTCATTGTCATAAAAAGAGCTGAACCCAGAAGGACAAGGCAGATTGCGATCATTGTTTACAGATAGGTAGATGGTACCACACATCATATAGAAAATCACTACACTTTCAACTTAGGAGAGCCAATAGGTATTGTACTACAGAGCCACAAAACATACATGCTAGTATGGCGTCAGGACCTATGGTTGCAAATACAAATATCAAGATGCGTGGCATGGAGTTGTATAGGTCTCAGGTGTCATCCTGAGATGCTCCATCCCAAGTCACTTGAACCTGAGAGTGTAGATCCTACAGAACAGTAAGTGGTGGTGAAGTTCTGATGTCATGCTCCATGGCATCCCACATATTCTTGACCAGAGAGAGACTGGGCAGTGCGGCTAGCCATTGCAGAGTAACACAAATGCAAGGCCTTAACATAACATCAGTTCACTGCATAATTTTGAACATAATCTCAGTTCAAATATGATAAATTTCCCCGAGATAGAAAAACTTCCGCACCACGAATCAGCACAGATTTAGAAAGCATCACTCGAGCGAAACTCAGCTTACCCATTTCTCACAATATTCTGTGAATGAAGAGCACAGGCAGATTCCATATTTCTAGATTTCTGATACCCCACTGCAGACTGTTAATAAAGGTACAAGCATATGAAATAGGTTCCCAGATATGTGTCTTGAAGAATTCTTAAGTAATAGAACCCAGAATGTTGTCAATGACAGTGAGTGTTTATCAGAGACAAGGATATACTTAGGAGTGTCCCAGAGAAGTGTGATAGGATTGCTGTTATTTTATATACACATAAATGATCTGATGGGCAGCAATCTGCAGTTGTTTACTGATGGTGGTGTAGTGTACAGGAAGGCATCAAAGATGAGTGACTGTAAAATGATACAAGATGACTTGGATGAAATTTCTAGTTAGTATGCTGAACGACAGCCAGCTCTAATTGTAGAAAAATGCAAATCAATACAGACAAGAAGAAAAAACAGACCAATAATGTTTGTATAAAGCATTAGGAATGTCCTGCTTGACATAGCCACAACATATAAATATCTGGGCATAACACTGCAGAGCAATATGAAATGAAACGAGCATGTGAGGACTCTGTTAGGGAAGCGGAATGGTCGACTTCGGTTCATTGGGAGAATTCCAGGAAATTGTGATTCATCTGTATAGGAGATGGCTTACAGGACACTAGTGCGACCTATTCTTGAGTACTGTTTGAGTGTTTGGGACCAAAACCAGAGTGGATTGAAGGAAGGCATTGAGGCATTACAGAGGCAGGCTGTTAGATTTGTTACTGGTAGGTCTGAACAACATGTAGGTGTTAATGAGATGCTTTGGGAACTCAAATGGGAATCCCTGGAGGGAAGACAACTCCCTTTTTGAGTAAAACTACTGAGAAAACTTAGACAACAGGCATCTGAAACTGAATGTGGAACAATTCTACTGCCACCAAGGTACATTTTGCGTACAAACCACAAAGATAAGATAAGAGAAATGAGGACCAGTACAGAGGCATACGGACAGACATTGTTTTCACTCTATTTGTGAGTGGAACAGGAAAGGAAGTGACTTGTAGTGGTACTAGGTACCCTATGCCAGGCACCTAACAGTGGTTGGCACAGTATGTATGTATATGTAGAACGCATGCTCGGGAGGTGGCAGCGGTATGGGGATAGGGCTGTCCTGCTCAAGTAGGGGATGGGCAATTATGAACAGCAGAACTACTTCTTGCAGATCCTCATCCGTGTATCGTATGGCTATCACGAATCCTGTTAGGAACATTAACAGTGAATGGACACCATAGGATAATTCTTCCCACACCAAGCCGGTGGGATGTGTGACAGGAGACCACAAACTGCCCTCTCTGGTGCTCTTCACTGCACTTCTAGACACGGACCAAGTGGTTGCCGCCTCCAAGATAGAAGTGGGGCTCATCACTACAGATGCCCTACTGCCAGTCTGCAGGGCTCCATCTTCATCATTGCCATCACATCTATGTTTGCATCTACATCAATACTCCACAATCCACCATATATTGTGTGGTGGTACCTCACGGCACTACTAAACATTTCCTTTCCTGTTCCACTTGCAACTACAATGAGGAATAAATGAGTCCTACTTTCTCGCATCTTCTCTTCATGGTCCTTATGTTCTATGTATGTTGGAGACAACAAAATCGTTCTACAGTCAGCTTCCAATCTTGGTTCTCTAAACTTTTTCAGTGGAGTTCCTTGAAAAGAATGTTGCCTTCCCTCCAGGGATTTCCATTTGAGTTCTCAAAGCATATCTATAACGCTTGCATGTTGTTCAAACCTACTGGTAACAAATCTAGGAGCCCGCCTGTTAACTACTTTGATGTCTTCCTTTGATCCGAACTTATTCGGATTCCAAACACTCGAGTAGTACTCAAGAATAGGTCGCACCAGCATCCTATATGTGGTCTCTTTTACACATGAACCACACTTTCCTAGAATTCTTCCAATAAACTGAAGTCAACCGTTCAGCTTTCCCACAACAATTCTCACATGCTCATTCCATTTCATATCACTTTGCAACGTTATGTTCAATATTTAAATTACACGACTGTGTCAAGCAGGACAGTTCTAATGCTGTATACAAACATTACTGTTTTTTTTTTTCCTACTCATCCACATTAACCTACATTTAGAGCTAGCTGCCATTCATCACACTAACTAGAAATTTTGTCTAAGTCATCTTGCAGCCTCCTACAGTCACTCAAGTCTGTCACCTGACCATACACCACAGCATCATCAGCAAACAACCGCAGACTGCTGCCCACCCTGTCTGCCAAATCATTTATACACGTAGAGAATAACAGTGGTCCTATCACACGTCTCTGGGGCACTCGGGATGGTACCCTCACCCTTGATAAGCACTCGCTGTCAATCACATACTTGGTCACGATGTAAGATGGGCACGACACTTTGGGGTGTGAGTGGCAGGCATCGAAACAGGGGGCGTGCAGTGAACTCTGTGTGTGCAGCCACTTGACAATAGCACTAGCACTTGAAGGATGTCACATAGAAGGCAGTACAGCCCACCAGATGGCCCCTATAATTGCTGTCAGATCTGCTCACATGTAGTGAACAATGCTTTGGTGCTCTCTCCTCGTAATGTGTGTTGGGCATCCATATCCTACATGATGTGCGCGTGTGCCTTTGAATTGAATTGAATTTTATTTGATCCTGTAAGATTACATTGTGTACGTATAATATAGGCCATGTCAAAGTAGTAACATTCATTATCACTTATTTTTCTACCCCTTTAGCTTACATTTTTACAGAATTGACAATGAATAACAATATATACAAATTTAATGGCATAAGTATTCTGCAACACTGTAAAACTCTTTTTCAATGAGATAGTCTTTAAGTTTCTTTGGAAAGTCATTGTCAAGTACACTATCTTGCAGGTTTTTAGGCAGACTTCTTAGCAGTCTGATACCAGAGTACTGGGGTCCTTTTTCTAGCACTGCCAGTCAGTGGGGTATGCTCCTTACTTCATTCTTCCTTCTTGTATTGTGGGCACGTACACTAGCATTTGTAATCCAGTCCTCACTACCTTTTGTGATGTAAAT
Source organism: Schistocerca piceifrons (assembly GCF_021461385.2). NCBI lineage: Eukaryota > Metazoa > Arthropoda > Insecta > Orthoptera > Acrididae > Schistocerca > Schistocerca piceifrons. The sequence goes on from NC_060148.1 coordinate 58,871,068, forward strand.
TATTGTTTTGTATATATACAATGACAAAAAAGTTAGGATATCTAACTTCTTGAAACAGTTTCGGCACGTTTCAGAGGTCTTTCTTCTTAAAATGATCCTAATTGCTTTTTTTTTTTTTTTTTTGTAATGTGAACACTCGTTTTGTCTCTTGTTTGTTTGAGTTTCCCCACACAGTCACTCCTGTACACACAAGGTTCTTGTCTGAATACTGTGATAGCTGCATTATTAAGAATATGACAGAGCTCAGTTTCTTACAGACATTATTAATGTTTTTTTCCATTTCAGTTCATTATCCACAAGAATACCTAAGAATCTAGCAGATTCTACTTCTTCCAGCCTTGTTGCCCCAACCTCTAAATCCATGTCTACAGCCTTGTCCTTGTTTTTAAACGCTGCATACATAGTCTTTTTTAGATTTATAACCAGTTCATTTTCCAAAAGCCATTGAGCTGCGACATTTGCAGATACGTATGCTCTTCTCTCAAGCTGTTCCATATTTTGGTCACTATTTAGTATTGTCATGTCATCAGCATACAATATTTTCTTTTCTTCGTCCTCAAAACCTATGTCATTAACAAACACATTAAATAACAATGGCCCCATTACCGAACCCTGCGGCACTCCATATTTGATGGGTTTGGTTTCTGACTGGTATGAGTTGCCTAATGAGACATACTGCTTGTGGTTGCACAAGTATGATTTTATCCATTCACCTGGTTGCCCTCAAATCCCATAGTTGCCTAATTTTTGTATCAGCATTTCATTGTCAGTGGTGTCAAATGCTTTTGAAAGATGCAGAAACATTGCAGAGACAACCTTTTTTTCATGTAAGGACTGTAAAATGTATTCTGTTAAGAGTGGCAATTGCTGATTCTGTAGATTTACCCTTTCTGAAACCATGTTGTGAAGGTATGAGAAGGTTATGTTTGTCCAAATAATTAACTAATTTGGTATACATAAGCATTTCTAGGATTTTCGAGAAACTTGATATAAGTGACACTGGTCTGTAGTTGTTGGGGTTGTCCTTATCGCCTTTCCTGTACACTGGCACCACCTTCGATATCTTCAGTTTTTCTGGAAAAATTCCATCTCTGAAACAACAGTTTGTTATGTTCAGCAGTGGTGTTATTATCTGCTCAGTTACCAGCTTTATTCCACGATTTGATATTTCATCATCACCAGCTGATTTCTTGGACTTCAGTTTCTGTATATTTTTCCGTACTACATCTTCCGTGACTGGTCTTAAGAACATAGTACTGCATGGTACCTTAATACTCTTCTTCTGTTTTTGACTATTTCTTTCCATTTGAAGTTTTCTACTACACTGATATAGTTATTATTCAGTATGTTTGACATATCCATACCATCTGTGACCACTGTGTTGTCTATTTTAATTGGCCTAATACCTTATTCTTTGTTTGACCCATCTTTTTCCTTTCTTTCAGCATTAATTGCATTCCAAGCTGCCTTTGCCTTGTTTTTTGAGTTCGTTATGGTGGTGTCAATTGCTCTGGCTTTTGCTTCTCTTATTGTTTTTCTATACTTATTTTTTAACATTTTATAGTTTTCCGCTTCGGCCATCTGTCTCAGTTCCTGCAGCTTTTGTCGCTGTTCTAGTATTTCACTGGTAATCCACTGTGTTTGATCTTGCAGCCTTTCTTGTCTCTTTACTTTGGGAAATGCTACATTACAATGGTATTTAATTGTTGAAATAAATGCATCATATTTTTCATTTACACTCTGGGCCTGTAGGGTTTCATTCCAGGTTTCCTTACTTAACATTGTTCTAAAGATGTTGATATTTTGATGATCCTAATTTCTTTGGTTGTTCGTTTTGGTTCTGATACTGTGTCATTACTTCTGCAAAAGCTGATTAATTGTCCATGATGATCAGATATTTCTGTCTGAACTACATGTGACTCATAGTTACACATACTAGTAATTATGTTGTCAATAACTGTCTCACTTTGTGAAGTCACTCTTGTTGGAGCAATTATTGTTACTTTCATGTTATGGTGTATTAACAATTCTTCAAAATCCTGTCTTATTTTTGTCTTTTCCCATGTCAGTGTTGAAGTCTCCACATATAATAAGGTTTCTCTTAATATTCATTCTCAATAAGCTAGCAATTTTTTTCAGAAAGATGCTAATATTGCCACATGGTGATCTGTACACACAAATCACTCTAAAATCCTCTGTCACTATACCAGTAACTTCAAAGTCTTTTTCTCTAGCTATGGGCAATGTAGTAGCTTCACTGTTTACATTCTTTAGGAGAGTACCTGTTTTAATATACATACAAACGCCACCACCCTTATATTTAGATCTGCAGAAGTAACTAGCTAGTTTGTAGTCCTTTATTGCAACATTATGTATTTTACTTTCAGTTAGTCCATGTTCACTGATGCATAATATGTCTGGTCTTGAAACTTCCTGGCAGATTAAAACTGTGTGCCCGACCGAGACTCGAACTCGGGACCCGAGTCTCGGTCGGGCACACAGTTTTAATCTGCCAGGAAGTTTCATATTAGCACACACTCCACTGCAGAGTGAAAATCTCATTCTGGAAACATCCCCCAGGCTGTGGCTAAGCCATGCCTCCACTGTATCCTTTCTTTCAGGAGTGCTAGTTCTGCAAGTTTCACAGGAGAGCTTCTGTAAAGTTTGGAAGGTAGGAGACGAGATACTGGCAGAAGTAAAGCTGTGGGCACTGGGCATGAGTCGTGCTTCGGTAGCTCAGATGGTAGAGCACTTGCCCGCGAAAGGCAAAGGTCCCGAGTTCGAGTCTCGGTCGGGCACACAGTTTTAATCTGCCAGGAAGTTTCATATCAGCGCACACTCCGCTTCAGAGTGAAAATCTCATTCATGTCTGGTCTTACTTCACTCAGGAGAACATCTGCTTCTAATTTTTTGTTACGAAAGTATTGAGTATGTTGATGAAGTACTTTTACGTAATTTTTCTTTTGTTGGTTTTGAGGTGTATTCTCAGGCAAATTCTTAAGCATCATCTTTGTTTGTATGGTGCTTATATTTTTCTTTTCCAGCTAGAGTGTATGATTTTTCACCCGCTTCAGGCCATATTACTAGTTTCCCTTGCTTCTAATGATTTTGCAGACATCTGCAAACATTCTGCTAAATGTTGCAGACCCCAGTCTATTTAAATGCAAGACATCCTTCGCTAGCGAGTTTTCACTCAGGAATTTGTTTGTGTCTATAAAAACTGCCCCAAGACGATCACATTGTTCTTTAAGAGCACAGTTTATATTGGCAATATATTCTTCACTCACAGACCTTCTGTTTACGATTCTGCCAAGTACCAACCGAGATCCTGCATACATATTTCTTGCAGAACAAATCATGTTTCCTGTTTCGTTTGCCATTTCTTCCTCACTGCTTCTCCTTAACGAATTCCTTCCAACATGTATAAACACCCCTTTATAGTTATGTCTGGTTTCAGAAGCTGGTTCTGTAGTAACTTGTCTTGCATTTGCCATATTTTGAAAATGTTTACCGAGTTGTTGCGTTCTAATTCCAGGTTGTACGTCGATCTTGCAATTGGGGACAGCGATATTCTTCAGCAGTGAATCGCCAATTATTAAAAAGTCATTTTCCTTTTGTTGCGTATCTGTTGCCTTGTTTTTCCTTTTGCTGTATGTCACCACCTTCCATTTATATTTAAAATCCGGTTTTTGGCTTACTGAGTTTACCAAGACATCAATGGGAACACTTGAAATGTTGTTGTTTTTAAAGTCCTATCATTCACTCGTATTTTCGCGATCTTCTTGCTTTTCCGTTTGATGATTTCTACACACACAGGACTTCTTTTCTTGTATTACTGTATCGTTTTCTTTCTTGATGGTCGAAATTTCGGTTTTTACTGCCTCAATGTCACTTTGTAGTAGCTTTATAATTTCATTTTTTGTATCAACTGCACTTACAAGATCGGCCGTTTCGTCACGTAAACAACCGTGACATGTCCACGGTAAATCATCGCTGACGAATTTTAGATTTACTTTCGCACACTTTTCGTGTAACCAGTAGTTGCATTTGATACACAGATACCCTTCACCAAACGCTTTTCACATTCTCTATACGAAGAACTGTTCATTTTTTGCCTTTTTAACGAGAGAGAAGCGTCACTAGACTTTTCTATCGGCGCCTTCAACAACTTGTCACCGACATTAGGCAGTGCTAGTAACGTACAACGATTTGATGTGTACAGAACAATATAAGGACAACCAGCCTCCTGCATCCCCTCTTGAACTTGTCCCGCTGGGCAACCTAGAGTCAAAAGTGTCGCCTGATCACAGTGCGTGTTCAGGTGACACTCTCAGTGATGCTACCCAATGTCATACTGGCTGGCACAGCTGTTTGGGGACCTCTTACATTGACCGATGCTTATGCCATCACGGCCCCATCTGTGCTCCCTGAGTGCGTGGCCGACGGAGCAAAAGTAATCGTCAGCATAACTGATGTGTGCAACATACCCACCCAGTTTGCAGTGGATCACTTGGATCCCTCTGGGTGCAGCTCCTTTTATAACAATGAGTGTATGAACAATGAAGTTCTGAACACATTTCACTGGGGCATTCCTGAAGTTATTTCTTCTTCTACCAATGACTGTCCACTAGAGACAACATGCTGCATCCTCCCTGCCACGAAGTCCTCAATCCAGTCTCAAATGTTGCTCGATATACCGTACAGTGTGTCCCACAGACGGGTTTCAACTGTTAGAAGTTTAATAATGCTAGCAAAAATAATGAGTTTTCAAGTCACATACATGGTCACGACATTACTGATGATGTTTCACTGTTGAAAATGCCCTCCATCAGTACAAATAGAGCACTTGCAATGCTATGGCACAGATACACACACATATGTTATGGTTGACATTGAAATGGACTCACGGGCAGTCATGTCATGCTGCATACATGGCATTGTTGTGTGGGTGCTATCCCTTTGCGTTCCTCACAGGAAGAAATCTAATGGGAGAGTATTAGTATACAGTATGCTTTTTAGTAGTCCTGTTATTGCACTAAAATATATGTCAACTTTGAGTAAGCTATTGCTGCTGTCTGTTTTTGATGGATGAAATATTTTTTCAGAAACGTTTTAAAGTTGTTCGATAATTTGATGTTGCCCATATATTATAATACTGTTTTTATTATTTTGACAGTCACAGAAATTTATGTTTGACAGTTAGTTGTTTACTCAAACTTGAATTTCTACAACTGTCAAAATAATAAAAAACATAAAATAAGTGCAACTTTACATTATCAAACAACTTTAAAACATTATCCAACAACTACAGCCAGTAGTAATAGTTTACTCAGAGTTGACATATGTCCATCTACAGTGTCAGGACATGTACTAATGAAGGTTGTTGTTGTTGTTGTGGTCTTCAGTCCTGAGACTGGTTTGATGCAGCTCTCCATGCTACTCTATCCTGTGCAAGCTTCTTCATCTCCCAGCACTTACTGCAACCTACATCCTTCTGAATCTGCTTAATGTATTCATCTCTTGGTCTCCCTATACGATTTTTACCCTCCATGCTGCCCTCCAACGCTAAATTTGTGATCCCTTGATGCCTCAGAACATGCCCTACCAATCGGACCCTTCTTCTTGTCAAGTTGTGCCACAAACTCCTCTTCTCCCTTATTCTGTTCAATACCTCCTCATTAGTTACGTGACCTACCCATCTAATCTTCAGCATTCTTCTGTAGCACCACATTTCGAAAGCTTCTATTCTCTTCCTGTCCAAACTATTTATCGTCCATGTTTCACTTCCATACATGGCTACACTCCATACAAACACTTTCAGAAACGACTTCCTGAAACTTAAATCTACATTCGATGTTAACAAATTCCTCTTCTTCAGAAACGCTTTCCTTGCCATTGCCAGTCTACATTTTATATCCTCTCTATTTCGACAATCATCAGTTATTTTGCTCCCCAAATAGCAAAACTCCTTTACTACTTTAAGTGTCTCATTTCCTAATGTAATTTACTCAGCATCACCCGACTTAATTCGACTACATTCCATGATCCTCGTTTTGCTTTTGTTGGTGTTCATCTTATATACTCCTTTCAAGACACTGTCCATTCCGTTCAACTGCTCTTCCAAGTCCTTTGCTGTCTCTGACATAATTACAATGTCATTGGCAAACCTCAAAGCTTTTATTTCTTCACCGTGGATTTTAATACCTACTCTGAATTTTTCTTTTGTTTCCTTTACTGCTTGCTCAATATATAGATTGAATAACATCGGGGAGAGGCTACAACCCCGTCTCACTCCATTCCCAGTCACTGCTTCCCTTTCGTGCCCCTCGACTCTTATAACTGCCATCTGGCTTCTATACAAATTGTAAATAGCCTTTCGCTCCCTATATTTTACCCATGCCACCTTTAGAATTTGAAAGAGAGTATTCCAGTCATCATTGTCAAAAGCTTTCTCTAAGTCTACAAATGCTATAAACGTAGGTTTGCCTTTCCTTAATCTTTCTTCTAAGATAAGACATAAGGTCAGTATTGCCCCACGTGTTCCAACATTTCTACGGAATCCAAACTGACCTTCCCCGAGGTCGACTTCTACCAGTTTTTCCATTCGTCTATAAAGAATTCGTGTTAGTATTTTGCTGCTGTGACTTATTAAACTGATAGTTCGGTAACTTTCACGTCTGTCAACACCTGCTTTCTTTGGGATTGGAATTATTATATTCTTCTTGAAGTCTGAGGGTATTTCGCCTGTCTCATACATCTTGCTCACCAGATGGTAGAGTTTTGTCAGGACTGGCTCTCCCAAGGCCATCAGTAGTTCTAATGGAATGTTGTCTACTCCCGGGGCCTTTTTTCGACTCAGGTCTTTCAGTGCTCTGTCAAACTCTTCATGCAGTATCGTATCTCCCATTTCATCTTCATCAACATTCTCTTCCATTTCCATAATATTGTCCTCAAGTACATCGCCCTTGTATAGACCCTCTATATACTCCTTTCACCTTTCTGCTTTCCCTTCTTTGCTTAGAACTGGGTTTCCATCTGAGCTCTTGATATTCATACAAGTGGTTCTCTTTTCTCCAAAGGTCTCTTTAATTTTCCTGTAGGCAGTATCTATCTTACCCCTAGTGAGATAAGCCTCTACATCCTTACATTTGTCCTCTAGCCATCCCTGCTTAGCAGTTTTGCACTTCCTGTTGATCTCATTTTTGAGACGTCTGTATTCCTTTTTGCCTGCTTCATTTACTGCATTTTTATATTTTCTCCTTTCATCAATTAAGTTCAATATTTCTTCTGTTACCCAAGGATTTCTACCAGCCCTCATCTTTTTACCTACTTGATCCTCTGCTGCCTTCACTACTTCTTCCCTCAGAGCTACCCATTCTTCTTCTACTGTATTTCTTTCCCCCATTCCTGTCAATTGTTCCCTTATGCTCTCCCTGAAACACTCTACAACCTCTGGTTCTTTCAGTTTATCCAGGTCCCATCTCCTTAAATTCCCACCTTTTTGCAGTTTCTTCAGTTTTAATCTAGAGTTCATAACCAATAGATTGCGGTCAGAGTCCACATCCGCCCCTGGAAATGTCTTACAATTTGAAACCTGGTTCCTAAATCTCTGTCTTACCATTATATAATCTATCTGATACCTTTTAGTATCTCCAGGCTTCTTCCATGTATACAACCTTCTTTCATGATTCTTGAACCAAGTGTTAACTATGATTAATTTATGCTCTGTGCAAAATTCTACCAGGTGGCTTCCTCTTTCATTTCTTACCCCCAATCCATATTCACCTACTATGTTTCATTCTCTCCCTTTTCCTTCTCTCGAATTCCAGTCACCCATGACTATTAAATTTTCGTCTCCCTTCACTACCTGAATAATTTCTTTTATCTCATCATACATTTCATCAATTTCATCATCATCTGCAGAGGTAGTTGGCATATAAACTTGTTCTACTGTAGTAGGCACGGGCTTCCTGTCTATTTTGGCCACAATAATACATTCACTATGCTGTTTGTAGTAGCTTACCCGCACTCCTATTTTTTTTATTCATTATTAAACCTACTCCTGCATTACCCCTATTTGACTTTGTATTTATAACCCTGTATTCGCCTGACCAAAAGTCTTGTTCCTCCTGCCACCAAACTTCACTAATTCCCACTATATCTAACTTTAACCTATCCATTTCCCTTATTAAATTTTCTAACCTACCTGCCCGATTAAGGGATCTGACATTCCATGCTCCGATCCGTAGAATGCCAGTTTTCTTTCTCCTGATAACGACGTCCTCCTGAGTAGTCCCCGCCCAGAGATCCGAATGGGGGACCAATTTACCTCCGGAATATTTTACCCAAGAGGACGCCATCATCATTTAATCATACAGTAAAGCTGCATGCCCTCGGGAAAAATTACGGCTGTAGTTTCCCCTTGCTTTCAGCCATTCGCAGTACCAGCACAGCAAGGCTGTTTTGTTTAGTGTTACAAGGCCAGATCAATCAATCTTCCAGACTGTTGCCCCTGCAACTACTGAAAAGGCTGCTGCCCCTCTTCAGGAACCACACGTTTGTCTGGCCTCCCAACAGATACCCCTCCGTTGTGGTTGCACTTACGGTATGGCCATCTGTATCGCTGAGGCACACAAGCCTTCCGCCGTCCGTGGTTCATGGGGGGGTAATGAAGGTAATAAAGCCAAAATAAGCTTATACAAAAATGAAATTCAAGTAGCATACTGTTTACTAATTCTCTGCATAATGTCCCACTGTGACATAATATATGCCGCAGGTCCCACAATAAACAAGGTCTAATGGTTTTACATTGGTTGATCTGGGCGGAATCTCAACAATTCCTGACAAATGTTTCAGCCAGGAATTGCTGCACGTCACAATGTTAATGTGACGGTGCACTGTATTGTTGGGAGGAGGGGGACGAAATCTTCACTTAAGAACACTTGATGAACAGCTTATACAATTCATTTCTGCAACATGGTGACGTACTTTTCACGTGTCACTGTTTCTTCAAAAACGAATGGCCCTACAAATCCTCTTGGCAGATATGTCACCCACATTGATAATCCAGGAAGATTAACAATTAATTCTTCTATAATGTGAGGTTCATCACTTGCCTGGCACACACATTTGTGGTGATTGTTGATTCCATTCAATATAAATGTTATCAGACCAAACATGGCTTCAGTCAGCTGTTTGTTATTCAAGTCCATTCACAGAATTCAAGGCACCTATCCAGATAATCTTCATTCACTGCATGAAGCAACCTGAGATTGTAGGGTTTCCACTTTGCTTGCTTTAACCCATTAGCTTACACAGCCACAGATGTCAAGTCTGTTATTACATTGCCAACTGTGAGATGGGCTTAGCATCTACGGTGTTTCTTGGTGTTTTTTCTTTTCTGTTAATAAATAACATGACATGATATATACCACTGGTAACCTGAGAAATGATTCTATTTACTATTGTGTAACACACTCAATTTGTTTCAATGTTTTGTGAGTTACAAGCAATCACTTTCAGGTTTTGTCAAGTTAATCCACCCTCCCCCCCCCCCCCCCCCCCCCCTAATTTCATTAACAGCCTCCAGAAATTGTGTAGTGTGCAAAGCAAGGAAGAAGAAAATGATACATGATACATGGTGTGATCATGAGGGATGTCTTGTGTGACTCTGGGATATTTCGGTTTATTCCCCAAAACCACCTTCCACTTCTTTACAAGGTGACTTACTTGGAATTTACAGCCACTCTTCTTTACTGGATAGCCGGCTGCTGGAAACCGTCTTGACTCCTCTGTCGAGTAATGCTAGGTACAGGAATTTTTAGACTATTTCTACTTATGAAATAAGTAGACACACAAACTTTGCTTTTCATCGATTAACAATGTATTTGATCTTCATACACAATAAAACCTCACTTTCAACATAAATATATAACTTCCGGTAAGTCTCTCGTACAGTTGAATGTCAGAAATAAATTGCATTACACTTAAAAGAAAGTTAGCTTTGATACCATAACTTTTCTTAACATAAATCAGAGAATGAGTCTTGGTAGGTAGGATTCTACCGTCCCACACTCATATCCATGATATTGTGTGTTCGAGATGGTAGAAGGCTTAGTGGTTCTAGAATTTACTCAGAAATTCTCGAATCACTACAATGCCTGTATTTCTTTGGGTATTCCACATGAACAAAAACTTCTAAAACAGTATATCTTCACTCCTCAACACTTCAATAAATAGTGAGGGTAGATTTCTAAAAAAAAAAAAAGAAAACTATATGAGTTTGAGAAAAATGTGTAAGACAAAACTGTTGATTTTCATACATTTAAATGGTAAATATTGGCTACTGTGGGGAAAAATATTAGTATGTCAGTGGGTTGAAATGCAGCAACACTTGATTTGCTTACACCTGATTCACACACAGCTTGCCGTATAGACTTCTTTGGAGATCTTGTGAAAGTTTGTACCACTGCATCCACCCCTACTTCATCCACTACCAATTTTTTCCTGCCACATCATCCCTTCTTCAAGATTATGCATAATTTTGTTATTGTTACATGTGATGTGCCATCATCTATGTACTGCTTCCATGTTTTCATATTTCCAATAACATTTTCAAATCCACTTTCTCTGCTACGTGGACAAGTTTCTAGCCACCTTGTTATCTACATCTACATTGATACTCTGCATAGCGGAGGGTATCCTGTGCCACTACTCATCATTTCCTTCCCTGTTCCACTCAGAAATAGAATAAGGGAAAAATGACTGCCTATATGTCTCCGTATGAGCTCTAATTTCTTGTATTTTATCTTTGGGATCTTTATGTGCAATGTATAATGGAGGCAACAGAATCATTCTGCAGTCAGCTTCAAATATCAACTCTCTAAATTTTCTCAGTAGTGTTTCTTGAAATGAATGTTGTCTTCCCTTCAGGGATTCCCAGTGGAGTTCCCAAAGCATCTCCATAACAGTCGCATGTTGTTCAAACCGACCAGTAATAAATCTAGCAGCCCACCTCTGAATTGCTTTGATGTCTTCCTTCAGTCCAACATGGTAGGAATCTCAAACACTCAAGCAGCACTCAAGAATAGAGTGCACTAGTATCTTCCTCTGGTGTCCAAAATTAAAGCAATAAGCCGCTGTTTCCCCATCCTGTGTCTAATTCGTGACGTAATAATACAAACTGTCAATCAGATGTCCGTACGTCCATGTACTGCACTGAAGACATTCTGGTCAATGCACAACCACGCCAATGTCAGGGCACCTATGAAACGAGATAGTGTTTGCCAGGTAGCCCCACGTCCACAAGCACTACGTACACAGTCACAGACAGTGCAGTACGGCACAGAGATGATGCCTACGAGGATCTCTGAGGTGGAGGGCCACAGAAAGAAAGGAAGCAAAACAGTCGCAAACTGATGTGGCCCGATAGCTTAATGTGAATCGTTCTATTGTTTCTCAGATGTGGATATACTTTATAGAGATTGAAACTGTATCCTGAAGACCAGGGCAGGCTAATCACATGTGACTCCAGACTTGTTGGGTTTGTTGATTTATCATAACAGTTAGGAAGGTCTAGGGAATGGTAGCAGAGGCGGTGGAAGACTTACTCGGCTCATCATATCAAAATGTTCTTTAGTTTTAGAACAGTCATAGTAAATATATACATAATTTTACAATATTTAATGTCAAATAAAAAATTGTATAATATATTGCACAAGATCAGCCCATCTCTCTCACTGCCCTTCTTCCAACACATCATATTTATTGACTCGAAATAATGATATGTTATCACAAGAAAATTTCAACAAGTCAGTGTCTTAAAGTAAGGATACAGGACACACCACTACATCTGCGGACACAGGCCACAGCACAAGGATCCTACGAGGAGAGATCCTGAAGGACTTCACACCCATTTATCGTACAGGACTCCAAGTGGGGGAGGCCGGCCACACAACTGCCGACAGTCTGCGCCTCGACGTGGCAGTCCGACAGCCGCAGCACGCGCAACCTCTCCAGATAGCGTAGATCTGCGAACGCGTCCTCCAAGAGGCGTTGGCAGTCCGAGACTTCCAGCTCCTCCAGTGTCGCGCTGCAGCCCCGCACGAAAGTCAGGCTGTGGAGCCGCTGGCACCGGACGTACAAGGCGCGCACCGGACCCAGACTGCAAAGTCTCTCGAGGTGTTCGTCCCGGATGTACTTGCTGAACACATTCACTTCCTCCAACGCCGGGCACACGGCAGCGTCCGCTCCGGACGTCGGGGCGGGGACCTCCGAGGCACTACCGCGGCGGCGACCCTTCCCGGAGAGGAAGTCGCGGTGTGCCGCTCTGACACTCACGCGGTATGCCTCCATGACCCTCTGCACGGAACCGTCCTCACGATCAGCATCGTAAACCGGCCCGGCAAATTCACACGTACGGTCAGACGGGTTACAAAAGTACGACTGTTCTACGATGAATATCCTCCTCAACGTGAGGTGGTCGACCCACGACAAGTAGGAAAAAATATTTTTCTGCATCGAGTGGTCTATCACAAGGCACTCGGTATCGAAACACCGGAAGTACGGCTCCCACGTTGCTGCGGCGTTGCCGTAGTGGTAGAAGACGGTGGCCTCCGGCCAGGCGACGTGGACCCCGAACGTGCCGGAGTAGAGGAGGTAGAGCGTTTCCAGCTGCGGCACTGCACCCGCCTTAGCTAGCACTTCCCTCGCGATCCCGTCGTACACCCAGCACCGCCAGCGCCTCCACAGCGACTTCTCCTCGCGTAGAATAGCACGCCACCTGCTGCACGTGTGCGAACACCACGTCAAGTCGAACGGCCACAAGTAGGAGAATATTTCGATGAGAACCTCGTCTGGAAGGTTATCTATTCCACAGAGAGCTGTTCCCGGTGCTACTGTCTCTCTGTAAACAATGAACAAATTGAAATAGCAAGTTATGTAATGCTGCAGAAACATCTGCAAATATACAAGGTGGTTATCATTAGACTTTCACTACTAGACAAGGCCTGCACGATAAACGAGTTACTGTAGGACAGTGAAACTTTTTGGAAATATTTGTAAGGATATGCAGAAGAGAATTAATTAATAAACCTTGGAAAGAAAGATATTTTAATTTGCAGACAAGTGGGTACCATTTGTAAACTGTGTACCAAGTTCACATTCCCGGTTACAAACATTGCTCAAAGTGACAACCCTTGCATCCGCAACATCCCAGAGCCACTAAGAGATGCCATTTCATTTCACAACTGTTCACGGCACACTTCGAACAGTGGGCTACGAAATGTTTAGCTGTCGTTAAACGGCTCGTGCAATGCTTGAAGATTGCACATTGCATCCAGCATTCTCAGACAGGGCAACAGTAACTTCAACAATTTGTGGTACAACTGGTCATTGGCCTCCCCCAGCAACAATTCTGAAATTGGCAGTTAATTCGAACTCCCGACTCACATTCTTGTGGAAAGAGGACCTCCCTGAATTTTTATAATCCGTCAATACTCACGCAGAGCAGAAGCACTTTTGCTGTTGTTTTGATAAAACAACTTTACAAGTAAAGTCCTGCTCACCTCGTCCTGACCCACATTGACTGCCTGAAACTGTAACACAAGTTGATGTTTGTGCTTCAATGTACATCATTGCACCAGTACTGATGTCTTAACAGCTGATCGTGACACTAACACTGCTAGAAAAGCACATGCTGCTGTACGCAGTCTGAACATCATTCCTGTACAGTTGGGTACACTTACAGTAAATAGTTTTCCATCTACACTGGGTCAAGTAACAAATGTTCAATCATAACCACTCTGTACTTTATAACACTGTAATTCTGTCAGAGATGACGCAGGACATGGAATATCAATTGAACAGAATGAATAGAGCCTTGGAAAAATGTTATAAAATGAGCATCAGTAAACGTAAGACGAAGTTAACGGGTAGTCAAATTAAAATTAGGTGACGCTAAAACTAGTAGACAGATTTCACCATCTGGGTAAAAAATAACGAATGATTGTAAAATTGAAAAGAATAAAAAATCACAATAGGGAAAAAAGTGAATTGCAAACACTTGATTAAGGATGGGTTCAAAGCAGACAATATGAGGAACATATGCCTGGCTTTTGCTAATGAGCTAACGTTGCTGGCAAACAACATGCAAGAGACTTCTGTGCAATATAGCTCCAAGAACTGTATTTTATATGACATGCGAGAGCCTTTTATGCAACCTTGGCACTGAGGCAAATGCATTTGTTCAGATGTAGACTCTTTACAGCAATACACCATCATTCTCACCTCATCCTTCACAGGACGTAATCACCCCACCAGTCTAGTTCAAAACCAGATTTCCCAGACCACCACATCCAATTCCAGTACCACTGATCCCTCCAAAAAATAATTTAGGAGTACACCTCTTTTCAATCAGTATTATCCTAGTCTCGAATGTAGTAATCAGCTACTTTGACAAGGCCACGACTCCCTAAAATGAGGTACATTCTGTCTGAGATTTTGCCCACCACACTTAGAATAGCTTTTCATCATCCTCCCAATTTCTGCAATAGCCTTGTCAGACCGTGTGCACCTTAGTCACCCATCTCCCTACTCTGTGACTGTCCCCACTGCAAGACTCACCCTATGCACTCTCCTACCACCACCTTTTCCAGCTCTGTAACTGGCAAAACATATAATATCAAACGGAGAGGTACCTGTGAAATGACATGTCGTATACCAGCAGTTACGTAAGCACTGTTTGGCCTTTTACATCGGCACGACTACCACCGAGTTAGCAGTTGCAACGAATGGGCGCAGGCAGAGGGTGTATATCAGCAGTCATTACAACATCACAGTCATGACCTCAGAGCCTGTTTCACCACACACATTTTCTAGACTCTTGCCCCAGACACCAGTTTCTCAGAACTCCACATGTGGGAACTGGTGCTAAAACATGTCTTCAGTTCTTGCCACCCAACTGGCATTAATTTATATTGATTTCTTCAGTTTCAGCATTTCTTCACGGCAACTATTCTTTTCTTTACCCATTTTTACTTTTCTACATCTTTCACTTTCTGACCTGTCTACTTACTGCCGTGCCCGCCCCACCTCTATCACATACAATGCAGTTAGCTTCCTGTTCTTATTAACTTACGCATGATGTTTTAGCACTAATCTCTGTCTTGCATATTACCCTATTTTCCACCTTTAAGCTTTCAGGTTTTCAAATCTTGCCCAGAGCAGTCCCCAACAATGAGTCTTTCCTTCCCATCATTGAGATCATCCGACATGGGGACTGCCTGGTTACCAGATTTTTGTAATTTTTTGTGTTTATGGTATGTGAAGTTTAGAATTCAAATATACCTCTCCCAAAGCAATTCTGTGCAACTCTCAAAAATACATGAGTATATTAACTTTGAAGTTTTCAACTTTTTTTAATATGCTAAACTAAGGTCTAATTAGGTATCTTGAACAGAATGACCCCCTCAATACCAACCAGTGTGGTTTTTGAAAACTATAGTCACCTGAAACCTAACTCACACTTTTCCACATGACATACTGAAAGCTTTGGATCAATGCAACCAGGAATATGCAGTGTTTCTTGATTTCTGAAAAGCATTTGACTCAGTATTGCACATACACTTATTGTCAAAATATGATTGTACGGGGCATCAAGTGAAATTTGTGACTTGATTGATGACTTTTTGGTAGGGAGGACACAGCATGTTATCTCGGATGGAGAGTCATCGTCAGATGTAGAAGTCACTTTGGGTGTGCCCCAGGGAAGTGTGTTGGGACCCTTGCTGTTCATGTTGTACATTAATAGACTTGCAGACAATGTTAATAGTAACCTCAGAGTGTTTGCAGATGATGCCATAATGTGAAATGAAGTATTGTCTGAAGGAAGCTGCATAAATATTCAATCGGATCATGATAAGTTTTCAAAGTGCTGTAAATATCGGAAACTTGCTTTAAATGTTCAAAAATGTTAAATTGTGCACATCACAAAACATAAAAACGTAGTATCCTATGACTATAATGTCAATGAGTCACTGCTGGAATCAACCAACTCATACAAATACATGTGTGTGTAACTCTGTAGGCATATGAAATGGAATGATCACATAGGTTCAGTCATAGTTGGTTGGTTGGTTGATTTAAAAGAAGGAGGGGAGTGGGAGACCAAACGGCTAGGTCATCAGTCCCTCGTTCCGATTAAAATAATTCCACAAGGGTGGGAGTAAAATAACCGAGACATACAAAACATAGCTGGAAGAAAGGAGAAAGCTAAAAGAGTGACAGAAGAGCAACAAACACTAAAATAGACAAAATCAGACAAGAAAACCACACAGAGACACAAGAAACACGTAGAAGAGATCAAAACAAGAGAGCAGATTATTGTGGCTGGCTGACCATGAGAATAAGAAGGAGAAGCCAGCCACTCTGCACCTCATTAAAACCTACACCCTAAAAGCACTAGGGTGGAGGTCACAGAGCGACAAAGTACATGCGCTAAAACTTAGATCAAATGATAAAACCCACCCTCACGAATAAAATGTGAAACTAAAGCTGCTGTTGAGTCATTGTCATCAGACACCAAAGGTAGGGTGCTGGGAAAATTAAAAACTTGCCGCACAGTGGCTAAAAGTGGGCAGTCCACCAAGAGGTGGACGACCGTCATTTGTGAGCCACAGCGACACTGAGGTGGGTCCTCGCGACGGAGGAGGTAATCGTGCATTAACCACGTGTGGCCAATGTGGAGCCGGAAGAGGACAACTGATTCTCTGCAAGAGGGCCACATGGAAGACTTCCACACAAACGTAGTCTCCTTAATGACACACAGTTGGTTGTGCATACTGTTACGCCATTCCGTCTCCCGAAGCGGAAAAACCCTGCGGCGTAAGACAGAATGCAGATCAGTTTCGGAGATGCCCGTCTCCAGAAGTGGTTTCCGCGTGGCCCGTTTGGCCAGCCTGTCGGCAAGTTCGTTGCCTGGGATTCCGACATGTGCTGGAGTCTACACAAACACCACTGAATGACAGGACCATTCGAGCGCATAGATGGACTCCTGAATGGACACTACCAAAGGATGGTGAGGGAAGCACTGGTCGATAGCTTGCAGGCTGCTCGAGTAGTCAGTACACAAGAGAAATGACTCCCCAGAGCACGAGCGGATGTGCTCGAGAGCACGAGATATGGCCGCCAGCTCTGCAGTGAAAACACTGCAGCCATCTGGCAAGGAGTGCTGTTCAATATGTCCTCCACAAACATACACAAAGCCTATGTGACCATCAGCCACTCGGTGTAAACCACTTCAAGGCCACAGTACGTGGCAAGAACCAAGAGGAAGTGATAGCGGAGAGCCGCAGTGTTAACACAGCCCTTAGGGCCGTGCGAAAGGTCCAGAAGAATCTGAGGCCTACGTGTACACTGTGGAGGTGTACGTGAATGGACCTCGAGGAGAAGTGGTTAACAGGAAGGACTCCAGTTCAGACAGAAGGGACCGGGTGTGAACCGCAATTATAAGTCCTGACCTGGGATGCTGATGTGGGAGATGAACCGCCGTGGTTGGGAAAAGGAGACGGTAATTCGGATGCTCAGGAGAACTACGAACGTGTGCAACATAACGGGTGAGCAGCTGTTCACGCCTAATCTTCAATGGAGGGACTCCAGCCTCCAGCAGGACACTGGTCAGCGGACTCGTTGTAAAAGCTCCCGTCGCTAGGCGAATGCCACAGTGGTGCACTGGGTCGAGTAAACGCAATACTGAGGGTGCCGCCGAACGTAAACCAGACTCCCATAGTCGAAGCGGGATTGAACAAGGGCTCTGTATAGCTGCAGCAGTGTAGAGTGATCTGCACCCCAGTTGGTGTTGCTCAAGCAGCAGAGGGCACTGAGATGCTGCCAGCACTTACGCATAAGCTGACAAAGGCGAGGTAGACAATTCAATCGGGTGTCGAAAATCAGTCCTAAGAATCGATACGTCTCCACTACAGTGAGTAGATCACCATTAAGATAAAGTTCTGGTTCCAGATGAATGGTACGACACCGACGGAAGTGCATAACACACGACTGAAAACTGAAAGCCGTGGTCTAGAGCCCACGACTGCACCTTGTGAATGTCTCCCTGTGGGTGAAGCTCAGCAACACCAGTACTGGAGAAGCAGTACAAAAGGCAGAAATCATCCGCATGCGGAGAAGGTGAGACCGACGGCCCGACAGCTTCTGTAGACCGTTAATAGCCACTAAAAATAGAGACACACTCAATACGGAGCCCTGTGGAATGCCATTCTCCTGAATATGGAGGGGACCGGTTGAGGCACCGACTTGGAACGGAAAATACGGAGCGACAGGAAATTTTGGATAAAAATCGGGAGCAGGACCCGGAGACCTCACTCCTACAATGTGGCCAGCATATGATGTCACCAGGTCATGTCGCATGCTCAAAAAAGATGGCAACCAGACGTTAGCATCTGAAAAAGGCTGTTTGGATGGCAGACTCGAAGGACACAAGATTATCAGTGGTAGAGCTACCCTGGCAGAAGCTGCCCTGACACGGAGCCACTAGGCTACGCGACTCCAGAACCCGACCCAACCGCCGACACCTCGTACGTTCCAGCAGTTTACAAAGAAATTGTGGGGCCTGATAGGCCGGTAGCTATCCACGTCAAGTGGATTTAGACTGAGTTTGAGCACCGAAATGATAGTGCCACAGCGATGGAAATTTGGCATCACACCAGATCAAGATAAAGATGATGAGAAGATGTCACTTGCAGTCAGACGAGAGATATTTAATCGTCTAATTGTAGATCCGATCTGGTCCAGGATCTGTGTCGGGGCAATGTGCAAGGGCACTGAGGAGCTCCCACTCTGTAAATGGGGCGTTATAGGGGTTCACTGTGGTGTGTAGTGAACACGAGGACTTTCATTTCCAGGCACCATTTGAGGGTGCGAAGGGCTGGGGGGTAGTTCTCCGACACAGAGGCTCAAGCATAGTGCTCAGCAAAGTGCTCGGCAATTGTGTTTACGCCGGTAGGTAACACACCATTGATGCTAATGCCAGGGACACCTGTCGGGGTCCGGTACCCAAAAAGATGCCTGATCTTTGTCCAGACTTGGAAAGGTGATGTACGACACCCAATGGTCAAAACGTACCTCTCCCAACTCTCCTGTTTCCATCATTTTATAAGCAGGTGAACGTGAGCACGGAGCCACTTAAAGGCTATTAGGTGCTTACTTTGCTGTAGAGCTCGCCTACACTCTTTAATTGCCTCAGCAACTTCCAGCGCCCACCGAGGGACTGTGTTTCGCCGGGGGCACCCTAAACAATGAGGGACCGCGTTTCTCGCCGCAGGAACGATCGTTGTAGTGACCTGCTCAACGACAACATCTATGGCACAATGTGGGGGAGATTCAGTGGTGACAACAGAGGTGAAGGCTTCTCAGTCTGCCCATCTGGGTAGGCGTCTGTGGGCATGACGCTGGGGGAGTGACAGGAAGATGGGGAAGTGGAAACTACCACACAGGTCATCATGTGCTCTCCAATGGATAGATGGGAGAAGGTCAGGACTGCAAACTGAGAGATCAATGGCTGAATATGTGCCATCTGCCACACTGAAATGTGTGGGGGCACCTGTATTTAAGAGGCAGAAGTCAAGTTGTGACAGTAAATTTTCGACCTCGCTACCTCAGCCAGTAAGCAAGGCGCCACCCCATAAGGGGTTATGGGCGTTAAAATCTCCCAAAAGTAGAAAAGGTTTAGGGAGTTGATCAATCAGTGCAGCCAATACATTCAGGGGTACTGCACCACCTGGAGGAAGATATACATTGCAGACAGTTATTTCCCGTGTCGTACTTATCCTGACAGCCACGGCTTCAAGAGGGGTTTGAAGGGGCACAGGTTCACTACATACTGAGTTCAGGACATAGACGCCAACTCCACCTGACACTCTTATTATAGTCGCCACGGTTCCTGTAATACCCCTTACAGCTTGCGGAGGGCAGGGGTCCACATTGCCGGGAACCAAGTTTCCTGGAGGGCATTGCAGAAAGCTTATCAGTTGCCGTAGCTCAGCCAGGTGGTGGAAAAAACCACCGCAATTCCACTGGAGAATTACACGATCGTGAGACTGGGTAGGCACAAAACAGTCAACGAGGCAGTCTACGCCTCAGGGTCACCTGATGCCACCAGATGAGTACCTGTGGGATCGACATCCATTGTGTTTGAGGGCCCAGTGAGATCTAGGTCCTCAGTGGATGCCAGAATCTGCACCTCATCCTCAGACACACAGCTTGTAGGTAGTGGTGGTGTGGGTGCCACCACGGTGCCTTGATTCTTGGAGATCTTTTTCTTTTTAGGTTTCTCTCCCTGCTCCTTAGGTTTGTCCTGCTGGGAGGGCTTCACTGATTCAGTCTCAGGGACTGAGGAGGACCGTGAACCCCTACGACCAGCTACCTGTGGTTGCTTCAGCCACTGGCAGCTGGCAGCTTTGCCACTGGTAAGAACCTGGGAAGGGAGTGATCCAAGGGAAACCTCCTTCCTGGAGAGAGGAGCCGAAGACGACTTACGCTTCCTAGGTTGAGAAGTGGTGACTGACGTCCCCGATGGTTTGGGGGGGGGGGGCTCCTGAAGTAGGTTGTGCAGGAGCAACAGTGAGGGAAGTGCCCCCCATCACCAAGGGGGCAGGTGGAGTCTGACAGCTCTGAGAGCCAAGTGTACCCGGCAGAACGGAAGATGGTACAACCGTTGTCATAGCAGCAGCATAGGTTGGCATCATATGCACAGGATGTAGCCTCGGTGTAGGTCAGTTGGTCGAGGGGTCTTGTATTCCATTATTTTTCTTTCTTTCTGGAGAATCCTGCAGTCTGGCCTGCAAGGCGAATGGTGCTCTCTGCAGCTGACACAGATGGGAGGTGGGGCACAGGGAGTATTGGGATGTGAAGGACATCCACAATCCTGACAGGTGACGCTGGAAGTACAGTGGGAAGACATATTGCCGAACTTCCGGCACTTAAAGCACTACATCGGGGGAGGGACATACGGCTTTACATCACAGTGGTAGACCATCACCTTGACCTTCTCGGGTAATGTGTCACCCTAGAAGACTAAGATGAAGGCACTGGTGGCAACCCGATTTCCCTCGGACCCTGGTGGACGTACCGGATGAAATAGACACCTCGCCACTCTAAACTGGCGCACAACAAAAGAAGGTCCATGTGAAATATGATACTCTGCACCATATTTAAGCTCTTATGGGGTGTGATGGAAACAGAAACATCCCCCAGTTTGTCACAGGCGAGTAGTGCCCTTGAATGGGCAGAGGATGCTGTTTTGATCAAGACCGACCCTGACCACATTTTGGACAAGCCTTCCACCTCCCCAACTTGTCCTCTAAATGCTCCACAAAAAACTTTCACTGAGAAGAAAGATTCCCCATCAAGTCTCATACATACAATGTACCAGGATGAATAATCTTCACTGCCATCCTTAGCCTGGCATTCCTCCCATGGTGTGGCAGGGGAGAGGGGGGGGGGGGGGGAGGGAATGATTTGGAGTCATATTTGTTAGCACTGAATTTAGACTTTGATCGTTTACACACTGCTTGTGTTTGACCACCGCCCTTCCCACACCCAGCTGTAGCAAAGGCCACCCTGTTAGGATGGCAATTGCTGGGAAACCCGATGCCCCAGGGTGACGGGCATCTACTCCTTGGCATACGTGGGGAGTTAATGGTGCAGGCATCAGCAGAGCAATCCCTGTGTAGTCAGGGGGCTACAACCAACAGGGTACATGGTGACCCCACCACAGCAGACGCTAGACGCTGGATATCAGGTGCAAACGAGCTAAGAAGTCCATTATTGTCAACAGCGCAGAAAGTGATACTGCTCAGAGGATGGAGGAAAACGCACCCAGGAGGGTGACCACACCCAACACTTGGAGAATGAACAGAAGTGCAGATCCGCGTCGACAAACGATGCGAGAGGTCTCAGTCCATGGAGACTATGCACAATGTAAGGCACCCTTCCCCAATTGGCTCGCTCTTCGGGAAAATTTTGAAAAATGGAGGTCAAACCCTACAGGGGACAATCACATAAAGGCCGAAACGTGAGAGACTCCTTTTAGTCGCCTCTTACGACGGCCAGGAATACCTCGGGAATATTCTAAACCTTGACCTGCATGGGGGTTCAGTCGTGGATAAAGCAGGTGGTAGACTTCTGTTTATTGATATAATACTGGGGAAGTGCAATCAGTCTACTAAAGAGTGTTTACAAATCACTCATGCAACATATCCTAGAATATTGCTCAAGTATGAGGAACCCATACCAAATAGGACTAACCGGGAATAATTAATGTATACAGAGAAGGGCAGCATGAATGGTCACAGGTTTTATTAATCCAGAGGAGAGTGTCGCAGAGATACTGAAGGAACTGAAATGGCAGACTCTTCAGACAGACGTAAACTATCCCGAGAAAGTCTATAAATAAAGTTTAAACAACCAACTTTAAATGATTACTCTAGGGATATAGTACAAGCCCCTACATATTGCTCACACAGGTATCGTGAGGAGAACATTAGAATAATTGCTGCATGCACAGAGGCATAAGCAATGTGGCTATGTAGTAGACTCCTTGTTTGACATGTAAGGGCCTGGGTTCGAATCCTGGCGGAATAAAAATTTTAAACCAAGGTGCACGTTCTGTGAGCATTTCCGTGAAGCATTAAACACAAAAAACACAGAAAAAACTTTTATTCTTTTTTAATTACACACTCTTGATGAACAATCTTTTATAAAATATCAGTAGGCTACTTAAGAATTTTTGAGTGCAATGTTGTTGTTGTTGTTGTTGTTGTGGTCTTCAGTCCTGAGACTGGTTTGATGCAGCTCTCCATGCTACTCTATCCTGTGCAAGCTTCTTCATCTCCCAGTACCTACTGCAGCCTACATCCTTCTGAATCTGCTTAGTGTATTCATCTCTTGGTCTCCCTCTACGATTTTTACCCTCCACGCTGCCCTCCAATACTAAATTGGTGATCCCTCCATGTCTCAGAACATGTCCTACCAAACGATCCCTTCTTCTAGTCAAGTTGTGCCACAAGCTCCTCTTCTCCCCAATTCTATTCAATACCTTCTCATTAGTTATGCGATCTACCCATCTAATCTTCAGCATTCTTCTGTAGCACCACATTTTGAAAGCTTCTATTCTCTTCTTGTCTAAGCTATTTATCGTCCACGTTTCACTTCCATACATGGCTACACTCCATACAAATACTTTCAGAAACAACTTCCTGACATTTAAATCTATACTCGATGTTAATAGATTTTTCTTCTTCAGAAACGCTTTCCTTACCATTGCCAGTCTACATTTGATATCCTCTCCACTTCGACCATCATCAGTTATTTTGCTCCCCAAATAGCAAAACTCCTTTACTACTTTAAGTGTCTCATTTCCTAATCTAATCCCCCAGAATCACCCGACTTAATTCAACTACATTCCATTATCCTCGTTTTGCTTTTGTTGATGTTCATCTTATATCCTCCTTTCAAGACACTGTACATTCCGTTCAACTGCTCTTCCAAGTCCTTTGCTGTCTCTGACAGAATTACAATATCATCGGAAAACCTCAAAGTTTTTATTTCTTCTCCATGGATTTTCATACCTACTCTGAAATTTTCTTTTGTTTCCTTTATTGCTTGTTCAATATACAGATTGAATAACATCAGGGATAGGCTACAACCCTGTCTCACTCCCTTCCCAACCACTGCTTCCCTTTCGTGTCCCTCGACTCTTATAACTGCCATTTGGTTTCTGTACAAATTGTAAATAGCCTTTCACTCTCTGTATTTTACCTCTGCCACCTTCAGAATTTGAAAGAGAGTATTCCAATCAACATTGTCAAAAGCTTTCTCTAAGTCTACAAATGTTAGAAACGTAGGTTTGCCTTTCCTTAATCTTTCTTCTAAGATAAGTCGTAGGGTCAGTATCGCCTCACGTGTTCCAACATTTCTACGGAATCCAAACTGATCTTCCCCGAGGTCGGCTTCTATCAGTTTTTCCATTCGTCTGTAAAGAATTCGCGCGTTAGTATTTTGCAGCTGTGACTTATTATAGTCCGTGAGACGAGTGATTGGTACTGACAATTCCGGCGGGCAGACGGCGCTGTTGCCGAACGTGGCTCACAGCACGCGGCGCCCTGTCTGCTACACGCATTCTCTAGCAGCAGAAATAAAAGCGAGACAAAATACAAGTCGTATTGGTACGCGTGAATTTATTTAAAGTTGATGCTTGAAATATATTAACTCGAAAACTGATAAGAGCTATTTAGTACAAGTATCTAAGATGCTGAAACATAATAAAGTTATTTGTTAAACTTCACAACTGAATTGAAAACTATTTTCGCAAGTTCTTGAACATTAGCAGTTTTGGTTTCCATTGTTAAGTATTAGCATTATTAATTTGTTCTGCTACAAGCTACAGAATAATTGGTCAGTGTATTAAGAGTTATAATCTGAAGAAAGTACTCACAATATGATGATCTGGTTGTAGATCGATAGCAAACTCCCTCCTTACATTCCTGAATACGTTGTAGTTACTGTAATGGAAAAACACCACTTACATCACTGTCAGAATCTGATTTGACATTGTCTTCCTCAGCACTACTCGAACTATCACTGCTCTCTCCCAGATGTATAATTAAATTTTCGATGCATTCTTCCACAACCCCTTCGGTTTTGGCTGCCTCTCTGATGGCACTTGCAGTGCTGTTTACAATTTTAGCCACGTCTCGCTTGTCACTTTATTGATAGCTGCTGGAAGGAGAGTTTCCACTTCAGAGATCGTGAATTTTTTATTGTTTGCAGCAATGTAATTTTTTATCTGCGCCCACACTCCTTCAATTGCATTGAAGTGACAGTGGTATGGAGGAAGCCGAACGATTTCATGCCCGTGCCTTTTAGCAATCTCGTCAATTACATATGTTGGAAATTGGGGTTTCTTTTGTGCCACAATTTCGAGCAGTTCCGCCTTCCTTAAATCTTCTCTGAAATCTACTTTTCGCCGTTTCAACCACTGAATGATATCGTCTTTTTTTGTTGCCAAGGTTTGTGCCTTATTGTGAACAACGGAATCATAAGGTGCATTGTCCATAACAATCACTGATGGACTTGTCAGATTCGTCATAAGCGATGTCTCGAACCATTCTTGAAATACTGCACTGTTCATTTCTTCATGGTAATCTCCCATCTTTTTTGACCGAAACATTTTCAAGCAGTTTGGCACAAAACCTTTCGATGTTCCTGCATGTAAGACAATAATACGCCCTCCTTTGCCAACAGGCACTGCCATTGTCCCCTCGGGCGTTCCATCATTCCAGCCTCTACGTAAAGAATGGCTGGCATTGACCCAAGTTTCATCTAACCACACTATACTTTCGAATTCCACACCCATGATCCTGCGCAGAAAGCTGCACCGCCATGCAACTACATCTGTCCTTTCCATTAATATTTTGTGTCCGTTAAACAGTGAATAGCTGAAGCCTATGTCTTTCAACACTGTACGCAATGAAAATTTGCTCCCTTTAAAAAGATCGTCTTTCTGAAGCGACACCAGTAACTTAGATAGAGTGGGATGTTCCCTTCTCTTATAATAGCTGTATATATGACGACGAATAGTGTCTTTCTGAAAATCGTCCAAAGCTGTCACCTGCTTATTTCTCGGTCGCTTCTTTCCTGGTGTGTGCAGCTTTGTTGTGCCACTCTCATCACAATCTACACTATACTGTTCTTTCCCTATCTTTACAACAGTGTTCTTACTTATTTTCAATGCTGCTGCAGTTCTCTTCACAACCTGAACAACAGGAATTAAGGGCCCACCTTTGTCCTTTTCTTTCTCAAAGTAATCCCTCACAGACCACACGAATTCACGGGCCTGGGCGTGTAGCACACTTTTCTTCCTCCCTTTCACTTCTTGTGTTGGGCTGGGTTCAATGGAATGGCTCATCAAGATGAATGGAACGAGTGATGAACAAGTTCAAAGGAATGGTCTTTCGTAGTTCACTTTGGTTGTGACTTTCTGTTTATAGTTTCCGGGAACGGGAAATGGTTGGTCTCGTTCCCGCAACAGCACGTCGGCCAGTCTCTTTCCAGCCTCGGTCCCGTTCCCAGCAGTCTCAGTCGCAGCTTTCTACTTATAGTTCTCGGGAATGAGAAACAGTCGGTCTCGTTTCCGCCGGCTGGTCTCATTCCAGCCTTGGTCCCGTTCCCATCTGTCTCAGTCTCGCTCGGCTGGACTCGTCCTTCTTCGCATGGCCACTCGTCGTAGTTTCAATGCCGACTGCTCATAGTTAGCTCAGTATCGAGTTGTTGTTTGTTCTGTTCGCTGCGCAAGCCCTTCTAGATTTGTTTCAAACCTTTTTTTGAACTTTGAACTTCTGGTTCTTTTCATATTCTATTCAGCGTCCATGACTGGTAATTAAAATGTATTTAATAATTATGTAAATTACATGGTATGTAATGCATCTTTTCAGGTAACAAAATGGCATATCAGCTTACTTCACTATTTTGATAAACAACAGAAGAAATACTTGTAAAAAGGCAAGATTTTTTTGTTATTACACATGCAGAGGAAGTTGGCACGGCACACACAAGTGGCCATTTTCCGTCTTGTTTTGATCCAAGGTAAAAGAGCACGTTCATTGTTATGGAAGGTAGACTGACTTAGAACCAAATGAAGTTCACTTTCCATAATCGAGTGTCTGGTGTCACATTTTGTAAAGAGAATAGTATAACTTCTACAATATTATTTCAGTGGTACAGGGTGGCACAGGAAAAATTGTCCCCGAGTACTAGTCTGTTCATTTTCGCCTACCAATCATCATCTATTGTTTCGAAGATGTTGTTTGCATTAGCTTCTTTGTTATTTATTCACTGCCTAATTATTACATGTTTATCTATGCTGCTCGTAGAGTTCAACAAATCCTGCGTAATTGGCGAGCTGTCTGTACTCGGGGACGGTTTTCCGTGCGCCACCTTAACATTATTGCACTGCGATCAGCCACATAATGCTATAGTTGGCTACATGAGAGGTTTCAGAGAATCACGAAAATAACAAGTGTGTGAGAATTCTGTTAGGAATAAAAACTCTGTACTCCAGGGTGGAGACAAGTGCCCTCTTGGCGCCTTCCATCTTCAGTCACCTATACCAATAATTTTCAATTTTTCATAAGAACCATATACCAAGCACAAATGAAAGGTGAATGAGTAAAAATGAAGAGTTCCCAAAAAAGAGCGATCACCAGTGAACTAGTTCCCAAGGATGAATGAGTTTGCCCATCACTAATGTAGTGTCATACGACAAAAAAATGCATGAGTCGCCACTGGAACGAGTCAACTTATACAACGTTTTTGTGTACAATTTGTCGGGAAATGAAACTGAACTATCACATAGACTCGGCAACAAGTAAAGCAAGTTGTCAAAGGAGATTCCTTTCAAAACACTCCTAGGATATAACACAAGTGCGCAGAATCTGTAGTGCAGCATAATGTGGGATCCCACAGAATAACCTCCTCCACTTTTATTCTCTCAACGCCGACAACAGATGTTCGTGAGACCTGAAAACTTAGTTTAGGTAGTTGTTAAAAGGATAAATGTCCCAATGTAGAGAAATAAAGTGTAAGCCACGACAGCCCCGTAGATCAGCAGGGTGCGATTGCAAATAAAACTCTCCATCTGCTGTGGTGGAGCGCTTGTTCTTTGGATACTGTGGCTTGACGGTGCCTTGGAACTTGAGGGACAGAGAAGTGTGCTCAAGAATGTAGATCTAGGTTGCAAAAGTCATATATCGCATTGGACCTTATTTTTCCTGGAACAGAGCAGCAACTCAACTTGGAGTGAGCTCAACAAGTCATTGGAAGTCCCCTGCAAAAATAATGGGCAATGCTGCCTCTACAGCTGTCCATAATTGCAAAAGTGTTGCCAGTGCAGGATTATGTGTACACACTGAGCTCTCTATTATCTCACGTAAACATTCAATGGGATTCACGTCAGACGACACGGGTGGCTAAATCATTCCCTCAAACTGTCCAGACTGTTCCGCAAACCTATAGCGAACAACTGTGGCCCCTGGTGATATAGTGCATTGTTATCTGGGAGCAGGAAGTGCACGAATGGCTACAAATGATCTTCACGTAACTGAACATAACCATTTCCGGACAATGATTAGTTCAGTTGGACCAGAAGACCCAATCCATTTCATGTAAACACAACTCACATCATTAAGGAGCCACCACCAGTTTGCACAGTGCATCATTGATAACTTGGCTTTGTTACACTCGAAAGTTACCATCAGCTCTTACCAACTGAAATCAGGACTCATTAGATAAGGCCACAGTTTCCCAGTCATCTAGGTTTCAACTGATACGGTCACAAGCTGAGGAGAGGCTCTGCAGGCAATGTCGTGCTGTTAGCAGAGGCACTTGCCTCAGTCATTTGCTGCCCTATCCCATTAACACCAAATTGCGCCACACTGCCCTAATGGATACGTTCATCACACGTACCACACTGGCTACTGTGGGTATTTCACACAGTGTTGCTTGTCTGTCAGCACTGACAACTCTATGCAAACGATCTGCTCTCAGTCGTTAGGAGAAGGTTGTCAGCCACTATGTGGTCCGTCAGGAGAGGTAACGCCTGAAATCTGGTATTCTCAGAACGCTCTTGACACTGTGGATTGCAGAATGTTTAATTCCCTAACAATTTCCAAACAGAATGTCTATGCGTCTAGCTCCAGCCATCATTGCATGAAAACTCTGTTACTTCCCATTCTGCAGCCGTAATCACACTGTAAACCTTTTTACATGAATCACCTGAGTACAAATGACAGTTCCTACCCCTTTTATATCTCGAGTACACAACACTTGATTGAAGCTCTCCACAGTGATATGACTGGACAGGTCCTCTGCCAGAATGAAACAACTGGTGAATTCCCAATAACAAGTGGGCTTAAACAAGGATGCGTTCTCGCACCGACATTATTTGCATCGTATCTGGCAGCTATGCTTTACGAGACATCCGTAAACAGTGCAGGAATAGAACTAAAGTACATGTTCGATGGAGGATTGTTCGACCGGTCCGGACTCCATTCGAAAAGGTTCACCAGCACCACTCGTGTGACAGAGCTGCAGTATGCTGATGACAGTGCTTCTCCAGCTCATTCACCTGCAGAGTTGCAGCTGTCAGTCGATTCCTTCAGCAGGGCGTACGAACAATTTGGTCTCTCCGTCAATATTCCAAAGTCGAAGGTGATGGCGCAGCCAAGTCCTGGCTCCTCCGTTCCTGATTTCAGCATATCCATTTATGATACACCCTTGGAACAAGAGGACCATTTCCTCTACCTAGGATGCATACTGTCATCTAACTGCTCATCAGGAAAAGATGTCGAGAATAGATTACGTGCTGCCCACGTAGCATTTGGACGTCTTACAAAGCGTGTCTTCCCGGATAAAGACCTAACACTGTACACCAAACTGACGGTGTACAAAGCTGTAGTCATTTCCACCCTGCTATACGGTTGCAAAACGTGGATGTTATATTTCTGTGATCTGAAGAAACTAGAACGCTTCAACTAACAGAAGCTAACATATATCCTGAACCTGAAATGGGATGACTTCATATCCAACACGGGTGTTCTTGAGAAAGCAAAAATGTACAGCACGGAAGCTCTTATCACTGGGCATCAACTCAGACGGGTCGGACACGTCCGGCGGATGGAAAATGACAGACTTCCACGCCAAATGCCGTACAGCGAAGTGAGCACAGGTAAAAGGCCACGAGTTGCCCCTCTCGAGCGTTGTAAGGATTAGTACAAGAAAAATCTGAAAAACTTGAACATCGATCCGAGTAACTGGTCCATAATAGCAGAAGATCGAAGTCGCTGGCGCTAGTTACCTCAAATGCTCTTCAAAACTCTGAGCCGGAACGTCGAAGAATGGAGAATGACAAATACCGGAGACGTAAACTCCTCCAGGCTCAGCCACGTCCTCCACCTTCCGTCAGCTGTAATGTCTGTGCCGCCTGTTCCACGCTAGGATTGGATTGCTAGGACATCAACGACACTTCCACACCTGAACCATAACAAAGGAAATCTCAGGAGAGAAATGAAAACTCGGATACGAGTATCAGCTGCTGCCGATGACAACACAACACTACCACCATCTGTATATGTGCACACAGCTATCCCATGACTTTTGTCGCAGAGTAAACAAGCAGAAATGTATAAAATTGTTTTCGGAACAGTAGCTTACTGACTTTCAATCACTAATGTCATAGTGGGACACATGCCGGTTTTAAACATTCTGCCACGAGCTACAAGATCTGTCACCCATCATTATAACTGAAGCTGTGTATCAAATTACCAATAAGTTGTTTACAACATTTAGTAACTTGGAGATTGATTACAGCACTCTTCCAGCAACCGTGCATTGCAACAAAACAAAGAAGTCTGAGACAACGGTCGTGCGGCACTGCACAGCAGGACCACGGAAGTAATTAACTTTGAGAACTACGATATACACGTATTCGGGGTGACAGATCGTGCCTGAAGTGCACAACACGAGGTAACACCATGAGACATCTCAGCAGCAAACAGGAATACCATGGGATACAGAACGTATTCAAAGAAATGCAATTCAAATGTTTGAAGCAGTGTTTGATGTGTAGGAGAGCATCAAAGAGCTGCTGAAAAAACCAAACTCTTGAAGGGAGAGACCAACTATCCTACAAAAGCCAACGAACAAAGTTTCCAGAACGAGCCTTGCTCCTGTAGAGGTCATTAAAGCAAGATTCAAGCCCAATAAAGTGTGCACAGAGCATTGAAAGTCATTCTTCCAATGCTCTATACACAAATGGAACAGGAAGAAGTCCTACTAACTAGCACATTGCTAAGTACCATCTTTTTACTGAGGTTTGCATTTCTAAGGTACCACTAATAAGAACCAAACGACATCTACAACTTAAGCATTACAACAACATCAGCAAAAACACCATCTATGTAACATATGATGGCTCACATAAAGCACTCAGGCACAGCAATGTGCTCGCATTGTTTATTAGGTCCAAATTCTCATCCTCTGTTTGTAGAATGTAGTAACACATTTGGCACCCCGAATATTTGTCAAGGGCTACTGCTCCAGTCCGGAATCCCTGAACCATTACACCAACAACCTGACAACAGCTTTCGCATCCCGTAACTACCCTCCCGACCTGGTACAGAAGCAAATAACCAGAGCCACTTCCTCATCCTCTCAAACCCAGAACCTCCCACAGAAGAACCACAAAAGTGCCCCACTTGTGACAGGATACTTTCCGGGACTGGACCAGACTCTGAATGTGGCTCTCCAGGAGGGATACGACTTCCTCAAATCCTGCCCTGAAACGAGATCCATCCTTCATGAAATCCTCCCCACTCCACCAAGAGTGTCTTTCCGCCG
The DNA here is from genome assembly GCF_021461385.2 of Schistocerca piceifrons. NCBI lineage: Eukaryota > Metazoa > Arthropoda > Insecta > Orthoptera > Acrididae > Schistocerca > Schistocerca piceifrons. The sequence continues at coordinate 58,902,535 of NC_060148.1, forward strand.
TCCACCTAACCTTCGTAACCTGTTAGTTCATCCCTATGAAATCCCCAAACCACCTTCCCTACCCTCTGGCTCCTACCCTTGTAACCGCCCCCGGTGTAAAACCTGTCCCACGCACCTTCCCATCACCACCTACTCCAGTCCTGTAACCCGGAAGGTGTACATGATCAAAGGCAGAGCCACGTGTGAAAGCACCCACATGATTTACCAACTGACCTGCCTACACTGTGATGCATTCTATGTGGGAATGACCAGCAACAAACTGTCCATTCGCATGAATGGACACAGGCAGACAGTGTTTGTTGGTAATGAGGATCACCCTGTGGCTAAACATGCCTTGGTGCACGGCCGGCACATCTTGGCACAGTGTTACACCGTCCGGGTTATCTGGATACTTCCCACCAACACCAACCTATCCGAACTCCGGAGATGGGAACTTGCTCTTCAATATATCCTCTCTTCCCGTTACCCACCAGGCCTCAATCTCCGCTAATTTCAATTTGCTGCCACTCATACCTCACCTGCCATTCAACAACATCTTTGCCTCTGCACTTCCGCCTCGACTGACATCTCTGCCCAAACTCTTTGTCTTTAAATATGTCTGCTTGTGTCTGTATATGTGTGGATGGATATGTGTGTGTGTGCGAGTGTATACCCATCCTTTTTTCCCCCTAAGGTAAGTCTTTCCGCTCCCGGGATTGGAATGACTCCTTACCCTCTCCCTTAAAACCCACATCCTTTCGTCTTTCCCTTTCTTTCCCTCTTTCCTGATGAGGCAACAGTTTGACTCCTTACCCTCTCCCTTAAAACCCACATCCTTTCGTCTTTCCCTTTCCTTCCCTCTTTCCTGATGAGGCAACAGTTTGTTGCGAAAGCTTGAATTTTGTGTGTGTGTTTGTGTTTGTTTGTGTGCCAGCGCTTTCGTTCGGTAAGTCACATCATCTTTATTTTTAGATATATTTTTCCCACGTGGAAAAAAAAAATTTTTCGAAAGAAATAGTTTTCAAAGTGCTTGGTGCAATTTTAAGGTATCAGAGTGCAGAAAAAAGTCACTCAAAAGACAATTGCCAATTGTTTTAAACATGCAGGATTCTGAGAACTCTCTTCACCATCCCACACCAAGGGTGACACATTTTCACGAACACCTGATGATGGAGGTGAGGATGACATTCCCGTGGTGGAATTAGTGAAAGAATTTTGTCCACCTTTGTCAACTTTTGAAACAGAGGACACCTCTAGGTAGACAATAATCTGACTGTGCGTGCCTCAGCAACTGAAGAAGAAACTGTAGCTGACATCCAAAGCCAGCAAGATGAAAATTCAGTGCACTGAAAACTTCACAAAAAAAACTTATTTTCAAAGAACAATGTAATACAAACGGCAATAACGAGGCATTAGAATGAACACACCATCAAGCGCAGAATGTGTACATACACCTTAAATGTAAAAAGCAAACCAAAATAACTGATTACATGAAGCAGGATAGTATGTAGTATGCACTACTAACTCCATTTTAAAATTAGAGCAACTGGTTAAAAAACTAAACAACACTGTCTTTGCCATGACTGTAGAAAACTGGGAAATTAAATTCTTATTTGTTATTTTTTTCAAAGTACAAAAGTGGAATAATAGTGACTTCGTTATTCATATTTTGTAATTGTATGTGTTGGAACTTCTCGATGTGTTACGTAGGCAACATCACACTTGTACATTTTAAAGAGAAACATAGGAGAGTGCGTAGGCCTTTGGGTAAGGTATGCATAGAATATTGTCTTTCAAGTTTGATACTGTTGATTTATTTTTGTAATACACTAACTGCAACGAAGTTGTGTCATTCATGACTATTATATTATGCAGCACTTACAGTAGGTTTCACATCACACATGCTCAACATTTTATCTCATTCATTATCCAAAACTGTGTTTGACATTATTGAACAATTTACATTGTTACTACTTCTTGCTTCACTTATTAAGAGGGTTTTTACATTTTGCCAGCATGTTAATCCTGTGAGTACTGCAGAAATATATGAAAAATTCCTCTTCAGTCCCACTCACAAATACCGTAGGTGTACTTACTGTATTTCTGCTACTTTCTTAAGTATTGACTCTATGGCTCCTGAAATTTACAGATTTGAAATTTTTATCAAAACAACAATGCAGTAGCCTGGTTTGTGTGACTACTGGCTGTAACAACCACAAAACGTTGGTCCTTTAAACATCATTACTGGTATCGGAAGTTTTGAAGAATACAATACAAAAAACTGCTTTAGCCAGTGAAGTTGCCAATTAGCATAATGTCATAAAATCTTGCCTACTTCAACTATCAAACTATCAGCAGCCATACAGGAATATAGCATATCAGATCATTCAGCACTGCTCATAGAGTTTCCAAAAATAGGGAAACCAAAATATGTGAAAACATGTTTTAAATGGAAAGTTAGCAAAGAGAATGTAAATATATTTTCCAACGAACTAAGAACAATAAACTGGCTCTAGATAACAGTGTGTCAAGTGAAAAAAATTTCAAAATATTCCTAAACTGTCTCCTAGATATTTTCAACGAAACTTTTCCCCCTCAAGCCTGGCGACAAAAAGTGGCCAATAAAATAAATTGGATTACACTGGGAATAAAAGTGTCTAGTGCCAGGAAAAGACAGCTTCCGAATGAGTTAAAACATAACAAAAATGCTGACTTTGTGGGGTATGTAAAGAGATATGCGAGCACTTTCAAAATAGTTGTACAGGCAGCAAAAAAATTGTCTAACAACATGTATATTGGTAAACATGAAAATAAACCAAAGGTAATTTGGGATGTCGTCAAGTCTGAGTTGAGAGTAAACAACAAGTGGGAAGAATGGTTCAAATGGCTCTGAGCACTATGGGACTTAACATCTATGGTCATCAGTCCCCTAGAACTTAGAACTACTTAAACCTAACTAACCTAAGGACGTCACACAACACCCAGCCATCACGAGGCAGAGAAAATCCCTGACCCCGCCGGGAATCGAACCCGGGAACCCGGGCGTGGGAAGCGAGAACGCTACCGCACGACCACGAGATGAGGGCAAGTGGGAAGAAATTGTTCAAATTAAAATGATATAATTATACATTCTTTTCAAAAGTCAACTGTTTCAAAGATTTTTTTCATAAATGTGGCAAAATCAGAAGTAGATATCACAGCCCACCTGGACAAGGTAGATATCAACTTTGTATATATAAAACAAAATGCATGCCTTAAAACATTCAAAATAATTATCCCAAAAGGTGTAGAAGATGCTATAGTGTCTTCTAAAAACAAGAAATCAGCTGGATGGAATGAAATTCCATCCACTGTAGTCAAGGCTGTTTATAACGTCATCTCTTATCCATTGGCTAAAATTATAAATCAGTCATTTGAGGGAGGATATTTCCTGGATCAAAATATGCTGAAATAGTACCATTGTCCAAGAATGGGTCACCAGATGACATGGGAAATTACCACCCTATTTCCCTCCTGGCAGTTTTTGCTAAGATGATACAAAGGATTGTTGCAAAACACCTCAAAACTTTCGTATAGAAAATGACATATAGGCCTAGTTAAAAATCAATTTTGATTTCAAATGGGGAAAAGTAGAATAAATGCTATCAGGGAATTTACTGAAAAGGTAAGCTCTGCTTTAGACAAGGGTAAAAAGGTCACAGGTATTTTTTGTGATTTGACCAAAGCTTTTGACTCGGTCAATCGCTTAACTATTTCTACAAAAGTTAGAGAGGTAAGAAATCGTGGACAGGGCACTACAGTGGTTCAAATCTTATTTGTCTGAAAGAAAACAGATTGTTATAGGGATCCAGCAGGGCTCAATTTTAGGGCCTTATCTTTTTCTGCTGTACACAAATAATTTACAAACCTTCAACATCGCAGCATGTCAGCAATCGTTGGTTAATATATTAAAAACTAGAAACCCACCTCGATTGCGAAAAAAGCACCTAGTGTTAACCTAGGTTTCGCCGTAGATAACTACACCTTCTTCAGAACAATAGAACCCACAAGTTCCTAAGAAGACCTTTGTCAATACTTAAAAGAGCACCATAGCTATACATTTATAAACGAAAAAAACTTGTGAGTTATTTACGCTGAAACCTAGGTTAACATAAGGTGATTTTTTCACAAATTGAGGCAGGTTTCTAGTTTTTTAAAACAAATCATTTACCTTTAAGCATTGATGTTCACTCTGTTTTAATTGAAAATGACAATTTAGAACAAATTCATGATACCGTGGAAAATATAATGGGAAACCTACAATTATGTTTTCAGCAAAATGGATTAAAACTCAATGTCACAAAAACACAATTAGAGCAGTTCAGTGCTAAAACATCATCAGCATTTCACATAAAAATAGTGCATGGCTATCAGGAAATGACTGAAGCAAGTCATGTAAAATTTCTAGGTCTAAATCTTGACACAAATTTAAATTGGAAGGCACATGTAGACTTCACAGCAAACAAACTAAACAGCCTGGCTTATGCAATTAATGTCTTATTAGCTTCCACCCTTATGGACACCAGGAAGATAATCTATCACAGCTACTTTGAAACTATAATTCAATACGGAATAATTTTTTGGGAAAGCTCTATGTGAACAGCCTGAGATTACTTACACTTCAAAAGAGAAGCATAAGAAACATATGCGTTTAGTCCAAAAAGGAACATCATGTCGCCCATTATTTAAAAAGTTAAAAATACTAACAGTTCCTTCTCTGTACCGTTACAAAATTTTTATTTTCATATGTAAGGTCAAAATTCACTTGACAATTTTCATTTCAACCACAATACAGTGCTCGTCGGAGACACAGTTTCGAACTTCTGATAATTTCAAACTTTATGCTTAAACAATTGTACACAGGATTAAAAATTTACAACAAAATAAATAACACCAATCTGTCAAATACGGAGTTTGACCAATTAAAAAGACTGTTATTTAAGAGACTAGTGTAGAAATGTTATTATTCAATTGAAGAATTCATGCAGGACAGTTTGGCAATTTGAACAGAAAAGAAACAATACAAATTATGTATCGCATAATAAATTGTAAATATATTGTAGAAATTGTATTGCAAGCTGTAAAATGATCATTAGTGTTACATATGTTCTTGTTAAGTTGTTCATATCTAAAAATTCAAATAGGTCTGCTTAAATGTGTTGATTATTATATCTTTATTTTTCTAAAGTAATTTGATGTGTCTCCAGTACAAAAATCTTTGATTTGTAACTTACGTTACGAGATGAATAAACTACATTCTACATATTAACAACGTGAAAATATCAGTGGGTAAAAAAAAGTTACCAATGGGAATATAATAAAACTAGACAACACGAAGTATATATAAACGGTTGTCGTGATACTTTCACTGGCTTCGGTAATATACAATATATTACCTTATAAATAAATAAAAAACTTTTTTATTTTAAATTCAGTGCATTAGTAATTGTAAAATGACTCTTAGTGTTCATTAAAAAACGACGATCATTCCACTTGGGACCTGTGGAATGGTACATTAGCTTATTTGTTTTAGTTGTAAATATTTGTCATGTATTGTTGTTTTTCTGACATGTTCCACATCCTGGAGGACCTCCTCACTACGGATCAATTGGAATGAAAGTAAATCTAATTTAATCTAAAAACTATGTTCTAATCAGTTAATTGCCACAACCATGTTTTTTAAAAATATTATATTCAAATGTTCTGTGTTTTTTATGTTAAACTTTCTGACCTGTTCCACACCCACTAGAACCGTCTCAGTTTTGGGTCCATGTAACGAAAACTGAATCTAATCTAATCTTCAGCAAAATTCTTGATTATTATTGCTTTTCCTATAATTATTGAAAGTATTAATAAGTAATTTGCAGAGAAATAAATAAAACACAGATCTGCTTTGTACAATGTGCATACAAAGCATTAGCTAAAACTTTTCCAATTTCTTATGTACTGGCAGTAGGCTAACAGATGTTAGTCATTTCTCATTCAACACATTAAATCTTAGGTGGTACAGAGTCAACTTTTCAGTTCCTCAAAACGTGCTTGCAGCTCATTTCATGCTGAACTAAATGAGACATGAAGACTGGCCAATGTGACAGACAGTACCTTCAACACCTTTTCTTATGACTTCCACGACTCCCAAAACCATTACTGAGGAATAGAAGGAAGAAAAGGTAAAACACTTAGGAGGTTGTACACTTATTCCAAATTATGATGGAAAATTAAAAATATTTCCCCAAAATAATGACACACAATTTACACCTTGAAATGGAACTATAGATAAATGGTATTGGGAAAATAAATGTCACTTCGACATTTTGTCAACAGATAATTTCAGTTTGTAGACTTAGCAGTATCTGAATATAAGACGATTGTACGACACTACATTACGCCTTCAGTGCAACCAAAGTGTACGTGCTGCAACAGTAAAGAACAAAATCTATTTCCATGCACATACGCGAATTTGAAATAGTACTCCTTCATGAAATAGTAGGCCGGGAATTGGAGAGATTTTCCACGAAAGTTGCAAAATTGCAGTCAAAGATAGCGTAAGTTACCTCTTCTATTGTAATGCGGGAACGTCGTGACCGAAATGCGGCGCTAAACAGCCAGAGACGCATAACGCAAATAACAACCCAATTTGTAATTTTTATACCAATCGCAGCATTTTAGTACTCTCATATGTAGTACGAACAACACAACGGCGATTACAGCATGAACACTTCCACTTGTAGGAATTACACAAGTAGGAATTAAGAATTTCTGATTAAAAATGGAAAATGAACAGCTGTAATCAAATCGACACAAAAGCGTCTCATAATTCGTGCTGAATTCGAAGAGATCGCATTACAGCTGATTCTCTTACTGTGAACAATATCAAATCATATAAAAATGTGCATAAATAATAATATTATCAACTGGTAAGACTCACTTCATTCTTAAAATCAATAGCTGTGCGATGTTTTCAAAGGTAAACCGAAACAAAAGTCTTCGTCAGCAAATATCCGATTCTTCCTACATCAATGAGTGCACAGCTTAAAATTGTGCAGCTATATATTTTTACACTTTGGGTGTAATAAATCAAATCCGCAACTTCATCGGACAATTTATCAACATCGATTTCGAATTTCCAAACACAACACCGCCAAACCCTGTCAATATGGCCGGGCAAACAATGGACCAATAATGAGTCGATGTCGATATCGAGTATCGAATAGTGTAACAATTTGTGATTCTCAAGTAGACTCCAGCAGAAATTAATATTGCAACATGCACATGTATATTCTGCAAACCACTATAAAGTGGATAGCAGAAGGTAGTTTCCATTGTACCAGTTATTAGGGTTTCTTCCCATCCCATTACATTAATTATACGGCGCACAGAGGCATCTAAACACTCTTCCCGCGCCCCGTATGCGAATTTTTACATATAAACATACAAACATTAGCGTACAGGGCGTTGGGAATAATGAACGATTAGATGCCTCTGTAATTAATGTAATCTTGCCCTTTCGAGTCCTATGGGAGTGATTCTTAGAGATTGTACTAATCGCTCAAATTAAATAGACACTCGGCGCGGCAGCTGGTGGAAGCGACCGTAAATGTATTGCCCATTTACAGTCACTGTCATCAGTGCCCATTTACAGTCACCGTGTCCATTGGCAACTTCGCTCTGGTCGTTAGTTGTATTCCGAAGTAGTAATTGAAGGTGAATTTACTAAAACTAAATTTATCTATTTTTCTTTATTATCCATTTCTCTTTATTATCCAACGTACCGCAGTTAATTAGCAAGCATAACGTTTAACAACATAGGCCCTACAATGTACATATCTTTATTAGTCCAATAATAATTGGGCAAGAGTTAGGTCGGTATTGCACTATCAAATTTCTTTGTCCAATATCTTTGTCAAAGATATTTGATAGTGTAATAGGGACTTATATTTGATCAAAGAAAGCGCTTGTCTCTCTTGACCTCGAACGAGCTTATGACCGCGTATGGCATTCCGGTCTCCTCTTCAAGCTCCAAACCTTCGCCCTTCCCATTAACTACGTCCGTCTGATCGGTTCCTTTCTCTCCCGCCGTCCTTCCTATGTCACCATCCATAACACCAATTCCTACACCTTTTTCCCCTCCGCCGGTGTGCCCCAAGGCTCTGTCCTCTCCCCCCATCTGTACCTGTTGCACACGGCGGACATGCCGCCGCCGTCACCCCCCGTCCACCTTCTCCAGTTTGCCGATGACACCGCCTTCCTTGCCCTTGCCCCCACCCTGCAACGCTCCCAACGCCTTCTCCAATCCCATCTTGACCGGTTCACCGCTTGGTGCAACCAGTGGTTGCTCAAGGTCAATCCTTCCAAAACCCAGGCGATCATTGTAGGCAAAACCACCCCTTCCTTTCGCCTCCTTGATTTCTATCTCACCGTCTATGGCCGTCCCATCGCCCTCACTCCCACCCTTAAGTACCTTGGCGTCACCCTCGACCATCGCCTCTCCTGGACTCCCCATCTCCAGACAATCCAATCCAAGGCACGTTCCCGACTCCGTCTCCTCAAGCTCCTTTCCGGCCGTACGTGGGGTCTGGACCCCTCCACCGTCCTCCACACCTATAAATCCCTCATCCGCCCTATCCTTTGTTATGCCCATCCAGCATGGATCTCCGCTCCCCCTACCTTTTATAAATCCCTCCAAATCCTTGAACGCCATGCTCTCCGCCTCGCCTATCGCATCCGTCTCCCCTCCCCCACGCGGATCCTGTATGATCTCATCCCCTTCCCCCACTTCTTCCTTTTCCTTGAAAGGATACGAATCCTGTACACCTCCCGTAAACTTGATCCTCCTCACCCGCTCGTATCCCCGATCCTCTCCCATCCCCGCCCGCTGCCGCACCTGTATTCCCACGTCCCGCCCAGTCTCCATCTCTCCACCCTCCTTACCCTCTCCCAAGGTGGCTTCCGCCAGCTCCCTCTCCCTGACGATGCCCTCCTCCCCTCCATCTACCCCTCCTACCAACTTTGATCCTCCCTCCCTCCTCCTGTACTTACTCCTCTGGGCACCCTCCCTCCCTTCTTTCCCTTTTCCCTCCCTCCTCCTTTTCTCCCCCCTCGTCCCCCGGGCCTCCCATCCCCTGTCCTTCTCCTCCTGCCCCCGTCTCCTAAGCCATTGGCATCCTTTTTTCCTCCCCTCTCCCCCACCTCACCCCTGTTCACCTCTTGGCAGGTCCCCGGACTCGTACACGCTCAGTGGACATTCGCGCGCCGGAGATCACCGCCATCAGTGTATCGTGTGTGCCGTCATGTTTAGTGTTAAGTTTCGCCGTCACACTCCATTGTTCACCAGTGCCATCGTCTTCTTCGGTGTTTGTGCGTCGTGTCAACAGTTCGTCGTGTGGATTATCATCGAGTGTGAACGGCTTCTTGTGCTTTTATGTTCATGTGTCTCCTGTTTTTTCCCGCCGTTTTTCTAAGTGATGTCTCTTCTCTGTTTATCTCCTTGTACTCTCTTCGGCTGAAGAGCGGCGTATTGTGCTGCTGCCAGCCTACCTGATTGTTCAGGTGTCAAAATAACAATAAAGTAAAAAAAAAAAAAAACAAGCGCTTGTCGTCTGTTCACTGCAATGTGACATGTTACCACATGGAGCGCTAGCATCGCTGCAGCGGGTTTTTATAACCATTGCCGGTAAATACAATTGGTGTGTGCCGACAACTACAAAATTAATAAAGATGTCTGAAGCTGATGAGACGCTTTACAACGTGAGGCACCCTGAATACAAAAATAGATTAAGAAGATTGGAGACCTGACCTAACCTAACATAACATAACATAACCCTCTCCTGTAGCAAGGAATCGGAGTGTTACAGTGAGCCTGTCTTCTGAAGATGTAGCAGTTCTTAAGTGAATGTTGTGCTTTGTGATATGAGGATACACTTCACTGAGCACATACAGAAATGTATGCTCATCCATTCTTAAGTAATTGATGTACGACTTGACGTCTTCCACTGTAGGCTCACGTAACAAGTTTTGTTGAATGCTTTTATCGTGTCGTCGTAAAACCCACGGCTTCACCCAGATTAGATTAGTTTTTCGTTCCATAGATCCGTGCTGAGGAGATCCTCGTGGATGTGGAACATGTCGATTTTTTTTATGCTGAAATAACAATACTAATAGTATCAATAAATACAATACACCATTTGTTTCTATTAAAAATTTCGCCAGTGGAGTAGGAGTTGGCCAGTAGTAAGTTTTTCAGGCTCCTTTTAAACTGATCTTTATTTCTAACAAAATTTTTTATGTTTGCTGGCAAATTATTGAAGATGAGTGTTCCTGAGTGGTGGACCCCTTTTTGAACTATAGTAAGTGCTTTTAAGTCCTTGTGCAGGTCATTTTTGTTCCTGGTATTGTATGTATGAACTGAGTTGTTTGTTGGAAAAAAGAGATATATTATTTACGACAAATTTCATTAAGGAGTAAATATACTGAGAGGCAGTAGTTAGTATATCCAGTTCTTTGAAGAGGTTTCTATAGGTCGTCCATGAATTTACTCCACAAATAATACGTATTACACACTTTTGGACTCTGAAAACTTTTGTTTGACTTCAAGATTTACCCCAAAATATTATCCCATAGACATTATGGAATGAAAGTAGGCAAAGTATGCAAGCTTTTGCATTTTTATGTTGCCTATGTCTGCTAACACTCGAATTGCAAATACAGATTTGTTAGGGCCTTTCTGCAGTTCTGTGGTGTGCTCCTACCAACTGAATTTATTATCAAGTTGTAATCCCAGGACTTTTAAGACTGTCAACCTCATATGTATGGTTCCATTTTCCCCCCACTTCTTTTCCGCATGTGCACACAACGCAATTGGGGTACGTACAATTGCTGCGGTTAATAAGTTGTTGTCAGCCATCTTGAACTTTGACGAAAAATTTGATGAAAGTGTAATACCCCTTCTAGCGCTTCGTCAAAGATCTTTGTCAAATATATTGGACGGAATATTGGATCACATCTTTGATCAAATCTTTGACAAAGAAATTTGATAGTGTAATACCGGCCTTATCCCCAGTCCAGGATGAGGTGTATTTTCTCACTTCACTCTAGAATATAGCATTACCGTAATTGAATTGAGAACCAAGCAATAATCTGGCAGAATGAAAAATCAAGATTTTCCTGTCCAATGTTTTGCAGCTTTAATTGCCCAAATTGTTGCATTTATATTAGCCAGTAGTACAAATGCAACATACAGGAAGCAATACTGTGGGATAGTAAAGTTTCTACTCAACCTAAACATAATCAGTTCCTGGTTTATTGCCTCTCTGCACTCAGTAATTACTCCAATTTTTTCATCGCAGCCCCAACAAGAGTTATACAAAGGAGTTGTAGTAATTTAGTACATACTAGTACTCTACAAATCACTGCGAAGTGTATGGCAAGAGGACACAGGGTAGCACATCTGAGGATTTCTTCTTGTTTCAATAATGTATGGAGTGCCGAAGAATAACAAATTAAATGCCTTTGTGTGTATTGTGATTAATCTAACCTTGTGTTCACTGCCCTTGTGAGAGCAATATGTAGGAGGTGAAGACTACCTCTAGATTTTTCTCTTAATTGGTTCACGAAACTTTTTAAATAGGCTTTCATGGGATAATTTGCATCTTTCTTCAAGCATCTGGAAACAGTTGCCCTAAAGCTGTTCAACACAATGCCTTGAGAAGTACGATATCCGCCACCAGGACCATTCAAATGAAAAATTGCACAGGACTTGAAACAGCACCCTTTATACCATACCGAAGAATTTTTCAACAATGACCTGATTGGACAATATATATGACCTTACTGTGAACAGTTTTCTTTATCTTTATACGACAATCCAGGAATTTCAGCCAGATGCAACATGTTACATATCTAAAGAAATGTCGTTTTAATGTTGTTATTTATTATAGTACTATTATTTACTAGTGTAAAAATTATTGCAACTGTATTATAAATTTTTGACATGTATTCTGTATGCATACTAAATGGATTTCAAATGTATGTCATGATATGAATGAACCACAAATCCATAATGTGAAAAATTGTAATACCTTATACTGCTATGTATGTTTGTAGTTTGACAGTCTGTTTAGTCATGACTGGCAAATGATGCAGATCTAGTAATAAAGTGAAGTAATAGTAAGTCATGTTATTCAACATTTTCTTGACACATTTCAGTCAGTTGAACAAACCTGTGACCCTTCATGCCACCATAATTTGCATACACTGGTCTTATTTGGAACGGGTCTGATGCACTTGAACAACCTGCTAGCATAGATCGCATCAGGTGATTTGTTAACGGTCTCCTTTATAGACTGATTCCATTTTGCCAGTATCCTGCCAATGAACCAAAGTCTCTCGCCTGCCTTACCTATGACAAAACCTATGAGGTTGCTTAATTTCCTATCTATACAAATGGCTATGCCAAGGTGTTTATACTAGTCGATTGATTCAGATTGTGAACCATTGCCACTGTAGTCATAGTATACTTCTTTACCACACATATTTTAAGTGCACAGATTTATATTTATGAACATCTGAAACATGTTGCCAATCTTTCCATCACTTTGAAATCTTATCAAGATCTCAATGGATACCATATTTGTGGAGATCTTTTACAGAGGACTTCAGTATAGATAACTACATGATCTGCAGAAAGGTCTGAGATTATTATAAATATTGTTTAACAAAGGATATGTTTATATACAACTTAAGCTGCTGCATAAACTTAATTGGAACACATGTCAATAAAGTTTATACAGCAGTGGGTAGCATGCATAGACATTTATTTTGCTACACTGTAAAAATTTTGATACTAATATTGTATATGTAATACACTCATTGTCATAAAAAGAGCTGAACCCAGAAGGACAAGGCAGATTGCGATCATTGTTTACAGACAGGTAGATGGTACCACACATCATATAGAAAATCACTACACTTCCAACTTAGGAGAGCCAATAGGTATTGTACTACAGAGCCACAAAACATACATGCTAGTATGGCGTCAGGACCTATGGTTGCAAATACAAATATCAAGATGCGTGGCATGGAGTTGTATAGGTCTCAGGTGCCATCCCAAGTCACTTGAACCTGAGAGTGTAGATCCTACAGAACAGTAAGTGGTGGTGAAGTTCTGATGTCATGCTCCATGGCATCCCACATATTCTTGACCAGAGAGAGACTGGGCAGTGCGGCTAGCCATTGCAGAGTAACACAAATGCAAGGCCTTAACATAACATCAGTTCACTGCATAATTTTGAACATAATCTCAGTTCAAATATGATAAATTTCCCCGAGATAGAAAAACTTCCGCACCATGAATCAGCACAGATGTAGAAAGCATCACTCGAGCGAAACTCAGCTTACCCATTTCTCACAATATTCTGTGAATGAAGAGCACAGGCAGATTCCATATTTCTAGATTTCTGATACCCCACTGCAGACTGTTAATAAAGGTACAAGCATATGAAATAGGTTCCCAGATATGTGTCTTGAAGAATTCTTAAGTAATAGAACCCAGAATGTTGTCAATGACAGTGAGTGTTTATCAGATCAGAGACAAGGATATACTTAGGAGTGTCCCAGAGAAGTGTGATAGGATTGCTGTTATTTTATATACACATAAATGATCTGATGGGCAGCAATCTGCAGTTGTTTACTGATGGTGGTGTAGTGTACAGGAAGGTATCAAAGATGAGTGACTGTAAAATGATACAAGATGACTTGGATGAAATTTCTAGTTAGTATGCTGAACGACAGCCAGCTCTAATTGTAGAAAAATGCAAATCAATACAGACAAGAAGAAAAAACAGACGAATAATGTTTGTATAAAGCATTAGGAATGTCCTGCTTGACATAGCCACAACATATAAATATCTGGCCATAACACTGCAGAGCAATATGAAATGAAACGAGCATGCGAGGACTCTGTTAGGGAAGCGGAATGGTCGACTTCGGTTCATTGGGAGAATTCCAGGAAATTGTGATTCATCTGTATAGGAGATGGCTTACAGGACACTAGTGCGACCTATTCTTGAGTACTGTTTGAGTGTTTGGGACCAAAACCAGAGTGGATTGAAGGAAGGCATTGAGGCATTACGGAGGCAGGCTGTTAGATTTGTTACTGGTAGGTCAGAACAACATGTAGGTGTTAATGAGATGCTTTGGGAACTCAAATGGGAATCCCTGGAGGGAAGGCAACTCCCTTTTTGAGTAAAACTACTGAGAAAACTTAGACAACAGGCATCTGAAACTGAATGTGGAACAATTCTACTGCCACCAAGGTACATTTTGCGTACAAACCACAAAGATAAGATAAAAGAAATGAGGACCTGTACAGAGGCATACAGACAGACATTGTTTTCACTCTATTTGTGAGTGGAGCAGGAAAGGAAGTGACTTGTAGTGGTACTAGGTACCCTCTGCCAGGCACCTAACAGTGGTTGGCACAGTACGTATGTATATGTAGAAGGCATGCTCGTGAGGTGGCAGCGGTATGGGGATAGGGCTGTCCTGCTCAAGTAGGGGATGGGAAATTATGAACAGCAGAACTACTTCTTGCAGATCCTCATCCGTGTATCGTATGGCTATCACGAATCCTGTCAGGAACATTAACAGTGAATGGACACTGTAGGATAATTCTTCCAACACCGAGCCGGTGAGATGTGTGACAGGAGACTACAAACTGCCCTCTCTGGTGCTCTTCACTTCACTTCTAGACACGGACCAAGTGGTTGCCGCCTCCAAGATAGAAGTGGGGCTCATCACTACAGATGCCCTACTGCCAGTCTGCAGGGCTCCATCTTCATCATTGCCATCACATCTATGTTTGCATCTACATCAATACTCCACAATCCACCATATATTGTGTGGTGGTACCTCACGGCACTACTAAACATTTCCTTTCCTGTTCCACTTGCAACTACAATGAGGAATAAATGAGTCCTACTTTCTCGCATCTTCTCTTCATGGTCCTTATGTTCTATGTATGTTGGAGACAACAAAATCGTTCTACAGTCAGCTTCCAATGTTGGTTCTCTAAACTTTTTCAGTGGAGTTCCTTGAAAAGAATGTTGCCTTCCCTCCAGGGGTTTCCATTTGAGTTCTCAAAGCATATCTATAGCACTTGCATGTTGTTCAAACCTACTGGTAGCAAATCTAGGAGCCGGCCTGTTAATTGCTTCAATGTGTTCCTTTGATCTGATCTTGTTAGGATCCCAAACACTCGAGTAGTACTCGAGGCGCTCAATACAGTTCCGCAATGTCGCCTGATAAACAAAGTAAGAGCCTACGGAATATCAGACCAGCTGTGTGGCTGGATTGAAGAGTTTTTAGCAAACACAACACAGCATGTTGTTATCAATGGGGAGACGTCTACAGACGTTAAAGTAACCTCTGGCGTGCCACAGGGGAGTGTTATGGGAACATTGCTTTTCACAATATATATAAATGACCTAGTAGATAGTGTCGGAAGTCCCATGCGGCTTTTCGCGAGTGATGCTGTAGTATACAGAGAAGTTGCAGCATTAGAAAATTGTAGCGAAATGCAGGTAGATCTGCAGCGGATAGGCACTTGGTGCAGGGAGTGGCAACTGACCCTTAACATAGACAAATGTAATGTATTGCGAATACATAGAAAGAAGGATCCTTTATTGTATGATTATATGATAGTGGAACAAACACTGGTAGCAGTTACTTCTGTAAAATATCTGGGAGTATGCGTGCGGAACGATTTGAAGTGGAATGATCATATAAAATTAATTGTTGGTAAGGCGGGTGCCAGGTTGAGATTCATTGGGGAGTCCTTAGAAAATGTAGTCCATCAACAAAGGAGGTGGCTTACAAAACACTCGTTCGACCTATACTTGACTATTGCTCATCAGTGTGGGATCCGTACCAGATCGGGTTGACAGAGGAGATAGAGAAGATCCAAAGAAGAGCGGCGCGTTACATCACAGGGTTATTTGGTAACCGTGATAGCGTTACGGAGATGTTTAGCAAACTCGAGTGGCAGACTCTGCAAGAGAGGCGCTCTGCATCGCGGTGTAGCTTGCTCGCCGGGTTTCGAGAGGGTGTGTTTCTGGGTGAGGTATTGAATATGTTGCTTCCCCCTACTTATACCTCCCGAGGAGATCACGAATGTAAAATTAGGGAGATTCGAGCGTGCACGGAGGCTTTCCGACGGTCGTTCTTCCCACGAACCATATGCGACTGGAACAGAAAAGGGAGGTAATGACCGTGGCACGTAAAGTGCCCTCCGCCACACACCGTTGGGTGGCTTGCGGAGTATAAATGTAGATGTAGAATAGTTCACACTAGCATCCTATATGCAGTCTCCTTTACACCTGAACCTCACTTTCCTAGAATTCTTATAATAAACTGAAGTCAGCCGTTCACCTTTCCCACCACAATTTTCACATGCTCATTCCATTTCATATCACTTTGAAACTTTATGCTCAATATTTAAATGACACACCTGTGTCAAGCAGGACAGTACTAATGCTGTATCCAAACATTACAGGTTTGTTTTTACTACTCAACCCATCCACATTAACCCACATTTTTCTACATTTAGAGGTAGCTGCCATTCATCACACTAACTAGAAATTATGTCTAAGTCATCTTGTGGTCTCCTACAGTCTCTCAAGTCTGTCACCTGACCATACACCACAGCATCATCAGCAAACAACCACAGACTGCTGCCCACCCTGTCTGCCAAATCATTTATACGTGTAGAGAATAACAGTGGTCCTATCACACATCATCACAAAATTAAAACCATATGGTCAGTTGTAAAGGAAGTGGCTGGTCTGCAGAGACAGGTCGAGGATATAGAATCAAAGCGTAGTGGGAATGTCCGTGTTACTGATAATTCGCATATATGTACGGTATTTAATAATCACTTTCTGAATACAGCAGGTGAACTAAATAGAAACCTAGTCCCAACAGGGAATCATATAGCGCTCGTAGAAAAAAGTGTTCCGAGACTGTTACCTGAAATTCTCCTCCATGATACTGACAAGAGGGAGATTGAGTTAATAATTAAATCACTAATGACCAAGAACTCTCATGGATATGACGGGGTATCTAGCAGAATACTGAAGTATTGTTCCATGTATGTTAGCCCAGTACTTAGCCATATTTGTAACTTTTCCTTTAGGAGTGGTCGGTTTCCTGACCGATTAAAGTACTCGGTAGTGAAGCCACTTTATAAAAAGGGAGACAGGGATAATGTTGACAATTATAGACCTATTTCTATGCCATCGGTGTTTGCTAAAGTTATCAAGATGGTTATATGTAACAAGGTTACTGGAGCATTTAAATTCACATAATTTGCTGTCAAATGTACAGTTTGGTTTTAGAAATGGCTTAACAACTGAAAATGCTATAGTCTCTTTTCTCTGTGAGGTTTTGGACGGATTAAATAAAAGGTTGCGAACGTTAGGTGTTTCCTTTGATTTAACGAGGGCTTTTGACTGTGTTGACCACAAAATATTACTGCAGAAGTTGGACCATTATGGAGTAAGGGGAGTAGCTTACAATTGGTTCGCCTCTTACTTTAAGAACAGCAAGCAGAAGGTAATTCTCCGCAATATTGAAAGTGGTAGTGATGTTAAGTCCCAATGGGGCACTGTTAAATGGGGTGTTCCCCAAGGGTCGCTGCTGGGGCCACTGCAGTTTCTTATTTATATAAATGATATGCTTTCTAGTATTACAGGTGATTCAAAAATATTTCTGTTTGCTGATGACACCACCTTGGTAGTGAAGGATCTTGTGTGTAATATTGAAACATTATCAAATAATGTAGTTCATGAAATAAGTTCATGGCTTGTGGAAAATAATTTGATGCTAAATCACAGTAAGACTCAGTTTTTACAGTTTCTAACTCACAATTCAACAAGAACTGATAATTTAATCAGACAGAATGGGCATATTATAAGCGAGACGGAACAGTTCAAGTTCCTAGGCATTCGGATAGATAGTAAGCTGTTGTGGAAAGCCCATGTTCAGGATCTTGTTCAGAAAGTAAATGCCGCTTTATTTACCATTAGAACAGTATCTGAAATAAGTGACATTTCAACACGAAAAGTAGTCTACTTCTCATATTTTCATACGCTTATGTCATATGGTATTATTTTTTGGGGTAATTCTTCTGATTCAAAAAGGGTATTTTTGGCTCAAAAACGGGCTGTTCGAGCTGTGTGTGGTGTAAGTTCGAAAACCTCTTGTCGACCCTTATTCAATAGTGTGGGAATTCTGAAATTGCCCTCACAGTATATATTTTCTTTAATGTCGTTTGTTGCTAGCAATATTAGCTTATTCCCAAGAGTTAGCAGCTTTCACTCAGTTAATACTAGGCAGAAATCAAATCTGCATGTGGAATGCACTTCCTTGACTCTTGTGCAGAAAGGACTGCAGTATTCTGCTGCATCCATTTTCAATAAGCTACCACAAGAACTCAAAAATCTTAGCAGTAGCCCAAACACTTTTAAGTCTAAACTGAAGAGTTTCCTCATGGCTCCCTCCTATTCTGTCGAGGAGCTCCTGGAAGAGCTAAAAAATTAAGCACATTCCAGTGTTGCATTCTTGATTTTCTTTATTTAAACTAACGACTTGTCACCTGAATATGTTTCTTATATTTCATTTTATGTGTTTCTACAATCTACAACTGAAAATGTTTCTTATATTTCATTTTATCTATTTTCTACAATCGTGTTATAATTTCATGTATTGACTCGTTCCATGACCATGGAGACTTCTTCTTAATGTGGTCCCACGGAACAATAAATAAATAAATCTCTAGGGCACTCGGGACGATACCCTCATCCTTGATAAGCACTCGCTGTCAATGACATACCGGGTCACGAGGTAAGATGGGCACGACACTTTGGGGTGTGAGTGGCAGGCATCGAAATGGGTGGCGTGCAATGAGCTCTGTGTGTGCAGCCACTTGACAATAGCACTAGCACTTGAAGGATGTCACATAGAAGGCAGTACAGCCCACCAGATGGCCCCTATAGTTGCTGTCAGATCTGCTCACATGTAGTGAACAATCCTTTGGTGCTCCCTCCTCGTGATGCGTGTTCGCCATCCAGATCCTATATGATGTGCGCGTGTGCCTTTGAATTGAATTGAATTTTATTTGATCCTGTAAGATTACATTGTGCACGTATAATATAGGCCATGTCAAAGTAGTAACATTCATTATCACTTATTTTTCTACCCCTTTAGCTTACATTTTTACAGAATTGATAATGAATAATAATGTATATAAATTTAATGGCATAAGTATTCTGCAACACTGTAAAACTCTTTTTCAGTGAGATAGTCTTTAAGTTTCTTTGGAAAGTCATTTTCAAGTACACTATCTAGCAGATTTTTAGGCAGACTTCTTAGTAGTCTGATACCAGAGTATTGGGGTCCTTTTTCTAGCATTGCCAGTCGGTGGGGTATGCTCCGTACTTCATTCTCCCTTCTTGTATTGTGGGCATGTATGCTAGCATTTGTAACCCAGTCCTCACTACCTTTTGTGATGTACATTATTGTTTTGTATATATACAATGACAAAAAAGTTAGGATACCTAACTTCTTGAAACAGTTTCTGCACGCTTCAGAGGTCTTTCTTCTTAAAATGGTCCTAATTGCTTTTTTTTGTAATGTGAACACTCGTTTTGTCTCTTGTTTGTTTGAGTTTCCCCACACAGTCACTCCTGTACACAAGGTTCTTGTCTGAATACTGTGATAGCTGCATCATTAAGAGTATGACAGAGCTCAGTTTCTTACAGACATTATTAATATGTTTTTTCCATTTCAGTTCATTATTCACAAGAATACCTAAGAATCTAGCAGATTCTACTTCTTCCAGCCTTGTTCCATCAACCTCTAAATCCATGTCTACAGCCTTCTCCTTGTTTTTAAACACTGCATCCATAGTCTATTTTAGATTTATAACCAGTTCATTTTCCAAAAGCCACTGAGCTGTGACATTTGCAGATACGTATGCTCTTCTCTCAAGCTGTTCCATATTTTGGTCACTATTTAGTATTGTCATGTCATCAGCATACAATATTTTCTTTTCTTCCTCCTCAACACCTATGTCATTAACAAACACATTGAATAACAATGGCCCCATTACCGAACCCTGCGGCACTCCATATTTGATGTGTTTGGTTTCTGACTGGTATGAGTTTCCTAATGAGACATACTGCTTGTGGTTGCACAAGTATGATTTTATCCATTCACCTGGTTGCCCTCGAATGACATAGTTGCCTAATTTTTGTATCAGCATTTCATGGTCAATGGTGTCAAATGCTTTTGAAAGATCCAGAAACATTGCAGAGACAACCTTTTTTTCATGTAATGACTGTAAAATGTATTCTGTTAGACTGGCAATTGCTGATTCTGTAGATTTACCCTTTCTGAAACCATGTTGTGGGGGTATGAGAATGTTATGTTTGTCCTAATAATTAACTAATCTGGTATACATAAGCATTCCTAGGATTTTCGAGAAACTGGACATAAGTAACACTGGTCTGTAGTTGTTGGGGTCGTTCTTATCCCCTTTCCTGTACACTGGCACCACCTTTGATATCTTCAGTTTTTCTGGAAAAATTCCATCTCTGAAAGAACAGTTCGGTATGTCCAGCAGTGGTATTATCTGCTCAGTTACCAGCTTTATTCCATGATTTGATATTTCATCATCACCAGCTGATTTCTTGGACTTCATTTTCTGTATATTTTTCCGTAGTTCATCTTCCGTGACTGGTCTTAAGAACATAGTACTGCATGATCTTTTTGGTACCTTAATACTCTTCTGTTTTTGACTATTTCTTTCCAATTTTAAGTTTTCTACTACACTGATATAGTTATTATTCAGTATGTTTGCCATTTCCATACCATCTGTGACCACTGTGTTGTCTATTTTAATTGGCCTAATACCTTCTTCTTTGTTTGACCCATCTTTTTCCTTTCTTTCAGCAATAATTGCATTCCAAGCTGCCTTTGCCTTGTTTTTTTGAGTTCGTTATGGTGGTGTCAATTTCTCTTGCTTCTCTTATTAGTTTTCTATACTTATTTTTTAACATTTTATAGTTTTCAGCTTCGCCCATCTGTTTCAGTTCCTGCAGCTTTCGTCAATGTTCTAGTATTTCTGTGGTAATCCACTGTGTTTAATCCTGCAGCCTTTCTTGTCTCTTTACTTTGGGAAATGCTACATTAAAATGGTATTTAATTGAAGAAATAAATGCATCATATTTTTCATTTACACTCTGGGCCTGTAGGGTTTCATTCCAGGTTTCCTTGATGATGATCCTAATTTATTTGGTTGTTCGTTTTGGTTCTGATACTGTGTCATTACTTCTGCAAAAGCTGATTAGTTGTCCATGATGATCAGATATTTCTGTCTGAACTACATGTGAGTCATAGTTACACATACTAGTAATTATGTTGTCAATAACTGTCTCACTTTGTGAAGTCACTCTTGTTGGAGCAGTTATTGCTACTTTCATGTTATGGTGTATTAACAATTCTTCAAAATCCTGTCTTATTTTTGTCTTTTCCCATGTCAATGTTGAAGTCTCCACATATAATAAGGTTTCTCTTCATATTCATTCTCAATAAGCTAGTAATTTTTTTCAGAAAGATACTGATATTGTCACATGGTGATCTGTACACACAAAACACTCTAAAATCCTCTGTCACTATACCAGTAATTTCAAAGTCTTTTTCTCTAGCTATGGGCAATGTAGCAGCTTCACTGTTTACATTCTTTAGGAGAGTACCTGTTTTAATATACATACAAATGCCACCACTCTTATATTTAGATCTGCAGAAGTAACTAGCTAGTTTGTAGTCTTTTATTGCAACATTACCTATTTTACTTTCAGTTAGTCCAAGTTCACTGATGCATAATATGTCTGGTCTTACTTCACTCAGGAGTACTTCTGCTTCTAATTTTTTGTTACCAAAGTATTGAATATTTTGATGAAGTACTTTTATGTAATTTTTCTTTTGTTGGTTTACATGCTATGATGTGTATTCTGAGGCAAATTCTTTAGCATCGTCTTTGTTTGTATGGTGCTTATATTTTTCTTTTCCAGCTAGAGTGTATGATTTTTCACCCCATGCAGGCCATATTACTAGTTTCCCTTGCTTCTAATGATTTTGCAGACATCTGCAAACATTCTGCTGAATGTTACAGACCCCAGTCTATTTAAATGCAAGCCATCCTTCGCTAGCAAGTTTTCACTTAGGAATTTGTTTGTGTCTATAAAAACTGCCCCAAGATGATCACATTGTTCTTTAAGAGCAAGTCTATTTTGGCAAAGTATTTTTCACTCACTGACCTACTGTTTATGATTCTGCCAAGTACCAGCCGAAATCCTGCATACATATTTCTTGCAGAACGAATCATGTTTCTTGTTTCGTTTGCCATTTCTTCCTCACTGCTTCTCCTTAACGAATTCGTTCCAACATGTATAAACATCCCTTTATAATTATGTCTGGTTTCAGAACCTGATTCTGTAGTGGTTTGTCTTGCATTTACCATATTTTTAAAATGTTTACCAAGTTGTTGCATTCTAATTCCAGGTAGTACGTCGATCTTGCAATTGGGGACAGCGACATTCTTCAGCAGCGAATCGCCAATTATTAAAAAGTCATTTTCCTTTTGTTGCATATCTGTCGCCTTGTTTTTCCTTTTGCTGTATGTCACTACCTTCCATTTATATTTAAAATCCGGTTTTTGGCTTACTGAGTTTACCAAGGCATCAACGGGAACACTTGAAATGTTGTTGTTGTTTTTAAAGTCCTATAGTTCACTCGTGTTTTCGCGATCTTCTTGCTTTTCTGTTTGATGTTTTTTACACACACAGGACTTCTTTTCTTGTATTACTGTATCATTTTCTTTCTTGATGGTCGAAAGTTCGGTCCTTAATGCCTCAATGTCACTTTGTAGTAGCTTTATAATTTCGTTTTTTGTATCAACTGCACTTACAAGATCGGCCGTTTCGTCACGTAAACAACCGTTACATGGCCACGGAAAATCATCGCTGACGAATTTTAGATTTACTTTCGCACACTATTCATGTAACCAGTAGTTGCATTTGATACACAGAATACCCTTCATCACACGCTTTTTACATTCTCCATTCTCTACACGAAGAACTGTTCACTTTTTGCCTTTTTAACGAGAGAGAAGCGTTAATAGACTTTCCTATCGGTGCCTTCAACAACTTGTCACTGACATTAGGCAGTGGTAGTAATGTACAATGCTTTGATGTGTGCTGAACAATATAAGGACAACCAGCCTCCTGCAGCCCGTCTTGAACTTGTCCCGCTGGGCAACCTAGTGTCAAAAGTGTCGCCTGATCACAGTGCGTGTTCAGGTGACACTCTCAGTGATGCTACCCAATGTCATACTGGCTGGCACAGCTGTTTGGGGACCTCTTACATTGACCGATGCTTATGCCATCACGGCCCCATCTGCGCTCCCTGAGTGCGTGGCCGACGGAGCAAAAGTAATCGTTGGCATAGCTGATGTGTGCAACATACCCACCCAGTTTGCAGTTGATCACTTGGATCCCTCTGGGTGCAGCTCCTTTTATAACAATGAGTGTATGAACAATGAAGTTCTGAACACATTTCCCTGGGGCATTCCTGAAGTTATTTCTTCTTCTACCAATGACTGTCCACTAGAGACAACATGCTGCATCCTCCCTGCCACGAAGTCCTCAATCCAGTCTCAAATGTTGCTCGATATACCGTACAGTGTGTCCCACAGACGGGTTTCAACTGTTAGAAGTTTAATAATGCTAGCAAAAATAATGAGTTTTTAAGTCACATACATGGTCACGACATTACTGATGATGTTTCACTGTTGAAGACGTTGAAAATGCCCTCCGTCAGTACTAATAGAGCACTTGCAATGCTATGGCACAGATACACACACATATGTTATGGTTGCCACGCAAATGGATTCACGGGCAGTCAAGTCGTGCTGCATGCATGGCTTTGTTGTGTAGATGCTATCCCTCAGTGTTCCTCACAGGAAGAAATCTAATGGGAGAGTATTAGTAGACAGTATGCTGCTTAGTAGTCCTGTCATTGTACTAAAATGTATGTCAACTTTGAGTAAGCTGTTGCTGCTGTCTGTGGTTGATGGATGAAATATTTTTTCAGAAGCGTTTTAAAGTTGTTCGATAATTTGATGTTGCCCATATATTATAATAGTTTTTATTATTTTGACAGTCACAGAAATTTATGTATGACAGTTAGTTGTTTACTCAAACTTGAATTTCTACAGCTGTCAAAATAATAAAAAACATAAAATAAGTGCAACTTTACATGATCAATCAACTTTAAAACATTACTGAAAAAATATTAAATCCAACTACTACGGCCAGTAGTAATAGTTTACTCGGAGTTGACGTATGTCCATCTACAGTGTCAGGACATGTACTAATGAAAGTGGTTGTTGTTGTGGTCTTCAGTTTTGAGACTCGTTTGATGCAGCTCTCCATGCTACTCTATCCTGTGCAAGCTTCTTCATCTCCCAGTACTTACTGCAACCTACATCCTTTTGAATCTGCTTAGTGTATTCATCTCTTGGTCTCCCTCTACGATTTTTACCCTCCACGCTGCCCTCCAATGCTTGATGCCTCAGAACATGCCCTACCAATCGGTCTCTTCTTCTTGTCAACTTATGCCACAAACTCCTCTTCTCCCGTATTGTGTTCAATACCTCCTCATTAGTTACGTGATCTACCCATCTAATCTTCAGCATTCTTCTGTAGCACCACATTTTGAAAGCTTCTATTCTCTTCCTGTACAAACTATTTATCGTCCATGTTTCACTTAGTATCTCCAGGCTTCTTCCATGTATACAATCTTCTTTCATGATTCTTGAACCAAGTGTTAGCTATGATTAATTTATGCTCTGTGCAAAATTCTACCAGGCGGCTTCCTCTTTCATTTCTTACCCCCAATCCATATTCACCTACTATGTTTCATTCTCTCCCTTTTCCTTCTCTCGAATTCCAGTCACCCATGACTATTAAAGTTTCGTCTTCCTTCACTACCTGAATAATTTCTTTTATCTCATCATACATTTCGTCAATTTCTTCATCATCTGCAGAGCTAGTTGGCATATAAACTTGTTCTACTGTAGTAGGCGCGGGCTTCGTGTCTATCTTGGCCACAATAATACGTTCACTATGCTGTTCGTAGTAGCTTAACCGCACTCCTATTTTTTTATTCATTATTAAACCTACTACTGGATTACCCCTATTTGATTTTGTATTTATAACCCTGTATTCACCTGACCAAAAGCCTTGTTCCTCCTGCCACCGAACTTCACTAATTCCCACTATATCTAACTTTAACCTATCCATTTCCCTTTTTAAATTTTCTAACCTACCTGCCCGATTAAGGGATCTGACATTCCACGCTACGATCCGTAGAATGCCAGTTTTCTTTCTCCTGATAAAGACGTCCTCCTGAGTAGTCCCCGCCCGGAGATCCGAATGGGGGACTATTTTACCTCCGGAATATTTTACTCAAAAGGACGCCATCATCATTTAAACATACAGTAAAGCTGCATGCCCTCGGGAAAAATTACGGCTGTAGTTCCCCCTTGCTTTCAGCCGTTCGCAGTACCAGCACAGCAAGGCTGTTTTGTTTAGTGTTACAAGGCCAGATCAGTCAATCATCCAGACTGTTGCCCCTGCAACTACTGAAAAGGCTGCTGCCCCTCTTCAGGAACCACACGTTTGTCTGGCCTCTCAACAGATACCCCTCCGTTGTGGTTGCACTTACGGTATGGCCATCTGTATCGCTGACAAACACAAGCCTTCCGCCGTCCGTAGTTCATGGGGGGGTAATGAAGGTAATAAAGCCAAAATAAGCTTATACAAAAATGAAATTCAAGCAGCATTCTGTTTACTAATTCTCTGCATAATGTCCCACTGTGACATAATATATGCCGCAGGTCCCACAATAAACAAGGTCTAATGGTTTTACATTGGTTGATCTGGGCGGAATCTCAACAATTCCTGACAAATGTTTCACCCAGGAATTGCTGCACGTCACAATGTTAATGTGACGGTGCACTGTATTGTTGGGAGGAGGAGGACGAAATCTTCACTTAAGAACACTTGATGAACAGCTTATACAATTCATTTCTGCAACATGGTGACGTACTTTACAAGTGTCACTGTTCCTTCAAAAATGAATGGCCCTACAAATCCTCTTGACAGATATGTCACCCACATTGATAATCCAGGAAGATTAACAATTAATTCTTCTATAATGTGAGGTTTATCACTTGTCTGGTACACACATTTGTGGTGGTTGTTGATTCCATTCAATATACATGTTATCAGACCAAACATGGCTTCAGTCAGCTGTTTGTTATTCAAGTTCATTCACGGAATTCAAGGCACCTATCCAGATGATCTTCGTTCACTGCATGAAGCAACCTGGGATTGTAGGGTTTCCACTTTCCTTGCTTTAACCCATTTGCTTATAGAGCCACAGACGTCAAGTCTGTTATTACATTGCCAACTGTGAGATGGGCTTAGCATCTACGGTGTTTCTTGGTGTTTTTTCTTCTCTGTTAATAAATAACATGACATGTTATATACCACTGGAAACCTGAGAAATGATTCTATTTACTGTTGTGTAACACACTCAATTTCCTTCAATGTTTTGCGAGTTACAAGCAATCATTTTCAGATTTTGTTAGGTTAATCCACCCTCCCCCCCCCCCCCCACCCCCAATTTCATTAACACCCTCCAGAAATGGTGTAGTGTACAAAGCTAGGAAGAAGAACAATGATACACGATACACAGTGTGATCATGAGGGATGTCTTGTGGTGTTGCGTATGTTCTAACATTTCCGACTTAAAGTGCGAGTGTGAATCTGGGTTATTTCGGTTTATTCCCCAAAACCTTCCACTTCTTTACGAGGTGACTTACTTGGAATTTGCAGCCACCCTTCTTTACTGGATAGCCAGCTGCTGGAAACCCTCTCGACTCCTCCTCCATCGAATAATGCTAGGTACAGGAATTTTTAGACTCTTCCTACTTATGAAATAAGTAGACGCACAAACTTTGCTTTTCATCAATTAACAATGTATTTGATTTTCACAGACAATAAAACCTCACTTTCAACATAAATATATAACTTCCGGTGAGTCTCTCATACAGCTGAATGTCAGAAACAAATTGCATTACAGTTAAAAAGAAAGTTAGCTTTGATACCATAACTTTTCTTAACATAAATCAGAAAATAAGTCTCAGTAGGTAGGATTCTGCCATCCCATGCTCATATCCAGAATATTGTGTGTTTGAGATGGTAGAAGGCTGAGTGGTTCTAGAATTAACACAGAAATTCTCGAATCACTACACTGCCTGTATTTCTTCGGGTATACCACATGAACAAAAATTTCTAAAACAGTATATCTTCACTCCTCAATACTTCAATAAATAGTAACGATAGATTTTATAAAGAATTTCTATCAAAAAAACTATACAATTTGAGAAAAATGTATAAGACAAAACTGCTGATTTTCGTACATTTGAATGGTAAATATTAGGTACTGTGGGGAAAAATATTAGTATGTCAGTGGGTTGAAATGCAGCAACACTTGATTTGCTTACACCTGATTCACACACAGCTTGCCGTATAGCCTTCTTTGGAGATCTTGTGAAAGCTTGTACCACTGCATCCACTCCTACTTCATCCACTACCAATTTTTTCCTTCCACATAATCCCTTCTTCAAGATTATGCGTAATTTTGTTATTGTTACATGTGATGTGCCATCATCTATGTACTGCTTCCATGTTTTCATATTTCCAATAACATTTTCAAATCCACTTTCTCTGCTACGTGGACAAGTTTCTAGCCACCTTGTTATCTTCATCTACATTGATACTCTGCATAGCGGAGGGTACCCTGTGCCACTACTCATCATTTCCTTCCCTGTTCCACTCAGAAATAGAATAAGGGAAAAATGACTGCCTATATGTCTCCGTATGAGCTCTAATTTCTTGTATTTTATCTTTGGGATCTTTATGTGCAATATATAATGGAGGCAACAGAATCATTCTGCAGTCAGCTTCAAATACCAACTCTCTAAATCTTCTCAGTAGTGTTTCTTGAAATGAATGTTGTCTTCCCTTCAGGGATTCCCAGTGGAGTTCCCAAAGCATCTCCGTAACAGTTGCATGTTGTTCAAACCTACCAGTAATAAATCTAGCAGCCCACCTCTTAATTGCTTTGATGTCTTCCTTCAGTCTAACATGGTAGGAATCTCAAACACTCAAGCAATACTCAAGAATAGATTGCATTAGTATCTTCCTCTGGTGCCCAAAATTAAAGCAACAAACCGCTGTTTCCCCATCCTGTGTCTAATTCGTGACGTAATCGTACAAACTGCCAATCAGATGTCCGTACATTCATGTACTGCACTGAAGACATTCTGGCCAATGCACAACCACGCCAATGTTGTCAGGGCACCTACGAAACGAGATAGTGTTTGCCAGGTAGCCCCACGTCCACAAGCACTACGTACACAGTCACAGACAGTGCAGTACGGCACAGAGATGATGCCTACGAGGATCTCTGAGGTGGAGGGCCACAGAAAGAAAGGAAGCAAAACAGTCGCAAACTGATGTGGCCCGATAGCTTAATGTGAATCGTTCTATTGTTTCTCAGATGTGGATATACTTTATAGAGATTGAAACTGTATCCTGAAGACCAGGGCAGGCTAATCACATGTGACTCCAGACTTGTTGGGTTTGTTGATTTATCATAACAGTTAGGAAGGTCTAGGGAATGGTAGCAGAGGCGGTGGAAGACTTACTCGGCTCATCGTATCAAAATGTTCTTTAGTTTTAGAACAGTCATAGTAAATATATACATAATTTTACAATATTTAATGTCAAATAAAAAATTGTATAATATATTGCACAAGATCAGCCCATCTCTCTCACTGCCCTTCTTCCAACACATCATATTTATTGACTCGAAATAATGATATGTTATCACAAGAAAATTTCAACAAGTCAGTGTCTTAAAGTAAGGATACAGGACACACCACTACATCTGCGGACACAGGCCACAGCACAAGGATCCTACGAGGAGAGATCCTGAAGGACTTCACACCCATTTATCGTACAGGACTCCAAGTGGGGAAGGCCGGCCACACAACTGCCGACAGTCTGCGCCTCGACGTGGCAGTCCGACAGCCGCAGCACGCGCAACCTCTCCAGATAGCGTAGATCTGCGAACGCGTCCTCCAAGAGGCGTCGGCAGTCCGAGACTTCCAGCTCCTCCAGCGTCGCGCTGCAGCCCCGCACGAAAGTCAGGCTGCGGAGCCGCTGGCACCGGACGTGCAAGGTGCGCACTGGGCCCAGACTGCAAAGCCTCTCAAGGTGTTCGTCCCAGATGTACTTGCTGAACACATTCACTTCCTCCAACGCCGGGCACACGGCAGCGTCCGCTCCGGACGTCGCAGCGGGGACCTCCGAGGCACTGCCGCGGCGGCGACCCTTCCCGGAGAAGAGGTCACGGTGTATGTCTCTGACCCTCCGTACGGGACCGTCCGCACTAGCAGCTTCGCGAACCGGCCCGGCGGATTCACACGTACTTTCGGACGGGTTACAAAAATACGACTGTTCTACGACGAATATCCTCCTCAACGTGAGGCGGTCGACCCACGACAAGTAGAAAAAAATGTTTTTCTGCATCGAGTGGTCTATCACGAGGCACTCGGTATCAAAACACCGGAAGTACGGCTCCCACGTCAGGGGGGCGTCACCGTAGTGGTGGAAGACGGTGGCCTCCGGCCAGGCGACGTGGATCCCGAACGAGCCGGAGTAGAGGAGGTAGAGCGTTTCCAGCTGCGGCACCGCACCCGCCGTAGCTAGCACTTCCCTCACGTTCCCCACGTCGTACGTCGCGCACTGCCAGCACCTCCACAGCGACTTCTCCTCCCGTAGAATGGCACGCCACCTGCTGCACGTGTGCGAACACCACGTCAAGTCACACAGCCGCAAGTAGGAGAATATTTCGATGAGAACCTCGTCTGGAAGATTATCTATTCCACAGAGAGCTGTTCCCGGTGCTACTGTCTCTCTGTAAACAAGGAACAAATTGAAATAGCAAGTTATGTAATGCTGCAGAAACATTTGCAAATATACGAGGCGGTTATCATTAAACTTACTTGACAAGGCCTGCACGATAAATGAGTTACTGTAGGGCAGTGAAACTTTTTGGAAATATTTGTAAGGATATGCAGAAGAGAATTAATTAATAAACCTTGGAAAGAAAGATATTTTAATTTGCATACAAGTGGGTACCATTTGTAAACTGTGTACCAAGTTCACATTCCCGGTTACAAACATTGCTCAAAGTGACAACCCTTGCATCCGCAACATCCCAGAGCCACTAAGAGATGCCATTTCATTTCACAACTGTTCACGGCACACTTCGAACAGTGGGCTATGAAATGCTTAGCTGTCGTTAAACGACTCGTGCAATGCTTGAAGATTGCACATTGCATCCAGCATTCTCAGACAGGGCAACAGCAATTTCTTCAACAATTTGTGGTACAACTGGTCCTTGGCCTCCCCCAGCAACAATTCTGAAATCGCCAGTTAATTCGAACTCCCGACTCACGTTCTTGCTGAAAGAGGACCTCTCTGAATTTTTATAATCCGTCAGTAGCCACGCAGAGCAGAAGCACTTTTGCTACTGTTTTGATAAAACAACGAGTAAAGTCCTGCTCACCTCGTCCAGACCCACGTTGACTGCCTGCAAGTTGCTGTTTGTGCTACAATGTACATCACTGCACCAGTACTGATGCCTAACAGCTGACACTGCTAGAAAAGCACGTGCTGCTGTGCGCAGTCTGAACATCATTCCTGTACAGTTGGGTACACTTACAGTAAATAGTTTTCCATCTACACTGGGTCAAGTAACAGATGTTTAATTATAACCACTCTGTACTTTATGACACTGTAATTCTGTCAGAGACGACACAGGACATGGAATATCAATTGAACAGAATGAATAGTGCCTTGGAAAAATGTTATAAAATGAGCATCAGTAAACGTAAGACAAAGTTAACAGGTAGTCAAATTAAAATTAGGTGACACAAAAACTAGTAGACAGGTTTCACTATCTGGGTAGCAAAATAACAAACAATTGTAAAATTGAAAAGAATAAAAAATGACAATAGGGGAAAAAAGTGAATTGCAAACACTTGATTAAGGATGGGTTCAAAGCAGATAATATGAGGATCATATGCCTGGCTTTTGCTAATGAGCTAATATTGCTGGCAAACAACATGCAATAGACTTCTGTGCAATATAGCTCCAAGGACTGTATTTAATATGACATGCGAGAGCCTTTTATGCAACCCTGGCACTGAGGCAAATGCATTTGTTCAGATGTAGACTCTTTACAGCAACACACCACCATTCTCACCTCAACCCTCACAGGACCCTTCACAGGACGTAATCATCCCACCAGTCTAGTTCAAAATCAGATTTCCCAGACCACCACATCCAATTCCAGTACCATTGATCCCTCCAAAAAATTATTTAGGAGTACACCTCTTCTCAATCTGTACAATCCTAGTCTCGAATGTAGTAATCAGCTACATCGACAAGGCCACAACTCCCTAAAATGAGGTTAATTCTGTCGGAGATTTTGCCCACCACACTAAGAATAGCTTTTCATCGTCCTCCCAATTTCCGCAATAGCCTTGTCAGACCGTGTGCACCTTAGTCACCCATCTCCCTACTCTGTGACTGTCCCCACTGCAAGACTCACCCTATGCACCCTCCTACCACCACCTTTTCCAGCTCTGTAACTGGCAAAACATATAATATCAAACGGAGAGGCACTTGCGAAATGACATGTCATATACCAGCAGTTACGTAAACACTGTTTGGCCTTTTACATCGGCACGACTACCACCGAGTTAGCAGTTGCAATGAATGGGTGCAGGCAGAGGGTGTATAGCAGCAGTCATTACAACATCACAGTCATGACCTCAGAGCCTGTTTCACCACACGCATTATCTAGACTCTTCCCCCAGACACCAGTTTCTCAGAACTCCACATGTGGGAACTGGTGCTAAAACATGTCTTCAGTTCTTGCCACCCAACTGACATTAATTTATATTGATTTCTTCAGTTTCTGCGTTTCTTCACAGTAACTATTCTTTTCTTTACTCATTTTTAGTTTTCTACATCTTTCACTTTCTGACCTGTCTATTTTCTGTCGTACCACTCCCACCTCTATCACATTCAATGCAGTCAGCTTCCTGCTCTTATTAACTTGTGCACAATGTTTTAGCATTAATCTCTGTCTAGCATAATACCCTATTTTCCACCTTTAAGCTTTCAGGTTTTCAAATCTTGCCCAGAGCAGTCCCCAGCAATGAGTCTTTCCTTCCCATCCTCTCCGGTAAGTCTACCCTGAGCTGGAGTTCTGAGCAACTTTTCCGAACTCTACTCCTTTTTCTAAACCTCGCCAGTCCTTTACCTTCAACCCTCTTCCTTCCCCTTCAATCGTTCTGCCAGAAGAACCCACTGCCTTGAAAGCTTGCACACATACTACCTTTTATATGTGTGTCTCCTGGCACCACTTGGTGAGTACATTTTTTATCTATCCAATTACATTATGTTTTCAACAACTGTATTTAACAGCAGATAGATCTATTGATCAACATCCATGAAGCATATCAAGAGAGCCAAAGCCACTGTTTTGAGGCATACATTTTTCTGTCCTGTCTGGTTTGATTTTCCTTTGTTTGACAGCTTCTATTTCATTGAGATCATCCGACACGGGGACCGCATGGTAACCACATTTTTATAAGTTTTTGTGTTTATGGTATGTGAAGTTTAGAATTCAAATATAACTCTCCCAGAGCAATTCTGTGCAACTCTCAGAAACACACAAGTATATTAACTTTGAAGTTTTCAACTTTTTTTTTAATATGCTAAACTAAAGTCAAATTAGGTATCTTGAACAGAATGACCCCCTCAATACCAACCAGTGTGGTTTTTGTAAACTATAGTCACCTGAAACCTAACTCGCACTTTTCCCCGTGACATACTGAAAGCTCTGGATCAATGCAACCAGGAATATGCAGTGTTTCTTGATTTCTGAAAAGCATTTGATTCAGTACTGCATATACGCTTATTGTCAAAATATGATCATACGGGGCATCAAGTGAAATTTGTGACTGGATTGATGACTTTTTGGTAGGGAGGACACAGCATGTTATCTCGGATGGAGAGTCATCGTCAGATGTGGAAGTCACTTCGGGTGTGCCCCAGGGAAGTGTGTTGGAACCCTTGCTGTTCATGTTGTACATTAATGGACTTGCAGACAATATTAATAGTAACCTCAGAGTTTTTGCAGATGATGCCATTATGTGAAATGAAGTATTGTCTGAAAGAAGCTGCATAAATATTCAGTCATATCATGATAAGATTTCAAAGTGCTGCAAAGATCGGAAGCTTGCTTTAAATGTTCAAAAATGTAAAATTGTGCACCTCACTAAACATAAAAACGTAGTATCCTATGACTGTAATGTCAATGAGTCACTGCTGGAATCAACCAACTCATACAAATATAAGTGTGTAACTCTGTAGGGATATGAAATGGAATGATCACATAGGTTCAGTCATGGTTGGTTGGTTGGTTGGTTGGTTGGTTTAAAAGAAGGGGGGAAGGGGGGGTGGGGGAGGGAAGGACCCAACTGCTAGGTCATCAGTCCCTCGTTCCGATTAAAATAATTCCACAAGAGTGGGAGTAAAATAACCGAGACATACAAAACATAGCTGGAAGAAAGGAGAAAGCCACAAGACTGACAGAAGAGCAACAAACACTAAAATGGGCAAAATGAGACACGAAAACCACACAGAGACACAAGAAACACATAGAAGAGATCAAAACAAGAGCTCAGATTACTGTGGCTGGATGACCATGAGAATAAAAAGGAGAAACCAGCCACTCTGCAACTCATTAAAACCTACACCCTAAAAGCACTAGGGTGGAGGTCACAGAGCGACAAAGTACATGCGCTAAACCTTAGATCAAATGATAAAACCCACCCTCACGAATAAAATGTAAAACTAAAGCTGCTGTTGAGTCACTGTCACCCAACACCGAAGGTAGGGTGCTGGGAAAATTAAAAACTTGCCGCACAGTGGCTAAAAGTGGGCAGTCCACCAAGAGGTGGACGACCGTCATTTGTGAGCCACAGCGACACTGAGGTGGGTCCTCGCGACGGAGGAGGTAATCGTGCATTAACCACGTGTGGCCAATGTGGAGCCGGAAGAGGACAACTGATTCCCTGCGAGAGGGCCACACAGAAGACTTCCACACATACGCAGTCACCTTAATGACACACAGTTCGTTGTGCAAACTGTTACGCCATTCCGTCTCCCAAAGCCGAAAAACCCTGCGGCGTAAGACACAATGCAGATCAGTTTCGGAGATGCCCGTCTCCAGAAGTGGTTTCCGCGTGGCCCGTTTGGCCAGCCTGTCGGCAAGTTCGTTGCCTGGGATTCCGACATGTGCAGGGGTCTACACAAACACCACTGAATGACAGGACCATTCGAGCACAAAGATGGACTCCTGAATGGGCACTACCAAGGTATGGTGAGGGAAGCACCGGTCGATAGCTTGCAGGCTGCTCGAGCAGTCAGTACACAAAAGAAATGAGTTGCCAGAGCACGAGCGGATGTGCTCGAGAACACGAGATATGGCTGCCAGCTCTGCAGTGAGAACACTGCAGCCATCTGGCAAGGAGTGCTGTTCAATATGTCCTCCACGAACATACACAAAGCCTACGTGACCATCAGCCATCAAACCGTCGGTGTAAACCACTTCAAAGCCACATTAAGTGTCAAGAATCGAGAAGAAATGAGCCGCAGTGTTAAGATAGCCCTTAAGGCAGTGCGAAAGGTCCAGAAGAATCTGAGGCCTCGGTGTACACCGTGGAGGTGTACGTGAATGGACCTTGAGGAGAAGTGGTAACAGGAAGGACTCCAGTTCAGACAGAAGGGACCGGATGCGAACCGCAATCATAAGTCCTGACCTGGGACGCCGATACGGAAGATGAACAGCCGTGGTTGGGAAAAGGAGACGGTAATTCGGATGCTCAGGAGAACTACGAACGTGTGCAACATAACGGGTGAGCAGCTGTTCACGCCTAATCTTCAATGGAGGGACTCCAGCCTCCAGCAGGACACTGGTCAGCGGACTCGTTGTAAAAGCTCCCGTCGCTAGGCGAATGCCACAGTGGTGCACTGGGTCGAGTAAACGCAATACTGAGGGTGCCGCCGAACGTAAACCAGACTCCCATAGTCGAAGCGGGATTGAACAAGGGCTCTGTATAGCTGCAGCAGTGTAGAGTGATCTGCACCCCAGTTGGTGTTGCTCAAGCAGCAGAGGGCACTGAGATGCTGCCAGCACTTACACTTAAGCTGACAAAGGCGAGGTAGACAATTCAGTCGGGTGTCGAAAATCAGTCCTAAGAATCGATACGTCTCCACTACAGTGAGTAGATCACCATTAAGGTAAATTTCTGGTTCCAGATGAACGGTACGACACCAACAGAAGTGCATAACACACGACTGAAAACTGAAAGCCGTGGTCTAGAGCCCACGACTGCACCTTGTGAAGCTCAGCAACACCAGTACTGGAGAAGCAGTACAAAAGGCAGAAATCATCCGCATGCGGAGAAGGTGAGACCGACGGCCCGACAGCTTCTGTAGACCGTTAATAGCCACTAAAAATAGAGACACACTCAATACGGAGCCCTGTGGAATGCCATTCTCCTGAATATGGAGGGAACCGGTTGAGGCACCGACTCGGAACGGAAAATATGGAGCGACAGGCCTCTGGACCTGATGGGATACCAGTTCAATTTTACACAGAGTACGCGAAGGAACTTGCCCCCCTTCTTGCAGTGGTGTACCGTAGGTCTCTAGAAGAGCGTAGCGTTCCAAAGGATTGGAAAAGGGCACAGGTCATCCCCGTTTTCAAGAAGGGACGTCGAACAGATGTGCAGAACTATAGACCTATATCTCTAACGTCGATCAGTTGTAGAATTTTGGAACACGTATTGTGTTCGAGTATAATGACTTTTCTGGAGACGAGAAATCTACTCTGTAGGAATCAGCATGGGTTTCGAAAAAGACGGTCATGTGAAACCCAGCTCGCGCTATTCGTCCATGAGACTCAGAGGGCCATAGACACGGGTTCACAGGTAGATGCCGTGTTTCTTGACTTCCGCAAGGCGTTCGATACAGTTCCCCACAGTCGTTTAATGAACAAAGTAAGAGCATATGGACGATCAGACCAATTGTGTGATTCGATTGAAGAGTTCCTAGATAACAGGACGCAGCATGTTATTCTCAATGGAGAGAAGTCTTCCGAAGTAAGAGTGGTTTCAGGTGTGCCACAGGGGAGTGTCATAGGACCGTTGCTATTCACAATATACATAAATGACCTGGTGGATGACATCGGAAGTTCACTGAGGCTTTTTGCAGATGATGCTGTGGTGTATCGAGAGGTTGTAACAATGGAAAATTGTACTGAAATGCAGGAGGTTCTGCAGCGAATTGACGCATGGTGCAGGGAATGGCAATTGAATCTCAATGTAGACAAGTGTAATGTGCTGCGAATACACAGAAAGATAGATCCTTTATCATTTAGCTACAAAATAGCAGGTCAGCAACTGGAAGCAGTTAATACCATAAATTATCTGGGAGTACGCATTAGGAGTGATTTAAAATGGATTGATCATATAAAGTTGATTGTCGGTAAAGCAGATGCCAGACTGAGATTCATTGGAAGAATCCTAAGGAACTGCAATCCGAAAACAAAGGAAGTAGGTTACAGTACGCTTGTTCGCCCACTGCTTGAATACTGCTCAGCAGTGTGGGATCCGTACCAGATAGGGTTGATACAAGACGTAGAGAAGATCCAACGGAGAGCAGCGCGCTTCGTTACAGGATCATTTAGTAATCGCGAAAGCGTTACGGAGATTATAGATAAACTCCAGTGGAAGACTCTGCAAGAGAGACGCTCAGTAGCTCGGTACGGGCTTTTGTCAAAGTTTCGAGAACATACCTTCACCGAAGAGTCAAGCAGTATATTGCTCCCTCCTACGTATATCTCGCGAAGAGACCATGAGTATAAAATCAGAGAGATTAGAGCCCACACAGAGGCATATCGACAATCCTTCTTTCCACGAACAATACGAGACTGGAATAGAAGGGAGAACCGATATAGGTACTGAAGGTACCCTCCGCCACACACCGTCAGGTGACTTGCGGAGTATGGATGTAGATGTAGATGTAGATGTAGAAATTTCGGATAAAAATCGGGAGCAGGACCCGAAGACCTCACTCCTACAATGTGGCCAGCATATGATGTCACCAGGTCATGTCGCATGCTCAAAAAAGATGGCAACCAGACGTTAGCATCTGGAAAAGGCTGTTCGGATGGCAGACTCGAAGGACACAAGATTATCAGTGGTAGAGCTACCCTGGCGGAAGCTGCCCTGACACGGAGCCAGTAGGCCACGCGACTCCAGAACCCGACCCAACCGCCGACACCTCGTACGTTCCAGCAGTTTACAAAGAAATTGTGGGGCTTGATGGGCCGGTAGCTATCCACGTCAAGTGGATTTAGACTGAGTTTGAGCACCGAAATGATAGTGCCACAGCGATGGAAATTTGGCATCACACCAGATCAAGATGAAGATGATGAGAAGATGTCACTTGCAGTCAGACGAGAGATGTTTAATCGTCTAATTGTAGATCCGATCTGGTCCAGGATCTGTGTCGGGGCAATGTGTAAGGGCACTGAGGAGCTCCCACTCTGTAAATGGGGCGTTATAGGGTTCACTGTGGTGTGTAGTGAACACGAAGACTTTCATTTCCAGGCACCGTTTGAGGGAGCGAAAGGCTGGGGGGTAGTTCTCCGACACAGAGGCTCGAGCATAGTGCTCAGCAAAGTGCTCGGCAATTGTGTTTGCGCCGGTAGGTAACACACCATTGATGCTAATGCCAGGGACACCTGTTGGGGTCCGGTACCCAAAAAGATGCCTGATCTTCGTCCAGACTTGGAAAGGTGACATACGACACCCAATGGTCAACACGTACCTCTCCCAACACTCCTGTTTCCATCATTTTATAAGCAGGTGAACGCGGGCACGGAGCCACTTAAAGGCTATTAGGTGCTTACTTCACTGTAGAGCTTGCCTACACTCTTTAAATGCCTCAGCAACTTCCGGCGACGACCAAGGGACTGTGTTTCGCCGGGGGCACCCTAAACAATGAGGGACCGCGTTTTCCACCGCAGGAACGATCGTTGTAGTGACCTGCCCAACGACAACATCCATGGCACAATGTGGGGGCGATTCAGTGGTGACAACAGAGGTGAAAGCTTCTCAGTCTGCCTTGTTTAAAGCCCATTTGGGTAGGCGTCTGTGGGCATGACGCTGGGGGTGTGACAGGAAGATGGGGAAGTGGAAACTACCACACAGGTCATCTTGTGCTCTCCAGTGGATAGATGGGAGAAGGCCAGGACTGCAAACTGAGTGATCAATGGCTGAATATGTGCCATCTGCCACACTGAAATGTGTGGGGGCACCTGTATTTAAGAGGCAGAAGTCAAGTTGTGACAGTAAATTTTCGACCTCGCTACCTCAGCCAGTAAGCAAGGCGCCACCCCATAAGGGGTTTTGGGCATTAAAATCTCCCAAAAGTAGGAAAGGTTTAGGGAGTTGATCAATCAGTGAGCCAATACATTCAGGGGTACTGCACCACCTGGAGGAAGATATACATTGCAGACAGTTATTTCCCGTGTCATACTTATCCTGACAGCCACAGCTTCAAGAGGGGTTTGAAGGGGCACAGGTTCACTACATACTGAGTTGAGGACATAGGTCCACATTGCCGGGAACCAAGTTTCCTGGAGGGCATTGCAGAAAGCTTATCGGTTGCCGTAGCTCAGCCAGGTGATGGAAAAAACTGCCGCAATTCCACTGGAGGATTACACGATCGTGAGACTGGGTAGGCACGAAACAGTCAATGAGGCTGCCTACGCCTTGGGGTCACCTGATACCACCAGATGAGTACCTGTGGGATCGACATCCATTGTGTCTGAGGGCCCAGTGAGATCTAGGTCCTCAGTGGACGCCAGAATCTGCACCTCATCCTCAGACACACAACTTGTAGGTAGTGGTGGTGTGGGTGCCACTGCAGTGCCTTGATTCTTGGAGATCTTTTTCTTTTTAGGTTTCTCTCCCTGCTCCTTAGGTTTGTCCTGCTGGGAGGGCTTCACTGATTCAGTCTCAGGGACTGAGGAGGACCGTGAAGCCCTACGACCAGCTACCTGTGGTTGCTCCAGCCACTGGCAGCTGTCAGCTTTGCCACTGGTAAGAACCTGGGAAGGGAGTGATCCAAGGGATACCTCCTTCCTGGAGAGAGGAGCCGAAGACGATTTACGCTTCCTAGGCTGAGAAGTGGTGACTGACGTCCCCGATGGTTTGGGGGGGGGGGGGGGGCGGGGGGGGGGGGTCTCCTGAAGTAGGTTGTGCAGGAGCAACAGTGAGGGAAGTGCCCCCCACCACCAAGGGGGCAGGTGGAGTCTGACAGCTCTGAGAGCCAACTGTACCCGGCAGAACGGAAGATGGTACAACCGTTGTCATAGCAGCAGCATAGGTTGGCATCATATGCACAGGATGTAGCCTCGGTGTAGGTCAGTTGGTCGAGGGGTCTTGTATTCCATTATTTTTCTTTCTTTCTGGAGAATCCTGCAGTCTGGCCTGCAAGGCGAATGGTGCTCTCTGCAGTTGACACAGATGGGAGGTGGGGCACAGGGAGTATTGGGATGTTAAGGACATCCACAATCCTGACAGGTGACGCTGGAAGTACAGTGGGAAGACATATGGCCGAACTTCCGGCACTTAAAGCACTACATCGGGGGAGGGACATACGGCTTTACATCACAGTGGTAGACCATCGCCTTGACCTTCTCGGGTAATGTGTCACCCTAGAAGGCCAAGATGAAGGCACTGGTGGCAACCCGATTTCCCTCGGACCCTGGTGGACGTACCGGATGAAATAGACACCTCACCACTCTAAACTGGTGCACAGCAAAAGAAGGTCCATGTGAAATATGATACTCTGCACCATATTTAAGCTCTTATGGGGTGTGATGGAAACAGAAACATCCCCCAGTTTGTCACAGGCGAGTAGCGCCCATGACTGGGCAGAGGATGCTGTTTTGATCAAGACCGACCCTGACCGCATTTTGGACAAGCCCTCCACCTCCCCAACTTGTCCTCTAAACGCTCCACAAAAAACTTTCACTGAGAAGAAAGATTCCCCATCAAGTCTCGTACATACAATGTACCAGGGTGAATAATCTTCGCTGCCATCCTTCGCCTGGCATTCCTCCCATGGTGTGGCAGGGGAGAGGGGGGGGGGAGGGAGGGGGGGGGAGTGATTTGGAGTCACATTTGTTAGCACTGAATTTTGACCTTGATCATTTAGACACTGCTTGTGTTTGACCACCAGCAAGAGATAATGTGCTACACTTCATTGTGTGTCATCCACCCACTCCGAACAGGGGCCCTTCCCGCACCCAGCTGTAGCAAAGGCCACCCTGTCAGGATGGCAATTGCTGGGAAACCCGATGCCCCAGGCTCCTTGGCATACGTGGGGAGTTAATGGTGCAGGCATCAGCAGAGCAATCCCTGTGTAGTCAGGGGGCTACAACCAACAGGGTACATGGTGACCCCACCACAGCAGACGCTAGACGCTGGATATCAGGTGCAAACGAGCTAAGAAGTCCATTATTGTCAACAGCGCAGAAAGTGATACTGCTCAGAGGATGGAGGAAAACGCACCAAGGAGGGTGACCACACCCAACACTTAGAGAATGAACGGAAGTGCAGATCCGCGTCGACAAGCGATGCGAGAGGTCTCAGTGCATGGAGACTATGCACAATGTAAGGCACCCTTCCCCAATTGGCTCGCTCTTCGGGAAAATTTTGAAAAATGGAGGGCAAACCCTACAGGGGACAATCACATAAAGGCCGAAACGTGAGAGACTCCTTTTAGTCGCCTCTTACAACGGCCAGGAATACCTCGGGAATATTCTAAACCTGGACCCGCACGGGGGTTCAGGCGTGGATAAAGCAGGTGGTAGACTTCTGTTTATTGATATAATACTGGGGAAGTGCAATCAGTCTACTAAAGAGTGTTTACAAATCACTCATGCAACACATCCTAGAATATTGCTCAAGTATGTGGAACCCATACCAAATAGGACTAACCGGGAATAATTAACGTATACAGAGAAGGGCAGCATGAATGGTCACAGGTTTTATTAATCCAGAGGAGTGTGTCGCAGAGATACTGAAGGAACTGAAATGGCAGACTCTTGAACACAGACGTAGCACAGAGGCATAAGCATTGTGGCTATGTAGTAGACTCTTTGTCTGACATGTAAGGGCTTGGGTGCGAATCCTGGTGGAATCAAAATTTTAAACCAAAGGTGCACATTCTGTGAGCATTTTCGTGAAGCATTAAACACAACAAACATAGATTTAACTTTTATTCTTTTTTAATTACACACTCATGATGAACAATCATTTATAAAATTTCAGTAGGCTACTTAAGAATTTTTGAGTGCAATGTTGTTGTTGTTGTTGTTGTTGCTGCGGTCTTCAGTCCTGAGACTGGTTTTATGCGGCTCTCCATGCTACTCTATCCTGTGCAATCTTCTTGATCTCGCAGTACCTACTGCAGCCTACATCCTTCTGAATCTGCTTAGTGTATTCATCTCTTGGTCTCCCTCTACGATTTTTACCCTCCACGCTGCCCTCCAATACTAAATTGGTGATCCCTCCATGTCTCAGAACATGTCCTACCAAACGATCCCTGCTTCTAGTCAAGTTGTGCCACAAGCTACTCTTCTCCCCAATTCTATTCAATACCTTCTCATTAGTTATGCGATCTACCCATCT
This sequence comes from Schistocerca piceifrons, assembly GCF_021461385.2. Lineage (NCBI taxonomy): Eukaryota > Metazoa > Arthropoda > Insecta > Orthoptera > Acrididae > Schistocerca > Schistocerca piceifrons. The sequence goes on from NC_060148.1 coordinate 58,944,656, forward strand.
AATCTTCAGCATTCTTCTGTAGCACCACATTTTGAAAGCTTCTATTCTCTTCTTGTCTAAGCTATTTATCGTCCACGTTTCACTTCCATACATGGCTACACTCCATACAAATACTTTCAGAAACGACTTCCTAACATTTAAATCTATACTCGATGTTAACAAATTTTTCTTCTTCAGAAACGCTTTCCTTCCCATTGCCAGGCTACATTTGATATCCTCTCCACTTCGACCATCATCAGTTATTTTGCTCCCCAAATAGCAAAACTCCTTTACTACTTTAAGTGTATCATTTCCTAATCTAATTCCCTCAGCATCACCCGACTTAATTCGACTACATTCCATTATCCTTGTTTTGCTTTTGTTGATGTTCATCTTATATCCTCCTTTCAAGACAACTGCTCTTCCAAGTCCTTTGCTGTCTCTGACAGAATTACAATATCATCGGCGAACCTCAAAGTTTTTATTTCTTCTCCATGGATTTTAATACCTACTCTGAACTTTTCTTTTGTTTCCTTTATTGCTTGTTCAATATACAGATTGAATAACACCAGGGATAGGATACAACCCTGTCTCACTCCCTTCCCAACCACTGCTTCCCTTTCGTGTCCCTCGACTCTTATAACTGCCATCTGGTTTCTGTACAAATTGTAAATAGCCTTTCACACTCTGTATTTTACCCTGACACCTTCAGAATTTGAAAGAGAGTATTCCAATCAACATTGTCAAAAGCTTTCTCTAAGTCTACAAATGCTAGAAACGTAGGTTTGCCTTTCCTTAATCTTTCTTCTAAGATAAGTCGTAGGGTCAGTATTGCCTCACGTGTTCCAACATTTCTACGGAATCCAAACTGATCTCCCCCGAGGTCGGCTTCTATCAGTTTTTCCATTCGTCTGTAAAGAATTCGCGTTAGTATTTTGCAGCTGTGACTTATTAAACTGATAGTTTGGTAATTTTCACATCTGTCAACACCTGCTTTCTTTGGGATTGGAATTATTATATTCTTCTTGAAGTCTGAGGGTATTTCACCTGTCTCATACATCTTGCTCACCAGATGGTAGAGTTTTGTCAGGACTGGCTCTCCCAAGGCTGTCAGTAGTTCTAATGGAATGTTGTCTATTCCCGGAGCCTTGTTTCGACTCAGGTCTTTCAGTGCTCTGTCAAACTCTTCACGCAATATCATATCTCCCATTTCATCTACATCTACATCCTCTTCCATTTCCATAATATTGTCCTCAAGTACATCACCCTTGTATAGACCCTCTATATACTCCTTCCACCTTCCTGCTTTCCCTTCTTTGCTTAGAACTGGGTTTCCATCAAAGCTCTTGATATTCATGCAAGTAGTTCTCCTTTCTCCAAAGGTCTCTTTAATTTTCCTGTACGCAGTATCTATCTTACCCCTAGTGAGATAAGCCTCTACATCCTTACATTCTCCCTCCAGCCATCCCTGCTTAGCCATTTTGCACTTCCTGTCGATATCATTTTTGAGACGTTTGTATTCCTTTTTGACTGCTTCATTTACTGCATTTTTATATTTTCTCCTTTCATCAATTAAATTCAATATTTCTTCTGTTACCCAAGGATTTCTATCAGCCCTCGTCTTTTTACCTACTTGATCGTCTGCTGCCTTCACTACTTCATCCCTCAGAGCTACCCATTCTTCTTCTTCTGTATTTCTTTCCCCCATTCCTGTCAACTGTTCCCTTATGCTCTCCCTGTAACTCTGTACAACCTCTGGTTCTTTCAGTTTATCCAGGTCCCATCTTCTTAAATTGCCACCTTTTTGCAGTTTCTTCAGTTTCAATCTGCAGTTCATAACCAATAGATTGTGGTCAGAATCCACATCTGCCCCTGGAAATGTCTTACAATTTAAAACCTGGTTCCTAAATCTCTGTCTTACCATTATATAATCTATCTGATACCTTTTAGTATCTCTAGGATTCTTCCAGGTATACAACCTTCTTTTATGATTCTTGAACCAAGTGTTAGCTATGATTAAGTTATGCTCTGTGCAAAATTCCACAAGGCGGCTTCCTCTTTCATTTCTTCCCCCCAATCCATATTCGCCTACTATGTTTCCATCTCTCCCTTTTCCTACTGACGAATTCCAGTCACCCATGAATATTAAATTTTCGTCTCCCTTCACTACCTGAATAATTTCTTTTATCGCGTCATACATTTCATCTATTTCTTCATCATCTGCAGAGCTAGTTGGCATCTAAACTTGTACTACTGTAGTAGGCATGGGCTTTGTGTCTATCTTGGCCACAATAATGCGTTCACTATGCTGTTTGTAGTAACTAACCCGCACTCCTATTTTTTTATTCATTATTAAACCTACTCCTGCATTATCCCTATTTGATTTTGTATTTATAACCCTGTAATCACCTGACCAAAAGTCTTGTTCCTCCTGCCACCGAACTTCACTAATTCCCACTATATCTAACTTTAACCTATCCATTTCCCTTTTTAAATTTTCTAACCTACCTGCCCGATTAAGGGATCTGACATTCCACGCTCCGATCCGTAGAACGCCAGTTTTCTTTCTCCGCTTGAGTAGTCCCCGCCCGGAGATCGGAATGGGGGGACTATTTTACCTCCAGAATATTTTACCCAAGAGGACACCATCATCATTTAATCATGCAGTGCAATAAATAATTAGAAATAAGAAGATATCCACTTTTCATAAAAATGGCAGTTATATGTGTTAAATAGAATATATATGATATATGGTGTATGTATTCAAACAATGAGAGAGAGAGAGAGAGAGAGAGAGAGAGAGAGAGAGAGAGAGAGAGAGAGAGAGAGAGAGAGAGACAGACAGACAGAGAGAGAGAGAGAGAGAGAGAGAGAGAAATAGTAAGCAGAACAAGCTTCACTCAATTACCAGTCTTGCACACGTTATGTATTCTATGCTTCACGGAAATGCTCATACAACATACAACTTTGTTTAAAAATATGATTCTACCAGGAATCAAACACATACCTCCACATGGTGCACGAGCCCTCTACCACGGTGTGGCACTGCCCATCGAAAAAAATGAACCTTATTTTAAAAAATGGAAACTCCAGATCAGAATATCAACAATATAACAAAAAGACAGATTGCCACGCACAGTTAAGACAACACACTGAGTTGCAGACAGGCACAATGAATGCACTTACACATTAGCTTTTGGCTCCGGCTTTCTCCAGAAAAGGAAACACATACATTCATTCACACAAACAAGCACACCTTACACACACGACTGCCTGGCCCAGATGGACATGGCGGTCCTATGTATATGAGATGTGTGTGTTTAATTTTCTGAAGAAGCCTCTGGCTGAAACCTTATGTGTACATGTCTTTTTGTTGGGCCTGTCTACACCTTAACATGTCATCTTTACAGTGAATAGCAATCTATCTTTTCCTTATATTGTTGAAACTTATTTTAGCATAATTAAACATGCCCAGGAAAATTTCAAATTCAATTATCACAAGAATTTTTTAGAGTTGCATGTACTATAGTGCTTTGGGAGAGACATTCAAGTTCTGAACTTCACGTACCGTAAATTTAAAACATGACAAAAATCTGATATGCGTGTGGTCCCCTTGTCAGATGATCTCAGTGAAATGGTAGCTCTCGAACAAAGGAAAATCAAACTAGATAGGGCAATTATGCTTGAGGAAAAACGTACACCTCGAAATGTCTATTGTTGAATATCAAACTACAACGCAGTAGTCAGACTATCAATCCTCTATGCAGCAGTGTGTCTATCCCTAACCAAAAAGATCCCAATAGTGTGTCCTCGAATTACAAAAAAGGAAATTCCTGCAAAAGGTAGTGAGAAGCAAAATCTGAAATGCCATAACTCCATTTTAAAATTGCCCTTTACAAAGGAAAACCCGGGAGAACCGTTCCAATTTAATCCTCGTGCCACTGAAAAGATGACTGAAATAAGTATTAGTGTCAGTGGTGTTGAGAAACAGCTGAAATTGTTAAAACTGAACACAGCTCCAGGGTCCGACAGATTCCCTGTCATTTTCTATATAGTGTTTGTGGCTGGGTTATTCTCTCTTCTAACCATTATCTATTGTAGATCCCTCAAACAGAAAACTATGCCCAGTTCTTGGAAAAAAGCTGAGATCACACCTGTCTATAAGAAGGGTAGTAGAGATGATTCACAAAACTATGTCCAATATCTTTTATATTGATTTGTTGTAGAATCTTAGAACATATTCTGAGCTCAAACATAATGATGTATCTTTAACAGAATGACCTCCTCCATGTCAACCAGCATATATTCTGAAAAGATCAGTCATGTGAAACCCAACTTACACTTTTCTCACACGACCAACTATATCCTCACCCACAACTTATTCTCCTTTGAAGGCATTACCTACAAACAAATCCGTGGTACGGTTATGGGCACCCGCATGGCACCATCCTATGCTAACCTATTCATGGGCCATCTAGAGGAATCCTTCCTAAAAACCCAGAATCCTAAACCCCTCACCTGGTTCAGATTCACTCACTGACGACATCTTTGCTATCTGGATTGAAGGTGAGGACATCTTATTCACATTCCTCCATAACCTCAACAACTTCTCCCCCGTTTGCTTCACCTGGTCCTACTCAACCCAACAAGCCACCTTCCTAGACGTTTACCTCCACCTCAGAGATGGCTACATCAGTACCTCCGTCCACATCAAACCTACTAACCACCAGCAGTACCTCCACTTCAACATCTGCCACCCATTACATACCAAAAAGTGCCTTCCATACAGCATAGCCACCTGTGGCTGTCGCATCTGTAGTGATGAGCAGTCCCTCTCAAAATATACCAAGGGTCTCACTGAGACCTTTACATACTGTAATTACCACCTCATACTTGTACTACCTGTGAAACCAGTCATGTGATCTACAAGCTAAGCTGCAACCACTCTGCTGCATTCTACATGGGCATGACAACCAACAACCTGTCTGTCCACATGAATGGCCACCAACAAACTGTGGCCAAGAAACAGCTGGACCACCCAGTTGCTGAGCACGCTGCCCAACACAGTGTTCTTCATTTCACAGCCTGTGCCACCTAGATCCTTCCCACCAACACCAGCTTTTCTGAATTGTGAAGGTGGGAACTCCCCAGCAATATATCCTATGTTCCTGTAACCCTCCTGGCCTCAACCTTCATTAGCCATTGTCCTTACCCATCCAGCCATTTCCCTGTTCGCATTCCAGTATTACACAGCCTTCCATTCCACCAGCCCAAACTTTTTGTTTCTCTCTTCATCTGCAACCACCCCCTCTCCCCCCCCCCCCCTTGTCTAACCACTCGACTGCACATAGCTGGCCTACCCTCTCTTCACCTTGTCCCTGCACACTCTCACTAGTAGCATTTTATCGTCCCCCACCACTACCCTGCTATCCCTACCCCAGCCTCTTCCTTACCCCCACATAGTTGTCTCTCCTACCATGCACTGCTGCTCGCAGTCTGCCTTCAGCTGCCACACACTGTGGTCGCGTGTGTGTGGGGGGGGGGGGGGGTGGTGGGGGGGGGGGGGGAGGCGCTGCAGGTGTGCATGTGCATGTAGTTGTCTATTTTCAATGAAGGCCTTGTTGCCAAAAGCTCTTTTTCCATCAGTCTTTTTGTTGTGCCTATCTCTTACTCAGTATCTCAGCTATATGGTGAGTAGCACATATCCTTTTCATAATACTGTTACATTCCCTTCTGGATTTTCCATTGTTTGAAAAATAAACATCAGTAAGGTACAGGAAGAGTCCAGGTTCAGAAAAGGAGTTAGACTAAGAAGTCCCCTATCCCCATATTTATTTAATATGTTCACTGAGACAGCTATTCAGATCCTGAGGGAGAATATAAAGAAAATAAAATGGTTACAGGATGCAATGTGTTGTTGTTGTTGTTGTTGTTGTTGTTGTTGTCGTGGTCTTCAGTCCTGAGACTGGTTTGATGCAGCTCTCCATGTTACTCTATCCTGTGCAAGCTTCTGCATCTCCCAACACCTACTGCAACCTACGTCCTTCTGAATCTGCTTAATATATTCATCTATTGGTCTCCCTCTACAATTTTTGGCCTCCACGCTGCCCTTCAATACAAAATTGGTGATCTCTTGATGCCTCAGAACATGTCCTACCAACCAATCCCTTCTTCTAGTCAAGTTGTGCCACAAACTCCTCTTCTCCCCAATTCTACTCAATACCTCCTCATTAGTTACGTGATCTACCCATCTAATCTTCAGCATTCTTCTGCAGCACCACATTTTAAAAGCTTCTATTCTCTTCTTGTCTAAACTATTTATCATCCATGTTTCACTTCCATACATGACTACACTCCACACAAATACTTTCAGGAACGACTTCTTGACACTTAAATCAATACTCGATGTTAGCAAATTTCTCTTCTTCAGAAACGCTTTCCTTGCCACTGCCAGTCTACATTTGATATCCTCTCTACTTCGACCATCATCAGTTATTTTTCCTCCCAAATAGCAATACTCATTTACTACTTTAAGCGTCTCATTTCCTAATCTAATTCCCACAGCATCACCCGATTTAATTCGACTACATTCCATTATTCTCATTTTGCTTTTGTTGATGTTCATGTTATATCCTCCTTTCAAGACCATGTCCATTCCGTTTAACTGCTCTTCCGGGTCCTTTGCTGTCTCTGACAGAATTACAATGTCGTCGGCAAACCTCAAAGTTTTTATTTCTTCTCCATGGATTTTAATGCCTACTCTGAACTTTTCTTTTGTTTCCTTTACTGCTTGCTCAATATACAGATTGAATAACATCGGGGAGAGGCTACAACCCTGTCTCACTCCCTTCCCAACCGCTGCTTCCCTTTCATGCCCCTCGACTCTTATAACTGCCATCTGGTTTCTGTACAAATTGTAAATAGACTTTCGCTCCCTGTATTTTACCCCTGCCACCTTTAGAATTTGAAAGTGAGTATTCCAGTCAACATTGTCAAAAGCTTTCTCTAAGTCTACAAATGCTAGAAACAGGATGCAATGTAGCACATTAAAATGAACACATGGAAAATGAAAGCAATGGTAGTACAGAAAAATACAGAAGAAATTAAAACCAACATAAAAATTGATGACGTCAGAACTGATCAGATGAAACAATTTTGTTATCTCGGTAGTGTAATCCCACAGGACTGTACATGCTTAATGAAAGTGATGAGAAGGACTGCAGACATTTATGACTAGGGCAGATGCTTTAACCAGCAAACATATGATTACAGATGTCAGAAAATCATTTGTATGGAGTAAACTGCCCTATGGGAGTAAAACTTTGATCTGGATACATTGGATAGGAATCAACTTGAAGTTGCAGAAATGTGGACACAGTGGAAAATGACAGGAAACGACAAGCAACCTGGAAGTCTTAAGGGTAGTCAACAAATATTAACAAAAAATTAAAAGAGAAAACTAAAATTTATTAGGCATGTCATCAGACACAACACTTTCACCGTTCACATTCTTGAAGGGAAAGTGGTGGAAAAGAAAGGGAAAGAACAATATAGGAAGAGGTATTCGGAAGACATCAAGAAGAGGATACCATCTGGAATATTTTTTGACATTAGTACAGCCTTTGATGTTACTGATCATGAAATTCTCTTGCATAAGTAAAATAATTATGGAATTCGAGGCCAGTCCGAAAGGTAAATCGAGTCAGACCTCAATAATCGTCAACACAGTACAGAAATAGAACTCAAACACAAGTGAAACACAGGAAGTTCTAGTCTTTGCAGTAATGAGGAAAAAAAATTATCAAGTATGGAGTCCCATTAGTGTCAGTGCTGTGATCTGTCCTATTTTTGCTGTATGTAAATGACTTGCGTGATAAAATACATGATGGAATCACAGTACTTTTTTCAGATGACACAAACATTCTAATTAAATCGCACAGTGACAACAATCTGCAGAAAACTGCAGCATCAGTTATGCGTAGTTTCACACATTGGTTCAACACCAACAGCCTCATCATAAAATCGGATAAAACTGGGGCAATTAACTTTCACACCATATAAAAACCTCCATCCTGCAAACCCTGTTTTCAAAATTAAAGGAAAAAAGTCTCAAATGTCAGTGATACAAATGATATACATGTATATGAAACTGGGCAGAAGCTGAACCTACACATAAACACAGTAAGCACAAACTTACACAAATGAGGAGTGTATCGTACTGGAGTTATGTTATTTAACTATATGCCGCCTCACTTAAAACACCTATCAACATTAAAAATATTTAAGGTAAAGTAGAAACAATTCTTGCTTGACCACTACTTCTACTCCATCTCTGGACCGTCATAATACGTAATTTACTTTGAGTTTATCATGTAATCTCTCTTGCTAACCTCTGCTATTAAATGTATAAGCAATGTAGTATGTCAATTTATATTATTATCACACTGAGTGTGTTGACCAGCTAGTTACAACAACTGCTCTAATCATTAATTAATTATCTTTAGCCTTGTCCTACATCATATGTAAAAACAATGTCCTAAAAATGATTCTTGGACTAAATAAATAAAAAAAATAAAACAAATACATGTACAATTACGTGGAACTGAAATGAACAGCCAATGACAGGAGTGAGTGGATTCACTGACACAGCATTAGCCATTAGAATACATAAGTATATATGAAACTTTAACGGTGCACTTGCCTCGAGACAGTTGTTCCTTTGATAAGGTCATCCATTAGAAGAGTTCCTTACAGTTGCCAGTAAATCTCAATCCCTGCTTCAACTGCATCCAGGCATCACTGAACAGGGAATCAGGTATTCCTCCTTCCTGAATATGAGATACTACTCCCAGTTTGCAGCAAATGTTACACACTGCAGAAACAACATCCTTGGAAGTGTTCGACCAAATTTATCAGTCATCTGTGGGCGAAATATCTAATTAGTCATCTTATGCATACAGTGGGAAAAGGACAGGATGTCATGGCAGCTAGCAAATAACAAGCATGCACAAACATAATAAAAATCCTAGAGAAAAAGAGTAAAATTATCTCACTTAATATTCACTCTTTTGTTTCATGTTTCAAACAATAACACACAGTTAAATTTATGTTTTTGACAATAGGGCTTTTTATACACCTACATAAAATGTATTCACAGTTCTGAATACCGAGAATCATCGGCAGTATAATGGAATGATGACAACGAAACTTTTTGTGGGACAGGGACTCGAACCTGCATTTCCTGCTTATTGAGGATCATTGCTTTAACATTAGGCTACCCAAGCATGTGTCTAAGCATCATAATTCTGACCAACACAGACACTGAAATATTGTAATTTTATATATCCGTGGTCCAAAAGTTACAAAAATGGAAAGACAGTTGAAAAATTATCATCATTACCATAGCAGGGTTCACAGTTCACAACTGCCAAAAGGTTACACAATTTAGCAGAATTAAATTTTGGGTAATGTTCCATATACGTTAAAAGTGTGAAAATTTTTGTACTCTAATCGTCTACAAATGAGCAAGTGTGTGCTAATGCAATTGTAATATCTAATTAAAAATAAGAGAGGAGGACAAAAATGTGCTAGTTGTCAGAAAACATGAATAATTTATTTATAAGTTCCTATATTTGTCTTTTTATTTGGGGTACACTCTGAGTGACAACAAGTGGCACACAGAGTGTTAGTCAGCAGATATTCCGAGATCACAGCAGTTGCTGCATGGTGCACCTAGGGGAATGTCAGAGCATTTCATCCCCATACTTCCATGGACATAAAAAAATAATTAATAAATATGCAAATGTTGAATGTATGAATTGAAAGCTATTAACAGTTAGTACCACAAATATCTATACTCTACAAACCACTGTGAAGTGCATGGCAGGGAGTCTGTCCCATTGTACCAGTTATTAGGGTTTCTTCCCCTTTGATTCTTAGAGTTGTTTGGTGGGTCCATTTGGGGGAGGGGACCAATCAGTGAAGACATTGGTCCCGTCGGATTAGGGAAGGATGAGGTAGGAAGTCGAACATGCTCTTACAAAGGAACCATCACAGCATTTGCATGAAGCGATTTAGGGAAATCACAGAAAACCTAAATCAGGATGGGCGGACGAGGATTTGAACCGTCGTCCTCCCAAATGCGAGTCCAGTGTGTTAACCACTGTGCCCCCTCACTCGGTCATTCTTAGAGTACTCATTTAAAGCCAATTCTTGAAACTTGTGTTAGTAGGCTTTTTCAGTCTGCCAGTTCAATTTCTTCAGCATGTCTGTGACACTCTCCCACAGGTCAAACAAACCTCTGATCTGATTCAAATGGCTCTGAGCACTATGGGACTTAACATCTGTAGTCATCAGTCCCCTAGAACTTAGAACTACTTAAACCTAACTAACCTAAGGACATCACACAACACCCAGTCATCACGAGGCAGAGAAAATCCCTAACCCCGCCGGAAATCGAACCCGGGAACCCGGGCATGGGAAGCGAGAACGCTACCGCATGACCACGAGCTGCGGACCTTCTGATCTGATGGTAGAGCATTTGCCCGCAAAAGACAAAAGTCCCGAGTTCGAGTCTCGGTCCGGCGCACAATTTTAATCTGCCAGGAAGTTTCATATCAGTGCACACTCCGCTGCAGAGTGAAAATCTCATTCTGGAAACCTTTGGTCATTCATGCTGACCTTCTCTGTATAAGTTCAACATCCCCTTAGTCCTATTTGGTGCGGGTCCCACACACTTGGGCAATATTCTGGAATGAGTCACATGAGTGATTTGCAAGCAACCTCGTTTGTAGACTGAGTGCACTTCCCCAGTATTCTACCAATAAACCGAAGTCCACCACCTGTTATACCCACAACTGAGCTTATGTGATCATTCCATTTCTTTTACTGAGAAAATTCTGGTCCTATGTACAATTGTTGAGGTGTAAAGGCTTCTATCCAGTCACTTGCTGACCAGTCTGGTGTGGCAGTTGAAGATAGCAAAACAAAGACTGGAAGTTTTAAATTTCACGTTCAAGAAATCATTCACACAGGAAAATTGTTTGAATGTGCAATCATTTGACCATCAAACAGACAAGCATCTCAGGCATGGAAAAACAACTGAAGGAGTTGAAAACAACTTAAGTCACCAGAACTGGATGAAATCCCAAAGCAACTGGAAGAAAGCACGAGTGACTCCCGTGCATAAGTGCAAAAGAACAGACACACAAAATTATAGACCAATGTGCCTAACATTGGTTTGCTGCAGAGTCCTTCAACTTATTCTCATTTCAAATATAATAAATTTTTCTTGAGACCAAGAAGCTTATGTTTGCGAATCAGCATGGTTTCAGAAAGCATTCTCATGCTAAATTCAGGTTGCCCTTTTCTCACAAGATATACTGTGAACTATGGATGAAGGGCACAGAAAGATTCCATATTTCTACATTTCCAGAAAAGTGTTCAGCACCGTGCATCACTGCAGACTCTTAAAAGGAAATACAAGCATATGGAATAGGTTCACAAGTATGTGAGTGGCTCGAAGACTTCTAGTTATAGAAACCAGTATGTTGTTCTTAACAGCAAGTGTTCATCAGTGACAAGGGTATCGTCAGAAGTGCCCCAGGGAAGCGTCATAGGATCATTCTTATTCTTTATATTCATAAATGACTTGGCATACAATCTGAGCAGCAATCTGTGGTTGCTTGCTGACGATGCTATGGTGTATGGTAAGGCATCAAAATTGAGTGATTGTAGGTGGATGCAAGATAACTTAGACAAAATCTCTAGTTGGTGTGATGAAAGGAAAAATGTAAGTTAATGTGGATGAGTAGGAAAAACTAACCTGTAATGTTCGGATACAGCATTAGCAGTGTCCGGCTTGACACGATGACATTGTTTAAATACCTGGGCGTAACGTTGCAAAACGGTACGAAATGGGACAAGAGTGTTTGGATTGCGTTAGGAAAGGCGAATTATCGACTGCAGTTTATTGGTTGGATTCTATAAGAGTGCAGTTTGTCAGTAAAGGAGACCACATTAGGATGCTAGTGTGCTGCTGGGGGGATTGTGATCTGTACCAGGTCTGATTAAAGGAAGAAATCAAAGCAATCCAAAGGTGGGTTGCTATATTTGTTACTGGGAGGTTCGAACAATACGCAAGTGTTGCGGAGATGCTTTGGGAACTCAAATGTGATTCCCTGGAGGAAAGGTGACATTCTTTTTGTGGAACATTGCTGAGAAAATTTAGAGAACCAGCATTTGAGGCTGACTGCAGGACACTTCTGTTGCCTCCAATGTATACTGCGCATAAGGACCACAATGATATGACAAATTAGGGCTTGTACAGAATCATACACACAGTCGTTCTATTGCAACTGGAAAGGAAATGGCTAGTAGTGGTGCAGGTTATCCTCAGCCATACAACAACATAAGGTGAACTGTCGAGTATCGATGTACATAGTGTTACACCCAGATATTTGTATGAGTTGGCTGATTTCCACAAGCTCATTGATATTTTAGTCATAGGATGCAATGGTTTTTTTTTTTTTGCATTTTATGAAGTGCAAAATTTTACTTTTCTGAACATTTAAATCACATTAATACCACACAGGGAACAGTTGAAATTGTACTCCTGAAAAATCTCTTTGTAAGTAATATGAGGTTGTGTGGAGTTTTAAAAAAATTTATCAATATGGGAATCTGATTATTTAAAGAAGATAAAAATAAAATTATTTATTTATGGAAGAATCTGAATGATGAAAGTAGAGCTGATGCAGTCAGAAAAACTGAGCAGTAGTAGTTCGCCTCAAATAGTCCATAGACAGCCTACTGTTTGAAGAACCCACAAAGTGGAAGCGAATTATGTTAATTCCATATCTCTTTGTTCGCTTTATGTCCCCAAAGCAAAGTCATGTCTTTCACCATCATTCATATTGTGAGAGATTGTGGAGAGGTATCAGACTTTGCTGTGTGGTACAAAACTTTGTTGCAAGTCCTGTTATCAATTCAACTGTTTTAATCTGCCAGGAAGTCCCGTATCAGCACACACTCTACTGCAGAGCAAAAAATTCATTCTGGAAACATTCTCCAGGCTATGGCTAAACCACTCGCCACAATATCCTTTCTTCCAAGAGTGCTTGTCCTGCAATGTCCACAGAAGAACTTATATGAAATTTGGAAGTTAGGAGGTGAGGCAACACTGGAAGAAGAGCTATGAGGACAGGGCGTAAGTCTCGTTTGGGTAGTTCAGTTGGCACAGCTCTTACCCAAGAAAGGAAAAAGTCCTGGTTTCGAGTCCCGATTCGGCACACAGCTTTGATCTGTAAGGAAGTTTCATATCAGCGTACACACTGCTGCAGAGTGAAAAATTCATTCTGGAACAATTGTATTTTTGTTTAATATCTAAGAGCATTTCACTGTCATATTTATAATCCTACTGAAAACATATATTTTCCCATATTTCTCTGGTAGTTTCAGGCTTTTAATACACAGCCTGACAAAAAAGTGAAGAACCCAGAAGACATGGTCAGATGTCAATGAAACTTTGTATATGTGCACACCACTGGATGCCATATAAATGACAAGAGTTGCAATTCTATGTGACATGTACAATACCCACCAGAGGGCATTAATGTTGTTTGTGTTTAGTGTTGTTACGAGGTCTGACAGGATATATAAGGGGCATGAACAGTGTCAGATGTTACGTAATCACTGTGAAGGCAATGGAGATGACGTGTATTCATGTGAGCCAGTATAATCAGCTAATTGGAAGGGGTCTCATTATGACTCTCTAAAAAACAAAGCAACAAAAACCCCATTAACTTTATTTTCCCAAGTGATAGCCTGTGCTTTGAGTAATATTTTGGAGGAGGGGTGGGGGATTTAAGGAACATTCCTTACATTGTATACAATATTCAATGTAACGGTAGAGGATTTGTTGTTGTTGTTGTTGTTGCTTTTTGCAAAATCAAATACAAAATGTAAGTGTAGGCTACATTTCTTTCCGGTCTCGGTGGTTTCATTAAAAGGTATGGCAAATTATTTTCTACAATACTTACACTATAGAGTACATAACCTCCAAATTCCACACTGCCTGCATGATAAACAAAAAAAATGTAATTTATTTTCAAAAAGTTAGAAAGTGTTATTTTGTACCATCACAGTGTTGAAAATGACAAAACTTCCAAACTTTGAAATGCCACTAAAAAAGACATAAAATGCTAAAATTTGGTATGGTTATTTATGTTCATGACAGGACGAATAAGCTGTTTCGTCCAAATCTCAGGTGGTGGATGAGGTGACCTGGACGACTTGAAATATTCTGTGTAGGTCTATGTGTAAATTTGAGCTACCCATTTTCATTTTATCATAAATTCTGTATTATTGTGAGATGATCCTTAGACTAATGAGTAAACAAAAACTTGACAACAAAAATATAAATGATGTTCATTAAAGTCATTCGGATGCAGTTGCTTCTATTTCAGGTGGTGTTTATTACGTAATATCCTATCAGGCTTATACTATAAGATTAATACCTCAGCTTAGTTTTAGAACTAAAGTGCTATTTCACTGTTTGCTACGAAACTTTCTCAGTTCTTTTATGTGGTTTAATGTTCTTAATTTTGTATCTCAAGAACACGTTGTTGAGAATACAATGCTGTTGGTAAATACAAATTTTAGAAAAACCTTGTTTTAGTAAAAAAAACTGTGGTTCTGACAGTTTCCAAAATGTACTTTCATTTTAATAAGATGGTGAATGTTACAGCATTACTATTACATATCAATTTAAGGTGTATACTACAGCATTCACTATATCACCAGTTTTAGCTGGCTAGCATCAATCTTTTTAAAGTTACGGGCATTTTTGTTTTGTGACATTCTTCAAACAGTGATCAATTTCCATTTTTTAAAAACTGTTTTATACATCAGAAGGGGCTGAAATAATGGACTTTTCGTTTGATCCTTGAGTACATTCAATAAAGGAAATAGCAATAAATATATTACCTAACATTTGGCTGCTTTGACACATGCCCACCCTACATATGGTGTACGTAACATGAATAAAGGGGGGGGGGGGGCAGAGGTAAAGAGGAGGGAACTATGAAACGCTCGCTAAGGGTAACTCGATTTAACGCCTCTTATTAACTATTCCAATATTACAGAAAACTTAAAACTTCTGTGTGTTTAATGTGTTATGGGACAATGTTTGACCAGCAGCACACACACACACACACACACACACACACACACACACACACACACACACACACACACACACACTGTTCAGAAAAGGTCTTTTAGTGTTATACTATCCTCACTTAAAACTCAATTCTTGTGGGTACAATTTAAGTGCTGCACCAAGTGAGTATGTCTACCAGTCCGTTGTGCGTAAAAGTGAAAATATCACTACAGCTTTTTTACTAATTTTTCTATACATAATCATGGAACAAGAACTAGTTTGAACTTACTTTTACTAAGATAAAACCAACAAAACTGAAAACAGCATTTTCTATCAGGTAATAAAAAAAAATTATAAGTAAAGCACACTACACAATCAAGGATTCCTCAGAGAAGTCAGAGTGGTGATTAATAATGGAAGGCGATAATAACAGCACCCTGTCACATTACAATCCTGTAACAACTTTGCACGATCATGTCAATAACTACAGTGTTCAATAGTAATGCCTTGTCATTCTCCCAGGTTCAAAATCTCTCTCATTATGGTCAGATGCTGACAGCTTTTCAGTTTAACTAAGGGAAGGACATGCGAGTTTTCTAAACATATTGGATTTACAGCGGGGAATATAACATCAAGTTCGCGGTTCCAGACACATTGACAGCAGTGTTTGATGTGTGCAGCGATGAAGAGTGAAACTGTTTTTATATCAATGAACGTTATACATAGGGACCAAACAAATGACGTGGTGGTGTTACGCCGCAGAAATATTTAGGAGGATGAATTGACCGTTTGGATATAGGTTTTCTGTGGTTTTCCTAAGTCACTTCGGGTAGATGCGAGAGGGTTCCTTCACTGTTGCCACGTCCGACCACTTATGCTATCCTTTTAAAGCAGAATTATATGTTCTAAGATTATGCATTATGTATTTGTTTTGCACTTATTATTTTCATTGATTTATAATGAGAAATTCTACATTATTGTGAGATGACCCTTGAATGAATGAACCAACAAATTAATTAACTGGGGTCTTTTTTAACCTATACACTGTCTGCCGATGAAACATTTCCGTTCTTGCATCGAAGGAAAGGATTTGATTTGGTGCCAGTCATGTAGCAAACTGTAACTGTATATACATTAACTTAACTTTCAGGTTTTCGTAATTGCCGAAATCAGAAAAAATCGCCAGCAGATCGTTTCCGAGTTGCAGATATTAATGTGGGGACTTGACGATGCCAGATTCAGAGTAAAAGGAAGATAACAGTACATTATTACACTGTGCGAAAATATTATTGTAATAAGAACTATTCTCAGGAACTCAACAGCAACGATATCAAACATTAACATACACTACACAGTACACTATAAATAGAATAAAGTTCCCACAGATGTTATTTAGCCTCAGCGCAATTTCATGAATATTGCAAATCACGCTGGAAACAAATGAATTCCGCTCCCAACAAATTCGAACAGCCATGAACAGAAGCACCATAGACATAAATAACATAGATTGCGCACGCTTCTATCTCACGTGCCTTTATTTGCATATCCCACACTCATGGTCTACAGGTCTTACATAAAAGTCGCGACACGAACTGCTGTTAGTGTTAACAGTTGTTACTTGTCACCGTTTGACAGGTGGAGCGACACTAGTGCTCCAAGTGGCGACTAAGGACAACGTCAGATGCGTCTAAAGAAGCATAATGTCCCTTTCCTACGTGACGTACGAAATATTTGAATTAGTTTTTTGCCTCCAAGAACTTGTGTAATAACAGAAGACATAGATGTTTCTAAAAATGATTCTAAAACAAGCGCAAGTAGGGATAAAAATCATGAGTCCATAGGCAAGCTACAACACATTCGAGAAGAAACACTTGTGACGTTGGATACAACTACAGGTTGCCACGTCGATATCAAAAGGATGTACTCACCAATTCACTCGTATGAAGCACAGATACGTACCTCTATGAGCAAAAGGGATCAACGCCCCACTTGACGTTCCGTAGGCCTACTGTGTTTTAATCATTGTCGCCTGTTGCCACATTATATTATTCTAAGTGCGACAAGAAACTGCCAAATAGTGGGAGACATATGCTGTGTGTGTAAACCCTAAGTGCTCAAATACAGAATTGCTGCCATATGTTAAATTTGCCATTAGAGACATTTCACCCAATGACATATTGACTAGAATGAGATTTTCACTCTGCAGCGGAGTGTGCGCTGATATGAAACTTCCTGGCAGATTAAAACTGTGTGCCCGGCCGAGACTCGAACTCGGGACCTTTGGCTTTCGAGGGCAAGTGCTCTACCAACGTTTTTTTTTTTTGTTGTTGTTGATCTCATTTTGTTCTAGATTGTTCGTTGAATTTGTTCTTCGCGGACGTCTGATGACGCCTGTTCAGGTTGATCGTTGATTCGTTCACTCAGTTTTTTGTTACAGAGGGTAGCTAAAACCTCTGACCGAACACGCTGAGCTACCATGCCGGCTCCAACTGAGCTACCCAAGCACGACTCACGTCCTGTCCTCACAGCTTTACTTCTGCCAGTACCTCGTCTCCTACCTTCCAAACTTTACAGAAGCTCTCCCCGCGAACCATATTCACTAGTTTATCTGTACCTTCTGCTTCAATAGTGATATATAATGTCACTTATCCCACATTTTATTTGTATGCCTTCCACATCCCTCTAATGTATGCACTGATGGAAGCATAAACATTCTGACAAAACCAGTATGCCTAAGTTCTGTAATAAATTTAGAACAAACAGCTTATTTTAGTCGTTCCATATTTCTGCACGTTCCTCCTTCAATGGCATGCTAATCTGGCTTAACAGCAAGTCAACAGCATCCTATAATCTTCAATTTTTTTTTGTCCTTCACTTGATCCTTCTAATACAGTTTCTGTTGCTGTCTGCACTTGAATTGACACTAATTTTCCTTGTCCCGTAATAGTTTGCAAGAAGTGTAGTGATCTGCACATTGACACTTTACACGCTTTTGCAAGACACGAATAACTGCACTTAATCTAGCCACTACATCGTCAAAGTAGGTGTGTGTTGTCGATTCAGATGAATCTCGCACTGGAGATTTGAACTGGCTGCCTCTGGGCCACAGTAGTGTTTTACAGCTTTAGACTGATTGCCGAATCTTTTCACAGTTTGCGCTTCATCGTCAGCTGAGGACGTAACGTTAGCGACAGCTCTGGACCTGGAACAAATCCCGCTCACTTAACCATATGCTAAGCCCCGCCCACGGTCACCCACATGTTCCAGCACCAAACTTCTTAGTGTCACAGGTATACCAGTCATGAAAACTAGGGAAAAAATCAGTAATTAGTACTAATTTCTATTTTTCTGGTACCACTGCCAAAAGAGGATATTACTAAAGAAATAAAAATATCTATATTGAGTGTGTGAAGTGAAAACAAAAATAAAATTGTTTCATGAACCTTCTTCTGCAGTATCTTAAAAATCTGGCGTTTGTTAATCACAGTGAGCGCCAGTTTCCATCAACTTACTTACAAGGGAACCTCCCCATCGCACCCCCCTCAGATTTAGTTATAAGTTGCCACAGTGGATAGACCTTGAAAAACTGAACACAGATCAATCGAGAAAACAGGAAGAAGTTGTGTGGAACTATGAAAAAATAAGCAAAATATACAAACTGAGTAGTCCATGTGCAAGATAGGCAACATCAAGAACCGACAGAACACACGAGCGCCGTGGTCCCGTGGTTAGTGTGAGCAGCTGCAGAACTAGAGGTCCTTGGTTCAAGTCTTCCTTGGAGCAAAAAGTTTAATTTTTTATTTTCAGACAATTATCAAAGTTCAGGCGCTCACACATAATCAACTTCGCTCTCGAAAATTCCAGGACATGTTCAGATGTGCTTGGACATATGCAGGATTTGACGGTCTACACACGGAAAAATTTGAAAACGTAAAAAAATATGTTTTGACAGAGCACAGGGAAAAGTGTGCGAGTGTGAGACTTTTGGATTCATTTGTTGCAGTTTATGTGACAAACTCTTATGTTTTCATCACTTTTTTTGGAGTAATTATCACATCCACAAGTAAAACTAAATCGGGCAACGTAGAAGAATCTTTTTACCCATTCGCCAAGTGTACAAGTTAGGTGGGTCGACAACATATTCCTGTCATGTGACGCATATGCCGTCACCAGTGTCGTATAGAATATATCAGACGTGTTTTCCTGTGGAGGAATCGGTTGACCTATGACCTTGCAATCAAAAGTTTTCGGTTCCCATTGGAGAGGCACGTCCTTTCGTCTACTAATCGCACGGTTTTGCGGTGCGGCCGCAAAACACAGACACTAAACTTATTACAGTGAACAGAGACGTCAATGAACGAATGGATAGATCATAACGTTGCTAAAATAAAGAAAAATTTTTCGCTTGATGGGAGACTTCAACCAAGGCCCTCTCGTTCCACAGCTGCTCACGCTAACCACGGGACCACAGCGCTCCTTATCTCGGAATGTCCATGATGTTGCTTATCTTCGCGTGGACTACTCAGTTTGTATATTTTGCTTATTTTTTTATAGTTCCACACAAATTCTTCCTGTTTTCTCGATTGATCTGTGTTCGGTTTTTCAAGGCCTATCCACTGTGCCAACTTATAACTAAATCTGAGGGGGGTGCGATGGGGAGGTTCCCTTGTTAGTATAAGAAAGTCTGTTGAAAATATCTTTTAGTAGCAAAGCCAAGGATGCAGTCTATTATCTCGAGTGCCTAAAGTCAACTTGTGCATAAAGAAGCCAAAATCATTTTCTTCATTTGTTTGTGATTATCTCATCAAAATTAAAGAATACACATGTGAGATAATGTAGATATACTTAATGAAACCAATCAGATATTTCTGTATATGGCATACTTCATTAGTATTTCCATCTGTAACATGCGAATTTTTACTAGTGAACTCTTATGATAGCTTGCATGTTCCAGACATGAGATTATTTTACTTTAAATTAGTCTTTAGTGTTCGAAAGTGTAGTAGCTTCTGGTGAGTGATATGTTATTGTTGTAAAGTCGTTGCAAACACCTTAGTAAAATGAATTGTTGATTTTCTTAGTTGTAGAGCTGTCTGATGTTTAACATTTGTATATAATTTCGTCAGTGTCATTCCAACCCATCTTATTGTACTTAAATGAGCGTTGGAATTCAGTTTTGTCAGCACTTGGAAACAACAGCCAGGACTAGGTAATTTGTGTATGATAAATTTAGCAAAACTGCATACCTATGTTTCCATTCTGACAATGCATAAATTCTGTAAATACTAGCAGTTCCAGTTTACCGTAATGTATTCACATAATTTGACAACATCCTGACAAATGATCAGGGTAGTGAGCATTATATTCAGATGTTTTGTTTTTTACGTTACACTTTCCAACTTGTTCTACACCTATGAGAATCATCTCATTTTTGGGTCTATGGAACAAAAACTGCATATAAACTAATAATTGGGATGTGGATCTAAGAAACATGCTAGCAAACTGGGACAGCATGAAACAAATATCACATTATGTTTTTTTAAGGCCATAACCAGTGTTCTTGATGTATTGCTAAATTCTTTTTCCACCCTGAAGGGGGGATGTAATGGACAATGTAAACATTTATTTAAAAAATCATTACAGCCATATTTACTAATGTACCAATCTAAAATTTTGCATGTGTAAAGCAGAAGAGCTGTGTTACAACAGAAAAATATAATAAAATATGCAGGATTAATATTTTGCTAGAAGTTAGAATTTTTAATTTTTTGAAATTTCTTTTTAATAAAAAGCCCTTAACTCCAATTCCAATCACGCAACCAATCTGAAAATTTTACTCAAGTGTTTTGAGAAGGTTATAAGAACTACAGTTATTAATTTATGGCACAAATTGTATCATTAACGAAGTTTTTAATTTTGCACATTCAAAATTAACTTTTTTCTGCATACAATCATCTAAAAATCAGAACGTAATTGCAGGATCTCGAATGTTTTATTTCCAGGGAGTCAGCAACACATTGCGAGCAGTTCCTGAAAATTTCATAGCATTAGTGCATATGCTTTTTGAGAAAAAGCTTCTAATAACATAAAAAACGTAAAACAGAGAAAATGAAGAGCAAAGATTTTCTTCTCATACTTCTACATGTAAAACGATTACCTCAATTTCAAAATCCTCCATACTGATACTCCTCATCCTCCAGGTTTCTCTTCTGTCCTCTTCGAATCTGCCTGGCCTGTATATGCAGGTAAGGTACTGACTGATCTGTTAGCTTTTTTGACCCTGCTCTCGTCGATGGTGAAAAATACTTTCGTCGTAAGCACAGCAGGACCTATATAAACTCTCTTCAGCACTTCAATACTGTCATTATTTCCGTTATTGTAACATAAAACTGCACCATAAACACCTATTTTGAGAACTTCAAGTCCACAGAATGTCCTTCTTGAACACCTAACCCAAATTAAATTATTGAGGTTTTCAGTTGCATTTTGTGTCTTTCCATGAAGACACTTTCTCATTAAATCAGGGTTTGCAAGAAACCTGAACCTGTGCGTAATTGCATTCATAACAGGTTCTGGTAACAAGGTTTACCTGAATATGTCTCATTTCTGTTGTTGAACTTACACCAACCATCTTTCGGTCACAGATTGTGCATTGGTGTTTGGTTAGTGGATACTTTGTGGAAAAAAAAACTGGCCACTCAGCGCACATCATTGCCTCTAAATTATGTGTGTTTTTCGTGATAGCTCTCCCATAAAATAACTGAAGAGAATCAATTTCTTTCAGACTAAGCCTGCCTTTTCCTCCAAGAGATTTTCCATCCTCAAGTACTTCACCTTTCTTCTCTTTCGACAAGCGACAAAACCTACCACCTAGTCCCTTTTGGATGTGGCCAACACATTCCAACTTTTCTATTGTCGTATTGTACGGATTTTTATCTGTTATAGCTTTGAATGAAGAGGTGTCCTCATCACCAAGGTATCTAATAACGTACTGGTCCTCAGATCTGGAGAACATCCTCACAACTGCAGCAGGTTCCATGCCCCCACTTGAGCCACTATAATTTTAGAGCATGCTACTGCGTGCTTTACTTGT
The DNA here is from genome assembly GCF_021461385.2 of Schistocerca piceifrons. Lineage (NCBI taxonomy): Eukaryota > Metazoa > Arthropoda > Insecta > Orthoptera > Acrididae > Schistocerca > Schistocerca piceifrons. Next base: position 58,966,888 of record NC_060148.1, read on the forward strand.
TGAACACTGGTGGCGGTATTCAGACATAATTTCTACATCTACAACTTTACCTGAGTCAATACCAATAACTGATGCAACTTCATGCAGAGATGTGTGACCCCTTATCATCCAGGTAACATCTACACACACAGGTCAGTAACATTTGTAGGAGATACACTGCCATGAATATCTACCCCAGAATCAATTTCTTTTTGGTTTATTTCCATCAGTTCCTCCACTGCTTTGTTGATAGAAGCTTTGGCAGTATCACATACAGCATCAGACATTTCTTTATTTACTTTTTCAGACCTTGCACAAGGTGGAGGCATATTCAGAAAACCACACAATAAATTACCTCCTTCCCTGCCCTTTCCAAGGCATCTCAGAGCACATGTTAACCTAAAATCGCTTTCATAGGTACCAGTGTCAGTCTTTTTGGAGGAGGAAAATGAAAATTAATAGCCACACGAATTACAAATTAATTTAAAATCACAAGCTTTTCCCACTCCTCTTTCTTCAACAACAATAAGCCATTCCGTATTTTTACAGCTAACACATGAACATGAAAACTTCATGGCCCGGCAGAGAAGCTCTAAATCAATAAGTCTGAACCCAGAGGAATACATATCAACATCATTCACGCACCTGTGCAATTCTCCTGTCCCAGATTGCGATGCTTCATTTCAAGCTGCTTCCTCTTTTTGGGTCTAGTTTAGCAGGGGATACAACCTGTCGGCTTTGACCAATGACGTCAGAATTTGCCAGAGAGAATGTATTACAAAGATGAAAGAGCTGAGAAGAATGTTCAGAAACAAAGGAATGCGAGAGAGAAAAACTTTACTTCACATATATAAGGGCCAGTAGTATTTTCACGTTAACGATATCGGGTATTTATGTCTTAGTATTTCTCCGCAAAATACAATGGAAAGAAATGAATGGAATATATTACTAGCAAAGAGTACATCACGTTACATGCACGGGTATGTCAGTTGTATCTTGAAACTCTTTCGAACTATATTGCTTAAGTGCAGTACGGGATACAAGTTTAGCGTACGTCGATTTCTTAGTTTTAAGTAGCATTGCTGTCCTGTTGTTCACTTGAAATATGTATCGCCTGTTTCACTAAACCGTAAATGAAACACCCGATACAAATTAAAAGCTCATTCGAAGTGTGTTGCCTAAGTACAGTACGGAAAACGAGTGTGTCGGAAGTCGATTTCTTCGTTTTCACTAGCATTACTGTTGTGTTCTTCACTTGAACGATATATCCTCCGCTTCAGTAAACCCTAAATGAAACACGGCATACAAAGTTTAGTTGTGTCGGGGGCTTCGCAAGTACACATTCGAAAATGTCGTACTGATACTAGAGCTGGAAAACTAAACAAGATCGACAGCTGTCAAATTTCTGTTACGTACTTCACAACACGAAAATACACATATTGGTGGAATAAAACAGTGAAATATGGCAAAATAGTGAAATACAGTGAAAGAAGCAAATGGAAAAGTGAACTTACCACACGGAAACGTCGAGGAATAACGGAAGCTCGCCTAGACAGACAGTTAACGAAAATCACATACCCACACTCACAACAAACACGACATTACGAAACCTCTCCCTCCCTCCCAAGCTCTCTTCCTCACACACACACACACACATTCCCCAACTCCCCTTCCCTCCCTCCCCTTCTCTGAAATTAACTGAGATGTTTGGGACGGTACATTTTGCCAACGTGTTTAGTAAAACACTCAAACAGGCAATATGTCCGCGGAATACTTTGTCTCCACGAATACTCATCTAGGTGGCTTTCAAGAGTCGAAATCTGACGTTTCCCTTTCCCTATTTTACCGCTGACCAGTAACCCTCTATCCTGTTAGTGCAGGCGCCTGGCGATAGAGATCTAAATTCAATGTTGTGGTTTACTACTAGATGTTGATAACCCCTATCCCCTAAATCCCTATATAAGGAAAACCCGTCTAAAATAACAATAGAACCCTCTGCAACCTGATCTTCAGTTAACCTAACCAAAACTTCCTTACTTCTATTTGGTACTACTGTAAACACTACATCGTCACAATGCTGACTCATACGACATTCATGCAAACAGAGCCACACAGGAAATCTTAAACACCAACCGTTTGTGATTTTCATTATGTCTCTCAGGGCGAGCTTACATTTCTCGAACCACGTTCCCCTCGTAATAGATCGCCATAACCGGTCTCTACTGCCCTACCATACAAATAAGTCGTGAGTGTGGCGACTTGATACACTGGTGAGGCGCATATGTTCGCCGCACTCACGACATCGGACGTATTCAGCAATGAGACCGCACATTTGCAAGAAGCAAATTGTGGTCAACATGTCTTCGCCCATGGCTTCTCTTAAATCGTCAAGATTCATTGGGATAGACAAATCCATTCCTATAAAAGAAAATAAGACACTAAAAATTGTTCTACAGAAAAAACTAATACTCCAAATTACCTCAATATCACTACGAAAACTATTAAGTACCGTCTGAATAAGAAACAAACAATTAACTTAATTAAATCACACGATTAATAATTTAACGAATACCAAGCGATCGCTTTTAGATTCACATTCAATTATTTTAATGATTGCGCTTATTGGAACACAGAACTGTTCCATTATCTACGTCTCGAAGTGAAGACATTACTATCTATGACTAAGGTATGACGTCATTGGTCAAAGCCGACGGGTTGTATTCCCTGCTTCATTAGACCCCTCTTTTTTATTGGTAACCCGATTTCCACGAAACTTTTGTTTCCTAAGCACAGTTTTTCCATCACTCATTATGCATAAATCTTGACTTCCACGTAAAGGTTTGCGAATTCAACCCTCCATCTACTAATATGTGTATTGTCAAAACATAAGTAAACTACATGTAAGAAAATTTTCAGGTGAAGATATAGATGCCAGCCAGAGATATAGATGAAAGGCAAAGATATCGAAAGAAAATAGCCTTCACACTGACAAAAATTCCGTTTCAGCAAGCAGTTTCAAAATGTTGGAAAAGGTGGAAGTGGCTGCCAGTGCAGAGTTAATCAGTTTAACAATTTGAAGGCATTTCTAATGCTGCTATCACGATAAAATTCACACACAATAATGACTAAACTGTGAAGATCATGAAAATAATATTTTTGAAAAATCGATTTTTTGGACCAAAATCCATTACATCCCACCTTAAAACATTGCAGAAAAACTTTACGCTGTGTGAATCACACACATAGAATGTTTGGGTCGCACTAGCAACAATACTGCGATTAGGCTCCCCTGCAGAACTTCAGCCAAAATTTGTATTTTGTCACACATACTGTCTGAATTTTGAAACTTACATCTCATCTAGTGTGTTTGCTCCACTTTCTCTAAGTTCTTCCTCTTATTCTTTTTCTGGTAGTACTACTTAATCCCAACATTGAGGTTACAGTTTTCAGCTTTTCTTTTCCTTACACTGAAGCAAATTTCCTCTGAATCTATTCACCTAAATACCGAGTACTTGTGTTTAAAGAGTATTGTGTAAGTTCAGGTGCTGTCTTCTTCACCTACATTTTCTGTAGAAGTTGCTGTCACAGCTGTGACCAAATCAGCTAGTATAGGGTTTTGTAACGTCTGTCTTCCAACTTGATTGAAAACCAAAGGATACATATTTAATGCTCATACCTGAAAGTCCTTAAACTTTTCTGTACTCTTGCATTACATCTATATGTACTGCATTGGCATGATTTTGACTGAGTTAGTATAACAATGACAAATCTTACATCACTGTAAGATGATCCCTGAATGAATAAATAAACATTGCAACCACGTGGTTAGTTTTTGGCATTTAAAAAGAATACATTCATGTGGACATATGCACTGTACAAATGAAACTGGAAGCAACAGAGATACACACTTTCATATCAGTCTATGGAAGTCACCAGGAGACAACATACTGATGTTAATAAAGGTTCCACTTTACCACAGGCCATCTTGACAGCTGTCTGGCAACAGCCTGGAGTATGGAGGGAGAAGGAGTAGCTATAGGAAGTGAGGTCATGTTACCCAATAGTGTAAAACTCTAGTAATTTATTTTCCAGTGAGAGAATTTCCATTGCTGCAACTGGACTAGAACCACAATTTAGTACTTTACCTTGAGACATATCTGTGTAAAGATTTCATTGTTTCTGAATTTGCAAATGCATAACTTTCCATCGAGTTGTCATGTACTTCTACAAATTGGCATTTTTCATCTCTTACCAGGATCACTGATTGCAGCAAATCGAGGACATTTAAGTTGAAAATGTTTTGCTTTTGTGTTGTCTACAAGGACGATCCATTAATGTACGATTGTTCATCACATTCTCTCAGGTTCAAACAAATAACACTTACTCTTTTCCCCCCTGCCAACCTATTTTGTCTAAATTAGGTTAGTTCAGCTGAGAGTCAACATTTGCTCTCCTAGACGCTACCACCCACTTAATACTGATTCAAATAAAAATGTTTTCCACTATTACAGTTTTTTATGCAGAACAAAATCAGAAAGCCATTACATTACTCTATTATTCATCTGCGTCCACAAGGGCTCTTTCTCACAACAATGTAACAACACATGTCCACATTTGTGTAATTTTATATTGTGCACTAGGTTTTGTTTGTGTTGTCAGAGGACTCATAATATAATAGTTCATTTCAATATAAATATGTTACCATTAGAATAGCAAGTTGAAGTTTCAGTGTTGACAGATTATCCATGTAAAGTAAAAAGATAGACTGCTCTTTCTTCAGTCACCTACATATAACTAAACGGAATTATAGAAAAAAAACTGTGTGCATGTGTTTCTTTCTTGTATATATTTCCTCAGAAGATCACTTTTCAGATGATGTTTTGTTTCCCCTCACCTCACAGTTTCATATCCCTTGTGTACTCGCATTTTTTATTCCAATTGTCCTGTCTCAGGCAAAATCATTCACTCTGCAGGTGAGTATCTGTTCTTTTGAGAACTGTTACTGTCTTCATATATATAGTTAAAGGCTACCCAGCCATTGACCTTCGTCTGTGCGAATGGGCACAGGGTGGCCAAACTCTTATAGGAATCGCCAAAGTGTGCGTGAGTAATGAGTGGATGGGCAAATGTCTATAAGGTACATTACATATGTAGACTTGTGGACAGTTGTGAATGTGAGTCTCGCGGGAAGTGTGCAAGGGATAAGTACCTTCAGTCGCGCTATTCGTCTGTGTCCTCGGTGGCTCAGATGGATAGGGCATCTGCCATGTAAGCAGAAGATCCCGGGTTCGAGTCCCTGTTGGGGCACACATTTTCAACTGTCAACATTGAGGTATATCAACAACACCTGCCGGCAGCTGAGGGTTTCAGTTAGTCATCATTTATTGTTCTACGAGTTTTCACATATCTCCATAAGATTTTCAGTATTATAAATTGTGTGCTGCATGGGAGTCTAATAGTTTAATTTTGAAAAAGCAAGATTTGCAACTCGCCACATGGAGGAGATATTGAGTCACAGGCAGGCCCAACAAAAGACTGATATACATGTGAGTTTTAGACCAAAAGGCCTTGTTCATCACCAGATAGTGTTCGTTTGTGAGAGGGTTGTGGTTGCATGAATATGTAAATTTTCTGTGTTAGAAGAAGGCCTTTTGGCAGAAAGGTCACATATATAGCAATATTTTTGTTATGCCTCTCAGTAACTAAACAGCTTTTCTTAATATCATTTTTATTCCATCCTCGATTTTCCCTTGTTTGATTTCAATTTTTAAAGTATTTTCGCACAGTGGTGCGTGTTTGAGTAACCATAAAGAATCCTTGTTATGAAGTCACCTTAACTAATCAGTGTAGAACTACACACTAAGAATTATGTACAGTATACAGATAATTAGATAGCATTGAAAGTTGTCAACAGTAGTTCACAACTCAGGCAGCCACAGGTACTGTGAAGGATACATGCAGCACATTATAAAACAGTCGGATTTTTGTGATGGGTGAGAGCTGGGAACATACATTGTATACTTTCACTGAGAAGCACTGTAGCACCATTTGTAAGTTGTACATTACTCTGTAACATTACTAGGATGACAGTTTCATTAACAAATATTTACCAATCTTCATAAGTGATGAGCTTTCAAATGTACCACATCATATTTCCAATGGGTAAGTTTAATTATGCAAAATAGACAAAGTAATCAATAAGATGCAAATTCTGTAAAGATATTCTTTTATTGTTGTTGTTATAAGTTGTACATGACCTGCTATTGGATATCTGTAGTTCAAAGTAGTCAATCAACTAGTTTTGATAGGGTGATAAACTCAAGAGTTTATTAATGACAAAATGTAATGGTTATGAATGATTTCACTTTTGACTATCATAGATGATTAAAAAACTTGAAGTGCTTGCTAAAATGAAATATTAAACTCTGAACACTTCAAAAACACAAAAGCATTTTTCTCACTGTATCCACTGCAAACAATTAAGGAAATTCAGTGTTATTACTGTTTTATGGAGCCAAGTATTTTAATTGGTGAAAGATAGATAATAGTGTGTTTGAAACAAATTACAATTACCATTACTAAAATGATCTAAAACTGAAAACCAGTATTTGCTTGGCAAAGGTTGCACAGAACATTAAAGTATCTGCTAAACATAAAAATAAAAAAAGAATATACTGTGTACATTAAATTATGCCCTACAGTGGGTGTGAAAGTGTAATAAATCAAGATAGGGATATGACATCACATGTATGTTATGTAAAACAAATCAAAATACTGGGCACCAAAAATATAGTACATTGGGAATAGGATCTGCAAATACCATTGATCAAAATATGAGAAATGAGTTATCACATTAACATTCATTCAGTTGCACTGAAACACATAGGCTACAGGCTCTGAGCTTTCACATGGATCAGAGTATATGCAAAGTAGTAGTTTTAGAGTTATACATATATAGTGGGGAGAACCAGGTAGACATAGACTACTGCTGAGAACAAATACAGAATACATAGATGATTTCTTTTGGATTCTCACAACAGCCTTAATAAATTTGAAGGAGAACTGTAGGGTCCTGCCCACTCGTCTCTTATACGGTGCCTGAAGGATGTTGCTTTCTTGGATAGCTATACAACATTTCAAGCAAATCACATTAATAGTTTTTATTACAATAAAGAAGACTGACAATACTTAACTTTCGATTTACAACGAGTTGTCTCAAGTGATGGGCGACATGCAAACATTCAGTGCCCTTCACTATATACAAGTCCATGTAAGCATTCACACTCGCTCATAAGTCACTGCTATGGTTAATATAGCTGCTCATCTAAGCCTCTCTGTTAGTGTCTGTCTCCTACTGCCCGGCAGAGGCTGGCAGGAATGGCGCTTAAGTTCTATTCTTGTAGAGGCCGCTCCTGTCATGGTGTCATCCTAGTCCACAGGCTATTGGCTGATGTCATCACACAGCCGTCTCTGCTCTTCTGTTCTTCATCTTCATGCTGTAGCTTGTCGATACATTGGATCATTCCTCACCCCAAAAGCGGCGGACCATCATCGGGTAGGCAGTGTGACCACTGTGGGGGAGGCTGGAGTGTGGACGAATCGCGGGACCAGAAGCTGTAGGCGCAGGGGACGTCAAGCTTCCGTCCATACCGCGCCATCCGGCCTTCACCCTGGCAGAAACCTCCCCCAGAAAACGACCAGAAGGATACACGTCCATCTCCTGCTGCCATGAACCAGAAGAAGAAGGTGGCGACTAGTGCGGCGTGGGCGGGTCCAGCTCCATCGGTAGGACGAGAGGAGGAAGAGGAAGCGATGGCTCTTTCTCCATGGCGTCGTCCCACAGTGTCGTGATGTCACCATCTGGGGGCTGCTGTGGCTGCGCTGTCCTCTGGATCTATGTATCTGGGGAAAGAAACACTGAAAGATCATCGTGCACATGATAGAGGCAAAGTTGATTTTAATGGCAGCACTGCAAGCCATCTGGACCTGAAATAAGATACATGCAAGAGCCAAGTCGACAGACGATCGCCGGCTAGTATGGCTGAGCGGTTCTAGGCGCTTCAGTCTGGAACCGACTGACCACTACAGTCGCAGGTTCGACTCCTGCCTCTGGCATGGATGTGTGTGATGTCCTTAGGTTAGTTAGGTTTAAGTAGTTTTAAGTTCTAGGGGACTAATGACCTCAGATGTTAAGTCCAATAGTGCTCAGAGCCATTTGAACCATTTTGACAGACGATCTCGGCTCGCGCTTAAAGTCTGCTGTCACTAAACACCCTTTAAAATACAATATCAGTAATGGGACAATGCCGGTCTCAAGCCACTCTGCATAGTTGCCGGATGTATCCAAGATAGTGGCGATTACGTCCTCCAAGACTTGGCAACAGTGGATGATGTCATGCAAGATGACAGCCATGACGTCATTCAAGATGGCGGGAAGTTTGAATTTTGGTGGGGAAATGCCACACCACCCTCCCCCAGAAAAAATGGCGCGAAGTTCAAATTCCAACAGGATAATGCACCACACCTCTAATGTCTCTACTGAGCAAAGAAAATGGCGGGAAGATATTTAACTTTTGCTACCTCCACTAATCTAAGTCACCCTACCACCATTTTCCTCCTACGAACTGGAGCCCAGTTTGAATTCCAACATGATAATGCATCACACCCCGGTTATCTCTACTAAGCAAAGAAAATGTCGAGCAGATACCTCACTTGAATTTTGGTGGGATGACAGGTCACTTAGGGTTTCGCTGCTGGTGCGAAAGAAAACTGTGGGAAAGAAAGCACACTTGTACTAACCTCCTCCTAAGAAGGCGAGTTGGTCAATGACAGTGAGAGAAGGGTCTTTTACCCTAAGACGGCGAGAATGCTCTGCGACTCCCATACGCAGAGAGATGGATCATAAATTAAATACTGTGCACGAAGTCTAAGAAATATGTAGAGTGCTGTCTGGTATACTTTGATGATTTATGTGTTCGAGAACTAACTGTGAATGGGCGTACTGATCAGTCATCTATCCATGTTCAAAATGATACTCGCAAAGTAGAGAAGGGATGGTTTAGCTACGATACTGAAACTGGCGACAGATACTGTCACATGATTGGCCGGTGTAGGAGTTACTGTAAAATTCTTCACACTATCAAGTGTGTTGCTTAATTTTACAGTACATCGGCAGTGTCTTTTCTATCCCATCCATGCATTGGTGAGCTGTTGGATGCCACATAATGATTGACTGACGACGCTTGTTTGAGTTAGGGAAAATGTTCGGTGGATAGGTGACAACTTCTGGGGGTAGCTAGCAGCAAAAGAGTGATCGTGTACGTGAATGCAAAATGAGGAATCACTCGAAATGGAGTATGGAGCCACAATCTATTCCATCAATGCGACATACAAGACTAAATGTAGAGGTCGTCAATCACTTTCAGGTGGTAGTTTGGAAACTCTCCACAACACAGCCAAACTCTTCTAGTTTCCTTATGTTGCAACTGTCTTTTATTTAAAATCATCCAGTGTTATGCTATACATCGTAAGAATATGATTTACACCATGTGATGTCTAGTTTTCTGTGAGAGGCCGTGGATCAGAGCATCTTAATGTCAGTTTAGAACCTGACACAGGCATCGAAGTCTTGGCAAAAAAAGGGAAATATTTGCCATTGTAGAAAAGCGTGTTAGAAAACAGTGTTTGAAACAACTAAACAGGACCAGAGGAAGTATCTCATACGATCATTCACCTAGAGTATAGGTAATCAGACTTTAAAGTGGCCTCTGCGATGGCTGCACTCTGCGCTATTCTGGGGAAGTATTGTGAAATCTGTTTCTCCGCACTGGAGGTCTGCTGCAGCTATGTGTCATTGCGCCCGCATCGATGGCTAGGTGGCTTGTAAATCGTATAAGCTTTTATAGTGCGTAATTGGTATATGTTGGGGGGTAGAGAATAACAATGATAGCATGCTGGGCTGATTGATTTGAATGTACACGGATCGGTAGCACTTGTATCTAGTTTGGGGACAGACCACATTGTGCGCAATTCCACCGTATGCTCAAAACACGGTTCTGCCGCAGTAACTCAGGTCGTTCTGTTTCTACACGGGTTGCAGAAGGTTGTGGATATGTCTTCTCACACTTCTGCTCTGTTCAACCTTAAATTGGAATGAACACTTGTGGAAAGCTGTAGCAATGGGCACGACTACAAGATGTGTAGGGTGTGACTAAAACCAGGTTGTAATTTTACTGTAGTAGACAAGTTCGAGGAAGGTGACTCGTTTAAAGATATGAGAGTGTCTGAAATATAATTGAGCCTATGCAAGTATGTGCTTGAATGGAAAGACCTGATTCTAAATGATGGACATAGTTTCTAACACATAGCGTAACATTAGAAGCTAATGTACATTTTTCTCCTTAGGTCCTCAGTCGGCACATCGTCTACTACTACTGTTTGTGCTCCTTCTCAATCAGTCATTGCCTATAACTCAGCAGATATATCGCGGAACCTCTGATATGGTCTCGAGACAGAATGCGTTGCAAATACTAAAGAATTTTCTAGTTGGAGCAGTGTTAGGGAGTCGCAAATACCTATTACATATCAATTCCAGTAGGCGAATCACTTTCAAAGTTCATTGATTTTATCACGAGGTTGCATTGTTGGCTGATAGATAATACGTATTCGTACGATCACCGTCACGGTATTTGTCCAGAAAACACCACCTCATTCAGAGCTAATGTCGTACCTCGATTTGTAAAGCGGATATAGCATTTGACATGGATACTTGTGTGCACCTGTAGAACCAAGACCGCTTGTGACAGTAGCATGCAGTAGTTATTGGGATCGGATTCTTTTCTTTAACTTCTGGTCGATTACATCTATGACACTGTGGTAAGACTCGCAAGAAGAACGTAACAGACATGCACACCGATAGTTGATTCTCGGTTGGTATTATTTCGTATCGTAGGCAAACAGTTATTGACTAAGTATTATACTAAGTACTAGCGCTGGGTGCGTGATATGTTCGTATTTGACCATCAGGTTTATAAAAATACCTGTGTTTGTGTAAAGGAAATGACTATGTCCAGTCCCAAGATGGGTTCGGATTTGACTTGGAGTACTGTGATAGCAAAGGGAAGAGTATGTCAAGTAGTGAGTGAGATACAGATATTTTCATTTCCAGAGCCACAGCCTTCAGCGGGGTGTATTTCCAATACTTCGCTCATTGCCGAATGCTGTCAATTGAGATCACAATCGTAACATTTAATTGTAAGTATAATGATAGAAGATATATGTGGCCAGTTTTCTAGAATGTTTCTGTGAATGCAAAGTCTGTGGTGGTGTTGATTCACATTCCCCGTTAATAGCATCAGCCTTCCGAATGCAGGGGCCTGTTGGAGTGTAGGAATCTATCAAGTTAACTTTGCAGTCGTCTAGACGACCGAATAGCGAACTAATACTTGGTATGTGTTGGGTGGCTTTCGTGATCAAGTGGAAATTTGAGAAGATTGTGTATGGATGTGCGTTTGCGGTGGAGCGCTTTTCCCTCCTGTGTAAATTGTTCGGTTGAGCACTTCTGGACATTTGTTGAGGGAAGATCAGTTGTGGTGTGTGGATACAAAAAATGGTTCAAATGGCTCTGAGCACTATGGGACTCAACCGCTGTGGTCATAAGTCCCCTAGAACTTAGAACTACTTAAACCAAACTAACCTAAGGACATCACACACATCCATGCCTGAGGCGACCGTAGCGGTCGTGCGGTTCCGGACTGTAGCGCCTTTAACCGCTCGGCCACTCCGGCCGGCTGTGTGGAATACACATTTGCCTGTTCTCTAGACATGGGAAGGACCTTAGTTGGTTTGTAAATTATCTGAGTGATTTAGTGGTTTACAGCATGCTGCACCTCTCTAAAGTTTGGGGTTTGTAGAGAAATAATTTCCGGTCTGTATCTTGGGAATTATATTGCGCTAGCGATATGTATGGTGCTGTCTAGTGCTTGATATCGAGAAGTGCCGCGAAAATGGTATAATATTATGGCGAAATAACGGGTGTTCTTGTAATCCCCGAGTCTGGATATGTGCGTGGAAAACCGAATGAGCAAGGAAGCACAGACAGTAATGCGTGTCTTGTGAGCAGGTCTGTAGGCTGTGCTATGCGTTATTTGGACGGTTCACGAGTACTGCGCGTGTCTACACATCACTGTGAAGCATTATTTAGGAACAGTTTGCAATTGTGTACTGAAATTATTTCGAAAAATTAGGAGTTGTTTGCGTGTCTGCAGACTGTGTCTTGTGACCCTAAGCACGTCAGGGTGGGTGTTTTGTGTCAGTGTGGTAAATATACTCCATCCCTAAATAATTTATTTAAAAATAAATAGAGTGCACTTCTTCCTTACTCTATACAGCAGTCCAGAGCAGGCTGAGTAATTTTCACGCCATTTTCCCCCTACAGACCACCACCTTGGATTACATCACAGGAGGGAAGACAGCACCATCTGGTGGCAGTACTGTGTACTAGGTCAGTTGTACTCTAAATCTCATGGTGGAGAGATTGTTTGCAAAATAAGGACTTGCGTCCAAGAGTTGTTTTCTCACTATTTTACCACATCATCTTGGGTTATGTTACAGGAGGGATGACAGCATCCTCTGCAGGTGGTACTGAGTACTAGCCTTTATAAAAATGGCTCTGAGCACTATGGGACTTAACATCTATGGTCATCTGTCCCCTAGAACTTAGAACTATTTAAACCTAACTAACCTAAGGACAGCACACAACACCCAGCCATCACGAGCCAGAGAAAATCCCTGACCCCGCTGGGAATCGAACACGGGAACCCGGGCGTGGGAAGCGAGAACGCTACCACACGACCACGAGATGCGGGATAGCCTTTATACAGGAGCCTTATACATGAGACTTAGACATGAGTTATGTAGGAGTTGTTTGCATGTCTGTATGCTGTGGCACATGTCAGAGCACGTGTTCTGTATCACTGTGATAAATATACTCCATTCCTAAAAAATTGCTCCAAAATAAATGAAGTACACTCTTTCCTCTCTGTATCAGCCTAGTGCAGGTTGCGTCCTTTTACCACCAACCCCTAGGAAGAGGTGGCAGCCGGATGATTTAGGTTAGTGGAGGTGAGCTTTGTTTGCTACAATTTTCTTAGGTTGGTAGCAAAAGCACAAGTGACATTTCCTCACTGCCAAATTTCAAACTTGGCGCCAGTTACTAGGAGAAGGTGACAGTCGGGTGACTGAGGTTAGTACAAGTGCGCTTTCTTTCCCACAATTTTCTTTCGCACCAGCAGGGAATCCCTAAGTGACCTATTTTCCCACCAAAATTCAATCTTGCGCCAGTTCGTACCAGGAAATGGCGGCGGGTGACTTAGGTTAGTGGAGGTAGCCCAAGTATGATATCTTTCCGCCATTTTCTTTGATTAGTAGAGGTGTGGTTCATTATTCTGTTGGAGTTTCAACTTCGTGTCATTTTTTCTGGGGGAGGAGGGTGTGGCAGTTTCCCGCCAAAATTCATACTTCCCGCCACCTTGAATGACGTCATGGCCGCCATCTTGGATGAAGTCATGCGCTGTTGTCAAGTCTACACGACTCCATCTTGGACGACGTCATCGCCGCCATCTTGGATACATCTGGCAACAATGCAGAGTGGCATGAGACTGGCGTTGTCCCAATACTACTATCATGTGGTGTGAATCGATACATACGGGTTTTCTTCCTCGCCGGATGCTGAGGAGGATGGAGAAGAGGAGCAGTGTCTGATGGCGGTGGCTGTGAAGCAATTCCGCCGGCGATGGCCCATCTCCAGGGTGTGAACGATAGGAGGTAAGAAGCAGTTGTAATGTTTAATCACTGGTGTGTGTGGAGTGAAGTTTGGCCATTTACTGCTTGAAGGTACTGACGAAATGTTCCACGTCACCGTTTCACTGTGGATGGGACGGTACACTAGATGCTGTATGCCATTGCATTCACAGAATGTTTCAGATTCAATTGACGTGAACTGAGGGCCGTTGTCTGACACTATTACTTCAGGTAAACCTTCGAGGCAAAAAATGGAGGACAACACCTGAATTGTGCTACGTGACGTTGTCCAGATTATTGGCACAGCCAAAGGAAATATGCTATAAGAGTCAACCACAAGCAACCAACGAGTGTTCCAAAATGGTCCTGCAAGGTCTATGTGCACACATTGCCATGGTGATTACGCTTTGGTCAAGCAGAGAATGTTTTGTGGCAAAGAAGAGTGATTTTCCGCACATGCATGACACTGTGACATCATCTGTTTCATTTGGGCACCCATATCCTGCCAAGTACAGTGTCGACACGCTAAGGAGCAATCCCCCAGTGTCCTTGGTGAAGTAACTGCAAAGCTTTAGGGATCAACATACATGACAGTCCACTGTCAGTTTGAACAAGAATTACACCTTTCTGTACAGCGAGGCTATTTGTTCAAATCTGAATCAGCTTCCGTGGCCTACGCAATTTTCTTATACACTCCTGGAAATTGAAATAAGAACACCATGAATTCATTGTCCCAGGAAGGGGAAACTTTATTGACACATTCCTGGGGCCAGATACATCACATGATCACACTGACAGAACCACAGGCACATAGACACAGGCAACAGAGCATGCACAATGTCGGCACTAGTACAGTGTATATCCACCTTTCGCAGCAATGCAGGCTGCTATTCTCCCATGGAGACGATCGTGGAGATGCTGGATGTAGTCCTGTGGAACGGCTTGCCATGCCATTTCCACCTGGCGCCTCAGTTGGACCAGTGTTCGTGCTGGACGTGCAGACCGCGTGAGACGACGCTTCATCCAGTCCCAAACATGCTCAATGGGGGACAGATCCGGAGATCTTGCTGGCCAGGTTGTTGACTTACACCTTCTAGAGCACGTTGGGTGGCATGGGATACATGCGGACGTGCATTGTCCTGTTGGAACAGCAAGTTCCCTTGCCGGTCTAGGAATGGTAGAACGATGGGTTCGATGACGGTTTGGATGTACCGTGCACTATTCAGTGTTCCCTCGACGATCACCAGTGGTGTACGGCCAGTGTAGGAGATCGCTCCCCACACCATGATGCCGGGTGTTGGCCCTGTGTGCCTCGGTCGTATGCAGTCCTGATTGTGGCGCTCACCTGCACGGCGCCAAACACGCATACGACCATCATTGGCACCAAGGCAGAAGCGACTCTCATCGCTGAAGACGACACGTCTCCATTCGTCCCTCCATTCACGCCTGTCGCGACACCACTGGAGGCGGGCTGCACGATGTTGGGGCGTGAGCGGAAGACGGCCTAACGGTGTGTGGGACCGTAGCCCAGCTTCATGGAGACGGTTGCGAATGGTCCTTGCCAATACCCCAGGAGCAACAGTGTCCCTAATTTGCTGGGAAGTGGCGGTGCTGTCCCTTACGGCACTGCGTAGGATCCTACGGTCTTGGCGTGCATCCTTGCGTCACTGCGGTCCGGTCCCAGGTCGACGGGCACGTGCACCTTCCGCCAACCACTGGCGACAACATCGATGTACTGTGGAGACCTCACGCCCCACGTGTTGAGCAATTCGGCGGTACGTCCACCCGGCCTCCCGCATGCCCACTATACGCCCTCGCTCAAAGTCCGTCAACTGCACATACGGTTCACGTCCATGCTGTCGCGGCATGCTACCAGTGTTAAAGACTGCGGTGGAGCTCCGTATGCCACGGCAAACTGGCTGACACTGACGGCGGCGGTGCACAAATGCTGCGCAGCTAGCGCCATTCGACGGCCAACACCGCGGTTCCTGGTGTGTCCGCTGTGCCGTGCGTGTGATCATTTCTTGTACAGCCCTCTCGCAGTGTCCGGAGCAAGTACGGTGGGTCTGACACACCGGCGTCAATGTGTTCTTTTTTCCATTTCCAGGAGTGTAGTTCTGCGGAAGAGATTGAAATAGTTCAGAATCATGAGCATCGATGTGACTACAAGATGCAGCAGAAGTATCAAAGTCTCTGTCAGGGCCAATCGGAACATGTGAAAGTGCGTCCGCACTACCACGTTGCGCTGTTGGACGATACACAATCTCGTACTGGTATTGAAACAACAACAAAGACCATCTTTGCACTTTTTGGGCAGTTCGTACAGTAACCGGTTTCGTCGGAAGAAACAAAGGCGGAAAATGCTTAATTTGTGAATAGTTACACTGAGCTTTGGACAACACTTTTGATGCGAAAGCAGTAGGTCTGTCTTTATCACCAATTATGTGCAAAAACACTGCACCATTTCGGTAACAGGAAGTGTCAACTTGCAATACAACTGGCTTGCCAGTATTAAAGTGTACTAAGATCGTTGACTGAGCAATGCATTTTTAAGTTTTTGAAATGCTATTTGGCACTCACCAATCCCAACAATGGGAACATTTTTACGGCGCAAGCGATCCAATGGCGCCGCTATTCGCGCAGCGTTCAGTATGAACTGAATGTAATTGTTCATTTTCCCTAAGACTGACTGCAATTCTGTGACATTGCGAGGAACTGGCAAGTCTCGTATTGCTAACAAATGCGACTAGAGGATGAGTACCTTAACTGTTTCTGACAAGAGCAAGATACTACAACGCAGGTTTAAAAAAATCGCACTTGTCTAATCTACACTTTAGTCCTGCATCAGATAACACATGAAACAGAGCACATAAATTTGCAATATATTCTTCAGGTGTACGACCTGCTGTGACAATATCATCCAAATATTTTGAACAGTTTGGCACTTGTGCAGTCAGCTGCTCCAAATGCCATCAGAAAATGGTGGGTGCGGAAGCACTGCCAAAAGGCAATCGCAAATATTTAAACAAGCACAAGTCAGTATTCACTACACACAATTTTCGAGATTCTTCATTGAGCGGTATTTGAAGGTACGCATGAAAAGTAGCGTCCAGCGCATAATTTGTCCACGAGATCCTCTGGGCGTGGCAACGGATAAGTATCAATCACAGTTTGTGGGTTGACTGTAGACTTACAGTCAACACAGAGATGAATGCGACCTGAAGGTTTGGGGGCAAAACCAGTGGATTTGCCCATTGTCTAGCTTGTATGGACACAATAACTCCACTACCTTGCAATCCTGTAAGTTCAGGAACGACTTTGTCCCCTAATGCAACGGGAACAGTTCTGGCCCAGCATTGTCTTTCAGCGAAATATGTGCAACACAATTGTTGGCCTTGCTGAAGCCTTCAGAAAAGAGTTCCAGGAATTATTTTAGGAAGCTAGCTACACTGTCTTTTACGTTGAATGGAGACATTGACAACACATTGTCTTGAATGTTAAAGCCAAACAAATCAAAAGAATGGAGACCTAAGACGTTTTCACAATCGCGTGATTGTAGCACGGTAAAAGTCACATATCGCGTATGGAGCGATACATGGCAGGCAATGTGCATTTTCCAAGAACGGGAATGTCTTGTCCATTATAAGCAGTCAGAAGCATGTTAGTTTTAGACAGGCGTGGGGAGCCTATCAGTTCATACGTGTGACAACTGAGCAATGTGACAGAGGCGCCCGATTCCAAATGACATTTCCCACGTTTCCCACAAAGAATCAAATTAACAAAAAGGTTGTTTGACTGGCGTATCAATGAAGAAACTGCACGCTTGCTAGGTTTGCTAATGTCTATTGCAGGTTTGGAATATGCTGCATTAATGATATGGGTCTTGTGACTAGGATGTTGTGAGTGGGCCGAATTCATATGTTTGTTCCGCTGCAAACACATGAATTGCACATGTCCTTTCCTACCACAAGCGTAGCACTGAGCTTGTTGGGAGGGGCAGTCTTGGCGTTAGTGTTGTGTATAACACCATGGGTAAGACTTCATTCTGTTCGCCTGTGTAGCCACCTGTTTAGTAACTGGTTACGTGGCGTAGAGAGATGTTGTTTACTCTGCTTCGCTAGAACAAGCTGCCGCCGCTGAATGGGCCGACCGTGAAGAAGCAAGTCAACCCGACAAACAGCTGGCTGCTCAGATTTAGCGGCTGACAGGGCACCTGAATCGTACTGATCTAGTATTTGCACTACCTGCTGAAAGATGGACTGGGCTGTTTCAAAATCTGATCTCTGAGTTTGGCATCAGGTACATTGTACGCGATCGCATCAGGCAACATAATATCTGAAAATAAAGCACTGTGGGCACATTATAATTTGTATTTCCTTGTCATACCCTACAAATCTGTTACCCACTCGCGATAAGTTTGTTCTGACCGTTTTTTGCAATGAAAGAATTGATACTGAGCTGCTACCGCATTCACTTGCTGGTCGTAATAGTCACTTAACGACTGTACCACTTGTTCACAACTAAGTTCACTCGGTACTTATAAGGATATATATACATATCCATATACACTCCTGGAAATTGAAATAAGAACACCGTGAATTCATTGTCCCAGGAAGGGGAAACTTTATTGACACATTCCTGGGGTCAGATACATCACATGATCACACTGACAGAACCACAGGCACATAGACACAGGCAACAGAGCATGCACAATGTCGGCACTAGTACAGTGTATATCCACCTTTCGCAGCAATGCAGGCTGCTATTCTCCCATGGAGACGATCGTAGAGATGCTGGATGTAGTCCTGTGGAACGGCTTGCCATGCCATTTCCACCTGGCGCCTCAGTTGGACCAGCGTTCGTGCTGGACGTGCAGACCGCGTGAGACGATGCTTCATCCAGTCCCAAACATGCTCAATGGGGGACAGATCCGGAGATCTTGCTGGCCAGGGTAGTTGACTTACACCTTCTAGAGCACGTTGGGTGGCACAGGATACATGCGGACGTGCATTGTCCTGTTGGAACAGCATGTTCCCTTTCCGGTCTAGGAATGGTAGAACGATGGGTTCGATGACGGTTTGGATGTACCGTGCACTATTCAGTGTCCCCTCGACGATCACCAGTGGTGTACGGCCAGTGTAGGAGATCGCTCCCCACACCATGATGCCGGGTGTTGGCCCTGTGTGCCTCGGTCGTATGCAGCCCTGATTGTGGCGCTCACTTGCACGGCGCCAAACACGCATACGACCATCATTGGCACCAAGGCAGAAGCGACTCTCATCGCTGAAGACGACACGTCTCCATTCGTCCCTCCATTCATGCCTGTCGCGACACCACTGGAGGCGGGCTGCACGATGTTGGGGCGTGAGCGGAAGACGGCCTAACGGTGTGTGGGACCGTAACCCAGCTTCATGGAGACGGTTGCGAATGGTCCTCGCCGATACCCCAGGAGCAACAGTGTCCCTAATTTCCTGGGAAGTGGCGGTGCGGTCCCCTACAGCACTGCGTAGGATCCTACGGTCTTGGCGTGCATCCGTGCGTCGCTGCGGTCCGGTCCCAGGTCGACGGGCACGTGCACCTTCCGCCAACCACTGGCGACAACATCGATGTACTGTGGAGACCTCACGCCCCACGTGTTGAGCAATTCGGCGGTACGTCCACCCGGCCTCCCGCATGCCCACTATATGCCCTCGCTCAAAGTCCGTCAACTGCACATACGGTTCACGTCCACGCTGTCGCGGCATGCTACCAGTGTTAAAGACTGCGATGGAGCTCCGTATGCCACGGCAAACTGGCTGACACTGACGGCGGCGGTGCACAAATGCTGCGCAGCTAGCGCCATTCGACGGCCAACACCGCGGTTCCTGGTGTGTCCGCTGTGCCGTGCGTGTGATCATTGCTTGTACAGCCCTCTCGCAGTGTCCGGAGCAAGTATGGTGGGTCTGACAGACCGGTGTCAATGTGTTCTTTGTTCCATTTCCAGGAGTGTAAGTATACAGGGTTTTACAAAAAGGTACGGCCAAACTTTCAGGAAACATTCTTCACACACAAAGAAAGAATATATGTTATGTGAACATGTGTCTGGAAACGCTTACTCTCCATGTCAGAGCTCATTTTATTACTTCTCTTCAAATCACATTAATCATGGAATGGAAACACACAACAACAGAACGTACCAGCGTGACTTCAAACACTTTGTTACAGGAAATGTTCAAAATGTCCTCTGTTAGCGAGGATACATGCATCCACCCTCCATCGCATGGAATCCCTGATGCGCTGATGCAGCCCTGGAGAATGGCGTATTGTATCACAGCCGTCCACAATACGAGCACGAAAAGTCTCTACATTTGGTACGGGGTTGCGTAGACAAGAGTTTTCAAATGCCCCCATAAATGAAAGTCAAGAGGGTTGAGGTCAGGAGAGCGTGGAGGCCACGAAATTGGTCCGCCTCAACCAATCCATCGGTCACCGAATCTGTTGTTGAGAAGCGTACGAACACTTCGACTGAAATGTGCAGGAGCTCCATCGTGCATGAACCACATGTTGTGTCGTACTTGTAAAGCCACATGTTCTAGCAGCACAGGTAGAGTATCCCGTGTGAAATCATGATAACGTGCTCCATTGAGCGTAGGTGGAAAAACATGGGGCCCAATCGAGATATCACCAACAATGCGTGCCCAAACGTTCACAGAAAATCTGTGTTGATGACGTGATTGCACAATTGCGTGCGGATTCTCCTCAGCCCACACATGTTGATTGTGAAAATTTACAATTTGATCACGTTGGAATGAAGCCTCATCCGTAAAGAGAACATTTGCACTGAAATGAGGATTGGCACATTGTCGGATGAACCATTCGCAGAAGTGTACCCGTGGAGGCCAATCAGCTGCTGATAGTGCCTGCACACGCTATACACGGTATGGAAACAACTGGTTCTCCCGTAGCACTCTCCATATAGTGACGTGGTCAACGTTACCTTGTACAGCAGCAACTTCTCTGGCGCTGACATTAGGGTTATCGTTAACTGCACGAAGAATTGCCTCATCCATTGCAGGTGTCTTCGTCGTTCTAGGTCTTCCCCAGTCGCGAGTCATAGGCTGGAATGTTCCGTGCTCCCTAAGACGCCGATCAATTGCTTCGAACGTCTTCCTATCGGGACACCTTCGTTCTGGAAATCTGTCTCGATACAAACGTACCGCGCCACGGCTATTGCCCCGTGCTAATCCGTACATCAAATGGTCATCTGCCAACTCCGCATTTGTAAACATTGCACTGACTGCAAAACCACGTTCGTGATGAACACTAACCTGTTGATGCTACGTACTGATGTGCTCGATGCTAGTACTGTAGAGCAATGAGTCACATGTCAACACAAGCACTGAAGTCAACATTACCTTCCTTCAATTGGGCAAACTGGCGGTGAATCGAGGAAGTACAGTACATACTGACGAAACTAAAATGAGCTCTAACATGGAAATTAAGCGTTTCCAGACACATGTCCACATAACATCTTTTCTTTATTTGTGTGTGAGGAATATTTCCTGAAAGTTTGGCCGTACCTATTTGTAACACCCTGTATAGTTCTGTCAATAGCGGCATGACCTCCTTCTTCTGCGCGGATGCACACATACTCCCCAAACTCTTACGGGACTTGGTAAGAATGTCTTCCATGGGTAATGAGAATGTTGGGGTGCGACACTACGAATGTAGTGTGTGGACAAACGAGGTGGAATGTGGGTCTCGCGGGAGGCGTGCGCGAGATGGTCCCTGCAGTTGCGCTATTCTCTGTGCTTTCGGTGACTCAGCTGGATAGAGCATCTGCCATGTAAGCATTAGATCCCGGGTTCGACTTCCAGTCGGGGCACACATCTTCACCTGTCCCTGTTGGTTGATATTTATCAACACCCGTCAGCAGCTGAAGGTATTAATATAATTCTAAGTTCACTAGGAGTGGCGTTAGGGAAACGTTTTTGGAGAAGCCTAAACACTGCACTTCCTACTGTTGATATTAGATAGGGAAGTTTCACAGTACCTGGTATATTGTGAGCGAGGGTATGGGCTTCAAACTTTGACAACCACTCGAGTCATTAATCACGAAATTCTCGAAAAGATAGAATAGCAGTAGGTGTTGCTGCAGCTGGTGCTTGTTCCGGTGGGCGCGCAGCGTCGGCCAGTAGCTACAGCACCGTGTTGAGTAGTGTAGAAATCTGCTGTGTCTGGAAATGAAAATCTGCATTAGCTGTGTGGCATCTAACGCTTGCGGCTGTGGCGCCTGAGTAGGGGGCGGGACAGGTAGTGTAGGCAAGTTGGAAGACACAAATGCACAAAACAGGCAAGGAAAGCAAGTAAAATAGGCAAAGAAAATTTCTGCAACGCCCACCTGAAAACACTGATTAGAAAAATCGACGAGAAAATGTTAAAGCAGTAAGCGCCCCTGCAAAGTAAAGACAAAGAGAAAATTAAGGCGACAGCACAATATAAAAGAAAATTACGTGACCGTCAGGCACTGGGTTCGGCGGATCCTCGTCGCCAAATGTGGGATCCACCCTACTAGTCTCTTATAGGGTGCCTAAAGGATGCTGATTTCTCGGATAGCTATACAACAATTCAAGGAAATCACATTAATAGTTTTTATTACCATAAAGAAGATTGACAATACTTAACCTTCAATTTTCAACGAGTTGTCGCAAGCCATGGGCGAAATGCAGTCAGTTTCCTTCACTACATATAAGTCTATGTAAGCATTCACACTAGCTCATAAGTCACTGCTATCGTTAATATCATTGCTCATCCAGGACTCTCTGCTAGTGTCCATCTCCTACTGTCTAGCCGAGTGTGGCCGGAGCGGCGCTTATATTCTCTTCTTGTAGAGGCTGGTCCTGTCGTGGTGTCGTCGTTGTTCGCAGGCTATTGGCTGATGTCATCTCAAAACCTTCTCTGCTCTTGAGTTCTTCATCTTCGTGCTGCCGCTTGTTGATACGCTGGAACAAGAACACCAGTCCACTAGGCTTTATTTCAAATTACATTGAGGAATAGTGTGACTCCTGCAAATATGTTTTACTTTAACAGTATCAGCTCTTCAGTCCAAAGAAAATAGCACATGACAGTAATGTTAATAATTTAATAGTGATAAGCTACTTCCAATATGGTTATTCAAACCTCGAAAAAAATTCCCTGAGAATTCTAGGTGTGGGGAGGATCATTGTGCTAATACACTACTGATAAAGTAATGATAAGAGGGGAATGGGGGGAGGGCAGAATACCGCAATAGTGATTTTTCTTTTCATTTAGCTGCACTATATACCAGCCATAAGCAGAAGTTTAACCACAGTTTTTAAACTTCAATAATTTATATGGAATAATATTCATATAATTACCACACTTTGAAATATTAAATATCTTAAAATTTGTGATTTATAAAATTCAATTTCAATGCTAGATTAAAACGCAGAATTCGATGGGATTTTATAAAATTCTTGAAATTCCCTTAGATTTTCCAGGCAAAATGTAATTCCCTGAGACTTCCTGGTTTTCCAGAAGAATCACCACCCTGTACTTATTGGCAGTTTTGTGTAATTAAAAGTATTTAAAATGAGTTCTTTTAAGTGATAAATTTGCGGAAACTAGTAGAATCATCACAAGACTCTGGGGCAGGATATTCCCTAAGTGCACGCGCAGCAACTGAACTAAATCATATCTCATGTTACAAATAATGAATGTTCATGTTCCTAACAGTGCTACATATTCTGCAAGAATTTTACTTGTAAAAGAAATTAAACTGCCACCAACAAAACATTCATGGTGTAATGCAACAGGAAACATTGAACTATGTGATGTATACATTTGAAGCTGATTCTAAACATTTATGGACTGATCATTTTCAATCCTCTCATCAAATATGTTTGAAATCTGAGGATCTAGAGTTCTCTAATGAAGATGAATTTTAAAGCTTGAAGAGGAAATGGAATGTGCTACATAACTGAAATACGCCTAACAGTGTGCCACTAAATTTGTTCATTGCTCAACTTGTAAATGTATTTGCCTTTGTTCAAGTTAATTTATCTCCAAAGGTGAAGGGATAAGACACTTAAAATTGATAGGAAGTAACAAAAGCAATGGAAAGTGCCCTGCAGAGGTCCTGTATAAGGAAGGAGAGTGCCTTGTTAATTTGGACTTGGCTCATGTTAGACACGATCTAGACTTAAGTATCTAAATGTGATACCATTAGCACCAGAGAGGATTGCTGCACGCATTACTGTAGGATTCCCGTTTCTCACCCATCCCCCGATGGGTCGCTCTATAAATCTGGTATAAACGGGCTAGACAGGAGAAGTGCTTTCTATGAGCAATGCTGTCCTTTGACAGAATGTGTAATGATATAGACAGTTGTTGGCAGCGCCGTTTCCGGAGGCACCATGGGTCACGGTTGATGGCCTTCTTCGGCTATTGAAATCTGCATGTAGAGCTGCCGCTGCTTGACAAAAATTGAGTAACAATGCAGGATTCATATTTGGTGAGAGTACATCTCACAATAAGGCGGGGTTTGTATTACATGCAGCTTCTTATATTTTGGCATCAGTCAGTCGAAGCTTACATACACAAAGTTAAGCTAATCGATAATTCATGTATACTGCTTTTACAAGCCATAATGACCAGTACCTGGAATTATGATGTGAAGATTTCTTGTTACCTGCACCTGGAATTAAGAACTGAAGATTTTGTGTTAGTAATAATTAATAATGCACAAGGTGAATTATTAGCAAAATACAGAAACGATTATATTTGTGTTGATGAGACTCTCAGTCTAAATGGCTATGATTTTAAACTTACCATGAAAGTAGTACTAGATTAAATGAAGTATTGATTTACATGCACTTTCCACCTTTCTGTCAGAAATGATAATGATGTGTTGAGTGTATTTCAATTATATAAAGTCATAGGTTGGACAGATTTGACTCAAGGTATTCATGTCAGATCTGGCAGAGCCCTACAGTATTGCTTGGAACAGAGCAGTAGAAGGTCCTAGAATGAGACTTTTGTGCACCTGGCATGTGGGCAGAGTATGAAGGAATAACACCAAGAGTAAAATTCTACAGAAGGACAACAGAAATTAGATGTACAAGCTTGTTAAGACATTAATTCAGGTGAGAGATGTTTCTATGTTTGAAGGATCGCTGGAAAAAGCACTCCAGAAACTTTGTAGTGATCCGGATAGTCCGAATTTGCTCATTATTCCAACACCTACTATCAAAAAAATGTAAAATGTTGAGCATATTGTCACAGGATGCAAGCTTTGAAATACCTATATGATAATGCAAAGCAAATGAAATGACTGGACAAAAGTATATCTGCACTGATGACGTTTGTAACAATAAAGCTGTTTGATAGGCTTATTGTGACTGTGAAGAAAAGTAAACGACATTTGCATTAAACACAAGCCTATTTTAATGGACAACTTCATTACTAAAGTACAAAGTGGTTGAGAAGTACTTTCTTCAAGACAGTAATGTCCACTGCAAGTGTAGATTAGAGAACAGTAAATGTGAAGTATGAATTCATTGGTATTCTTGCACATGCATTGATTACTATATCAAATATGTGTAACCACATTCATATTGTTTGCAAATTGGGAAAGAGCAGAGGTGATACACCCTTACAAAAACATGAACTGTCAGATGCATTTGTCACTGATGCTGGAGATGTGTTTGTGGTTAAAGGGAGGGAAGCAATTTTGGACTAAGTAGGTGTAATTGCTAACTCCAGTACCCAAGAAGCACTGTCAGATGAAAAGAGAAAGATTATTGAATGTTGCTGGAATGTAACCAAACGAAAAAATGGTGACATCATCGAAGACAGAAGTAGATGGTGCTCAAACCCATAGCAGCAGTCCTTTCACTAATCCAAGAAGTATGCACAAATTCCTGATGCCTATGCAAGGTTCAAACCTGCTTGTACAAGCATTAGTTTGTTTACCAAAAAAGTCGAGCTCAGTCAACAATGTGCTGGCTGTGGAAACCTTACAGTTCGTTTTAAAAAATGGTGATAGGTGGAGTAAAAAGTAGTTAAAGAAACAAAAAAATTATTCCCATATTAATTATTCGTGGTAGACATGCCACGGAAACTGTATTTAACAGAACCAGATTTTAACTCAAACCATATAACTGATGATGTGAAACTTCCTGGCAGATTAAAACTGTGTGCCCGACCGAGACTCGAACTCAGGCACACAGTTTTAATCTGCCAGGAAGTTTCACATCAGCGCACACTCTGCTGCAGAGTGAAAATCTCATTCTGGAAACATCCCCCAGGCTGTGGCTAAGCCATGTCTCCGCTATATCCTTTCTTTCAGGAGTGCTAGTTCTGCAAGGTTCGCAGAAGAGCTTCTGTAAAGTTTGGAAGGTAGGAGACGAGATACTGGCAGAAGTAAAGCTGTGAGTACCGGGCGTGAGTTGTGCTTCGGTAGCTCAGATGGTAGAGCACTTGCCCGCGAAAGGCAAGGTCCCGAGTTCGAGTCTCGGTCGGGCACACAGTTTTAATCTGCCAGGAAGTTTCATATAACTGATATATGCTTGCACAAACCTCCCCATTTTTTGTACACACACTATAGCATACACGCACTTCAATGCCTGCACAATAATTCATAAAAGGAATTAGATCAAACATCTCGCTGATTGTACAGTTTTTATACTTGCGCAAATTTTCCTGGGCAAGAACGCCAGCGCAAGCATGCTTGTCAAGCATGCACTTACGTGTGTGGCTATCTTAAGTTTTGTGATTCGGGGCCATAAGCCAAGTTTCCATCATTAAAAGCTATGTGAAGTGCAGCTGACAGCTATAGTCTTTTCTCATTTATAACTGAAACAAAGCATTGATTTTAACAATAAAACAATGTGCCTTATTGTTATTACACATGTAGTAGCACAGTTAACCTAATGTCTCTGAAATTCCTAATATTAATTAGACAGTTATCGTTTTTACATATGGCCATGTTAAACATACTGACAATTCTGTTTACAAACTACAGAATTACGGTTCTTCAGTGAATACCTGTTTTTGTTGTACTGACTATTTTCTTCAGCACTTTCACAGGAGTAAAAGATAAAATGATGATTCCTTAACAAGACATGGGAAATGTTTTGTTATGCTCTTTTAAACGAAATCATTTTATATCTATAATGGCTGTTGTTTACTAAAAGTAAGAATATATGTTTTGCAACTGTTGCATAATGCAGTCAGATATCGACAAAATGTATATAGTAATATATAAGAAAAAGTTGATTATAGAGAAGACTCCTGTTAGTTGGACATTGAAGTTCTGAGGTCTTAAAATCCTTAGTCTTTCATCAAGCCTTACTTCTAAAACATTCATCCAGACTTTGATCTTATGGAAATAACTCTACAAGAATTGTGACATAGTGCACTTTTACTACCGCTGGTTTGTCTAAACTGTAGGCTGCGAAACGATACTTATCTGCGCATATATTGTGTGCTTATTTGCAAAACCCTTTTCAGTACAGATTTGGTCATTTTTGAATTATATATGCATTCTGCATCAGAAAATGAATATTTTTCGTCTCATGTAACCAGTTAAGTGCAGTTCTTACTCTAAGAAGTTAAGTAGACGTGGCAGATATCTGTTAAGTGCATAGGTGAACATTCCATACAGTAAAAATCATTTGGGCGCCATCAAATGATTTTTCGTGCAATTTGTCGACGGGCTTGGTGAAATTATTTGAGCAACAGCAATCCATCAAGTGTAGTTAATGGAATAACTTTATGTTGGAACTATTCCATTTGGTCCGTGCTCGCATAGATAAACAACAATATCAGAAATCGAGTTCTCCTTGATGCAAAACACCTTGTTATTTGCTTACTTATTTTTTCCCGCTACAGTTTTCATAGCCTTCTCGCGACATGCGATACACCTCTCGCGACACACGCTAACAGCAAGATGTCGTAATGTTCTTGAACATAAACAAAGTGCGAAAGTTTTGTTTTTCTATGTACAGAATTAGCTACATGCAGTCCAACGAACATAAGTTCACGAACAACTAATTAACAGCTCAGTACACACCAAAACTGCATTCCACAACACTACCGCAACCCCAAGTGTATAATACTGACATACTAAGTTCACCTTTTAATATTTTTTTATTAACATCCTCTTACACAGTTGCAGATGGCATGATGTAGGCTGAGAGAAAACGGCCAACAGAAAAAACCACAGAAAATACGCCACAGACAGCGAGAATAACTGTTAAAAACATGACATAATAAACAATGAAGAATGTTTTATGAAAGTATCCGTAGAAAACTGTATTTCAAAAAACGAACAGTAAAAATGTAGTAAGGTGTTAATGTGTTTTGTATAACTATGCTATTTTCTCCATGTTTTAGATTTAAAAAAAAACACCGATGATGGTGATATTTCTCGCTGAAACTAGTTTCGGGAAAAAATAAACAAGTAAACAAATGACAAGGTGTTTTGCATCAGGGTGGACACGATTTCAGATGTTGTTGTACTTCACGGATTTTAGCAGAAAAATGTAGTGATACAAGAGAGATAACTTTTATTAGTAAATCGGGGTATGCTTATAGTTCTTAGCTTCAGCTACCAGAAAAGTGATCTAAAGTTGGTGTAAAATAATATTACGTTACATAAACAGTGTGGCATAAATGTTTTTGGTGATTGTTTGAAAGATATCAAAGATAAATTTTGTTAGCAGACTGTGGCGAATTCTCAACAGCTGGCAAGAATGCTGGTGATTCATTGTTGACCTCCAATAATATCACGTTACCTCAGCAATGCAACATCAGTTTTACTGTTGATTATTGTAACTGACATGCATGAATAACTAAACTCCAATTGTAGCAGAAGGTTCTATGAGTTACGTGAGTGCGGTAGTATTGTGCCAGTTGCCTACAGTGAGTTTAACTCTAAAAAATGTTTGCAAGAAGCATCCTGCTTGTGGGATTGGCCAAGCAAATTATTCCCACAGAAGATGAAAATGCAGGTAAGTAATAAAATGATACTCCAAACATGAACTTAATTCTTACAACACAATGAAATTTTAAAATGCATGAATAATTTTAGTTCATATTTTTATTAAGGAAATGAATTTGAATCTCCAAGTGCATCAACGGGAAGCAGAGCACCTGCATCCACATCTACATAGATACTCTGCAAATCACACTTAAGTGCCTAGCAGACATTTCATCGAATCACCCTCACAATATTTCTCCATTATTCCACTCTCGAACAGGGCAGTAAATACGAACACCTATATGTTTGCATGTGAGCTCTTTTTTCCCTATGTAGGTCGGCGTCAACAAAATATTTTCGCATTCAGAGGAGAAAGTTGATAATAGCAATTTCTTGAGAAGATTCTGCTGCAGTGATAAACGCCTTTATTCTAATGGTGTCCATCCCAAATCCTGTATCATATCTCTCCTCTATTTCGCGATAAAACAAAACGTACTGCTCTTTGTAGAAATGTCTCGATGTGCTCCGTCAGTTCTATCTGGTAAAAGATCCCAGATTGCCCAGCAGTACTCCAATAGCGGACGAACAAGTATACTGTAGATAGTCTCTTTAGTACATCTGTTACATTTTGTAAGTGTTCTGCCAATAAAACACAGTCTTTGGGTTGACTTTTCCACAACTTTTTCTAAGTGTTTTTTCCAATTTAAATTGTTTTTAATTGTAATTCCTATGTCATGGTCATAAATTAAAGATAATGCTGGTACATGGTGAAACAACGGTCTGGTGAGCGGTTTGCAGGTTTAAATCACCTCAGGGTATCACCATGTGGTGCATTTGACCTGTGGTCGTCGCACAGTGGCGCTGGCAGCAGTCCACATATGCAGAGGTGTGTTGGTGCAATACAGGGTACAGTGTAGCGAGTAAGTGTGCAGACGTTTTCAGAAGTGATAATGGTACTGTGTGTTGAAAATGGCTTAAAAAACCCATATTTATGACATAATGAGGGATCGAGCACGTCTGGTATGCTCTCGGTCGACGTATCGCTGCATGTCTTCAAACCCCTAGGACACTTCAGGAGCTCCGACAGGCACTGGTGCAAGAATGGGAGGCTATACCCCAGCAGCTGCTCGACCATCTGATCTAGAGTATACCAACCCATTGTGCGGTCTGTGCACGTATGCATGGTGATTATATCCCATACTAATGTCTGGGTACATGTGCAGGAAACAGTGGCGTTTTTTAGCACATGTGTTTCGGGACTTATAATCAATACCGAGGACTTACAGATCTGTGTCATGTGTGTTCTTTATGTGCCTATGCTATTAGCGCCAGTTTTGTGTAGTGCCAAGTTGTGTGGCACCACATTCTGCAATTATCCTTAATTTATGAACATGAGTGTAGTTGAATTTATGCCCTTTTTTATTTATTTATTTATTTATTTATTGTTCCGTGGGACCACATTAAGGAGAAGTCTCCATGGTCATGGAACGAGTCAATACATGAAATTATAACACGATTGTAGAAACAGATAAAATGAAATATAAGAAACATATTTGGGCGACAAGTCGTTAGTTTAAATAAAGAAAATCAATAATGTAACATTGGAATTTGCTTAATTTTTTAGCTCTTCCAGGAGCTCCTCGACAGAATAGAAGGAGTGTGCCATGAGGAAACTCTTCAGTTTAGACTTAAAAGTGTTTGGGCTACTGCTAAGATTTTTGAGTTCCTGTGGTAGCTTATTGAAAATGGATGCAGCAGAATACTGCACTCCTTTCTGCACAAGAGTCAAGGAAGTGCATTCCACATGCAGATTTGATTTCTGCCTAGTATTAACTGAGTGAAAGCTGCTAACTCTTGGGAATAAGCTAATATTGCTAACAACAAACGACATTAAAGAAAATACATACTGTGAGGGCAATGTCAAAATTCCCAGACTATTGAATAGGGGTCGACAAGAGGTTTTCGAACTTACACCACACATAGCTCGAACAGCCCGTTTTTGAGCCAGAAATACCCTTTTGTATCAGAAGAATTACCCCAAAAAATAATACCATATGACATAATCGTATGAAAATATGTGAAGTAGACTACTTTTCGTGTTGAAATGTCACTTATTTCAGATACTGTTCTAATGGTAAATAAAGCAGCATTTAGTTTTTGAACAAGATCCTGAACATGGGCTATCCACAACAGCTTACTATCTATCCGTACGCCTAGGAACTTGAACTGTTCCGTCTCGTTTATAACATGCCCATTCTGTCTGATTAAAATATCAGTTCTTGTTGAATTGTGAGCTAGAAACTGTAAAAACTGAGTCTTACTGTGATTTAGCATCAAATTATTTTCCACAAGCCACGAACTTATTTCATGAACTACATTATTTGATAATGTTTCAATATTACACACAAGATCCTTCACTACCAAGCTGGTGTCATCAGCAAACAGAAATATTTTTGAATCACCAGTAATACTAGAAGGCATATCATTTATATAAATAAGAAACAGCAGTGGCCCCAGCACCGACCCTTGGGGAACGCCCCATTTAACAGTGCCCCATTGGGACTGAACATCATTACCACTCTCAATATTGCGGAGGATTACCTTCTGCTTTCTGTTCTTAAAGTAGGAGGCGAACCAATTGTAAGCTACTCCCCTTACTCCATAATGTTCCAACTTCTGCAGTAATATTTTGTGGTCAACACAGTCAAAAGCCTTCGTTAAATCAAAGAAAACACCTAACGTTCGCAACTTTTTATTTAATCCGTCCAAAACCTCACAGAGAAAAGAGACTATAGCATTTTCAGTTGTTAAGCCATTTCTAAAACCAAACTGTACATTTGACAGTAAATTATGTGAATTTAAATGCTGCAGTAACCTTGTATATACAACCCTCTCGATAACTTTAGCAAACACCGATGGCATAGAAATGGGTCTATAATTGTCAACATTATCCCTGTCTCCCTTTTTATAAAGTGGCTTCACTACCGAGTACTTTAATCGGTCAGGAAACCGACCACTCCTAAAGGAAAAGTTACAGATATGGCTAAGTACTAGGCTAACATACATGGAACAATACTTCAGTATTCCGCTAGATACCCCGTCATATCCATGAGAGTTCTTGGTCTTTAGTGATTTAATTATTAACTTAATCTCCCTCTTGTCAGTATCATGGAGGAGCACTTCAGGTAACAGTCTCGGAACACTTTTTTCTACGAGCGCTATATGATTCCCTGTTGGGACTAGGTTTCTATTTAGTTCACCTGCTATATTCAGAAAGTGATTATTAAATACTGTACATATATGCGACTTATCAGTAACACGGACATCCCCACTACGCACTGATTCTATATTCTCGACCTGTCTCTGCAGACCAACCACTTCCTTTACGACTGACCATATGGTTTTAATTTTATCCTGAGACTTAGCTATTCTGTCTGCATACCACATACTTTTTGCTTTCCTAATAACTTTTTAAGCACCTTACAATACTGTTTGTAATGGGCTGCTGCATTTAGATTTTGACTGTTTCTAACGTTTTGATATAATTGCCACTTTGTTCTACAAGATATTCTTATCCCTTTAGTCAGCTACCCAGGCTGCCTGTTTGTGCTAGTACCCTGTTTTGAACGTTCTAACGGAAAGCAACTTTCAAAGAGCACGAGAAAAGTCTTGAGGAAAGCATTATATTTATCGTCTACTGTATCAGCACTATAAACATCTTGCCAATCTTGTTCCTTGATAAGGTTTACAAAAGTCTGTACAGCAACTGGATCAGCTTTCCTAAAAAGTTGGTAACTATATTTAACATGTGCTGCAGCACAAAATTCTTTTAGACTTAAAATTTGTGCATCATGATCTGAAAGGCAATTCACCTTTTTGCTAACAGAATGCCCTACTAGTAATGACGAATGAACAAAAATATTGTCTATGGTTGTTCTACTGTTCCTTTGCACTCTCGTTGGAAAGAATACGGTTTGCATAAGATTATATGAATTAAGGAGGTCTACCAGCATCCTTTTCCTTGCACAATCACTTATCCAATTAATATTGAAGTCACCACATATAACTAACTTTTTGTATTTCCTATAAAGTGAACCAAGAACCTCCTCTAGCTTTAGCAAAAATGTTGTGAAATCTGAGTCTGGGGATCTATAAATAACAACAGTAAGAAGTTTAGCTCCACTAAATTTAACCACACCTGCACAACATTCAAACACCTTTTCAGTGCAGTACTTTGAAACATCAATTGACTCAAATGGGATACCGTTTTTCACATACATGGCTACTCCCCCACACCGCAAAGAGCTCCTAGAAAAGCTGCCAGCCAACCTGTATCCTGGTAAAGGAAGCCTCTGAATTATCTCCTTATTTAAGAAGTGTTCAGATATACCAATAATTTCAGATTCAACATCTATAAGAAGTTCACTAACTTTATCTCTAATACCTTGTATATTTTGATGAAATATACTAATTCCCTCATTAATCGGATACCCAAGCTTTGTAGAAAGTGGTTTCTTTGTTAGAGAGACTTCCCTTAAGCAGGAATACCTATCAGCTGACTTCAATCTAAAAAAGGTACAGCTCTAACACCCACAACTACCGGAATTTTCCCATGAGTGATCCCACCAACCCCACCTATGCTGTCACCTATAAGCTTTGCCAACCTCCCCTTCCCATACCTGTTGAGGTGCAGGCCATGTCTAGTGAAACCCGTCCTGCTGATAGACTCCACCAACACCACTGAAATGTGACTCATGCCTTCTGTCATCAGCGCACCCCCAAGTCTCATGTTATTACGCCTGACGGCTGTATTAAGATGAGGCCGATCGTGACGCTGAAACAGTTCCACGAAATGCACATTCGTGTTGCCAGTCTGAGTGGCTATCTTTTCCAGGTCACCATCTATGTCATACTCCCCATCCCTATCAATACTATTGCCAGCCCCACCCACAATCACTACCTGATCCTGTTTAGCAAAATCCCTACATAACCCCCCTATGTTAAAAGTCACCTGAGCCAATCCTGCATTAGGCTTCACAATGCTGGTGACCTGGTACTCACTCCCCAGTACTTCCTGCAACTTCTGGCCCACACCTCTGCCATGAGAACTACGTAACAGCAGAACCTTCTTCTTTCTCTTAGACTTTGCAACTGTCCTAGCCACCGTAACTACTGAGGTCTGCTGCATACTTCCTACATCTACAGCTACTAGAGATTCCTCTCCACTAGACTCTGACAGTAGGTCATATCTATTACAAACACCAATAGTAAAACTATCTGAAAATCTCCTTCTCCTAGGAGATCTCTTGCCAACAGCCAGCTCCCATTCCCCAACCCCCTTCTCCCTCCTCATCCTATCTAGCTCCTCCTGTGCGTTTTTCAGCTGCACCTGAAGGGCACAGATCTTACGCTCCTGCTCCTCTATCAACTTACTCTTGCTGCATAACCTGCAGTTTGTGATATTCGCTATTTTTGACTTAATTAAAACAGCAAATACGAGTAGTTAATACTTTCAGCCAGAAGGCAAATACTTGTTTGTAAATAATGATTAATGTATAATGAGGCGTCGCATGGCGACGGTGGAATTTTCTAAATAATGTAATTCGTCGTCTTTGGGCGGCAATATAAACAGAAAAATACGAATAGATATGCGCTCTTTCACTATTTTGTTCGCTGGAGAACAAATGAAGCCTTGAGCGCTAAAGAGACTTCTACTGTTTTTCTTGAGTAATACGGACGCAGATTTGTGGCAGTCTGATCTAATTTCTTACTAAATGTATATAAAAACGTGTTATGTCTAAGTTTGAGTGAAGTGTAAAGAACTGTTATAACTTACCGTGACGACGCACGAGCGACCCAAAGAAGACAATGGCTATATAAAAGAGCGCTCAATGGACATTAAACAGACATAAAAATCTACTGTCATTGTAGTACTAAGCTTAAGGTACGATATATGTTTTAGTTATAATAAATATTTGTTTTGGGAATACTGAATCATTTAGCAGTGCTCATTCCTATTATCTCCTCAGTATTATTTTCATTTTAATTATGCATTTTGCTAAGATTACAGACACGGAGGTCAGCAGTCCAATGTGCGTGTTACATTGATGAAAAGAAAACTGTTTTATCGTCTTCTTGCATCAGCTTTAATATTGAATTTCCCTTTGTGTGATGTTACAGTTGTTTTTGCGCCCTTAAGAACTTTCTGGTCCCTTAGGAAATTGTTTTGTCATAACAATAACTTCACAACCGGGTATGATCGTATCTACGATCATGAAGTAATTAGAAAGACGATAATGCGATTTCTTAATCAATAGCACGCTAGTTGTGACTGCCTCAAGCCACGCGAAACTGCAAGTAAAAACTAATCACATCTCATAATGCAATATTTTATGACAATGGTCAATCCATGATTCTTACGCCAATTGTGATTGATAAAACAGTAAGCTAAATCTCAATTTCCAACTTTCCATTGAATAACAACATCACTTTTATTTTGTAACATCACACTTGGCGCCCGAACAGGGACTTGACCAAACATTAGTTCAAATTCTTGGAAAATTTTTTATGTGCTTGTGTTAATAAATGTTCTGTCGTTTCATGTACACATCACCTCTCTGTGAGAAAAACGGAATATATGCTGGTTGATAAGGCAGTTTAATTACCGAGAGATAAGAAAAGAGACGCGAATTTGCTGAGACAACATAGTGCAAACCAAGCCATCAAAAAGTAAGTCAGAATTTTGCATACGCAGTGTAGTGCTTCAGTAGCAACGTTGCTTTTCCAAGTCGATCTATATCCTTTCTATCTCCTTCCCACTATAGAAAATCTGCTTTACTTTATCTTTCAAAGTAAAATTCTTCGTAGTCTGATGATAGAAATTATTTCTCCCCCATTGTTAGTATAGCTGTATTACATTTTCAACATGGTGGATAGTGTGTGCAATTTGCAGTGAAGAGCATCTTCATTCATTTGTCTGAAACGTTTAGGTTCCATCTTGTCTTCTCGCCAGATAGAATTTCATTTGTTGCTCACGCGAGAGCGGTGCTCTTAGCGGACTCATCACGTCACTGACAAACGACGAAAGCCTTGCGTAGCACGTGGTATACTGACGAAAATGGCAGATAGTAAACAGAGACAGGTGACAACAGGAGACGGGAGTGAAGACGTTAATAGTATTCCATACCCTTTACGATCGCGAACGGTAGGTTCCCGTGTGGAAACTGAACTAACCATGTCTGTAACAGGGGAAAGTGACCCTAAAGTCCAAATTCTTCCCGCTGCAGCTACAAATGTCCTCGGTGCGTTAATGGAAATGCTGAAAAAACAGTTTGACGCAGTAAATGAGACTATAAAAACACAAAATGAGACTGTTAACGCCCGATTAGATGCTGTAAGCGAATCAGTAAAAACACAAAATGAGACTGCTAACGCCCGATTAGATGCTGTAAGCGAATCAGTAAAAACACAAAATGAGACTGTTAACGCCCGATTAGATGCTGTAAGCGAATCAGTAAAAACACAAAATGAGACTGTAAAAACACAAAATGAGACTGTTAACGCCAGATTAGATGCTGTAAGCGAATTATTAAAAACACAGCTAGGCACAATCAAAACAGATCTGCATAAAGAAATTACGGCTGAATTAAATACCCATTTTGGTGAGGTGCAAACTAAGATCAGTGATCAAATTCAGAAAATGTAGAAACAGGTGAAAAGTGAAATAGCTGAAGTATCTGGAACATTAAACACAAAAATTCAGGCAGCTACCAAAGAAATAAACTCAGTTAGAAATGCAGTATCTGACATTGAAAGTGTAGTGGAGGATCTGTCGAGGCAGATAGACTCAATCGATATTGAAGAACAGGTTAAGAGCACTGTGAAAGCACATGCGGAGGCATTGTCGGAACACTACGGTGAATGGATAAAGGGTAAAGATATTTTTATCGAAAAGAAGGTCAGGGAGAAGCTTAGGGAGACTGTCAAGGATGTAACTTATGAAATCTTAGCTGCTCCTGGGAAGTCGGGAGACACAGTGGTTTCTGAATTGGGACAGATTCGGAGAACACTTACACGGGATCTTCCCGAGTGGAAGCAGCAAGTAGTGGACGAAGTCAGAATGCTGAGAAACTGGGTAGAAAATCCGCACACGCATACGCAAACTATAGGGAACAACTCTTTAGACGGTGACGAATGTCACTCAACTCCTTATCGTTCACCGCATTACATGCAAAACAACAGTCCTGTTGAGTCCCGAGTAGGGAAAATAAATGATCCGCCCACAATCGTGAGTTTAATGCAAGAGGAAAGTGTGATTAAGCATCGCACTTTTGCTGTTTTTCATCCGCAGAATCGAGAAATACACCCCATCGTGTTCCTAAAGAATTTTTCCGGCATATTTCCCAGGAGCTGGACAGACAGACAGCGTATTCAGTTCGTCACTGGCTTTATTTCTGGTGACGCAGCAGTTTGGGGAACGGAAATGGTAGACACGTGTAGGAATTATGAAGAGTTTGAGAAAATGTTCTTGGCAAAATTTTGGAGTAATGGGGTACAGCAAAGATTAAGGAAGGAGGTGTATGGTGCGGAAATTTTCAATGAGAAGCATGGAAGTCTCCGGCGATACTTCGAGAAGTATCTAGCAAAAATTAAATTCTGAGATTCTCCGATTTCTTCCAAGGACGTAATTATGATTCTCAAAAGCAAACTCCCTGCGTCTATTAGAGAGAAACTAGTAAATGTGTCCGAAGAAGACACGGATGCATTCCTTTCTGTGCTGGATTCCTTAGATTTAATTAGCGAGGATGTGCGCTCCAAGGTTGGCAGCGGCAAATTCTTCCCTGGCAGCCAGCAGAATGCATCGCACGCGGACAACAATGCGCCGAAGGAGAGAGCGAGCTACTGCGACCGCTGTTGCCAACCTGCCAGCCGTTATGAAAACGCAAACGGCAATAACTTTAAACGGAAGCAGAAAACCAATTACAGTAATCAGCAGAGATACCACCCAATTTACAACCACCAGGTACAACATCAGTATGGAAACCCACCCTTTAATTCTGCGCCTGAGCAGCATGGAAATTCTCCACAAACTAGTGGTAATTTTTCAAATGGGACAGTGTACAATCAAAGTCATAGGTCGAAAAATAGCAAGAGGCATGGGCAAGGCGGAGGCCACCCAGCACATCAGAACAACTTTTCACAGAATAGAGGACCGTGGAACAATTTTCAAACGGTACCAAATACGAACTTTCCTTCACAAGGAAATGGTTCTGCCGGCAACCAAAAGATCGGGCGACAGCAGCCGTCTCAAGTATTTTATTCACAAGTGAATGCACCCAGTGGATTTTACCCCTTTACACCGGCATTTGTACCACATAACCAGCACCAATATGAAACGGAACAAACACTTAAGGCCATGAATGACAAACAGACTAAGCATCCCACGGAAAATTAGAGGCAGCGCCTTTCAGCCTCCTAGAGGTCGCTGCCGGTTCCAGTGGGAGTACTAACGAATACTCTGATTCTGAGTATGCTAATGCGATACGGTACGACCATGAGACCGACTTACGAGATGACCTTGCACCTGACATACAAGCTCAAGACATTAATGACATTTATGATGAACAGGTCAAGGCTTCGATTAAGATTTCTATTGCTAACATTCCTGTCACAGCCATTGTTGATACAGGAGCAAACATCAATGTGATGTCATCATGTCTCTTCAGACAGGTGTCTTCTGTTTCAAAAGTTTTATCATTGCCGATTCAGGGTTGCTCCATATCGGGAGCAATTGGTCAATTGAAACAGAGAGTTAGTTTACAGACACAGCCTCAACTGCAGATAGAATCTGTTTCGGTTTCTTGCCTCTTGCGTACTGGAAATTTCCTTGTGTGAACTGTTAATGATAAGTATTGCGTTGAACAGCGCACTGACTACATGGTAACGGCTACTACATGTAAACTTTAAGTATTAAATGCTATGTATGGAAAAATTGTTTATAGTGATGGACATGAACTGATATTTCTTCAACAAGCTGAAGCAGGAAATTAAGGTTGCAGAAAGAATTTCAATTTAGCTTTAAGTTAGTATAAAAAAAATGTGCTTGCGAGGTGATTGCCAGGATCTATATAAATATGTAAAGGTGAGAAATGGAGGAGGATGCGTAAATAAGCACTTCTCTCAAGGTACAAGAAGATTTATAGATTTATTTTTAGTAATGTAAGTACTTGAAGTTCTGTTGTAAAAGCCCAAATTACCTGCTTAAAAAAAAAAAAAAAAGGGTACATGTTCAAACAGTTCGGACAGTGGACAGGGGTAGAAGAAATAGCTTAAAGTTCAGTTAAAGCGTGCTGTTAAATGGAAAAACAAGTGGTAACCCACATGTGTTCACGCAAGGAGACAATAAGCTGTAGTAAACTAAGTTAAGTGAAATACAGTACAAATAGAGGCAAACCGTGAAGCATCAATAATATAGCGTAAGTACTCCACGAGGCCATTAATTGCTATGAAAGTAAACTATTTCCCTGTGATCTGAGCCCAATGTAAAGAGTATATGAGGAATGTTAGCTGACGAATTGATTTCAAGAGAATCAAGGTACTAAATAACCACACAGCAAGCCCCCTGTATCATAAATAAGTCCAAGTAAAGATCTTCAGAAGATTTGTAGTGTATTCTAGCGACCATTCAATACCCTAATTGAAGGTTAATCTAAAGAACAAGCAATGCAGTGATATTTAAATTAATACTGACTATAACCAGAGTAAGACGTAGAAGTAGCAAAGCATGCTGTAATGAAAGAGGTTGAAATTTATATATATGCCTATGTTTATTATGATAATTTTATTTACATGCAGATTTTATTGCAAAAATGTCTCCTAAGACACTCCTCTTATGAAATCCATTTTCCTTGGGCCCGTTCCTTTTGATCCTGGTTCATGAACCCAGACCAAGGGTCGACTTGTAAAAGGCACGTGTGCTTCGAGGCAAAGCAGTGCTTATGAGAAATGAGACACGTAGCGTGATGAACTTCGCTAGCTTTGGTAATGTTTGTTATGGACCGGTTGCGTAAACCCAGTGAACTGTCGGTAATTCCATTCATGCGAAAAATAGTAGACACGCGTTACCCTATTTTTTTTTTTTAACAGAGAACGATTGCTGAGTACATGAAGCGAAGAGGGTGACCTATTGTTATCCAGTCTGCCCTCAAATAAAAAATAATAATTAAAAAAAAAGATTCAGCGTTAAATGCGTACTCGTTAAGTAGTAGATATGCTGTGTGGCAGTAGAAAATGATCTTGGGTGCACTAAAGAATAAATGCAACGAGTGTTACGAAACCTGTAGTTTTCATAATGAGGAGATGAGCCCTTAAAAGAAAGTTTGAAAGAATATTTTTAGGTTCACTAGTGAAAGTAAGCCTTGAGATATATAGAGAGTCCATTCATAAAGCAGTTGTTCACTGGACTTAACAAAAGGAGTGACCATAAATTGTAAATATTAGCTCGTAAGTGATCTTTTGTAAATAGTAGAATATGAGTCTTTCTGTACCAATGGAGGAAACCTGCAAAATTGATTGTTTTGTAAATGAACTCTATCGGTGAAGGAACTAAGTACGAATGCTGTGTGAAGATGCACACACAAGTGCGACGTGCATAATAAAAATAACTGTTCACTGTATATTAGTGGTAGTGTTGCACTGCAAGTGTAAAAAGAAGTAAAGGCTACGACAACAGGTGCAACGCAAAGTTCAGTGTTGTTCTAAGTGCAGCGACAGCTAAAACATTCGTCGTCACTTACCTGTGAGCCTCATGGGAGGCAGTTGACAGAGAAGTATGGAGGCAGCTTCAGTGTCCGGCTCCTCCGGTGGAAAACGCGCGCGAGGTGTTTGTAGCGATGCACTCGTGTGATACGAAGTTCACAAAAAAAAAAAAAAAAAAAAAAAAAAAAACAGCCTGAGCGCGAACGGATACTGAGTATTGGAGCTCACGCAACACTGTGCAGCCGCTGTGAGTGGCTGACGTGTGGGTGACGAAACAATCCAAACTTTAAATTGCTAACCGCCATGACTTCCATCGAACATACTGGAGGAAAGACATTTGTACACTTGTGTGACTACATTTACATACGTAAATTAAGCAATTTTCTTGAGTTGAAGTTAAGATGAGTGAGAAGTAGATTGTTAGATTACTCAGGCCTTAAAGCCATTAATACCGGCACTCCTGAACACTGCTAAAATGAATTATAATCCTGTCTCTTGATGGACAAAGAAAATGAATGTGCACTATAGGAAGACCCTAAACTCCCGACCAGTCCCGATCCTTAACAAATGTATCCAATAGGTTGTAAGTTATACTAATAATTTTCCACTTCTTCTGTTTCATATTGTAAATAAAAACCCGGGAAGCCACTTGAATTCCTGGCACCACAGTGGAAAGGACAGATGTACTGCATGATGAACGCTGTAGAAGCTAACACAGAAAGTGAAAGCATCACGAAGTGTAGTGCTACGTTATTAGACTGTAATTGAACCACAATGAGTTAACAGATGCTCGAACATTGTCCACTCTAGTTTAGTGAAAATAAGCACTCACTGTACTCATGTATTAGTTGTTAAGCTCAAGAGAAAGTAATTTCTGAATTCTATCCCCTGAAGTGCGAAATGAACGTTCACTTATTGTTATAAGCAAATATGGACCAAACTTAAATATACACATAAATGTTAATCTTGGTATTATGGAATGAAGTGATTGATGAACAAAGAATGAAAAACTTTATTTTGAAAAATGATAAATATCTGATATATGTTTATAAATGTAATTTCAATTTATGTACATAGTACGCCAGTAACATGATGTAAATGTCACACCTAAAATCACGAATATCTCATGAGGACATGAGGATCGAGGTAATCCTTCGGCATTCCCTCTCTCCTCATGAGAGTCAATGTGATATTCGCTATTTTTGACTTAATTAAAACAGCAAATACGAGTAGTTAATACTTTCAGCCAGAAGGCAAATACTTGTTTGTAAATAATGATTAATGTATAATGAGGCGTCGCATGGCGACGGTGGAATTTTCTAAATAATGTAATTCGTCGTCTTTGGGCGGCAATATAAACAGAAAAATACGAATAGATATGCGCTCTTTCACTATTTTGTTCGCTGGAGAACAAATGAAGCCTTGAGCGCTAAAGAGACTTCTACTGTTTTTCTTGAGTAATACGGACGCAGATTTGTGGCAGTCTGATCTAATTTCTTACTAAATGTATATAAAAACGTGTTATGTCTAAGTTTGAGTGAAGTGTAAAGAACTGTTATAACTTACCGTGACGACGCACGAGCGACCCAAAGAAGACAATGGCTATATAAAAGAGCGCTCAATGGACATTAAACAGACATAAAAATCTACTGTCATTGTAGTACTAAGCTTAAGGTACGATATATGTTTTAGTTATAATAAATATTTGTTTTGGGAATACTGAATCATTTAGCAGTGCTCATTCCTATTATCTCCTCAGTATTATTTTCATTTTAATTATGCATTTTGCTAAGATTACAGACACGGAGGTCAGCAGTCCAATGTGCGTGTTACATTGATAAAAAGAAAACTGTTTTATCGTCTTCTTGCATCAGCTTTAATATTGAATTTCCCTTTGTGTGATGTTACAGTTGTTTTTGCGCCCTTAAGAACTTTCTGGTCCCTTAGGAAATTGTTTTGTCATAACAATAACTTCACAACCGGGTATGATCGTATCTACGACCATGAAGTAATTAGAAAGACGATAATGCGATTTCTTAATCAATAGCACGCTAGTTGTGACTGCCTCAAGCCACGCGAAACTGCAAGTAAAAACTAATCACATCTCATAATGCAATATTTTATGACAATGGTCAATCCATGATTCTTACGCCAATTGTGATTGATAAAACAGTAAGCTAAATCTCAATTTCCAACTTTCCATTGAATAACAACATCACTTTTATTTGGTAACATCACAAGATCCAGGAGAGGATCTCACCAGAATGCCCACTGGCTTCCCCACTGCATTCCCCCCAGTGAAAATACTTCGAACAAGTCTCACACCGCAATCCACTACTCACGAACCTACGGCAAAGCCCACACTTCTCACTCATGGTAAAATTTTACAGTTATTGAAACAAGAAAACAACTTTATCTAAGTTCCGCTACTACAACAAGAAGATGTTAAAAACTGTCTACAATAATCACAAACTTGCTCTATACTACAGTAACTACTATTATTGACAGTATTAATCAACAACAAATGAGAATATAACAAAATACTAACACAGAAAGAAAATCAAACGTCTAATGACAGTAACGAAACTGAAAGCAGTTCGCAAAAATTTCTTCTGAAGTTATTTCACCAGAAAACACCACGATTAGTGTAATCGAAGTTTAATGGATTCCTTTTAGTGCTCATCTGGATGACCTCCCACTTTTCATTATTTAGGATCAATTTCCAATATTCGAACCATTCAGCTATCATTTCTAAATCGTTTTGCCATTTGTTTTGATCTTCGCTCAGGCTCATGAACTAACTGCTCAAAATAATTTTCAGAGAATGTGTTTAGCACAATTTCAGATGATGTTTTATGCGTACCTTGGGATTTAATCCTCGAGCTGGCGCGCGGCTGTGTATGATGTGTGCCGACCAAAAATAAAATGTCTTTGTGCGGTTCCATTTCTGTTTCACAACTGCAAACCTATACCTAGTCCTTCAGTATTGCTTCAGGTAACACAGCAATAAATTGTGTTATCATACGTCCAAGTGAGCACCAGTGATATTAAATACAAAGCGAGCTAGACGAGAAAAAATTTACAATCAGTTCAAATGACTCCAGTTACGAACTAGCAACATAATCCCACATTGAGGCAGTTGTCTATGAGATAATTAGTGATCGAATAAGCAGCTGACCGAGATCTGATGCAACTGCACTGCTTAATGCATCAAATGCGTCATTACTGTTTCTTTAACACCTATCCTTGGGTCAACAGAGAGTTATAGAGAAAAGTTATTTCATTATTGTTTAATAAAACAGTAGTTTAGCTCATATTATGCAAGTTTATTACTCCTTGTTTAAATGAACTAAGGTTAAACTGTGATTTTGATCATACATGACTTACTTTGGTAATATAAGGTAACCTATTCTTTTCATTTGTACAAGGAGACCGCCCCCCCCCCCCCTACTCGTGTTATGAGAAACGGCTCGCCTGCTCGAGCGTTAAATACGTATTTTTGCCAACATATCGAGAAGTTACCATCAACTATAGTTGCACGAGTAGATTACGTGTTTGAAATTAAACAAGTTTTGTTTGAACCCTTCAGCAATTATATTATCTGAGTTGTGAGGTCGATAAAAGAATGCAGATGATTCAAGCAGAGTACATGATGAAGTTCCCACACAGTCAGTAGTACAAGATAAACCAAAGCAGAAACTGTATGAGATGAGCCTCTCTGGAAGTGCTTTTAGTGAAATGGTTAAACATAGTTGAGAAGAGATTGAGTTTGACTTTGATTGTATCTTATGAAGCACGTTCCAGTGATACATGCAGTATAGATAACACGATTGCAGAAATCAATATTCTAAGAGGGACTAACAGCGCTAAAATGTCAAGAAGGAACACAAGTGATCCCAAAAGATGGAAGAAGA
Source organism: Schistocerca piceifrons (assembly GCF_021461385.2). Lineage (NCBI taxonomy): Eukaryota > Metazoa > Arthropoda > Insecta > Orthoptera > Acrididae > Schistocerca > Schistocerca piceifrons. The sequence continues at coordinate 59,011,321 of NC_060148.1, forward strand.
ATATAATTAAAAAAATATAAAATTTAATCTAAGAAGCCAAAGCCAGTTAATTGTTAAACATGTAGATACAAATGCAACAAAAAATTTTCTGATGAAATGAGGTTCTCCTTTTGTAGAAGCTTCTGAGTTTAAGAATATCCAATGCAGAAAGATTTTATGCCTGGTAACACAGTGAGTCTAACCCCAGCTCAAAGACGAAATACTGATCACCAACTGAAACAACGTAAAGACTCTGTAGTTTACTATGTAAATAAAGACAAAAAACTCAGGTTCTGTAAGAACTTCTTAATTAAAACTTTATGTATTTTGGCAGATTTCATTGACACTGCATACAAAGGGGAAGCTGAGAGTGGCTTTCATAATAAGTGATAAGAGAGGAAAAACAATTCACCATAATAAAACTAAACCAAATAATGTACAGAAAAGTTTCCTACAATGGAGTCTCACTACTCGAGGAAATCCAGAAAATGACTTCGCATAGACTGCAAACTAATTACATATATCTAAAATGTACAGTCTCTGCAAGGAAGATTGTATGGATTTCAAACCAGTCAGTAAAAAAACTTATAGAGAATATCTTGTTAGAATGATAATCTGACCTACAAACCTAAAAAGATCAATGTCAAAAATGTATGAGTTAGGAAGGAAAGAAAGCATTAGAAACTCAGTACAATGAGCATTTGCAAGGAAAAATGAATGCAGCAAGCAAAAGCTGATGATAAAGAATAATGTAAACCAGACAAGACATTGATGTGTTCTACATATGATTTAAAATCTGTCTTGGAAATTCCTTCAATTCTAGATCAGATCTACTATAGTCTGAAAATCTATGCATACAGTTACACTATCTATGAACTTTCTGTTCCAAATGGTGTATTCTGTTATGCTTGGGCTGAGTTAAATGGAAGAAGAGGTAGCTCAGAAAGCGGTACCTATTTCATGAAATACATTAAACACATTTGATAAATTATAAAACACATTTCCTTCTTCTCTCACACTTATGGAGGTCTGAATGGGAATCAAAACATAGCTGCATTTTTAATGCTGGCAACAAATTTTGACATTATTGAACACAAGTTACTTGAATCCCATCACACATTCACGGAAGTGGACAGCACGCATAATGCAATAGAATGTGTGAGGAAACATGTACCTGTTTATACCCTTCAGGATTGGCCAAACGTATTCGTACTAGGAAGATTGAAAAGGGTTTGAAACAAGAAAGGTTCACCTTATGCAGCATACGAATTGAAGGCTGCAGAATTCAAGGGTTTAGGTAAACTTTCTGCATCTATAATTAAAAACAGAAGTACTGAGGGTCCAGGAAGTAAAATTAACTGGATAAAAGTGAAATGTTTTCGCTACCAGAAATGCAAGCCAGGAGTGATGGAGTGGAGATACAATCACTCATCAGAGTATAAGTAAATACATATATTTGACAAAAGACATACTTTAAACATAAAAAGTATTGTCTTACAAGATCTTCATTCTACGATTCTGATAATAAGTGGAAAGGAAAAGAAATGCCTGATACAGTGATGCAAAAAGGGAATTCCACACTTGGTATATGTCTCATCCTATTTCAACTGCAGCCACCAACACAGGACCTGAACCTGGTGTAGAAGACTGTGACAGTAGTGACATGGATATATAAACTAGTGCAGGAAAAAATAACTTCTTCAGTTTAGTGATATAATAAAATGACTGGTTTTACTGAAATAATTTGAATGTTTGCCAGAAGATATATGTGTTCTGTTAATTATTTACAAAAATTATCCATTAACTGGTTACTTATACATTAATCTTTACTACAAAATATCATTAGTTAATTGTTGCAATGGAACAATCCCTGTGATGACACAATTACTTGTTGCTTAAAAATAAACTAAACATTCTGTTTTGCCAATACTTCCTAAAATGTAGCTGATGGGTTTGTCGAGAAAACCCACAGTTTGGAGGTCATTACTTCTGTTTGTCATACAAAGCACAAAATTTGATTCAAGACAAAACTCAATGAAGACGGAGAATCTTCAGGGATGTAGAATGAATCAAATTTATTTATGGTCTATAGAAGACACAAATAAACACAGAGATTGGATATGGAAGAAGAGTTGGAACAAAGATATTGTTGAAAGCAAAAGAAGTTAATAGTTGATGATTTAGTAGTGTATGTGCTCTGAAGGTCACACAAATAAATAATATAAAATAACGAAGCTGTAATATTTATGTTAGCTGTTTTCATTAACACATTTCTATTTAACATGTTTGTTTGCGTGGCCATCCTCTGCAACAAGTACAGAAATATTAGTTTTGTAAATAAAACCGCCTTTCCTTGCTGCAACTATAGTTATTTTCTCCCAGACAAGTCTCAACTTTTTTTACTGTATGTTATCTTCAGTGGGGTCTAGTATGACATAGTTTTGTTTATATATATGTTATTTTTAGATTGTACTAATAGACAAAAATAAGATAACACTCCAAAAGAGGATTATTATCATAATAATAATACCACACCACATATTTTCATTCACTTGTCGATGAACCCCTCCACACAACATTTAAAGCAAAACTCGTATCAATTGATCACTTTATTCGCACATTACATCTCATATACAATCAAATGATTGGGATGTAGGTGACTCATCGAAGAGTAATTTACTGCTGTTTTATAATTTTAAGCACCACAAAATGATTTAATACAGTCATGTTGAAAATAAAGTACAATTAAGAATAAATATTTACTCAAAGTACTTTTTCTAGCATGAAATAGAATAACGTTAAACATCAGGAACAATTACTTGTGATAAGTAGTCATAAATTCTTCTATACTGTAATAATATTCACTTGCTAGGTACCTGTTTAGCCCAAACTCTTCTGGTTCAAGATTTTTAAATTTTTCATGTCATTCTCAAAAAGTTGTGGGTTAGTTTTAGAAAACTTAATTGTCTCACGGATATAGAGGCCAGGAACAGTCGTAAGATAAAGAGCCTTGAACATAGGTCTGTATGATTGTGTTTTTTCTTCACCTGCCATGGTTGTAATGATTTTTTCTGTAGCCTAAAGTCTCTCTGTAAGTTTGTTTTCTTTGGACCCCAAAAAAATTATACCATATCTAATCATAGACACAAAATATGCATGACATACAATTATTTCGACTGGAGTTTCTATTAAACAACTTATAACAGTCATTGAAAATATTATACTATGTAGCCAGCGTCACATGGCATCTACATGGTCTGACCATGACAAATTCTTATTCAGGGATACACGCAGAAATTTGGTACAGTTTCTTGTGGCAAGGTGATTGTCCTCATACGTTTCAAGTATATCCTTTAGAGCTTGTTTTGTGACAAAGTGAATGATTGGTGTCTTTGTTAGGTATATTTTCAGACCATTATTTCTCACCCAAGTCTCGATTTCGTCAAGAGTCTGCTGAAGATAGCTAATTAAATTTTCAAGTTTCTTGCAATGAACTATCACTGTCAAGTCATCTGCGTAAAGAATCATGTCTGAATTTGTGTTAGTCAGCATGTCATTTATAGAATACAAGAACAGTACTGCTCCAAGGATAGGTTATTGTGGCACACCTTGTTCTGCCTTTTTTTCAAAACTTGAGAAGAATCTCTTACCATTCTCTTCTATTGCTACTCTCTGTTTGCTTTTTAATAGATAAGATGACATCCAACTCTGAGAATTTTCACTAAAACCATATGGTTGTAGCTTATGAAGTAGTAGTCTATGGTGTATTACGTCAAAGGCTTTAATTTTTGTAATAAGTTCTTTGATGGCTTCCACAGTGCAGCATCCTCTTTGGAAACTATGCTGATAATTCTAGATAATATTTTGCAGATTATTATAGTTAACTATCTGGTTACATGCTACTCTTTCAGATATTTTGGAAAATATTGATAAGTATTAGATTGGTCGAGAATTACCCACTTCATTGTGCTAGCCTTTTTTATAAATGGGTCGTATTTCAGCATACTTCAATCTGCTGGTAAAATATCCATCCTCGAAATATTGACTGATTGTGAAGGACAGAAGGTATGCAATACTACAAGTGACTGCCTTTATTATTTTTGTAGAAATTTCATCCCAGCCAACAGAATTAATATACTTAAATGACTTTATGGCATCAACTATTTCAGAGTAGGATATATGAATGAATTTGAATTCAGTGCAGTTAAATAAAGTGGAAAAAGGACACACATTGGAGGTAGAAGTGCATCAGTTTTACATGGATTTGTGAAGTGGCGGTTAAAAGCTTCACAGAACTGTGTGGGGTCTGGAACAGTTTCATCTGCAAATACTAGTTCAAGTTTTGTTTGTCTGTCTCTTTTGATGCCCATTTCATTCTTTACAATGGTCCATACTGCCTTAGACTTATTTTTAGCATTCAGAATGTACTTATTATTTGTCAGTTTTTGGTTTGTCTGACTACTTAATCATTTTTTTTATTTTGCATAATTTTTATATTACAAAATTAAGAATTGTACGTTTGATTGACTTTTGCTTTCATATGAAGTTCTATTTCCTCATGCTTGAAATCTGAATACCCTGTGTTATCCATGAACCCTTCTTAGATCTGTCAGTTTTTATGATTAGAATACGAAAGCATTCATTGAACAACATCAACGGGCCTTCAAAAAGCTAATGAAATTCTCTTTTACTGAGGACTGAGTAGTAAACGGTCACGAGATGAGGCAGATTTTATTGCGAAGCATTTCCTTATTTTCTTGTCTAAAATTTCTGACTTTCCTATTTGTGTCCTTTGTGATAACACAAGGTAATAGCAGTAATGAAGCACTGTTGTCTGAGATACCTAAGTTTACTACACATTTTTCTGTTACTCTGTAATTTAAGCTACTAGCAATGTTATCTATAAAGGATGCAGATTAAGCAGTTGCCCTTGTCATTTCTACAAAATAAGACCATTTGTGGACATCAGCTCCTTCATCTCAAAGGCAAATTTGTCATTTTTTCTCATGTCTATATTAAAATGAGCACAAACAACAATTTTTTACACAACTTTTCAGTTTTTAGTTGGTGAAGCAAATTTTCAATTTTGACCAGAAAACTACAGGAGAGTTAATGATCAGGGGTACGATAAGTGCTGACTATCAGCATGTTATACTCCTTATGTTCTATACAGCAGCTCTCAAATGTACATTCTCCAATTAAATTGTTGGAATTTTGACTAATTCAGTATTTCACTGATGAATGAACCAGAATACATGAGCTACCCATTGTCTCTACAGATGCTAGCTGCTACTTCGTAATCTGTAAGTTTGTTCAATAAATATTTTCATTTCTAAGCCTATGTTCTCTTAAGCAAATAACCTTTACAAAGCATTTTGTTCACTCTAGAAATATTTCTAAGTCATGAAGGTGACTCACGAGATTACTTGATAATCCTCCAATATTTAAATTCATTATAAGATTATTATTTGCTATTCTGGATGTGACATTATTAAAATTATCTATTCTAAGATGACCATGCACAACATTTTGTAGGTTACTTATCTTAGTGTTTCTTTCATCGCAGTTTCTATTAAAAAATCCTTAACATTCCATGGTGTTGAATTTTTTCTCTTGTTATGGGGATGAGTGGTTCTTATTGCTTCTTCTGCTGTTGTTTCTTCTGCTGATGTTGTTGGTTCTTCTGTCTCTGTTGCTTGTTCCCATGTTGCTTATTCTTGTGATGATAATGGTCATGATTGTGGAAATGCTGGTGGTGCTGCCACTGGTGACAGGGCCTCTGTTATTGTCACAGATGGTGGTGGTTGCGTTGTCCGTTGAGATGATGTTGCTGCATCCATAGGTCCTGCCACTTCTGAAGAGGATTGTTTTGCTTCAGTTGATGTGGGTTTCTCTGCTACCCAGTAGGGTAGCTGAGAGCACTATCCTGCTCCTTCCTGGACTTGGGTAGGCGTGCCACCCCTAGATCGAATCCTCCTGGCAGATTAATAACGAGGGCCAGTGTGCTGGCCAGTCTGGATGTGGTTTTAGGCGGTTTTCCACGTCCTACTAGGTGAATACTGGGCTGGTCCTCACGTTCAGCCTCAGTTCCACGACTCACAGACATCTGCAACACATTCGCACTCTTTCATGCTTTACACTAGACGCAGACAGCTGGGGTACACTAATTCCATCCCGGGAGGGATATGGGGTGGTAGCAGGAAGGGCATTAGGCCACTGCTTAAAATTAACCTTGCCAAATATGTACTTAACCCTGCCGACCCTGCGCTGTGGGACGCAGGCAGTAGAAAAAGAAGAAGAAGATGTGGGTTTTTCTGCTCCTGGTTTCTGATATAAATAGTATTTTTTCTGTAATGTCTGATGGTTTAACTGTTGTAGTTGGTGGTGATAGCTGTACTGTCATTTGTTGCTGGCTTGGTAACCTTGGTTCTGCTGTTCCCGTCGACATTTCAATATTTTTGTAGCTGAGAAGTCTCTTTCCCTTTCCGTTTAAGTGCATTCCATTCTGGTGAAACTGTCTGTACCTAGCTGGTTAACAGGTAAAAATTAGCGTTTTCATACATATAGAGATATAAACGCCATGAATATACTTTAGTTTTCAACATATACATCTTTATGTTGAAAACATTTAGGTAAACAAACCAAACTGGAGGAAACAGTGTGAAGGAAAAACCTCAGAATTTAAAAATGTGCTTATGTTTCGGAATTGAAGCGGTAGTGCTATTTCCAGACCACATGAGAGGAAACGCAGATGCCAATAAGTTGTAAATAGTTGCCTATTTTAATAAAAAAGTGACATGAACTCTTTGATATAATCCAAAAATAACACATATCAAAACAAAAATGTATCGCTCTAGATCCCACTAAAGACTGCAGGTCAGGAATAAAATCCACATGTACTTAGAGACATTTATTTGCGTGGATTACAGTCGGAAGAACAGCTCTAAAAAAATAGGATAACCATCAAAATCAGCTCTCCTTCCAAGGAATAAACAATGCACTTTACTGGTTGATATCTCTTTTCACACAGCCCCTCTCCCTTACAGTGCAGAGCACCTGGGCTGTAGGGGTACTTGGATTTGACTTGTCGTCCAGATCTTGTGCGGATAACTGGTTGTTGTGTGGGTATGAGCACGGTTGCGACCAGTTGTTCTGTAGTCCTCTGGCATCTTGGTGTTGTCTCTCCAGTTTAACTGGGTGTAGGCTCGCCTGACCCTCGATCATCCTGAACTTGAGGAGTGCTTTCATGCTTCGGTGACGATAAGGTCCATGCTGGTTTCTTTCTTTCTATGGATACCCTGAAAGTTTTTCATTTTGAGAGATGTCTATGGCATGGGCATTACATCGCTGTACTTACTAGGGCCCAGTAGAAGGAGGTTGTAGGGGTGCCTGTACGGTGTCTGTGTGCAACATGATGTGCGAGCAATCCGCCAACACTTTGTGCACAAAGACTGGATGTTCACCATGGCAGGACGCCTTTGGCTCTCTCATCCTTGCCACATGGTCACGAATGCTCTATACCTGCAGTGGCTGTAGTGGTGCCGTTGTGAGATAGTCTGCAGCAATTCTCAAGGGTTCTCTGTGAATCATCTCCACCACTGACGCGTCTATATCCACCTTATACACAGTCTGAAAACCTAAAAATACTAGTGGTAGCGCCTCTGTCCAACGTTCTCGGTGACACATGAGGGCCGCCTTCAGTGTTCTGTGCCACCTTTCCACCATCTCGTTGCTTGCTGTGTGATAACTGGTTGCGTGGTGATGTTGGAATCCACACAGTCTAGCCAGTTCATTGAAAAGACTAGACTGGAATTGTTGACGCTGATCTGTTGTAATATATAGGGGGCATCCGAAACGTGCCCATCTTGTGCATCTGTCTACTGCTGTGAGCAAGTATTCATACCCCTGAAGGTGGAAGTGGATCCACTATGTCGAGATGAACGTGAACAAACCTTGCTGGCGAAGCTGCAAAATTTCCGACCTCTGCCGTCCTACTTCACAACGCTGGCGTTGCAGGCATGAACGACTCCAATTCCTGGCAGCCTTATGAGTCAATGGCCACACAAACAGCTCAGTTAGCAATTTGATAGTGATGTTTCCACCTGGGTGTACTAAGTTGTGGACACAGTCAAAAGCCACTTTGCAGAATCGCTGCCTAATGTAGGCTGTGTCTCTGTTTTGATACATTCCACCATATTTTGATTTTGCTTCCTTGAATTTATATTTGTTCCAGTCGCTACCCTGTTAGTAAGTCTTGCAACTCTTGATCCCTCTCTTGTACTGTGGCGAGGTCGTCGCAATTTGAGATGCTGACTGTGCTGCATACTTGAGAAAAATAATCGGCGATTATGTGCTCCGCGTCTCTAATTTGCTGTATGTCTGTAGTGAATTGGCTGTCGAACTCTATGTGTTGGAACTCCCCTGTCCAACATTTGTCGCTGATGTTGTGGAATGCTGATATGATAGGTTTATGATCCATGGAAATTGTCACTAGTTGGGCTTCAATGTAAGGGCATATATGTCTCACACTCTCATATACTGTCAATAACTCCCTATTGTATGCACTCCATTTTGTCTGTCTGTGCTGTAGCTTATTCGTCAAAAAACTCAAAGGCTGCCAATGTCCATTCACTTCTTGGTGTAGTGGTGCTCCAATTGCGGCATGGCTGGCGCCGACCACAATATTCAATGATGCAGCTGGGACAGCGTGGGCAAGCAATGCTGCTTCCTCAAGGCTGGTTTGTAATTGGCTGAAAGCTTTATGAATTTCTGATGCCCATTGTAATATTTGATTGCCCTTGGTATTCTTACCCGCAACTGCATCCATTGATGGTACCTGGGTGGCAGCTGTTACCGGCAAATGACAGTGGTAAAAATTTACCATGCCTAACAATCGTCTAAGTTGTTTATAGTCCGTTGGCTTTGGTAGATTACACAATGTGGTAAGCTTTTCAGGCTAAGGTCGGAATCCCATCAGCCAAGACTTTTCGACGTAGGAAAGTTACCTCAGGTTTGTACACGACGCACTTGTCTTCATTTAGTACCACTCTATAGTTGCACAACCTCTGTTGCATTTCACGTATATACTTGTCATTAACTTGTGCATCAGCTCAATATGTTAATATGTCATATAGGCCGAAATACGTGAAGCAAAATGGCAAGCCTTGTAACATCTCTTCAATGAATTTCCGCCAGGTTTGGGCTGTACTTTTAAGACCAATTGGCATAAACAAAAAATCAAACAGGCTGAACACTGAGCACCAGACAGAGAATAAGTAAATTGTTGGATATTACGTATCAGTACTTATCCGGGGCTGTTCTTGCGTTCAGCCAACAGTAAGCGTCCCAGGGGCGCCATGTGTCGTCAAATGGGTCAAATGGCTCTGAGCACTATGGGACTCAACTGCTGAGGTCATTAGTCCCCTAGAACTTAGAACTAGTTAAACCTAACTAACCTAAGGACATCACACACATCCATGCCCGAGGCAGGATTCGAACCTGCGACCGTAGCGGTCTCGCGGTTCCAGACTGCAGCGCCAGAACCGCGCGGCCAATTCGGCCGGCCCATGTGTCGTCCTCTTTGCGCGCTAGGTGCAACGGGGATGACCATAGGCTGTCTGAGCTTCGTATAACACGAGGCAGAACATATCCTCAAATATCGCTTTAACTCAGTTTGTCTTTCTGGAGCTATACTATGGACGCGTTGTGTAACCAATGGACCTGGTTCATGCATATATAATGCACTGTATAATGCTTAACACTGCTTGGCTGCACCGAAGTATGTGGGATCGACTGTTTTACTTGCATCAGTAATTACGCCTATAACGTTGTCCACAGAGGTTCTCTGAATTACCTTCACCCTGTCACATTGTGTCCCACTTATAAGGCAGGCATTTGCCAAATCTACAGCCAGTGGAAAGTGCGACAGAAAATCAGCACCTAATATGGGTTGAATAATGTCTGCTATGACGAAACACCAACTGTATGGAGTAGGGAAACCAATGTCTATCATCATATCTTTGCACTCATACATTTTGATGCTGTAGTTGTTCATGGCCAGCAACTGTAAGGAATCTTGCATTGTGGGCTTAACTGTGCCCTTGACTGGAAGCGTGCTGACCTCTGAACTACTGCCTATTATAAATCTTAAGCCTGAAATCTTAGCAACCACGTACAGCTGACGCGATGTCCTGCCGCGACTAATCGGAAAAGCAGTAAGCATGCCATCATAGGCCTTACCTTTGCCATGTGTTCATCTGCATGTTGCTGCAACATGACTCTTCTTAAGTTGGCAGTACCATTTGTGAGTGCTGCAGCTCGTGGTGCCTAATTTGTACTGCTCTTGCAATGGGCGCCGAACCATTTGTGGTACCAGCAAATATCATAGGCAGCAGTTTGACCCTGAGTGGTATCTAATGGCTGTAGGTTGGATGAACGACGCGACTGCGTCCTCTTACTGGATTTCTTCCCATTGTGGTCCCCAGTGATGTCCGGTGATTGTCGGCGGCGGCACAATTCTGCATGGGCTCCTCCAAAAACTGCGATGCGTATTTGTCACCTTCTGTTGTGACGCTCGCATTTGTCGCTGCTACGCATGTCACAAGGTTGACTCCAATGTGGCATATGCACTATCAGCTACTTGCAGGAATTTATCCAGCAGTTGTCCTTCATACGCTATTAATGTCAACTGTACTTGGGACGGAAGCAGTTGTCACCAGATACGTAGCAGCAACTCGTTAGATATTACAGTATAGTCCACTATCGCTCGCAAATGTCTCCAAAATACCGACGGGTTTCTGTCCCCATGTTTCTTCTGGCAAAGCACTTGTGAAAGCCTCTGCTTGGGTAACTTCGTGCAGCGAGTGATTAGCGAAGTCCTTGGGGCAAGGTATGCTTGTTGATGGGGTGGGTGTAGTATCACAGCCGGCCGCTGTGGCCGTGCGGTTCTAGGCGCTCCAGTCTGGAACTGCGTGACCGCTACGGTCGCAGGTTCGAATCCTGCCTCGGGCATGGATGTGTGTGATGTCCTTAGGTTAGTTAGGTTTAAGTACTTCTAAGTTCTAGGGGACTGATGACCACAGATGTTAGGTCCCATAGTGCTCAGAGCCATTTGAACCATTTTGTAGAACCACATCGAAGACTACTGTCGTCGTTCGCTATTCCAAATTGCTAATTGCCAGCGTAAATTGTTCACGGTCTTCTGTGATCCGTTGTTGCGCGAAAATGTTTTCCAAGATCGCAAACCGTATGTCTGGTTGTGAGGGTGTAAATGGAGGTGCCCGCAATTGTATGCGCGGCGCAGTTGGCACGAACGAAACATTTCCGGCGCGGGTGTGCGCTCGCGGCGCTGCAGTTATCGCTGGAGTTTGTGATCTCGTCGTGTCTGTCTTGCTGTCGTTTCTCAACGTCGACTCTTCTAAAAATTCGGTCTCTTTTTGCAGCTTCAGGATCTTGTCACCAACGGTTTGTAAAGAACTATTTGTGCCTTACATGTTTAACGGATGTAATTCGAAAAATGTTATTGCAACTTACACCGTTTTTGTTTTCGCTGTCACCAATTACGTAGGTCAGAAATCAAACCCACATATACTTTGAGACACTTATTTACATGGATTGCAGTCGCAAGTACAGCTCTAAACAAAAAACAAAAACAAAGAATAAACATCAGACCATGAAATTCAGCCACTCTTCCAAGTAATGCACTTTACTGGTCGGTCTGTTTTTTCCCCCGAGATAAATTACAGTTGAAGGAAGGAAATGCGGTTTTATTTACAAAACAGATATTTCACTTCATTTGGTGAACGTATTATCAGATTCCAGACATTTAGTGTTGTTTCCAGAAACTTCGGATTTTCGCATTTATTGTCCCGCGACTTCAGTTTGTGAAAGCAGTTGTGACGTCACGCTTTTCTAAAGTAGTTAGTTGATACAAGGTGTGAATACCAGACTGTGGTGAATACGATGTATAGTCTTCGTCCGTTGACGCCTTGTGTTAAATCGCTGGCGAAAGTCGCAGTCAGTGCCGCAACGGTTTTGCGTGTATTTGTTGATTTGAACAAATGGTTTTTTGTGGTGAGTTGATGTTTGTCACCAAATTAGACGTATCCTATTGAATAAACTGCATGGTGAGCATAAAAATGATAAAAATTGTGCAGTAGTTTATAAGAAATACCTCCGATATTTCTATGTTATGGTTTAACAATTAGTTGTTTTTCTATGAAAACCTATTAAATTAGAAGAGATGAAAGTCGGCTTGGAAAGGAAAAGGCACGGTATTTCTAGGTATTTTGAGTAGTTTTACACGTCATGGGTAGTTATAGTTCACGCGCCAATTCAAATTCATTCTCACTTGCAGCGTACTGTTTGTTTGCTGGTGCCCTCTGTTAATTTCTTGTGTGAAATATACTTGAAGACCTGCTTGTGAACATACTGTCTTTTTATTGTAGTGTTTTTCACATATTCTGCCTCATTGCCCAATTATGTTTGTGTGTTTTTATGTTTGTATTCACTACTCCCAGGGAGGTAAGATCTGTTGCTTTTTGTCGGACTAAAAGTTTTCGTCATAGTTCTTGGCGTATTTGTTTTCTTTCTAAGTTGTAGTTCAGTAATGGACACTGATTGTCATACCGTTTCCACTAGCCTTCTTTATTTTTGTTATGCTATTTTTCTTTTGGTGATATGCATTTTCTGTTGTAAATAATTTATCCCTATTCCATGTTGTTAATTATATTATTTTGTTTCTGCTAATACTGTGACGTGAATGGAATATGACATTTTCATTGGCAATGGAAACGAAAGCTATAGTGAAAGAGATCTATGTGTTTTGTCTGGAGAGTGTAGTCATTGTTTTGGTCTTCTGTCCGAAGATTGGTTTGATGCAGCTCTTCATGCTACTCCATCCTGTGCAGGCTTCTTCATTTCCAAATGACTACTGCAACCAATATCATTTAGAACCTGATTACTGATTCATGTCTTGGTTTCCTCCTGGAATTTTTATAAACACGTCATTTTAATATTAAATTGGTGAACCCTTAATGTATTGAAATGTGGCCTATTAACCAGTCCCTTATGTTAGTCACGTTATGTCATATTTCTTTTCTCTCCATATGTGTTCATTGTCTCCTCATTGATTACACGATTTGCCTATATTATCAACATTCTTTTACACTTCCATTTTTCAAAATGTTCTATTCCCTTCTTGTATGAATTGGTTATCATCCACATTTTGCTTTTGTAAAAGACCATATTCCACACAAATACCTTATGAAAAGATGTCCTAACACTTAAATCTATGTTCGATCTTGACAAATTTCTCTTCTTCAGAAACCCTTTTCTTGCCACTGCTAGTCTTCATTCACATCCTCTCTACTTTGGCCATCATCAGTTATTTTACAGCAAAACTCATCAACTACCTTTAATGTATATTTTCCTAATCTAATTCTCTCAGTATCACACCATTTAATTCAGCTATGTTCATTATAGTACCTTTGTTTTGCTTTTGTCTGCTCACCTGCTCTTCTAATCTGCTGTCTGTGACAGAGCTACAGTTTTGGTTGCAAACCAGAAAGTTTTTGTTTCTTCATCTTGAAATTTAATTCATGTAAATTTTTCTATGTTCTCCTGTACAACATGCTCAGTGTACAGAATGAGTAGCATCGAGGGTAGATTACAGTCCAATCTCGCTTCCTTCTCAGCCACTGCTTCTCTTTCATGTCCCTTGACTCTTTATAACTGCCTTCCGGTTTCTGTAAAAGTTCTGTATAACGCTTTCACTCCCTGTAGGTTACATCTGCTACCTTCAGATTTTCAGAGGGTGTCTTTGTCAGTAGCTTTCTCCATATCTGTAATTAAGCATACATTTGGCTTTTGTTAAAATCTCTCTTCTAAGGTAAGTTGTAGGGTCGATATTCCCTAGTATGTTCCTACATTTCTCCGAAATTCAAACTGATGTCCCTTGAGGTTAGCTTTGCCGGTTTTTCCACTCTTATGAAAATAATTTGTTAGTATTTTGCCACAGTGACGTATTAAATTGATAGTTTGGTAATATTCTTACCTGTCAGTATTGTGGTGTAGACAATCAATAGTCGGTGTTACAGATGGGGATGACAGAAGCTTTTGAAATTTGGTGGTCCACTGGAAGGCAAAACCCAAAGTTGTGATCATTGTGCTTTGATCATTGACATCATCAAGATGGGTTGGGGGAGGGGGGCACTTAATATATCTGCGGCCAAACGGAATACATGGAATATTTAATTCCGGCAATAGAATTACTCTAACAGGACAATTGTAGGAAGTATGGGGTTTTGAGCAGGGTCAAACTAAATATATAATGGTAAGAAAAGTGATTCCATTGGAACTACTCACAGCCTTGGGAGAGCCAGTCCTGACAAAACTCTACCATCCGGTGAGCAAGATGTATGAAACAAGCGAAATACCCTCAGACTTCAAGAAGAATATAATAATTCCAATCCCAAAGAAAGCAGGTGTTGACAGATGTGAAAATTACCGAACTATCAGTTTAATAAGCCACAGCTGCAAAATACTAACACGAATTCTTTACAGACGAATGGAAAAACTAGTAGAAGCCGACCTCGGGGAGGATCAGTTTGGATTCCGTAGAAACACTGGAACACGTGAGGCAATACTGATCTTACGACTTATCTTAGAAGAAAGATTAAGGAAAGGCAAACCTACGTTTCTAGCATTTGTAGACTTAGAGAAAGCTTTTGACAATGTTGACTGGAATACTCTCTTTCAAATTCTAAAGGTGGCTGGGGTAAAATACAGGGAGCGAAAGGCTATTTACAATTTGTACAGAAACCAGATGGCAGTTATGAGTCGATAGACATCAAAGGGAAGCAGTGGTTGGGAAGGGAGTAAGACAGGGTTGTAGCCTCTCCCTGATGTTATTCAATCTGTATATTGAGCAAGCAGTAAAGGAAACAAAAGAAAAATTCGGAGTAGGTATTAAAATCCGTGGAGAAGAAATAAAAACTTTTGAGGTTTGCCGATGACATTGTAATTCTGTCAGAGACAGCAAAGGACTTGGAAGAGCAGTTGAATGGAATGGACAGTGTCTTGAAAGGAGGATATAAGATGAACATCAACAAAAGCAAAACGAGGATAATGGAATGTAGTCGAATTAAGTCGGGTGATGCTGAGGGAATTAGATTAGGAAATGAGACACTTAAAGTAGTAAAGGAGTTTCGCTATTTGGGGAGCAAAATAACTAATGACGGTCGAAGTAGAGAGGATATAAAATGTAGACTGGCAATGGCGAGGAAAGCGTTTCTGAAGAAGAGAAATTTTTTAACATCGAGTATAGATTTAAGTGTCAGGAAGTCGTTTCTGAAAGTATTTGTATGGAGTGTAGCTATGTATGGAAGTGAAACATGGACAATAAATTGTTTGGACAAGAAGAGAATAGAAGGTTTCGAAATGTGGTGCTACAGAAGAATGCTGAAAATTAGATGGATAGATCACATTACTAATGAGGAAGTACTGAATAGGATTGGGGAGAAGAGAAGTTTGTGGCACAACTTGACCAGAAGAAGGAATCGGTTGGTAGGACATGTTCTGAGGCATCAAGGGATCACCAATTTAGTATTGGAGGGCAGCGTGGAGGGTAAAAATCGTAGAGGGAGACCAAGAGATGAGTACACTAAGCAGATTCAGAAGGATGTAGGTTGCAGTAGGTACTGGGAGATGAAAAAGCTTGCACAGGATAGAGTAGCATGGAGAGCTGCATCAAACCAGTCTCAGGACTGAAGACCACAACAGCAACAACAAGAATAGTGACACTACTCCAAAACAAATATTAACCAAAAAGTCAAGCCCACAAAAATATCAACATTCAACATAATAATGCAGTGAGGAAAGCCGTTGTATCGTAAATTTTGCTCAACCTGTAAATCTCAAACGTAGACCAACGCACTTGCTTACGACTCAAAAACCCAGTATTGCAAAGTGTGCTTGATGTAGAGAGCTCATACCCCTGGATGCTGTGAACCCACAAACAACTCCAAAACTTGATACCACAAATTTCACTTGACCTATATGACAGCTGAAATGAAACCAACACACTCAAATCATCAGCTCTGTTACCCAAGCCTTAACGCATTGCTATCCTATCTGTCTACATCAAAAGCTCACAGTACAACAATGGAAACTCACTCACATAACTAAGCTCAGAAATGTAACCTAACCAATGATGGCAAACAAATATACACAATAGCCACTAACCACTGTCCCACACAAGTACCAAACATTAACAAGAAAGACCCCAAAATTGTGAAAAAATTGCGTCATCACCAATTTTGATACACAGAAACAACTATGAACACAGAAGCACATATAATAATTAAAAACAAATAAAATCATAAAAATAACAATGTATAACACATTGTAGAAATAAGTCACATTACCATGCAATCATTATGGAAGATTGTGACTATGAGTAAAAGTGTTATACATCAGATTTATAACAAAACTTCAGTATATTTTGTCAAATTACCAAAATGATTTTTTCTGTGTTCTTTCTCTGTTACATGCCTAACAGATGTAACCTAATTTATTTTAATCACAAAAATCTAATTCTATTTTGTCATTAGTTGTTATCCTAACTGTATTAGTTATAAATAATGTAGGAAAAGTCAAGAGTGCTATCGACCATAAAGAGACATGTCAAGTTGCAGACAGGTGCAATTAAGACACTTGCATAAAGCTTTCAGCCTCAGTCTTCATCAGTTAAGGAGAGACACACACCATTCACACACACAAGCAGGCACACCTCACTCACTTGCAACCACCAACTGTAGCATCTCGGTCGTGTGTGCATGAGGTGTACTTGCTTGTGTGTGTGTCTCTCTTCTACTGATGAAGGCTGTCACCAAAAGCTTTATGTAAGTATCTTTTAATTGCACCTGTCTGCAACTTGACATGTTTCTTTACAATAAGTAGCAATCTGTCTTTTCCTACATTGTTGATATTCGAACCTGGAGTTTCCGTTGTATTAGTTACAATTATTTGTAAATTAAAAGGTATGTGACAACTATTAAACAGCAAGAGCAATGGCAAGTTTAACTTTTGAATGTCACATGCCTAAAATAATAATAATAATAATAATAATAATAATAATAAAAGCAAAAAAGTAAAAATACATCCAACTGGCTGAGGAAGTCAAGGACATGTGGCATCAGGATAAAGTTGACATTATACCAATTATACTATCAACTACAGGAGTCATACCACACAATATCCACCAGTCCATCAACGCAATACAGCTACATCCAAACATATATATATACAGCTTCAGAAATCTGTAATTATTGACACATGTTCAATTACCCGAAAGTTCCTAAATGCAATGTAACATATACCGTACAGTTAAAAGGAAGTCGTGCGTGTTCAAGGTCCACGTCACATTCCATTTTTAACCAGTCATAACGTCTGAGAAAGGAAAGAAATAATAATAAAAATACTGTGAAATGCCTCTCAAAGGAATATGAGTTGCAGTACTTGTGCAGAGAGAGAACAAGTGCAGAGTAGACGAATGTGAAAAGCTGCATGGAACCATTGTTTCGAAATTTATTACTCTTTTGTGTGATACATGTATGCTGTAAAATGAAAATTGAAGAAAGTTTTCCATTTCTCAGTAAAAGCTGAACTCTAAATTTCATTGATCGCTGTCATATGATGTAAAGATTATACTCTTCACTTATAGGAACTAATTTGCACGGAGCTGTTCTGTAAATTAAGTGAGCTGTTTAGATGTGTCAAAATTCTTTGCACAAATGTAGCTAAGATGTTTTTAACATTTGAAAAGCTGTTTAGTTTATGGTGCATATCTTCATAATTTCTATTTTACTTCAGGTGTGATGTGCATTAAAAGTAGAATACTTTTATACATAGCAGTTTTTTTTAAAAAAATCAGCATTATGAATTCCTTTATCAGATGGTGGAGTGAAACTTAAAATTTGTTTGTAAGGATAGCAGTGAGGATTATCTGAAAAGTATTACTACACTCTTCATTTTTCAGGTAGCAGCCATGTGTAGAAATGAAGAAAAGCTGTTGCAGGCTACTGTTACAGTCCGTAATGAGTGTAGTAGTCTCCTACGGAAGTACCAGACCTTAATTCTTCGAAAACTGAGGTTACAATGAGAGTATTATTGGATCAGTTGGAAGATGCAATGCACTCATTGCAGGTTTTCGTATTTTCAAGGCAATTGTGGCGCCTGTGTATCAATAGAACTATATTATATGATGAGGAAGAGAAATCTTGTGACACAGATCACCTCATTCTCCCACTTGGGATTACTTTAGATACATTGAGAGTTGGCGTTACATGATTTACCCGAGGATAATTGGTGGAGTGCAACAATAAGTTTAAGGTATTTGTGGTATCGCAACTGAGTTGTTGAAATAAGCAATTGGGGCTGAACAGCAAACAGGACAAATCCCCAGCAGAAAATGATTGCATTCATGTAATTTTTGTACAAGTACTGAGATTGGAATGTGTACAGAACACACGTTTTATGTAAATACTACTCAAAGATGAAGAGGAAATCGTGGTTGCTCCATCGAGCCAATTGGAAGACTGCTCACCAAATTTTGATTATGTTTTCTTACATGGTAAGTTGTGATAGTACAAATTTTGGACTCAATGTACTTTTTAGGTTTGCTCTTTTTATCCTTTGTTTCATTTATCTCTCTGATGCCATTTTTTTGTGTGACTCATTGAAAGATTTCTCCTGAAAATTCAGATTTCCTGTAATGAACCTTAGAGCTGCACAAACAAACCTCCCTGTGAAGTGAAACAACAAGATGCCCGTTAATGCTTAATTTATGCTGTGTTTTGTTGGTGTGGTGATAATGTTTTCGGTTTGAGATCTTTGACTTCAGTGTGATGCTACATATAAAACTTTGAACAATGCTGAGCAGACTGATTCTGAGTTTGAACTCAATCTGTGATATGTACAGATTACTGAAATATCCTAGGCTTTAAGAGTTGATACTGCCAATATTTTGTGTTACATACAAGAGCTTAGTGTAATTTGCTTTCGTTAATTATACAGACAGATTTTTATCTTCAGGCTAGTAGAATGATCTGCTTGCAGATGATGTGACTAGGTGAGTCATGTTGACCACATTGTGAGTACTCAGGTCACATACTTCTCTGCAGAGTGCAAGCTATATTGTGGCTGACCTCTTTTTAATTGAAGTGAATACATAGTGCACCGTGGGGTGATCACTCTGTTATAGAAATAATTCAAAAGCCAAGATCGCTCAAATACTGTTTACTGGGTAACTGGTTTCAACACACTAAAGGTGCCATCATGGGATCTGAATGTAGATTAACATGAGGCAGACCAGCTGATATGATTTTATATCAGGTGTGGTCTGCCTCACGTATCGTTATATCCAAATGCTTTATAAATGTTAAGCTACATTCAGATCCGATGATGGCACCTTTAGTGTGTTGAAACCATTTATCCAGTTAACACTATTTAAACAATCTTGTCTTTTGAATTATTTCCTTTTAATTGAGGCTCATTGCTGGCATGACTGACACATGGAAGTCATTACAATGCTGATTGGGTAGAGGTGATGAGTGAAGATTTTAAGCATATGTCAATAAGTTGCGTTACTCGTGAATGTCAGAGTTGATGGTTTCAATAACTTTTTGTTAATTCAAGAGTGGCATCTGTTCTTACTTCCATCATTTATTATGCACAAATGGGTGAGTTGGTTACTCTATTGCTACAAATTTCTTACTGCACAATGAGTGATTTGTGGAGTTGACAATAACTGGGCAGTTGTTTGCAGTATTTGCACGAAAAAGAATTTGTAGCAGAAGACACATTGTGGTTGATTAGCTACTTAAAATTGGACAGTGTATTAGTACTCTACTCTCTTGTTTTGTATAATAGTTACTGTTAGTGCTGTATGCATACAAAATACCTGGGTCGACAGAAGCGTCCGATCCCACGCGTCGGCTCTTACCCGTGACGTAAGGGTGTTGTCGTGTGTGACGTCATGACGGCGCGGAGTTTGGTTTGTGAGTGTAGCATGTTTGTAGATGTTGTTGTGTTGTGATATGTTGTGTTCTCTGGTGGTATGTTCACGGTTTTCGTTCGTGTGGTGTAATGGGCTCAGTTTGCTTTTGCTTATTATCCAGAATTGTTAGTGTGTCGGCTGTGTTTGTAGTGGAATTTGTTTCAGTGAGTTAACAATTTTGTGTGAAGGTTAATTTAGTGTTGTTTGCTGTACATCGTGTGGTAATTTTAGTAAAATTAATCGGTTGTTGTTTTTGTTCAGGAATGGATGTGACGGATAAAATTAACAGTGCACAGGCCAAGGGAAGTGTTCGATCCCTATGTGTGGCTGTGTATGTTGATATTGGTATCGGGAGATGTTTTTGAGCTATATAGGCCAAGGGAAGCGTTTGATCCTAATTTATGGGATCGGGAGCTGCTGTTGAGCTATATAGGTCAAGGGAAGTGTCCGATTCCAGATGATATTGTGTTTAGTGGTGTTTGGGGAGTTTTGTGATGTCGGTTTTTTTCGTCGTTTTGTGTGGTTTGGTATGGGGATGGGTGTCTAAATTTGTTTATATTTAGTTTGCTCCCACCCAAAAACACCCCATTTCCCATGCTTGTCCCGTTAGTGTCATTAGGCTTTTTGTGGAAAGTGTGTGTGTTTGTTTTTCGATGTATTTTCGTCCTCATAATGTGTACGTACCGACTTTATATGTGCCATATTGGAATCATGGTTTATGGTCGTTTCCGCCATATTTGTGATGTCATGGGTCAAAGCAGACGGACGGGATCGGACACTTCCGTATTTCCAAATCCCATTCTATTAATAGCAATGTAGTAGCGAGCACATAGGAACCCTCATTCCACAGAGAAGATGAGTGAATTAAGTGTTAGTGTCAGTGTTGTTGAGAAACAGGCGAAATCATTAAACTTGAACAAAGTTCCAGGGCCCAATGGAATCCCTGTCAGATTCCCTACTGAATTTGCAGCTGTGTTAGTTCCTCTTTTAACTATAATTCAGTGTAGATTCCTCAAATAAAATATGGTGCCCAGCTCTTGGACAAAAGCACAGGTCACACCAACTACAAGAAGGGTTGTAGAAGTGATCCAGAAAACTACTGTAAAATATCCTTTACATCAATTCATTGTAGAATCTGAGAAGATATCCTGAGCTCAAACGTAATGGCATATCTTGAACAGTATGACCTTCTCCATGCCAACCAGCACGGATTCCAAAAACATTGATCATGTGAAACTCTACTCGCACTTTTCTCATGTGAAATACTGAAAGCTTTGGATCAAGGCAATCAGGTTGATGCTGTCTTTCTTGCTTTCTGAAAAACACTTGACTCAGTACCACACTTACGTTTGTCAAAGGTATGATCGTATGGCATTTCAACTGAAGTTTGTGGCTGGCTTGAGGACTTTTTGATAGGGAGGGCGCAACCTGTTATCTTAGATGGAGAATCGTCATCATGTGTGCCTCAGGGAAGTGTGTTGGGAGGCTTGCTGTTGATTTTGTGTATTAATGACCTTGCAGACAATCTGTGCAGATGATACAGTTATCTGTAATGAAGTACTATCTGAAAGAAGCAGCGTAAATAGTCAGTCAGATTTCAGATTGGCGCAAAGAATGCCAGCTTGCTTCAAATGTTCAGAAATGTAAAGTTGTGAACTTCACAAAGAAATAAAATGGTATCCTATGACTCACTGTTGAAATCGACCAACTCGTACAAATGCATGGGCGTAACACTTTATGGGAATGTGAAGTAGAATGGTCACGTAGGCTAAATTGAGAATAAAGCAGATGGTAGACTTCAGTTTATTGATAGAATACTGGGTAAGTGCAATCAGTCTACAAAGGAGATAGCTTACAAATCATTGTGTGATCAGTTCTAGGATATCGCTTAGGTGTGTGGGACTTCACCAAATAGGACTAACAGGGGATATTGGATGTATGCAGAGAACGGCGGCATGAATTGCCACAGGTTTGTTTGACTCGTGGGAGAGTATCACAGAAATGTTGAAGAAACTGAATTGTGGGCTCTTGAAGATAGGTGTAATCCCAAGAAAGTCCCCTAACAAAGTTTAAAGAACTGGATTTAAATAATGACTTTAGGAGTATACAACAACTCTATCCATATTACTCACATAGGGATCATTGGCTTAAGATTAGAATAATTACAGAATGCACTCATTATGACATTTACACTTATTGTCAAAAGTGTTATCATATGGGATATCGAGTGAAATTTGTGATTGGATTGACTTTTTGGTAGGGAGGACGCAGTATGTTATCTTGGATGGAGAGTCATCATCTTGTGTAGAAGTAGCTTCAGGTGTGCCCCAAGAAGTGTTTTAGGACCCTTGCTGTTAATGTTGTGTATTAATGACCTTGCAGACAATATTAAAACTAAAATCAGGCGTTGTGCAGATGATGCAGTTATCTGTAATGAAGTACTATCTGAGAGAAGGCGCCTAAATATTCAGTCAGATCTTGATAACATTTCAAAGTGGTGCAGAGATTGGAAACTTCATTTATATGTTCAGAAATGTAAAATTTTGTACTTCACAAAGCGAAAAAAACATGGGATGCTGTGGCTAGGATATCAGTGAGTCACTGTTGGAATCGACCAACTTTGACAAATACCTGGGTGTAGCACTTTGTAGAAACGTGAATTATGGAATGGTCACATAGGATCAGTCATGGGTAAAGCAGGTGGTAGGCCTCTGTTTATCAGTAGAATACTGAGGAAGTGCAGTCAGCCCACAAAGGTGATTGCTTACAAATCACTTGTGTGATTGGCTCTAGAATATTGCTGAAGTGTGTGGGACCCATACCAGATATGACATATACAGAAAATGGCAGCCTGAATGGTCACAGGTTTGTTTAACCCATGGGAGAGTATACTGAAGGAACTGAACTAAAAGACTGTTGCCGGCCGGTGTGGCCGTGCGGTTCTAGGCGACAGTCTGGAACTGCGTGACCGCTACGGTCGCAGGTTCGAATCCTGCCTCGGGCATGGATGTGTGTCATGTCCTTAGGTTAGTTAGGTTTAAGTAGTTCTAAGTTCTAGGGAACTGATGACCACAGATGTTGAGTCCCATAGTGCTCAGAGCCATTTGAAAATACTGTTGAAGATAGACATAAATTGTCCCGAGAAAATCTATTAACAAAGTTTCAAGAATCGGTTTTCATTTATTACTGTAGATAATTACTGTACGCACAGAAGCATTCACTCACTCATTCTTCCTGGGCTCCATATGTGAGTGGAACAGGAAGAAACTTTAATAACTGCTACTGTGGAATGTACCCTCTGCTATGCACCTAACAATGGTTTGTAGATTACCCTGTTCCAGTACTCTATCAATAAACCGATGTCTACCACTTGGTTTACCCAAAGCTGAGCCTATGTGATCATTCCATTTCATATCCCTACAAACTAAACTATTGCACCCAAGTATTGCTATGAGTTGGCCAATTC
Source organism: Schistocerca piceifrons (assembly GCF_021461385.2). Lineage (NCBI taxonomy): Eukaryota > Metazoa > Arthropoda > Insecta > Orthoptera > Acrididae > Schistocerca > Schistocerca piceifrons. The sequence continues at coordinate 59,034,822 of NC_060148.1, forward strand.
CAGCTGTAACTCTTTGATATTATAGTCATAGGGCACTATGATTTTTTGTTTTGAGAAGTGCACAGTTTTAAGTTTTTGAACATTTAAAGCGAGTTGCCTATCTTTGTACCACTTTGAAATAGTTTCAAGATCTGGCTGAATACTTATGCAGTTCCTTTCAGATAGTACTTCTCTATAGATAACTGAATCATCTGCAAAAACTCTGAGGTTAGTATTAATATCGTGTGCAAGGTCATTAACATACAACATCAACAGCAAGGAACCCAGAGTTATTTCTACATCTGATGATGACTCTCCATCCAAGATAACATGCTGTCTCCGACCTACCAAAAGATCCTCAATCCAGTTACAAATTTCCCTTGATATCCATATGATAATACTTAAAGCATTTAAGTATGGTACCGTGTTAAATGCGTTTTGGAAATCAATATACACTGCATCTACACCTGCTTGCCTCGATACAAAGCTTTCAGTACGTCACGTGAGAAAAGTGGATCGGTAGTCAGGGCTTGTATTGTTAGCCAATCAACAGATTGGAATAATAGTTAGACTTTTTTCGCAAACTTAACACTTTTTGAAATGGAACAATTCCTAGAGATTAGAGTGAGTTTTCGTTTCTTTGGGCCAAAAATCAGATGATTCTCGTGGGTGTGGAACATGTCAGAAAGTATAAAATAAAAAACATAGTACATTTGAATATAATGCTAACTACCCTGATCATTTGTCAGGAGATTACGAAAATAGGTGAATATGTTACAGTAAACTGGAACTGCAAGTATTTACAGAATCAATACGCTGGCAGAATGAAACATTCTTAAAGAAGTTCTTGGTTGGTTTAGTATTAACTCCCTTTCAATAAACCTGAAAAAAAACCAATTTTATCCAGTTCCAGACAACCCACAAAAACCCAAAAGAAATAGTTATCACACAGAATGATCAAATGATTAAGCAAGTGTACTTATCAAAATTCCTAGGCGTATACGTGGACAGTAGGCTGAACTGGGAACATCACGTTCTACAAACACTGAAACGGCTGATGTCGGCAACATTTGCTTTACGAATTTTGTCACGCTTCAATGACATTACCATCTCAAAGTCAGCTTACTTTGGCTATTTTCATTCAGTCATGTGTTATGGCATCATCTTCTGGGGCAATACACCTGCCGCAAAGAAAATCCTCACAGCACAAAAAAGAGCAATAAGAATCATTTGTGGTGTACCCCCACGAACCTCATGTCGAAATCTTTTTAAACGACTTGAAATACTGACAGCAACATCTCAGTACATATATTCACTGATGTGCTTCATAATAAATAACCCCACTCTGTATGAAACGAATTGCCTACATCATGAACATAACACCAGAAGAAAAGAGGATTTCCACTGTGAGTTAAAGAACTTGACACTTATTCAGAAAGGGGTAAAGTACGCTGGAACGAAAATTTTCAATTCCCTACCCAACAGCATCAAAAGTATAAGGAGTAGTACATCAGTATTTAAACGTAGCTTGAAAAATTATTTACTTGAGACCTCACTTTATTCACTAGAGGAATTCTTTCAGAGAAATAAGTAAAACCCAGATTGGAAAGATGATTTTAAATTTTTTGACACTGTTTACTGTTAAACTAATGTAATAATGCCCTAATGTAAAAATTTCTGTTTTTCTCATTTCCATTTTTGGGTCGCTTTTAAACCCAAAGTGGGAAGTTTTGATTACTGTTCAAGGTAAAAATAGATGAAATAATTCCCTAAATATGAAACTGCTATCTTCACATTTATGTTGACTAGTTTTTAAGCTAATAAGTATGACTTTTGTGCACTGTTATTAATACTATAACAATGTCTTTATTCTATGTATTTTATTATGTACATTGACACATTCCACATCTGAGTGACTTGCTCACATGTACAGGTCTATGGAACAAGTATATAAATAAATAAATAAAATAAATTATGCACTTTATATAATACCTAATCTTGACTGTCATGACCAAGTGCTGTCACAACAGGAAGATATTTTACTGAACCTGGTTTTAACAGTCCTGTTAAGATATTCATCTATAGAAAGAAGGAGTTGCCTATCAAAAAGTCTTTCAAACTCGGTTTAAACTGTGCTTTATCTGAAACCAAGTTTTTAGTGGTTGCTGGCAGTTGATTGAAAACATGTGTTCCTGATAGTTGACATTAACAGACTAAAAGTAGGGTAAATTAGAATGTCAGTTATGTTTGTTGTAGCATTCTAGTGTGATTCCTTTACAAGATACCGTATTTTGATAGTTTCTAGTCCAACTTTTGTTTATGCCATTCACCCTGCGTGGTTGCTAGGTACAATATTGTTATGTTTGCTTACAGTGTGCTTGTGTGTTTCTTGGGTTCATTGCAGTCTGCTGGCCAGTTAGTCCAAGTAGTAGGTCATGAGTGGATGACGGGATTTACCACAGCAGACTTGGTCGTTGTGTGTGGAGAGTAGGAAGGATGTAGTTTGTTCTTGTACAGTGTATTCCGTCTCCCTTACTCCACCTCTCACTTTTTTACTACTGGAGTTAATTTTATTTGGCTTGTGGTTATGGCGTGGGAGAGGGAATAAACACTTTTATCATAAATGTGGCACACCGTGGATCAAATGATTGCTTTTCCACATCTGCTCTGGACAATTATGCGTGGAACATTCACTTGCTACTGTAACGTAATTAAGAAAGAAAGACTACTGTATCTAAACTTACTACTTTGCATCATATTCAGAAAAGTCAGTAATGAAATTCAAATGATTGTTACAGCACTGAATGTTGGTTACGTTATGCAGTGGATTTTTGAATACTGTTAATTAGAACAGGCGCGCGGCTAGCCCGCGTTCTCAGGGAAAAAATGTAAAATATTGCTTTAGTTTCACAGAGTAGACCTTGCCACAAAATGTGAAAATGATAAAGTCATAACACAGTTATTCGTTATATTTTTTTCGGCAGCATGGAACATGTCGCACAGCACTTTCCAAATCAAACTGAGAAATGCACTGAATAATATGATGTAGTCTGCCGGCACTGCTGGAAGCTGTAAGGAAATGCTAAATACTATTATGTTACCTCGCTTTACCGGCGAGGCGACTGCGATGCCTGAAATAAATATTTTTTAAATGCGCCGCGTCTGCGGCCGTTGCTATCGCAGATTGGTACAGCGGCTTCCGCTAAATTAAATGCTGAAAATGTCTAAATTATTTACGGGACAAATGGCTGGCAACTTTACAAATTATTTTAAAAACATATTTGCCCAAACTCTATATATTCAAACAAAAATGCATTAATTTTACACACCTTTTTTCAACAAATCGCCTAATGGCGGATTTCAAGCTTCATGAACAAACGGCTCACGGCTAGCATATACGTTTGCTTAACACGCGAGTGTTACTCGTAACGAACCCCAAAGAGAACAGAAATTATTACAACGCTTTTTACTATTTATACATGTACTGAATTGTCCTTTTTATCTGAGGCACAGATCATAATCACTAATTCATTTAACAAGATTTTCAAAGCTAATTACATGTCATGGATTCAAAGTTAACAAATGCATAAAACGTCAAATAATTATGAATGTTCTACATACACACATAGTACATTCGTGAAATGTTTACACAGTCTTGCTTTATTCCTTCACTTGGTCATGTTTAAATTATTTCTCTTTTGCCGTATGCGTAGCACTATATCGATACATGTTAACTGGTCTTACACACGGAAAAAATTCTATCACACGCTTTTTATGACGACTGGCCAGGAGACGCTACAAGTGTATGTGGCAAAATACCCCAATAGATATCAACCATCTCAGCAATTATTTATTATTTATTAGCCTCTTCAACTAGGTACATAAAAGTGGTAGTATAAAACCTATACAATGTAACAGAAGAGTTGAAGATCAATATTCTTACTGCTGTTGCAGTTGATCTGCACGATAGCTCCTGCACAGTCGCACAAAGATGTAGCACGCATGAGGCAAATGTCCTACGTATTCTCCGTCGACATATGTTCCGTCACTATCACTTTTCTCTGCATCGAGAGCTGCGTGGAAACAATTATGAGAATCATTTTAACTTATGTACGTGGACATGTCTTGTATCTTGTTTAGTGACGAACCCACATTTACCAATCGTGACTGTGTAAACCACTGAAATATGCACAATTGGTCTGTTGATAATACCCATTGGCTTTGTCAGGTGGAATATCAGTGTCCGTGGAGGGTAAAAGTGTGGTATGGGGTAGTGAGCCATCAGCTCATAGGCCAGTTTTTCACAGACCGGACACTTAAAGCGCACAAGTATTGCAGCCTCCTAACAGATCATCTTCCAGGGATGCTAGATGATGCTGCAGACTAGGAGGAATATGTGCTGGTACCAACATGATGGCTGTCCAGCCCCTATCACGTGAAGTACTACTGTGTCTTCACGAACTGTTTCCAAATTGTAGGCTTGAACTTGGCGGACCTGCACCTTGGCTGACCCCTTCCACGGATTTGACAGCTGTAGACTTCTTTCTGTGGGGGAAACTGAAAGACGCTGTCTTCAAGGACGTACCAACTATACCCAGTGATATGCAATGGCTGCACTCAGAAATCTCTGCTGAAATGCTAGCTCGTGTGCAGCAGTTGTTCTATACCAGACTGGAAGTGGTTGTCGTACCTGTGATGGTCAATCGTCTCGTTGCTGGTCAGCATCCACATAACTAGTGTATGCACTTACGTTATTCTTTAGTGTGGGCTACCGCATATATTGTACGAGTGTCGGTCTGGGAACTCCTCAAAATATGTTAAATCGTATGTGGTTCTCAACAGAATCCTGGAACAAACATCTCTGACATTCTAATTTACCCTACTTTTAGTTTGTTTCTCTAAGTAATATTACAATCTACGAGGGCAGTTCAATAAGTAATGAAACACATTTTTTTTCTCGGCCAATTTTGGTTGAAAAAACCGGAAATTTCTTGTGGAATATTTTCAAACATTCCCGCTTCATCTCGTATAGTTTCATTGACTTCCGACAGGTGGCAGCACTGTACGGAGCTTTAAAATGGCGTCTGTAACGGATGTGCGTTGCAAACAACGGGCAGTGATCGAGTTTCTTTTGGCGAAAAACCAGGGCATCTCAGATATTCATAGGCGCTTGCAGAATGTCTACGGTGATCTGGCAGTGGACAAAAGCACGGTGAGTCGTTGGGCAAAGCGTGTGTCATCATCGCCGCAAGGTCAAGCAAGACTGTCTGATCTCCCGCGTGCGGGCCGGCCGTGCACAGCTGTGACTCCTGCAATGGCGGAGCGTGCGAACACACTCGTTCGAGATGATCGACGGATCACCATCAAACAACTCAGTGCTCAACTTGACATCTCTGTTGGTAGTGCTGTCACAATTGTTCATCAGTTGGGATATTCAAAGGTTTGTTCCCGCTGGGTCCCTCGTTGTCTAACCGAACACCGTAAAGAGCAAAGGAGAACCATCTGTGCGGAATTGCTTGCTCGTCATGTGGCTGAGGGTGACAATTTCTTGTCAAAGATTGTTACAGGCGATGAAAGATGGGTTCATCACTTTGAACCTGAAACAAAACGGCAATCAATGGAGTGGCGCCACACCCACTCCCCTACCGAGAAAAAGTTTAAAGCCATACCCTCAGCCGGTAAAGTCATGGTTACAGTCTTCTGGGACGCTGTTCGATGTCCTTCCCCATGGTCAAACAATCAACTCTGAAGTGTATTGTGCTACTCTTCAGAAATTGAAGAAACGACTTCAGCGTGTTCGTAGGCACAAAAATCTGAACGAACTTCTCCTTCTTCATGACAACGCAAGACCTCACACAAGTCTTCGCACCCGAGAGGAGCTCACAAAACTTCAGCGGACTGTTCTTCCTCATGCACCCTACAGCCCCGATCTCGCACCGTCGGATTTCCATATGATAGCAATACATGCCCCTGACCACCAATTCATTTCGTGAAAGCCGCAGATTGACAGCACTTTTTGAATTTCCGCAATATTTGAAATGCAAGTTCTAGGTAATTGACACTATGTATAATACCATATGGCTGAAGAGCATACATATAACAGGTATAAAAGTTTTCTGGAGGGATAAAGCTTCTGGGGGGGGGGGGGGGGAGGCTATGTTCTTTAAGGAAGACATCATGGATCATGTCAATTTACTTGGCACAGTGTATTACATCATATGACATGCGGACCAATACTATCAGGTAAAACAGGGCCAGCATGTCAAGATGTTATGATTTAAATGTCTTTCAAGCTACCAAATAATTTGAAAAGCTAGTTCCCCTTCTTTTACATCCCTAACTCTGCCCACGACATTTTTGTCTTCTTTGTGTTATAATAGGAGCACTTTTCATTCTGGTCTGTACACTTTTTCTTGTGTTTGTTATGCTCAGGACGGAACAGCCCAGTTTCTTTAGTGTTCATGGCCGTTACGCCATTGATGCTACGTGTAGTGAAGTAGTTTTGGAAAAGTTTGTCATTGATAATAAAAGGTTGTTATTGTTCGGAGTTAGTGAAATGGAGGTAGATATGGCCAAGAATAATGAATGGGAGCTGCTTGGTGTTCCCACAGAAAATAATCACTAAGAGGAAATGCCATGAATAATGAAATGCGTGAATTAAAGGACCTGACTTTTCTACCACCATTGCCAATTCTTTTCCGGGAAACGATTATTGTCGGGGGGGATTTGACCATTTCTGCCCTTTATCCTGAATGGTAAATACCAAAATTTGATAGTTGTCACGAAATTAGTTTGCAGTCTTTCCCATGCAAGTGCTAACATTGGAAGTGGCTTTCCTGTTAATGCTGAATTCATCTTTGAAAGCATGGGAGAGAAAACTGTGATGATATGTACACACATATATGATACTGTTTACAATTTTAGAGACCTTGGTAGTTTGGATACTTCAAAGTTCATTATTAACGGCACAAGAAATATACACTCGTGGTATGTAGACAATTGTAATCGACTTAATGAGAATAGCTTGCAGAGAAACAAAGTAATTTAGAAAAACAGAAAAAGTTGGAAGCAAAGTGTTTGACAGTTTGAGAAAGTGCTACAAAAGAAGTGTTTACACTTGAAGAACAAATTAAGGCTTAATAAATTAGACAATTGCATTGTGACAGTGTATCTGCTTCATAAATGTTGAGATTATCGTAAAAATTCATAAGTTTGTACCTTAGTCTCAATTTTCTAAATAGACATTTTGTGTGTTTTGAGTTGGGGGATTGGACATTTCAAGAAATCATTGGGACTTGCATAAATGAAACATTGAAAAATATATGTATTGTGTAAGTACCATTACTCATAATCGCAAGTAGTACTTAAAGTGTGTGAGTTTTTGGCAGAGAATTATATTATGTTGTATAACTACTTAATTTTGAATAGTTTTCTATCAATTTAATGATTTTGATTTTGTTTTGAGTGTACTTTATCAGCAATTTTCGATGATTTCCTTATAAATCTGTTGTGTTAGTATTGTTTTTCCTAAACTGGGAATTCTGACCCCCCCCAACCAAAAAAAAAAAAAAAATAAATAAATAAATAAATAAATAAATAAAAATAATAATAATAATAATAATAATAATAATAATAATAATAATAATAATAATAATAATAATAATAATCCCTGCAGCCTGTGAAGTTTGAGTAGCCACCTGCTGATGCTGTTGTTAAAGAACTTAAAAAACTTCTTTTAGTGAATTTATACTTGCTTAGTCATTATTGAAATTGTCAGATAATTAAAATGTGTAAGAGAAAGTGTTAGAAGCTTGCACTGTTCATTATAACATTTCTTAATGATATAAGGAATAAAAAATAGCCTTTTTTTAGACATGATATTTTTTGCAGTATTCATACCTACAAATGTTTTGGCTTTATGTATCACTGCCAAAATTGCTTTTAAATGTGCTTGTATTAGCGCACGAGAAGATAAGATCAATTCCTATCAATTTTTTTCTTACGTTACTTTCAGCTGGTGTGTAACGTAAGAAGTGACAGAAAATTGCACTGGATGCAGAGTCTGTGCTCCTCTACACCCTTCTGTCACGTCAACAGACTGGTTGCTACCTGAAATGCAAATGAGGGATTTTAAAGCTGGACCTGTATCGTGCATTAAAGTAAGTTTCTGTCAGCAATTGCCTATTTGGCATTTTCAGTTTATTACTATTTCATTTGTAAAGGCTAACTCGATTTTGATATTTTGTGAGTAGAAATTGGATAGTTTGAACTTAAAAAGGCGTGTATGCTAAGGAGTCTGGCATCTGTTGGTAGCACTGTATCGGAGAATCATTGTTTCTTCTCTGCTGCTCAAAAGTGCTGTTATTGTTGACTGCCACTTGTAGTTTTGTAGTGTCGTGTATTCTGAGAGGGTTAAACTGTTAGTCTACACAAAATATGTAAACATTTTGATTGTTTACCTCAACAGAACCGTTGTAGTCGCTCCAAATGGAGAATGAGTTTCCGTTTCTTGTTCAGGTTGTTAGCATCGCGTGAGGCAAGTGTCAGTTACCCCCAATCCCTACACTCCTCTCGCAAGGTGAAAAAGAAAACTTGGGTTATAAGCGCAGCTCTAGATTGCGAGCTGTTGTTTGTCCGATGGCCTGTGCTGTGTCAGCTCAATTTGATGACAGGCTTTTCTTCTTACTCTTGAGCAATACCCAGTGCAGAGAATGGTCTCATTGCACCAGTCTTCTATTCTCAGCCGTCATTGTGATGTTACAGCATTAACATTCACTACCTTTATCCTTTTTTCGTCAGTTTTCAAAGTTTACATCGAATACTGTGAGTGAAATGGTATTTCTATTAAGTCAGAAAATCCTAGGAAGTTCTGGTCTTACGTTAAACCAGTAAGTGGCTCGAAACAGCATATCCAGACACTACGGGATGATGATGGCATTGAAACAGAGGATGACACGTGTAAAGCTGAAATACTAAACACCTTTTTCCAAAGCTGTTTCACAGAGGAAGACCACATGGCAGTTCCTTCTCTAAATCCTCGCACAAACGAAAAAATGGCTGACATCAAAATAAGTGTCCAAGGAATAGAAAAGCAACTGGAATCACTCAATAGAGGAAAGTCCACTGGACCTGACGGGATACCAATTCGATTCTACACAGAGTACGCGAAAGAACTTGCCCCCCTTCTAACAGCCGTGTACCGCAAGTCTCTAGAGGAACGGAAGGTTCCAAATGATTGGAAAAGAGCACAGGTACTCCCAGTCTTCAAGAAGGGTCGTCGAGCAGATGCGCAAAACTATAGACCTATATCTCTCACGTCGATATGTTGTAGAATTTTAGAACATGTTTTTTGCTCGCGTATCATGTCGTTTTTGGAAACCGAGAATCTACTCTGTAGGAATCAACACGGATTCTGGAAACAGCGATTGTGTGAGACCCAACTCGCTTTATTTGTTCATGAGACCCAGAAAATATTAGATACAGGCTCCCAGGCGGATGCTATTTTCCTCGACTTCCGGAAGGCGTTCGATACAGTTCCGCACTGTCGCCTGATAAACAAAGTAAGAGCCTAAGGAATATCAGACCAGCTGTGTGGCTGGATTGAAGAGTTTTTAGCAAATAGAACACAGCATGTTGTTATCAATGGAGAGATGTCTACAGACGTTAAAGTAACCTCTGGAGTGCCACGGGGGAGTGTTATGGGACCATTGCTTTTCACAATATATGTAAATGACCTAGTAGATTGTGTCAGAAGTTCCATGCGGCTTTTCACGGATGATGCTGTAGTATACAGAGAAGTTGCAGCATTAGAAAATTGTAGCGAAATGCAGGATGATCTGCAGCGGATAGGCACTTGGTGCAAGGAGTGGCAACTGACCCTTAACATAGATAAATGTAATGTATTGCGAATACATAGAAAGAAGGCTCCTTTATTGTACGATTATATGATAGCGGAACAAACACTGGTAGCAGTTACTTCTGTAAAATATCTGGGAGTATGCGTGTGGAACGATTTGAAGTGGAATGAGCACATAGATGTAGATGTAAACGATTGGCGGCTGCTGCAAATCGGTGGGTTGGAAGAGCTCCCGAGGGTCATGTTCTTGTGATACCTGTACCAGAGGTACGTCAAGTACTATCCTCTCCTGTGGATCCTGTCTCCTCTGAAGAAAGTGCAGGTTGAGATTCATGGGGAGAGTCCTTAGAAAATGTAGTCCATTAACAAAGGAGGTGGCTTACAAAACACTCGTTCGACCTATACTCGAGTGTTGCTCATTAATGTGGGATCCGTACCAGATCGGGTTGACGGAGGAGATAGAGAAGATCCGAAGAAGAGCGGCGCGTTATGTCACAGGGTTATTTGGTAACCGTGATAGCGTTACGGAGATGTTTAGCAAACTTGAGTGGCAGACTCTTGCAAGAGAGGCGCTCTGCATCGCGGTGTAGCTCGCTCGCCAGGTTTCGAGAGGGTGCGTTTCTGGGTGAGGTATCAAATATATTGCTTCCCCCTACTTATACCTCCCGAGGAGATTACTATTGTAAAATTAGAGTGATTCGAGCACGCACGGAGGCTTTCAGGCAGTTGTTCTTCCCACGAACTGTACACGACTGGAACAGAAAAGGGAGGTAATGACAGTGGCACGTAAAGTGCCCTCCGCCACACACCGTTGGGTGGCTTGCGGAGTATAAATGTAGATGTAGATGTAAACGATTGGCGGCTGCTGCAAATTGGTGGGTTGGAAGAGCTCGCGAGGGTCATGTTCTTGTGATACCTGTACCAGAGGTACGTCAAGTACTATCCTCTCCTGTGGATCCTGTCTCCTCTGAAGAAAGTGCAGGTCTGTCATTACCCATCCACTTGACTGCGAGTGGTGTGTCAATATCTAAGCATCCTGTACGGGGTGGATGGGGCTGGGGAGGACCTCAGGATGTTGTACTGATCCCCCTAACTGGCAAGTTTGAGATGCTGTCTTTTACTGAAAGTGCAACTGAGCCAGTGGAACTCACTTCACCTGTTTTGGGGAAACCTGTTTTGTTCATTGTCAGGAGGAGGCAAATGCAAGAGAGTAGGAGTCTATTATCATCGGCAGCTCAAACGTACGGCGAATGGTGGAACCCTTCTGGGAAATGGCAGAAAGGGACAGGAAATGACACCAGGTGCGCTCATTGTGAATGCGTGGGGGCCTCTTCTGACATGTTGAAGAGGCTATTCTGGCAGCCACTGAGGGAACAGGGTGCAACCAACTTTAGATTTTGGCGCACTTTGGAACAGATGGTGCCTGTCGTCTGGGCTCCGAGGTCATTCTTGGGTCATTCCGGTGACTGGTAGGAAAGGTTGAGAAGACGAGCGTTGTGCGTGGAGTTTCATCGAAGCCCACAGTTTGCAGCATTGTCCACAGAACTTATTGTGGTCGTTCGGTTCTGAGTCGAGTGACGAGCTAGGCTGCGACTTCTTGTGCTTGGCCCGTAAGGCTGAAAACTCGGTACACATCAGAGGCTGCTACTCAGGTAGCTGACTTTGTGGGGTGCACACAGGTTTTTTTAGATTAGGCGACTCTCCATCCAATCTAGATAACAGTAGCTGTAGGAAACCCAGAAGTAAAAGTGTAAGATCCAAAGAAATGCCTCCCAAAGGTGAGAGTATTAAAATCCTAATGGTAAACTGCTGAAGTATTTGCAACAAAGTGCCATGGTTTGAAGCACTCATGAAAAGCAGTGTAGCTCACATCATAATAGGTACAGAAAGCTGGTCAAACCTGAAATTGATAGCAGTGAGATTTTTTGGGGAAAATTGTAGTGTACATTAAAAGGGTAGGCAAATCGGAAATGGAGGTGGCGTATTTGTCGCAGGTGACAAGAAACTCAAATCCACAGAGGTAGAAATTGAAGCTGCATGTGTGATTGTATGGGCAATACTCGGCATCGAGGTTGCACTTAAAACGATAGTTGAATCCTTCTATCACCAACCAGACTCACCTTCTGATGTAACCGAAAAATTGTAGACAAAACCTCATTTCACTTTTACTTAAGATCCCCAATTATACAGTGATCATCAATGGAGATTTTAATCATCCAGTGATTAATTGGGAAAATTACAGACAGACAGCTTGTCGGTTGTCATGCCTACATAGAATGCAGCACAGTGGTTGGAGCTCAGCTTGTAGACGACATGACTGGTTTTACAGGTAGCACTGCCTTTGATGGGATAGGTTATGTTTGTAACCAGGCTGGAGTAGGTGGTGGTGGGAGGATGTACAGGACAGTTCTTGCATCCAGGTCTATTTCAGAGCCTTCGCGGACAGTAATTATCCTCCCAACCTTGTACAAAAACAAATCTCGCATGCCTTATCTTTCCAGTTTCCCACCATCTCCCAAAGAACCATCGTCCGGCCACAGAGGAGCATTCCCCTCGTAACTTAGTATTACCCAGGACTGGAGCAACCGAGTTACATTCTCTGCCAGGGTTTTGACTACCTCTTGTCGTGCACTGAAACGAGAAATGTCCTGCCCACTATCCTTCCCACTTCTCCCACAGTGGCATTCGGCTGTCTGGCAAACTTACGCTATATACTCGTCCATCTCTACCCAACATCTACTCCCGACCCCCTGTCTCGTGGTTCGTACCCCTGTAATAGACCTAGATGCAAGACCTGTCCGATACATCCTCCTATGACCACCTACTCCAGCCATCACAAATATCACCCACCCCATCAAAGGCAGGGCTACCTGTGACACCAGTCGTGTCATCTACAGGCTATGCTGCAACCACTGTGCTGCATTCTATGTGGGCATGTCAACCGACAAGCTGTCTGTTTGCACGAATTGGCACCGACAAACTGTGGCCAAGGAACAGATGGACCACCCAGTTGCTGGTGCTGAGCATGCTGCCAAGCGTAATGTTATGTCCGCACTATAACACAACAAATATTCCGTGATAACCAAATTTATTTGACCTTCTGTCACGCAAAACAAAACTTAAGTTCGACTACACAACACTTCGCTGGCTGTAGCACCACGGAGAAATCAGTCACTAGTAGAGAACACAAGTCCAAACCACTGCCAACCAGTCGATACCGACACGTCGCAAGTTTCCAGCCAGGGAGGCCACAGTACGGTTCGGTCGTCGTGAATCCGGCAGCCGGGTAGTAACACAGTCAGTGGCGAAGATTGAACTGGTTAAACGGGCTTGGGGAGCTCGCTTAAATCCGCAGGTCCGGCCAATCAGTGTGTTGGTAGATGGCGCCCTTATACGGTTGCTCACTCTGGTGGCAAAGGCAGCACCGCCAGGGTAATCCGTATCGACAGTGGTGTGTACGCTGGTGCTAACCCCGCGACGACGCGTTCACTTGCGCCAGTTGTTGACATTGTGTGCGGCGCCAGCGGTACTCGCTGTGTGCCGCGCGTGTTGTAGCACGCCGCGCCGAGTTGACGGCTGCTGTGCGCCGGCCGATATGACATATAACATTCTTCATTTCAATGACTGCTTCACAGGGTGTACAGCATGGATCCTTTCCATCGGCACCAGCTTCTCTGAACTGCGCTGGTGGGAACTTTCCCTAAACTTTCCCTAAAATACACTTTGTGATCAAAAGTATCCGGACACCTGACCCCCTCCATCAGTAATGCTGGAATTCAGTATGGTGTTGGCCAACCCTTAGCCTTGATGACAGCTTCCACTGACGCAGGCATATCTTCAGTGAGGTACTGTAAGGTTTCTTGGGGAATGGCAGCCCATTTTTCACGGAGTGCCGCACTGAGGAGAGGTATCGATGTCGGTCGGTGAGGCCTGGCACAAAGTCGCCATTCCGAAACATCCCAGAGGTGTTCTGTAGGATTCAGGTCAGGACTCTTTGCAGGCCAGACTATTACAGGGACGTTATTTCGTGTAGCCACTCCACCACAGGTCGTGCTTTATGAACGGGTGCTCGATCGTGTCGGAAGATGCAATCTCTATCCCCGTATTGCTCTTCGACAGTGGGAAGCGAGAAGGTGCTTGAAACACCAATGTAGGTCTGTGCTGTGATAGTGCCATGCTAAACAACTAAGGGTGCAAAAACCGTCCATGAAAAACACGGCCACACCATAACACCACAGTCTCCGAATTTTACTGTTGGCACTACACGTGCTGCCAGATGATGTTCACGGGGCATTCACTATTCCCACACCCTGCCATCGGATCGCTGCGTGGTGTACCGTGATTTGTCACACCACACAATGTTTTTCCACTGTTCAATCGTCCAATATTCTACGCTCCTTACACCGAGCGAGGCATCGTTTGGCATTTACCGGTGCGATGTGGGGCTTACGAGGAGCCACTCGACCACAAGATCAAAGTTTTCTCACCTCCCGCCGAACTGTCATAGTACTTGCAGTGGATCCTGATGCAGTTTGGAATTCCTCTGTGAAGGTCTGTATAGACCTGTTACACATTACGACCCTCTTCAACTGTCAGCGGTGTGTGTCAGTCAACAGACGAGGTCGGCCTGTACACTTTTGTGCCGTACGTGTCCCTTCACATTTCCACTTCACTATCACATCGGTAACGGTGGACCTAGGGATGTTTAGGAGTGTGGAAATCTCGCGTACCGACGTATGACAGAAGTGACACCCAATCACCTGACCACATTCAAAGTCCACGAGTTCCGTGGAGCGCCCCATTCTGCTCTCTCACGATGTCTAATGAGTACTGTGGTCGCTGATATGGAGTACCTGGCTGCAGGTGGCAGCACAATGCACCTAATATGAAAAACGTATGTTTTTGGGGGTGTCCGGATACTTTTGATCACGTAGTGTATATCCTACATTCCTGTAACCATCCTGGCCTCAACTTTTCTTAGTCATTATTCTCACCCAACCAGTCTCCCTGTTCCCATTCCAGCAGTATACAACCCTATTCCACCATCGCGCCCAGTCTTTTTACTTTTACGTAGATGCAAGACCTGTCCCATGTGTACTCCACGCCCTTCTTTGAACTTATCCGATAGACTCACTTTAATTCTATCTGGTAAGGATTCCATACTGCACAGCAGGACAGATATGTGTAGTGTAGGCAGTCTCCTTAGTAGATCTGTTGCATCTTTTAAGTATTCTGCCAGTAAGACACAGTCTTTGGTTTGCCTACCCCACAACATTAGCTATGTGATCTTTCCAATTCAAGTTATTCATAGTTGTTATTCCCAAGTATTTAGTTGAAGTTACAGTCTTTAGATTTGAGTGTCTTATCCTGTATCGGAAATGTAGCAGATTCCTTTTGGTACATGTGGATGACTTCACACTTTTCATTATTTAGAGTCAGTTGCCACTTTTCGCACCATATCCCGTCTAAATCATTTTGCAATTTGTTTTGATCATCTTACGACTTTTTAAGACTGCAAATTACAGCATCATCTGTAAACAATCTAAGAAGACTGCTCAGAGTGTCTCATAAATTTATAGGTATGGAACAGCAGAGGGCCTATAACACTACTTTGGGGAACACCAGAAATCATTCTGTTTTACTTAATGACTTTCTACCACTACGAACTGTGACTACTCTGACAGGAAATCGTGAATACAGTCACACGAATCAGATGGTTTGATTGATTGATTGATTTATTTATTGATTTCTTTATTAATCCATGTAACAATTTACGTTGTGTGGATTTTGTCAGCAAAATCATATACAATACAATATACCTACAATTTATACACATAAAATTAGCATTTACACACATTTTTGAGGTATCTTACATTAGTTTTATATCCTTATGTACTGTACAATTCTGGATTTCATATTATAATTATTTCCTCATATATTACAATGCAGGTGACTTTAATTACACTACATGTTTTAATTCAGATAGTCCGTTACTGCGTAATAACTTTTATTTAATAAAAAATTGTTTAGTTTTGTTTTGAACTGTCCAATTGTGTCAATATCTTTTATATTTTGGGGTAATTTATTATATAATTTAATAGCATTGTACAACAAGCTCTGCTGAGTTTTAACTTTATTTTTCCTCTCTAGATGCTGATTGTATGTATTGGTTTCTAGTTTCATAGCTGTGGGCTAAAGAATTTTTAACGTAGCAGTCAATAATTTTTCTTTTTTTACATACATAATACTTTGAAAAATGTATTCACAGGGGACAGTTAGGATTTCCAGCTTTTGGAAATGTTCAAGGCAGTGAGCCCTAATGCCACTCTGTCTGGTTATTATACGAATTGCTCTTTTCTGTAATTTGAAAACTATTTGAATATTTTTACTGTTGACTCCCCAAAATATTATTCTGTAGCTAATAACAGAGTGGATTATAAGAAAAATATACAGATCTGACACAGGTAGTATCACACTCTGCAGTCAGAATTCTAAGAGCATAGCATGCTGTAGCGATTCTGTTACTGAGTATTTTAATATGTTCTTCCCACTGTAACCGATTGTCAACATGCATACCAAGAAATTTTGTGTAGTCTACAAATTTTATAGTTTCATTGTTTAACTTAAAGTTGTTATAGTGTGGTTTTTTGCAGACATAGAAGTTAACAGCATTTGTTTTTTTTAAATTTAGTGTTAGTTTATTATTGGATGCCCACTCACGTACACTGTTTAGTGTTTGTTCGGCTTTTTCTTTCAGTGCATCTGGTGATTTGTCACTGATTAGAACATTTGAGTCATCTGCAAACAATATTGTTTGTCCATGCTTGATGCTCTGTGGGAAGTCATTTATGTAAATGAGGAATAGTATTCCATAAGCACGAAATTTGATTGCAAGCCGCTTGTGAGATGCTGTGTCCAAAGCCTTCTGGAAATCCAGAAATACAGAATCACATTGAAATCCATTGTCAGTAGCATTCAACACTTTGCGTGTGTAAGGAGCTAGTCGTTTCATAAGAACAATGTTTTCTAAATCCTTGTTGACTGTGTGACAATACTGTTCTCTTCTAGATAATTTGTAATGTTCAAAAACATGTATGTTTCAGAATCCTGCTGCATGTTGATGTTAGTGATACGGCCTGTAATTTATAGCATTATTCGTATTGCCTTGCGTGAATATTGGAGTGACCCGTGCAACTTTCCAGTCTTTAGGTACAGATCATTTCGTGAAGCAAATGGTTGTATACGATTGTCACATATGGAGCTATATTATCAGCGTACTTCGAAAGGAATGTAATTGGAGTGCCAAATGGAGAAAACGACAAACTGCGTGCAATGTGTCTTTCTCGTGGATCTAATTTCACAACTGTTTACATTCTTAACAGGTCTTGGTAAGACTATTGAGAATGGTGATTTGAGAAGCGTCACTTTCAAAGTAAATTTCCTTTTACACAAGATGAATTATGTTACATGTGAGAATGTGTGGTGAATTCTTCAAATCACAGAGCATTAGACTTTCATTCAGAACTTAACATTGAGGACCAGCCACAGAAAAATTTCGGGCCCAGAAGACCAGCAGCCATTTATGCCATTATATAAAATTTTACTTGCTCATATTTGTTCGATATACCTTAAAAGGTAACACCCACTAAGAAAGACCGAGTTTGAAGGTTAGTTTTTCGTATTTATTTTGGTTCTTCCGTAGATTACAAATTATGCAATAATGATAGGTTACAAATTATGCAATAATGATGGCAGAGAGAATAATCATCCTCAGAGAGAGAGTGGTTGTCACATAGTTATGTATCACGTAGATAATATTGTGGGTAGAGCAAACCAAAGACTGTGATTCATTGGCAGAACCCTTAGAAGGTGCAACAGGTCTACTAAAGAGACTGCTTACACTGCGCTTGTCCACCCTATTCTGGAGTATTGCTGTGCGGTGTGGGATCCGCATCAGTTGGGACTGGCGGATGACATCGAAAAAGTACAAAGAAGGGCAGCTCGTTTTGTATTATCGTGAAATAGGGGAGATAGTGTCACAGACATGATTTGTGAGTTGGAGTGGCAATCATTAAAACAAAGGCATTTTTTGTTGCAACGGGTTCTTCTCGTGAAATTTCAATCACCAGTTTTCTCCTCCTATTGCGAAAACATTCTGTTGCCACCCACCTACGTAGGGAGAAATGATCATCACGATAAAATAAGAGAAATCAGGGCTTGCGCAGAAAAATTTAAGTGCTCGTTTTTCCCGCCTGCCGTTCGAGAGTGGAATGGTAGAGAGACAGCTTGAAGGTGGTCCATTGAACCCTGTGCCTGGCACTTAATTGTGAATAGCAGAGTAATCACGTAGATTAGATGAGACAACAGGTTGAGCCACCAGATTGACGTACAGATTTCCCGTCAGGGTGTGTGGGATAACCACGAGGGTGCTCCTGCTCTCTCACTAAATTGCACTCCAGACTGTAACTCCAGGTATACCGTATTTACTCGAATCTAAGCTGCACTCGAATCTAAGCCGCACCTGAAAAATGATACTCGAAATCAAGGAAAAGAAATTTTCCCAAATCTAAGCCGCACCTGAAATCTGAGACTCGAATTTCAAGGGGAGATAAAAGTTTTAGGCCACACCTCTAAATCGAAACAAAGTTGGTCCATTGTAATATGGGACACAATTTAGGTCGAATGAATGACGATGCAGCTACAGTAGTTTGGTTCGAGTCGTAAGCTTAGCAGTTAAGCTTTACCAGGTAGCTATTGCTATGCGTAAGGCACTCTGTCCGTATTTATATTGGTACCCTTCCTTTTTCACGTGCTACGTCTGGTCTGAATTGATTGCTCATTTTTCTTTGATCTGATAAGTGCCGTTCTCTTTGTTATAGGTGTTTCCGTCACTCTAAGCTGAAAATGCATTACTGTACTGTGTCATGCATTGTTTGTCACATTCTGATAATGAGTGTTTACGACCTGTCGCCGCTCGTGGCATGGCTTGCTTTTGTACATGTTGCCGCCGCTTACGAAAAAATAAGAGGAATTGTCTCATAAGCGAAACAATGGCAAGAGACTGCTATTTGTTGTTACTTACACTGCTGCTTTTTTTGATAATGATCAACAAGAACCAAATAATAGACTGCGTATGATAGAAGATGTTCTGAACGAGAGTTTAGCATAAACTTTTCTCCATTTAAAAATCTTTGCAGACGCCTCTTTAGTACTTTACATTCTCCACAGAAATTAGAGCGATCTTAGATTTAAAAATCTAGTCAATTGCCGTGCTGTGCTTAATTTCTGACTGTATCGCTATTAGGCATAAGAATAATACGAACATAAACATGACACGATATGTATATTCTTCCGCGTTTGCTGTTGTCTCACTCTAGTTTCGTAGTTTATTAGGCAGACAGGATTTAAATGAGATAGCAGCAAACACGAAAGAATACATGGCAAAATGTTTATATTCGTATTATTCTTATGGTGAAGATAATATGCCTACTGGATGTGATTCACAATTCATAAAAGTTCCTATTAGCAACCATCTCTTCTCACAGGTAGGAAAAAATTCAGAACGTAGAGTTGGCCATATTGGCAAACATCCCAGTCTTGCCAGTCGGATTTTCGTAGTACATTGAAATTCTGCTACATTCGAAGATGAGCAATATGGAATTTGTATTTACTTCATTGGATAATGTACGAAAATGCAGTGGTCGAAACTTGGGGCGGAGAAAAAATCCTCGTTTTCCATCTTTTTTTAAATTTATTTACTGACGCAGAGGTTTTGGCGCTAGTATTTATCTCTGAGCCTGCAAAGCACGCCTGTGTAACGCTACATATATTCGATGGCAGAAGTTAGTTGTGGCGGCACCTACCAACATTTTTCAAAACTTCCGCTTACTTTGCACTCGAATCTAAGCCGCAGGCGGTTTTTTGATTACAAAAACTGGAGAAAAGTGCGGCTTGGAATCGAGTAAATATGGTAGGTCCAATGTGTCTAGCATGTAGACAGGTTGGCTGCAGATCCTCAACTGGCCTACTCCTAACTGACACACATCCATCACTGGCACTGAAGCAGAACCAGCTCTCATCAGAAAACTCGACAGGCCACCATCGTGCCCTTCAATGGGTTCTCACTTGACAATGCTGAATTCTCAAATGGTGGCGGTTTGGGGTCAGTGCTACGCTCACATGCAGGGCACCTGTCTCGAAATTGTGGATTTGTAACAGTTCGTCGTGTCACCGAGGTACCGACAGTTGCCGAAATTGCTGCTGCAGACACAGTATTATGTGATAGAGCCGTGCGCCGAACACAGTGGTCTTCCATCTCGGTAGTGCCACGCGGCCGTCTGGAGCCCGATCTTCTTGCGACTGTACATTCTTGTGACAACTGCTGCCAGCAGTTGTACAGTGGCTGCATTCCTGCCAAATCTTTTGCTGTGTTGCATCCGGCTTCTGAGAAAGATCGTACAGCTTCTCGTATCCTTATTACATGACCTCATTCAAACTGAGGGAGGTGTCGATAATGGTGTCCTTGTCGCCTTAAAGCTATTCTCGACTGACATCAGTTCACTCCATCCGACCTCAAACGTAGCTGGCGCTCACGACCGTTACGGTGTGTGCTTAAAGTGAATCTGATTTGCATCCTTATAGTGGCACTACCGGCACCACTTGTATGTTTATATGGAGGTAACTAAATGACTTTATCCATTTTCTTCAGTGATGTACATTTGAGAGTGTGGGTTCATTTTCGTTGCAATTTTGAACAATTGAACCTTCCTCAGTTTCCCTTGTGGCCCATATTACAGTTTTTGAACTAATGAATAATTTTGTATTTTGATGATGATATAGTTTCTGCTGTATCCACAGCAACAGAATGACGAGGGTCATCATGCGTAATAATGGCTGACAGTGGTCTTGTGACATTTATTGTAAATTATGCGACTATTGGTGCATGAGTTAGTTGCGTATTAGTTTCGCATGTTGGTAATTTGGTTGCTACGGGTATATTTATCAGCTGTTACTTGTTGAGTTTGCATATTGTTGGGAAGGGAGTGAGACAGGGTTGTAGCCTGTCCCCGATGTTATTCAATCTGTATATTGAGCAAGCAGTAAAGGAAACAAAAGAAAAATTAGGAGTAGGTATTAAAGTCCGTGGAGAAGAAATAAAAACGTTGAGGTTCGCCGATGACATTGTAAATATGTCACAGACAGCAAAGGACTTGGAAGAGCAGTTGAACAGAATGAACAGTGTCTTGAAAGGTAGGTTCAAGATGAACATCAACAAAAGCAAAACAAGGATAATGGAATGTAGTCGAGTTAAGTCAGGTGATACTGATGGAATTACATTAGGAAATTAGACACTTAAAGTAGCAAAGGAGTTTTGCTTTTTGGGGAGCAAAATAAATGATGATGGTCGAAGTAGAGAGGATACAAAATATAGACTGGCAATGGTAAGGAAACCGTTTGTGAAGAAGGAAAAATTTGTTAACATCAGGTATAGATTTAAGTGTCAGGAAGTCGTTTCTCAAAGTATTTGTATGGAGTGTAGCCATGTATGGAAGTGAAACGTGGACGATAAATAGTTTGGATAAGAAGAGAATAGAAGCTTTCGAAATGTGGTGCTACAGAAGAATGCTGAAGATTAGATGGGTAGATCACATAACTAATGAGGAGGTATTGAATAGAATTGGGGAGAAGAGGAGTTTGTGGCACAACTTGACAAGAAGAAGGGACCGGTTGGTAGGACATGTTCCGAGGCATCATGGGATCACAAATTTAGCATTGGAGGCCAGTGTGGAGGGTAAAAATCGTAGAGGGAGACCAAGAGATGAATACACTAAGCAGATTCAGAAGGATGTAGGTTGCAGTAGGTACTGGGAGATGAAGAAGCTTGCACAGGATAGAGTAGCATGGAGAGCTGCATCAAACCACTGTCATGACTGAAGACAACAACAACAACAACAACAACAACAACAACAACAACAGCATATTGTCAGTTTCTCCTTTGGAGGTAGTGAGTGGACACTAGAAAGTGGAGTGCCAAGTGAAGAAATTGGAACATTTCCGATATATTCTTCTGTTTGAGGGATGACAGCAGCAGTGGCAGCCAGAAACATTTGCGCTGCATATGGGGATTACGCTGTTGGACATAGCACGACAAGGAGATAGTTTTTCTCTTTTAAGTATGATAGTTTTGACATTAGTGCCTTTTCACGTTCGGAAAGGCCTTAAACCCATTAATTTACAGTGATCCAAACCAGTTTACTTGAGAGTTGGCAAATGTGATGAACTGTGATCATTCCACCATTGTGCATCATTTGCATGCAATGGGGAAGGTTCAAAAATTGGGTGTATGGGTACTGCATGCTCTAGCCAAAATCACTGAAATCAACGGTTGCTTGCTTGCTTGCTTGCTTGCTCGTCATCCTCGCGAACAGCACTGTCCTGTACCGTGACTGGTAACAAGAAATGGTGCCTTCGTGCTAACATAAGGAAAAGAAAGAAATGGATGAAACTAGAACAACAACTCCCGAGCGAAGACCTGTTCACATTCACAAAAGGTACTGCTAGGCATGTTGAGGAACAGTGACAGTGTGGCGTACTACGAATTGCTTCATCGATTGTTGACGCTTATTGTCAGCGTCGGAGACGTATCGCGGACGCAGTCTGAGAACAATTACTAGGAAGACTCCGTGAAGTTATGCTACTCCACGATAACCCCCACTTGCATTCTCCTAGATTGACAAAATACACTGTGCAGAAATTGGGTTGGGAAGTCATTCTGCACTCACCTTATTCACCTGATCTTTCGCTCTCAAATTTTCACCCTTTCCACTCTATATCGAACAGCCTTCAAGGAACTTTCATTCCAGATGAAAATGAGCTCCGAACGTGGCTCGACAAGTTCTCCTCGAAACCACACGATTTCTACAGGTGCGGAATTGAAAAGTTATGCAAGCGTTGGCAGTCTGCTGTAAATAGTGAAGGAGAATATGTTGTAGATGACGTAAGTCTCTGTTGTGCGTATGTGTCGTGTTTATAAAATTTATGAAAAAACACTACAGACTTATGCGCCAACCCAATAGTTCTTGAAAATCTCTCATCTGTTTTAAATGGAGCTTTGAGCTAGCTTGATGTAAAACCATCTGATTTATCAAAATATGACACTAATTCACCCTCTTCTTCGAACAAAATAAAGATTGCGGTTGAACCTCCCATTGACTATGAGGTCTGTAGAAATGGAGTAAGAGTTGAGATTGCTGGAAGTATGGCAAAGGAAATCAGCCTTGTTATTTTCATAGGAAATCCCCCCTTTCTCCGCATTTGCATGAAGTGCTGTAGGAAAAGCCCAGAAAACTTGAGTGTGGATGGCGTTGTGTGGATTTTAACCGCTGTCGTCTATATGAGGCTCTCAGTGTTTCTGTGGCTCTGATCTCTCTACCTAGGTCATAATGATGGTGGTTGTCACTGGGGTGTGGAAGGGGGAACTTTATCAAAATTTGAGACCACCAATATTATATGTGAAACCTTAGCTATTCTTGTAGCTATACTGCACGCACATTAATTTAAAGCAAAAATTTGAGAGCACCAATATTATATGTGAAAGCTTAGCTTTTTTTGTAGCTATATTGCATGCACATTAATTTGAAGCATTAACTTTTCCCATTAGTGCATCATGCTACTTCACAGTGATGTTGCTACTGGCTGACTACATCACATGTACGGTGCTCGGAAAATCTGCTGTCATTGGCTGGCAAGATCACGTTATGTGAACTGTGACTGGCTGATAAAAGTGAATCACATTCTAGATTTCAGTGTGTTGGAAGCTGCTGTGCAGTATTTGGTGGAATTCGTATTTATACTTTCGAAATACAAAATATGCAGTTGCTGCGCATCACAAAATCTTTCCCAAATGTGTGTGTGTTTTTTTTTTTTTTTTTTTTTTTTTTTTTTTTTTTTTTTTTTTTTTTTTTTTTTTTTTTTTTTCAGGAAGTTCTACACCTTCTACACCAATGTATAAAACCTTTACCATTGAAAGAACTGATAAGTTTTACAGCTCTCAGGCAAAGTATATTGTCACTTAGCATTGAAAAAGTATACTTTCACCCAGGGAAAAGTTATTTTTAACCAAGAAATATGGGAATATATTTTTTCTTGTCCGCATATACACCCTGGTAATGAATTTGCTTTGCAGGCTCATAATAATTTCATCACATCTCACATTCCATATTGATAAATTGTAGCCCGTCAGGTAATGGAATGGGATTTGATCAAACAATGGAAATTCCATGAATAACAATAATATTATGAACAGGATAGATTGCTACTCACCATATGGAGGAGACATTGAATTGCAGATAGGCATGCTGAAAAGATTGCTATGCATTTAAGCTTTCGACTAAAAGGCCTTCTTCTGAAATAGGAAAACGCACACGCTTTAGCACAAGAACAATTAAGCCTTATGTGTATTGCAGTCCTTTTGTTGTCACTGTCTAGCACTCAATGCATCCTCTGTATGG
Source organism: Schistocerca piceifrons (assembly GCF_021461385.2). NCBI lineage: Eukaryota > Metazoa > Arthropoda > Insecta > Orthoptera > Acrididae > Schistocerca > Schistocerca piceifrons. The sequence continues at coordinate 59,059,167 of NC_060148.1, forward strand.
TGAGCAGCAGTCTATTCTTTTCATGATATTATTGGAATGGAGTTTCACATTTACTTAACTATAATTCTGAATGAAATCCAATATGTTATGGATGTCTGGAGGATTAAGGGAAAAATCCTGCTCAGTTAGACTTTTTAAAAAAAATTCAAGTTGCTGTGATTTTGGTACATGAACATCAAATAATTAAAATTAGTTTGCTTTGTTACAAAAAGAGTTTTGGGGGGAGTCTGGTTACAACATAAACTCTTTGGAAGCTGGTCAGTAAACGGTGCAGCAGCACGGCTCTAGCAGAGAGACTTACGTTCGATACATATTCCCAGCGTCATTTAGTAAACAAAATAAGAGCTTACAGAGTGCGGGACCAGATGTGTGATTGGATTCAGGACGGTGTTCTAACCCGTTTCGCTGTTACACATATGAGCTTTACATTCTGTGCTGTCTGCAGCTTTGTCGTCAGTGTATTTGCTCACTGAACTCTGCTACCTGTGCTGAGAGGTGGCATTTTGAGTGCTATCGAACACTTGTTGTAAGAAAACGTTCGGTGAAAGGAAATTAATTTTTGCACATCTTACAGTCTGATATCTTTGCTCAAAAAAGGATTGAATTCCTTTTTGTTATTTATCATAATTACTCTACTGCATCAAATTGAGTAAAATATTGCGCAAAATTTTAAAAAAGGTAACTTTGCATACCGGTGATTTTAGCTCGTACATTGCAGTGTGTTGAAATTTTATTTGCATTGACAGCCGAATGATATTTCATTTCATTTTTGAGTTATTGGTTTTGATATGTGCTGGACGGTTGTGTGCAATGCACCTATTTCCGTCCCTGCCCATTGGGAATCGTGTGGCTGTAACAGCCATCATATTTTATAAACGATTCGAAACATCATAACGAGGTTTTTACAAATGTAGCACACAAAGAGGTACATACGTCATATGATAAACACTCGAAATTTCTTTATTTACTGAGAAATGGAAGTAAGTTGTACAGATCAGTGAGAGGTCAGTGGAACAGGATGCCTAAACATGTTAGTAGCACTTGTTGGAAAAACCAGGGGCCACTTTTATACCTGTCCTCAGCACCTGCATAGCAGCAAATCACAACGAGTTAACTGTTCCGTAGCAGTGAGAGGGTCAACATGTTGAAATCTATGACATAAAGTGTGGTGTTTCATATGTGGACACTGTTTACTAGTTCACATTACAATCTACAATACACTTAAATTTTGAGCTTATAAGTATCTCTTGAATTGCAATTTTGTCAAACTGTATCGTTCTTGCAATGAATGACTACGTCTATGATGCAAATGTATCAGTGCTGAAAATTTGAAAGTGGTTATCTACATCTTCAACTTCCTACCAGATAATGGGAAGCACTTTTCTTGCAAGATTTTCATCCATCATTTAGAATACACACTCTTCATACAGTGTTTGCATACAGAAAGTTGCGACATTACATGTGCTCAGTGTAAATTGACAGTTCTCTTTAAAATGACAATTTGGCTTCCTCTCTTATATATCAAAGCTAGACATATTCGTCATTAGGGACTGCGTGTGAACTTATAACTGTCCAAATTCAGTCTCCAGGTTGCAATCTGGAGATTGAGTTTGGTGAATTTTTTCCTCTTTTGTTCCTGTGACATAATACCAATTGCTGTTGTACTCTTTGGTCTCCATTTCTGTGAGGAAATGTTTCAGGGTCATTTCTGTTTACAGTATACAGAAGTTAATTAGTACAAAATGCTGGGAGCTTCATGGTGCTTTTTTGCAGACAGTGTGGTTGCAATGCCAGAAGCTTGTAGTGAGATGCAGGAGGACGTTTGGAGGATCTGTGATCATCTGCATCTACGAGGGTTGACTGAAAAGTAATGCCACCACCTTCGTAACTCTTCAACAGTTGGCAGCAGTGGTATGCAGCAGGTACTGGCTTGTTCCATTGCCTCTTTACATCTCCAGTTGGCGGGAAACCTTAGCATTGAACTGAACTGCTGGGTGGTTACAGTGTAAAGTATGGAACCCTGCGCAGACGGTCGGTCAATGCGATTTAAGCAACGTGGAGTCATTGAATTCTTGACAGCAGAAGGTGTCACCCCAAAGGAGATTCGTCTTCCCATTTATGGGCGATTGTGTTGATGTGAGTACTGTGCATTGTTGGGCGAGTAAGTTTAAAAATGTTGAGGTGGAAACATCTGATCTGCATGACAAACAGAGTTGGACATTCTGTGACAGCAGCCACTGGGTGTTTCACAGCAAAATGTTGACAGATCGATTCAGGACGATCGACGTATCACTCGGAGAGAAATTGCAATCACAGTCAGCATTTCACAAGAACGTGTGGGTCACATTATTGCCTTGCTCGGCTATCGGAAGATCTGTGTACAGTGGGTACCCCGGATGCTGACTCCTGAAATGAAAGCTCACAGACTTTAAATGTGCGAGGAACTCTTCTCGTGTTATGAGAATGAAGGTGACGGCTTTCTCCATTCAGTTGTGACAGGAGACGAAATGTGGGTACGCCATTATGACCCAGAGATGAAATGTCAGTCTACGGAATATCGACACAAAGCTTGCCCCGGGGAGGGGGATCAGGACGCAGCCCTCGGCTGGAAAAATCGTGGCCACAGTGGTCTGGGATGCAGACGATGTTATCCGTGTTGATTTCCTCAATTGTGGTACAACAATAAATTCAGAGTGTTACATCACAATGCTACAAACTTTGAAATGACAGCTAATAAGGGTCTGAATGGAAGAGGGAAATGGTTTTCCTGCAGCATGATAATGCCAAACCAGACACTTCACATGCCACCACAGCAGAACTTCAGAGAATCTCACCACTCTACGGCATCCTCCATACAGTCCAGATTTAGCACCGTCCGACTTCCTTCTGTTCCCGGTAATGAAAGGTGATCTGCAGGGACACCATTATGCTTCTGATGAAGATGCTGAGAGAACTGTGAGACTGTGGTTGCGGAAACGGTGTTGACTTATTCCGTGACAGCTTCAGAATACTTGTTCGTCATTGGTAGAAATTTATCCACTTAGGATTATTTCTGCATTTGATTTATTAAAGTATTCCCATCCAAACCTAGTTAATGAAGGTGGAGGAATTACTTTTCATTCAGTCGACATATATTCATACTCGGAAAACTTCCGCGAAATGCGTGAAAGAGGGTACATCCTATTACACCTGTTACTAGGGTTTCTTACTGTTCCGTTCACTTATAGAGCACAGCGTCAATGATAGTTTGAATGTCACTGTGCTTGCTGTAATTATTCTAGTCTTGTCCTCAAGATTCCTAATTAAGGCCGTTTCTTGAAACTTTGTTAGTAGACTTTCACAGACTAATTTACATCTGTCTTAAAGAGTCTGCCAGTTCAGTTTCTTCAGCATCACTGTTACACTCTCCCATGAGTCATACAAAGCTGTGACCTGCCCTTCACTGTATACATTCATTATCCCCTGTTAGTTCTATTTGATACAGGTACAGTTGAGCAGTGTTCTAGAATCGGTCACACGAATGATGCGTAAGCAATATCCTCTGTAGACTGATCACACTTCCCCAGTACTCTTCCAATAAACCGAAGTGTAGCACCTGCTTTACCGACGACTGAGCCTATGTCGTCGTTACATTTCATGTTTCTACAATGTGTTAAACTGTGTGTGTGTGTGTGTGTGTGTGTGTGTGTGTGTGTGTGTGTGTGTGTGTGTGTGTGTGAGTTGGCTGATTCCAGTACCTACTGCAACCTACATCCTTCTGAATCTGCTTAGTGTACTCATCTCTTGGTCTCCCTCTACTATTTTTACCCTCCACGCTGGCCTCCAATGCTAAATTTGTGATCCCTTGATGCCTCAGAACATGTCCTACCAACCGATCCCTTCTTCTGGTCAAGTTGTGCCACAAACTTCCCTTCTCCCCAATCCTATTCAATACTTCCTCATTAGTTATGTGATCTACCCATCTAATCTTCAGCATTCTTCTGTAGCACCACATTTCGAAAGCTTCTATTCTCTTCTTATCCAAACTATTTATCGTCCACGTTTCACTTCCATACATGGCTACACTCCATACAAATACTTTGAGAAACGACTTCCTGACACTTAAATCTATACACGATGTTAACAAATTTCTCTTCTTCAGAAACGCTTTCCTTGCCATTGCCAGTCTACATTTTATATCCTCTCTACTTCGACCATCATGAGTTAATTTGGTCCCCAAATAGCAAAACTCCTTTACTACTTAAAGTGTCTCATTTCCTAATCTAATTCCCTCAACATCACCCGATTTAAGACTACATTCCATTATCCTCGTTTTGCTTTTGTTGATGTTCATCTTATATCCTCCTTTCAAGACACTGTCCATTCCGTTCAACTGCTCTTCCAAGTCCTTTGCTGTCTCTGACAGAATTACAATGTCATCGGCGAACCTCAAAGTTTTTACTTCTTCTCCATGAATTTTAATATCTACTCCGAATTTTTCTTTTGTTTTCTTTACTGCTTGCTCAATATACAGATTGAATAACATCGGGGAGAGGCTACAACCCTGTCTCACTCCTTTCCCAACCACTGCTTCCCTTTCGTGTCCCTCGACTCTTATAACTGCTATCCGGTTTCTGTACAAATTGTAAATAGCCTTTCGCTCCCTGTATTTTACCCCTGCCACCTTCAGAATTTGAAAGAGAGTATTCCAATTAACGTTGTCAAAAGCTTTCTCTAAGTCTACAAATGCTAGAAACGTAGGTTTGCCTTTTCTTAATCTTTCTTCTAAGATAAGTCGTAAGGTTAGTATTGCCTCACGTGTTCCAACATTTCTACGGAATCCAAACTGATCTTCCCCGAGGTCCGCTTCTACCAGTTTTTCCATACGTCTGTAAAGAATTCGTGTTAGTATTTTGCAGCTGTGACTTATTAAACTGATAGTTCGGTAATTTTCACATCTGTTAACACCTGCTTTCTTTGGGATTGAAATTATTATATTCTTCTTGAAGTCTGTGGGTATTTCGCCTGTCTCATACATCTTGCTCACCAGATGGTAGAGTTTTGTCATGACTGGCTCTCCCAAGGCCATCAGTAGTTCTAATGGAATGTTGTCTACTCCCGGGGCCTTGTTTCGACTCAGGTCTTTCAGTGCTCTGTCAAACTCTTCACGCAGTATCTTATCTCCCATTTCATCTTCATCTACATCCTCTTCCATTTCCATAATATTGTCCTCAAGTACATCGCCCTTGTATAAACTCTCTATATACTCCTTCCACCTTTCTGCCTTCCCTTCTTTGCTTAGAACTGGGTTGCCATCTAAGCTCTTGATATTCATACAAGTGGTTCTCTTCTCTCCAAAGGTCTCTTTAATTTTCCTGTAGGCAGCATCTATCTTACCCCTAGTGAGACAAGCCACTACATCCTTACATTTGTCCTCTAGCCATCCCTGCTTAGCCATTTTGCACTTCCTGTCGATCTCATCTTTGAGACGTCTGTATTCCTTTTTGCCTGCTTCATTTACTGCATTTTTATATTTTGTCCTTTCATCAATTAAATTCAATATTTCTTCTGTTACCCAAGGATTTCTATTAGCCCTCGTCTTTTTACCTACATGATCCTCTGCTGTCTTCACTACTTCATCCCTCAGAGCTACCCATTCTTCTTCTACTGTATTTCTTTCCCCCATTCCTGTCAATTGTTCCCTTATGCTCTCCCTGAAACTCTCTACAACCTCTGGTTCTTTCAATTTATCCAGGTCCTATCTCCTTAAATTCCCGCCTTTTTGCAGTTTCTTCAGTTTCAATCTGCAGTTCATAACCAATAGATTGTGGTCAGAATCCACATCTGCGCCTGGAAATGTCTTACAATTTAAAACCTGGTTCCTATATCTCTGTCTTACCATTATGTAATCTATCTGATACCTTTTAGTATCTCCAGGATTCTTCCAGTTATACAACCTTCTTTCATGATTCTTGAACCAAGTGTTAGCTATGATTAAGTTATGCTCTGTGCAAAATTCTACAAGGCGGCTTCCTCTTTCATTTCTTCCCTCCAATCCATATTCACCTACTATGTTTCCTTCTCTCCCTTTTCCTACTGACGAATTCGTCACCCATGACTATTAAATTTTCGTCTCCCTTCACTACCTGAATAATTTCTTTTATCTCGTCATACATTTCATCAATTTCTTCATTATCTGCAGAGCTAGTTGGCATATAAACTTGTACTACAGTAGTAGGCATGGGCTTTGTGTCTATCTTGGCCACAATAATGCGTTCACTATGCTGTTTGTAGTAGCTAACCCACACTCCTATTTTTTTATTCATTATTAAACCTACTCCTGCATTACCCCTATTTGATTTTGTATTTATAACCCTGTAATCACCTGACCAAAAGTCATGTTCCTCCTGCCACCGAACTTCACTAATTCCCACTATATCTAACTTTAACCTATCCATTTTCCTTTTCAAATTTTCTAACCTACCTGCCCGATTAAGGGACCGGACATTCCACGCTCCGATCCGTAGAACGCCAGTTTTCTTTCTCCTGATAACGACATCCTCTTGAGTAGTCCCCGCCCGGAGATCCGAATGGGGGACTATTTTACCTCCGGAATATTTTACCCAAGAGGACGCCATCATCATTTAATCATACAGTAAAGCTGCATGTCATCGGGAAAAATTACGGCTGTAGTTTCCCCTTGCTTTCAGCCGTTCGCAGTACCAGTACAGCAAGGCCGTTTTGGTTAATGTTACAAGGCCAGATCAGTCAATCATCCAGACTGTTGCCCCTGCAACTACTGAAAAGGCTGCTGCCCCTCTTCAGGAACCACATGTGTGTTTAGCCTCTCAACAGATACCCCTCTGTTGTGGTTGCACCTACGGTACGGCCATCTGTATCACTGAGGCACGCAAGCCTCCCCACCAACGGCAAGGTCCATTGTTCATGGGGGGCCCACACCTACTACCGTAGTACAAGTTTATATGCCAACTAGGGGAGAGAAGGAAACATAGTAGGTGAATATGGATTGGGGCTAAGAAATGAAAGAGGAAGCCGCCTGGCAGAATTTTGCACAGAGCACAACATAATCATAGCTAACACTTCGTTTAAGAATCATGAAAGAAGGTTGTATACATGAAAGAACCCTGGAGATACTAAAAGGTATCAGATAGATTATATAATGGTAAGACAGAGATTTAGGAACCAGGTTTTAAATTGTAAGACATTTCCAGGGGCAGATGTGGACTCTGACCACAATCTATAGGTTATGACCTGTAGATTAAAACTGAAGAAACTGCAAAAAGGTGGGAATTTAAGGAGATGGAACCTGGATAAACTGATTAAACCAGAGGTTGTACAGAGTTTCAGGGAGAGCATAAGGGAACAATTGACAGGAATGGGGGAAAGAAATACAGTAGAAGAAGAATGGGTAGCTTTGAGGGATGAAATAGCGAAGGCAGCAGAGGATCAAGTAGGTAAAAAGACGAAGGCTAGTAGAAATCCTTGGGTAACAGAAGAAATATTGAATTTAATTGATGAAAGGAGAAAATATAAAAATGCAGTAAGTGAAGGAGGCAAAAAGGAATACAAACGTCTCAAAAGTGAGATCGACAGGAAGTGCAAAACTGCTAAGCAGGAATGGCTAGAGGACAAATGTAAGGATGTAGAGGCTTATCTCACTAGGGATAAGATAGATACTGCCTACAGGAAAATTAGAGACCTTTGCAGAAAAGAGAACCACTTGTATGAATATCAAGAGCTCAGATGGCAACCCAGTTCTAAGCAAAGAAGGGAAAGCTGAAAGGTGAAAGGAGTATATAGAAGGTCTATACAAGGGTGATGTACTTGACAACAATATTATGGAAATGGAAGAGGATGTAGATGAAGATGAAATGGGAGATACGATACTGCATGAAGAGTTCGACAGAACACTGAAAGACCTGAGTCGAAATAAGGCCCCCAGAGTAGACAACATTCCATTGGAACTACTGACGGCCTTGGGAGAGCCAGTCCTAACAAAACTCTACCATCTGGTGAGCAAGATGTATGAAACAGGTGAAATACCCTCAGACTTCAAGAAGAATATAATAATTCCAATCCCAAAGAAAGCAGGTGTTGACAGATGTGAAAATTACCGAACAATCAGTTTAATAAGTCACAGCTGCAAAATACTAACACGAATTCTTTACAGACGAATGGAAAAAGTAGTAGAAGCCAACCTCGGGGAAGATCAGTTTGGATTCCATAGAAACACTGGAACACGTGAGGCAATACTGACCTTACGACTTATCTTAGAAGAAAGATTAAGGAAAGGCAACCTACGTTTCTAGCATTTGTAGACTTAGAGAAAGCTTTTGACAACGTTGACTGGAATACTCTCTTTAAAATTCTAAAGGTAGCAGGGGTAAAATACAGGGAGCGAAAGGCTATTTACAATTTGTACAGAAACCAGATAGCAGTTATAAGAGTCGAGGGGCATGAAAGGGAAGCAGTGGTTGGGAAGGGAGTAAGACAGGGTTGTAGCCTCTCCCCGATGTTATTCAATCTGTATATTGAGCAAGCAGTAAAGGAAACAAAAGAGAAATTCGGAGTAGGTATTAAAATCCATGGAGAAGAAATAAAAACTTTGAGGTTCGCCGATGACATTGTAATTCTGTCAGAGACAGCAAAGGACTTGGAAGAGCAGTTGTCTTGAAAGGAGGATATAAGATGAACATCAACAAAAGCAAAACAAGGATAATGGAATGTAGTCTAATTAAGTTGGGTGATGCTGAGGGAATTAGATTAGGAAATGAGATACTTAAAGTAGTAAAGGAGTTTTGCTATTTGGGGAGCAAAATAACTGATGATGGTCGAAGTAGAGAGGATATAAAATGTAGACTGGCAATGGCAAGGAAAGCGTTTCTGAAGAAGAGAAATTTGTTAACATCGAGTATAGATTTAAGTGTCAGGAAGTCATTTCTGAAAGTATTTGTATGGAGTGTAGCCATGTATGGAAGTGAAACAGGGACGTTAAATAGTTTGGACAAGAAGAGAATAGAAGCTTTCGAAATGTGGTGCTACAGAAGAATGCTGAAGATTAGATGGGTAGATCACATAACTAATGAGGAAGTATTGAATAGGATTGGGGAGAAGGGAAGTTTGTGGCACAACTTGACCAGAAGAAGGGATCGGTTGGTAGGACATGTTCTGAGGCATCAAGGGATCACCAATTTAGTATTGGAGGGCAGCGTGGAGGGTAAAAATCGTAGAGGGAGACCAAGAGATGAATACACTAAGCAGATTCAGAAGGATGTAGGCTGCAGTAGGTACTGGGAGAAGAAGCTTGCACAGGATAGAGTAGCATGGAGAGCTGCATCAAACCTGTCTCAGGACTGAAGACCACAATAACAACAGGAATTACTACTACATATCACTCTCGTAGAGATCGTGAGGACAAGTTTAGAATTATTACAGCATACACAGAAGCATTCAATCAATCATTCCTCCCACAGTCCGTATTTGAGTAGAACGGGAAAAACCCCAATAGCTGGTACAGTGCATTTCAGGTTATTTGCAGAATATAGGTGTAGATGTGTATGATGCTATATCTTTTGCTGTGTGTTTTACTGTGACTTAGTTTTGCAGGTAAATTAAGTGATATGAATGGATACTGTGTGCAAACTGTGTTATGAATAGTTTGTTGTAAAGAAATAATAAATTGGAACAATATGCCCAACACTGCAGTTTTTCTGCAAGAACAGCATAAATGTTGTAAGTGATAAACTTTTATTCCTCTGATCATTTTGTGTGGGGTATCAGTGAGAAACAGCTGCATAATGATTGGGAATTGTGTGTAAAGTGTGCCGGAAGTAGCAAAGTGCTCTCATTCTCAAATACAGGATGAATGAAGTCAGTTTACTGGCGCATCGCCAGTTATGCTGTGCATCCCGCCACCCCCTTGCGCGTCTCTCTCTCTCTCTCTCTCTCTCTCTCTCTCTCTCTCTCTCTCTCTCTCTCTCTCTCTCTCTCTCTCACACACACACACACACACACACACACACACACACACACACACACACACACCCTGCAGGTTTGGGGGTTAGAATAGGCCCAAGGTATTCCTGCCTGTTGTAAGAGGCGACTAAAAGGAGTCCTTCTCCCTCAACAGGGTAGTTAGCGCCTGCGTCCGGAAACGGACAGTTCCACGACCTATATTTGTGGTCATTTTGGTTTTTCACTTCTTCTCGTTTCTTCCTTCCTTTTGTTGGTTCCTTTCTTTGTTCTTCCCCATCTCACTGTCTTAATTACTCTTCTCCTTGCCTTCTCTGGTCTCCGCCTCGGCGTTTGAGACAGTCTGTCCTCTCTCTCTTCTTTTTCCTCTTCTTCCTTCCCCCCTGTGCGCGCCTGAAGGCCGACCCACGTGTTCTCACGCGTAGCCGGTGATGGGGTAACGCGTAATTCCCCACCCTGGGTAGACAAGTAAGGCACGCACGTTCCCCCTGGTAAAGGCCAGGCCCAGGGAGGGGTGATTGCCCGAGCTGACACCTTCCGACCATGCCGATTGGTCCCTCCATCCGTTTGTTGGGAGGTGTGACCTGAGGTGTGAACAATCACCTAAGGCGGGAGTGCCCTCTGAGAGGGTCCCCCAAGGAAGGAGCGCGCCATCGGAGACGTTGGCAATCATGGGGGATTCCTCCGCAATGGATTTCTCTTCTTCTCTCTCGACTTCTGCCCACAAACGGAAACTTGACCAGCCACCAGTGGCAAAAGTACTACCGCCTGCCCCACAGTTCTTCGTAGTTTCTCGATCTGAGGACGGAAAGGATTTTTCCTCTGTCAACGCTTTCGTTATCCAGAAGGGCGTAGATGTCATAGCTGGATCTGTCAAGTCTTGTACCAGGTTGTGGAATGGTACCTTGTTACTAGAAACTGAGAGCGCCTTTCAGGCACAAAAACTGCTTCGGGCCACACTCCTATACACATTCCCTGTCCGGGTGGAGGCTCACCGCACTTTGAATTCGTCTCGTGGTGTGGTATATACTAGATCACTTGACGGATTGACTGACGAGGAGATTCAGTCTTTCCTCGCTGAGCAGGGCGTGACGGCTGTCCATAGGGTTATGAAAAAGGTCAACAATGACCTTGTACCGACCCGGACACTTTTCTTGACCTTTGATAGTGTTCAGCTGCTGTCGCGCATCAAAGCGGGCTACGAGGTTATTTCTGTTCACCCCTATGTCCCGACACCTACGCGCTGCTACCAGTGTCAGAGTTTTAATCACACTCGCCAGTCTTGTTCCAATGCGGCTAAATGTGTCACTTGTGGCAGGTATGCCCATGAGGGTGACTGTCCACCTCCGTCTCCTCGTTGTGTGAACTGTCAGGGTGACCATGCAGCGTCCTCCCGCAACTGTCCCATCTACAAGGAAGAATGCTGTATCCAAGAAATTCGGGTCAAAGAGAAAGTGTCCACCTCGGCTGCTCGCAAGCTATTTGCTAGTAGGAAGCCCACGCTGCTCCCACCGGGGAAATACAGTACTGTCCTCGCCTCTCCTCGGACTACCAGGGAGGTGGCGACGCAGACATGCGATCTGACCTTCAGCACCACGGTCGTCCGTTCAGCCAGTGCTAAGATCGCGTGGTTGACGTTTCCTCTTCCTCCTGTCACCCCTCAGACACCAGCACCTTCATCAGCTTCTGCCAAGACGAAGACCCAGAATTCAGATGCACGGGCCTTCCAGAAGGAACCGTCGCATGCAGACTTCCTACGTACCTCGAATTCCCAGCCATCGACCAGTACTTCCACTAAACAACCTTCCAAGAAGGCTCATAGGAAGCACAGTTCTCCTTCTCCGCCACGGCGCATTTCTTCTCCTGCGCCACCCAGCGGTTGCCGCCCCAGGCAGTCATCCGTTTCGCCTGGCCACACCGCTGGTAGCCGAACGTCTGGCCGTTCACCTGCAGAGGAAGCTCCCCCTCCCGGCCATCTTAACAAGATGGCCGATGAACCTATAGAACCAATGGACGATGACTGTCCGCCTACTGATAGCGGCGGCAGTGCTCGCTCGAAGCCAGGCCCTCAGCGGCCTTCGAGGTGACCCCTTCTTTCATCGTCCTTTTCTTCTCACGATGGCACTTATTCACTGGAATATTCGTAGCATTCGCTCCAACCGAGAGGGCTTAAAGTTGCTGCTCTGCTTGCACCGTCCGCTCGTCGTAGCCCTCCAGGAAACGAAGCTATGCCCATGCGATCAAATTGCCTTGGCACACTACACGTCTCTGCGTTTTGACCTACCCCCTGTGGTAGGTATTCCGGCTCGTGGAGGGGTTATGTTGCTGGTCTGGGATGATATTTACTACGATCCCATCACATTGCACACCGGCCTGCAGGCAGTAGCCGTCCGCATTACTCTCCTCACTTTTACATTTTCCATTTGTACCGTTTACACTCCATCGTCGTCTGCCGTTACCAGGGCAGACACGATGCAAATTATTGCTCAGCTACCTGCACCATTTTTGTTAACTGGAGACTTCAATGCCCACCATCCCCTTTGGGGCTCTCCAGCATCCTGCTCGAGGGGCTCCCTGTTAGCAGACCTTTTCAACCACCTCAATCTTGTCTGCCTCAATACTGGTGCCCCTACTTTTCTTTCGGACACATCTCACACCTATTCCCATTTAGACCTCTCTATATGTACTACCCAACTTGCACGCCGGTTTGAGTGGTATGCACTTTCTGATACATATTCGAGCGACCACTTCCCGTGTGTTATCCATCTCCTGCATCATACCCCCTCTCCGTGCTCAACTAGTTGGAACATCTCCAAAGCAGACTGGGGGCTCTTCTCTTCCAGGGCGACCTTTCAGGATCAAACCTTCACAAGCTGCGATAGTCAGGTCGCACACCTCATGGAAGTCATTCACACTGCTGCTGAATATTCCATCCCTCACACTACTTCTTCTCCACGTCACGTATTGGTCCCCTGGTGGACCGCAGCATGTAGAGACGCTTTACGTGCTCGTCGACGTGCTTTACGCACCTTTAAATGCCACCCTCCAGTGGCGAATTGTATCAATTATAAACGATTACGCACGCAGTGTCGTCGTATTATAAAGAAAGCAAGAAAGCCAGCTGGGCTGCTTTCACAAGCACCATCAACAGTTTTACTCCATCTTCTGTTGTCTGGGGTAGCCTGCGCCGGCTGTCTGGCACTAAGGTCCACTCACCAGTTTCTGGCTTGACGGTCGCGAATGACGTCCTTGTGGCCCCTGAGGATGTCTCCAATGCCTTCGGCCGCTTTTTCGCAGAGGTTTCGAGCTCCACTCATCACCACCCTGCCTTCCTCCCCCGAAAACAGGCAGAGGAGGCTAGGCCACCTAACTTCCGCTCCTCGAATCGTGAAAGTTATAATGCCCCATTCACCATGCGGGAACTCAAATATGCACTTGCCCGGTCACGGTCCTCCGCTCCAGGGCCTGATTCTATTCATATTCAGATGCTGAAGACCCTTTCTCCTGGGGGTAAAGGTTTCCTTCTTCGTACTTATAATCGCATCTGGATTGAGAGACATGTTCCCGCATGCTGGCGCGAGTCTATTGTTGTACCGATTCCTAAGCCGGGGAAGGACAAGCACTTGCCTTCCAGTTATCGACCCATCTCGCTTACCAGCTGTGTCTGTAAGGTGATGGAGCGAATGGTTAACTCTCGTTTGGTTTCGCTGCTCGGATAGCGACGCCTACTTACCAATGTACAATGTGAATTTCGTAGGCGCCGCTCTGCTGTTGACCATCTGGTTACCTTGTCGACCTTCATTATGAATAACTTCTTGCGGAAGCGCCCGACCGCGGCTGTGTTCTTTGGTTTGGAGAAGGCTTACGACACCTGTTGGAGGGCTGCCAGCTTGGCTTGATTGTGTAAGAGGTAAGTTTCTTCCTACACGTCGGCCCAGATCACGTAAGAAACAGATTGCCCGATCACTTGGTCTAGCAGGCAACCCTTGTGAGGGAATAGCCACCAGGTGGCAATAGCGTCACACCCTTGCTTGTGGCACCAACCACTAGATGGCACTACGTTCTGTGAAATATGTGGCAACATGGTCCAAACACGTGCAGCTTTCCACCATTTGGCGTCTGTGAAGTACAGCTGTTTCTGACATACCGGTGGTAGTGGATTGAGTCGTCATGCCGAGTGCCTGCGAATATATCAACTGTGGAAGGAGTAGATGGACAAATCCTGAACTAAAAATGTTTAGATTTCCCGTCAAAGAGAAAGAAAGGTTACGGGAGTGGATTTTAAATTCAGGTAAATCAATAAATTAGTTACGAGCAAGAATTAATAAAGAGCCCTAAGCATTTGATCCTATCAAAATTTTCGATCTTATATTCCGATATAACGTGGCAGCCCTTCCTGTACAAGAATCATATCATATAATTTTTAAATGAAATCTTTGCTGCCATTTGGACTTTTTTAAACTGTTTATTCACTTCACTATCGTAATTTTGGCTGTAGAGGCTTTTTTGTGTGCAGTGTGAAAACTGAAACCAATATAAGATACGGGTAACAAAATGCAAAGCATAGTGTGGTAACATTTGGTAAACAATTTAAGAAGCATTACCTTACAAGACCTTTCCCTTGGTACTTGAAAATGGCTCTAGAGCTGAAATCGCAACAGTGAAATAAATGAATAATAGCCGTCATCTAACTGCTGGTCATCGGTCCTTCTAAATCCTGGAGCGAACAAAGTGAATGAGCGTAAAACCTCGTTTACACTACTGCAAACAAGTATTCATAGATAATTCACCAATGTTCCCTGCCATTCGTTTGTACCTGTGAGCAAGCGTTTATACTGGAATGAAGGGAGGAGAATAGAATGAGCATAGCACGCAATCTATGGACGCTGCCTATTTTAGTTTTTTTTTTATCTGTGCGCTAATAATCCTCACACTGCTTTCACTCGAAAACAACACTACTTGTAGTAACAGGTCTGCGAGAGTGCGGATATCCCCAGTAATAACTGTGTTGTAGATAAGAGCGTACGTCTGTTGCGAATATTTGCGGGTTATCTTTAAACTGTACAAAGTAAATTTTTAACATAATTATGGTTTGCCGTCTGCTTCTCCTTAGACACCGCCAAAATACGCTCGAAAAACACGCTTTTACTTGTATATTACCGCGTTTGCAGCCCCCTTTCAACAACAATCCAAAATTCATCGTTTTGTGCCACTCTTATATCATTTACGATAAGTTACGTGCAAAGTAAAAGAATTTAAATTTGAAATGACTGTGACTGAAATATGTTGTCACTGAAGTATGTCCAGCCATAATTCGCATCATAACCGAGTGCTGATTTTGAAAACTTTCTAGTGTTAACCTGCATGTGGAGATCTTTTTTACCACCATAATCCGTATCAGAAGAGCTGTATAGCAAAGAGGAAATAGATGGCATGGAATGCGAGTGTAAAACCTATGCGACTGCAATACAGTCTGCATTTAAACAGTAACTCACGAGAGATGTTTGTGTGTTACTTTTCATTTATTTCATTTCGCACACGATTGTGAGAAGTATCCCTACAGTAGAAATAAACTTGGTTTGTAGAATTACAGGAGATAATCTACATTCTTCGATTCTCGGGAAAAACCACAGCTGATCATGAGCTACAGTCAGCTGTGTGACGAATGCATTTCGCGCGCAGCGCTTTAGCCGAACGCAAATCAGCGTCATTCATGTCACTGAAGATACAGCGTTGCCAATTCCGCGACATGGACAGGTCAGTGAGCATTGTAGCGTCACCTGCGACATCTGTTGACCGACAGGAAAACTATTTTTCCGGTTGCCTGTTCCGCTGTAAGGACGGTCAATCTGTTTCTTCCGTGATCTGGGACGTCGGTCAGGGCGCCCGGTTGCGCAAATAAAATAAAACTGGAAATTTGGACAGCTGAAGGTGTTTCGTTTTGATGTTTTATATTGAACACCTAAATTCCACAACAGTTTTGTATAAAGGTGGACTTACAGAGAGAACTGTCTCCGTCCATCTGCTGCACATTTCCGTCATTTCATTTTCATTCCCTGCATAACTTAAATCTTCCACTTTCCATGATCCATATTCAGATTTTCATGGTTTTTGCATTAAAAATATGTGGGTTACTGCTACGAGTCAGAAGGATTAACGATGAAGGTTGTCATTGTCCCAGTTTCTTTGCATCGGAATTGTTTTGAAAACTAGTTTATGAAAAGGTTAGTGACCAGTTTCTATAGTTTTCTTTCTGTGCAATGTGTCGATTATGTGAAACTTGCTGGAAATGTAATATCTGCTCGTGTATTGTGTGTATTATGTATTGAACTGGGGACCTAGAAACGACGGAGAGGCTTCGTCCCGCCTGAGCCCTCAGCAGTTCACGACCCCACAACAGGCCACAGCAGTCCACCCACCTCATCACCTCCCCACACCGAAGCCAGGGTTATTGTGCGGTTGGGCCCCCAGTGGACCCCTCCTCCCCCTGGGAACGACTCGTATCAGATGAGTGTAACCCCAATGTTTGTGTGGTAGAGTAATTGTGGTGTACGTGTACTTGGAGACAGTGTTCGTGCCGACATAATGTAACTGAGGTGGAATAAGGGGAACCGGCCCGCATTTGCCGAGGCAGGTGGAAAACCGCCTAAAAACCGTCCACAGGCTGGCTGGCACACCAGACCTCGACACTTATCTCCCAGACAGATTCGTGCCGGGGACAGGCACGCCTTCTCTCTCGGGAAGCAGCACGTTAGAATGCGCACCTATCTGGGCGGGCAATATCTGCTTTCTCACATCTCTGTTCGACATCTGTATTTTCATTGCAGTCAGATTTTGTACTTTGACTTTATTTCACTTTGACATTACCTTCCCTACAATTGGAGTCCCGTCATTTGATCTGCTCTCCAGAAGACTGATGTCCTGTTTCATGTGCTGGTAAAACTTTTTGCAAGTTGTCATAGTGGCTTTCTGACACTTGCATTGTTTGCAGATTAAGAAATTATGTTAAAAATTTGCATAGACAACTGAAGTAAATTTTACACTGTTGCTTGCAGTAAAGGAAAAAAAACCTTCCTTAACTGTGAAATGCAAAAACAGAAAAATGCAACTTCACCATCTCCAAAGATTATATGTACCACAGAATATAATGTCTTGGTCAGTGAACATATCTAACAACAACAATTTAAGTAGGATGAAAAGGATAGATTGGTACTCACCATATAGAGTGGAGGTATTGGCTTGCAAATAGGCACAACAAAAAGACTATCAAACATCAAGTACATCAGCCAACAAGGCCTTCATCGGAATTGGAAAACACACACACACACACACACACACACACACACACACACACACACACACTTTTTAGGCACACATCGCCACAGTCTGTGGCTGCCGAGGCCAGAATGTGAGCAGCAGCGCGTGATGGGAACAGTCTGCGTGAAGGGGGTGAGGAGGAAGCTGGTGCAGGAAAGGAAAGGGGTAGCAGAGTAAGAGTGGGGCCTGGTGAAGTGCTGCTTGTGGGTGCATACAGGGGTGACGGAGGGGGGGGGGGAGGGGGGTGGAGTATAGGGCAGCTAGGTGTAGTCATGAGGTCAGAGGGGGTGAGAGGGAGAGAGGAGACCAGAAAAGGATTTTCTGAAGTAAAAGACTGGATGCATTTGTGGAATAGAAAGCTGTGGAGTGGGAACAGGATAGGGGATAAGTAGGTGAAAGACAATGACTAATGAAGGTTGAGGTCAGGGGTTACGGGAACATTGGATATCTTGCAGGGAGTGTCCTACCTGCACTATTCAGGAAAATGGTTTTGATAGGACACTGTGAAGCACTCATTGAAATGAAGAAAGTCACGTCGGGCAGATTGCCGAGCAGCTGGGTGGTGCAGCCGTTTCTCGGCCACAGTTTATCTGTGGGCTTTCGTGCACACAGACAGCTTGTCGGTTGTCGTGTCCTCGTAGAACGTAGTATAGTGGTAGCAGCTTAGCTCGTACGTCGTGCGACTACCTTTACGAGTAGCCCTGCCTTTGATGGGATAGGTGATGCTTGTGACCGGACTGGAGTAGGTTCAGGTGGGAGCACAAACGCGACAGGCTCTACATTTGGGTCTATTTCAGGGACATTAGCCACGAGGCAAGTGTTAAGGAGCAGGGGCAGAGAAGAGACGTATGAGTATATCTACATCTACATACATACTTCGCAAGTCACATGACAGTGTGTGGCAGAGGGTACCTTGAGTACCTCTATCAGTTCTCTCTACTATTCCAGTCTCGTATTGTTCGTGGAAAGAAGGATTGTCGGTATGCGTCTGTGTGGGCTCTAATCTCTCTGATTTTATCCTCGTGGTCTCTTCGCGAGATATACGTAGCAGGGAGCAATATACTGCTCGACTCCTCGGCGAAGGTATGTTCTCGAAACTTCAACAAAAGCCCGTACCGAGATACTGAGCGTCTCTCCTGCAGAGTCTTCGACTGGAGTTTATCTATCATATCCATAACGCTTTCGCGATTACTAAATGATCCTGTAACGAAGCGCGCTGCTCTCCGTTGGATCTTCTCTGTCTCTTCTATCGACCCTATCTGGTACGGATCCCACACTGCTGAGCAGTATTCGAGCAGTGGGCGAACAAGTGTACTGTAACCTACTTCCTTTGTTTTCGGATTCCGTTTCCTTAGGATTCTTCCCACGAACACGTCCACAATGATCGTTTTACACCTCTCGTTTTCCACTACCGCCCTCCCCCTCCCTGCCTTCTGTCTAACGTTCTGACTGCACCTAGCTGCCTTACCCTCTCTCAACCTCGACCGTGTACGGTCCCACAAGTAGCAGTGTACCGTCCCTCCCTCCCCTCCCCCCCGCCCCCCGCCCCCCTACACTGGTGTCCCTCTAGGCAACCCCTCCCCTTCTCCGCCCAGGCTCCTCCTTACCCCCACCAACCTGATTGCTGCTTCTATCATGCGGCACTGCACTGCAGCTAGCAGTGTGGCTTCGGCAGCCAGAGACTGTGGTTTTTTGTGTGTGTGTGTGTGTGTGTGTGTGTGTGTGTGTGTGTGTGTGTGTGTTTAATTTTGATGAAAACCTTTTTGGTTGAAAGGTTGTGCCTCTCTGTGACTCAATGTCTCCACTATATGGTGGGTTGCAGTCCATCCTTGTTCCATCCTGTATTTTCCATTGTTTGATTTTAACAACAATTTAACCCTAGGACGCCCAAGCCTTTTTTTTCTAACTTGGATGCCGGGGGGGGGGGGGGGGGGGGGGGTTTCGGCGAACCCACAGGTATTAAATAAGTTTACTGACGAAAAATTACAACTTTCAAAACGGTTTATGTGTTTTAACTAAGGCATCAGTTTATAAATGTTGTTAATTGTTATAAATATTGGATTGAGTGAATAAAAAATTGACATATAACAATACAAAATACAGATGTGTTCATATACAATAGACTACTCTGAGTCCTCAACTTGAAGCAAGAGACACACTTCACAATTTTTTGTGAATGTGTGTTACACACATGTTTATGACACTGTCCGCAATACTGTTTTGGTTTACTTAGATTGTTGTACTTCTGCTTCTTTGTTTTAGCTTCTCTTACACAAATATGGCACCGACCTTTCCTGCAGGAGGCTGACGTGCTTCTGTTGTCACTTCTTTGATTTTCTTTTGTAGAATAGTCTCCATTCATTGAAGAATATGGTTAGATAACCCTCTTGCATTGGCACTCTTTTCTTCTGCCTGCAGTTTCACTAGTTCCATCCCAGCTTGCAGAAGATAAAGTTTCCGTTTGCTGTGTTTCTTTTCATTCCATCTTGAATGTTGCTAGATGAATATGGTGGTTGCATTGATAGTACAAATGTCGATGAGAGAGTAAAATACAGATAGAGGCCATCTCTTGGTTCCCCTCTTGCAGGTGTACATACGCGCCATTTGATCAATGGTATCAATTCCACCTTTAGTGGAACTATAATATGCATTTATCTCGGTTTTATTATTCTCTCCTCCAACAGTGCCTTTATCTTGGTTTTATTATTCTCTCCTCCAACAGTGCCTTTATCTTGGTGCAATGTTGACAACATCAGTAAGTTTTTACTTGGTTTCGTTTTTTCTATGTAGGACATCAAAGTTACTGGAGGCCTACCTGTTGATGGGTCTGTGAACAAGAACATTGATGAATATAGCTCTCGATTTGAAGTGTTGTCCATTATGTCTGGAATATGCTTCCTGTTTGACTGGAGAGTTCCTACTGTAGTAACTTTGTAGTCTTGCTATAACTCTTCTGCCAAATCCACCGATGTGTAGTATCAGTCTGTAGTAATATTTCGACCAGTATTTTTCACAGGTGCTACCAGATGTTTGACGACAGCTGCTGAACCCCATTCTTCTTTCGACAAATTCACGTTGAAGGGCAGCACTCTCTAACCAAGCTGAGCATCTCATCAATGGTGAGGTGGACCCCTGGTTTATACAGTAGTGGAAACCTATCATTCACTTTGTTGAAAACATCACGGAATACTGTGAACTGGTCTGATTCCCTTCTTAGCTGGCGGGTACTTTTGTCATCAAACCTTATGATTGCAATAAGTTCCTTGAAACGTACTCTTGCCAGAATACCCTTGTGAACTGGCCGACCCATTAGGCCTGACCAAAGATCGTGTACACTGACAGACTTATCCTTATTTACCCCCATAAGTATCAGGATTCCTATAAAGGCATACAATTCTTTCTCATTAGTCAAAGTAACATTTCGCCTAACTGCCTCTTCATTTGAATGTTTTACTATAACATCCATGATGTCAGGCTAAGAAGTTACTTCAAGGCTTCTCCAGGTGAATGGCAAGCACCAGCTGGAGTTACTCCTGCCTGCTCTCTTACTATATTAGCAACAGACCTCCGAGGAATTATAGGCTGTGTGGTTACGTACCTTCTTCCAGACTTGGCCACAATAACATCCTGATGGTCACTTCCTGAAGCTGCGCTATCTTCATCTTCTCTAACATCCACATCACTTTCCCGATCTGAATCGTACTCCATAACACCATCCTCATATTCACTTTCACTCCCCGAGTCAGAATCTTCATCTAAAATTTCATTCAGAACTCTTTCTAAAGACGAGTCATGTATCCTTTTAGTCATTTCTAAGTCTGGGTGTGAACAGTAGGGAACTGCACTAACTCACTGCAAGTTTACAAGATAAATAACAGCTGACTGACATCAACAATCACTTCCTCTCAAAGTAAACCGATTATTCTGAATATCAAGAATACCAACCAACAAGAAACTAACTTGCGTTGTTGTAGAGATGAGAAATACGAAGTCCTACTAAGGGAAATTTTCTATAAGTTTGTTTATTTTTTCTTTCAAAACAGGAATTTTCTATAAAATATATTGACATTAATGTTTCATGAAATAGCCAACAAACAATAACTCAAAGGGAATATGCAAGTTACTTGGGCAAAAGCAGGAGACATAAAAAAAATTGTGGGGTCCATGCCCCCCCCCCCCCCCCCCCCCTCCCTTAGGCGTCCTAGCATTAATAAAATACGTGAGAATGATCAGTGAACCTTTGTGTTCATTCAAAAGACAGAATAATATGAGCTTCACCTTCACTTAAGGAAAATGGCGTATAAGAATTCTGTGTAAAATATATATAGTGTTAATAAAAGACAATTCTGGTCCTGGGAACATCTTGTACGGTTCGTGCTTTGCAGCTTGTACTTATTTGATAAATGTGACATTTCGTAAGTGTGGCTATGTTTCACAGTAACAGTGTGTAAAGACAGTGATGTGTGTACAGTAGAGGTAAGACAGCTAATAGCTCTCAACTGGTCTTGTGGGCACGTTTTAAACAGAAAGATTTTATACATGATACTCGTGTCAGTTGGTGAAGGAGTGCACAGAATGCAAGTAATCTTATATCTCTACATCAGTATATACAGCATGTTCGTTGTTATTGACGCCGATGTGGATATATTAGTTTGTTTGTCCTCTGTATCAGATGTCACTGTTGATTGGCTGTATTCCCTAACACCAGTCTGGAAAATAATTGTTTTGAAGTACACCTCATAGTTTACATAAAGATGTCCTTCACCAAATTATTGTCTTGATTACATATTATTTGGCACTGATTGGCCTAATCTGGCTGTGTGGAAACCAGAGATTAGATTTTTCAGGAACTTAAAATATAATTGTCCATATTATTCTGTGTTTCCTTGCCTCAACTCATTTGCACTGCAATTTCTGCAGCACAGTAAGACTTTTATTGTATGTTTACTGCAATCGGAACAACTTTGAAATAGAATGAGGTACATATAGGTGTGGTGCATCAGAGAAAATGGCGCATCAGATGCTCAATAGAGAGCTTACACATTAGAACGTTGTACGTGAATCATTGTAGAGCATCACTATATGGTCTGATAACATCAAGTGAAAGATACTTGTGATGTTTGTTTAATCTACCTTTTAAGGCATTCTGAACCACTTGTAATTTATGCTATTGAATAGTTTGCACAGTTAGTGTTTGAATTATGTACTACATGTTATGTTGCAACTTGTTTAATTTTTTGAATTAGGATCCCTTTTATTTCGCAGGTAGACGAGTAACAGTGGTGTTTGCCGAGTCTCACAGTGCTGTGAGAGAGGTGTGTCCTTTTGCAGAGCTGGTGTAGCTTGCAGGTGTCTGGAGGTGCGGACCTCAAGATTACCAGGAGGAAGATACAGCGTCTGGGTTGCAGGAAGCTTTTTGCTGCAATATTAGTGAAAAAATTCACACTCTTTGGCTGGTAACTGTTGGCTGTAATTCTTGTTGTGGCCATTCACACCTTTAGCTACAAGAATCGGGTGGTTCTCAAGCTGGTAAAATAATTAATTATTGAAGAGTTTGCAGACTATTTACAACGTGAAAGTGACCTCTTTGTTTGAGGAAACGCCGATATTGATTCGGATGTGACGGTAAATGAAAGGAAAATTGCTGTAGGTATCTTTACCTCATGTCGTGGCATATTACAGAACGGGTCTATCAATGTTTTTAGAAGATGCAGAAAAAACAGAGGTTTGTAATGTAAATTAGTTTTTCTTGGACTGACAGAAAATATTTGTATCAAATGCGTTTGGATGCTGGAAATGAATATACTTAATCATCCAGATGTGTTTCGCCTTTGTTATTGAGACATCATTAGCGAATGACCTGGTATGTTACGTTATGTTAGTTTGCAGATGTCAATTTTTGGTTCAAAAGAATTTACGTACAAACTTTAATGTAAATGCAAGTGAAAAGTGGCTAATTTCTGACTTCTGTTTTCACTCTTGTGCTAATAGATTGAGTCGCACTTTTTCCTTTCTTTTGTATGTTGTTAACATATCTAATTTGCAATTTCTGTTTTCTCACTAAATTCTTGCCTCTATTGTCGTGTATTAATTGCTACAAATTACGTAGCAGTGGCAGAAAATGGACACTGAAAGACTTAAAGTATTTGTGTTGTGCTCACACCATTGTGCCTTATTCTAGATATATTTTTTTTTTGGGGGGGGGGGGGGGGCATGTTAGTATGTGAAGGACATTCTAGCTGCAGTGTTTGCAAATGGACAGGCCTGATGAATTTTTAATACACAAGCTGCAAATTTTTAAAACTTTTTGAACATAGCTGCACTTCAGCAACTGTGCATACAACAGTTTCAGCAGATTGAAAATATCAGCCAACCAGTTGCAAAATGGAAGTTTATTAAATTTTGTCTGTAGTTTTAACAGTTTTAAAACTGTCTTCTTGAGAAGGTATTGTACAATATTATGACATTATGTGTAGAATAGATATGGTATTGTTACAATAAAAAAATTACAGGAAATGTTTACAAATAAGTTTAGTGAAGCGTGCTCACGTAGAATCACATTATCAGTATCCATTGTGCGAGTCATTGACTCTGTCTAGTACATGTGTGTCTCATTCAACTGATCGACATATAAGATATATGATTTAAAAATAGTAGCTCTCTACTGTAGAGCTTTGTCTCAAGATTTTTAAACATTAGCAGTGTAGGAAAAGACAGGCAGCTGCTTAGTGTGAAGAAGACATGTCAAGCTGCAGGCAGACAGGCACGATTAAGACACTCACATATGATAGCTTTTGGCCTTCATCACTAGAGAGAGAGAGAGAGAGAGAGAGAGAGAGAGAGAGAGACACACACACACACACACACACACACACACACACACACACACACACACACAAAACCTCATGTCCACACGACCACCGACTCCAACTCCAGCTTCTTGGGCTGGAATGCATTTGGCGGTCTCGTGTGTGTGTGTGTGTGTGTGTGTGTGTGTGTGTGTGTGTGTGTTTTCTGACGAAGGGGCTGTGGCTGAAAGCTATAGGAGACTGTCAGTTAATTGTGCTTGTCTGCAACTTGACGTGTCTTCTTTATGGCAAGCAGCAATCTGTCTTTTGATACATTATTGATATTTAAAAAAAATTTAAGACAAAGGTCTATAGTAGAGAGCTACTACTTTAAATCATGTATTTTAAATGGTGATTAGTTGAATGACACACACATATGCTAGACAGTCAATGACTCTCACATTGGATATAGATGATGTGATTCTATGTGAGGATGCATCACGAAAGTCCACATACAGTGTTGTAATATTTGTTAATAGGTACAATAGCTCCTGAAGAAGACAGTTTTAAAACTGTTGAAACCGTGGTCAAGCCTTAATAAACTTGCCCTGTGCAACTGGTTGGCTGTTATTTCCAAGTCATTGAAACTTTTAAAATGTTTAGAAATTAATGTACATCCTTTAGAAAGATTTGTTAAGGCTTACCCTATTTTTGTTCCTTCATTAGGTAGTTGTAACTCCAGGAATACCTACTGTAAACCACGTGAAGACTGCACGACAGCTCTTTGATGTGTTCTTGAGTGCAGTGGTATGGACAGAATAAGAAGAGAGAAAAACGAGATTGAGTTATTTCTCTAGGGCACTGCACCCTGAAAACGTGCAGCTTGCTATGCTAGAGGGCTGCTGAAAGAGGGATGTGTGCACCACCTCTCACTTTGCTGCTATGTGCTTTGTACCTGCCAGTGAGAAGTCTGTCATTTTAAGATATATCAAACGCAAATGTGCCAGTAAAATTTCAACTAGTAGAATAAATGCGTGGTAACCGCGCAACCCAATTTGAACCGTACACATTGGTTTGAATTTCTTCAAACACTTTCAGATTATAGCGAAAACAATATTTGTCTGTGTGTTGCAATACGTTTACAGGATCCTCAATCGCCTCACTCTTAAACTGGTAGTCTTTTGTTTTCTTCGGCAAACTAGGAGATTTTAATGCAGGAAAGCCGAGCTGTTGGCTGGCTGTCAACATAGCTATACGTTGTTTCTCAGGTATAAGATCTTTCACAACACTTCGAAGCACTGTGTAATATGCATCTGTGTGTGCCCTGCTTGTTAATGTAATTGTTCTCTATCAGATCTGTCATTGGGTCATATAAATAATAAAGAGAACATTCCCATGGGAAGATTCTCAGAGCAAAAGAGCATTCTCCGAGAAAGTTCACAATTTAGTATGAATAGAAAATTCGAAGCATATTCTCTGATGGGGGAGTTTCTTCCCACTGCCTCCCCACCTGTCTGCCGTGCCTGGCACAGGACACGTGTGTAATGTTATATTTCATTCAACTCGCCCAAACAGGCAAACTGTTCCGTATACAAATATGGAACTGGCTTCAGTGTGTTCTGTAAGAGTTGCACTACATTTCGATTTAACTTTTATGTGCACCAACACATTATTAAGTGGTTACGGACAATTTACAAAAATGCATTTGCTTGCGATATTACCGAATTTTCGATGTGCGGGAAAGATTTTTGTTATTGAAGTTATGTGAACACACTATGCGAATGAAATCTTAACATTACGTGACATTTTCATCTACTCCAAACCAGAACTTTGTCAGAGTTTTCTAGCACAAGGTAATTATGGTTATCCCTTACGCAATTGCGCGGCTTTTTGTAACTTTAATAGTTGCGCGGGATTTTGTTAATACCTTCGGCCCTGGGACATAGTGCATGAAGCTCTACCACGAGGCCTAGCTGTTTGTAGTGTATTTTAATTTACTACAACTCCTAAAGAGTTTTCGTTATAGTAATGACATTACCCTTATTGAAAAGCCTGAAATTTCTAGTTCAAAGTTATGTATCATACTTTGTTCTCTTAATTAATATTTGCTTTCGTGAAACTTTCAATTATAGCATTGTTTTTGAAAAGAGGAAAAATTGGTGAAGGATATATGCACTTAATGCTCAGAAGGAATACTACATTATTTTAAGGAAGAATTTCAATAATTATTTATACTGCTTGTTTTATATACAGTAACCTCTTTTGGCTTTATTTTAAGATGCAGTTTTGGTCTTTGTATGATAAATTTTGAAACACGGTAGTTTGGACAATGCCACTTTGCATTCATTACACTGGTAGCTTGTGTTGTTGCGCCACACTTTCCCAGTAAGCTTTTTGCCTCTCAGAGAACACACTACACATTGTTTTTGCTTCTGTTTCTTGCCTATTTCTGTCCCAGTCTTTTCCCAAAAATAGTTTCCAGTTGGTAGTCGGGAGAGTCCCAATGTACCAGGTTGTGGTTCGAGATCTCTGCTGTCTGCAAGACCTGCACAAATCGTTGTCATAAACTGTGATGCTGTGAGGCACTTCCCAATTATCTTGATGTACAATGTACTTGAATTTATCATCACCACTAGTATTATGTGGAATGACAACTTTCTCCACCACTTCACAGTTCGATGCTCAAAAGCCCTGTACGATAGTCACTGGTCTGATAAGTCGACACTTAACTAGTTTTTATTATAGTCCACCACACAGGCTGGTTTTGACTTCTCTCTGCCTCTCTTATCAGTATAATGCCACAATCTCAGCAGTGGGTCATTCCACTGTTGCGGGTGTGACATTTTGTCACATTTTTCACGCATAAAGTTATATTTATTTGTACTACAGGTGTCAGAGTAAGGCTAACTTTAATTTAGTGAATTTTATTTATTTATTTATCGTATGATGTGTACATTGATTTACATTTATATACAATATTTTCAGGACTAAAATGTACAATCACAAGTTCGTACAATTTTACAGCTCTATGTCTAGTTCTTCAATCCACTTGACTGCTTCATCCGATGTACGATGAATGTCCATTAAAGTTCCTCTGAAAGTACGATGAGGGCAGTCAGCAACAATGTGATGAATCGTCTGTGAGGGGGCACCACAGTCACAATTTGCAGAGCCAACCCATCCCCATTTGTGCAGTAGATAGCCACATCTGCCTTGTCCAGTTCGAATGCGGTTAATGATCCTCCACTGACGCCTTGGAAGATCAAATCCTTGCGTCTGCTTGGAAGGGTCCTCGACTAGATGTTTATTGGCTACTGAAGACTGATCCCACTGGAGTTTCCATGAACTGTTAATGTTGAAAGCAGATCCTTCAAGGTCGAGTGCTGTGCGCCATGGTGGTTTCCTCGATTTCAAGCGTTGGTGTGTTACTTGTACAATATCTTGATGGATGGGGAGCTGGGGGTTCTGCTGAATGTTTTTCCACGTCTTTAGGAGAGCTTCTGATCTTCTTAGGGCTGGAGGTGGGATATTGCTTAGAACCGGCAGCCACAGCGTGTTTGTGCTCCGAATACATCCTGTGATTAATCGCATTGCCTGATTGAGTTGCACGTCTATCTTCTTAGTGTGAACACTGTTGATCCAGGTTGGGCAGCAATATTCAGCAACAGAATATGACAGAGCTAATGCTGTAGATCTCAGGACGTTAGTATTGGCTCCCCATGATGTACCAACAAGCTTCTGAAGAATATTATTTCTAGTTTTAACTTTAGCAGCCACATTTGATAAATGCTGCTTGAAAGACAGAGTTCTATCTAGTGTTAATCCCAGGTACTTTGGTGTACTACAGTATGGCAACACTTGGTCTCTGAATACAACTTCTGGTTTGTAATTTGACTGTCTGTTACGTAGGTGGAATGCAGATATAACTGTTTTCTGAGGATTTAGGTGGAGGCACCATTTCTTGAAATATTTGTCTAAGGCTTCCAGATCAGTGGATAGAATAGTTTCAGCATCAGCAAAGTTGGAGCACTGAGTCACCAGACAAATATCATCAGCATATATGAATTTCCTTGAAGATGTTTCTGGTAAGTCGTGTGTATACAAATTGAAAAGGAGGGGAGCCAGAACAGACCCTTGAGGTAAGCCGTCATTTAGTTTAAACATTCTGCTCCTATCATTATCTGAGTAGATCTGAAAGTACCTATTACTTAGCATATTGTTGAGTAAGGCCGTGAGTTTACGACATGGGATAATAGAATAGCATGTTATTAAGTTCCTGTAAAAATTGTAGCTCTTAATTTTACACTCAACCTGCTAAAAAAATCGTGAAGAAGTGTTGCAGGTGTGACAAAACTTTACCCTTCATTTGCACGTAGCCGTGTTCTTTAATTATTTCGTCTTTTACTCCTGAATCAGGATGGTTGATAATTTTTTGCACAGTGAAGAAAGGAGTAATAAAATACAAGATTGATAACTTTTATTCACAGACACTTCCAAAAGACAACATATTTTTTTCCTTCATGTTGCGGGTGTGACACATAGACACATCAATATTATTGAGTGAAATTTAAAACAAAACAGCAAGAAAATGCTTTAATTATTATGTTAAAATGATAAAAACTTAAACAAGAGAGAACTAGGCGTATTTCAATACTACTGAAAAACAAATTGTCCCCTGTTATTCATGAGGTTGGGTGGATTTACTTTCTGGGAGATTACTGATATATTTTCCCAACATATGTCTTCTTCTGTGGGCCAAAATCCAGCATTTCCCACTGGGTTGCATATACTTCAGTAAGCTTGTTAGTCAACTTGAAGAACTTCTGCAAAGTATTTCTTCCTCAAACAGGACTTTCCAGTGACAGTTAACTCTGACAGTACAAAGTCTCTTATATTAAGTTTAAAGGATTCTTCACTATCAACACTACGTATCGAATTGTGTGCATTTTCATGGTTATGAAGTGATATCACTGTTGTAATCTCTTTGGCAGATGTAGCAGAAACCCTTATAACTCCCTCTTTAACTGTGATAATGCAATGGAGTTCGTGTAATCCTGGAATAGGCTGTACACCTTTCCAACGATTATCCAACATAGCCATTGCTGAATTAATTTCTTCAGATGATAAGTAGAGGGTCGTAATCCCTTTCAGTTTCTACTTGACGCACTTGTAAAAATCGTAAGCAGTGTTAAAAGTAACCCTCCGTGATTTTACAGTTCTTCGCACTGTTCTTTTCACGGTACCACCAATGCCATCAATGGCACCTTTACGGTGAGTACTGGCAAAAAAAATTCCAGTCACCAGTAATGGCAAAGTCAGCTTGTAAATATGTAACATCTAATAATGTGAAGCGATTCTTGAATTTGCGCTGCACAACTGTCGGAGAAAATCTTGACTCTTTGAAGATAAGGAAATTATCTCTTTAGGTCCTGAAAAGCTTAAGCATTGTCGAAACTGAAAATTTATTGTGGGACAAGTCATCGATAACAGTGGCATAGCTGCGTACGGTGCCATCTTTTAATCCAGGCCACAGCTGTAAATATAGTTGTTGCTGTTGGTGCCAGTGAGAACTCTGGATTTCACCCTGACAAACAGGAATATAGTTTTCAGCATAGTCAACCTGCAAAACCAAATCGTGATTACTGAAATTTACTTTTGCATCCTCAAAGTACTTTCCTTCTTCTTAACATAACAGTGCTGTTTGAATCCCAGAAGGAAGCTGTTTTTCTATTTCTTTAATGGCATTCAAAACTGTTTCTATACGGTGAGGGCGACCTTCAACATCTTTCCATCGAGCTCATTGTTCAGTACTTGTTCATCGACAAGGCTCTTCGCATTTAAAGTGTTACACTTTTCCCAGGCACTGGACATACACTTATAATTTTCTGTGTCACAAACAAG
The DNA here is from genome assembly GCF_021461385.2 of Schistocerca piceifrons. Lineage (NCBI taxonomy): Eukaryota > Metazoa > Arthropoda > Insecta > Orthoptera > Acrididae > Schistocerca > Schistocerca piceifrons. The sequence continues at coordinate 59,089,145 of NC_060148.1, forward strand.
AATGCTAACTAAATCTTGTGCTCTACTTGGAAATGTATCGGTTTCTCTTAAAACGTTTTCAACCAAATGCTGTATGTTTGCGCGGTATCGACAAATACACACATTATGTGGCATAAATGATACAGGATATACAAAAGGTGGACGAAGAGAGAAGAATTTAGATTTTTTTATCTGACACTCTGGATATTCAAGAACAAATTGTTCATATGCTTAAGATATTGTCATCATCATATAGCACTTCTGTTTCTGTTCTTGTTCTCCAGTTTCAGGGTTCTCGACACTTACCACATCTTTTCTCCCTGGTTCTTGTCGGCTTATGTCGTCATGAAGGTAGAATTTCTTAATTTTATTTTCTGTATTTGCACTGAGAAACTTACTCCCTTTCTTGTACATACCTTTAAGTTTATTTGCAACTTCAGGCAGCTCATCATTACACAGCTTTGCCACTACATCCTTTCGTTTCCTTGGGCTGCGTGGTAAGCTTTTTTCACCTTGTTTACCGCCTTCCCCCATGATCTTTTGGAACTATATGATTTAGAGGGTGACAAAATGCAAGATGAAGTGGGGGTTTGAGCAGGAATTTTATTCTTTTCTCGATGCCTCCTTTGTCTTTCCCTATCTTGCATACGTTTAAGTTTCTTTTGATCATCCTACAAGGCAGCTTTATTTTTTTCTCTCCGTATCTTATCTCTTTTGCAACATTGCCTGATACTGAATTGGAGAGTGCTTCAGTTTTTCCCTAAACTTGCGGCACCTTTCAGTGGATGACATGCTTGTCTTATAATAAATTACAACAGTAATACTTTCAGCTGGTTGATAATAATAACAATCACAGCAATAATATCAACAATAACGATAACTGTGTCTGTTGTTACAGTAAAATTTCCTTGTTACAAAGTTCTGGTATCACGATAACAGCTCTAACACTCTGACATGTCACACCCAAAACACGTCTCTTGATGTGATAGATTGTTCCTACAAAAAAAATTATAATTCAAAGTTGTAGCCCATGTAACTAACCTCACTTTTACAAAATTTCAACTTTACATAACATGAAACTAAACTGATAAACAAATAAATATCTGTGTGTTGCGGGTGTGACAGAAATTCCGTATTTTGTTTTTTCAAGATTCAGAGCTTATTTACCTGTATTATAAATGTAAAATCACAGTTACAGCTTCATAATTATCCAGAGTATATGCACAACACATGGACATTCAACTTCAAAGACATTAGTCTGTAGGGCTGCCAACATTTCACAACAAATTTTACAATTTTGTTCCCTGACACCAAGAGTAAGTTTGTAACTGTTTTACACCTTTCAGGACAGGATATAATGAAGACTGGGATTAGTTTCTGCTTCCTTGACCTTTTGGCTACAGAAAGATATGTCACACTTTAAGATCTTTTAAACTTTATTTTTTTTATTATGATGGGTCCTTTCACATGAAATGACCCCAGTGTGCCTTGTACTTGTCATGTGCACATTTCTTCTGTCCTTCCAACAGAATGCCAATATATTTCCCTTACGCCTAAAAATTAGTTCACCTCGCTGAAGTTTCGGATCTTTTATAGCAGAAGGTAATCCCTGTCTAGATTTTCTTGTAGTCCCCACAAGAGCAGTTTTTGCAACTTCCAGTTCTGAAGCAAGGACTGGACTGGTCTAGAATCTGTCTGTAAACAAAGTGTAACCTTTTCCTGACAGATTCCCGAGCAGTGTCTTTACGTGTGTCAGACCTCTCACCTGCATAAACAGAAAAATTCCAGACATGACCTGTCTCTGACTCTGACGACATGTGCAGTCTTTATACCATATTTGTTTGGCTTCTGGGGCACGTACTGCTTGAAATACACACGGCCATGAAATTTGCACGTGCCTTCATCAATTGTAATGTTTTGAGAGGGTGTATATGCTCGATGGAAATTCGCAGACACCATATCCGGGAGGGGTCTCACCTTGTGCAGCGGGTCATAGCCTTTATTCTTAGCAACTGAATTGTCACTGATGTGAAAGTTTCTCAAAATAGAAAGAAACCTGTCACGGCTCATGATGTTTGGACAGAAATTACATGACACAACGGGATTCTTGGACAAGTGCTCTCGTATATGGCATCTCACACTTAACACACGTATGGACCACAATTGCCAGAAACTTTCTTATTTCTACGAGAGTAACTCCTTTCCACTTTGATAGCGAGCACGTAGGGGAAAGGGAATTTGTGCTTTGTAATTTCCTTGTGCTTTGTTGTGCACACAGATTAGTTTGCTGCTTTATATGATTTACCATACTGTCTGTAAGTAAACACAAAAAGAAGTCTAGAGGTGTGCTGTTCTGGTCTAAACTGGTAAGGCTGCACTTTCCCTAGTGTCCTGAGAATGGATAGATATTTGGCACACGATCAGTACTTGTCCAGCCTTCCTCAGAATCGGTACGGCGCGAAGTTCTCGGTCTCACACTTATCAAATGAAATCACTTACTACTGTAGTTATGTATTGAAAGTACTTTCAATTGAAATCTGAATAAAAATATTACGTCTTTTGTTATCTGCATTCCTTACCTGGAGACTCAGCATTTTCTTCTGGAATGTAGTCTGCGTAGTCATCAGAATTGAGCAAATCGTAATCCTCCGAAAAATCAAAATCACTTTCTTCAAATGTGCACAATAACTCACGGGTGATTTCCTCACCCGTCAAACCACGCTTCGCCATGACTACGCAACTGAGTGTCGTCTTCTTCTTTCTTCTTTATCGTCACCTTGTCCCACATCATGTAGGGTCGGTGTTGCTCTTCTGGATCCTTCTCCTCCATAGTACTGTATCCATTGCCTCTTCCTTCTTCCATCCTTTCTCCCTTAGGTCCCCGGATATCTTATCCTTCCACCTCATCTTCGGTCTTCCTTTCCTTCTTGCTCCTTCAATTTATATAATACAACTCTGTTTCCGATATACTCTTCTCCTTTTCTCTTTAAGTGTCCCTACCACCTTAGTCTGCTCTCTTGTATATTTTTCCACATGGGTCCTACTTTCACAGCTCCTCTAACAAATTCATTTCTAATCCTGTCCTTCCTTGTTACCCCACACATCCACCTCAGCATCCTCATTTCCGCCACTTCCATCTTCCTTTCCTGGGCTACTGTGATTGGCCATATCTCTGCCCCGTATATCATAGCAGGCCTTACCACCGATTTGTAAACCTTCCCTTTCAACCCAATGCTCACCTTCTTGTCACACAACACTCCACTCATTTTCCTCCAGTTGTTCCAACCGCAATTTATTTGGTGTTGTATCTCGCTTTCCAGTCCTCCGTCCCTCTGTATTTACGACCCCAGGTATTTAAATTTGCAGACCGATTTCAGCTCATCATCCTGGATCTTGCAAGACCTCATCTGCACATCCTTTAGTGCTAAATATTCTGACTTTGTCCTGCTAATTTCCACCCCTCTTTCTTTCTAGTGCCTTCCTCCAATCCTGATGTGGAAATCCCTGGTGTGAAGGCTAGGAGCGGGTGGAATTAAGGTCTTGCTAACTTTAACAAGTTTCAGTTTATTCCGAAGAATTACAGCTCACCCTAATTGCATGGTGATTGCATTCGCAGGAAGGCTCAGTCTAATACAGAGACAGTGACTGTTTCCACCGTTCCGACTGCCTACTAGAAGCTACGCAATACTTCCTAGTGCCCTGCATCAGAGTCTCGCAGCTACGCCCTGACGCTCTTCGGCGACTATCTCCGGCCGCCTGCCTACGGCCCGTTCCTCGGTCCGAGTCGGCTGCCCCCTATCGTGCCGACTACTGACTCTACCCAGAGCCTGACATCGAGAGCAGCCCGAGCGGCGTTCTCCCAAGTTTTGTCAGCTCTGCCCCCTCCGACTCCGCCTGCGCTCGGCGTGACGTAGCGTCAGAGGCGACATTACCCTCGTTCGGTAATGTTTAAGTGTTATTGTTGTTATTGTTCTTCAGAGGCTGGGTGGAGGGGTAGAGGCGCCTCTCCCAATACGGTCACGCACTGCGTCCTGGGCCCTTTGTGACCCACCGAGGGCCCTCTCTCTTTCTCTCCCTGATCCCAGACTTCTGTCACTAACCAGAAGTTTTCCGTCGATATTTTGATTGTCTACTTGTCACGAGTCCCTACACAGAGCATATTTTGTCTCGTTAAGGAATCTGTTTCTTTTCTTATCATGCGTACCTACCTGACAGTTTGGACTTCAGCCTTGGTTCTCCAGCTGTGTTCCTATATTACCCCTCTGCCACGCCAGGCATTTAGCTTACATTTTAACTCAACTCGTGTTTACGGACTATTTCCGTCGTACTGCCTGAGAGCACCTCCCCCACCAGGGAAATTGGCATTACTCCTCAGAGTAGTGTCAATTGTGACTCACTCTCATTTTATTTGGGTTACCTGCTTACATTTCTCTGTTACATCAACACTTGACATGTTATTTTCTTTCATTATACATTCGATACACTTAATTCCATTAAGTTCTTTGTAGGACACAATTATCTTATACATAGATAGCATTTATCAAATATACATTTATCAAGGTACAGTTTTACGAAGCATTGATACAAAATACCATTTTCATTAAACATTGGTAATTACAATTACATAGTAGGTACAGTTTCATAAAACATGGACAAAACAGTAAACATTGACTACACTTTTTGGTAAGACACTTTTAATACCTTTGTTATACATATATTTTATCTTTTACTTTTACTTAACGCCTGTTTCTGAACATAACTGCCTCTTCTTGGTTTTTTCCACATCTTTCATATATTACCACATCTTCAGTTTCTTTATTAGTTTGTCTTCTACTTAAGCTAGTCTCTGGGTACTGATTTACAATGGTGTTTCTTATACATACTTTACCACAACAGTTACTATCGTCAAAGTATTTCCATAGGCTTTTGAAGCATTCTTTACAACATCTACAGTTTTTACGGTGACCTACCATACGAAAGCGCTGGCAGGTCGATAGACACACAAACATACACACAGAATTCAAGCTTTCTCAACCAATGGTTGCTTCATCAGGAAAGAGGGAAGGAGAGGGAAAGACGAAAGGATGTGGGTTTTAAGGGAGAGGGTAAGGAGTCATTCCAATCCCGGGAGCGGAGAGACTTACCTTAGGGGGGAAAAAAGGACAGGTATACACTTGCGCGCGCGCGCGCGCGCGCGCGCGCACACACACACACACACACACACACACATCCATCTCCACATATACTGACACAGGCAGACATGTGTAAATGCAAAGAGGTTGGGCAGAGATGTCAGTCGAGGCAGAAGTACAGAGGCAAAGATGATGTTGAATGACAGGAGAGGTACGAGGGGCGGCAACTTGAAATTAGCGGAGGTTGAGGCCTGGTGGGTAACGGGAAGAGAGAATATATTGAACGGCAAGTTCCCATCTATGGAGTTCTGATAGGTTGGTGTCAGTGGGAAGTATCCAGATAACCCAGACGGTGTAACACTGTGCCAAGATGTGCTGGCTGTGCACCGAGGCATGTTTAGCCACAGGGTGATCCTCATTACTACAAACACTGTCTGCCTGTGTCCATTCATGCGAATGGACAGTTTGTTGCTGGTCATTCCCACATAGAAGGCTTCACAGTGTAGGCATGTTAGTTGGTAAATCAAGTGGGTGCTTTCACACGTGGCTCTGCCTTTGATCGTGTACACCTTCCGGGTTACAGGACTGGAGTAGGTGGTGGTGGGAGGGTGCATGGGACAGGTTTTACACCGGGGGCGGTTACAAGGGTAGGAGCCAGAGGGTAAGGAAGATGGTTTGGGGATTTCATAGGGGTGAACCGAGAGATTATGAAGGTTAGGTGGACGGCAGAAAGACACTCTTGGTGGAGTGGGGAGGATTTCATGAAGAATGGATCTCAATTCAAGTCAGGGTTTGAGGAAGTCGTATCCCTGCTGGAGAGCCACATTCAGAATCTGATCCAGTCCTGGAAAGTATCCTGTCACAAGTGGGGCACTTTTGGGGTTCTTCTGTGGGAGGTTCTGGGTTTGAGGGGATGAGGAAGTGGCTCTGGTTATTTGCTTCTGTGCCAGGTCGGGAGGTAGTGGCGGGATGCGAAAGCTGGTTTCAGGTTATTGGTGTAATGGTTCAGGGATTCAAGACTGGAGCAGATTCGTTTGCCACGAAGACCTGGGCTGTAGGGAAGGGACCATTTGATGTGGAATGGGTGGCAGCTGTCATAATGGAGGTAATGTTGCTTGTTAGTGGGTTTGATTTGGACGGATGTGTGAAGCTGGTCATTGGACAGATGGAGGTCAACATTGAGGAAAGTGGCATGGGATTTGGAATAGGATCAGGTGAATCTGATGGAACCAAAGGAGTTGAGGTTGGAGAGGAAATTCTGGAGTTCTTCTTCACTGTGAGTACAGATCATGAAGATGTAATCAATAAATCTGTACCAAACTTTGGGTTGGCAGGCTTGGGTAACCAAGGCTTCCTCTAAGCGACTCATAAATAGGTTGGCGTACGAGGGGGCATCCTGGTACCCATGGCTGTTCCCTTTAATTGTTGGTATGTCTAGCCTTCAAAACTGAAGAATTTGTGAGTTAGGATGAAGCTTTTGGGTAGGGTAGCAGGTGATCGGCATGAAAGGAAGTGCTCCATTGCAGCGAGGCCCTGGACATGTGGAATATTTGTGTGTAAAAAAATGGCATCAAAGGTTACAAGGATGGTTTTTGGGGGGTAACAGATTTGGTAAGGATTCCAGGCGTTCGAGAAAGTGGTTGGTGTTTTTGATGAAGGATGGGAGACTGCATATAATTGGTTGTAGGTGTTGATCTACGTAGGCAGAGAGACGTTCTGTGGGGGCTTAGTAACCAGCTACAATGGGGCGGCTGGGATGTTTGGGTTTGTGAATTTTAGGAAGTAGGTAGCAGGTAGGGGTGCGGGGTGTCAGTGGGGTCAGGAGGTTGATGGAGTCAGGTGAAAGGTTTTGTAGGGGGCCTAAGGTTCTGAGGATTCCTTGAAGCTCCACCTGGCATCAGGAATTGGATTACCTTGGCAGATTTTGTATGTAGTGTTGTCTGAAAGCTGACGCAGTCCATCAGCCACATACTCCCGATGATCAAGTACCACTGTCATGGAACCCTTGTCAGCTGGAAGAATGACGATGGATTGGTTAGCCTTCAGATTACGGATAGCCTGGCTTCAGCTGTGGTGATGTTGGCAGTAGGACTGAGGTTTCTCAAGAAAGATTGAAAGGCAAGGCTGGAAGTGAGAAATTCCTGGAAGGTTTGGAGACGGTGATTTTGAGGAAGAGGAGGTGGGTCTCGCTGTGGCAGAGGACGGAACTTTTCCAGGCAGGGTTCAATTTGGATAGTGTCTTGGGGAGTTGGATCATGAGGAGTAGGATTAGGATTATTTTTCTTTGTGGCAAAGTGATATTTCCAGCAGAGACTACGAGTGTAGGACAGTAAATCTTTAACGAGGGCTGTTTGGTTGAATCTGGGAGTAGGGCTGAAGGTGAGGCCTTTGGATAGGACAGGTTTCGGATTGGGAGAGGGGTTTGGAGGAAAGGTTAACTACTGAATTAGGGTGTTGTGTTTCCAGATTGTGTTGATTGGAATTTTGAGGTTTTGGAGGGAGTGGAGCTGGAAGTGGGAGATTGAGTAGATGGGAGAGACTGGGTCTGTGTGCAATGAGAGGAGGTTGAGGTTTGTTGGAAAGGTTGTGGAGGGTGAGTGAGTTGCCTTTCCGGAGGTGGGAAACCAGGAGTTGGATAGTTTTTTGAGGTGGAGGGTGGGATGCTGTTCTAATTTGCGGTTGGCCTGTAGGAGGGGTGCTCTGAACAGCCGGTGTGGATGTGGGAGAGGAAAGATTGAGGACTTTGGTTAGGGATAGGAGTTGACGGGTGTGTTCATTGGCTGAGTTGATGTGTAGGTGAAGGATTAGGCGGGTGACGTCTATGGATTGTTCGGTTTGGAACTGGTATAGGGACTGATGGAAAGAAGGGTTACAGCCAGAGCTGGGAACTTTAAGTGAGAGGCTTTTGGGGGTAATGCCAAGTGTCAGACAAGCATGAGTAAATAAAATATGGGAGCGTAATCTGGCTAGGGCGAAGGCATGTTTACGGAGGGAATGTAAATGAAACTTGATGGGGTCGGGGGTGTTGTGGGGATGTTGTGAGGGGACATGGTATTTAGAAGGTGGAAAGTGTAACATGAGGCTAAAATGAAAATAAAAATAAAAATATATGGGGAGAGATAAAGGTGAACTAGAAAGCAACTGGAGTTCTGGTGTGAAAAAAGTTGAAAAAGGGTTGGTTAAAGCTGAGCTATGTTGATCCTGTGGTGAACTAGGTTGGTGAATAATGAAGTGCACAAAGATTAGGTAGTTGTATTAACTTCCAACCAGTCCCATGCACCACCACCACCACCACCACCACCACCACCACCTACTCCAGTCCTGAAACCTGGAAGGTGTACACGATCAAAGGCAGAGCCATTTGTGAAAGTAACAATATCATCAAGGTATACCATAGCAATCTTCGGTTTCAGTTCCTGAAGCACACCATCTAACAGACGCTGGAAAGTAGCAGGACGTTTTTCAACCCAAATGGCATTCTACGATACTGAAAGTGACAAAGGCTTGTTGTAAAGGCCGTCTTCGGTCTGTCCTTGGGACTTACTTCTATCTGATAGTACCCACTCTATATACAGGATTATTACAAATGATTGAAGCGATTTCACAGCTCTACAATAACTTTATTATTTGAGATATTTTCGCAATGCTTTGCACACACATACAAAAACTCAAAAAGTTTTTTTAGACATTCACAAATGTTCGATATGTGCCCCTTTAGTGATTCGGCAGACATCAAGCCGATAATCAAGTTCCTCCCACACTCGGCGCAGCATGTCCCCATCAATGAGTTCGAAAGCATCGTTGATGCGAGCTCGCAGTTCTGGCACGTTTCTTGGTAGAGGAGGTTTAAACACTGAATCTTTCACATAACCCCACAGAAAGAAATCGTATGGGGTTAAGTCGGAAGAGCGTGGAGGTGATGACATGAATTGCTGATCATGATCTCCACCACGACCGATCCATCGGTTTTCCAATCTCCTGTTTAAGAAATGCCGAACATCGTGATGGAAGTGCGGTGGAGCACCATCCTGTTGAAAGATGAAGTCGGCGCTGTCGGTCTCCAGTTGTGGCATGAGCCAATTTTCCAGCATGTCCAGATACACGTGTCCTGTAACGTTTTTTTCGCAGAAGAAAAAGGGGCCGTAAACTTTAAACCGTGAGATTGCACAAAACACATTAACTTTTGGTGAATTGCGAATTTGCTGCATGAATGCGTGAGGATTCTCTACCGCCCAGGTTCGCACATTGTGTCTGTTCACTTCACCATTAAGAAAAAATGTTGCTTCATCACTGAAAACAAGTTTCGCACTGAACGCATCCTCTTCCACGAGCTGTTGCAACCACGCCGAAAATTCAAAGCGTTTGACTTTGTCATCGGGTGTCAGGGCTTGTAGCAATTGTAAACAGTAAGGCTTCGGCTTTAGCCTTTTCCGTAAGATTTTCCAAACCGTCGGCTGTGGTACGTTTAGCTCCCTGCTTGCTTTATTCATCGACTTACGCGGGCTACGCTTGAAACTTGCCCGCTCGCGTTCAACCGTTTCTTCGCTCACTGCAGGCCGACCCGTCGATTTCCCCTTACAGAGGCATCCAGAAGCTTTAAACTGCGCATACCATCGCGGAATGGAGTTAGCAGTTGGTGGATCTTCGTGAACTTCGTCCTGAAGTGTCGTTGCACTGTTATGACTGACTGATGTGAGTGCATTTCAAGCACGACATACGCTTTCTCGGCTCCTGTCGCCATTTTGTCTCACTGCGCTCTCGAGCGCTCTGGCGGCAGAAACCTGAAGTGCGGCTTCAGCCGAACAAAACTTTATTAGTTTTTCTACTTATCTGTAGTGTGTCGTGACCATATGTCAATGAATGGAGCTACAGTGAATTTATGAAATCGCTTCAATCATTTGTAATAGCCCTGTATCTAGGGTCGAAAAATATTTACACGGACCTAGGTTGTCCAATGTTTCCGTGATGTTTGGTATTGGATATGCATCTGTTACAGTTCGTGCATTCAAAAAATGATAGTCATAACAAAACCTATACTTTTTAGTACCGTCCAATGACTTCTTAGGAGCTACCACTATGTTGGCAGACCACGGGCTTTCACTGTTCTCTATAATACCGTCCATTAGCTGTTAATTTAATAAATTCTTCCACTAGTGGTTGTAGGTGTTTCGCTATTCCGTATGGTTTTCTGTAGATCGGCAGACTATCGCCAGTCGGTATATGGTGCTGTGTAATTGGAGTTGATGGTAATGGACCTTCTGAATTAAACAAATCTAAATACTCTAATAACAAAGCTTCCATAGCTTTATGACCACTATTCTACAAATGATGAATCTTATCACGTAGTGCAGATGCCTTGACGGTTTGCTTGACGTTATAATCACCTTGGGATTCACCTCTATCCTCGTCGTCGAGTTTTTCCAAACTTGCTACCACTAAACCCTTTGGGAGATCCACTTCATCTGCCCCAAAATTATCTACACTGACCGGAATCATCGGTTCCCCATTTATATCCGTTACGCGCGCAACGCTCCTCCTAATAAAACAATGCATTTCATCCAGTGCTTCATTGCTCTGCAGTGGCTCCACTACACATAGTCTCTGCTGTGGTACATGGGTACCTACTGACAACCAAACTAATTTCCCTGTACCTGAAGGCACTTTGACATGCGTAATCATCTTTAATGCCCTTGTACGCGGTTTAGTTGGTGACATCTTAGCAACGGATGCACCTCGCGATCCTTGAATCCATAATACTGATTTGCACCAATACTGGTAATAGCTGCTATAACAGCTTCCCATTCTTCTGGGAACATACGTTTGATCATGGACCATCTGAAATTGCCATATTTCTTTATTGCTCTGCCAGTCGAAACAATTGAGGTCAATCCACCCAAAGTTGCTTGATCAACAGTTAATTTCAACCTGAGGGCATGATTTGGGAGCATTTGCCGCCAATGTTCAATGACACAGAATATGGTCATATTGGTAATATGACCTCCGAAAAAGTCAAAGAAAGTCTTTATAGCTTCAACCCGGAATTCAAAGCTTTGACCTATTCGGTTTCGACTCCATCCGTGATTTTGTTAAGGAATCGTGTAGTTACTGTTCCCCTCTTAAGGATTGAGACATAGGTATGCACTAATAGAGCGATACCACTCATTTTCCATCCCCTTCTAGCCATTTGAGCTATCTGTACACAAATGTTATAAGCTCCTTCAAAGGTTTGTGCATTCCCAAGAGCATCCCATTCATTGCCTGATTGTATATCACGAGCAGCAATATCTGCTTGGGCTACTCCAACCCTTCTTGAATCAATATAGGTCTGCTGGACAGCTTCTAAGACGATATTTAAACATTCAATTACAGCTGTTGTACCCATTGAAAACAAGTTTCCACTAAGTTCAACTGTACGCTGTGAAAGACTAATTTTGCCATGGTGTTTATCGAGGAAGTCCAGTCCGAGAATCACAGAATACCCTTGTCCCACAGTTGGCAACACTTCCATTTGCTCTCCGCACTCTACAGTTCAAATCTTAAAAACGAGCTGTGCTGTACCCAATGATTGCAACTCATTATTCCCTTCTCCACGTAATCTATACCTAGGAGTACCTAGTCTTCTCCTACCCACGAGGTCTAGACTAACAACAGATACATGTGCCCTTGTATCAATCAAAAACTTACATCTGTTATTCCTTACAACACCCATCAAGCTACAATCCATCTCTGTACTAATTTTCACCGTGCTTCTGCTTACCGGGAATGTCTTCCAACGGACGAAACACTCCCATTCCCGTTATCGCTTTTTCCTGTTTATTACCGTTACCTTTCTGCTTACTAAGACAGTCATTCACCTTGTGACTGTAGCGTTTACAAGCATAGCACTGCGGCTGTCTGCATTGAGCCTTCACATGACCTTTCCTCCCACAATGGTAACAATTCCTCTCCGACGCAAAGATGCGTTTATCATTGCGAACCCTTGTTGCAATGTCTATCTCCTGCAGATGCGTTGCAATATGCAGTGCTGCAGCTAAATCCCCAGGATTCTCCATCCTAACCCTACGAGAAAATTCTGCAGCAATTACCCTGAGGAATACATCGAGAGCTCTGTTTTCTGCCTCTCGTATTAACACACGATCCGCATCAGGATTACCTTATAATTCATAGGTCTGAGAATTAATTTTTCGTATCCTATCTGAAAACGACTCCACTGTCTCATTGACTTTCTGTGTCAAATTAGCTAACTTCTCCCTAAAAAATCTTGCACTATTCTGCTTACGATATCTTTGTCGTAACCCATCTGCCAATTCTTCAAACGTGCTCACAATACTAAGTGTCTCATGGTACATCACGAGCGTCTTGGCTTCCCCTGCAAGTCACAAATTTGCCATATGTAACGTAGTTACATCCGACCAATTGCTCATTGCAGCTGTTGCCAAAACATCGTTAATGAACGCTGTGACATCCTCTGTTGTTTTACCCCAGAAAGGCGTGATCAGGTTAGTTACTGAAGGATATATTGCAAGGTTGGACATTGCTACTGACTTGCACTCACTTGAACCCGTTTGCGACTCTTGCGCCGAACGCGAGGTCTCCATTTGCGTCATTAATTCTAAATTATGTAACTTATGCTGTGCATTCTCGTCTAACAATTTTGAGACTTGCTCCATCAGAGCAGCTATACTCACTTCAGTACTAATGGATCTTGTTTCCAGCATGATTTGTGCTAATTACCAACAACTTATTCTATACTTAATTTACTCCTGAGAACAATAACTACACTAGCTACTCAACTCCTTTGTCACAGTTGAGCACTAAACACAAGAAGACAAACAAGACTCACAATGCACAACTAAACAAAATTAATCCTTCCGCCTTGTTATTGCCCAGCGACACTCTCTACAATAGTGTGCTGCGTGACCAAACCGTCTACAAATTGAACATTCTACTGGTACAAACTTCGTGCATGGCTCCCCATGCCCCTTTAATTTACACACAGTACATCTGACTGGTACCAAGTACGTTTCCCAACTGTTTCCCTTAAACTCAGATAAATCTGCTGTTTCCGCAGGTCTCACAAAGTGCACTCCCAACAAAGAACGTGCATCCATAGTTATCAACAAAAATCGCCTTGTGCACTTACCACAAGGCTGTGTAGAGTCGACAGTTCTGACCGCAACTCTGTGGTATCAGTCCTGCAGTGGCGGTGTCGACGACTCCAGATACCACATCTGCAGGCCAGTGCTGTAGTGGGCGGTTCGAACACTTCCGATACCAAATCCGTAGGAGGTGGGCGTGACCAAATCTGTAGGCACCCCGGTCGTCCCGCTCGCCTACGGTGGACTGGAAGCTGAGCGGTGACCTCTCCAGTTGACAGGATGCTAGGAAATGACTGTGGACGCGTCAGAAACGCCAAAGAAACATTATTAATTCCTGACACCTTTATTCCTGCCGAGTACAATGTGGCCCGCGTTACACAGGCTGGCTGAGCTTGGTGATATCAACGACCTTTCCCGAGTCCTCGCTACTCGGAGCGATGACATCAGCTCCGGGCTGCACCAGTCTTGCTAGCGCAGTGCTGTGTGCTGCGACGTAGTGGTGGAATGCCCTTACTTCGTCCGCGCGTGGCTGGCAGTGCCCGGCTGGCTCGGTAGCGGACAGCAGGCCACTGCGCGTAGGAGGCTCCGGGTTGGAGTCCCGGCGCTGTCGGCACGAGAGGTGTTCTCGTAGTGCGGAGTGTACTCTGTCCCACCCCGTCTTCTTCCCTGCTCCTCCTGGTGGCTCGTCCGCGGTCGACTTGCGGAACGGGCTGCAGGCCCCCAGCGTCGTCGGCTCACCCGGTTGTGTCGGCGGATGCACGGGGCCTAGGCTCCACATGATCTCGACGACGGCTCACCGGTGTGGTCAGCATTGGTGGTGAGGGAGTCTGCCGCGATGTCTGCTAATCCTGGGCTGATGATTGACAGCGGCAGCAGAGAGGACCAGATCTGGTACTGTCCCCTCACGTCTGCTGCCGGATGGGCCGCCCTTACTGCAACATCTCCTTAATAGAGATTAACGTGTCGATCACTGAGCTGAGCGCTACGCAGCGTCCCAGTACACATCCGACTCCAAGTCTAGCTGCGAGTGCCTTGTTGCTATCAGCGCTGGCATATTTGAAGGAAGCATGAGCGACGTCCTGCTCGTTTGTAATGAACACATTCGTTCCACTTACAGTGCTGATTTATCTGTCGTACTCGCCCCTTAGGTGTTCTTATGACAGAGTTACGTGTTGTTACGACAGACTTACGTGAAGTTATGAAATGCAGTACAGCTGACGCTATACCTCTCTTACACTCTATGAAAGTCTCTGTCTAACACAAACTCGTGTGCTAAGCAATTCTCTCTCGCCTGTTGTGTGTAACCAGGCCACTGCCCTTGCGTGACGACACATGAGCAATTCTCTTAGCTCTCGGCTAACCTACTGCCTCTGGCTCTCGGCATAGGCAACAAACCCCCCAGGGGATCCACAACTCTTTTGTGGATACGTGCGTAGCGAGCACGGGGCCCCGAGCTAATGTGGCCTTCCTTCCTTTCCGGGCTGCATACCTTCCCTTTCCGCATCCTTCCCCATCCCCTGTCTTCACCCCCCCCCCCTCACCTCTTGCTCTTTCCTTCACTTTCTCCCCCTCTGGGAGTATGGTTTGCGCCTACGTCCGGAGACGGACGCTTGTAAATGTACCGCATTCTTCTTCTTCCTTGCTTGTATGTCTTCTTCCTTCCTTTGTCCATCTCCTTTCCTTACCTCTTCTCTTTACCCTTTTCTCCGCTGCGGCGTTTGAGACCCCCTCTTCTTTCCTTTCCCTTTCTCTTTCTTCCTCCCTGTGCGTGTCTGAAGGCCGACCCACGCACTTCCATGCGTAGCCGGTGACGGGGTAACGCGTAATTCCCCGCCCCGGGTAGACAGGTAGGACACGTACGTACCCCCTGGTAAAGGCCAGGCCCAGGGAGGGGTGATTACCCGAGCTGATACCTTCCGAAAGTGCCGATTGGTCCCTCCGTCCGTATGTCGGGAGGTGTGACCTGAGGTGTGAACAATCACCTAAGGCGGGTGTGCCCTCGGTGAGGGCCCCCACAAGGGAGGAGCGCGCCATCGGAGACGCCGGTAATCATGGGGGATTCTTCCGCAATGGTTTCCTCACCTTCCACTATGTCTGCTCACAAACGTAAGTTCACTGAGTCTCAGCCACAGACGGTTCTTCCATCGTTGCCACAGTTCCTTGTTGTTTCTCGGTCTGACGAAGGTCACGACTTTTCCACGGTCAACCCTTTCATTATTCAGAAAGGTGTCGACGCAATTGCGGGTCCTGTAAAGTCTTGTTCCAGATTACGGAATGGTACCCTGTTGTTAGAAACACACAGTGCCCTCCAGGCTCAAAAATTGCTGCGTACTTCTCTGCTCCACACCTTCCCTGTCCGGGTGGAACCGCACCGTACCTTAAATTCCTCGCGTGGAGTCGTTTATACACGCTCCCTCGATGGATTGTCTGACGAAGAAATTCAGCACTACCTGTCTGACCAGGGCGTCACCTCTGTTCATCGGGTTATGAAAAGGGTTGACTCGAACATCATTCCAACCCGCACTGTCTTCTTGACTTTTGACAAAGTTCAACTCCCATCAAAAATCAAAGCAGGCTATGAGATAATTTCCGTTCGCCCTTATGTCCCAAACCCTACGCGTTGCTATCGATGTCAGCGGTTTAATCACACCAGCCAGTCCTGTTCCAATCCGGCCAAATGTGTTACGTGTGGCAGGGATGCCCATGAGGGTGCTTGTCCACCTCCATCCCCTCGCTGCATCAACTGTATGGGTGACCACGCTGCTTCCTCTCGAGATTGCCCTGTTTTTAAGGACGAAAAGCTGATCCAGGAAATAAGAGTGAAGGAAAAGGTGTCGACCTTTGCTGCTCGAAAGTTACTCGCCAGTCGACAGCCCACCGTGCCTCAGAAAGGAAAATACAGCGCTGTCCTTGCTTCTTCTCGGCCAACAAAGGAGGCGGCCACGCAGACTTGCGACCTCACATTTAGTACCACGGTCGTCAGATCGGCTAGCGCAAAGATCGCCCGTTCAACCTCACCTCTTTCGCCTGCCCACTCTATGGCTCACCCTTCGTCGGGTTCTGCTAAATCTCGAGCCCAAAAGTCAGACGCCAAGTCTACAAAAAAAGAGCATTCTCGTGAAGAGTTTTTACGTACTGCAACTTCACAACCATCGGTTCCTCCTTCATCTAAACATACCTCCAAGAAGGCTACGAAGAAACACAGTTCCTCTCCTTCTCCGCCAAGGCGTGTCCCATCTACAGCACCACGTGGCGGAAATCGCCCTCGGCCATCTTCTGTGTCGCCGAGGCGCACTGTTGGTGGCCGGTCAACTGGCCGATCGTTGGTGGCAGGAGCTGCTCCTGACCAACCTATGGATCAGGATCTTCTGCCTTCGACTGAATGCCATTCCATGCTGTCGGTCGCAAGCTCTGAGCAGTCGTTGAGTTGACAGCACCCTTGGTGCCGTTCCTCCATTTTCTGTTCACCCTATGTCCATTATCCACTGGAATATCCGCGGCATTCGCGCCAATCGGGAGGAATTGTCGATCCTCTTACGATCCTACTCGCCGGTCATCTTCTGTCTTCAGGAAACAAAGCTGCGTCCCCATGACCGCTTTGTTCTCCCTCATTTTCAGTCCGTCCGATATGACCTCCCCTCAGTTGAAGGCACTCCAGCCCATGGAGGACTCATGATTCTGCTCCATGATACTCTCCATTATCACCCAATCCCCTTAAACACTTCCTTCCAAGCTGTCGCCGTCCGTCTTTCCCTTTCTGGATACACGTTCTCTCTTTGTACGGTATACATTCCATCGTCTACACCAATGGCACGAGCTGATCTCCTTCATCTTCTTGATCAGCTTCCACCCCCCTATTTGCTGGTTGGGGACTTCAATGCCCACCACCCGCTTTGGGGATCTCCACATCCTTGTCCACGTGGCTCACTATTGCTAGACGTCTTCCACCAAGCGGATCTAGTCTGCCTCAACACTGGGGTCCCTACGTTTTTGTCTGCCTCCACGGCAAATTTATCCCATTTGGACCTTGCGGTCGGTACTGTTCCGCTAGCTCGGCGCTTCGAATGGTTCGCCCTTGATGATACACACTCGAGTGACCACTTTCCATGTGTTCTTCGACTGCAGCCTCAACTGCCATATATGCGCTCGCGACGCTGGAAGTTTGCCCAAGCCGATTGGACACTTTTTTCGTCTCTAGCGACATTCGATGACCGTCGCTTTCCCAGCGTCGACGATGAGGTCACACATTTTACCGACGTTATTCTCACAGCTGCGGAACGTTCAATACCACGCACCTCCGAATTGCCCCGGCGCCCTCCAGTTCCTTGGTGGAACGAGGCCTGCCGTGACGCAATACGTGAGCGGCGACGTGCTCTTCGCATTTTCCGTCACCATCCAACTTTGGCCAACTGTATCCGATATAAGCAGCTCCGTGCGCGATGCCGTCGCGTCATCCGCGATAGCAAGAAGGCAAGCTGGAAATTCTTTACTAGCTCATTTAACAACTTCACTCCCTCCTCGGAAGTTTGGAGTCGGCTTCGACGGTTCTCAGGCGCGCCTAGTTTCTCCCCGGTCTCTGGGCTCACTGTCGCGCATGATACCTTAGTGGACCCCGTCGCAATTTCTAACTCTTTGGGTCAGCACTTTGCTGAGATTTCGAGCTCTTCAAATTACCCGCCAGCGTTTCTCCCGAAGAAACGTGCAGCAGAAGTGCGGCATCTTGCTTTCTCCTCTCAAAATCGCGAAAGCTACAATACTGTTTTCTCCATGCGCGAACTCCAACATGCACTCTCTACTTCTCGCTCCTCCGCCCCAGGACCGGATGGTATCCATGTCCAAATGTTGCTGCATTTATCAACCCATAGCCTGCGTCACCTCCTTCGCCTTTATAATCGAATTTGGACCGACAGTACCTTTCCCAGGCGATGGCGGGAAGCTATTGTCGTTCCCGTTCCGAAACCTGGAAAGGACAAACATCTCCCCTCTAGCTATCGCCCCATTTCTCTCACGAGTAGTGTCTGTAAGGTTTTGGAGCGTATGGTGAATTACCGTTTAGCTTGGTGGCTGGAGTCCCGCAGTCTTTTAACACCAGCCCAATGCGGATTCCGACAACATCGTTCTGCCGTTGACCATCTTGTTGCTCTCTCCACTTATATCATGAACAATTTCCTCCGGAAACGCCAAACGGTAGCAATATTTTTTGATCTGGAGAGAGCATACGATACCTGTTGGAGGACAGGCATCCTCCGCACACTGTTCTCTTGGGGCTTTCGAGGCCGGCTGCCCCTTTTTCTTCGCGAATTTATGGCAGAGCGCACATTTAGGGTGCGGGTGAACACTACTCTCTCCCGTACTTTCTCCCAAGAAAACGGGGTACCCCAGGGCTCCGTGCTGAGTGTTGTACTGTTTGCCATCGCCATTAATCCAATTATGGATTGTCTCCTTCCTGATGTCTCGGGCTCCCTCTTTGTGGACGATTTTGCGATCTACTACAGTTCTCAAAGGACCAGCCTTCTTGAAAGACGTCTTCAAGGATGTCTCGATCGCCTCTACTCATGGAGCATCGAAACCGGCTTCCGTTTCTCACCCAGTAAGACCGTTTGTGTTAATTTTTGGCGACGTAAGGAGTTTCTTCCGCCCTCCTTACATCTAGGTCCTGTCAACCTTCCGTTTTCCGACGTCGCTAAATTCTTGGGTCTTATGTTTGACAGAAAACTGTGCTGGTCCTCCCACGTTTCCTATCTTTCGGCTCGCTGTCTGCGTTCCCTTAACACCCTCCGTGTCCTGAATGGTACCTCTTGGGGAGCGGACCGGGTGGTCCTTCTCCGCCTCTATCGCGCCTTAGTGCGCTCGAAATTGGATTATGGAAGCATAGTCTACTCCTCTGCTCGGCCGTCTATTCTTCGGCGTCTCGACTCTATCCACCACCGTGGATTACGTTTAGTGTCTGGAGCTTTTTACACCAGCCCTGTGGAAAGCCTTTATGCTGAGACTGCTGAACCTCCGCTGTCCAATCGGCGGGCAGTCCTTCTGAGTCGTTATGCTAGCCATCTGTCTTCCATGCCTGCTAATCCAGCCCATAACCTTTTTTTCGACGCCTCCTTTGATGTCGGGTATGCAGGCCGCTCCTCCTCCCTACTACCCCCGGGAGTCCGCTTCCGTCAACTGCTCCATTCTCTTTCCTTCCACTTTCCTAAAACCTTCTTGACAACTTGGGGTACAGCACCGCCTTGGCACCGTCCCCGGATCGACTTGCTCAGAGACCTATGTCAATTTCCCAAAGATGGTACCCCTACACTTGTTTACCGTCGGGCATTTGCTGCTCTATGTGCACAAATGACGGAAGCCACATTTATTTACACCGATGGCTCGAAAACATCGTTAGGTGTAGGGAGTGCCTATATTGTTGGCGACACCCCAAATCACTTTCGACTTCCCGACCAGTGTTCGGTTTATACTGCAGAGCTTTACGCTGTTCTCCAGGCTGTCCACTACATCCGCCGCCATCAGCGGATACAGTACGTAATCTGCTCAGATTCTCTCAGCTCTCTCCTAAGTCTCCAAGCTCTTTACCCTGTGCACCCTCTGGTCCACCGGATTCAGGACTGTCTGCGCTTGCTCCACCTGGGGGGCGTCTCAGTGGCGTTCCTCTGGCTCCCGGGACACGCTGGTATCTGTGGAAATGAGGCGGCCGATATAGCGGCCAAGGCTGCAGTCTCTCTTCTTCGGCCAGCTCTTCAGTCTCTTCCGTTTACCGATCTACGGAGCGGTTTATGTCGCCAAGTTACTCATTTATGGCATGCGCATTGGTCAACACTTCCCCACAATAAATTGCGGGAAGTGAAAGCCGTTCCTTGCGCTTGGACCTCTTCCTCCCGAACGCGTCGTCGGGAGGAGGTAATTTTAGCTCGACTCCGGATAGGGCACTGTCTTTTTAGTCATCGACATCTTTTAAGCGGTGACCCTCCCCCACTCTGTCCCCACTGCTCTCAGCTGTGGACGGTCAGACACCTTTTAATTGAATGCCCCTATTTTAATCCGTTACGCTCCCGTCTACAGCTATCGCCTGATCTATCGTCGATTTTAGCAGATGACACGCGCTCAGCTGACCGCGTTCTACAGTTTATTAGTGACAGTGAAATGACGTCAGTCATTTGAAGCTTTTTTTTTTTGTGGACAACCAACCCCTTTCTATAGTGGACTTTTAAGCATTCCTTCTGCCTTTAGTTTCTCCAATTTTCTGACTATGTTTCCATTGCTGCTGATTTTAAATTTCGTTTTTTTCCTGTTTTCTACGTCACGGGCTGGGCGCTAATGACCATAGAAGTTTTGCGCCCTAAAACCACAAACAAAAAAAAAAAAAAAAAAATAGGCAACAAAACTTTGACAATATTCCACGTTTCCAACTCTTTACTATTCCGCGACATTACACTACTCCACACAGGGGCACAGTACTCTGCCACGGAATAGACGTCTGATATTGCTGCAACACGTAGTGTATTTGCATCTGCTCCCCACGTGGTACCTGCTAGTCTCTGGATGATGTTATTTTGGGTTTTCAATTTCTGGCTAGTTAGTTCCAGGTGTTTCTTGAAGGTAAGTGACCTGTCAAGAGTTATGCCTAAATATTTGGGAAATTTGTTATGTTTAATTTGTTTTCCGCGGAAAGTAATATTTAATTCTCTGTCTGCTAGTCTGTTATTTAAATGGAAGGCGCAGGTCTCTGTTTTATTTGGGTTTGGGTACAGTCTCCATTTTTTGTACTACTGGTTTAGTACTTCTAGGTCAGCAGTTAGTTCTTTCACCATCTTCTAGCCACTTGCTTTGAGTAGCTATAGCCATGTCATCAGCGTAGCAAAACTTATTTGACTCAGTGTCTATCATGTCATTGATGTAAACATTAAAAAGCAGTGGAGCCAATACAGATGCTTGGGGGGAGTCCGTTTTTTATTCTTTTTGACTTGCTGCTTTGTGACCCCAGGTTTACTTTGAAATATCAGACTTGCAGCATTTTTTCCAACAGGTTTGTCAATTTCAAGCATGGAATCATGTTGGCAAATTTCAGGATAAGACCATCTATCCATACCGTATCATAAGCCACACTGAGGTCGACAAAGACTGCTGATGTTTTCAATCCATTTTGGAATCCCGATTCTATGTATGAAGTGAGAGCTAATACTTGTTCGCAGCAACTTTGATTAGTTCTGAATCTGTCTTGTTTGTGAGACTGTTCGTGAGGCAGTTGTTTGTCGTTGAGTATATCCTATTGTAGATCAGTCTCTGCAGCAACTTATAGCAAATGCTCAATAATGCTATTGGGTGGTAGTTTGCAGGGTTTTCACCAGATTTCCCTGGTTTAAGGATGGCCAGAGTAAGAGACATTCTAAATTCCTCCCACTCTAAAATCAAAGAGTTATTTTGTATCACTGCATTTGTGTTTGAATTAAAATATCGCTGTTGTGAACTGTTGGTGTTCCCAACCATGCAAATGCAGTCTTTGTGGAGGTAAATTTATTGTCTACCATCTCTGTACTACTTACATCCTTACTAAGTTCAGGTTTTTGCATCCTTGGTTCCAGTTCATTTTATTACAGACAAAAGTCAATATTTTTGCTAGTTTAAGTATGTAACATTGTTTGATTGAAACCCATGTTCAGTTTTGTTTCCAGTGTATTTATCCCACCATTAAGATGGGTAGTGAACACATCAAATTGAGTTTCTAAATTTGTGAATATGTTGTCAATTTTTGTCAGTCTGTTTTCAACTTTGTGAACTTGTCATCCGTGTGCATGAGTGCAGTATTTAAATGAGCCAACTTTTGTAAAACCAATTGCATCAACTCTTCCATGGTCATGTTGTTATCCATGTCTGCCATTGTATTGTTTACAAATTAAAACAAATGTATACCTATTTCACATGTTATTGTAGCTATACTGAACTATATACAATACAAGATGTCTTAATTGTGGAGTGGGTTGTAGCGGAACTTTGAATTTCGCCACACTGCACTCGTTCCCTCAGACATAAATTATACTGTTGCAGCGGTATGAGCGCTTGACGGCAGAGAAAATACTAAAATTGTAACTCTTTTTTTTTTTTTTTTTTTTTCTTTTTCTATTGTCTCTCGAGAGATGAAGACGAAAAAACCTTGTTAATGTGTAGACGTATTGTGGAAGTTGTTATGACATTTGGAGGAGGGAAGCAACGTAAAATAAATTGCATTTAATATCAAGACGGTTTTGTATACCTTAGAAAAATTCATGGACGATGAAACCGATTGCAAGATTTTGGAGCAGACTTTTCACGCAGAAATGAAGTAGGAGATTTTGCAGACCTGGACGCCGCACGAAAGAAGACATGTTAACCTGGTAAAGGATGAACTCTTATCTACGCCGTTTCCCCCTGTAGGTTCATTTGTTTTTCTCTGTCTTTTTTCAAATAATTTTTGTAGTGGAAATTGGTTTGACTTTTGCTCAGAAACGCCACAAGGACCACCCCAGCAATAGCCTTTCCGAATCACGAAGTCCTATAACTTTTCTGTAATACGAAGTCCGATTTGCATTTCATTCTTTCCCTTTTTCACGGTCATTAACGATTTTAAAAAACCCCTTTTTACTCACGATTTCTTCCCACATTTTCAACCTTTTCTTTTCTTCTCTTTTTCTTTTTTATTAACCACTACAACTGTCTGATTTAATGTTTTTCTCGTCGGTTAATTCCTGTTCTGCTGTCATTTTGTCATCGTACCTGAGGAAACAAACCGTCTCAGCCGTTGCGCTCTTACAACACCTCACGGCCGAAGCACGAGCGCTTAGCTCGGTCGTCAACTGTTTTCCGTCGTCTGCTATGTTTGGCCGAGTTCATTGACCAGCTCCACTATGTTTACATTCCGGCCAGTTGGCGCCCACGCGTCAGCTGATGGCGTGCCGCAATTTTTATTGCTACTTCGTGGCGGGGAGTGCATGACTGTACTGGGGAACGGTGGCGGATTTCATGGAGGGTTATGATTTGTCATGCGTGAATTTTGTGTGTTCCACATATTCTGTTGGTGATTGTTGGGATTGTTATTGTTTTGGTGGTAATTATGTCTGTTATATGGCATGTTCCTGTCAAAGTAGCCTGGGTTGTACCGGTTATTCTCACGTCTCCTATTGCTGTTGTTGTTGTACTGTCTGTGATTTTCATTTTGTTTGTGGTTACCATTTTGATGTGGGTGATAATTATTGTTGTTATTATTATTCCACAAATTTCTGCGTTTGTTCCTACCGTCATACACGTTTCCATTTGAATATGTTTCGCGCGCAGGCATCGTATTGTGTCGCGGCGTGGACGGATGGTTCCACCAGCCACCGTCACTACGGTTCCTTTGGGGTGGGTGCTGATTTTGGTTACTAATATGAGTAAAATTTGAATGGCATGAATCGCCTCTGTAAACTACGTCCATTTGATCTAAGAAGTTTAAGTAAGTCTTAACGTCATTCTCCGATACTCCTATTAATCTGTCTCTGTATGGAAAGGGGAAGTGGCTCTTTAAAGTGTCAATTATCGCTGGCAAGTCGGCTGGTTTGGACCAGTACAGTGTCTTGTCTAGGTACCTCTCAAAGTATTGTCTTAATGTCCTCTTTTTTAGGGTCATAGGTCTCGGGGTTGCACACTTCTCTCCTTAGACTCTGTTGCTCATTCTCGGACCAGAATTCGTCCAAGAAGGCTTGTTCGAACTGTTCAAACGTAAGGCACCACCGCTTCATAGCGGCACCCCACTTAGCTGCTCGTCCTCTCATGAGATTGGTGACGTATCTGATTTTATCGACTTCTGACCAACTACGTGGAAATACACCGTCAAATGATCTAATAACCACAATAGGGTGGACTTTGTGCTTGTCCTCATTGGAAAATGTCTGGAAATACCCATGCCTCACAAACGTGTCATCGGCCATGTTGGTTGGCATATCTCTATTGACGTGGTTTGTGTCACTTGCTGCTCTAGGTGTCGTACCGTAATATTGCTCATTTGGTGCAAAAGAAAGCGGCACATTGTAATTTTGACTTGAAATAGGTGATTCCACAATAGGTGTTCTGTCTGTGTCATTAGCTGTGGTTTTAGCTGTTTTGTCGTTCCCTGACGATGCGTTTGCACCAATTGCCAAACACGGCACAAAATGGTCTTGTAATTTTGTCACTTCGTCTTCTATGTGTTTTGTCTTGTCTTTAACATGTGTCTTTGTTTTTGAAAGTATGTCTTTTGTAATTGTTTCAAGTTTTTTGTCCAGATAGTCGTCACACAATTTACATTCATGTACAATTCTCTCGGCCATGTTGGTGTCGTTCTTTAGTGACGCGAGGTCCGCCCGGTCTTCTAATTTTTCTATCTTTTCTTTGAGGTGGGTTTGTTCAACAACTACCATTGTGAGTTGTTAGGTAATATTTCCCACTTCTTCAGTCAGCTTTTCTTGGGGGGAGCTAGCTGAAGTGTGGGCCTGAGCTAACTCTTCCACACGGGTGTTCACTTCCTGCTGCACATTAGTTATTTGAGTTGACTGATTCTCACATTGGGTGATATTGTTTTTTGTTTCATGTATGAATGTAAGCAAAATTTCTTCCTGTTTAGTGACTCGGTCGGACAATGTCTCAATCGCTGGCTGAGCTGTTGAGTGGTGTTATTTAATTCTGTCATCTGTTCTGTCGTTCGTCCAAAATTTTTGGTCATAGTACGGTTTAATTTGTCAATTTTCTGACTAACGTCATGTTTCATGTCTGCAAATCACTCTAATAGTCGTTCCAGTTTGTCAGTTTCCTGTGTCCGATTTGTGTCACATTGCTGAATTTGTCTCATATTCGGTTCTGACATTGATGTTAACAATGGGGCTGACGGTCTAGTCTCGCGTCCATTCCTCATTTCGTCATTTAAAGTCGCCATCTGTGTATTATCACAAATGTTGCGAGTTTGAGGCAAAATCATTGCATTGATCTGTGAACTCGTCCTTGGAGGGAGACGTGGACTGTCTTGTTGGTTGAACGATGAATCTAGTTCACTTAACTCATCTGCCGAAACTATCTCTACCTTACCGCATTCCACTGTAATAGGATGTATAATTGTAAGTCAAAAAGGGAATAATATAAGTCTGATTAATAAAGTTTTGACTCAAATTTAGGTTGAAATATTTTCTCGTCAATGTAAATGATTGCTTTATTACAAACAATGTTGAGAAAGATGCGGCAGGGCGGACAAAATTTTTCGTAACAAATGACTGTTTGGCGGTCAAATTCACGATCTTCATATGCTACAACAATACTATAATTACCACAAACTACAATAGAGATAGATAATTTTGGAGAAATCTAGAAGAAAACTTCAGGATGTGTGGTACGGGAAAAATGGATTCTGCAGTTGGCTATTGAATGCTTGAATGAAACATAATTGTGTGACTCACCATTAAATTTTCTGTCCTGCAGTGGCTGGTCAATCACTTCTGCGTTAATAGTATTTGTCAAAATATGGATTTTCTTACTACATCTCCATTGGATAATCACCAAAAGGTCTAAAAATAACAGTTTTGCATCAATATATGCCACGAAAAAAAAAAACAAAAAAAAAAAAAAAAAACACCAGATTGAATTAGTTACAAAAATTTTTTACAATATTGTTGTATGATCATTTGCTTAGGTACAATAAAGTTGGTCTTTTAGTTACCAATTAAACTTCAGGATTTTTGGTTATTCTCTGTTGGGAAAAAATACAAATTAAAGTTGCAAATTTGCTCAAAAACGACACATCTGAAAAGTGCGTCCTGTCACGGTCGCCAGTTGTAGTGGTTAATGAAAAAGAAAAAGAGAAGAAAAGAAAAGGTTGAAAATGTGGGAAGAAATCGTGAGTAAAAAGGGGTTTTTTAAAATCGTTAATGACCGTGAAAAAGGGAAAGAATGAAATGCAAATCTGACTTCGTATTACAGAAAAGTTATCGGACTTCGTGATTCGGAAAGGCTATTGCTGGGGTGGTCCTTGTGGCGTTTCTGAGCAAAAGTCAAACCAATTTCCACTACAAAAATTATTTGAAAAGAGACAGAGAATAACAAACGTAACTAGCGGGGGGAAATGGCGTAGATAAGAGTTCATCCTTTACCAGGTTAACGTCTTCTTTCGTGCGGCGTCCAGGTCTGCAAAATCTCCTACTTCATTTCTGCGTGAAAAGTCTGCTCCGAAATCTTGCAATCGGTTTCATCGTCCAGGAATTTTTCTAAGGTATACAAAACTGTCTTGATATTAAATGCAATTTATTTTACTTTGCTTCCCTCCTCCAAATGTCATAACAACTTCCACAATATGTATACACATTAACAAGGTTTTTTCGTCTTCATCTCTCGAGAGGTAATAGACTTTGAGAATTTCTTTTAGATCATCATCTATCAGCTCCTCAACCAGCTGAACCTTCTCGGATTCCTTAATTAATTCCAAATCTTCTTCAGTGGATACTGTCTGCCAACTGACTTCAAACCCGCATCTGTGGAACAAGTTGTTGAAATTAAAGGGAGTCAGCCATTGGACCCAGCTCAATAAGGGTTCCTAAGATAGAGAAGTAGGCTCCTATCACCTGAGAACCATCAGGATCTAAGATATTGAGATCCTGGACGAACGGCGCTAGAGAGAACAACTGCACATAGTAGTTGCTCTCGTCAGTAGGGTTGGGATATTTACCATCTCGGTACACTATCGAGATCTGAGAAGGGGCATACTTCTACCCCTGATGGGCGCAGCCAACAGAACGTTCTTGGGCACTAAGCTGACTCTGCGTGGTCCCAAAGAGCAGGTTTACCCCACCGGACCTCTCCCTTGACTCGATTGTTGATGCTCACCTGAATCGGATACGGACTAGCGTATATCAGCTCGGACTCCGGGTGGCGAGGGTTTATGCTTGTGTCCCATTTGTTACATCTTCAATGTTTTGAGACTGAATTTTGGCATTCAGAGTCAGAAATCATAGGCTGTTGATTCGTCTCAGCAAATAAGTCATCCTTAGAGTCAGAAATTGAACATTCTGCATCACTTTCATTCAGTATGCGTGATATCACTTCATTGGGGGAAAAAAAAAAATTACGCTATGAAGTAGAGACCTATCCTAAAAGTACACACCAAGAACCAAGGTACACAGATGTGTACCATGAAAACATCGTCATTTACTGCACAGGAAAACTGAAATAACACACATTTGCTGCATTTCTAATAATTCTCCAGTCTTTCAACTTCACTTATCACTCACTACAACGAAGATAAACACATACAGCTCTACGTATTATTTACTTACTATCATTACGACACTGTCGGCCCTCATCTTCTTTCACAACAAACTTCTGATGTGTGTAGCTCACGAAGTGCTGCTACAAGAGCGCTCCGAGCGGCGTCATTTGAAAGCACAAAGGCACACGACCGCGACCTCGCAGTCTCGGCACACAAAATACACGACAGACAGCGACACAAGCTTACGAATGACGGTGCACGTTTGTGCACTTATAGACTGTAGAGGTTATAGGGGAAAGTTATCCTTTCCAGTCAAATTTCTTTGCCGGCCGTGATCTCCCCGTCTCTCATTTATTTTGGGCAAGATATAGGTTAGTGGGTTGCTTGCAATGTAATTATGGTATTTTGAAGTGAGAAACACCAAAACAAAAGATATTCACTCTTTCCCTGTGTGTGCCTCATGGTTGAAAATCATTTATCTTCTCTCACCTTTTACATTTCTTGTCTTGCGGACTATACAGTTCCTTGTAATAATTTTTCTTTTTTGTTGTGCAATATAAAATGAAACCTCCCATTCAGCCTCTTCTCAACATTGGAAAACAAATGTTTTCCTCTCTCCTTTGAATGTGCATTCCCAACAATGTTTAAAAGCTGTGTGATGAGTTTTCTTATATATGAGAGCTGTGTCTGCCCCCTTCTTGCCTTATCTGTTGAATAAAGAATGTAGCTGTTTACAACTGCAACTTCTAAGTGGCAGAAGACTAATTTTTTTCCACCATTTGTATGACCACTTTGTAAATCTGTAACGCCCAGAATATTGATCAGTTTTGCCCACTCCTCTCATAAAATCTGTTAACTCCAAAATAACGGTAGGGCTCTCAAATTGAACTGGCTATTTCTTTCTACAAGGCGATTTCGTGATGGTGATAAAATCTTTCGTGGCTGATAGAGAAGGGTGATTGTATCAATTTAAGGTAATGGACTGTGGTACGTAAAAAACAGAGTCGTAAGCTGTAAGTGGAGTTCACATACTGGTACAGTAAGTCAACTTTCGGAGGTGGTAGTGCATACCAAAACAACAAAAATGTCTTGTAAAAAGGACTCTAAAATGCAGTTCGGAGACCAAACCTGAAAAATAGCTCAGGCCGCAACTTTCTGTTAAATAGACTGCGCCTGAATATAGGTCGGGCCACGATTTTTGTGGTGTGCGGCTGACCTATTGCCCGTAAGCTGGACTCTTATTCCGTACGACAGCAACGTATCGACATCGCATCACCTGCCCCTTGACTGCTGCTGCTGCATTCTGTTGTCCATTTCTAGGATTATTTTGAAAGAAACATTAGAGAACTAATAGCTACCATTGTGAGTGGCTTAGCCACCATGACACTTGATGTAATTTTATGTGTACATTCATTAGGTTTTGCAGTTTGCTGTGATTCTGCTGCAGATATGTCACATTTGTTCAGTGAGTGAAAAATTTTAGCAGGTCAGGAGGAAGCAATTGCTGAATAATGCGCCTCACACTTTTTTCTTGAAATAATAAATATAGTCCCTTCCATCATTATTTTAAAATTTGTTACCTGTCTGATAACTGAAGTAAATATGGAAAATTAGTCTTGAAGTTTGGACCTTTCTCAGTATATATTACTCTTGAAGATACGTTAGTGTGTCAGTGACACCTTAAATAACAGCAAAGATGGCTGGTTCCCTAGGTCCAGTATTCTTCTAACAAGGGAATGGTCAGACTTGTCATGCTGAAACATGTATTGCTTTTTTTAGCACTGTTATTTAACTGTGCAAAAGGTCCGTATGCAAAATTGTAGCTGCTGACATGAACTGGATGTCACCTAAAAAAAATCACGAACGTGGCTGCGTTTGCTGCTTGGCACTTGCAGTGGCGGCTGGCCACCCCTGGAAATGGCGAGTCGCGAGCGTTGTGCGCACGGTCGGGAAGTGCGGCCGTCTTATCGCGGCGTTCACTAAAGAGCAATATCGCTGCATGATTTTATTGGAAAGGGGAAACGAATATTCGTTTCTGTAGCATTCACGTTCTTTTAATTTCTGGTACGTATTTCGAAACATACTGTCCTGAAACTGGTTAGAGATGTGAAAGATATTCTGTACATGTTCATCTGTACTCCGCAAGCCACTTTACGGTGAACATTCAATCTCCCCTCACAGGTCAAGGCGACCCCTGTAAATGTTTTGCTGCTTGCCGTGGAGATATACCACAGACGCCAAATGAAGCAATCAGCAGAAAACACACGTGAAGGCTATGTGTTGTGCGACATGGTTGTTAAACTTCTAGACGAGTGTGTAAATGCCGCAGACATGTGGCTAGAAACAACTGAAACACTCGATGTTGCAGACTGTGACTCTACAGATGGCGAAGACACCAAAGAAAGTTGCTCTCACGAAGACTCTTTGAGTGATAGTGCCACGTACCATCATCAGTTATCTCCGAAAGTAACACCAGCAACTACAATTACCTTATCAGACAAAGAAAAAGCGGTGACGTATTGGTTGAACCAAAGTGGAAGAACCGCCTACGTGTCAGTACTGTTCAAAATAAGTATCGCTTTGTCCGTTCTGAACGTGAATTGTATAGATGGAAAGAGGAAGTTGCTGGACAATGTAAGAGTCGACTGGAAATTGCGACGGAGATAAATGCGCGACTTTTTGAGCTATTTACCGATGCCAGACAATAGTCATTTAGTGTCAGCAATACAACTTTGTGTGATTGGGCATTAGAGATTGCCAATGCGATAGGCGCTAAAGAATTTACAGCTTCTCAAAGTTGGATTAGTCGCTCCAAAAGATCACGTAAAATTGTGGCAAGAAAAATAACAAAATTTGTATCGAGAAACAGGTCGGAAAATGAAGTGACACAAATCTAAATGATAGAAGCTTTTCTTAAGAATGCAAAAAATAAGATCGCTAGTTTTAGTGAATCATATGTGTACAATGCAGATCAGTCAGGTTTTCAAAAAGAAATGCACGCGAAACGAACACTGTCATTCAAAGGGGAAAAACTTATTGAGGCGATTGCGCAGTCCACAAGTGCACTCACCCATTCGTACACTATAATGCCCATAATTAGTCTGGATAGTTCATTGCTGCCTAAACTATATATGTTTTTTCAAGAACCAACTGGACGTTTTGGACCACGTGTCAAAAGAACAATGTTCTACGCAAACAATCTTGTGGTAGACGCATCGAAGTCTGGAAAAATGTGAAATGAAAAAGTTACGCTTTTCATGCGTCGTGCTTTTCTTCCGTTCTGTGGGAACAAATCTCTTCTCCTTCTAGATTCGTGGTCAGGTCATAAAAGGTCCGATTCATTAAAAGCTGTATTTTGAGCCCACCCTGACAAAGAAGTAGAGATACTTCAGATTCCACCCGGCACGACCAACGTAATTCAACCTTTAGACAGAGAATTTTTCCATTAGTGGAAGGCATTTCACAGAAAACTAACAGAGAAAATTATTGTGTGCAGATCACTGCAATTTCCTGTCTGTCACCGTGACAATATTCTCAAGCTGCAGTCAGTAGTACAGTATCAATTTTCCTCCCCATGGTTTCAGAATTTGATAAAATATTCGTGGCACTCCTCGAAATGTACTTTTTGAAAACCTGACTGATCTGCATTGTACACGTATGATTCACTAAAACTAGTGATCTTATTTTTTGCATTCTTAAGAAAAGCTTCTATCATTTAGATTTGTGTCACTTCATTTTCCGACCTGTTTCTCGATACAAATTTTGTTATTTTTCTTGCCACAATTTTACGTGATCTTTTGGAGCGACTAATCCAACTTTGAGAAGCTGTAAATTCTTTAGCGCCTATCGCATTGGCAATCTCTAATGCCCAATCACGCAAAGTTGTATTGCTGATTCATTCCTAACACCAGCCCAGTTTTGTCTACGGACATCTAACAACGTCTGTGATTCGCAGGGCTGTCATATGTCGTCTTTGGTCGTATGTTCTTGGTGCACAAGAAACCTATGTTTTGAACATTGTATCAATATTTCGCATTTTTGTGGTAATTACAAGAAATAAAATTTGGACGTGTTCTAAACCGTATATTTATTTGTGTCTATTTCATAGCTATTTGGAAAGAATGTTGTAGATAACATATCAGCCATATTTGTCAACGAATGTTTAATTATCATACGATTTCACTGGGGGAATCAGCTCTCACTGCTGTGGCAAGAGAGCGTCGCGTAGCTAACGCCACCTCGTCCCTAGATGGCGTCGGTATAACGTAGTGAGAGAGGTCAGGGTTGTACAAGAGGCAGTTACCAGTGCGGAAACTGTGCCACAATAATGTCTTACTTCATAAAATTGGTTTACAGACTTCCCGGTCACGTCAGCAGCTAAAATTCTGCATACAGAATTCTTGCAATGTTAACTCACAGTGGTAAAAAAGCAGCACAGGTTTCGACATGACAAGTCTGACCATTCCCTTGTAAGTACGATGTGGTAGTGCCTGTGTTGTTCAGAAGTATGATGCAATGTTCAGTCGGACATGCATTGCACTCCTGCAGGTCACAGGTACTGCCATATCGTATTTATAGACTTACACTGGGCAAGCAACTTTCAATTCAAATGTCCCCCTTGTATGCAAATGTACACGATGGGTGTAAGAGTACAGGTTGACCATGTTTGGAAGTTTGGGTCTGGCCGTGAAATGTGCTCGGACAGCCTGATGGTAAGGCGATCCCTCACAAAAAGTGAGAAAATTTGGGTTTGACTTCTGATCCTGCACAAATTTTCGTTATCATCTTTCCATTGTACAGCTGATGGTTGTCCATTTTCACAATTGTGAATACATGAATACATTTCCTCATCTTCACCCTGTGAAACCCATCTCTTCCGCTCATTAAGTGTCCACAGCTCGTAAGCTATGGATATTAGAGCCCGTATCCCCCCCCCCCCCCCCCTCTCTCTCTCTCTCTCTCTCTCTCTCTCTCTCTCTCTCTCTCTCTCTCTCTCTCTCTCTCTTACATCCTCCAAAAATATAGAAACCAAAGAGCTTATAGTAGAAGAAATGTTTTTCACAGTATCATAGATGAACAGGTGCTCATAGCTTTAACACATTTCTGCCTGAATTTTTTTTTTCCTTCTGATTTCTACAAATTAGATATTTATGTGTTTATTGTCATCAAAGGAAAGCAATACAACAATCAAAACAAAAAATAATAAATAATTGAAACAAAAAAGGGTGTAACATGTCACACTAGGTAGAACATAACATTTTAGGCAGAATACATGACAGCAAGTAAAATACTACACCGTATGTGATTTACATAAAGTTCAGGCGACAGTACTCACTTTCTGTGATATGGCACAAAACATTCTATGCACAAACCAACATCACATTTGCAGCACATGGTTCTTTGGGTTCCTTTGCAGTTCTCCGCCGTACAGCGTCTTCTTTTTCTTTTTCTGTGGCACTGTGGCTACCAGATGATTTGTATCATCATTTCTAATATCTTGCAGCACTCTGCCTTGGTTTGAATTACCTGCAGGGTGTCCAGGACCTCTTGGTACTGCAGCATTGGAAGTCTGGTAACATTTCACAATGTAGTGCCAGAAGTGCAGCCGAGGCACTATGAAGAAGCCATGCATTATGTATAGAGATATCTAAGAGCCATGTAAAAATTGGCCATCACCATTTCTTTCTTTTGACACTGTAGTGTAATGACGTAAGTTTTGTATAAATGATTTTCTTTTGACATACAACCATGTGCAAACTTCGTCACCAACGTCAGTTACAAAACACTTCAAAATTATTTAAACTCTTTTTAAAGTTGTCGCTGAATGGTTCCCGAACGAAACTGTAGTTAAAACATCATCATTTGAGTCGTATGCGCAGAATTACGTCACTCAGTCCAATTGGTTTGCGCAAACTTTTTTCAATTTAGATGTCGTTTGTTTCTTCTCAGACATTATATTAATGCAAGTTTAAATATTAAAACCACATTGAATAAACTTTTAAGACTCAAACTTGCGATGAACGTTGTCAAAATTAATAATCTTGTCAAATAAATCAGTGATGCTTCTTCCTTAATATAATTCTTCATAAATAAATTCTCGGAACACGTATTTAAACTTTTGTAGTATACACTAGTTTATTATCTTCCTATATACCACATATAGACGTGAACCTGAACCTTGACAAAAATAGGACTGAACATTTACAACATGATTAAACTTTCTATGACGTCATTGTTGTAGAAACATTACAAATTCTTATTTTTTTAGTTTTTAGAAGCACGACGCAACAACTCGGTTTCAGGATCTTCTGTTGCTCTTTGGCTGTCGACCGGCGACGTATAGTGGCCAGCAATTTTCTGTCTGGTCCCGGCAGTGAAGATGCTGTCTCCGTTCGTTGCGCCGCCCTCTCCGTACATGAAACATAAAAATAAATACAAAACTTTAGATAATTCACATCCATTACAAATATTGCTAAATACATAAACAAAACACTAAAATAAACCTGCAAACTGGGCTGACACAGGTGGATGGGTGACGCTTCAATTTCGCGTCCCACTACATACGCCACCCACAAGCTCAACTTGTCAGGTTTTAACCGAAAATAAAACTTCTTCTGTATACAATATTGAACTGTTAATATTATACATTTTTCTCACATTTTCCGTAATCTAAAGTCCTTGTTCTTAGATAGATTCAATCTTTTTATGACAATATTGTTGTGACTATTTGTCATTTACTTTTAATTGTGCTATTATGGTAATTCATAACCGAATATATGGAGATTACTCCTTTTCATTTAATAGTTGGTAGTAAATAATAATTTAGTACGTTCATTAACGTTGTTACATTAGGACAGAGCGTTCAAATTGTGATAGGTTAGTTTCAGTTTTATTCATTTACTAGAGTTATTCTTTACAAAATATATATTACTAATAAGTTTCTCACAATAACTAATAGTACTATTTACTTTACGTCGTTCTTTTCCATAATGCTTTATTTATGCCTCAGGTCAAGAAGAAATCAAGCAAAACTTTCTTTAGAATCTCGGCACGGCTTTCTTTACCTTCGGACACTTTGTTGGGTAATGGCAACTTATTTAGGAGAAACAAGCGAGAGAACCCCGTTTGGTGTGTTCTATATTAACACTATTCCAGATCTCTATTAAAGACACTCTGCTATGTTCTCGTGAGCCATATAGCTCTGGACGCCCATGGTCCCTAAAATTATTAACCATCCCCTTTGGTTCCTACTATCCGAGTAAATATAAAATATACAAAATTCTTTCTGACCTAATAACAAAAATTTCTTCCATATAAATCCCCTTTTAGTTATCTTTCACTTTTTGAAGTACTGGTAGATTATTATAGAACACTTGTTTAAACTTCCTGTCATTTCTTTAAAATAACACGTAACTGTCACGAAAAACTTCACATGAATAAACTATGAATGCTCGTCCATATGTAACATATACTAAATATTAACTTATTTAGGAATGAAGGGTTTAATTTGATCGACACTATATAATCCTTTAATTACACGTGATGAAGGTTCCATAAGAAGTAACGCTTTGGGATGTACAATCTTATGACCAACATATGAACCTTCAAAGATAAAGAAGAATTTTCTACATTCTTTATTGATCTTCGAAATTTTAGGATGAGATCGTACTAATACAAGGTCTCCTGCCTGAAATGAGGGTTCTATAGCATGTTGATTATACCTTTTAATTCTCTGTTCAGCATTTTTAACAATCTGTTTGCGAATTTTTTCGTTTGGATAGACAATTCGTAGAATAACATTTTTCTTTCCTTTACATAATACGGTAACCTACTAATTATGACTCGTATTAGATGACTTTCAATAATTGGTTCTTCAATTAATTTAGCACAGTTTAAATGCCATTCGAAATAATTCCTATAACCTCCCCACTCTTTAGAATAAGGAGGAGGGTCTAACAACTCTAAAGTTAAGAGTTGTTGTTTTCCTCTTGACCAATAA
Source organism: Schistocerca piceifrons (assembly GCF_021461385.2). Taxonomy (NCBI): domain Eukaryota; kingdom Metazoa; phylum Arthropoda; class Insecta; order Orthoptera; family Acrididae; genus Schistocerca; species Schistocerca piceifrons. The sequence goes on from NC_060148.1 coordinate 59,124,587, forward strand.
TTTTGTTTAAACTGCTTAACAAAATCATCCCAGTCCCTAAATTCAGTTCTATGCAGTACTGCCCATTCCACAGCTTCTGCTTCTAAATGTCCTATTACAAATTGAATCTGTTTTTCATTACTCCATTTAGGAGATAATGATGTTTCAAAACCTTTTATAAAGATTATAGGGTGAAGTTCGCCTCCTGGTTTGAATACAGGAAATCGACTTGCTACATTTGAATTTGTCGTTATATCATCTCAACATTCTGCGAGAGACGTAGTTGGATTGTGTTTAGATTGCAGAGACGGAGTTGCGTCGGATTTGCTTGCCGTGATTTCTTTATTTGTATTGTTGTCGTCCGAGCTAGCAAACACGATGCGACTGTTGTCTCTGATTACGTTATTACTTCTACTACTTGAAATGTTTTCATTATTATCTAATTCTGATAACCGTTCAGTAATTTCCTGTATTCGCATTTCTGTATTGGATACACGGTTAGCTAATATCAATTCTTCACTGTGTTCACGATGTGAACGCTCTGTACCTTCGTCAATGTTATTATCTTTGGAAGTCTCAAGGTTAATTTCATGTTTTCTATTTCAGTATGATCTTTTTCTACTCTATGAGTTAATGTCTCTAATTCTACATTATCTATTGAAGAAATCTCTACAGGTTTGGTAGAAACCTCTTTAATAGATTCTAATAATTCTCTACGAACAGTTTCTATTTGCATAGAAAATTCATCTTGTAACTTATTGTTATTTTTCTCTATTTCATTTACAACTAAGACATTGACATTATCTAGTCTCTTGGTTAAGTCAGTAATATCATTTCGCATCCGAGCTTTTCCTCACGCGATTCCTGGATATGTTCTTCTAACCTTTTACAATTATCAGCAATCTTATTACTAAGTCCTACTTGTTTTTCTTGCATTTCAACTTTAGAAGCCTCTTATTTTATCACTTAATTCTCGACTGGTTTCATTAAGATGTTCCTGTAACCTGTCTGTAGATTTTGTTAGCTCCCCTTTAAGTTTCTCTTTTAATCTAGCCATAGATTCTTCGTTAGATTGTTTTAATTCCTGTTTTAGTTCCTCTTTTAATCTAGCAGTAGATTCTTCATTAGATTGTTTTAATTCAGCTAAAAAATCCCCGTTCGTTTGTTTTAATTTAGCGATCGCCCTAAAAAGGGATCTCATGCTCCTATCGGACACAGATTGCTCTTCGTCTGACATTTCACTTCCAGACATTATTGTAAGATATTAACTAGTTACACACGCAGACTTGTAATCAACAATCCCATTAAAAGCACACTCCCTACGTACAACACTCCACTTCCAACTTAAAACAGACTCACCGGACACTAATATTGTAGTTTGTAGTTCTCGGTGATCAGTGTGCTGCTATGGGCTGCAGAAGTAACAGCCATAGATGCAGCCGCTGAGATGCTGCGACCCCGCTTCCGCAACCGGCAAGACGCTGAGTCGAACACCGGAGACGTCACTGGCTGCAAACACGCCCGGCCAAGCCGTAGACAGGCGAAGCCCTCAGCAACACCTCTAATACCAGCCGGAGGAACGCACCCCAGCTGACGTACTGGGCCTGTTAGTTTAGGGAGGAAAAGGTTGTCGGGGTTTACAGCGTTCAGCTGCTGCCCAACAGATGCGTCTTCTTGTGGAATAACTGCGTGACCGTACTGCTTGGCTGCGCTCCGTCAGATGCCCACACCCGCAAAGTCACCGCTGGCTGGTGAAGGCTCCACAAAGACTCGCGTTGAGTACCGAAGGACTCTTGATGTTTTAATTGTTTCGTACCTGTGTGCCTTAGTTGCACACAAGTCCTGTCATGGTCACCGCGGTGTAGTGTAATGACGTAAGTTTTGTATAAATGATTTTCTTTTGACATATGACCGTGTGCAGACTTCGTCACCAACGTCAGTTACAAAACACTTCAAAATTATTTAAACTCTTTTTAAAGTTGTCACTGAATGGTTCTCAAACGAAACTGTAATTAAAACATCATCATTTGAATCGTATGCGCAGAATTACGTCACTCAGTCCAGTTGGTTTGCGCAAACCTTTTTCAATTTAGATGTCGTTTGTTTCTTCTCAGACATTATATTAATGCAAGTTATCTGCTTTAATAAATATTAAAACCACATTGAATAAACTCTTTAAGACTCAAACTCGCGATGAACGTTGTCAAAATTAATAATCTTGTCAAATAAATCAGTGATGCTTCTTCCTTAATATAATTCTTCATAAATAAATTCTCGGAACACGTATTTAAACTTTTGTAGTATACACTAGTTTATTATCTTCCTATATACTACATATAGACGTGAACCTGAGCCTTGACAAAAATGGGACTGAACATTTACAACATGATTGAATTTTCTATGATGTCATTGTTGTAGAAACATTACAAATTCTTATTTTTTTTAGTTTTTAGAAGCATGACGCAACAACTCGGTTTCAGGGTCTTCTGTTGCTCTTTGGCTGTCGACCCGCGACGTATAGTGGCCAGCATTTTCTCTCTGGTCCCGGCAGTGAAGATGCTGTCTCCGTTCGTTGCGCCGCCCTCTCCGTACATGAAACATAAAAATAAATACAAAACTTTTGATAATTCACAAACATTACAAATATTACTAAATACATAAACAAAACACTAAATTAAACTTATATTCACCTGCAAACTGGGCTGACACTGGTGGATAGGTGACGCTTCAATTTCGCGTCCCACTACAACACTCACTCTATATAACACTATATTTTCATCCATTCGGTCAGTTCCTCCCATATTTTTGTTGTATTCTCCAATTACATTAGGTCGAGGTACAAGTATTCTTTCCTTCTCTTGTCTAGAGTATCGGGCAACAATGCTGACTGGACTGATAACATGGCTTGTAGAAGCAATTGTTACAGTAGAATTATCTAGCCATCTGGCAACGATTATTCCACTTTCCTTGCTGCTCTTCTAATCAAAATTTCCTCTCTTATTCCTTTTGGACATAGTGTTACAAGGTATGAGATGACACTCTTTAGGCAGACGATTTTCACGAATAGTCCCAGTTGCACCAAAACCTTGTTGCTTCAGGTAAATCAACAATGTTTGTGATGTAAACAGGTTGTCAAAATAAAACCTGTAGGGAAGATAGTTTTTCTTTTCAGGAAGAGAATCAATCATTTGAATCAAAGGAGCTGCACATTTTCCAAATGCTTTCTCATATTTTTCACTCCTCTGAGGATCAGTTCCTTGGTATATTTGCAAGTCCACTAGATAGCCCATGGTTGTGTTTATACACCATGCTTTGTACCCAAATCTAATGGGCTTACCTTTCAGAAGCTGTTTACAGCCATGTCTGCCGAAATACTTTATCATGCTCTCATCATAAGACAAATCTTGCTCAGGCTGAAAGTGGAGAGCAAACTTTTTTCTTAGCATATTTATTAATGGACAAATTTTCCACATGCTATCATTAGCATCCTTTTTTGTGTTGTCACGTGAGTGAATGAATCTCATAATTGTTTCAAACCTGCGCCTTCTCATCGTGCTCATGTCCAATCCAGAATCCCAGTAATATCTTCTTCTAGGTAAAGGATTATAGCCAGAAAGAATCAGAATTCCTAGAAAACCTTTTATCTCTTCATATGTTATTTTTGGATTGAGCAGTTCTTGAACAAAGCATACTTCGTCGATTCAGTGAGAATAAATTCAATTACTTCGTCGTTCCAAAATAATTCAAAGCACTGAACTGGAGACAAGTTTCTGTATTTACTATAGTCACTCTCAGGAAATACAGAACACTACACATATTGTCTTTTTATCCAATCTCTGATTACAGTTTTTAAGATCTGTGACTTTTCCTGTCCATCTGGTTTATCATCAGGAGAGAAATTAATCTCAGGTTCACTACATACCCTGTTTTTACTTGCTAAAACCACTTCTGCACCAGCCTGGAGTTGCCTTGGTTCCAAGATTATCGACGTTACCTCCCCCATCTTCTTCCCCAGAATCTTCATCCGAATCCACATTAGCTTCAGGAGGTTCAATAAATATATCTGTTGCATCTTCTTCCTCCCCTTCAAGAATAGCCAGGTCTCATGGAGAGATAGATCTCTAAAGAGAATGAATCATTATTTTCACAGTTTTGCCTAGCGTGACATACATGCAACACAAAATTAAAACTGTATTTGGAGCCAAAAAATAAGAATTCTATTTTGTAGATAACCATTAACATAAATTTCAGTACTTTTAACATATAATCAACCATAATTTAAACAAATTATAATATAATTTGCGATAAAAAATGATATTTACTTCTTATTCCAAGACATAATCTCACTCAGAAAAGCCTTTCGTACTTGAAGCACCAGTCACTGACCACTTAATGCTTGCAACTGACTGAAAACCTACCTAAACATGAACAACAAAGCCTACTTATCTGAAAGCCATACAACAATAGCCGCTCCAAACGCAGGCATTGTTGCCGACGAGAGAAAACAATGACAGGCTGGTCTGTTACGTATATGTTACGCTAAGCAGAAAGGGGTTAAGGTACCACTTTCCTCTTCACTGCTACTCTTAAGATTCACTGGCTCTTACATCATAACACAAACAGATTCGTCTTGTTCAATCTCATAACTGATTTCTGCTTTATAGTCAGTATACTCGTAAAGCAACCTCACGATACCATCACTTACATGCCTTCTGAGAGCCATTGTTGTATAAGCATTTGACCACATCAAAGCATGTGGCCTGCTGTGAAACACAGTGGACAACTTCCACTGTCCGTTGGCCTGATGTGGTGAAATGTGACAGAAGTATGCCATATGGTATATGAGACGAGACATTACAGCAGAATGTGGTAAACAGGTGCAAATATGCAGGTGCCATATATTATTGACAGGTCTGATGTTCCCGATTTGTAGTGAGGAGTGTAGTGTAGTGGCTCAGTAAGTTATTTCAGTTAGAAATGTTGAAGCCTGGGATACTGCCCTCAATCATTTATAGTATTTTTTGCACCTATTTCACTTCTGGCAATGTTTTCGGACTGTGAAAAATGCCAGGTTACATCATGGTGCAGAGTCTATGTTGAAATTTAAGTGTCCTGTAACTGGCTGGCTAAGTGAATTGAAAGATCAGAGGAAGGCATAGACGTGCCATCTAGGACAGGATCGTGTGTAGTAAAGTGCTGTGGCCTCAGTATAGCTTTATCATTTAGTGTTAGTGAGGGAAAGTGCAGTTTTGAAATTTTAGTTGTCTCCATTTATCATTATCTGCCTGAAGTTGTGGGGGTCGCCAATAGAGAAAATTATGCAGATTGTGAGGAATTTTTCAAGCATAAAAGTAGGCACACTGATAGTGGAGTCGTCCTGGGCACGACGCAAAACTGCCCCCCAACCCAAGGTGTGGTGCGACCCGTGCCGAGGGGTGCGTGGCACAGGGGAGCTGTGCCTCGAACGGGGCCTCTGGGATACCGGGCGCCCTCCCAGAGTATCCAGCCTAGCCCGGGCACGCGGGGCTCTGCCCGGGTGGTCCACACTTTCCTCAGCGTCTCGTGGGATCATAGAGAAAGAATCTGAAATTAGCTCCGAGCGAGCAGATGCCGAGAATTCCGGGGGACCTCTCTGTGAGGTGACCCGGGAGTCAGAACGGACAGAACGCGAACTTGGTGCGAGGGGACCTCGACGTGAGGCGACCCCGGGCCTCGTAGAAGATAAAGGCGCAGTTGCAGAGGGAGATAGTTCTGAACTCACAACAGGAGGGACCTCAGCTGCCATACTCGGCACTGGGGAAACCGACACATCCATAAACAGCTCTGAAAGAGCAGTCGAGGGAAACGGTGACAGTGCTGTGGAGGGGGAGTGTTCGAACCTTGCAGATAAGTCTGCTCTGGACGTCCCAAAGAAAGAGGGGCAAGCGTGTGAGATAGCAGTGCTACCTACAACAGAACAGAAGAAGCGGAAACCTGAGAATGGTGCCCAGAACCCTAACACGAGTAATGGGGATGCTAAAAAATTAAGAACTAGCACTGACGAAGACAAAGGACCCGTTTGGCAGAAATGCAAATCGAAAGAAGCAGACTCGGCCGATATTACTGGTGCCGACGACTCTGTAACTGGAGAGGTATACGAAAATGGAACCGGTGTTTCAGGTCGAGAAGCTGAAGGAAAAGAGGAAACGTGCGGTTCAATGAGGTTGGCTGTCGTGCTCGTGGGTTTTCCGGAAGCTAAGATGACGGAGGAGCAGGCAGAGGCGGTGGAAACTGCACTCGTGCAGAGTATCGAGCCGTCCGAAAGGGGCGAGCCTGTACAGTTTTCTGCGACACAGTACGAGAATGGGAGTGTGGTGTTCACGTGTGTCAATAAGGCGACGAAATCGTGGTTGTACAAGACGGTGCACAAAATAGTTCCGTGGCCGGGGGCCAGGCTGGCGGTCGGGAGGGCAGAGACCACTTCGAAAGGTGCCAAGTTTGTACTGTGGGTAATGATGGGGATGAATAGGAAAAGTGACCAGCAGATACTGGACTTCTTTCAGAAGCAAAATAAAGACATCTCCACCACTGAGTGGAAAGTCACCAGTAGAGTGACAGAGACAGAAAGAAAGGCGAGGCTGACCCTTTGGGTCGACGACAAATCCTATGCGGGTTTGAAGGCGCGCAATTTCAGATTATTCCTCGGTTTAGGTAAAGTTAAATTCAAGTCGATTGCGGAATGGAAGGAGGAGAAAAGTGATTTGAAGAAGCGACGTGACCGGCCGCTTGTGACTCAGAATCTGCCACGCCGCCTTGTGAATTACACACGGCACAAACCCGTGTCGCCGCATCTGCCGTCTTACAATTTTTCACAGCCTCTGGTACCCAGATTGGGTTATCGGTCTGGGCCTCGGCCTCAGATATCTGAGCCACCTGTCGCAAATACTCGTCGTCGCGTATCCGTATTTGAGTGTCGGGATCAGCCACTGCACGGTGAACTCGAATTTTGCAGTACTGACCACTCTCACTTTCGTGAAGCACAGATTACGGTTTCGGATCGACTCTCACGACGAGAGCGTACTTATACGGAGTCTACCGTACTGCAGGATCGTGCAGCTACGTTCCTGGCTTCGGAACAGCTTCGCGAGCGTAGGTTCGTCGTGTCGTATCGGTTACAGTCACGAGAAGCCAGTTCCGTGATATCGGACCGAGTACAGTGTAGGGAGAGTAGATACAGTTCGGACCGACCCCGTGAAAACGAGTACTCGTCTTCAGGCCGTTGGCAGCCCCTCGAGACAAGTTACGGAGCCCCGGATCCTCCCCATCTTGGTGAGATGTCACCTCGAGAGACCTCAGACTGGACACTGTCTCGTGATTCCACGTATGTCACTCCGAAACGGAATAAATCCGAGAACCTGACATTAGGAGGCTCAGATAGACCACTGTCGCGTGAACCCGTAGTCGTAGTCCTGGATGAGTCTCTTACAAAAACTGCCCTACTGCAAAATCTCGCTTCTACATTGTTGGCTTCGGAAGAGCCCCGCGAGTGTGAGTTCGACACGTCTGAACACTCTCAGGTGCGAGAAGCAAGTTCTGTCGTATCGGACCGAGCACAGCGCAGGGAGCATAGATACGACTCGGATCCACCCCACGAAAACAAGTACTTCACTTCTGACCGTCAGCAACCTCTTAAAACAGGTTATAGGTCCCCAGATCCTTCTCAAAGTAATGAGATGAGCTATACTGCTTCAGTTCGGGCACAGTCTCACGATTCCAAACGTGTGACTTCAGACCGGAGTCGGGCCGAGAATCCGAGGCTCGGGGGCTCAGATCAACCACCATCATGTGATCCTGTAGTTGTAGTCCTCGATGACTCTCTTACAAAAACTGCCCTACTGCAAAATCTCGCTTCTACATTGTTGGCTTCGGAAGAGCCCCGCGAGTGTGAGTTCGACACGTCGGAACTGTCCCAGTTGCGAGAAGTCAGTCCCGCGGTGTGGGACCGAGCACAGCATACAGAGCACAGATACACCTCAGATCGACTCCAAAAAAACGAGTACTTTACTTCCGATCGTCAGCAGCCCCGTGAAACAGGTTACAGAGTATCAGATTCTACCTGGCTCCGTGAGACGAGGTATGCAGCTTCAGACTGTGTACAGTCTCTCAATTCTGAGCGCTTGACCCCAAACCTAGATAACTGTCGTGACTCCAGGTACGTGGCTCCAAACCGGGATCAGTCCAAAAACCCGAGGTTCAGAGATTCGCATGAACCACCATCTCGTGTCTCCAGATTCAGAGACCCAGATGACATTCCTTTTCAGGAATCGTCATTGAGAGGTTCAGGTCAGATGCAGTTCAGAGAAGGTAGATTTGTGGAAAGAGATAGTCTGTACTCTCGTGAATCTAGATCTAGGTTGTCAGATCCCCAACATTTGAGAGAATATGATGATAGAGATTTGCGCGAATCACGTTCCCGGGAAGGCAGGTTTTCAGGTTTGGATTTTACGCCCCACCAGTCAGTGTCATCCTACAGGAGCTTGACACATGCTCCTTTCTCGAGGTCTGTAGATTCTAGCAAGTCTAAATGGTAGATACTACCCAGCCATAGTAGCACTTGATTGGTACTTGCAGATATTAGCTTCTATTTGCAGCATCTAACATTCCAAAGTTAGTGATGTTATTGAATAATATTAAAATAATTTTAGTCCTGAATTAATACGGACTGTCAAGTGCCAGATGTACACATACATACCTTTGAACTCCAAATTTGCCTGTAGTTCAAAATATTGTGTAATAATAAACTTTGAACTCAGTTTGGAGTTACTTTGTTGAAATTTGGTTACATATGACTGTGTTAATCAGTTACTTGTGAACAGGCCTGTCCATTTGTACTTAATTGCAAAAGTCTAAGTAAGTCAATAACATGCTATGTCTCATATTCATCAGAAACATTAGTTTTTGTAATTTGATTTTTTTTCTGGTTTGTGGAGTTCAATGAGAGGAGTAAGTTACAGAAAATGTGTCACGTTTTGTACAAAGTAAGTGAGACAAGGAAGATACTGTCATTATCATAAGTGTCAACATTTAATATTGAGTTTAGTATCCAGAGCATTTTGTGAAGCAAATAGCTTAACTATCCAGAATGTGATGGCAGAAAATGGGTGTATGTATTTTCTTTATTTGAACTGTTTTGTCATTAAACATAAATATATTACAGTTTTTTATGGAACACAATATTTTCAAAAGATTATTTCTGCATAAATAACAAATGTGTAATCAAATAACTTGCTGCTGTGTGTTTCCTTAAACATGGATTACTGCTCATGAGAAATTAAGAAGAATAGCAAATTACTGAAGTGTGGTAGAGGTGAAGAACGTTTTTGCTTATCTGAACGGGATTTTTTCCCTTGTTGCTCAATAAAATATCTGAATCCTCCAGTTGCAGGGCTCTGATATACTGCAGGCACTAGCACCATTAGGAGTGAGCAGTTAATGCCCTTTGTCTGGCAGATCTAAGCTGCGATTCATTTGTAATTTCTCCGCTGAACCAAAGCATTCTTCACAAAGAATCTGCAGTGGCACACAGTAAAATCAGAATAGTGATTGCAATAAAAGATTACTTATGAAATAGGTAAGTACAAAAATATTGTTCTTAATGATGTTCTTAATGAAACGGCAAAAAGGTGGTAATTTAAGGAGATGGGACCTGGATAAACTGACAGAACCAGAGGTTGTAGAGTATTTCAGGGAGAGCATTAGGGAAAGATTGACAAGAATGGGGGAAAGAAATGCAGTAGAAGAAGAATGGGTAGCTTTGAGAGATGAAATAGTGAAGGCAGCACAAGATCAAGTAGGTAAAAAGACGAGGGCTAGTAGAAGTCCTTGGATAACAGAAGAGATATTGAATTTAATTTATGAAAGGAGAAAATACAAAAATGCAGTAAATGAAGCAGGCAAAAAGGGAATACAAACATCTCAAAAATGAGATCTACAGGAAGTGCAAAATGGCGAAGCAGGGATGTCTAGAGGACAAATGTAAGGATGTAGAGGCGCATATCACTAGCGATAAGATAGATTCACTTGTATGAATATCAAGAGCTCAGATGGAAACCCAGTTCTAAGCAAAGAAGAGAAAGCAGAAAGGTGGAAGGGATATATAGAGGGGCTGTACAAGGGTGATGTACTTTGGGACAATATTATGGAAATGGAAGAGGGTGTAGATGAAGATGCAATAGGAGATGTAATACTGCGTGAAGAGTTTGACAGAGCACTGAAAGGCCTAAGTCGAAACAAGGCCCCGGGAGTAGACAACATTTCATTAGGACTTCTGATAGCCTTGGGATACAAGGAGCGAAAGGCTACTTACAATTTGTACAGAAACCAGATGGCAGTTATAAGAGTCGAGGGACATGAAAGGGAAGCAGCGGTTGGGAAGGGAGTGAGAGGGGGTTGTAGCCTGTCCCCGATGTTATTCAATCTGTATATTGAGCAAGCAGTAAAGGAAACAAAAGAAAAATTTGGAGTAGGTATTAAAACCCAGGGAGAAGAAATAAAAACTATGAGGTTTGCCGATGACATTGTAATTCTGTCAGAGACAGCAAAGGACTTGGAAGAGCAGTTGAACGGAATGGACAGTGTCTTGAAAGGAGGATATAAGATGAACATCAACAAAAGCAAAACGAGGATAATGGAATGTAGTCGAATTAAGTCGGGTGATGTTGAGGGTATTACATTAGGAAATGAGACACTTAAAGTAGTAAAGGAGTTTTGCTATTTAGGGAGTAAAATAACTGATGATGGTCGAAGTAGAGAGGATATAAAATGTAGACTGGCAATGGCAAGGAAAGCGTTTCTGAAGAAGAGAAATTTGTTAACATCGAGTATAGATTTAAGTGTCAGGAAGTCGTTTCTGAAAGTATTTCTATAGAGTGTAGCCATATATGGAAGTGAAACATGGACGATAAATAGTTTAGACAAAAAGAAAGTAGAAGCTTTCGAAATGTGGTGCTACAGAAGAATGCTGAAGATTAGATGGGTAGATCACATAACTAATGAGGAGGTATTGAATAGAAATGGGGAGAAGAGAAATTTGTGACAGAACTTGACCAGAAGAAGGTATCGGTTGGTCAGACATATTCTGAGGCATCAAGGGATCACCAGTTTAGTATTGGAGGGCAGTGTGGAGGGTAAAAATTGTAGAGGGAGACCAAGAGATGAGTACACGAAACAGATTAAGAAGGATGTAGGTTGCAGTAGTTACTCAGAGATGAAGAAGCTTGCAGAGGATAGAGCAGAATGGAGAGTTGCATCAAACGAATCTCTGGACTGAAGACAACAACAAGAACAACAACGAAGCAGCCTAACGTATGAAAAGGAAAACTTGCCTGAGAGAACTGCATTGCCTGGGCAGCATTTACTTTGAGAGCGAAATTCCAACACTTCCATTTCACACATTTAAAAGTGAAAACACTATTCTTAGCTTTAAGGACTATTCTTTGCTTCCTCTCACCATGGGTAGAGTGTGACCAGTAACCTATTTCTAACTTTTTGGACCTCTCCTTTCCTGCATGAGAAAGCAACCAGTAGTTGCAAAAACTAGGGTTACCGTTTCCATATATTACAGTGTAATATATTTGTTCATACAGCTCCCGAAAAATTTCAGCTATTGGACTTGGTGAGAAAAAAATTCTGAATATAAATTTAACACAAAATGTGGAATTTCTGAAAATTTTCCTTTTTGTACCCTCTAACGGACTGTCACAGCAATTAAATAGTGCCATGTCAAAGTGCTCCTGAAGCTAAAAAACATACACCGATCAGCCATAACATTATGACCATTGACCTGCTATTGATATAAACCTGTCCAGGCAATAGTAGTGTCACTTAGTGACAAATGACTGCTAATCAGACACACACTCACAAGGGAACCTCCACATCGCACCCCCCTCAGATTTAGTTATAAGTTGTCACAGTGGATAGGCCATGAAAAACTGAACACAGATCAGTCGAGAAAACAGGAAGAAGTTGTGTGGAACTATGAAAAAATAAGCAAAATATCCAAACTGAGTAGTCCATGCGCAAGATAGGTAACATCGAGGACAACGGAAGCATAGGAGCGCCGTGGTCCCGTGGTTAGCGTGAGCAGCTGCGAAACGAGAGGTCCTTGGTTCAAGTCTTCCCTCGAGTGATGAATTTACTATCTTTATTTTCGTAAAGTTATGATCTGTCCGTTCGTTCATTGACGTCTCTGTTCATTGTAATAAGTTTTGTGTCTGTGTTTTGCGACCACACCGCAAAACCGTGCGATTAGTAGACGAAAGGACGTGCCTCTTCCTTGGGAACCGAAAACATTTGATCGCAAGGTCATAGGTCAACCGATTCCTCCACAGGAAAACACGTCTGATATATTCTATACGACACTGGTGACGGCATGTGCGTCACATGACAGGTATATGTTGTCGATCCACCTAAGTTGTACACTTGGCGAATGGGTTAAAAGATTCTTCTACCTTGCCCGATTTAGGTTTTCTTGTGGATGTGATAATCACTCCCAAAAAACTGATGAAAACATAAGAGTTTGTGACATAAACTGAAAATAAAAAATTAAATTTTTCACTCGAGGGAAGACTTGAACCCAAGACCTCTCGTTTCGCATCTGCTCACGCTAACCACGGGACCACGGCGCTACTGAACTCATCTTATCCTCGATGTTGCGCATGGACTACTCAGTTTGTATATTTTGCTTATTTTGTCATAGTTCCACACAACTTCTTCATGTTTTCTCGATTGATCTGTGTTCAGTTTTGCAAGGCCTATCCACTGTGCCAACTTATAATTAAATCTGAGGGGGGTGCGATGGAGAGGTTCCCTTGTCAGTGCACGTCGTATCAGTGAGCATTCTGTCGGTGTGGGGGATGGCGAAGGCACGTGATCCGTCTGAGTTTGACCGAGGGCAGATTGTGACGGCCCAGAGGGTCGGCACGAGCATTTTGAAATTGCGCGACTTGGCGGGTGTTCGAGGAGTGCTGTGGTGAGTTTCTTCAACACGTGACGAAACTGAGGAGTCCAGACATCGTGAAATTGGGTGGTCGCCCCTCATTACAGATGTCAGACGTCATAGGCTGGGCAGACTGGTAAAGGAGGGCAGGTGGTGAACTGTGGCGGAAGCAACATCAGACTTTAATGCCGGTCAGGGAGCAAGTGTATCTAAACACACACTGCGCCGAACACTCCTGGCAGTGGACCTCTGCAGACAGTGACCCACGTTTGTGCCAGTGTTAACACCACATCGGCAACCGAAATGGGCGCACGACCGTCAGCACTGGATGTCGACGCAGTGGCAGAACGTCGCGAGGTCTGACAAATCTCGAAACCACCTTCACTGTGCCGACGGAGGGGAGGATCCGTTGTCTTCCAGGGGAACATCTCCTCAACTTCCGTACCGAAAGACGGAGACGAGCTGTCGGTTCCATTACGCTGTGAGGAGCAATTATCCGTGGGTCCAGTGGAACTCGTGTGTGGCTCAGTGGTGGCCAGGAGTGTCGTTCACTGGTTGCAGACCACATAAACCCCTTCGTGCGCCACGTTTCCCGACGGCAGTGGCATTTTTCGACGAGATAATGCGCCACGTCACACGACCGGGAATGTGACGAGTTGTTAGAGGAACGCAGTGGCGTGTCGGAATTGGTGTGCTCTCCCCCAAACTCGCCAGAACTGATCCTGATCGATCACATTTGGGATGTGGTTGAATGTGGCGTTAGAGCTCGTCCCTGCCCGAATTAGGTCACTTGTTTGTGCAGATGTGGTGCCTCCCTCCAGTGACCTACCGAGGCCTAATTGCTCACTGTATGTGCAGCAGTCAACTTATGAAGGGAGACTTATATGCAGTTGCAGCACACACTGTTTAGTATCGATCTAAGCTTCGTGCTTTGTGATAACCTCATTGTACTTATTGCATAATTATTTACATTATTATAAGTTCCTCGCCATTCGTATAATTTGCTAATTTGTATGGATCACTTATTACTTTACCCACTTCTCTTATCTGTATGTTATGTCTCTGATTCCGAGCTCGGATGCAAAGAGGCCTAGGTTTTATTCTGCTATATTCAAAAGTTTTGTAGAGGCGCTTCACAAATCGTTCTTGAAGATTACACTTTTGCAGGACAATGGTGATGTAAAAAAATCAACCGGCACTCCGAATTTAAGTTACACTTCCTTTTAATTCCAATATCACGTAAACACAAAACATCACTTCACAATACAAAACATACTTGAAAACATTTTCCTCACAGTCACTGTTAAAGTTCACATTTTATAAGCTGACAACAATATTCGTCTTTCCGACACGACGTCCACGACTTGACTTCCTCGACGTCCGACACACTAACAACGTAACAACTGGCTAACAATCGCTTACACGCCCAAAAATCAGAGTTAAAAGTACGTCAAAGATCGTAGTGACAAAAGAAAGAATACACGTAAGAATAATATCGTTGCAATATAAACATATCGATGTATCAAAAGTGAAATCAAATCTGAATGTTGTCTCAGAAATGTTAAGTAGTTAACAGAAATACATTAGAATATTACTGGTATCGAGAGGTTCAGGTGAGGTACCGTAATGGTTACGTAATTAAAGTACCATTACAACGTGTAATGTAATATGATAAGATAGAAATGGCACTGACATCAGCTGACTTTGCACATGTTGCTCTGATAGCAGGAGGATAGGTGAGGTTTCACTAAGTACCACATACACCTAAAAGGGACTTTAAAGGGAAGACTGGTAAACTAATTTTGTGAAAATACACGGAGTTAATCTCGAGCCACAAACGGTTGGAGACATTCACGGGTAAGAGAAGTAAGTATCTAGGTATCTCGTACAGTTTAAAATATCTGCATTGAGTACTACAGTCCCTGGCCTATTTATTAGATGCACCATAGTTTCTAAGCAAATTTTTATTTATGTCTAATGAAATTTTATCTCACAAAATGTGATAAAATGATTGTTTGAGGTGATATAACAAATAAATAAAACGTAGTATATGTTGAAAATATTTTATTTCAATAATTACCACAAAAATTAAAATATTGTGAGTGACTGTACTGTGTCCTGCATTTGTGGTTGGTGATACCTCCCATGGATGATCTCTAAGAGCTGTATTTTTGTTGTGATGACATCTTTTGCCACCTCCCTCTTCATTAGTTCCCATACATTTTCTATGGGGTTCATGTTGGTCTATTACCTGGCCATTCTAACAGAGGGATGTTTTGTTCCTTCAGGAATGATTTAACTGACCTGCCTGTGTGACAGGGAGCTCCATCCTACATAAAAATAAATGGTTCCCCATTCAGGAACCAGTCTCTGAGCTGTGATATTAACCGTTTTTGCAGGACTTCTTAGTATTGGTCTTTCCTCATTATGCCTTTAATCATGTAAAGACGTCCTGTACCCGTGCCACAGATGACAGGCGTGTTTTACGGTCTGAATAATGCAGTTGGGATGAAATTTTTCTCCTGTTCGATGGCACAATTACTGAGATTTGTTAGTTAAAATTTCAAATGTGCTTTCATCGCTGAAGCATACCTGTAAAAAATCAAGAAACGTAACTAATATAAATAAATGAACGTAGGTTATATCATATCGTAAATAATAATTTCAAAGTTAAATTACTGATCTCCAGACGTCCACATGCTTATCACACCACTGCTTAGCCCACTTCAGACGCTTTGCTTTCATTATGACTGTTAACTTTGGTTTTCTAGCAGGTCGACAGGCATCGAAATCAATATACTTCAACTTTCTGCGCACAGTGTGTTTGGATGTGTTCACTTTAGCCTCTTCTAGTTGAGACTTTATCCGTTTTATTGTTGCAAATCTGTTTTCTAGAAATCTTTCTGACGTTTGGATGAAAATTGGTTTTCTCCCACATTTATTCTTTCTGCTGGGGCTCAGTTCTTCATCTGAATCAATTTTCTTTTTTATGCACCTCACGCTAGCTTCTGACATTTCCAACCTTCGTGAGATTTCCCTATTCGAATAAATTTTCGTATTAACGAGGGCTTTGACCTCAGCTGTTTTACATGGTGAAATGTCCCCTCTTTTACCCATTTTTAAAGGTCATAATTAGTCATGTCTGGCTGTTCAACAATCAATTGTGATGTCGATATTACAAAATTGATAATAAAAGTGAGCAAAGTATTACACCACTTACACGCGAGAACGCCTCTGAACAGGTACTTTGCTGCATGCTGTACTCTGCACATTGATACCTACAATAAGTCAACAATCCGATGTCACGTAGCAACAATAGATACAAAATGCTACAACATAATAAGTGCCCTGAATAACTGTCATAAATTTTTTGATTAATCGCATTAAATATAATACTCAACACGTAATTATTACAAATAACATTAAAAATTTGCTTTGTGTCTAACAATTTGGCCAGGGACTGCGTATAAGAAACAAATACAGTTTAAATTGGGGTGCTACCGTTGTACAGTTAGTGAAGACAAACACCGAAATACCTGCTATTAAATAAACGAGGTTTGACATCAAGAAGAAATTAATCATTTTTAGCGTGTGTCAATCACTTAATTGGTGTGTGGATACTTTTAATAAATTAACAGATGTAGACTACTCAACTAAAAACAATCAGTGTGATCGTGAGGAGACATAAACACAGATGAAACCGGTAACATGCTCATCCATGTCCTTAAGTTTGGGCACGTCCCTGTTAATTGACTGTGCAACACGTGTGACATCAGCAACATT
Organism: Schistocerca piceifrons; assembly: GCF_021461385.2. Lineage (NCBI taxonomy): Eukaryota > Metazoa > Arthropoda > Insecta > Orthoptera > Acrididae > Schistocerca > Schistocerca piceifrons. The sequence continues at coordinate 59,141,325 of NC_060148.1, forward strand.
GACGACCGTGCGGCCACAAATATGGACAATGGAAAGTGTGTTGTCGCCATAAGAGTCTTTGACTAGGACCATTTCTCTGCGACAATAATAAAATCGTGTATGGAAAAAGAGTCCCCCCTCCCCCCAGAAGTGAAAGTGAAAGATTTTTCAAGAGAACCATTGTACCAAAGTTGGGAATAAGGGTGCAGACAATTGGTTGTAATTGTGAAATTATCTATATTCTCACTGAAATTGGGAATGACGTTTCCAAAAGTACCCACAAATGGATAACAGCAGCATTCTTAAATTTTTCTGACATACGCACAAAAAGTCGCATTGGTGCAAGAAAATCATTTGACAAAATAATAGTGAAGTACTCAGGAAAACGGAAAGTCAGACAGAGACATAACATACTGAGAAGAGAGGTGGGTAAAGTAATAAGTGATCCACACAAACTAGCAAACTTCACGAATGGCGAGGAACTTATAATAATGTAAATAATTATGCAATAAGTACAATGAGGTAATTACAGAGCACAAAGTCGGTAAAACTACGCAAAACCTAAAATCTATTCAGCCGGCTTTGATCAATACTAAACAGTGTGTGCTGCAACTGCATACAAGTCTCCCTTCTTAAGTTGACTGCTGCACGTAAGTGATGAATGTTTCACCAGCAGGCTGGCAGCCACACGACGCCAGGTGTGAGACTTCTCTGTGGCTGCTACCGGCCTCGTGACAGTCGATGTGTTACATGTAGTAAATGAGTCATTTTTGCGTCGGGAAACTTCTAGAGTTGTGCCTCTGCTAAAGAAAGGTAATGCAGAAGACATAAAAACAAATCCACAAGCCTGTTTCCCTCTTGTCATTGTTCTCAAAAAATAATAGAATCAGTTATGAAATACTAACGAAAAATACAACCTACTGTATGAATCACAGTGAAAGTAGTTCAGAATTAGCCATAGCTGAATTCCCAAAAATGGTCCTAGATGATCTTTGCGAGGATGAGTGCATTACAGGCATTTTCACAGTGATTGGCGCTTAAGTTTGCAACATTTTCGTTTTGAATATTGGTATTCCAGTTGCTGTGGGTTTATTTATCAATTGTATTTTTTTGTGTGTGTAGTTCACTGTCGCTTCTCGAGTTTACTTTATTGACATTTGAAGATCGTAAATGGAGCTGTAGGCACTAGAAAATGGAGTGCCAAGTGGAGAAATTGAAGTATTTCAAACATATTCTTTTGTTTGAGTTTAGGAGAGGGGCGACAGTAGCGAAGGCAGTCAGAAACATTTGCGTGGTGTACAGGAGTAATACTGTTGGACAGTGTGCGGCAAGAAAATGTTTTTTTCATTTTAAGGAGGATTGTTTTGACATTAGTGACTCTTCACATTCAGGAAGACATTTGGGTTTGATGAAGATCATTTAAATGCATTAATCCACAATGAACCACACCAATGTTCTCGAGAACTGGCAAATGTGATGAACTATCATCACTCCACTATCGCACGTGGCTGTGTATTCATCTCCACTTATTCGTCGTCAGTTGGCTCGTGAGTGGCACCGACCATTGCTACCCTCTTTATCATTACTGGCGATGAGAAATTGCATTTTTATTCTGACATAAGGAAAAGTAAACAAGCAGCAAAGTTTCTGTTATGTGTTGTTAAAACAGATTGTAAATCTTGCTGTGGACAGGTATGTGCCTAGTAAGTGGATTAAGGACAGAAAAGATCCACTGTTGTTTAATAACTAAGTTCAGAAAATACTGAGGAAGCAAAAGCTGTTGCACTCTCAATTCAAAAGAGGACACACAATCTACGACAGACAAAGATTAAAACAAGTGACAACAGACAAAGATAAATAGAGATTCATGCATCAGTGAACAGATCTATGCGCGAAGTATACAGCAGCTACCTTCCTTGGCTAAAGATCTGGTGGAGAACCCGAGAAAATTGTGGTCCTATGTAAAATCACTAAGTGGGTCTAAGGCTTCCATTCAGTCACTCATTGACCAGTCTGGTTTGGCAGTAGAAATAGCAAAAGGAAGGCCGAAGTTTCAAATTCCACATTTAAGAAATTGTTCGTGTGGGAGAATTATACAAACGGACCGTCGTCTGACCATTGCACAGAATCCCGTATGGAAGTCATAGTAATAAGCATCCCTGGCATAGAGAAACGATTGAAAGAGCTGAAAACAAATAAGTTTCCAGGTCCGGATGGAATTCCAATACGGTTTTATAAAGAGTACAGCATTGGTCTCTTACTTAGTTTGTATTTATTGAGAATCTCTCGACCCGTGCAAAGTGCCAAGTGGCTGGCAAAAAGTGCAGGTGACTCCGACATTTAAGCGGCGTAAAAGAACGGACACACAACATTAGACTAGTATCCTTACCATCATTTGCTACAGAACTGTAGAGCATATTATGAGTTAGAATATAATAAATTTCCTAGATATTGAAAAGATCATGTCCACAAATCATGACGGCTTTGGAAAGCATCACTCCAGTGAAACCCCACTTCCCCTTTCCTCACATGATATATTCCGAACCATGGAAGAAGGGCAACAGGCTGATTTGATATTTATAGATTTCCAAAAAGCTTTCGACATGGTACCCCACTGCAGACTGTAAACAAAGGTGCGTGCATACAGAATAGGCTCCCAAATATGTAACTGGCTCCAAGACTTCTTAAGTAATAGAGCCCAGTACGTTGTCCTCAATGGCGAGTGTTCGTCGGAGACAAGGGTAACGTCAGGGAAGTCCCAGGAAAGTGTGATAAGATCGTTGCTATTTTCTATATACGGAAACGATCTGGTTGACAGGGTTGGTAGGAATCGGTGGTTGTTCGCTGATGATGGTGTGGTGTACAGGAAGGTGTGAAAGGTAAGTGACTGTAGGTTGAGAGAAGATGACCTAGACAAAATTTCTAGGTTGTGTGATGAATGGTAGCTGGCTCTTAATGTAGGTAAATGTAAGTTAATGTGGATGAGTAGGAAAAACAAACCCGTGATGTCAGACACAGCATTAGTAGTGTTATGCTTGTCTGTCTGGACATAACATTGCAAAGCAGTATGAAGTGGAACAAGCACGTCAGGATTGTGGTAGGAAAGGTGAATGGTCAACTTCGGTTTATTGGGAGAATTTGAGGAAGGTGCGATTTGTCTGTAGATGAGACTGCATATAGGATGCTAGTTTGACCTATTCTTGAGTGCTGCTAGAGTGTTTGGGATCTGCATTGGATTGAAAAACGACATTGAAGCAATTCAGATACAAGCTGCTGTATTTGTTACTGGTAGTTTTGATCAGCATACAAGTGTTATGGATATGCTTCAGGAGCTCAAGCGGGAATCCGTGGAGGGAAGAAGTCATTCAAACTTATGGGGAAGATGCTACGAACTTACGCACCAGCCCAATGTTTTTAGGGCCTTTGGTATTGTTCACCAGAAGATTCTACTAAACCACCTAAAAGCGTTTAAGAATAGGAAGTGTAGCCATCTTGTTTCAATAGTACACACATACCAGATGAGCTAGAGAGAGTAGAGATGACACGATTCAAATGAGGCTGCACATTTATTCCAACACTTATCACAACCAAAATACATTAACAGGAGCTCTTCAGGGTAAATTACTAGGACACATATTGTTCCTGATACACATAAATCATTTTTACAGTAATGTTAGTTGTGAGGGGAAAACTACTTCCCAGGTGGCAGCAATATTAGAGAGAAGTTCTCGCAGAGAAAGCGAATGAAATATTCGAGGAAGTTGAGTTTATCATTCTGCAATAGTACTGAATGTGAAACAAATGCTGTGAATTTCAGTTTGAGGAGGGAAAATGACACTGCAATTAAAAGTAGATTGTACCCCTGTAGTATGAGTAACAAAACACAAAAAGTAATAATTCTAGGAGTGAATACCGATTTCCAGTAAATGGTGTGAAAAGGAGGTACGTCATATGTGGTATGCTCCTAAGTCTTACCATCAGCTTGTAACAGCTAATGTCTTTTAATAACATATTATTCCACAAAGAATGGACACAAGTTTCAAACTAAATAAAAGAGTGTTGGGGATAATAACCAGAAATAGTAGTGAAGGAGAGCACTGACCAAATAGCAGAAATATCGAGCTGTCGACTGGCGTACACAAAAGAGAATTTTTCTTTCTTTCCTTTTTCTGTGTGCCTGTTGACTCAATACTTCTGCTGTTTGGCCAGTGGTCTCCTAAATTATTTAAATTTTACTAGAACTTTCTTACCATATGAATAGTAGTGAAGCCTATTTAAAGACCTCTCGAAGCATAAGGAGATTTACACTATACCATGTCAGTACATTTACCAGTCAATTACACACGCGTAAATGAACGTGGATAATTATCGCAGAAACAACTGTGCACATGACCTTGGGACCGGGTATTGGCTGAATTCACAATTACGAAGAAAGAATATACAAAACAAACTCACATTTTCTACCCTGCAAAAACTTAATGCTAAATTGAACAAGAAGGTGAAAGAGATTAGAATTGAACTTAATTGGAGAGACAGTTGAAAAGAGAAGTGGCTTGGCAAAAATTGTAATAAAAGATGTTAATAATAATAATAATAATAATAATAATAATAATAATATAGATTAAACATGGAATATACCAAGGAGACTCTTTAAGTCCTTCCTGGTTCTGCCTTGCTCTGAACCCACTGTCCAACATGCTAAATAATACAAATTATGGATGTAATATTACTGGAACACACCAACACAAAATCACACATTTGCTATACATGGATGATCTAAAACTACTGGCAGCAACAACTCAACCAATTACTAAAGATAACAGAAATATTCAGCAATGATATAAATATGGCTTTTGGAACAGACAAATGTAAGAAAAATAGCTTAGTCAAGGGAACACACACTAAACAAGACGATTACATATTGGATAACCACAGCGACTGCATAGAAGCGATGGAAAAAACAGATGCCTATAAATATCTAGGATACAGATAAAAAATAGGAATAGATAATACAAATATTAAAGAAGAACTAAAAGAAAAATATAGACAAAGACTAACAAAAATACTGAAAACAGAATTGACAGCAAGAAACAAGACAAAAGCTATAAATACTGATGCTATACCAATATTGACCTACTCATTTGGAGTAGTGAAATGGAGTAACTCAATACACTTACACGATCACAATGCCACAAATATAGAATACATCACATACATTCAGCAACAGAAAGATTCACATTAAGCAGAAAGGAAGGAGGTAGGGGATATATCGACATAAAAAAACCTACATTATGGACAGGTAGACAATTTAAGAAAATTCTTTCTAGAACGAGCAGAAACTAGCAAAATACACAAAGCAATCACTCATATAGATACATTGGCTACAGCATTGCAATTTAATAACCACTTCTACAACGCTTTAGATCACATAACATCAACAGATACGAAGAAAGTAAATTGGAAAAAGAAAACACTTCACGGTAAGCACCCGTATCATCTAACACAGCCACACATCAATCAAGACGCATCCAACACATGGCTAAGAAAAGGGAATATATACAGTGAGACGGAAGGATTCATGATTGCAATACAGGATCAAACAATAAACACCAGATATTACAGCAAGCATATGATTAAAGATCCCAATACCACAACAGATAAATGCAGACTTTGCAAACAACAAATAGAAACAGTAGATCACGTCACAAGCAGATGCACAATACTAGCAAATACAGAATACACCAGAAGACATGACAATGTAGCAAAAATAATACATCAACAGCTTGCCTTACAACATAAAATTATAAAACAACACGTTCTCACATACAAGTATGCACCACAAAATGTACTGGAGAATGATGAATACAAATTATACTGGAACAGAACCATTATAACAGATAAAACACCACATAACAAACCTGACATCATACTCACCAATAGAAAGAAGAAATTAACACAACTAATCGAAATATCCATGCCAAATACAACAAATATACAGAAGAAAACAGGTAAAAAAATTGAAAAATACATCCAACTGGCTGAGGAAGTCAAGGACATATGGCATCATGATAAAGTTGACATTATACTAATCATACTATCAACTACAGGAGTCATACCACACAGTATCCACCAGTACATCTACGCAATACAGCTACATCCAAACGTATATATACAACTACAGAAATCTGTAATTATTGACACATGTTCAATTACCCGAAAGTTCCTAAATGCAATGTAACAAATACCGTACAGTTAAAAGGAAGTCACGCTTGATCAAGGTCCACATCACTTTCCATTTTTAACCAGACATAACGTCTGAGAAAGGAAAGGAAGATAATAATAAATCATCTGTCAGTTCATACAGCAGTTGTGCATCATTTCTTTTGTATAGAAATCCTTACTCCAGAGTTCTGCACTGGATAATATTAAACACTTCACACTCTATAGTTCCTAAACATCTTGCTTGTTATGGAGTGACACCAACTTTATTTTTTAAGCAAGCAAATGGGAAGTTGCACCCAAATTGGAAACCAAACATAATGATCATGGTTCTGATGTCATCTTATAGTGGTGTTGCATTATGAAATAATGTGTGTATAGTGTGCATGCATTAGGAAATAATTATAGCTTTCAGCCATTAAGGCCTTTGTCAACAAAAAACAAACACACACACACACACACACACACACACACACACACACACACACACACACACACACACACACACACACACACCAGCACCAGTGCATGATGGGAGTGGTGACTGGGTGGAGGTGGAGAGGGGGAGGGATAGTACGTTGGGGGGTGGCGGACAGTGAAGTGCTGCAGTTTATGTGGAGGGCAGGGGAGTGTGGGGGGAAGTAGTGTAAAAAGTCTGGGTGTGGTGGTGGTGTGATGGCTGTGTAGTGCTGGAATGGGAACAGGGAGGGGGCTGGATGGGTGAGGACAGTGACTAGCGAACGTTGAGGTTAGGAGTTACAGGAACGTAGGATGTATTACAGGGAAAGTTCTCACCTACACGATTCAGAAAAACCTTTAGAAATCAGCATTGTGCTCTAGGGATAAACACCGTTTACACTGTTCTAAGCTGAATGACCTTGTGTTCGGGAGTTTAGAGAGTCAAATGACCATACAGCTATCCTGAGTTATATTTTGTGTGGTTTCTCTAAATTACTGCATTCAAATGATGGGAACGTTCCTACTGCCTGTCCAATCCTTTTCAAAATAGACCTGTCATTTAATTTCATGTTCCATAGATGATTTGCGTGATAAATCTTAATTGTGTGGAACAAGTTATTTTAGGTACACATCAGAACTTAATTTTGTAAATATGGCTATATGCTGTACGTTTATAATGTTCCTTTTGAACTGCAGTGGATTGTTTACATCAAACCTCAGGAAGGAATAAATGTACTGTGAAGCAGTAAACAAAATGCCCAACTCCTTAAACAGATGTCTGCAAGATGACTGTGGTTGTGCACCACATATTACTCGTATTGTACATTTTTCAGCAATGATGACTTTCTTTCTTAAAGATCAGTTACCCAAAAACATTATTCCACGTGACATTATTTTCAATATGTAAATGCTTGTGTTACATGAAGATATTACTAAGCTGTAATACCATGACATATCTAGTATCCTCATCAAAGTGATTCACAGATGAGTCAATCTAATAGAAAGTGTTTGAATTCGTAATAACATAGTTTGTTGTCGGTCTGATGTCAGCACTTCTGACAGAATTTCCAACACACTTTGTAGTGTACTGCAAGCCCTACCAATGGCATTTCAGAATAGATCCTGGTAGTTCTGTAGATTAAGAATTTTCACACTTTGCTGTCAGGCTGTGTCGATACTACAGCTGCTCTAAATAAATACTTCTAACACGACTAGTGCCCATCCAAAGCTTGGAACAAAATGCAAATCAGTCAACTGTCAATTACACTGCAAGTATTCAGCGAGACACATGACAGTGCTGCCCACAAGACATCTCTCAATGCATGCAGAGGGGGTTAGGTACAGACATGTCTGGGGATAGCATTACACTAACTAACTAACTAAAACGTAACTGTCCACTGCGACATCGGATGCCACCTGGTGGCATTGCGGGCATGTGATGTGGTAACAAAAGTATATAAGTGGAACAGACACGGACGGGGGATCATCCTAGTGAAGATACGGGCTGCAAATTGGGAAATCCCTTGAGATAAGCGACTTTGATAAAGGGCAGATTATTATTACCCAGAGCCTGCGAACGAGTATCTGGAAAATAGTTAAGCTGATTAATATTCATCTGCTAATGTCTTGAGAATCTACAGAAAGAAGTAGAGGTAGTGAAACTACCACTAGGGCCCAAATGGTTGGACACCCACAGCTCTTTGGCAGACTGTGGGGTTCGGGGGCTTGTTTTCTCTGTAAAGTGGGATAGATGGTGGTCTGTGGCATCTCTGCCAAAAGAGCACAATGCTCTTGCTTGCACAAGTATTTCGGAGCACACTGTTTGGCATACATTGTCGAACGTGGAGCTCGGCAGCAGACAACCCCCTACGTGTTCACGTGTCGACCCAACAGAGTCGTCAGTTACAATTGCAGTGGACACAGAACCACCAGGATTCGATCGTCGATCGATAAAAATGTATTGACTCTCTGGGAGAAGCACATTTTACTACACTAGATTGGTAGTTGTCTCCACGAATGCCACCATCGAGGTGAATGGTGGCCCGAAATGGGAGGCGCGCCATGGAAGCAGGTTGGTGGGACCAGTATTATGCTATAGGAGGCATTCTCTTGCGTTTGCACAGGACTCGTGGTAGTTATCGAAGACACACTTGAGAGCTGCAAACCACCTGCATCCGCTTTTACTTGATGTCTTCCCTGATGGGAATGTCATCTTTCAGCAGGATAATTGTCTGTGTCTTGGAACCAGAACTGTGCTGCAGTGGATTGTAGAGCACTATAGTGAACTCATGTCGATGTCTTGGCAACCAAATTTGCCTGATGTAAATCCTACGGAACGCATCTGGATTGCTATCGGACGCCCCCTCCACATACGAAATTCAGCGGCCCGTTATTTATGGGAATTACATGATGTGTGTGTAGATATCTAATGCGACAAATCTACCAACAATCTGTCTGATCCCTGATATGCAGAATTAGTGATGTATTTTGTTCAAAACGTGGACAAACAAGCTTTTAATCAGGTGTTCACAATGTATTATTCACTGTGAACTTTAGCAGACATTGTCAGCCTCTTTCCTGATGAGGCAACAGTTTGTTGCGAAAGCTTGAATTTTGTGTGTATGTTTGTGTTAGTTTGTGTGTCTGTCGACCTGCCAGCACTATCATTTGGTAAGTCACATCATCTTTGTTTTTAGGTATATTTTTCCTTCGTGGAATGTTTCCTTCTATTATAACCATATCATTAATTTGAACCCAACAATTACGTTTGTTATTGTCGCCTTTGCATTTCGAAATCTTTCCTGTCGTCTTATTTCTCTTTTTTCTCTTTATTTTCTCTTTCTGTTTTTACCAGTAGTTTCACTTTGTATTCACCTTCCCCTTTTACCGTAATCTACTGGTGTCTGTATAGGTGTGGATGGATATGTGTGTGTGTGCGAGTGTATACCTGTCCTTTTTTCCCCCTGAGGTAAGTCTTTCCGCTCCCGGGACTGGAATGACTCCTTACCCTCTCCCTTGAAACCCACATCCTTTCGTCTTTCCCTCTCCTTCCCTCTTTCCTGATGAGGCAACAGTTTGTTGCGAAAGCTTGAATTTTGTGTGTAAGTTTGTGTGTCTGTCGACCTGCCAGCACTTTCAATATATATATATATATATATATAAAAATAAATACAAAGATGAGGTGACTTACCGAACAAAAACGCTGGCAGGTCGATAGACACACAAACAAACACAAACATACACACAAAATACAAGCTTTCGCAACAAATTGTTGCCTCATCAGGAAAGAGGGAAGGAGAGGGGAAGACGAAAGGAAGTGGGTTTTAAAGGAGAGGGTAAGGAGTCATTCCAATCCCGGGAGCGGAAAGACTTACCTTAGGGGGAAAAAAGGACAGGTATACACTCGCACACACGCACATATCCATCCACACATACAGACACAAGCAGACATATTTAAAGACCACCTCATCTTTGTATTTATATATAATTTTTCCCACGTGGAATGTTTCCTTCCATTATATATATATATATATATATATATATATATATATATATATATATATATATATATATATATATATATGTGTGTGTGTGTGTGTGTGTGTGTGTGTGTGTGTGTGTGCATAGAAACATACAACAGAAAACTATTTGTACTAGCTTTCAAGCTTGTGCTCTTTCTCTTGTAGAAAAAATTCTCTCGGTTGCAACCACACGGACCCCCAAACACACATGTCCGTGGCTTCTGTACTAGAGAAAAAGCGACACCTTGAAAGCTAGTGTAAATAGTTTTCTGTACAACAGCCAAGAGGGAATAGTAAGAGTGGATGACCAAGAACAAAGTGCTCATATTAAAAAGGGTGTAAAACAATGGTGTAGTCTTTTACCCCTACTATTCAATCTGTACATTGAGTTGCAATGATGGAAATAAAAGAAAGGTTCAGGAGTGGAATTAAAATTCAAGGTGAAAGGATATCAATGATATGATTCGCTGATGACATTGCTATCCTGAGTGAAAGGAAGAAGAATTACATGATCTGCTGAATGGAATGAACAGTCTAATGAGTACAGAGTATAGATTGAGAGTAAATCGAAGAAAGACGATGGTAATCAGTAGTAGAAATGAGAACAGCGAGAAACTTAACATTAGGATTGATGCTCACAAAGGAGATGAAGTTAAGGAACTCTGCTACCTAGGCAGTAAAGTAACCAATGATGGACAGAGCAAGGAGGACATCAAAAGCTGGCAAAAAGGGCATCCCTGGCCGAGAGAAGTCTACTAATATCAAATATCGGCCTTAATTTGAGGAAGAAATTTCTGAGACTGTTCACCTGGAGTACGGCATTGTACGGTCATGAAACGTGGACTGTGGGAAAACTGGAACAGAAGAGAATCGAAGCATTTGAGATGTGGTGCTACAGACGAATGTTGAAAATTAGGTGGACTGATAAGGTAAGGAATGAGGAGGTTCTGTGCAGAATCGGAGAGGAAAGGAATATGTGGAAAACACTGATGAGGAGAAGGGTCAGGATGGTAGGACATCTGTTAAGACATGAGGGAATGACTTCCATGGTACTAGAGTGAGCTGTAGAGGGCAAAAACTGTAGAGGAAGACAGAGATTGGAATACATCCAGCAAATAATTGAGGACATGGGTTGCAGTTGCTACTCTGAGATGAAGTTAGCACAGGAGTCAGAATACTGATGACAAAAAAACATTCAACTACTCCACTGCTTCTGCCTCCTTGTTTCCCTAAACCATAAAATGATCTACAAACACTGCTCCTTCCACCTTCCCTTCACCAGTTACTTGAACCACTATGAATGTCATCTCATCCTTCACCACAGGGAGTGTGTTCTCCCTCCTTCAAACCATTCCTCTGTTCCCTCCGATCCCATCTCTCTCCTCGCAGTTTCACACAAGTGACACTCCCATTGTACATTTATGTGAAGTTGTTTTGAATAAAATGAAAATATCAGTATGAGAAACCAACTATCTAAGGAAGAAAAACATATAAATTTATAAATATGAAAATATCTGAATGATGGAAGCAGAGATTTGTCTGAAATGCATCGCCCCAGTCAGTTGTATTGGATAATACTGTGCAGAACTTGACCTACTTGGTCTATCTTCTGAATGAAACTATTGATCCACTTGCACCTTATAAGGGTGAAGCTTAAAATGCTGTCGCACAATCCTCTGCGAAGCACTGCATATGATTTTTATGTTCCAGCATGGCGACTGCGAGATCACTACAGGCTTTGTTGCAGAGCTGCAGGAACTCTTCAGATATTTTCCATTGTCCTGTCATTTCACATCTCTTATGCTTCTCATTGGTCACAGAACCCGTCTTATGCCATTGTTTTATACACCAGGATATTACAGTTCTACCTGGAACACGGAAATTGTGGTCATTTCTGAGGTACTTTGTGCATTGGACAGGTGCAATGCTCTTCACACATAAAATTGGTATCACTTGTCAGTATTGAGTTCTGCAACAAGTAATGTAGACGTAATTGATCTTCAGCCTGTTTCCTGTGAAGTAACTCAACAGTTCGCTGTCAAATATTCTCAGACAGAACTGTGAATTACTCTCAAATTGGTAAGTTGTTCAACAATATTCTATTTAGACACTGGGGCTGGATTGCTGAGAACCTGAATCTGCCGAATTGTTGCCTTTTTTTTTTTTTAACGTTTGTGATGTTTATTTTTTGTATTCACTTATGTACATTGTGCCTTGTGTTTTTTGATTTGGACACAATTAATAAATAAATCTAGTAGTGTTTAATGTACTTCTTACCACGAGAAAATCTGAAAGTCAAAGATTTCTAGGCATGTGGTTTCCTCACTAAAAAAAACCTAGCTTGCACATTTCTTATTACACTGAAGAGCGAAAGAAACTGGTAGATTTGCATAATATCATGTGGGTCCCCCGGGATCGCTTGAAGGGCTGCATCACGATGTGGCACGGACTCGACTAATGTCTGAAGTTGTGTTGGACAGAACTGCCACCATGGATCCTGCAGGGCTGCCCATAAATTCGTAAGAGTATGAGGGGTTGGAAATCCCTTCTGAACACCGTGTTGCAAGACATTCCAGACACGGTCGATAGTGTTCGTGTCTGTGGAGTTTGGTGGGCAGAGGAAGTGTTTAAACTCAGAAGAGTGTTCCCAGCCAGTCCATAGCAATTGTCGTGCTGGAATTGCCGAAGTCTGTCAGAATGCACAATGGACATGAATGAATGCTGCACACACCCTAAACTATTACAGAACCTCCACCACCTTGAAGAGTGCTCTGCTGACAGGCAGAGTCCACAGATTCACGAGCTCGTCTCCATACCTGTACACGTCCATCCGCTCGATACCATTTGAAACGAGACACGTTCGACACGGCAACAACACGTTTCCAATTATCAACATTCGAATGTCAGTGTTGACACGCTCGGCAAGACGTAAAGCTTCGTGTCGTGCAGTCATCGAGGGCGCACGAGTGGGACTTCAGCTCCGAAAGCCCATATCGATGATGTTTTGTTAAACGGTTCATGTGCTGATGCTAGTTTATGGCCCAGCATTGAAATTCTGTCACATCGAACGATTCTCGTCAGTCGTCATTGGTCCCATTCTTGCAGGATCTTTTTCTGACAGCAGCAATGTCAGAGATTTGAAGTTTTGCCAGATTCCTGATATTCACGGTACACTCACGAAACGGTCGTACGAGAAAATCTCCACTTCACTGCAACCTCAGAGCTGTCGTGTCCCACCGATTGTGCGCCGACTATAACACCCCGTTCAAACTCACTCAAATCTCGATAACCTGCTATTGTAGCAGCAGTAACAGATCTAACAAGTGGGCCAGACTCTTATGTTCTTATACAGGGTGTTGCAAAAAGGTACGGCCAAACTTTCAGGAAACATTCCTCACACACAAAGAAAGAAAATATGTTATGTGGACATGTGTCCAGAAACTCTTACTTTCCATGTTAGAGCGCATTTTATTACTTCTCTTCACATCACATTAATCGTGGAATGGAAACACACAGCAACAGAACGTACCAGCGTGACTTCAAACACTTTGTTACAGGAAATGTTCAAAATGTCATCCGTTAGCGAGGATACGTGCATCCACCCTTCGTCGCACGGAATCGCTGATGCAGCCCTGGAGAATGGTGTATCGTATCACAGCCGTCCACAATACGAGCACGAAGAGCCTCTACATTTGGTACCGGGGTTGCGTAGACAAGAGCTTTCAAATGCCCCCATAAATGCAAGTCAAGAGGGTTGAGGTCAGGAGAGCGTGGAGGCCACGGAATTGGTCCGCCTCTACCAATCCGTCGGTCACCGAATCTGTTGTTGAGAAGTGTACGAACACTTGGACTGAAATGTGCAGGAGCTCCATCGTGCATGAACTACATGTTGTGTCGTACTTGTAAAGGCACATGTTCTAGCAGCACAGGTAGAGTATCCCGTATGAAATCGTGGCGGTGAATCGAGGAAGTACAGTACATACTGACGATACTGAAATGAGCTCTAACATGGAAATTAAGCCTTTCTGGACACATGTCCACTTAACATCTTTTCTTTATTTGTGTGTGAGGAATGTTTCCTGAGAGTTGGCCGTACCTTTTTGTAACACCCTGTATAGGCATTGCTGACTGGTTTCGTATTCTGCCCGTTTACATATCTCTGTATTTGAATTCGCATGCCTCTACCTGTGTCTTTGGCGCTTCAGTATATTTTCTTTAGGTATGCTCAGAAAGACATTTTCAATCATTACCACTTACCTCAGAATCCTCGGCCCTCTTAAGAAATAAGCAGACATCCTTACGGAGGCAGACGAGCTGGCACGGGTTGAACAGTGGGAAAGCTGAGAGCCTGACGTGAAGGGCGCACCTGCACATCGTACGGACAGACCCACCGACGGCCGTATTTCATTGCGAGCGGCAGTTGTCGGAGCAGGCCTGTTCTCCAGCAGAGTTAACCTGCTGCAAATGTAGCCTTGCACACGTGCCGAGAGTTGTCGCACGCTCTGTTGTTAGCCACCCGTGCCCACTGTGTGCTCAGTACTCTGTCGGACAAGTATCGACGAGAGTTTGGATGCTCTGCTTACCATGGTTCAATTCACGAGGTGAGTTCAGTCTACTCACAGCGTCCAGTTCTCTAGTTGTTACCGAGCCACGTACCTTTGCTGACTGTGTCATGTAGTGACTTTGTCCCAATCTGCTGGAAATACTAAAGTGTCGACAAAGGACGCCTTATGTGTGTGACACGCCAGTTGCTCCTTCGTGTTTTTCTTTCCCCATTTTCGTAGTGCTCACCTTGACCAACCGTGGACTAAGAGTTTCTGCATTGCTGGCAGGAACAGTTGTGCCTACAGAAGGAGCAGCAACAGAAGCACATTCCGAAGCTGGTAATCCAGAAAGTGAATTCGCTTTGCTCCCTTGCTTCACTGGTGGGTGGCCACCCACACATGGACCTACAGTCAGCCTGGTTGATAGGGCTACTTATTGTTATCCTGTCTATACCTGGTGCTGCAACGGAACTTCTTGATTTAATAGAACTCATTTTGTGAAGCAGAACTCTTTAGTTTTTTTAATCATTTTGGCACATACCTAAAGTTTTCTTTTACACCGTTTTGAAATTCTTATGGACTGGGCAGTTTTTTAGGTTAGAGCGTCTCGGGAAAACAAGAAGGGCTTCAGTCACAAAGGGTGCAGGCTGAACACAGGAAGAACGTAGATACAGGCACCATTGGTAGAACTGTTGTAAATTGTAGCTGTGTTGGGAAAGTACCACAGCTCCAAGCGCTAATAGAAGGCACTGATGCTCAAATCGTTATAGGCACTGAAAGCTGGCTAAAGCCGGATATAAGCTCAGCCAAAATTTTTGCGAAGAACCTAACAGTGTTCCGAAAGGATAGCTACACACAGTTGACGGTGGCGTGTTTGTTGCTGTTAGAAGTAGTTTAACTTGTCGCGAAATTGAAGTAGATACTTCCTGTGAGTTAGTATGGGCAGAGGTCATTGTTGGCAACTGGAATAATATAATAATTGGATCCTTTTACCGATCTCCCAAATCAGATAATACAGTTACTGAAAGGTTCAGAGAAAACTTGAGTTTGATTTCAACACGTACCCGACTCGTACAATAATAGTTGGTGGTGACTTTAATTTACCCTCGATATGTTGGCGAAAATACATGTTTAATTCCGGAGGTAACATAAAATATCATTCCAAATTGTGCAAAATGCATTCTCTGAAAGTTATTTCGATCAGTTAGTCATAAGCCCACACGAATAGTAAACGGTTGTGAAAACACAATTGACCTCTTAGCAACAAATAATCCTGAGTTAATAACGAGCATCAAAACGGTTACATGGATTAGTGAACACAGGGTTGTCGTAGCGAGATTGAACATTGTAATCCCCAAATTCTCGAAAGATATACCTATTCAAAAAGCAGATAAAAATTCACTTGACGCCTTCCTGAGAGACAATCTCCACTCATTCCAAATTAATAATATAAGTGTAGACCAGATGTGGCTTAAATTCAAAGAAATAGTATCGGCTACAGTTGAGAGATCTATAACAAATAAATTAACAAACGACGAAGCTGATCCTCCTTGGTACACAAAACGGGTTAGAATACTGTTGCAGAAACAACGAAACAAACATGCCAACTTTAGCCGACCGCGGTGGCGGAGCGGTTCTAGGGTTTCAGTCTGGAACTGCGCGACTGCTACGGTCGCAGGTTCGAATCCTGCCTCGGGCATGGGTGTGTGTGATGTCCTTAGGTTAGTTAGCTTTAAGTAGTTCTAGGGGACTGATGACCTCAGATGTTAAGTCCCATAGTTCTCAGAGCCATATGAACGATTCCAAATTTAAACATTCGCAAAATCCTCAAGATTGGCGATCTTTTGCAGAAGCTCGAAATTTAGCGCGGACTTCAATGCTAGATGCCTATAACAGTTTTCACAACTAAACTTTGTCTCGAAACCTGGCAGAAAATCCAAAGAGATTCTGGTCGTATGTGAAGTATGTTAGCGGCAAGAAACAATCAATGCCTTCTCTGCACGATAGCAATGGATATACTATCGAAGACAGTGCTGCCAAAGCAGAGCTACTAAACACAGCCTTCCGAAATGCCTTCACAAAAAAAGATGAAGTAAATATTCCAGAACTCGAATCGAGAGCAGCAGCCAACACGAGTATCGTAGAAGTAAATATCCTCGGAGTAGTTAAGCAGCTTAACTCACTTAATAAACGCAAGTCTTCTGGTCCAGACTGTACACCAATTAGGTTCCTTTCGGAGTACGCTGACGCAGTAGCTCCATACTTAACAATCATATACAACCGTTCACTCGACGAAAGATCCGTGCTCAAAGACTGGAAAGTTGCACAGGTCACACCAATATTCAAGAAAGGTAGGTAGAAGTAATCCACTAGATTACAGGTCCATATCGTTAACGTCGATATGCAGCAGGATTTTAGAACATATATTGTGTTTGATGAAACACAACTAGCTCTTTATTCACATGAAGTGATGAGTGCTATTGACAAGGGATTTCAGATCGATTCCGTATTTCTGGATTTCCAAAAGGCTTTTTGTCAGTGTACCACACAAGCAGCTCATATTGAAATTGCGTGCTTGTGGAGTATCGTCTCAGTTATGTGACTGGGATTGTGATTTCCTGTCAGAGAGGTCACAGTTTGTAGTAACTGACGGAAAGTCATCGAGTAAAACTGAAGTGATTTCTGGTGTTCCCCCAGGTAGTGCTATAGGCCCTTTTCTGTTCCTCATCTATAGAAACGATTTAAGAGGCAATCTGAGCAGCTGTCTTCGCTTGTTTGCAGATGACACTGTCGTTTATCGACTAATAAGTTCATCAGAAGATCAAAACAAACTGCAAAACGATTTAGAAGAAATATCGCAATGATACGAAAAGTGGCAGTTGACCTTAAATAACGAAAAGTGTGAGGACATCCACATGAGTGCTAAAAGGAACTCGTTAAACTTCGGTTACATGATAAATCAGTCTAATCCAAAAGCCGTAAATTCAACTAAATATCTAGGTATTACAATTACGAAGAACTTAAATTGGAAGGCAGCCATAGAAAATGTTGTGGGGACGGCTAACCAAAGACTGCTTTTTATTGGCAGGACACTTAGAAAATATAACAGACCTACTAAGGAGACTGCCTACACTATCGCGAAATATGGGAGAGAGTGTCACAGAAATGATACAGGATTTGGGATGGACATCATTCAAAGAAAGGCGTTTTTCGTTGCGACGGAATCTTCTCACGAAATTCCAGTCACCAACTTTCTCCTCCTAATGCAAGAATATTTTGTTGACACCGACTTACATAGTGAGGAACGATCACCGAGATAAAATAAGGGAAATCAGAGCTCGTACGGAAAGATATAGGGGTTCATTGTTTCCATGCGCTATACGAGATTGGAATAATAGAGAATTGTGAGGGTTTATGTTTATTAATTTATTTATTTATTGAGTCCTTTGATCATATGTAGTACAGGGTACAGGATGATATTGGACTTATTACTAAGTTCAAAATGATACATATTTAAATAATCATTTTTCAACATGCTACCAATTTCATAGTTGTAGTTCTTACAATGATACAATGTTACAAATTACGTAGCTTTAGTTCTTAACAGTTATTCTGGTCCAAGTATTCCTTTACTGAGTAGAAACAGTGGTACTGTACATATTCTCAGACAGATCTTTCAAAAGCACTAATATTTTGTAAGCATTTTATACTATTTGATAGTCTATTATAGAGTTTCAATGAACCCTCTGCCAGGCACTTAAATGTGTTATGCAGAGTATCCATGCAGGTGTAGATATAGATTAGGTAAGTACGAGAGCTGCACCGTAACTTCATTTGATACACACGCTATTTGGTATGTAGTGGTCTTGGTGGGGTGAGTTGTCTCATTTACAGGTGTTGCTCTCTCATCGGACAGGTGTTGTCCTCTTCCAGGTCAGTAAGGAACAGTGACGAGCAGGAGCGTGCGTTTGCATTAGAGGCCTGCTTTTCGGAAGGATGCTCTGTGACTGCAGCCTAGTATGCCTCACGAAATACCTTCAGTGTAGCATCGCTGGGCTGTGCCTGAGATCGTAAATCACTCGTAACACAGGCCACAACTTTCAGACAAACAACAAGTACAACAAGACAAAGAAATGGACTCCCTCGGCCAATTAGATTGCATCAGAACGTCGAGGAGTGAGAACTTCACTCTAGCAACGCCCACAGCATTCTGCGCATAAACGTGCTTCTGCTGTTGGATATTCTGATTGTTCAGTAAGGTGCATTCGTGATGACTTTCATTAGCATCCGTACAAGTTGGCAATAATACAGGACTTCAAATCTCAGAGGAACACGTGTGAGGCATTTCTCAAAAACATTCCTAAGGACACAACTGCTTTTTTCAGTGACGAAGTCCATTTTCACTTAATCGGAAGTGTCAATTGACAAAATATGTGCCACTGGGCCGATATCAATCCCCGAGAACTGCATTGGAGGCTGCTGCAGTCATCTCAAGTGACATTGTATTGTGCAATTTCCTCACATGGGATTGTTGATCCCTGGTTCTTTGAAGAGAATGGGATCACAGTGGCATTGAATTCAAGCCAGTATGTGAACATGATGGAGGAACTTGTTTGTCCTCAACTTGGTGGACATTTCACTCCAACACGGTAGAGCAACAGCTTACACTTCAAGGGCATCAATGGCTGTTGCAAAGGAACATGTCGAGAAGAGCCTCACCTCAATAAGGGGTAATTTGGAGTCCAGTTATATGAACCGTCCAAGGAGCCTACAATACCGCTTTTGATACAGTAAATCACAAAATTCTGTTAAACAAGATGGAGGCAATAGGTGTAAGGGGAGTTGTGAAGCAGTGGTTTGAATCTTACCTTCAAGATAGAACTCAGGTAGTAGAAATCATCGCAGAACATAAAAATCAGAAAATCAAGTGGGTCTCAGATGCAAAGAAATTGGAAATAGGTGTCCCACAGGGCAGTGTTCTTGGTCCCTTATTATTCTTGCTTTATATAAATGACATAAAAAATCCTAATATTTCTACCAAAATAATGTTGTTCACAGATGACACTAGCATAATTATAAGTGATGATAAAAAATCATTAACTACCACAACTGATATAGTCCTGAAATATATTCAACATTGGTTTAATGCTAATGAGTTAACACTTAATCTAAGTAAAACAAATTATATACAGTATGGCAAAGCAACTCAAGATATGGACCTCCAGTCAAAACTAATGGATAAGAAGATAGAGAGTGTACAATCCACAAAGTTTTTGGGAATGCACATTGATCAAAACTTAAGCTGGAAAGACCATCTCAAGTACTTATCCCAAAGGCTCAATTCGGCATGTTTTGCATTGAGGATATTATCTAGAGTATGCAGCACAGACTGTACTAGACTAGTGTATTTTGCTTACTTTCAGTCCATCGTGTCTTACGGCATAGTGTTCTGGGGTAAAACTAAATCAAGCTTAACAGATATCTTCAAATTTCAGAAAAGAGCAATACGAATCATAACTCTCCAAGAACTCATTGTAGGCCCCTTTTCAAAGAACTGCAAATACTCACAATACCATCACTGTATATTTTTAAAAGCATTCTGTGTACAAGAGCACATATGAAAAATCTACGTACAAATGAAGACTGCCATAATTATAATACTAGAACTTGTAAGAATTTGTATGTAGAAAGGGTAAGGACAACACAAACCCAAAAGCATGTAAGTTATTTTGGAATAAAAGTCTACAATGCTCTGCCAGTGTACATGAAGGCAATAATAGATGAAGTAAAATTTAAGACTGAGCTTAAAAATTACCTTTTAAGCAAAACTTTCTATGATGTAGATGAGTACTTTGATTGTGTGTAAATTTATTGCCAAAAAATTTAATTTATATGTCTAAATTTGTACTTTTAAAAAAATGCCTTGAAAGTGATATTCCATTATTATGTCTGTAGTACTTGTACTAGTATGATAACTTTGTTGTGACAATTCCTACATCATGTAAATGATATACAGGAAGATAATAAAATGAAATGAAATGAAATGAAATACCTGAAGTCCAACATTCAGGTAGAAATGGCCAACGTAAATGCTGCTGTGCTAGTAAGGTTTATGAGAAATGCCAGGAACAGGATTATTCATTTTTTGGGCAATGGGGAACATCACCCATTTATATGATTTTCAAAACTATCTAAAAGAAAACTTTAGATATATACCTACACTATTAAAAAGGAAAAAAAATATTATTCATAAAATGGGTTTTATTGTGTGTTGAAGTCAGAAGGGTACGATGCCACACCCTCTATGACATTGTGCCAAATTTTCAGCCCTCCACTGAGCCCAAGAAGGTTTCCTTTGACAAACGTTGTCAGTTGCTTACACAGTATTTCGGCCATCAGACCCATGTTGTAGCAACGTGGCTGCAGTTGAAATAGGACCACAACTGCCACGGGCAGTCGTATGCAGCCTGTATCGCTTATCTGCGAGGCCTCTCGCACAAGTGTCATTTTGAGTGTCCCCAAGTGCTACCTCTAACACAGACTCGCTAATTCGGGGCATAATTGTTCAGTTAGCTCGTGATCCTCAGGATCAGACTAGGGCGTTGACCTTATCTAACCCTCCTTTAGCTGACATACCATAAATTGCAGAATCACATGAGTTTATGGCGAGAGGTTGGGACAACCTTCCTGAGAATTGTCAGGTGGCAGAATTAGGTGTGCATGGTCAATAGCTCCAGGAGCCCTGTCAGGTACCCTAGATGGTCTCGCCTCCTGCTGTGTCGTTGTGAGTTACCACCACTGATGCCGAGGCAACAGCCCCAGTCTGTCTTTGCCTGTGCTGACGTCGCGTTTTGTGTAACTCTGGGCATCATAACTTTTGCCTGCAGTGAAAATTGGATCCTCGGCGTCATTAATTTACCACACATATGGCAAGCCAGTGGTCTTGCCCTGATTGCCATTTGTTGCATGTGTGACGAGACTACCGACAAGTTGAGGGCTTTTCAGGGTATGCCATCTGATAGAAACTTTGCCAACTGTCGTTGACATTTGGCGAGCTGCGAGTCCATCTTCAGGGCCCCTGGTGTACACCTCGAAAAATGATGTCACTTTTGATCCCTCGATGGCATATGAAAGCTGATGGATGACAGATATAATCGTTTCAACGTCATGTGCCAGCAGATAGCGTAGTAGCATAGCTACCAGAATACCACCTTCGTCTATCCTTTAATAGAGTGTTTACAGCCAGAGACCTCAGAGTGGTGCAGACTTGCGAAGCAAGACTTGAATGACTTTAGCCAATGATAGACAGTTTTTGTTGGGACAAATGTAAGGATGTAAAGGCTTATCTCACTAGGGGTAAGATAGATACTGCCTACAGGAAAATTAAAGAGACCTTTCGAGAAAAGAGAACCACTTGTATGAATATCAAGAGCTCAGATGGAAACCCAGTTCTAAGCAAAGAAGGGAAAGCAGAAAGGTCGAAGGATTATATAGAGGGTCTATACAAGGGCGATGTATTTGAGGACAATATTATGGAAATGGAAGAGGATGTAGATGAAGATTGAATGGGAGATATGATACTGCGTGAAGGGTTTGACAGAGCACTGAAAGACCTGAGTCGAAACAAGGCCCCGGGAGTAGATAACATTCAATTAGAACTACTGACAGCCTTGGGAGAGCCAGTTCTGACAAAACTCTACCATCTGGTGAGCAAGATGTATGAGACAGGCGAAATACCCTCAGACTTCAAGAAGAATATAATAATTCCAATCCCAAAGAAAGCAGGTGTTGACAGATGTGGAAATTACCGAACTATCAGTTTAATAAGTCACGGCTGCAAAATACTAATGCAAATTCTTTACAGATGAATGGAAAAACTAGTAGAAACCGACCTCGGGGAAGAACAGTTTGGATTCCATAGAAGTATTGGAAGACATGAGGCAATACTGACCCTACGACTTATCTTGGAAGCTAGATTAAGGAAAGGCAAACCAACGTTTCTAGCATTTGTAGACTTAGAGAAAGCTTTTGAAAATGTTGACTGGAATACTCTCTTTCAGATTCTGAAGGTGGCAGGGGTAAAATACAGGGAACGAAAGGCTATTTACAATTTGTACAGAAAGCAAATGGCAGTTATAAGAGTTGGGGGACATGAAAGGGAAGCAGTGGTTGGGAAGGGAGTGAGACAGGGTTGTAGCCTCTCCCGGATGTTATTCAATCTGTGTATTGAGCAAGCAGTGAAGGAAACACAAGAAAAATTCGGAGTAGGTATTAAAATCCATGGACAAGAAATAAAAACCTTGAGGTTCGCCGATGACATTGTAATTCTGTCAGAGACAGCAAAGGACTTGGAAGAGCAGTTGAACGGAATGGATAGCGTCTTGAAAGGGGGATATAAGACGAATGCCACAAAAGCAAGACGAGGATAATGGAATGTCTTTGAATTAAGTTGGCAGATGTTGAGGGTATTAGATTAGGAAATGAAACACTTAAAGTAGTAAAGGAGTTTTGCTATTTGGGGAGCAAAATAACTGATGATGATCGTAGTAGAGAGGATATAAAATGTAGACTGGCAATGGCGAGGGAGTTGTTTCTGAAGAAGAGAAATTTGTTAACATTGAGTACGATAAATAGTTTGGGCAAGAAGAGAATAGAAGCTTTCGAAATGTGGTGTTACAGAAGAATGCTGAAGATTAGATGGGTAGATCACATAACTAACGAGGAGGTATTGAATAGGATTGGGGAGAAGAGAAGTTTGGGGCACAACTTGACTAGAAGAAGGGATCGATTGGTAGGACATGTTCTGAGGCATCAAGGGATCACTAATTTAGTATTGGAGGGCAGCGTGGAGGGTAAAAATCGTAGAGGGAGACCAAGAGATGAATATACCATCAGATTCAGAAGGATGTAGGTTGCGGTAGGTACTGGGAGATGAAGAAGCTTGCACAGGATAGAGTAGCATGGAGAGCTGCATCAAAGCAGTCTCAGGACTGAAGTCCACAACAACAGCAACAGTTCACCACTTTACTCACTTCTAAAATTACTTTGCTGTGTTATATCCGACACAGTTTTCACAAGCCAAATAACACACTGCGCTTTCTGTTGCGGTGTACATATTGTTGGGTGGTTGCTCTGCACTGCACCCACACCTGGACTGAACAGAAGAAAAAAACAGCACTGGTGCCATCTCAAGGTCAAGCAGATCTGCCAACTGACCAGAAACTGGAATAGTGCATGTCACTTTGTACAGGATCTAGGACACATTAAAACTAGGGACATCATTTTGCAAGTTCTTCTGATGTGCAACATGGTGTCCAGTATCACGAAATATTGGAAGACAAAATTAACCGTTGGGCAGTAAGCTACAGCTTTATACTACAAACAAGAATATTCTAGAATATGGATTGAGGTGAGTGATGAGTATGCTGAAGTAAATTATATGGGAAAGACTAAGTCCTACTGCAAATTGATACAACAAAGAGATAAACTATTAATCGTCAGGAGGACTTGGTGTAAATTATCAGTTGAACAAGGGTAACAAAATGTGGCTATTTTCAAATATCCACACTTGAGTAGTTTGTGTAAAAAGCCTCATGTTCCTAATTTACAGTATCCGTAACATATGACCTAGTCTCTTTGCAAATAGTTCTCCTAGTGCAAGGTGTAACTTGAAAACTAATTGCTCAGATGAAGAAATATGCTACACTTGTATATTTTCTGATAGAAGTTGATTACTCCTTGTCCTTACCCTTGAAAATTATTTGTTTCTTATGGTCCTGAATGTCTAATCTAGGGCCATTCATTGAATTTACTTTGTCCCAGCATCATATTGTCACTTTTTCATGCAGAAATGACTGTGTGGGTCAAAGCAGTCCTGTGTGTAAGTTACACTGACCCACTTTTTTTAAGATACCAGGACAACAGATGTGATGCTTTTTCTAGATCTACATCTACATCTACATTTATACTCCGCAAGCCACCCAACGGTGTGTGGCGGAGGGCACTTTACGTGCCACTGTCATTACCTCCCTTTCCTGTTCCAATCGCGTATGGTTCGAGGGAAGAACGACTGTCTGAAAGCTTCCATGCGCGCTCGAATCTCTCTAATTTTACATTCGTGATCTCCTCGGGAGGTATAAGTAGGGGGAAGCAATATACCTCATCCAGAAACGCACCCTCTCGAAACCTGGCGAGCAAGCTACACCGCGACGCAGAGCGCCTGTCTTGCAGAGTCTGCCACTCGAGTTTATTAAACACCTCTGTAACGCTATCACGGTTACCAAATAACCCTGTGACGAAACGCACCGCTCTTCTTTGGATCTTCTCTATCTCCTCCGTCAACCCGATTTGGTATGGATCCCACACTGATGAGCAATACTCAAGTATAGGTCGAACGAGTGTTTTGTAAGCCACCTCCTTTGTTGATGGACTACATTTTCTAAGCACGCTCCCAATGAATCTCAACCTGGTACCCGCCTTACCAACAATTAATTTTATATGATCATTCCACTTCAAATCGTTCCACACGCATACTCCCAGATACTTTACAGAAGTAACTGCTACCAGTGTTTGTTCCACTATCATATAATCATACAATAAAGGATCCTTCTTTCTATGTATTCGCAATACATTACAATTGTCTATGTTAAGGGACAGTTGCCACTCCCTGCACCAAGTGCCTATCCGCTGCAGATCTTCCTGCATTTCGCTACAATTTTCTAATGCCTCAACTTCTCTGTATACTACAGCATCATCCGCGAAAAGCCGCATGGAACTTCCTACACTATCTACTAGGTCATTTATATATATTGTGAAAAGCAATGGTCACATAACACTCCCCTGTGGCACGCCAGAGGTTACTTTAACGTCTGTAGACGTCTCTCCATTGATAACAACATGCTGTGTTCTGTTTGCTAAAAACTCTTCAATCCAGCCACACAGCTGGTCTGATATTCCGTAGGCTCTTACTTTGTTTATCAGGCGACAGTGCGGAACTGTATCGAACGCCTTCCGGAAGTCAAGAAAAATAGCATCTACCTGGGAGCCTGTATCTAATATTTTCTGGGCCTCGTGAACAAATAAAGCGAGTTGGGTCTCACACGATCGCTGTTTCCGGAATCCATGTTGATTCCTACATAGTAGATTCTGGGTTTCCAAAAACGACATGATACTCGAGCAAAAAACATGTTCTAAAATTCTACAACAGATCGACGTCAGAGATATAGGTCTATAGTTTTGCGCAACTGCTCGACGACCCTTTCGTTTAATAACTTACTTAACGGTACACGTCTTTGCCAATACTACAAAAATGTATTTGGAATTTTTTCCCTGTCACTATTCTTTGTTTTTTCCGCATAGCAAAAGAGAGGCAAAAATTAATTGGACTAAATTAATCACAGTTTCAGGTGCATTACATTACGTGTTGGGTAATGCACATGGCAGTTTCTCCCCCATCACATACTTCGTACGTAAATGCCTGGAAGTCAGCTTTTTTTTTAAAAAAGAAAAAGAAATAAACAAAAATTTCATGTATAACAGCAGTCTATACACATATGTGCAGTGCTGGTTGGTTGGTTGGTTTAAGGATAAAAGGGACCAAAGCAGTACTGAAGAAACAGACATAAAATACTGATAAATTTAAAAATATCGTCTGTAAACCAACTATTTACATTAGATTAGCAAGTTTCATATACTTTTAAATTGTCTTGTTTCAGTTCCTTGTTTCCTATAATTGTCCACTAAAACAAAAGAAAAAAAAGCATGCTTCAGGAAGTGCCCACTACAAACTGAAACGAGAATTTGGTTTGTTCTCTCTCTTCTATGAAGTCTCCTGCTTTCACCTCGAATTTACAATGATGCATAGCCCCTGGTACCTGTACCAAGCAACAGCAACATATACGATCAATGAGGCTGCAAATATTATGTGATTCGTTTTCACCCAATCACACATTGCGAGCAGCGGCAAGAGACGGTGTACAATGATTGCCATCTTTCCCAAGGCATCGCGTTGGGCTGACATCTGTCGGCATAACATGGAACCCTGCAGCACCCATTAGCCTTTTATTTTACTTCACATGAAGGAGTCTAGCAAGAAAATGTTGGAAGGAATAAGTATATTTTCGGCTGTACTAGTTAATTATTTTTAGTTCGTTAATAAGATAGCTTGAAGTAGTCACGTGTTCTTACCATTTATGACGAAAATACTTCGTACCCTGTTACAATCTTGGTAACACGGTCTTTATATCAGCGAGCTATGTTCAATGGAACACATTCACGCAATTACATACATTTCATAAAATTTTTGGACGGTTCGGATTGTAATAGTCCGAGCCGGTTAAAGGTGAATTTGTCTAAGGAAAGTATAGATATAGAATATTAATACGATATTCAGAATAAAGTCAAGTTTACGTCCACCAATAGAATACGAAGGCTTGCTTTTGCAGAAATAAAAAATTATATACAATGAGTTGAAACCGTTACCAGCAACACAAAACAAAAAAATAGTTTGATTTTAACTGTCAATAAGGACAATTTTTCATTAAGCGTTTTATTAAGTTTAATATGTTCCTTTAGGGAAACGGGAGAGCAAACGTACACACCATTTACACGGGGACCCCATAACTGTATTTCGCAAACGATTACCCTAATACCGTTTTTGGTTGGTTATTGTAAACACTTCAAAATCGATTCTGGAAATCCGCTTCTAGTTGCCGGTTTTGCAATTCAGCAATCTATTTTCGCTCCCTTGTAAATTCAACCGGTTTTCAAAAGTACTGGGCTGTCAGGTTTTGTCTTGTTTTTAAAAATTTTCAGCTATTATGGACGGAATGGCTTTTCGTACGGTGAAGGATAAGTGGAAATATTAGACTGAAGCGGTTTACACCTAGGCTGATTAAAGACAAATGGTGATTGTTCTGACTAACACAGAAACCATAACCGTTGTTTTCCGGGTACCAAATTTAACTAGGCTAGCAAATCCGCTTGAGACCGTAACATGTAAACACGAAAGCGAAAAACGGTTACCGCAATTCGGTTTTCTTATTTCAGAACATGTCTCGCATGTACACGTAGTGATACAATTCAAAAAAGATGCTCTTTGACCTGAACTGTAAGCGGTAAGCGAATGGTGCAGAAGATATGTGACGTAGTGGAATGGGTAGGACTTGTTCCAGGCCAGGGGCTGTCATGAAAGTTCCCTGCAGGCCATTGACTCGATTGTCTAAAATCAATATTATACCTAAACAAGTCAAAGTCTTTCTGCTATCTATCTACAATTGGCTTATGAAAATTAAATATAAGAATGACATAAAGTAGGAATGCCTAATTAATTCCATGTAATGGATGAATTTTAACTTGCAAATTCTTCCAGTGTCGTCCCTGCACATTATAAATTAGATTAATTTAGTGACTACGTTAAAAATTAGTGTCCTATGAACTGTTGAAAACATCTCAGGAAAATAGTCCCTTCCTATAATTTGTTTGTGCCTGTTGTCAGCCAAGAGTTATGCAAGATCTTTTTTTCCACCCTTTCCGACTCGATAATGGTGATGTACGTGTTTGTGCCAGTGTGGGCTTGCACGCAATAAATGCTACAGTGTTTTGTGGTCATAGTGTATGTTCTTCAAGCTATGGTACTGCTTTTTCCATTGTTGAATTTCTTCAGCAGAACTGCTCAGTGAGTACCACGCAAATATAGCTTGTATCGATCAAGCATGAACAAAACAATTTGACTGCCTTTTGGAATTACATTTAAAACGGGTGTTTGTTTCACACATACTGTCGGAACTGAAACTTAGGTTTCATAGGTGGTTCCACTTTCGCTGCGTTCAGCTTATTCTTTCAGGGTACGTTTTTTGTTTTTAGCTTTGGGTGACGTTTCTCACACTTAATCAATGAATCAATCTCTTTATTCATCTGTTAACAATATATATTGTATGGATGTCATCAGTTACACTGTTATTTCTTATATTTAATTTGTTTCGAAAACTTGGGTAATAAAAACGAATATTTTATATCAGTATATATAAATAATTACTTTTTCATCTTCTGATATTCTTCAATGCTATAATAACTATGTGCTAGTAAAAATTGGTTAAGATCTACCTTGAATTTATGAAATTTTTAAATTTTCTTTATCGTGGCAGGCAATGCACTAAAAAGTATTTTGGGCTGGTAGTTTACACTTTTTTGGAAGAGTGCCCCTTTGTCGGTGTCTCTGTGAAAATCATCTCTGTTCCTTGTCTCATGGTTATGAACCTGATTACTTAATGTTGAAAATTCCTGGTGAGTTTTCAGATAGCAGACACATTCATAGAAGTATAAGCTACAGATTGTCATTATTTTATGTTCTCTAAATATTTTCCCTGTATGCAGTGCTTTTTTTCTAAAAAAAGTTTGAGGGTACTCCGACATGGGATATAATGCTGCGAAAATTAGTTATAACTGAAGCATGGGATACCACCCGACTGCTTTTAGCCATGACGTCATCATCTTGTCGAACTAAAAAAAAAAGAAGAGGTATTGGACTCTTCGGTTGACTTTACAGCTCAAATGAAGCAGGCAATACCGAGAAACACACAAACATACATGAGAAAGTGGTATCAAACACTTCAGTGTGTATCGCCTCAAATGAAGCATGCGATTTGAGCATACGCATATCCGTTTAGCACTACCATCGCCCACTATTAGCGGGCGAAGGCACTACATGCTTGTCGAACTGGCTGGCAGCGATTCAGTTGTCGAAAACACTTGCCGCAGCTTTGAAATGCTTGAAACAGTCAATGGCATCGATTTTCCCATCAAAAACTTCACTGGTATTGTTCATATCGCAATTACCAACACGAAAAAATGAAATAAAAAATTTACGTCTGTGAAATAAATCTTTGGCACTCTTCCAAGTTCTCAGCATCGTAAAAATATTACTTTGTCAATGAAAAATTTTAGGGGTATGCATCACCCAGCGTTCCCCCAGAAAAACAGCACTGCCTGTATGAAATTCTACAGGTAACCCCTTTCATTATTCTAATAGCCCTTTTTTGAAGTTTGAAAGCTTGTTTTTCCATACCTGTATTTCCCTAGTCAATCACACCACATCTAAGCGAACTGTTCATATAAGCATAATGGCCACATAGCAGTGATTCAGTGTTGCAACATTCCCAAAGCATTCTTAGCACATAGCGGCATTTACTTAGTTTTTTTACTCAAAACTTCTAGTTGCTTTTCCCGTCACAAGTGCTCATCCACCCATATACCTAGGAATTTTCTGTGTGGAGCTTGTGCAGTAACATAGTTCCCTAACTCAGCTTTTACTCTTCTTCTAGCTTTACTTTTAACTTTACCAAAATTCATCAATACCATTTTATCCTTATTTATGATCAAAGCATTATTGCTTAACCATTTTCCTCTCTCATTTATTGTCCTAGAGACACTCTGCTGTAGATTATCCTCAGTGTATCCTTTAATGAAAATGCTAGTGTCAACAGCGAACATCACCGTTTCTGCAAGTGTCAGATGGTTTGGCAAATCATTCATATACACCAAGAACATCAGAGGGCCTAACATGGAACTCTGTGGCACTCCATAGCTAGATCTTATTTAAAATAGGAAAGATACTCTTTGCTTTCATGACATATTTGTACTTTCTGTTGTCTATAAGAGAGATAAGACGTGAACCATTTGAAGGCTTGTCCCTAGACCCCATAAAATTCGAGTTTCATAGGCAATAAAAGCTTTAGATATATCTAAAAATATCCCGCAGCTTAATTCGTTCTTGTCCTGAAAGAAGTATTAATAATGTCAGTTAGGTGTGTACGCATACCAGTAGAACTACACTCATGCTCATAAATTAAAGATAATTGCAGAATGTGGTGCCACACAATGTGGCACTACACAAACAGGGCGCTAATAGTGTAGGCACATAGGGAACACACACGACGCAGATCTGGAAGTTGACGGCATTGGTGAGAAGTTGAGAAAACAGTTCCGAAACATGTGCGCTAAAAAACGCCACTGTTTCCTGTTCATGTACAGCGACATCAATCTGGGACGTGACCACCGTGCACACGTACACAGACCGCACAACGGGTTGGCATACTCTGGATCAGGTGGTCGAGCAGCTGCTGGGGTATAGCTTCCCATTCTTGCAGCTCTTTCTGTCTGAGCTCCTCAAGTATCGTAGGGGTTTGAAGATGTGCCGCGATATGTTGAACGAGAGCATCCCAGACGTGCTCGATGGGGTTTAGGTCTGGAGAACAGGCAGGCCACTGCATTCGCCTGATATCTTCTGTTTCAGGATACTCATCCACAATGGCAGCTCCGTGGGGCCATGCGGAAGGGGCCATCCACCAGGAGGAAGGTGGGACCCACTGCACCCCTGAAAAGGCAGATATGCTGGTGCAAATTGACGTCTTGATACACCTGTTACAGTTCCTCTGTCAAAGAAATGCAGGAGTGTACGTGCACCAATCAAAATCCCACCCCACACCATCAAACCATGACACTTTTAATTAGGTTCAGTGCTATGTTCACATAATGTTCATTGAATATATTAGCTATCTGTTGAGCATCTTCTATCACTTTACCCTCACTTTTAATTTAGAAGTCATAGGTCTTGATTTTACATTTTCCTATGCTATTATTTATAACCGTCCTGATCAATTTTGATCCATTGCTTCCCTTGTTAATGTATGAATCATTGCTTAGCCTCTTTGCTGCCTGTAAAACTTTCCTATAGACCTGTCTATATTTCCTATAATATGGTGCTATTGTTGTATTTATTTTAGCATGTTTGCTTAGATATCTAAGTGTGATTGCTGATTTTTTAATCCCTTGTGTTACCCATGTTTTTGTTTCTCACTGAATTTAATTCTTTTTAATGGGAATGCCACATCATAGCAATATTTATAATTAGTAAGAAAAGTGTCACTTTTTCTGTCTACATCATCAGTTTGCACTATGCCGCACAGCACCCTTTTTAGCATACTATTAAACATTTAAACCCCCTCCCCCCCATGAACCATGGGCCTTGCCGTTGGTGGGGAGGCTTGCGTGCCTCAGCGATACAGACGGCCGTACCGTAGGTGCTACCACAACGGAGGGGTATCTGTTGAGAGGCCAGACAAACGTGTGATTCCTGAAGAGGGCAGCAGCCTTTTCAGTAGTTGCAGGGGCAACAGTCTGGATGATTGACTGATCTGGCCTTGTAACACTAAACAAAACGGCCTTGCTGTGCTGGTACTGCGAATGGCTGAAAGCAAGGGGAAAATACAGCCGTAATTTTTCCCTTGGGCATGCAGCTTTACTGTATGGTTAAATGATAATGGCGTCCTCTTGGGTAAAATACTCTGGAGGTAAAATAGTCCCCCATTTGGATCCTGGGTGGGGACTACTCAAGAGGACGTCGTTACCAGGAGAAAGAAAACTGGCATTCTACGGATCGGAGTGTGGAATGTCAGATCCCTTAATTGGGCAGGTAGGTTAGATATAGTGGGAATTAGTGCAGTTTGGTGGCAGGAGGAACATGACTTTTGGTCAGGTGAATACTGGGTTATAAATACAAAATCACATAGGGGTAATGCAGAAGTAGGTTTAATAATGAATAAAAATATAAGAGTGCGGGTAAGCTGCTACAAACAACATAGTGAACGCATTATTTTTGCCAAGGTAGACACGAAGCCCATGCCTACTAAAGTAGTACAAGTTTATATGCCAACTAGCTTTGCAGATGATGAAGACATTGATGAAATGTATGATGAGATAAAAGAAATTATTCAGGTAGTGAAAGGAGACGAAAATTTAATAGTCATGGGTGATGGGATTCGAAAGTAGGAAAAGAGAGAAGGAAACAGTAGGTGAATATGGATTGGGGGTAAGAAATGGAAAGAGGAAGCCGTCTGGTAGAATTTTGCACAGAGCATAACTTAATCATAGCTAACACTTGGTTCAAGAATCACAAGAGAAGGTTGTATACTTGGAAGAATCCTGGAGATACTAGAAGGTATCAGATAAATTATATAATGATAAGACAGATATTTAGGAACCAGGTTTTAAATTGTAAGACATTTTCAGGGGCAGATGTGGACTCTGACCACAATCTATTGGTTATGAACTGTAGATTAAAACTAAAGAGACTGAACAAAGGTGGGAATTTAAGGAGATGGGACCTGGATAAACTGACTAAACCAGACTGTGTACAGAGTTTCAGGGAGAGCATACCAGAACTATTGACAGGAATGGGGGAAGGAAATACAGTAGAAAAGAATGGGTAGCTCTGAGGGATGAAATAGTGAAGGCAGCAGAGGATCAAGTAGGTAAAAAGACGAGGGCTAGAAGAAAGCCTTGGGTAACAGAAGAAATATTGAATTTAATTGATGAAAGGAGAAAATATAAAAATGCAGTACATGAAACAGGCAAAAAGGAATACAAACGTCTCAAAAATGAGATTGACAGGAAGTGAAAAATGGAATAAGCAGGGATGTAGGCTACAAGACAAATGTAAGGATGTAGTGGCGTATATTACTAGGGGTAAGACAGATACTGCCTACCGGAAAATTAAAGAGACCTTTGGAGAAAAAAGAACCACTTGCATGAATATCAAGAGCTCAGATGGAAACCCAGTTCGAAGCAAAGAAGGGAAAGCAGAAAGGTGGAAGGAGTATATAGAGGGTCTATACAAGGGCGATGTATTTGAGGACAATATTATGGAAATGGAAGAGGATGTAGATGAAGATGAAATGGGAGATAGAATACTGCGTGAAGAGTTTGACAGAGCACTGAAAGACCTGAGTCGAAACAAGGCCCTGGGAGTAGACAACATTCCATTGGAACTACTGACAGCCTTGGGAGATCCAGTCCTGACAAAACTCTACCATCTGGTGAGCAAGATTTATGAGATGGCGAAATATCCTCAGACTTCAAGAAGAATATAATAATTCCAATCCCAAAGAAAGCAGATGTTGACAGATGTGAAAATTACTGAACTATCAATTTAATAAGCCACGGCTGCAAAATACTAACACAGATTCTTTACAGACGAATGGAAAACTGGTAGAAGCTGACCTCAGGGAAGAACAGTTTGGATTCCGTAGAAATGTTGGAACATGTGAGGCAATACTGACCCCATGACGTATCTTAGAAAATAGATTAAGGAAAGGCAAACCTACATTTCTAGCATTTGTAGACTTAGAGAAAGCTTTTGACAATGTTGACTGGAATACTCTCTTTCAAACTCTAAAGGTTTCTGAGGGAATTAGATTAGGAAATGAGAGACTTGAAGTTGTAAAGGAGTTTTGCTATTTGGGGAGCAAAATAACTGATGATGGTCGAATTAGAGAGGATATAAAATGTAGACTGGCAGTGGCAAGGAAAGCATTTCTGAAGAAGAGAAATTTGTTAATACTGAGTATAGATTTAAGTGTCAGGAAATAGTTTCTGAAAGTATTTGTATGGAAGTGAAATGTGGACTATAAATATATTGGACAAGAAGAGAATAGAAGCTTTTGAAATGTGGTGCTGCAGAAGAATGCTGAAGATTAGATGGGTAGATCACATAACTAATGAGGAGGTATTGAATAGAATTGGGGAGAAGAGGAGTTTGTGGCACAACTTGACAAGAAGAAGGGACCGGTTGGTAGGACATGTTCTGAGGCATCAGGGGGATCACAAATTTAGCATTGGAGGGCAGTGTGGAGGGTAAAAATTGAAGAGGGAGACCAAGAGATGAATACACTGAGCAGATTCAGAAAGATGTAGGCTGCAGTAGGTACTGGGAGATGAAGAGGCTTGCACAGGATAGAGTAACATGGAGAGCTGCATCAAACCAGTCTCAGGACTGAAGACCACAACAACAACAACAAACAATTAAAAACCCTTATGTTGTTTGCATTAATAAGTCTTCTTTGTACATATTTTTCAGTGACTGTGCCTTTCTTATTGTTCTCATTCCTTATTATCATTTTTAAAGCCATACGGTCACAAAAGCTTGTGTCTGTTACTTCAATATTGTACTCAATGCTTTGCTTGTTGGTAAATATGTGATCAAGTGTTGTTTCAGACCCATCCCCATATCTGGTAATTTCCTGCACCAAGGTTGCATTTTGTATGAGTTAAACAGATTTAATAATGGGACCTTGTTCTTATTACTTTTGTTAAAATTAATTTTAAATTCACCATAACTACTATGTATTTTGACCTGCCTCTCAATTCAATTACAGTATCATCTATATAATATAAGGAATGGGTAAAGTCACCTGATGGGGATCTATAGATGCAAGCAATGATAGTCTGACAATCAGTAAGTTCACAATTACAACATTCAAAATCTTTTTCCGCACACTTCACCTTGCTAAGTTTTGCCTCTTTATATTTAACATTACTTCTAACATAGATGCTTACACCTCCACATTTATGAGTTTCCCTGCAAAAGCTACTTATTAAGCCAAAGTCTGGTACATTTGCTGCACAATTCTGAGTGTCCCAAAGCGAGTGCTCATTGATACGCAGCACAGAAAAATTACTTCCAGCTCACACATTTTGTTGCTTAATTCCTGTACATTCGATACAGCAAAGTCGAGCCACCTAGATTTTTTTGCACAGCTCACCCTAGTGTCCCCTTCAGTCTGCTTGGTAGAAAAAAATTCTTCAAGTGCGATGATCTCGTGACTCTTCTGATTGGCAGTCTGCTGATTGTTTCTACTGGACTGGATGCTGCTGTTGACGATGGTGGTGTGTCTGCTGCTGCTGCTAAAGCTGACAGATTCTCTGCTGCTACTGGTTGTTGTTGTTGATCTGCAGCTGATAATGGAGATGTTGTTGTTGTGCTGTCTCTGGTATTGACAGACACTCAACTGTCGCTATTCTTCTTTGTGCAAGTAGGTCCGTCTCCTTATACAGTGTCTTCCTTCCTGCCACATCGTTTGCTGCTTCTTCTAACTTTTTCACTAATCTCTTGGGTATGTTTACTTCTTGAGTACTTGTGATGTAAATAGGTACATTTTTCACTTTTAAGGATTCTCTTGTTATTTTTGCATGAGTTGTGTCAGTAACCATTCTCACTGATGTTTTACCTGAGACTGCAGTATCCTTCCATTTAAGCTCTATTGCTGTTTTGTACACTTCCCTGTTTGTTTCCACTGATTCATGAATTCTTGCAGCCATTAGTTCTTCACCAGTTGCATTTTGCATTTAGGTGCTGTCCATGTGCTGTATATAGCTCCTTGTTACTAGGAGTATTAAATGAAACAAGTATTATGGATGCCTTTCACTATTTTTTTTTTTTAGTTTTCTGCTTGTGGATTGAATTTACACAACACCAATCAGGCAGGTGCCTGTGTGATACTCCAGCTACAATCACACTTTTATTTTGTAATGCTGACAAGGGTTTTTGTAATGAACAATTTGCCAAGTTGGCTTCATCCTTTGCTACGTCATTAGCCCCTGCCCAAATAACTGAAAATCTTCTTTTGTCAGATTATGAAGATCATTGTATTTTTGTAATATTACACACTTGTGGGGGCACCTGGTATCACCTTCCCTTCAATGTCATATTTATTTGAAGTTAAATTTAAAATGTTTCTTGCACTGTCTCTGCCATGGCTAGCAGAGGCAACAAATATTTTGGGTCTCCTACTCACTAACTGACTCTCAGGAGCAAAGTTTTGCATGTTCATTGCTGCACCCTTAGATTGATTTCCTTTTAAAACTGCATTCTTTGTTGTGGTATGCACACTGTATTGTGAATAGTGCTTTCTGTTGGACACCTCGAATCTGTAGTTTTTACACATTTCTTTCTTGGCTGATTCTCGCTTCTGGAATTTGTTTATTAATACACATATAATTCTTTTCGAATACTTGACAATCACTGCATTTCCAGCTTTTCACTCTATCTGTCGCATTTACACACGAGTTATGGAATTTCCTCTTACACTTTGCACAACTGACACCTTTTCTTGCTGTTTTGTTACAGGAACATGGTTTGTTCCACATATCCTCACTTATTTCTTAAATAGTATTCAAATTTTCCGAACTGTTTGTGGCCAACGTGCACGAGTTAGTTACAAAACACAGAAAGTCCCTGTTCTTTCGACAGAGCTCCGTACTTTTAGTTACACTCAAAGAACAATTACTAATCCACATGTGCACACCATAATATGTTTAGATCAAGTCTGTTTCTTCAGTGGATATTCACCTAAATACTGAGTAAAGAATTCAGTGCTAAGCTGTCTTCAGCTACATTTGCTGTGGAAGTACCCGGCTCACAGTTGAGGCCAATTCAGCAGGTGTCTTGTAATATGGTAGCAAAATTTCCCCGCCTACCAAAATAGTAATTTAACACTCACTCCAAAAAGTGTTAAAATTCTTCTTGCATAACTTTTAAATATATTGTAATATCACAATTATGACCTGAAATCAATTTTTAACAAATTGAAAAAAGCTGCTGAATTGTATACTTCACTGCAGTGTAACTAAAGAAGCATTTTCCTTTTTTATTGTTTGTTGTAAAATGTTAGCTATTGCCACTGTGTGTTCTGTCATTGGATATTCCACATTTTAAATATTACAGCTGAGATTCTGGTGAAGCAAAACTTTCAATATGCCGTCACTGCAAATCAGATTAAAACTATCCCAGTAACAAGTCTCTCTTCCTGTACCCAACAAATGAACAGGAAGTGGTAAAAACAATAGGGGAGCTAGAATCAAAATTTTCCTCTGGTACTGACAACATACCAGACCATATCATTATAAAATGTGCACCCTTAGTAACTAGGTCCATGGCAGACATATGCAATAGTTCCTTTTTTCAGGGAATCTTCCCAGAAAGGTTAAAAATAGCTAAAGTGAAGCCATTGTACAAAAAGGGTGAAAAAGCAGATATAACAAATAATAGGCCGGTCTCTCTACTATCTGTTTTTTCTAAAATAATTGAAAAAAATCTTTTTTATAAAAGACTCATAGATTTCATTGAAAAAAATAAACTTTTCTCAGCTACACAGCACAGTTTCCGAAAATGTAAATCCACTGAGACAGCTATTATCGATTTCTTAAATGAAGCTTTAAATGCATTAGATAAAAAAGAACACATAGCAGCAATATTCCTAGATCTTTCAAAAACATTTGACATTATTAACCATGGTCTACTGCTTAGAAAGCTAGAAAATGTTGGTGTCAGAGGCCCAGCCTGTGAGTGGGTAAAGTCATATCTACAAAACAAGACACCAAATAGTTGAAGTCTTGTACAAAGAAGGAAAAACTTTAACTTCCTATCAATCAGAAAAACAGTGTGTTAAATACGGTGTGCCACAGGGTTCTGTACTGGGATCAGTCTTGTTCTTGCTGTTTGTAAATCACCTAGAACCATCCATCCCTAACTATAAGTACATTAAATATGCCAATGATACAAATATACTTATCAAAGGAAAGACCCCAAAAGAGCTCCAAAATGAAATAAAAAAGAGCACTTCACAGGTATCCAAATGGTTTGCAGTGAACAACTTAATAATAAACACACATAAAACAAACACTGTGCATCTACACACAGTGCAGAATAAACAGCCTTTAACTGCAACCACAGAACTGTTAGGCAAAAGACTTGAAATTGTAAATAGGACCAAATTTCTTGGAGTTTGGATCCAAGATTACCTAAGATGGCAGAAACACACACAACACCTATGTAGTAAATTAAATATCATTTGTTATAGTATAAAAATTCTTGCTGGATGCACATCAATGCAAGCCATAAAAAATGTGTACTATGCCCAAGCAGAATCACTACTAACATATGGTTTAATTTGCTGGAGAAATTCACCACCCAGCACAAGCTGTTTTATTGCACAAACGAGTATTATAACAGCCTGTGAAGGCTCAGCACCTCGATCTTCATGCAAACCCTGATTTAAAAAGCTTCATATTCTTCCATTACCATGACTATATATCCTAGAAACAAAATGTTTGTAGGAAAATCGTACATGAAAATAACAAGATTGCTCCAAAAAACCAAAATATCCATTCATACAACACAAGGAATAATCAAGATTTACATATACAGTTTTCACATACAACACTAAAACAAAAAGAACCCTTGCAAGCAGGAAGAAAACTGTATAACAAACTGCCTAAAAAAGTTAAGGCAATAACTGTTGTTGTTGTCTTCAGTCCTGAGACTGGTTTGATGCAGCTCTCCATGCTACTCTATCCTGTGCAAGCGTCTTCATCTCCCAGTACCTACTGCAACCTACATCCTTCTGAATCTGCTTAGTGTATTCATCTCTTGGTCTCCCTCTACGATTTTCACCCTCCACGCTGCCTTCCAATACTAAATTGGTGATCCCTTGATGCCTCAGAACATGTCCTACCAACCGATCCCTTCTTCTGGTCAAGTTATGCCACAAACTTCTCTTCTCCCCAATCCTATTCAATACTTCCTCATTAGTGATGTGATCTACCCATCTAATCTTCAGCATTCTTCTGTAGCACCACATTTCAAAAGCTTCTATTCTCTTCTTGTCCAAACTATTTACCGTCCATGTTTCACTTCCATACATGGCTACACTCCATACAAATACTTTCAGAAATGACTTCCTGACACTTAGATCTATACACGATGTTAACAAATTTCTCTTTTTCAGAAACGCTTTCCTTGCCATTGCCAGTCTACATTTTATATCCTCTCTACTTCGACTATCATCAGTTATTGTGTTCCCCAAATAGCAAAGCTCCTTTACTACTTTAAGTGTCTCATTTCCTAATCTAATACCCTCAGCATCACCCGACTTAATTCGACTACATTCCATTATCCTCGTTTTGCTTTTGTTGATGTTCATCTTATATCCTCCCTTCAAGACACCATCCATTCCGTTCAACTGCTCTTCCAAGTCCTTTGCTGTCTCTGACAGAATTACAATGTCATCGGCGAACCTCAAAGTTTTTATTTCTTCTCCATGGATTTTAATACCTACTCCAAATTTTTCTTTTGTTTCCTTTACTGCTTGCTCAATATACAGAATGAATAACATTGGGGAGAGGCTGCAACCCTGCCTCACTCCCTTCCCAACTGCTGCTTCCCTCTCATGCCCCTCGACTCTTATAACTGCCATCTGGTTTCTGTACAAATTGTAAATAGCCTTTCGCTCCCTGTATTTTACCCCTGCCACCTTTAGAATTTGAAAGAGAGTATTCCAGTCAACATTGTCAAAAGCTTTCTCTAAGTCTACAAATGCTAGAAACGTAGGTTTGCCTTTCCTTAATCTTTCTTCTAAGATAAGTCGTAAGGTCAGTATTGCCTCACGTGATCCAGTGTTTCTACGGAATCCAAACTGATCTTCCCCGAGGTCGGCTTCTACTAGTTTTTCCACTTGTCTGTAAAGAATTCGTGTTAGTATTTTGCAGCTGTGGCTTATTAAACTGATAGTTCGCTAATTTTCACATCTGTCATCACCTGCTTTCTTTGGGATTGGAATGATTATATTCTTCTTGAAGTCTGAGGGTATTTCGGCTGTTTCATACATCTTGCTCACCAGATGGTAGAGTTTTGTCAGGACTGGCTCTCCCAAGGCCGTTAGTAGTTCTACTGGAATGTTGTCTACTCCGGGGGCCTTGTTTCGACTCAGGACTTTCAGTGCTCTGTCAAACTCTTCACGCAGTATCGTATCTCCCATTTCATCTTCATCTACATCCTCTTCCATTTCCATAATATTGTCCTCAAGTACATCGCCCTTGTATAGACCCTCTATATACTCCTTCCACCTTTCTGCTTTCCCTTCTTTGCTTATCACTGGGTTTCCATCTGAGCTCTTGATGTTCATACACATGGTTCTCTTATCTCCAAAGGTCTCTTTAATTTTTCTGTACGCAGTATCTATCTTACCCCTAGTGAGATAAGCCTCTACATCCTTACATTTGTCCTCTAGCCATCCCTGCTTAGCCATTCTGCACTTCCTGTCGATCTCATTTTTGAGACGTTTGTATTCCTTTTTGCCTGCTTCATTTACTGCATTTTTATATTTTCTCCTTTCATCAATTAAATTCAATATTTCTTCTGTTACCCAAGGATTTCTACTAGCCCTCGCCTTTTTACCTACTTGATCCTCTGCTGCCTTCACTACTTCATCCCTCAAAGCTACCCATTCTTCTTCTACTGTATTTCTTTCCCCCATTCCTGTCAATTGTTCCCTTATGCTCTCCCTGAAACTCTGTACAACCTCTGGTTCTTTCAGTTTATCCAGGTCCCATCTCCTTAAATTCACACCTTTTTGCAGTTTCTTCAGTTTTAATCTACAGGTCATAACCAATAGATTGTGGTCAGAATCCACATCTTCCCCTGGAAATGCCTTACAATTTAAAACCTGGTTCCTAAATCTCTGTCTTACCATTATATAATCTATCTGATACCTTTTAGTATCTCCAGAGTTCTTCCATGTATACAACCTTCTATCATGATTCTTAAACCAAGTGTTAGCTATAATTAAGTTGTGCTCTGTGCAAAATTCTACCAGGCGGCTTCCTCTTTCATTTCTTAGCCCCAATCCATATTCACCTACTACGTTTCCTTCTCTCCCTTTTCCTACACTCGAATTCCAGTCACCCATGACTATTAAATTTTCGTCTCCCTTCCCTATGTGAATAATTTCTTTTATTTCATCATACATTTCTTCAATTTCTTCGTCATCTGCAGAGCTAGTTGGCATATAAACTTGTACTACTGTAGTAGGTGTGGGCTTCGTATCTATCTTGGCCACAATAATGCGTTCACTATGCTGTTTGTAGTAGCTTACCCGCATTCCTATTTTCCTATTCATTACTAAACCTACTCCTGCATTACTCCTATTTGACTTTGTGTTTATAACCCTGTAGTCACCTGACCAGAAGTCTTGTTCCTCCTGCCACCGAACTTCACTAATTCCCACTATATCTAACTTTAACCTATCCATTTCCCTTTTTACATTTTCTAACCTACCTGCCCGATTAAGGGATCTGACATTCCACGCTCCGATCCGTAGAACGCCAGTTTTCTTTCTCCTGATAACGACATCCTCTTGAGTAGTCTCCGCCCGGAGATCCGAATGGGGGACTATTTTACCTCCGGAATATTTTACCCAGGAAGACGCCATCATCATTTAATCATACAGTAAAGCTGCATGCCCTCGGGAAATATTACGGCCGCAGTTTCCCCTTGCTTTCAGCCGTTCGCAGTACCAGCACAGCAAGGCCATTTTGGTTATTGTTACAAGGCCAGATCAGTCAATCATCCAGCCTGTTGCCCCTGCAACTACTGAAAAGGCTGCTGCACCTCTTCAGGAACCACACGTTTGTCTGGCCTCTCAACAGATACCCCTCCGTTGTGGTTGTACCTACGGTACGGCTATCTGTATCGCTGAGGCACGCAAGCCTCCCCACCAACGGCAAGGTCCATGGTTCATGGGGGGGGGGGGGGGGAGGAGGCAATAACTGACATGCATAAATTCAAAACTGCAGTGAGTGACTGACTGCTACAGAATTGCCACTATAGTGTTGGTGAATTTTTATCTACATTGTAATTATGTGAAAAATTTACATAGTTTATACAATTAAGGCCAAAATAAGAAATGTGTACATGTAGATTTATCTGTGTATTATATGTGGTCTATTACATATATGTGTGTGTCTGTATAATGAATGCCAAAAGTATGAAATGTGTGCATATAAAATTTATTTGTGTATTTGTGAAATGTTATTTCCATATGTAAGAGTTATATTGCTATATACTGAAAACCATACAACAGTTTTTCTGGTAAACTTTATTGCAAATTACTTGACTTGTCCTATATCATTATGTACCCCTGTTCAGTGTATGATTCACAGGACCAATAAATATAGAATACAAATAATCAGATACTGAAACTGGAGTGGTAACTGTGTAAACCACTGCTGTGTAAATAGTAATTTGTTCCTTACTTGAGTGTGCACTCCTCACCTCATCCTGATGAGCAATAAAGGTCTCACTGAACTTAATGTGGAGTGCACTATACTGTTTCCTACACAGAACACTGAATGCAGCATGACCAGTAATGGGTTTTCACCGCCACACTGGTGGGCAAACAGCATCAGGGTCTGCTCTGGTTGTTGGCAGTCACCGTGTGAAATATAACATTATGGGAGTAAATAAGTTAAACGTGCTATTGTATTCTTTTATTTCTAAAATATGAAGATGTGTATCCAAATAGCATACCAAAATTTTTGGAGGTCTCTAAATGATTCACTAGAACAATGAAACAGCAAGGTAATATTTCATACCAAATACATGATTTTTATCCACTTTGAGTAAATATTCATCAATCCATTTTCACTAAAAATATATCTTATATCTCATTATGGTTCAATAAATTATACAGCTTCAGAAATTGTACATTATGATTTTTGAATTGATATACAGGAAGACAAAATCTATTGCATATCAAAATTCAGCACTTTGATTTGACTTTTCATTAAATTACATGTGTAAATTAAACATTGAAACCACACAAATGCATAACTATATCCTTCAGGTATTTGAGAAAATAAATGGATGAAAAGGCAATTATTTACTGTACTGATAAAAATGGAAGTGATAGATATCATACAATCTTACAAGTTTTCTATTGAAGGAAAACAGGAGACAACAAACTGAAATTAAAGAGGTTCCACTGCACCCCTCACTATCTTGATTGTTGGCTGGTAATGGTCTGGGGTAGGGAGGGAAAGAGTGAGGGGAAACTGGAGAATGTGAGGTCATGTACGAAGCCCTGCAAATTTATTTTTCTATAATAGAAGTACCATTGCCCTGTATGGATTAGAATAATGATAGTCATTTATCTTGATATGTGTTAATTTGTTTTTGAACTTTTGCAGACTTGTAACTTTCTATAGAGTTAACACACACCTCTACAGACTTTTAGTTTTTTTTTTTATATCTAACCACAATCACTGAAAGTTGCAAATGTGAAAAAAGTCAGATGTTTTAATCGAATATGTGTACCTTTTATTGTTTATATAGAATGAACCATTAATATGTGTGTTCATCACGTCGCTTACAGAATTGACCAAATACCCGCTTCCAACCCATCTGTTCTAAAATAGTCATCTGGAAGTTAAATAAGTTGTGTCAACATTTGCTCTCATAGAAGCTACCACTATCGGAACAGCTGATGACTTTCCAGGTAGTAATGAATTATTGGATGGTGCTCTATAGTGATTTACATATACCAGTATATGGATGCTCACCTTATCGGATTTTAGCTGTTTCTTGCCGATGCTGTGATTGATCTGTTTAGTCTGTAGAGGACTAAATAGGTAGCATAAAATGTCTGCTTCAAGTATATAATAAATGCATTATTTCCTTAACACATTCTGTAAACCATCATGTATAACTGTAGAGAGAATCTAAACATTGCCATTGTTTACGAGAAATAGCATTTGTTGTCAAGTACGCAGCTCGTACTAGGTAAAAGAAAAAAACAATAAACTGTTAAGCATAGTGCTATGATAAGGCCATTAATTTTTATTTCCTGGGATACATAAAGAGTCCAGTGCAGTTATAATGAAATATTGGTTTACCAAGAGCTGTTACTTACATTAGAAATAGATGTGTGAGCTAGCTTATGCCTTAGGGGAAGTTAATTAATGCCTTTTCCAGTCTTCTCAGTTAATTATTAAACAACTTTTCAGAAGGAGCAGCCTTTGTTATACATTTAAGTGGTGATTCTTTGGCTACACACAGGTCAGATTTCTAACTTGTATATTAATAATGGTTTCTATGACCATACAAATGGATTTGGATCGTGCAAAAATTGCTTTAAATGATCATGAAAAAAAACCCTCCAAGGGCACCATAAAATTCTTTAAAAACTGTTCTTCCAGTGTTCATTATACCACAGTCAAATTGGAAAGAATACTTGTGTGTTGAACCTGAATAATGAAATGCAGTGTCCTCACACAAAAACTATATATGGATGTAAGAAGAATGGGTAAAT
Organism: Schistocerca piceifrons; assembly: GCF_021461385.2. Lineage (NCBI taxonomy): Eukaryota > Metazoa > Arthropoda > Insecta > Orthoptera > Acrididae > Schistocerca > Schistocerca piceifrons. The sequence goes on from NC_060148.1 coordinate 59,186,025, forward strand.
CACTTGACTGAACAAGCTACAAGGCAGTTTGCTATGGAGTGCACAGCTCTCTCAGCAGGAAGAAACAAGAGCAAATTACACAAGCGGTGTTACGAAGAGTGTTGTCATAATCCTTTCACATTATTTCCACTTTCCTGCAAATTTAACTGAATCCAGTTCATGTCAACTTTCTTCTCATATGGCTGTAACTGTTCAGTTTGTGAAAATTGTACTAAAAATTTATGGCAAGACACTATGAAGCTTTTCTTACTCTAGTTTCTGGTTCGTAAAGTATTCTTGTAACAATTCTTACTGTGAGAGTCCATAAGAATTTGTTCTACGCCCTTCCGGTATCATGGTACATCTATAATTTGCACCACATAATGGAAAGTCACTGCAGATTTGATTCAGAAGTTCAAATGATGAGAGAGATATAAGGTATTTATTGTGCTACACAGTTTTGATTAAGAAATTGTCTCCAGAAAACACTTGTTTTTCTGCTTTCAGATGTATATATAATACTATTGCGAATGTATCTGTTATCCTGTAAATAATGATAAAATAGGATACTCTGCTGTCTGACAAGATGATCAGATGTAAAAAGACTACACTAACAGCTATGTTAAGTTAATTGTGGTCACGAAGACAGGCTACAGCTTACCTGACAGATGACAGTGAAAGCAAATAGCAGTTTCTGCTATCATCTGTAATGTAAATAGTAGTCTGTCTTCCTGCTGGGATAAAGCTATGTGTTATTTAAATTTGTTGTTGATGCTGTGATACATACAGGTTCTGCGTTTTGAAAATTCCAGTAACACTTCGAAGTAAAGTAAACGAGACATTGGTACTTTGTGTTACTGACAGCTTGATGTCATCAGGTTCAGTAAACAGTTTAATTGAATATCTGAGACCAGCCCTTAATTGGAGGAAACCAGCTCTGACAGGTGAATTGTCAACCAACAAATAATTTTAATCTTATCAAAATTACTTAATCATATTTTTTCACTTAATGGGATTGTATGCAGTTTTATTTCTAACACTTTGCTGTGTCATTTTCAACACTGTATTTACCTTTTTTCCTTACATTTCGTCTTCCTATCATTCTTTCTTCAATTGGAATCGGCTTGTCACTGATAAACTGTAACTGAATGCAAACCAGAACTCCTCATCAGTTGGCAACTCGGCAGTTCACATAGCCTGTGTGAGGATTTTCTAGGATATATTGCATGTCATGAGGTTCTGGTTAGGTTATCAAATGACTTTCAATTCAGGGCTACAAAATGTCATATCTGCCACAGTTATGCCACTGGTCACCCCAAAATCAGTTGTCGGCAGAGCGTCTCGTAGTCCTGTCATCTAACGATGGCCACTTCTGACACTGCACGGAGTTACATGTATACGTCTCTCACCCTTTTGTAATCCCAACCTGCGCTCTAGCTCTACCGAGTTGAACCTATTTTTTTTTTTAACACGAAAATTAAATTGAGCAGCACTTGCTGAGTGACCCACTCTATTTGTTGCCTATAATACAGCGGCAGCAACACTGCAGCAACAAGTGACAGATGGCAATGTACAAGCAATTTTAATGAAGCTGTACCACAATGTTCAGGTTGAAAGAAATGGTTTCTACGGTTTTTGATAACTGGGGTGCTGATGTGTAAAACAGCAGTCAGCTTATGAACCTATTGACAGGGCATGTTTAGCATAATTGTCTTCGCAGTTAAGTTTACTTTTTGTAAATCCACATTTAAGGTAATTAGATTTTTCTACATAAATATTCTTCACATCTCCTTTGTTTGCAAAGAATATTAATTCCACATTTATTGAAACCACAATAAGCCACTTCACTTGTTGGAAAGCAATGTGGCATCCATTTCTTTGCTAGATGTGATAGGTGTGATGTCCAGTAAAATTTTGCTCCAACACTATGTCAAATATATCAACAATCTGCTTCCATCATTTCAGAACTTTATTATTCGTCAAAACCTATGAACTGAATGGAATTTTCTCTCGTACTGAATTAAATTAATTAACAATAATGGATGTTAAATAATTAATGATAACAACGTGTGTGTTTTTGACCATGATAAATATTTTATTAACTGTGCCAGGTAAAACAAAGTATTTCTTTAGACAAATGCAGGGATATTTCCCCATCCCCTTTTTCGGTTCTGCCTTTGCTGTTAAGAGTGTGTGCTCTAGGCATGGTGTTTTGGGGCCAAAATATTATAAAAGCAAAGAGATTGGTGTGCCTGAGCATTTGGTAATACTGTGCTGTATTAAGATATACTAACTTTCCATAAAACAAGTTTGTTACATGGAAAGTGTACTAAATAAAATTTGTAGTAGTTCTTTATCCTTTTAGGAAGAACATGTGTATCTTCAGAAGAGATTGAGAATCTTGGATACAAAGAAAAGCAATTGCCCAGCTGCTCTAAACATGAAGTTAAGCAGTTAGTAAATAAACACAGGGATACGAAGGCAAAAGTGAGTATCCAGTCTGGGTTCTGCTTGGAGAAAATTTTAATGACCAGTTGACAGTATGCTTAAAAATTACTTGTTTTTAATGCTCTTAATTAAATAATTGATAAATTTGTTTTGTCCTACAGGTTCTTGCAAGGCTACACAAGGATTTAGCATTGCCAATCCCACCAACTAGTTACTTGCATTACTACTTAACTGTTTCCCAAGCAAGCACACACACACATGGTACCAAACATGTTGAGGCAAGTTGGTACATATGTCCTTCATACATAAATGAAATAAAAAAATTCGTACTCAATGGAGAGACATCTCACAGTCATTAAGTTGGCTCTAGATAGATTTGTTGATAAATTTTGCTGGGACACACATACTGGGTCAAATGAATATTACATTTTACTGCACTGAGAAAGCAATTTACAGTCACATATATCAGACTTTGTACGGTATAAATAAAGTATTGTTTGATGAGACTAGACTGCAGAATTAGGTTGATGAGTGGGATAAGGAATTGAGCAATCACATGATTCATTATAGACATTGTACGGGTGCCAATGGAGAAGTGAAACCATTACTTTTTTGCTGTCAGAGGTGTTGGCAAAGAGATCTTTTGAAGTATGTGGATAATTGTTAGACGCTACATACAAAACAACAACATATGATATTCCTTTATTTTTTATAGCTGTGAAGAGTAATGTGGACTATTTGGTTGTCTCTTTTTTTCATTTTGGTTCACAATGAAAGTTCCATCCATCAAGTGTTAGACATTTTCAAGGACTGGAACCAGGGATTGGAATCCGCTCTACTGGGTTACTGATTTACAGAGTCCATTGGAAACAGGCATGGGGAAGATGGTTGGAAAAAAATGTAATCTTTATGACATTTCTAGATATATGGCAAGAAACTGCAGAATCGTCAACAGAGGGAGGATTTAGAGATCGTATAGGAGAGTTGCAAATGCATGAGGTTTTTCAGAGAAACTAGCATGTGAGGCCATACTTTAAACAACAGTGGCTATTGGTATGTGAAAGATGGATGGAAGTGTTTGAAGACAAGGGCAGGTCTGTAACGACTGACACCACAAATTGGGTTGGAGCTATGAACAAGATTATAAAACATTTTTTCCTAATACACAATACAGACAAGACTTTAACATGGGTTACTAAGGTTAGAGTAAACCAGTTTCTTCCAAGCCTAATTAGAAAGTCCTGTCTGCTGCAGGAATTCTGCCATCAAATCATATAACAAAAATGTTCCACTGTTTTGGCATAAAAAAAAATGAACAAGTCTGTGAAACAGGTCACGCAGCGACATGCCTCAGCAAAAGTTGTGTTAACTGTAAGATCACTGAGTAGGAGATCAGATAGTTCATTTTGTGTGGAGAGTGCATTGTCCAAAAACTGTAATTATTTTGTTAACTTAGATATCCCAGATTCCACATGTGAAGATTTTCAGTGATATAAATACCCATACAAGCATTTCTGTGCAACCTTAATTTTTTATCCAGAGTGGAGTTTTGATAAAACGCCAGAAACCTATAAGAACAGCCCCATATTCTGTCTTGATGAAATGTATGGGGTAGGCTTCAGAAGTGGCTGTACAGTAATTTGATATGAAGGCAGAAGCAGTGATGAAGTAGTTGAGGAGGCTGTTGAAGCAGCTGAGGAGGCTGTCGAGGTTGAGGAGGCTGTCGAGGTCGAGGAGGCTGTCGAAGCCACAAATATAGATGGTCTCGTTGAAACCCCGAATATTCCTTTGCAGCAAGGGAGTTGTGTAAACAGATTTACAATCTACAACTGCAGCAACAGTGAAACATTACAAAAAGTTCTTGAATCACTCAGAAACTTGGTGCAAGATTTACAATTAGCAAACTCTGAAGTTGGCAGTCTCCTGTTAGGAGTGCCATCAAGTTCCAAGAATAAGATCCCAAAACCCATACAGGACCTGGCTTCAAACACATCATAACTTTCCATTTGAAGGGTAAGAAATGAAAGTTTATTTGTATTTTAGATAACTCTAAGTCTATGTAAAATACAAATAACCTCCATCATTTCTGATCCTTGAGATGGAATGCTATGAGGTCTTTATGTTGGGCTCTGATTTTAAACTTTGTTGCACATTTAAATTTCAAAGTAGCAGTAGATAAAATAATATAAAAAGGATAGTTGCTAATCTCCATAAAGTGGAGATGCTCAGTTGCAGAAAGGCCCAACAAAAACTGTTGGGAAGTTAGCTTTTGGCCAACAGGGTTCTTTGTCAAAAATAGACACCAGACGTGCACGACCACAGTCTCTGGTAGCTGGAGCTGAGGCTCCATCTGTGGTTCATTTTTGTGTGTGTGTATTTTGTCCACTTTTGAATAGGGCCTTGTTGGCCAAAAGCTAACGTTCCGACGGTCTTTTTGTTGTGCCTTTCCGCTACTCAGCATCTTCACTATAGGGCGAGTAGCAACTATGCTTTTCTTAATATTGTTACATTCCATACTGGATTTTCCATTGTTCAGTAGATAAAATAGATTTTCTGACGAATTAGACAAGTCGTACTGAGATGTCATACGACTGATGCTGGAACGATTTTGTACTTCTTTTTGCAAGTAAGAATGTACTAGCTCTCACTTGCTTCAATACATTTCTAGTGATTTACACTTGAAACAAAGAAAAAGATAAAGACTGCCCTGTAATTGGACATGTGAGATTGCCCAATATCACACTTTCAGAAGGATACAGTGCTTCCTAGATACGAAATCTGGTCAGCAATGTCATTGGGGACCAAATGAAGTAAGTATTCAGTTTTTCAATTGCTTTGAAAGCTTAATGTGTATCAGTTACCTACATATTGGATAGGTACCTCCTTGGTTCTAATGTTCTTATTGACTTTGCAGAGTTACTGCAGATACCACACAGAAGCAAGTACTGTTAATGGAATGCCAGTAATGTTTATTAGATTCATTTCTAAATAAGTTCTCGGCATTGCAGCTGGTGAGCAGTGTCACCAAGCACCGAAAGAAGAGTATTCAATTTTGGAATTGTGCTCTGAAAACTTCATGTGTATCAGTTATCTTAACGCAGCATAACTCAATTACTTTGTTTTAATGTTGTTAATTTGTTTGTTAGGTTCAGTTATGATGATCTCTGGGCAGTCAATCCATGGGAAAATTCACACCAGGTTGAATCAAGACTGTTCTATTCCAGAGATAGCTTGGAAGATTGATAGTATTGCTGAAGAAATATCATCCATATAGTTTTTCATATGTTTATCAAATTGCCATTTCTAGTAGCACATAAATGTTTGCAACTTGATTGTAATTTGTGAACAAAGTCTCTCGGCAATCCAATAATTCATTGTTCTGAGAAGTATACATCGTCAGCTGGGTAAAGGAAATGCAAATCAGGGTCAATACAACTACCTTATTGACTTCCCACAGAAAAATATTTTCCTCTACTGCTACTTAAAAATTCACATGTGTGAGAAAGGTTTACTAACAGGACCTAGCATAAACATCTCCCTTATTTGTATTTTAGATGGCTCTTATTGTTTGACCCTTCAAATGGAATGCTATGACCTCCTTAATAGTTAATTACCCATGAAAGCACAAGTATATGAACATTACAATGAGAGGGGTCTTAATGCCAGGCCCTGTAAAATTAACGGCATCTTAGTTAATATTATTTGTGGGAATTTAATGTTAGAGCTGTGGGGAGTGCACAAACTTCAGGGTTCACTAACTGAAAATCTTGAACACAGTTGCTGAGCGATTCGAGTACATTTTGCAATGTTTAACTGTTGCTGCAGTTGTATGTGAGATTATAAACCTGTTTAACAACTCCCTCACTTCAGATTGCTGCAAATAAATGGTTCAGGTTTCAATGTGGTGCTCAATATTCGTTTCCTCAAATGTATCCTCATTGTTACTGTCTTCATGTGAAATTACTGTAGAACCACTTCTGAAGCCAACCCCTTACATCTCACCGGGACAGATTTAAGTGCTATTCCTTCAGGTTTCTGGTATTTTATCAAAATCCCACTCTGGATGCAAAATAAAGATTCCACAGAAATGCTTGCATGGGCAATTATATATTTGAAAATCTTCACAATTGCAGTTTGGTAGGGCAAAGCTAACAACATTATTACAGAATGAGATTTTCACTCTGCAGCGGAGTGTGTGCTAATATGAAACTTCCTGGCAGATTAAAACTGTGTGCCCGACCGAGACTCGAACTTGGGACCTTTGCCTTTCGCGGGCAAGTGCTCTACCATCTGAGCTACCGAAGCACGACTCACGCCCGGTACTCACAGCTTTACTTCTGCCAGTATCTCGTCTCCTACCTTCCAAACTTGACAGAAGCTCTCCTGCGGACCTTGCACAACTAGCACTCCTGAAAGAAAGGATATAGCGGAGACATGGCTTAGCCACAGCCTGGGGGATGTTTCCAGAATGAGATTTTCACTCTGCAGCAGAGTGTGCGCTGATATGAAACTTCCTGGCAGATTAAAACTGTGTGCCCGACCGAGGCTCGAACTCGGGACCTTTGCCTTTCGCGGGCAAGTGCTCTACCATCTGAGGTACCGAAGCATGACTTACGCCCGGTACTCACAGCTTTACTTCTGCCAGTATCTCGTCTCCTACCTTCCAAACTTTACAGAACTCTCCTGCGAAACTTGCAGAACTAGCACTCCTGAAAGAAAGGATATTACGGAGACATGGCTTAGCCACAGCCTGGGGGATTTTTCCAGAATGAGATTTTCACTCTGCAGCGGAGTAATACATTAGATGGGATTCCAATCCTTGTTCCAGTCCTTCAAAATACCTTGCACTTCATGAATGGATATTGAATTTTCAACTTGAGTGAATAAAAAACAATGACCAAATAGCCCACATTACTCTACACAGCTTTAAAAAATAAATGCATATGATATGTTATTGTTGTTTTGTATGTCGCATATAACAAACAACTATCCCCATATTCCTTCAAAAGATCTCTTTGCCAACAGCAAAAAAAGTAATGGTTTTACTCCTCCATTGGCATCCATACCATGTCTGTAATAAATCATGTGACTGACTGATTCCTTGTCTCACTCATCAACCTGATTCTGCACTCTAGTATCATCAAACAATGCTTTATTTGGACATTAATGGGTCCAATATATGTGACTACTAATTGTTTTATTCGGCTGTGTAAAATGTAGTATTCACTGTTTTTTTCAGCAGGGTAAAATGTAGTAATCATTGCTGTGTGCCTATTATGCTTACATGAACAGTTTGCTTAGACATTGTGTGATCTTCTGGGGAAATACAAGTATGGGAAAATAAGCTTTCAAACTTCAAAAAAGGGCTATTAGAATAATGAAAGGGGTTCCCTGCAGAGTGTCATGCAGGGAAATATTTAAAGAATTTAAAATAAAGGCTCTTCGTAGCTTATACATCTAAGAATGTGCTTGCTTTCTGAAAACTCATCATGAACTTTCAACATTAAATAATCAGGTTCATAACTATGAAACAAGGAACAGCGATGATTTTCACAGACACACCCAAAAAGGAGCACTCTACCAAAAAAGCGTAAACTACCAGCCCAAAATACTTTTTAGTGCATTGCTTGCTACAATAAAGAAAATTAAAGAATTTCATAAATTCAAGGTAGATCTTAATTTTTACTAACACATAGTTTTTATAACATGGAAGAATATTTGATTATGAAAAAGTAATATTTATAGATAATGATATAAAATATTTGTATTTATTATCCAAGTTTTTGAAACAAATTAAATATAAGAAACTATATTGTAATTGACTGCATCCATACAATGTATATTGTTAAAGGATGAATAAAGAGATTGATTGATTTGACAATGTATGTGTGTCCTAGTGACACTATTATCAACAACTCTATCTAGAGCCAATGTATTGGCTATATGTTGTCATTCCATTATGCACATGAATTGATTATATATATATATATATATATATATAGTTATAATAGAAGGAAACATTCCACGTAGGAAAAATATACCTAAAAACAAAGATGATGTGACTTACCAAATGAAAGCGCTGGCAGGTCGACAGACACATAAATGAACACAAACATACACACAAAATTCAAGCTTTCGCAACAAACTGTTGCCTCATCAGGAAAGAGGGAAGGAGAAGGCAAAACGAAAGGATGTGGGTTTTAAGGGAGAGGGTAAGGAGTCATTCCAGTTCTGGGAGCGGAAAGACTTACCTTAGGGGGAAAAAAGGACGGGTATACACTCGCGCACACACACACATATCCATCCACACATATACAGACACAAGCAGACATATTTAAAGACAATGAGTTTGGGCAGAGATGTCAGTCGAGGCAGAAGTGCAGAGGCAAAGATGTTGTTGAATGACAGGTGAGGTATGAGTGGCGGAAACTTGAAATTAGCGGACATTGAGACCTGGTGGATAACGGGAAGAGAGGATATATCAAAGAGCAAGTTCCCATCACCGGAGTTTGGATGGGTTGGTGTTAGTGGGAAGTATCCAGATAACCCGGACGGTGTAACACTGCGCCAAGATGTGCTGGCCGTGTACCAAGGCATGTTTAGCCACAGGGTGATCCTCATTACCAACAAACACTGTCTGCCTGTGTCCATTCATGCGAATGGACAGTTTGTTGCTGGTCATTCCCACATAGAATGCATCACAGTGTAGGCAGGTCAGTTGGTAGATCACGTGGGTCCTTTCCAACGTGGCTCTGCCTTTGATTGTGTACACCTTCCGGGTTACAGGACTGGAGTAGGTGATGGTGGGAGGGTGCATGGGACAGGTTTTACACCGGGGACGGTTACAAGGGTAGGAGCCAGAGGGTAGGGAAGGTGGTTTGGGGATTTCATAGGGATGAACTAAGAGGTTACGAAGGTTAGGTGGATGGCGGAAAGACACTCTTGGTGGAGTGGGGAGGATTTCGTGAAGGATGGATCTCATTTCAGGGCAGGATTTGAGGAAGTCGTATCCCTGCTGGAGAGCCACATTCAGAATCTGATCCAGTCCCGGAAAGTATCCTGTCACAAGTGGGGCACTTTTGTGATTCTTCTGTGGGAGGTTCTGGGTTTGAGAGGATGAGGAAGTGGCTCTGGTTATTTGCTTCTGTACCTGTTCGGGAGGGTAGTTGCGATATGCGAAAGCTGTTGTCAGGTTGTTGGTGTAATGATTCAGGGATTCCAGACTGGAGCAGATTCGTTTGCCACGAAGACCTAGGCTGTAGGGAAGGGACCGTATGATGTGGAATGGGTGCCAGCTGTCATAATGGAGGTACTGTTGCTTGTTGGTGGGTTTGATGTGGACGGACGTGTGAAGCTCGCCATTGGACAGGTGAAGGTCAACATCAAGGAAAGTGGCATGGGATTTGGAGTAGGACCAGGTGAATCCGATGGAACCAAAGGAGTTGAGGTTGGATTAAATTCTGGAGTTCTTCTTCACTGTGAGTCCAGATCATGAAGATGTCATCAATAAATCTGTACCAAACTTTGGGTTGGCAGGCCTGGGTAACCAAGAAGGCTTCCTCTAAGTGACCCATGAATAGGTTGGCGTACGAAGGGGGCATCCTGGTACCCATGGCTGTTCCCTTTAATTGTTGGTATGTCTGGTCTTCAAAAGTGAGGAAGTTGTGGGTCAGGATGAAGCTGGCTAAGGTAATGAGGAAAGAGGTTTTAGGTAGGGTGGCAGGTGATCGTCGTGAAAGGAAGTGCTCCATCGCAGCAAGGCCCTATACATGCGGGACATTTGTGTATAAGGAAGTGGCATCAATGGTTACAAGGATGGTTTCTGGGGGTAACGGATTGGGTAAGAATTCCAGGCGTTCGAGAAAGTGGTTGGTGTCTTTGATGAAGAATGGGAGACTGCATGTAATGGGTTGAATGTGTTGATCTACGTAGGCAGAGATACGTTCTGTGGGGGCTTGGTAACCAGCTACAATGGGGCGGCCGGGATGATTGGGTTTGTGAATTTTAGGAAGAAGGTAGAAGGTAGGGGTGCGGGGTGTCGGTGGGGTCAGGAGGTTGATGGAGTCAGGTGAAAGGTTTTGTAGGGGGCCTAAGGTTCTGAGGATTCCTTGAAGCTCTGCCTGGACATCAGGAATGGGATTACCTTGGCAAACTTTGTATGTGGTGTTGTCTGAAAGCTGACGCAGTCCCTCAGCCACATACTCCCGACGATCAAGTACCACGGTCGTGGAACCCTTGTCCGCCGGAAGAATGACGATGGACCGGTCAGCCTTCAGATCACGGATAGCCTGGGCTTCAGCAGTGGTGATATTGGGAGTAGGATTAAGGTTTTTTAAGAAGGATTGAGAGGCAAGGCTGGAAGTCAGAAATTCCTGGAAGGTTTGGAGAGGGTGATTTTGAGGAAGAGGAGGTGGGTCCCGCTGTGACGGAGGACGGAATTGTTCCAGGCAGGGTTCAATTTGGATAGTGTCTTGGGGAGTTGGATCATTAGGGGTAGGATTAGGATCATTTTTCTTCGTGGCAAAGTGATACTTCCAGCAGAGAGTACGAGTGTAGGACAGTAAATCTTTAACGAGGGCTGTTTGGTTGAATCTGGGAGTGGGGCTGAAGGTGAGGCCTTTGGATAGGACAGAGGTTTCCGATTGGGAGAGAGGTTTGGAGGAAAGGTTAACTACTGAATTAGGGTGTTGTGGTACCAGATTGTGTTGATTGGAATTTTGAGGTTTTGGAGGGAGTGGAGCTGGAAGTGGGAGATTGAGTAGTTGGGAGAGACTGGGTTTGTGTGCAATGAGAGGTGGTTGAGATTTGCTGGAAAGGTGGTGAAGGGTGAGTGAGTTGCCTTTCCGGAGGTGGGAAACCAGGAGATTGGATAGTTTTTTGAGGTGAGTCACAACTTTCATTTGGTAAGTCACATCATCTTTGTTTTATATATAGTTATAATAGAAGGAAACATTCCACGTAGGAATTCTGTGGGAGGTTCCTCATCCTCTCAAACCCAGCACCTCCCACAGAAGAACCACAAAAGTGCCCCACTTGTGACAGGATACTTTCCGGGACTGGATCAGATTCTGAATGTGGCTCTCCAGCAGGGATACGACTTCCTCAAATCCTGCCCTGAAATGAGATCCATCCTTCATGAAAACCTCCCCACTCCACCAAGAGTGTGTTTCTGCCATCCACCTAACCTTCGTAACCCGTTAGTTCATCCCTATGAAATCCCCAAACCACCTTCCCTACCCTCTGGCTTCTACCCTTGTAACCGCCCCCTGTGTAAAACCTGTCCCATGCACCCTCCCACCACCACCTACCCCAGTCCTGTAACCCGGAAGGTGTACACAATCAAAGGCAGAGCCACATGTGAAAGCACCCACGTGATCTACCAACTGACCTGCCTACACTGTGATGCATTCTATGTGGGAATGACCAGCAACAAACTGTCCATTCGCATGAATGGATACAGGCAGACAGGGTTTGTTGGTAATGAGGATCACCCTGTGGCTAAACATGCCTTGGTGCACAGCCAGCACATCTTGGCGCAGTGTTACAATGTCTGGGTTATCTGGATACTTCCCACCAACACCAACCTATCCGAACTCCGGAGATGGGAACTTGCTCTTCAATATATCCTCTCTTCCCGTTACCCACCAGGCCTCAATCTCCGGTAATTTCAAGTTGCCGCCACTCATACCTCACCTGTCATTCAACAACATCTTTGCCTCTGCAATTCTGCCTCGACTGACATCTCTGCCCCAACTCTTTGTCTTTAAATATGTCTGCTTGTGTCTGTATATGTGTGGATGGATATGTGTGTGTGTGCGAGTGTATACCCGTCCTTTTTTCCCGCTAAGGTAAGTCTTTCCGCTCCCGGGACTGGAATGACTCCTTACCCTCTCCCTTAATGCCCAAATCCTTTCGTCTTCCCCTCTCCTTCCCTCTTTCCTGATGAGGCAACAGTTTGTTGCGAAAGCTTGAATTTTGTGTGTATGTTTGTGTTTGTTTGTGTGTCTATCGACCTGCCAGCGCTTTTGTTCGGTAGGTCACCTCATCTTTGTTTTATATATATATATGTGTGTGTGTGTGTGTGTGTGTGTGTGTGTGTGTTATAGAAAAGTTTTCAAATTTTCTGTACAAACTCTAAACTGTTCCTCAGTTGGTGATTGTGGAAGATATTGCCATAGCCACAGTATTGATCCACTGTCAGGTAATAAACTTAAGATTTCCCTCCAGTATGTGCCAAGTCAAGTAAAACTGTGGTTGAAGAAACATTTTCCATTCTTAAACTGAGTATTTGTAACCCACTATGTTAGATTCCAGTCAATGTGTAAATACTTAAAAATGTTTAATGCCTCACTGATGACACTTTATACAATTTCAATTTTTGAAGGCTATTCTGTGTTAAATAAGTTACATTCTGAATTATCCATTCAAGCTTATTATTTGCAACATGAAAGATGGATTTATGTTCAAGTAATACTTTTAACCTTGATGGTGGTAAGGTATAATCATATGTAAATGCCCACTGAAATAGAATAATTTTTATATTTTTTATTTGTGTATTATAGTTCTATTGCTTGATGACCTGAGTCATCACCTGTATAAGATATTATCATTTCACTGGAAATGAGGCAGTAATAGATCAGAAATTGTGTACAGAAGATACCTAAATTAGTAAGGTATTTACTGAGGATTATTCACCAAAGCTGACAAAACAGCCAGCATTCAGTAGTACTACATAATTGTGATGCCTCAGTAAAAACCTTGAACCTTTTAACTAGTTTAGTCTAGCAGGTGCAAATTATATTCATCAAGGTATGTTTCACATGAGACTAAGGAACCTCTCAGCCTTGAATGTTGCACTCTGCTGCTATGTTTTCCTTTTAGATTTATTAAATTTCTTAGAGGCTTCTGTTACAAACACTACCAATTCACATAAGTGACTGATATTCCTTATGTATCACAACCTTCTTTCAGCTTCACCCTGTCATTGCTGGTAACTTACCATGGAAAAGTAGATTTGTTACTCCAAATAGTAGCCACATTAAGGAAGATTAAGAAACAAGTCATTTACAAACTAGTGAAAAAGCAGGCACAGTTCCCCAAAAGTATAAAGGGATGCCATAAGTAGTCACTTTTATTCGATTAAGCTCTTTCTGTAACCTGTCTGGAGATTTCAGCCAGCTGCATCCTACTGTAGACAGATGATAAATACCTGGTTGCAAGTGATGAATCCAATTTCTGTAACAGCAAAGTGAAACAGGCTAACTCAAAAACATTACTGTTATATGGCCAGAGCATAAAAAAATCTGGTCAGTAACTGCCTGTTTATGGACCAGTTTCCAAAAAATACACTGTGTCAAGACATTCAGAATTGATCACCATCTTTCTTAATATTTTTAATGCAGCAGGAGGAATAGGGATTGCTTAACTTACCTTTATACTAAGATACGTTACAGATAGTATATAAAATTATCATGCAAAACAATCGAGATTGGGAATAAGAGCTCTTACTTCACCTGATTACTATAACAATAGAAATTAATTTGAATACAGTATTATAGTAGGCAGATGAAAACTAGGTGGGAGATAGACTAAGAGAATAATTTAAAAGTGTAATGAAAGACATGCACCCAAACAAGACCCCTGGAGTAAACAACATTCCCTCACATTTATGGAGATCCTTCAGACAGACAGCCAAGTCAAGCTATTCCATCTGGTGTGCAAGATAAGAGACAAGCGAAATACCTTCACACTTCAGAAGGAAGTAATAATTCCAATTCCAAAAAGGCCAGGTACTGAAAGTTGAGAATATTACAGAACTATCAGTATGGCAAGTCATGGTTGCAGTTTGACACAAATTAACTACAGAAGAGTGGAAAAACTGGTAGATGCCAATTGGCCTCAGGAAAGGTCGCTTTGTTATCCAGAAAAAGTAGCAACACATGAGGCAGTATTGGCCCTATGGAAAATCTTACAAGTGACTGTTGGCTGGACTATACATTTCAAAATTCTGATGGTAGCAAGGATAAAATACAAAGACTAAAATTTGCACACTAGGATGAAAAAAGGCATGAAAGGTGTGTAGTACTTGGGAAGGGAGTGAAGTATGGTAGAAGGCAAAACCACGGCTTACAGTAAGTTCAAAGGGATGTCATTTCTGTTAGATTGAAAAATCAATGGACGGATAACATTCTACGAGTTGGGGTGTGTAATGTCAGAAGCTTGAACGTGGTAGGGAAACTAGAAAATCTGAAAAGGGAAATGCAAAGGCAAAGCCTAGAAATAGTAGTGGTCAGGGAAGTGAAGTGGAAAGAAGACAAGAATTTCTGGTCGGATGAGGATAGGGTAATACCAACAGCAGCAGAAAATGGTATAATGGGAGTAGAATTTGTTATGAATAGGACCCTAGGGCAGAGAGTGTGTTACTGTGAACAGTTCAGTGATAGGCTTGTTCTTATCAGTATTGACAGCAAACTAACACCGACAATGATAGTTCAGGTATACATGCCGATGTCACAAGCTGAAGGTGAAGAGATGGAGAAAGTGTGTGAGGATATTGAAACGTTGATACGGTACGTAAAGGGATATGAAAATCTAATAGTCATGGGAGATGGGAATGCAGTTGTAGGGAAAGGATTAGAAGTACACGTTACAGGAGAATGTGGGCTTGGGACAAGGAATGAGAGAGGAGAAAGACTAATCGAGTTCAGTAACAAGTTTCAGCCAGCAATAGTAAATACACTGTTCAAGAATCACAAGAGGTGGAGGTATACTTGGAAAAGGCCAGATGATATGGGAAGATTTCAGTCAGACAGAGATTCTGAAATCAGATACTGGACAGTAAGGTGTACCCAGGAGCAGATAAAGACTCAGATAACAATATAGTAGGGATGAAGAGTAGGCTGAAGTTGAAGACATTAGTCAGGAAGAATCAACCCGCAAAGAAGTGGGATATGGAAGTACTGAGGAATGACGAGATGGGTTGAAATTCTCTAAGGCTCTAGATACAGCAATAAGGAGTAGCTCCATAGGCAATACAGTTGAAGAGGAATGAACATCTCTAAAAAGGGCGATCACAGAAGTTGAAAAGTAAAACATAGGTACAATGATG
The DNA here is from genome assembly GCF_021461385.2 of Schistocerca piceifrons. NCBI lineage: Eukaryota > Metazoa > Arthropoda > Insecta > Orthoptera > Acrididae > Schistocerca > Schistocerca piceifrons. Next base: position 59,201,560 of record NC_060148.1, read on the forward strand.
TAACTGCGAAGAAACCATGGGTAACAAAAGAAATATTTCAACTGATCGATGAAAGTAGAAAGTACAAAAATGTTCCGGGGAAACTCAGGAACAGAGAAATAAAAGTCGCTGAGGGATGGATTAAATAGGAAGTGGGGAAGCTAAGACAAAATGTCTGCAGGAAAAATGCGAAGACATTAAAAAAGAAATGACTGTTGGAAGGGCAGACTCAGCATACAGGAAAGTCAAAACAAACTTCGGTGACATTAAAAGAAAGGGTGATAACATTAAGAGTGCAACAGGAATTCAACTGTTAAATGCAGAGGAGAGAGTGCAGGTAGTTGGAAAGATTACAGTGAAAGCCTCTATGAGGGGGAAGATTTGCCTGATGTGATGGAAGAAGAAACAGGAGCCAATTTAGGAGAGGTAGGGGATCCAGTATTAGAATCAGGATTTGAAAGTGCTTTGGGGGACTTAAGATAAAATAAGGCAGTAGAGATAGATAATGTTGCTTCAGAATTTCTAAAATCATTGGGGGAAGTGGCAACAAAACCACCGTTCACATTGGTGTGTAGAATGTATGAGTCTGGCGACATACCAGATGATTTTTGGAAAAGTGTGATCCATACAATTCCAAAGACGGCAAGAGCTGACAAGTGTGAGAATTATTGCACAATCAGCTTAACAGCTCGTACATCCAATTTGCGTACAAGAATAATATACAGAAGAATGGAAAAGAAAATTGAGAATGCACTACATGACCATCATTTTGGCTTTAGAAAAGGTAAAGGCACGAATATCTATCCGTGGTCTAGGGGTAGCGTCTTTGATTTATAATAAAAACGTTTTTGGTCCCGGGTTCGATCCCCTCCACTACCTAAATTTTGATAAATAATCAGCATTGCCGGCCGAAGACTTCCGGCATAAGAAGTCAGTCTCATTCTGCCAATGGCCTTGTCAAAGAGGGCGGAGGAGCAGATAGAGGTTCAGGGCACTATCTTGTCCTAGGGGCGGGAAATTGCCCCTAAAGGCAGAAGAATCAGCAATGATCAGCGACAAGAGGATGCAGAAGGCAATGGAAACCACTGCATTAAAGACACGTAACGTGTATCCACAGGACATGTGGCCTGTAATTGAAGAAGTGTCATGATGATCTCTCCATTGGCAAAAGATTCCGGTATAGTCCCCCATTCGGATCTCCGGGTGGTGTCTGCCAAGGGGGGAGGGGGGGGGGGGTTACTATGAGAAAAAGATTGAATAATCAACGAAAGGATAACATACTACGAGTCGGGGTATGGAATGTCAGAAGCTTGAACGTGGTAGGGAAACTAGAAAATCTGAAAAGGGAAATGCAAAGGCTCAATCTAGATATAGTAGGGGTCAGTGAAGTGAAGTGGAAGGAAGACAAGGATTTCTGGTCAAATGAGTATCGGGTAATATCAACAGCAGCAGAAAATGGTATAACTGGTGTAGGATTCGTTATGAATAGGAAGGTAGGGCAGAGCGTGTGTTACTGTGAACAGTTCAGTGACCGGGTTGTTCTAATCAGAATCGACAGCAGACCAACACCGACAACGATAGTTCAGGTATACATGCCGACGTCGCAAGCTGAAGATGAACAGATAGGGAAAGTGTATGAGGATATTGAAAGGGTAATGCAGTATGTAAAGGGGGATGAAAATCTAATGGTCATGGGCGACTGGAATGCAGTTGTAGGGGAAGGAGTAGAAGAAAAGGTTACAGGAAAATATGGGCTTGGGACAAGGAATGAGAGAGGAGAAAGACTAATTGAGTTCTGTAACAAGTTTCAGCTAGTAATAGCAAATACCCTGTTCAAGAATCACAAGAGGAGGAGGTATACTTGGAAAAGGCCAGGAGATACGGGAAGATTTCAATTAGATTTTCAAATTGCAAAAACGTGCTATTCGGATAATGACCCACAGCCCACCTCAAACACATTGTAGGCCCCTTTTTGAAGCATTGAAAATTTTAACAATTCTATCATTATACATTCTGAAATGTCTGTTGGTGATCAAAAGAAATCAGGACAAAATGAAAACCAATACAGACTTCCATAATTACAATACACGGCAATGTAAAGATCTCCACATACAAGCTGTAACAAGGACCCGAAGCCAGAAACATGTATGTAATCAAGGCATCAAACTTTTTAATGCACTACCAAAACATATCAAAGAGCTGGAAAATGAGGATAAATTTAAAACTGTTCTAAAGAACCACATGCTTGACAAATGCTATTACAGCATAAGTGAATATCTCTGCGCAACTGTATAAAATATATGTTTAAGTTAATGTGACAAATGAAATTACATCAGTGCATAATAAATCATGTTATAAAAACACTTATTAGTTGTATATTGTATTAAACATTAGATAGATTAGTATGAATTCAGCACAGATACAAATTTTGTAAAGATATTATATAGTTGTTAAAATGTACCCTGACAAATCCTATATCACAAATGTGATCATTGGGAATATAATAAATAAATAAATAAATCATGGTCAGACAGAGATTCCGAAATCAGATACTGGATTGTAAGGTGTACCCAGGAGCAGATATAGACTCAGATCACAATATAGTAGTGATGAAGAGTAGGCTGAAGTTCAAGACATTAGTCAGGAAGAATCAATACGCAAAGAAGTGGGATACGGAAGGACTAAGGAATGATGAGATATGTTTGAAGTTCTCTAACGCTATAGATACAGCAATAATGAATAGCGCAGTAGGCAGTACAGTTGAAGAGGAATGGACATCTCTAAAAAGGGCCATCACAGAAGTTGGGAAGGAAAACATAGGTACAAAGAAGGTAGCTGCGAAGAAACCATGGGTAACAGAAGAAATACTTCAGTTGAGTGATGAAAGGAGGAAGTACAAACATGTTCCGGGAAAATCAGGAATACAGAAGTACAAGTCGCTGAGGAATGAAATAAATAGGAAGTGCAGGGAAGCTAAGAAGAAATGGCTGCAGGAAAAATGTGAAGACATTGAAAAAGATATGATTGTCGGAAGGACAGACTCAGCATACAGGAAAGTCAAAACAACCTTTGGTGACATTAAAAGCAACGGTGGTAACATTAAGAGTGCAATGGGAGTTCCACTGTTAAATGCAGAGGAGAGAGCAGATAGGTGGAAAGAATACATTGAGAGCCTCTATGAGGGTGAAGATTTGTCTGATGTGATAGAAGAAGAAACAGGAGTCGATTTAGAAGAGATAGGGGACCCAGTATTAGAATCGGAATTCTAAAGAGCTTTGGAGGACTTACGGTCAAATAAGGCAGAAGGGATAGATAACATTCCATCAGAATTTCTAAAATCACTGGGGGAAGTGGCAACAAAACGACTATTCACGTTGGTGTGTAGAATATATGAGTCTGGCAACATACCATCTGACTTTCGGAAAAGCATCATCCACACAATTCCAAAGACGGCAAGAGCTGACAAGTGTGAGAATTATCGCACAATCAGCTTAACAGCTCATGCATCGAAGCTGCTTACAGGAATAATATACAGGAGAATGGAAAAGAAAATTGAGAATGCGTTCGACAATATAAAATGGTGCAAGCTGTTCGAGATTCTGAAAAAAGTAGGGGTAAGCTATAGGGAGAGACGGGTCATATACAATATGTACAACAACCAAGAGGGAATAATAAGAGTGGACAATCAGGAACGAAGTGCTCGTATTAAGAAGGGTGTAAGACAAGGCTGTAGCCTTTCGCCCCTACTCTTCAATCTGTACATCGAGGAAGCAATGATGGAAATAAAAGAAAGGTTCAGGAGTGGAATTAAAATACAAGGTGAAAGGATATCAATGATACGATTCGCTGATGACATTGCTATCCTGAGTGAAAGTGAAGAAGAATTAAATGATCTGCTGAACGGAATGAACCGTCTAATGAGTACGCAGTATGGTTTGAGAGTAAATCGGAGAAAGACAAAGGTAATGAGAAGTAGTAGAAATGAGAACAGTGAGAAACTTAACATCAGGATTGATGGTCACGAAGTCAATGAAGTTAAGGAATTCTGCTACCTAGGCAGTAAAATAACCAATGATGGACGGAGCAAGGAGGACATCAAAAGCAGACTCGCTATGGCAAAAAAGGCATTTCTGGCCAAGAGAAGTCTACTAATATCAGATACCGGCCTTAATTTGAGGAAGAAATTTCTGAGGATGTACGTCTGGAGTACAGCATTGTATGGTAGTGAAACATGGACTGTGGGAAAACCGGAACAGAAGAGAATCGAAGCATTTGAGATGTGGTGCTATAGACTAATGTCGAAAATTAGTTGGACTGATAAGGTAAGGAATGAGGAGGTTCTACGCAGAATTGGAGAGGAAAGGAATATGTGTAAAACACTGATAAGGAGAAAGGACAGGATGATAGGACATCTGCTTAGACATGAGGGAATGACTTCCATGGTACTAGAGGGAGCTGTAGAGGGCAAAAACTGTAGAGAAAGGTAGAGATTGGAATATATCCAGCAAATAATTGAGGACATGGGTTGCAAGTGCTACTCTGAGATGAAGAGGTTAGCACAGGAAAGGAATTCGTGGCGGGCCGCATCAAACCAGTCAGTAGACTGATGATCAAAAAAAAAAAAAAAAAGGCACGAGAGGCAATTCTGATGTTGCGGATAATAATGGAAACAAGACTAAAGAAAAATCAAGACACGTTCATAGGATTTGTCGACCTGGAAAAGTGTTCGACAATGTAAAACGGTGCAAGATGTTCGAAATTCTGAGAAAAGTAGGGGTAGGCTATAGGGAGACACATGTATATAAAATATGTACAACAGACAAGAAGGAATAGTAAGAGTGGATGACCAAGAACGAAGTGCTCATATTAAAAAGGGTGTAAGACAATGGTGTAGTCTTTTACCGCTACTGTTCAATCTCTACATTGAGGAAGCAATGATGGAAATAAAAGAAAGGTTCAGGAGTGGAATTAAAATTCAGGGTGAAAGGATATCAATGATATGATTCGGTGATGACATTGCTATCCTGAATGAAAGTGAAGAAGAATTACATGATCTGCTGAATGGAATGAACAGTCTAATGAGTACAGAGTATAGATTGAGAGTAAATCGAAGAAAGACGATGGTAATCAGTAGTAGAAATGAGAACAGCGAGAAACTTAACATAAGGATTGATGCTCACAAAGTAGATGAAGTGAAGGAACTCTGCTACCTAGGCAGTAAAGTAACCAATGATGGACAGAGCAAGGAGGACATCAAAAGCTGGCAAAAAGGGCATCCCTGGCCAAGAGGGTAAGTTGTTCAACAATATTCTAATTAGACACTTGGGCTGGATTGCTGAGAACCTGAAGCTGCCGAATTGTTACCGTTTTTCTTTTTTTTACATTTGTGATGTTTATTTTTTGTATTCACTTATGTATATTGTGCTTTATGTTTTTTGATTTGGACACAATTAATAAATAAATATAGTAGTGTTTCATGTACTTCTTACCAAGAGAAAATCTGAAAGTCAAAGATTTCTAGGCATGTGGTTTCCTCATTAAAAAAAAACCCCAGCTTACACATTTCTTATTACACTGAAGAGCGAAAGAAACTGGTACATCTGCATAATATCGTGCTGGTCCCCCGGGAATGCTCAAAGTGCTGCGTCACGAGGTGGCACGGACTCGACTAATGTCAGAAGTTGTGCTGGACAGAACTGACACCGTGGATCCTGCAGGGCTGTCCATCAATTCGTAAGAGTATGAGGGGTTGGAAATCCCCTCTGAACACCACGTTGCAAGACATTCCAGACACGATCGACAGTGTTCATGTCTGTGGAGTTTGGTGGGCAGAGGAAGTGTTTAAACTCAGAAGAGTGTTCCCAGAGCCAGTCCGTAGCAATTGTCATGCTGGAATTGCCAAAGTCCGTCAGAATGCACAATGGACATGAATGAACGCTGCACACACCTCACACTATTACAGGACCTCCACCAGCTTGAAGAGTGCTCTGCTGACAAGCAGAGTCCACAGATTCACGAGCTCATCTCCATACCTGTACACGTACATCCGCTCGATACCATTTGAAACGAGACACGTTCATAATGGCAACACGTTTCCAGTTATCAACATTCGAATGTCAGTGTTGACATGCTCGGCGAGAAGTAAAGCTTCGTGTCGTGCAGTCATCTAGGGTGCACGAGTGAGACTTCAGCTCCGAAAGCCCATATCGATGATGTTTTGTTGAACGGTTCACGTGGAGATGCTAGTTGATGGCCCAGCATTGAAATGTCGAACGATTCTCGTCAGTCGTCATTGGTCCCATTCTTGCAGGATCTTTTTCTGGCCGCAGCAATGTCAGAGATTTGATGTTTTGCCAGATTCCTGATATTCACGGTACACACACGAAACGGTCGTACGAGAAATCCCCACTTCACCGCGACCTCAGAGCTGTTATGTCCCACCGATTGTGCGCCGACTATGACACCACATTCAAACTCACTCAAATCTCGGTAACCTGCTATTGTAGAAGCAGTAACAGATCTAACAATTGGGCCAGACTCTTATGGTCTTATATAGGCATTGCTGAGTGCAGTTTCGTATTCTGCCTGTATTTGAATACGCATGCCTGTACCTGTGTCTTTGGCGTTTCAGTATATTTTCTTCAGGTATGCTCAGAAAGACATTACCATTTGCCCCAGCATCCTTGGCCCTCTTTAGAAATAAACAGACATCCTTACGGAGGAAGACGAGCTGCCATGGGTCGAACAGTGGGAAAGCTGAGAGCGTGACATGTAGGGCGGAACTGCACATCGTACGGACAGACCCACTGACGGCCGTATTTCATTGCGAGCGGCAGTCGTCGGAGCAGGCCTGTTCTCCAGCAGAGTTAACCTGCTGCAAACGTAGCCTCGCACTTGTGCTGAGAGTTGTCGCACGCTCAGTTGTCGGCCACCCGTGCACACCGCGTGCTCGTTACTATGTTGCACAAGTATCGACGAGAGTTTGGATGCTCTGATTACCGTGGTTCAATTCACGAGGTGAGTTCATTCTACCCACAGCATCCATTTCTCTAGTTGTTACTTAGCCACGTACCTTTGCTGACTGTGTCATGTAGTGACTTTGTCCCAATCTGCTGGAAATACTAAAGTGTCGACAAAGGACGCCTTATGTGTGTGACACGCCAGTTACTCCTTCCTGTTTTTCTTTCCCCATTTTCGTAGTGCTCACCTTGACCAACTGTGGACTAAGAGTTTCTGCAGTGCTGGCAGGAACAGTTGTGCCTACAGAAGGAGCAGCAACATAAGCACATTCCGAAGCTGGTAATCCAGAAAGTGAATTCGCTTTGCTCCCTTGCTTCACTGGTGGGTGGCCACCCACACATGGACCTACAGTCAGCCTGGTTGATGGGGCTACTTATTATTACCCTGCAGTGTCGTCTATACCTGGTGCTGCAACAGAACTTCTTTATTTAATAAAACTCATTTTGTAAAGCAGAACTTTTTAATTTTTCTAATCATTTAGGCACATACTTAAAGTTTTCTTTTACACCGTTTTGAAATTCTTATGGACTGGGCGGTTTTTTAGGTTAGAGGGTCTCGAAAAACACAAGAAGGGCTTCAGTCACAAAGGGTGCAGGCTGAACACAGGAAGAACGTAAATACAGGCACCATTGGTATAACTGTTGTAAATTGTAGCTGTGTTGGGAAAGTACCACAGCTCCGAGCGCTAATAGAAGGCAGTGATGCTTAAATCGTTATAGGCACTGAAAGCTGGCTAAAGCCAGATATAAGCTCAGCCAAAATTTTTGCGAAGAACCTAACAGTGTTCCGAAAGGATAGGCTACACACGGTTGGCGGTGGCGTGTTTGTTGCTGTTAGAAGTAGTTTAACTTGTCACGAAATTGAAGTAGATACTTCCTGTGATTTAGTATGGGCAGAGGTCATTGTTGGCAACTGGGATAATATAATAATTGGATCCTTTTACCGATCTGCCAAATCAGATAATACAGTTACTAAAAGGTTCAGAGAAAACTTGAGTTTGATTTCAAACACGTCCCCTACTTGTACATTAATAGTCGGTGGTGACCTTAATTTACCCTCGATATGTTGGCGAAAATACATGTTTAATTCCGGAGGTACGCATGAAATATCAACCCAAATTGTGCTAAACGCATTCTCTGAAAGTTATTTCGATCAGTTAGTCATGAGCTCACACGAATAGGAAACGGTTGTGAAAACACACTTGACCTCTTAGCTACAAATAATCCTGAGTTAATAACGAGCATCAAAACGGTTACATGGATCAGTGAACACAGGGTTGTTGTAGCGAGATTGAATATTGTAATCCCCAAATTCACGAAAGATATTAATTCACTTGACGCCTTCCTGAGAGACATTCTCCACTCTTTCCAAATTAATAATATAAGTGTAGACCAGATGTGGCTTAAATTCAAAGACATAGTATCGGCTACAGTTGAGAGATCTATAACAAATAAATTAACAAACGACGAAGCTGATCCTCCTTGGTACACAAAACAGGTTAGAACACTGTTGCAGAAACAACGAATTAAACATGCCAACTTTAGCCGACCGCGTGGCCGAGCAGTTCTAGGCGCTTCAGTCTGGACCTCGCGACCGCTACGGTCGCAGGTTTGAATCCTGCCTCGGGCTTGGGTGTGTGTGATGTCCTTAGGTTAGTTAGGTTTAAGTAGTTCTAGGGGACTGATGACCTCAGATGTTAAGTCCCATAGTTCTCAGAACCATTTGAACCATGCCAAATTGAAACATCCGCAAAATCCCCAAGATTGGCGATCTTTTACAGAAGCTCGAAATTTAACGCGGACTTCAATGCAAGATGCCTATAACAGTTTTCACAACTAAACTTTGTCTCGAAACCTGGCAGAAAATCCAAAGAGATTCTGGTCGTATGTGAAGTATGTTAGCGGCATGAAACAATCATTGCCTTCTCTGCACTATAGCGATGGATATACTATCGAAGACAGTGCTGCCAAAGCAGAGCTACTGAACACAGCCTTCCGAAATGCCTTCACAAAAAAAGATGAAGTAAATATTCCAGAACTCGAATCGAGAGCAGCAGCCAACACGAGTAACGTAGAAGTAAATATCCTCGGAGTAGTGAAGCAGCTTAAATCACTTAATAAACGCAAGTCTTCTGGTCCAGACTGTACACCAATTAGCTTCCTTTTGGAGTACGCTGATGCAGTAGCTCCATACTTAACAATCATATACAACCGTTCGTTCGACGAAAGGTGCGCACTCAAAGACTGGAAAGTTGCACAGGTCACACCAATATTCAAGAAAGGTAGTAGAAGCAATCCACTAGATTACAGGTCTATATCGTTAACGTCGATATGCAGCATGATTTTAGAACATATATTGTGTTCGATGAAACACAACTGGCTCTTTATTCACATGAAGCGATGAGTGCTATTGACAAGGGTTTTCAGATCGATTCCATATTTCTGGATTTCCAAAAGGCTTTTTGTCACTGTACCACACAAGCAGCTCATAGTGAAATTGCGTGCTTGTGGAGTATCGTCTCAGTTATGTGACTGGATTTGTAATTTCCTGTCAGAGAGGTCACAGTTTGTAGTAACTGACGGAAAGTCATCGAGTAAAACAGAAGTGATTGCTTGCGTTCTCCCGGGTAGTGCTATAGGCTCTTTGCTGTGCTTTATATATGTAAACGATTTGGGAGACAAACTGAGCAGCTGTCTTCGGTTGTTTGTAGATGACGCTGTCGTTTACCGACTAATAAAGTCATCAGAAGATAAAAGAACCTGCAAAACGATTTAGAAAAGATATCTGAATGTCGTGATAAGTTGCATTTGACCGTAAATAACGAAATGTGTGAGGTCATCCACGTGAGTGCTAATAGGAACTCGTTAAACTTCGGTTACACGATAAATCGGCCTAATCCAAAAGCCGTAAATTCAACTAAATATCTAGGTATTACAATTACGAAGAACCCATAGAAAATGTTGTGAGGACGTCTAACCAAAGACTGTTTTTTATTGGATGGACACTTAGAAAATGTAACAGACCTACTAAGGAGACTGCCTACACTATCGCGAAATATGGGAGAGAGTGTCACAGAAATGATACAGGATTTGGGATGGACATCATTCAAAGAAAGGCGTTTTTCGTTGCGACGGAATCTTCTCACGAAATTCCAGTCACCAACTTTCTCCTCCTAATGCAAAAATATTTTGTTGACACCGACTTACGTAGGGAGGAACGATCACCGAGATAAAATAAAAGAAATCAGAGCTCGTAAGGAAAGATATAGGGGTTCATTGTTTCCATGCGCTATACGAGATTGGAATAATAGAGAATTGTGAGGGTTTATGTTTATCAATTTATTTATTTATTGAGTCCTTTGATCATATGTAGTACAGGGTACAGGATGATATTGGACTTATTACTAAGTTCAAAATGATACATATTTAAATAATCATTTTTCAACATGCTACCAATTTCAAAAGTTGTAGTTCTTGCAATGATACAATGTTACAAATTACAGTAGCTTTAGTTCTTAACAGTTATTCTGGTCCAAGTATTCCTTTACTGAGTAGAAACAGTGGTACTGTACATATTCTCAGACAGATCTTTCAAAAGCACTAATATTTTGTAAGCATTTTATACTATTTGATAGTCTATTATAGAGTTTCAATGAACCCTCTGCCAGGCACTTAAATGTGATATGCAGAGTATCCATGCAGGTGTAGATATAGATTAGGTAAGTACGAGAGCTGCAGCGAAACTTAATTTGACACGCACGCTATTTGGTATGTAGTGGTCTTGGTGGGGTGAGTTATCTCATTTACAGGTGTTGCTCTCTCATCAGACAGGTGTTGTCCTCTTCCTGGTCAGTAAGGAACAGTGACGAGCAAGAGCGTGCGTTTGCATTATAGGCCTGCTTTTCGGAAGGATGCTCTGTGACTGCAGACTAGCATGCCTCACGAAATACCTTCAGTGTAGCATCGCTGGGCTGTGTCTGAGATCGTAAATCACTCGTAACACAGGCCACAACTTTCAGACAAACAACAAGTACAACAAGACAAAGAAATGGACTCCCTCGGCCAATTAGATTGCATCAGAACGTCGAGGAGTGAGAACTTCACTCTAGCAACGCCCACAGCATTCTGCGCATAAACGTGCTTCTGCTGTTGGATATTCTGATTGTTCAGTAAGGTGCATTCGTGATGACTTTCATTAGCATCCATACAAGTTGGCAATAGTACAGGACTTCAAATCTCAGAGGAACACGTGTGAGGCATTTCTCAAAAACATTCCTAAGGACACAACTGCTTTTTTCAGTGACGAAGCCCATTTTCACTTAATCGGAAGTGTCAATTGACAAAATGTGTGCCACTGGGCCGATATCAATCCCCGAGAACTGCATTGGAGGCTGCTGCAGTCATCTCAAGTGTCATTGTGTCGTGCAACTTCCTCAGCTGGGATTGTTGATCCCTGGTTCTTTGAAGAGAATGGGATCACAGCGACAGTGAATTCAAGCCAGTATGTGAACATGATGGAGGAACTTGTTTGTCCTCAACTTGGTGGACATTTCAATCCAACATGGTAGAGCAACAGCTTAGACTTCAAGGGCATCAATGGCTGTTTCAAGCAACATGTCAAGAAGCGCCCCACCTCAGTAAGGGGCAATTTGGAGTCCAGTTATATGAACCGTCCAAGGAGCCTACAATACCTGAAGTCCAACATTCAGGTAGAAATGGCCAACGTACCTGCTGCTGTGCTAGTAAGGTTTATGAGAAATGCCAGGAACAGGATTATTCATTTTTTGGGCAATGGGGAACATCACCCATTTATATGATTTTCAAAACTATGTAAAAGAAAACTTTAGATATGTACCTACACTATTAAAAAGGAAAAAAATCTTATTCATAAAATGGGTTTTATTGTGTGTTGAAGTCAGACAGGTACGATGCCACACCCTCTATGACATTGTGCCAAATTTTCAGCCCTCCACTGAGCCCAAGAAGCTTTCTATTGACAAACGTTGTCAGTTGCTTACACAGTATTTCGGCCATCAAACCCATGTTGTAGCAACGTGGCTGCAGTTGAAATAGGACCACAACTGCCACGGGCAGTCGTATGCAGCCCGTATCGCTTATCTGCAAGGCCTCTCGCACAAGTGTCATTTTGAGTGTCCCCAAGTGCTACCTCTAACACAGACTCGCTAATTCGGGGCATAATTGTTCAGTTAGCTCGCGATCCTGAGGATCAGACTAGGGCGTTGACCTTATCTAACCCTCCTTTAGCTGACGTACCATAAATTGCAGAATCACATGAGTTTTTGGCGAGAGGTTGGGACATCCTTCCTGACAATTGTCAGGTGGCAGAATTAGGTGTGCATGGTCAACAGCTCCAGGAGCCCTGTCAGGTACCCTAGATGGTCTCGCCTCCTGCTGTGTCGTTGTGAGTTACCACCACTGATGCCGAGGCAACAGCCCCAGTCTGTCTTTGCCTGTGCTGACGTCGCGTTTTGTGTAGCTCTGGGCATCATCAACTTTTGCCTGCAGTGAAAATTGGATCCTCGGCGTCATTAATTTACCACACATATGGCAAGCCAGTGGTCTTGCCCTGATTGCCATTTGTTGCGTGTGTGACGAGACTACCGAGAAGTTGAGGGCTTTTCAGGGTATGCCATCTGATAGAAACTTTGCCAACTGTCGGTGACATCTTCAGGGCCCCTAGTGTACACCTCGAAAAATGATGTCACTTTTGATCCCTCGATGGCATATGAAACCTGACGGATGACAGATATAACCATTTCAACGTCATGTGCCAACAGATAGCGTAGTAGCATAGCTACCAGAATATCACCTTCGTCTATCCTTTAATAGAGTGTTCAATGATAGACAGTTTTTGTTGGGACAAATGTAAGGATGTAGAGGCTTATCTCACTAGGGGTAAGATAGAAACTGCCTACAGGAAAATTAAAGGGACCTTTCGAGAAAAGAGGACCACTTGTATGAATATCGAGAGCTCTGATGGAAACCCAGTTCTAAGCAAAGAAGGGAAAGCAGAAAGGTGGAAGGAGTATATAGAGGGTCTATACAAGGGCGATGTATTTGAGGACAATATTATGGAAATGGAAGAGGATGTGGATGAAGATTGAATGGGAGATATGATACTAGTAGTAAGATGGCGGCTAGTGTAAAAATTCGTTGTGCGTGTCCGAGAAAAAGTGTGAATTTTGCCGTGAAAAAGAAAAATTGTGACAGTTGTAAGGATGAAATTACAAAGCTCAGCGAACGGGTGTCTAGTTTACAATTTATTATCAGTTCCTTGAAGATGGATATCAAGAAACTTAAAGAAGAAAAAAGTGAAAGGAACATGAAAAACTCGCTCCATGAAAGTACGAATATGTCGGAGAATTGGACGGAAGTGAAGTACAAAAGACGCAAACAGATAATACAAGATACAGAAAACGGCGAAAGAAACGTAAATATAGTGAACGAAAATTACTTTCAAGCTCTTTCGACTACGGATTGTGAAAGTGAAGTTAACTGTGCGAGTGTACCATGTGGAAAACCAAACGACTTTGTGAATAAGGTAAAACATGGAACATTTCAGCAGCAGTTAAGTAAAAGAACATATGCGAAAGTGCTCACGAAAAATCTTCCACCGCTAAGCTGCTCTACTGAGACAATATCGACATGTGTTAGCAAAAAAGACGGAATAAATAGTGCCAAACAAGACTTCGCTTACTGCAAAGGTAGGCAGGAAACAGGCAATCTCGGAACAGCAAGTACCGATAAAATTGAACTGTATGCCGACAGCCAAGGATGAAATACAGCCGCTGAATTTCGATGTACAAGTAGTCAGAATTTTAGTTTTAACTGTACAATAAAACCAGGAGCAAAAGTCAGTGCTGCTACGTCAATGAGTCAAGAAAAAATTTCCTCATTGAGCAAAAAGGACTTTTCCATCTTCTTGGCGGGATCAAATGATATAGCTAGGAACGAAAAAAATGATCTCTTAATCTCGCTAAAAAGAAAAGTGTATGAGCTGAGAGGAACAAATGTTATTGTTTTTTCAGTGCCACACCGTTACGACTTGATAGAATGGTCCTGTGTAAATAAAGAAATTGAAACTGCAAATAAAGAGATGCAAAATATTTGCAAGTGGTTTGAAAATGTAACATTTGTGAACATCAGCAATTTAGGGAAAAGATTTCACACAACACATGGTTCCCATCTAAATGTACTAGGAAAAAACGCAACAGTAACAAAAATTTTAGAACTTGTAAATAAAAGCTCAAATGTGCCGTGTGATGATAGAAGAGTCATACCTCTCATGGACAGGAAGTGTGTGTATCCTGTAGAATCCAATGTGAAATCTGCTGTCAGTGAAGCTAAACCTCTCCAAGACAAATGTGAAATTTTATTAATGCAAGTGAACACTCCAAATGTTAATGATTCACAGAAAGGCACAGCAGTTATGGAACAACAAACACCAGAAATAAGTGAAACAGCAGCAGCACCATCATTATCAGCAGAAGCAGCAACAGCAGCAGCAGTAGCAGAACCAACAACGACTGGAGCAGCAACACAGCAATGCTTAAGGAGGAGCCAAAGGAAAAATACATCTGTGTCATTCAGTGATAATTTTTTATGGTTTCAAGCCAAGAACAAAATAAAAATGTGAAAAACCAGCCTGCTAACTCACAGATAAGTCACAACAACATTCTATTTTTAAACATTCAGGGTCTTGAAAATAAAGTTGAAATTCTACAGGAGTCATTGCCACAGAATAAGTATTCTTTCTTATGTCTATCAGAACATTGGCTTAAACCAGAACAAATACAATACTATGTACCAGAAGGTTATAAATATGGAAACAGTTTTTGCAGATCTCAGTACTGTAATGGTGGTACTGTTATCTATGTTTCAAATGAAATAGAGTGTAGAGCACTAGATCTTAGTTGGGCATGTGTAGAGAAATACTATGAAATTACTGGGATCATATGTGATATAATGAAACTTATCATAGTATGTATCTACCATTCCCCTGACTCAGATGATAAAACTTTTTTAGATAATTTAGACAGTGTACTCTGCTACATAATGAAGTGGAAACAGTATGTAACTGTAATTGGGGGAGACTTTAATTCAAGCTTTGATGTAACATGTAACAAACCCAGTGTAAATAAGTTACTGAATATGCTAAGGCAGCACAACTTCAATAATGTA
Organism: Schistocerca piceifrons; assembly: GCF_021461385.2. Classification (NCBI taxonomy): domain Eukaryota; kingdom Metazoa; phylum Arthropoda; class Insecta; order Orthoptera; family Acrididae; genus Schistocerca; species Schistocerca piceifrons. The sequence goes on from NC_060148.1 coordinate 59,216,760, forward strand.
AATTCAGAACCAACAAGACTACAAGCGTGCTTGGATAATGCTTTTGTCAAATGTGCTCGTGATATGTACTCCACCAAGGTAAAGGAATTTGTTTTCTCAGATCACTCCATGTTAACAGTAGAGTTAAGACATTTTATAAAAGGGGATGAGAGCAAGGCTGCACAAAAGTTAACAAAATCTAATACCTTAATACTAACAAAACACAATCTCATAAAACTAACACACCAGCTGAGATAACAAACTGGGACAAATTATTTCTATACAGTGATTCCAGTGGCCAAACAGTTTATGAAACATTCCACAATTACTTAACAGGTATTTTAAAAGCCCATTTTGTTCAAAATAAATACGATAAAACAAGAAAGGGTAAATTTTAGTACACCAAAGAACTGGAGAATCTAAAAAATAAGCTACTGCTGTTAAAGCTCCTTGCCAAAGTAAACAATTCTAATGAAATTAAGGATCTCGAAAAAATCACTACGAAACTGTATAAGAAAGAGTTGCAATTGGCGAAACTAAGATAAAACACAAATTTCATAAAAAATAGTAAAAACCAATGCAAAACAGCCTGGTCAGGAATTAATACTGTTCAAGGTGAAGTCAGAAACTTTGACAAGACAGTCCCAATACCAGCAGATACATTCAATAAATATTTTGTAAGCTGTGCTGATGATATCAAAAAGCTGATCAGAAAACCCAATGTAACATGTATAGATTATCTGAAGAGTGCAAACCTAAATCATAATAGGGCCAGATCATCATTGAAACACTTCAAAGAGGTACGCCAACGTGAAGTTCTTAAAATAGTCAAAGAAATGAAAAATTCATACAGTACAGATATTTTTAATATGTCAAACAATCTATTGAAAAAATCATACATTACATTGCAGCACCATTAACATATTCTATAAACCTGTCTCTCATAGAAGGGTTTTTTCCTGATCCTCTCAAACTATCCAAGGTAACTCTAGTCTTTAAGAAGGGTGTCAAATCAGACCCTGCAAACTACAGACCAATTTCGCTAATTCCAGTACTAGGAAAAGTCTTTGAAGGCATAATATATAAGCAGATGTATGAGTACCTAGAACTAAATGCTATGTTAAGTGCATCACAGTTTTGTTACAGAAGAGGAAGGTCAGCTATACATGCCATAGAGCTCTTAGTCAGAGACATTCTAGCAGCATTTGAGGTCCATGGGCACGCACAGGTAACCTTATGTGATCTGAGCCAAGCTTCTGACTGTGTTGACCACTCACTTCTGCTCTCTAAACTTGAGTACCAGGGAATATGTGATAAAAGTTTAAAACTCATCAAATCATACCTCAATAAAAGGAACCAGGTGGTGAGTTCAGGAAGTCATCTGTCAAACATACTCGAGGTTCAACATGGAGTGCCACAGGGATCTAAATTGGGACCACTTGTTTTCCTTGTACACATAAATGACTTACCAGGAAATATAGATGTAAAGACATATATGTATGCAGATGACACATCTTTTCTATCTGTAAATCATGTACTTGATAACCTTGTAAGTGATATGAAATTGGCAAAAGAAAATGCAACATCATGGTTTAATGCCAATGGTCTGCTATTAAATGAGGAAAAGACCCAGAATATGTGGTTCAGTCTATCAAAGACTACAAAAATAGAAAAACAAAAGGCAAAGTTTTTAGGTATTGTACTTGACAACAGTCTAACATGGAACTCTCATGTTGATCACATAGTGGTTAGGTTGTCAAGAGTTATATATTTGTTGAAGAGACTGATGTGTTGTGTGACATTTGAGTACGTAAGGACAGCGTACTTTGCCTTTTTTCAATCTGTTTTAAGGTATGGGTTAATACTCTGGGGAAACAGCAGAAAAATAAATGAAATTATGGTGATCCAGAAGAAAGCAATCAGAGTAATGGCTAAGGTAGATAATAGAACACATTGTAAACCATTGTTCATTAAATATAGAATTTTAACAGTAATTAATTTATATATTCTTGACAGTGTTAACTACATACTTGCTGAACTACCTAATTTAAGTGTAACAAATGAAAGGCATGGCAACTATACAAGAACGTCTACTTCTCTGCTGTTGCCACAAAATAGATTAGCTAAAACTAACAATAGTCATAAGTATATGGCAATTAAAATATATAACAAAATGTCTAAAAATGGATCAATCAAGCCTGACAAATTATTTAAAGACAATGTTCATAATTTCTTGTTAACTAATCCATTCTATTCATTAGAAGAATTGTTAGAAATGCCCAATATCAACTTAAATATGTAAAAATTTATTTTGTAAAGGAAACATAGTAGGTGAATACGGGTTGGGGGTAAGAAATGAAAGAGGAAGCCATCTGGTAGAATTTTGCACAGAGCATAACTTAATCATAGCTAACACTTGGTTCGAAAATCACAAGAGAAGGTTGTATACTTGGAAGAATCCTGGAGATACTAGAAGATATCAGATAGATTATATAATGATAAGACAGATATTTAGGAACCAGGTTTTAAATTGTAAGACATTTTCAGGGGCAGATGTGGACTCTGACCACAATCTATTGGTTATGAACTGTAGATTAAAACCAAACCAGAGGGTGTACAGAGTTTTGGGGAGAGCATACGGGAACAATTGACAGGAATGGGGGAAGGAAATACATTAGAAAAGAATGGGTAGCTCTGAGGGATGAAGTAGTGAAGGCAGCAGAGGGTCAAGTAGGTAAAAAGACGAGGACTAGTAGAAATCCTTGGGTAACAGAAGAAATATCGAATTTAATTGATGAAAGGAGAAAATATAAAAATGCAGTAAATGAAATAGGCAAAAAGGAATAGAAACGTCTCAAAAATGAGATTGACAGGAAGTGAAAAATGTCTAAGCGGGGATGTAGGCTAGAGGACAAATGTAAGGATGTAGAGGTGTATATTACTAGGGGTGAGATAGATACTGCCTACCGGAAAATTAGAGAGACCTTTGGAGAAAAGAGAACCACCTGCATGAATATCAAGAGCTCAGATGGAAACCCAGTTCTAAGCAAAGAAGGGAAAGAGGATGTAGATGAAGATGAAATGGGAGATAGAATACTGCGTGAAGAGTTTGACAGAGCACTGAGAGACCTGAGTCGAAACAAGGCCCCGGGAGTAGATAACATTCCATTAGAACTACTGACAGCCTTGGGAGAGCCAGTCCAGACAAAACTCTACCATCTGGTGAGCAAGATGTATGAGACAGGCGAAATACCCTCAGACTTCAAGAACAATATAATAATTCCAATCCCAAAGAAAGCAGATGTTGACAGATGTGAAAATTACTGAACTATCAGTTTAATAAGCCACAGCTGCAAAATACTAACACAGATTCTTTACAGACAAATGGAAAAACTGGTAGAAGCTGACCTCGGGGAAGAACAGTTTGGATTCTGTAGAAATGTTGGAACACGTGAGGCAATACTGACCCCACGACGTATGTTAGAAAATAGATTAAGGAAAGGCAAACCTACGTTTCTAGCATTTGTAGACTTAGAGAAAGCTTTTGACAATGTTGACTGGAATACTCTCTTTCAAACTCTAAAGGTGGCAGGGGTAAAATACAGGGAGCGAAAGGCTATTTACAATTTGTACAGAAACCAGATGGCAGTTATAAGAGTTGAGGGGCTTGAAAGGGAAGCAGTGGTTGGGGAGGGAGTGAGACAGGGTTGTAGCCTCTCCCCGACGTAATTCAATCTCTGTATTGAGCAAGCAGTGAAGGAAACAAAAGAAAAGTTCGGAGTAGGTATTAAAATCCATGGAGAAGAAATAAAAACCTTGAGGTTCGCCGATGACACTGTAATTCTGTCAGAGACAGCAAAGGACTTGGAAGAGCAGTTGAACGGAATGGATAGCATCTTGAAAGGGGGATATAAGATAAAGGTCAACAAAAGCATAACGAGGATAATGGAATGTAGTTGAATTAAGTTAGGAGATGCTGAGGGTATTAGATTAGGAAATGAAACACTTAAAGCAGTAAAGGAGTTTTGCTATTTGGGGAGCAAAATAACTGAAGAGGATATAAAATGCAGACTGGCAATGGCGAGGAAGTTGTTTCTGAAGAAGAGAAATTTGTTAACACTGAGTACGATAAATAGTTTGGACAAGGAGAGAATAGAAGCTTTCGAAATGTGGTGTTACAGAAGAATGCTGAAGATTAGATGGGTAGATCACATAACTAACGAGGAAGTATTGAATAGGATTGGGGAGAAGAGAAGTTTGTGGCACAACTTGACTAGAAGAAGGGATCGATTGGTAGGACATTTTCTGAGGCATCAAGGGATCACTAATTTAGCATTGGAGGGCAGCATGGAGGGTAAAAATCGTAGAGGGAGACCAAGGGATGAATACACCATCAGATTCAGAAGGATGTAGATTGCGGTAGGTACTGGGAGATGAAGAAATTTGCACAGGATAGAGTAGCATGGTGAGCTGCATCAAACCAGTCTCAGGACTGAAGACAACAACAACAACAACAGTTCACCACTTTACTCACGTCTAAAATTACTTTGCTGTGTTATAACCGACACAGTTTTCACAAGCCAAATAACACACTGCGCTTTCTGTTGCGGTGTACAAATTGTTGCGTGGTTGCTCTGCACTACACCCACACCTGGACTGAACAGAAGAAAAAAACAGCACTGGTGCCATCTCAAGGTCAACTGCCAACTGACCAGAAACTGGAATAGTGTATGTCACTTTGTACAGGTTCTAGGACACATTAAAAGTAGGGCCATCATTTTCAAACACACTGTGAATTTAACACTTCTGTAAAATGGTCTACATTACTGTGAAGTCTGAAGCAACTTTAGCCCATGTCAAAGTGACGCCAAAATGAAGATGAAGTGGTTTTAGAATCTGATAGTTATTTTGCAAGTTCTTCTGATGTGCAACATGGTGTTCAGTATCACAAAATATTGAAAGACAAAATTAACCGTTGGGCAGTAAGCTACAGCTTTATACTACAAACAAGAATATTCTAGAATCTTGATTGAGGTGAGTGATGGGTATGCTGAAGTAAATTATATGGGAAAGACTAAGTCCTACTGCAAATTGATACAACAAAGAGATAAACTATTTATCTTCAGGAGGACTTGGTGTAAATTATCATTTGAACAAGGGTAACAAAATGTGGCTATTTTCAAATATCCACATTTGAGTAGTTTGTGTAAAAAGCCTCATGTTCATATTTTTCAGTATCCGTAACATATGACCTAGTCTCCTTGCAAATAGTTCTCATAGTGCAAGGTGTAACTTGAAAATTAATTGGTCAGATGAAGAAATATGCTACACTTGTATATTTTCTGATTGAAGTTCATTACTCCCTGTCCTTACCCTTGAAAATTATTTGTTTCTCATGGTCCTGAATGTCTAATCTAGTGACATTCATTGAATTTACTTTGTCCCAGCATCATATTGCCATTTTTTCATGCAGAAATGACTGTGTGGGTCAAAGCAGTCCTGTGTGCAAGTTACACTGACCCACCTTTTTTATGATACCAGGACTACAGATGTGATGCTTTTTGTTTAATAACTTACTTAACGGTACATGTCTTCGCCAATACTACAAAAACGTATTTGGAATTTTTTCCCTGTCACTATCCTTTGTTTTTTCGCATAGCAAAAGAGAGGCAAAAATTAATTGGACTAAATTAATCACAGTTTCAGGTGTACTACATTACGTGTTGGGTAATGCACATGGCAGTTTCTCCTCCATCGTATACTACCTACATAAATGCTTGGAAGTAAGCTTTTGTTTTTTATTTAAAAAAATAAATAAACCGAAATTTCATGTATAAAAACAGCAGTCTATACACATATGTGCAGTACTGAAGAAACAGACATAAAATACCGATAAATTTAAAATATCGTCTGTAAACCAACTATTTACATTAGATTTCCAAGTTTCTTATATTTTTAAATTGTCTTGTTTCAGTTCCTTGTTTCCTATAATTGTCCACTAAACCAAAAGAAAAAAAAGCATGCTTCAGGACGTGTCCACTACAAACTGAAACGAGAATTTGGTTTGTTCTCTCTCTTCTATGAAGTCTCCTGCTTTCACCTCGAATTTACGAAGACGCATAACCCGTGGTACCTGTACCAAGCAACAGCAACATATACGATCAATGTGGCTGCAAATATTATGTGATTCGTTTTCATCCAATCACTAATTGTGTGCAGCGGCAAGAGACGGTGTACAATGATTGCCATCTTTCCCAAGGCATCGCGTCGAGCTGACATCTGTCGGCCATAACATGGAGAAGCATCGTTGTCACACAAAATCCTAACATGTCGTCGTGGCTGTTTATTTGGTGGCATCAATGTGTCGGAAAGTAAAAAACTGATGGCATGTTTCTTCCACGTTCCAGGGCTCACTACGTAATCATCTTGTCGGAAAAGGTTTCCGCAAGGAAAACTGCAAGACGTGGGATTAAAATCTTTCCGCTTCACGGAAGTAATCCACTTCTTTAGCAGCTCTGGGCGCTGAAGAGGAAACCTGTTCAAAAACATCGAATTAGCAAACGCACTAAGTCTGTATTGTTAGAATAGAATATTTTATTAGCCTTTCGGTACTTTTCATACAATTGGCTTCGTCAAAGTGTAGAGAGGGTTTTAGTTTCAGTACGATAGTCACATAGTTACAGAAAGGGGAGAAACAGAACTAAAGACCTTTTCTTCAGCATTATGTAAAACAATGTTTTATACAGTAATTAAATACACACATAAGAAAAGAATCACAGTAAATAACTAGCTTATATAATATCAAAACATTTTCTTCATAATTTAGGTTATCGTATTGTATCGGTAGTCCTATGACCTGTGAAATGGTAAGTCACTTTCCTTACTCCATCACTTCGTACAATTGAAAGCGGAACAAGAAATCACCATTTCGATAATCCTTAATTCCTTATACACAGTACAGACCGAGAGAAACTTCTTGGCAAATTCGAATACGGCGGGCAATACAGACGACAGTAATCAGCTGGTAGAGCCATCTATCGGTAGGTCCGGTAGTTGAGCATCCCTCATTTCGCTAGCTTTAGACGCCTGCGGCATCGCGTCGAGCTGACATCTGTCGGCAATAACATGAAACCTTGCCGTACCAACTAGCCTTTTATTTTACTTCCCATTAAGGAGTCTAGCAAGAAAATGTTGGAAGGAATAAACATATTTTTGGCTGTGTTAGTTAATTATTTTTAGTTCGTTAATAAAATAGCTATAAGTAGTCACATGTTCTTACTATTTATGACGAAAATATTTCGTACCCTGTTATAATCTTGGTAACACAGTTTTTATATAAGCGAGCTATGTTTTCCAGTAACTCAGAGAATTACGTACATTTAAAGAAATTTTTGGACGGTTTGGGTTGTTGTAGCCCAAGCCGGTTATACGTGAATCTGTCTAAGGCAGGGGCGGTTAGGAATACTGCACGTTACCGATGCATCCGCACGCGTGATGTTAACGGGTGTTCTGCGTGCACACAGGGTCAAGCTGGTCACCCCCTTATCTCCCCCCCCCCCCCCCCACCACACCCTCTGTCCGCTCCTTCCTCTGCAATGCGTTTTGTTTCCTAGCTTGCTTTATTGTATGTAGGAATAAGAGTAGTAGTAGTAGTGCTTGAAAGACATCGTGGTTTGAAAGAGTACCTATTACCTACGATACGTTTTATTTAATTACCACAGGTGGAGTGGAACAAAATTTCTACATACAGACAAACGCAAGCAGTTACTTAAATTTTCATCACTGATGTTTGCTCTTAACCGACATTTACTATTTCAGCAAATGGTTTTCCAGCTTTCGCTATATTAAGCTCGTACGCTGGGCTATTATTGTTGTCGTCCTGAAAAATTGAAAACGGTGCTCCATAAAATGTTACATCAGTTACATGAGACACATGACGAAACGAAGTCGCATATCTCTCGTGACCACAGCAACTACGACAGATTCATCTAGTATCGTCAGATCGCTCTTCTTAAGCTCAGTCAATTTCCCCATCCGCTCAGAATCCGACAGTAAATTGTACTCGTCCTTGTGAAATTTGTTATAATGGCCTTCAATACTAAACTTCCGCTGACCAGCGAGAATACTGCCACATATTAAACATTTTGAATTTTCACGTTTTTGCACAAAGAAAAAATTGATTCTCCCATTACTCGTCCTTGTGAAATTTGTTATAATGGCCTTCAATACTAAACTTCCGCTGACCAGCGAGAATACTGCCACATATTAAACATTTTGAATTTTCACGTTTTTGCACAAAGAAAAAAATGATTCTCCCATTACTTTTTAAAAGACAGCAAATCTCCACTTCTCCGTTTCCTTGTTTCACTCTGCATTTTCCGGTTCTTGAAATACAACGTTGACTACGTAGTGGTCGCTACGCATCAACGTCCGCAGCTTAGCCTGGTACTACACTGTAGAGTTGTGGCGATTCGTGAATGAGTCGTTCATTTGAAGGACTCTAAATAAAGAATCGTAAGAATCGAATCGTGATACGGACGAATCGTCGTTCAAAAGAATCGTAAGAACGATTGCGTGTTTCCGAGTCGTGACGATTCCAAGTTCCAACGATTCATCGATTCTTAGTACGCTATGCTTCGAAGGCATCTTCCGGAATCATGCCGAGTCGTGCCGAATGATTATGACCGCCAGATGGCAGTCAAGTGGAGGATGCGTGTGAACAAAGGAAGCTCGGAAGGAACAAACGAAGTTCGTGGGCCGTAATATTACTCGACATGGAAACCAAGCTGACACTTGGCGGTGGCTGATGGGAATGAGCGTAAAGGCATTTCCAATTTACTGTCCCTATATAGTGCACATACGCGGATTCGTATCATCCTACGTTTTTCTGTGCTCTTTCCAATTCCACAGCACCTTATACACTCCTGGAAATTGGAATAAGAACACCGTGAATTCATTGTCCCAGGAAGGGGAAACTTTATTGACACATTCCTGGGGTCAACTACATCACATGATCACACTGACAGAACCACAGGCACATAGACACAGGCAACAGAGCATGCACAATGTCGGCACTAGTACAGTGTATATCCACCTTTCGCAGCAATGCAGGCTGCTATTCTCCCATGGAGACGATCGTAGAGATGCTGGATATAGTCCTGTGGAACGGCTTGCCATGCCATTTCCACCTGGCGCCTCAGTTGGACCAGTGTTCGTGCTGGACGTGCAGACCGCGTGAGACGACGCTTCATCCAGTCCCAAACATGCTCAATGGGGGACAGATCCGGAGATCTTGCTGGCCAGGGTAGTTGACTTACACCTTCTAGAGCACGTTGGGTGGCACGGGATACATGCGGACGTGCATTGTCCTGTTGGAACAGCAAGTTCCCTTGCCGGTCTAGGAATGGTAGAACGATGGGTTCGATGACGGTTTGGATGTACCGTGCACTATTCAGTGTCCCCTCGACGATCACCAGTGGTGTACGGCCAGTGTAGGAGATCGCTCCCCACACCATGATGCCGGGTGTTGGCCCTGTGTGCCTCGGTCGTATGCAGTCCTGATTGTGGCGCTCACCTGCACGGCGCCAAACACGCATACGACCATCATTGGCACCAAGGCAGAAGCGACTCTCATCGCTGAAGACGACACGTCTCCATTCGTCCCTCCATTCACGCCTGTCGCGACACCATTGGAGGCGGGCTGCACGATGTTGGGGCGTGAGCGGAAGACGGCCTAACGGTGTGCGGGACTGTAGCCCAGCTTCATGGAGACGGTTGCGAATGGTCCTCGCCGTACCCCAGGTGCAAAAGTGTCCCTAATTTGCTGGGAAGTGGCGGTGCGGTCCCCTACGGCACTGCGTAGGATCCTACGGTCTTGGCGTGCATCCGTGCGTCACTGCGGTCCGGTCCCAGGTCGACGGGCACGTGCACCTTCCGCCGACCACTGGCGACAACATCGATGTACTGTGGAGACCTCACGCCCCACGTGTTGAGCAATTCGGCGGTACGTCCACCCGGCCTCCCGCATGCCCACTATACGCCCTCGCTCAAAGTCCGTCAACTGCACATACGGTTCATGTCCACGCTGTCGCGGCATGCTACCAGTGTTAAAGACTGCGATGGAGCTCCGTATGCCACGGCAAACTGGCTGATACTGACGGCGGCGGTGCACAAATGCTGCGCAGCTAGCGCCATTCGACGGCCAACACCGCGGTTCCTGGTGTGTCCGCTGTGCCGTGCGTGTGATCATTGCTTGTACAGCCCTCTCGCAGTGTCCGGAGCAAGTATGGTGGGTCTGACACACCGGTGTCAATGTGTTCTTTTTTCCATTTCCAGGAGTGTATTTCACAATAAAGCAACTGTCAGCCCTCACACACTGCAAATTTAGCTTAACTTTTGTTTCGTCGAAATACAAAGCGTAGGTATTTTGCTTTTAATTTGTCTGAGAACTTGCTTCTGCCACTACTATTTACGTGAGAAGACGACATACTTCTAAAGTGTAGGACACAATCGTATACAGCGACATTACTTCACTGCTAATTTGCTAATTCTGTTAGTTCCACCAGTCCCGCCACTAAATGGCTGTCGCACTAGACCAATATTACAGAGCCTACATACCGTCTTTAAACTAAAGCTTTTTAAGTAATAATTTCCAGTTCGAGTTTTAAAATGTTATCCTGTTCACATTCATATTAAATTTTAGTGAAGTAATGTCGACGTATATGACTGAATCCTATTGTGTAGAAGTATGTCGTCTTCTCATGTAAACAGTAGTGACGGCGGCAAGTTCTCAGACAAATTAAAAGCCAAATACCTATGCTTTGTATTTAGAAGAAATGAAAGTTAAGCTCAATTTCCTGTGTGGGAGGGCTGTCAGCTGCGTTATGAATTACAAGAGTGATGTGGACTTGGAAAGACATCTTAGCACAGGAAAACTGAGAATGATATGAGCCAAACCACGTCTGCCTCACTGCTAGATTTTGTTATTATGAAACAGACGTCTGCAGTTGGGCGCGTTCAAGCCACACAACCAAACTGGCATACCACGTAATTTTGCACCACCTTCCGCACAAATCGACTCCTCTCTCCTGGCATACTGAAATAAAACAATAGATGCAATCAAATCAAACGTGACCTTTCAACAATTAAGGCACTACATGTATAAATCGAGAATCGCACTTGTAACGTCATATGCATGTTTACTCATAAATAAACTATTTCTGGCATATCTTATCATTTCGATTCTAACCCCTTTGACAATTTTAGACCTGTCCTGCCATCTGTGAGTAAGATGTAGAACTTTTTGCATTCCGTAAGAATCGTGCCATCGCAGACTAGAATGAATCGTGAAAGAATCGTGAACGAATCGTAGGAATCGATTCGCAGTGTGAGATTGAATCGTAGGAATCGAATCAGGAAAAAGAATCGTGTTGCCCAACTCTACTACACTGACTCAACCTGCCGGCTGTCGCCACTGCCCCTGTCGACACTTGCACACGAGCAGCACACGTGCAGCGCTGTGCGCTCATGAACCGCGTGCAACGTTTGCCCGCCCCTGGTCTAAGGTATGTATATTCCATTATTACGATACTAAGAAACAAGTCAAATTTATGTCTATCAATAGAATACGAAGGCTTACTATTGCAGAAATAAAAATTATATACAATGAGTTGAAAATATTACCAGCAACACGAAACAAAAATAATATTTTGATGTTAACTGTCAATAAGGACAATTTTTCATTAAGCATTTTATTTAGTTTAATATATTCCTTTACGTAAACAGCAGAGCAAACATACACATCATTTACATGGGGATCCCATAACTTTATTTCGCAAACGATTACCCCAATACCGTTTTTGGTTGGTTATTGTAAACACTTCAAAATCGATTCTGGAGATCCGCTTCTAGTTGCCGGTTTAGCAATATATTTTCGCTCCCTTGTAAATTCAACCGGTTTTCAAAAGTGTTGGGCTGTCAGGTTTTGTCTTGTTTTTAAAAATTTTCAGCTATTATGGACGGAATGGCTTTTCATACGGTGAAGGATAAGTGGAAATATTAGACTGAAGCGGTTTACACCTAGGCTGATTAAGGACAATTGGCGATTGTCATGATTAACACAGAAACTATAACCGTTGTTTTCCAGGTGCCAAATTTAACTGGGCTAGCAAATCCGCTTGAGATCGTAACATGTAAACACGAAAGCGAAAAACGGTTTCCGCAATTCGGTTTTCTTATTTCAGAACATGTTTCGCATGTAAACGTACTGATACAATTGAAAAAAGATACTCTTTGGCTGAAATGTTAGCGGTAAGCGAATGGTGCAGAAGATATGTGACTTAGTGGAATGGGTAGGACTTGTTCCAGGTCAGGGGCTGTCACGAAGGTTCCCTGCAGGCGATTGACTCGATTGTCTAAATCAATATTATACCTAAACAAGTCAAAGTCTTTTTGCTACTATCTACAATTGGCTTATGAAAATTAAATATAAGAATGACATAAAGTAGGAATGCCTAATTAAAGCAGTACGATATATAAGTTACTACGTCACTAATTAATTGCATGTGTAATTGATAAATTTTAACTTGTAAATACTTCCAGTGTCGTCGCTGCACATTATAAATGAGATTAATTTAGTGACTATAGATAATTGTGGCCGTATCTGTGTTAAAAATTAGTGTCCTATGTACTGTTGAAAACATCTCAGGAAAATAGTCCCTTCCTATAATTTGTTTGTGCCTGTTGTCAGCCATGAGTTTATGCAAGATTTTTTTTCCATCCTTTCCGACTCGATAATGGTGATGTACGTGTTTGTGCCAGTGTGGGCTTGCACACAATAAATGCTACAGTGTTTTGTGGTTGTAGTGTATGTTCTTCAAGCTATGCTACTGCTTTTTCCATTGTTGAATTTCTTCAGCAGAACTGCTCAGTGAGTACCATGCAAAAATAGCTTGTATTGATCAAGCAAGAACAAAACAATTTGACTGCCTTTTGGAATTACAGTCAAACTTGGTGTTTGTTTCACACATACTGTAGGAACTGAAACTTAGGTTTCAGCTATGCGGTGGTTCCAGTTTCTCTACGTCCACCTTATTCTTTGAGGGTACGTTTTTTGGTTTCAGCTTTGGGTGACGTTGCTCACACTTAATCAATGAATCAATCTCTTTATTCATCTGTTAACTATATACATTGTATAGATGTTGTCAGTTACATTGTAATTTCTTATATTTAATTTGTTTCGAAAACTTGGGTAATAAAAACGAATATTTTATATCAGTATATATAAATAATTACTTTTCCATTTTCAGGTATTCTTCAATGTTATAAAAACTATGTGCTAGTAAAAATTGGTTAAGATTTACCTTGAATTGATGAAATTCTTAAATTTTCTTTATTGTGGCAGGCAATGCACTAAAAAGTATTTTGGGCTTGTAGTTTACACTTTTTTGGAAGAGTGCTCCTTTGTGGGTGTCTCTGTGAAAATCATCTCTGTTCCTTGTCTCATGGTTATGAACCTGATTATTTAATGTTGAAAATTCCTGGTGAGTTTTCAGATAGCAGACACATTCATAGATGTATAAGCTACAGAGTGTCATTATTTTATGTTCTCTAAATATTTCCCTGTATGCAGTGCTTTTTTCCTAAAAAAAGTTTGAGGGTACTCCGAAATGGGATATAATGCTGCGAAAATTAGTTATAACTGAAGCTTGGGATACCACCCGACTGCTTTTAGCGATGACGTCATCATGTCGAACTAAAAAAAAAAAAAAAAAAAAAAAAAGCTCAAATGAAGCAGGCAATACCGAGAAACACACAAACATACATGAGAAAGTGGTATCAAACACTTCAGTGTGTATCGCCTCAAATGAAGAAGCATGCGATTTGAGCATACGCATATCCGTTTAGCACTACCATCGCCCACTATTAGCGGGCGAAGGCACTACCTGCTTGTCGAACTGGCTGCCAGCGATTCAGTTGTAGAAAACACTTGCCACAGCTTCGAAATGCTTGAGACAGTCAACAACATCGATTTTCCCATCAAAAACTTCACTAGTATTGTTCGTATTGCAATTACCAACACGAAAAAATGAAATAAAAAATTTACGTCTGTGAAAAAAGTCTTTGGCACTCTTCCAAGTTCTCAACATCGTAAAAATATTACTTTGTCAACGAAAAATTTTAGGGGTATGCATCACCCAGTGTTCCCCCAGAACAACAGCACTGCCTGTATGAAATTCTACAGGGAACCCCTTTCATCATTCTAATAGCCCTTTTTTGAAGTTTGAAAGCTTGTTTTTCCATACCTGTATTCCCCTAGTCGATCACACCACATCTAAGCAAACAGTTCATATAAGCATAATGGCCACATAGCAGTGATTCAGTGTTGCAACATTCCCAAAGCATTCTTAGCACGTAGCAGCATTTACTTAGTTTTTTTACTCAAAACTTCTAGATGCTTTTCCCATTACAAGTGATCATCCACCCATATACCTAGGAATTTTCTGTGTGGAGCTTGTGCAGTAACATAGTTCCCTAACTCAGCTTTTACTCTTCTTCTAGCTTTACTTTTAATGTTACCGAACTTCATCAATACCATTTTATCCTTATTTATGATCAAAGCATTATTGCTTAACCATTTTCCTCTCTCATTTATTGTCCTAGGGACACTCTGCTGTAAGTTATTCTCAGTGTATACTTTAATGAAAATGAAATCGTTCATATATGCCAAGAACATCAGAGGGCCTAACATGGAACTCTGGGGCACTCCATAGCAAGATGTTTTTTAAAATCTGAAAGATACTCCCCATAAAACTCGAGTTTCATAAGCAATACACGCTTTAGATAAATCTAAGAATATCCCACAGCTTAATTCGTTCTTGTCCAAGGCATTTAGGACCATTTTCATGAATTGCAAGACTGCCACTTCTAGGGATCTGTTCTTTCTAAACCCATTTTGAGCGTTAGTCAGTACTTTATTTTTATTCAGGAAGACAGCTAATCTTTCATACATTACTGTTTCAATTACTTTAGAAAAACTTGACAATAATGACACTGGCCTATAATAATTTATGTCAGTTTTACTATTCTTTTTGTGAAGTGACTTTATTATGGAGAGTTTTAGTTTTGATGGGAACACTCCTGTCCTGAAAGAAGTATTAATAATGTCAGTTAGGTGAGTATGTATACCAGTAGAACTACACTCATGCTCATAAATTAAGGATAATTGCAGAATGTGGTGCCACACAACGTGGCACTACACAAACCGGGCGCTAATAGCGTAGGCACGTAGGGAACACACACGACGCAGATCTGTAAGTTGACGGTATTGGTGATAAGTTGAGAATACAGTTCCGAAACGTGTGTGCTGAAAAACGCCACTGTTTCCTGTTCATGTACAGCGACATCAATCTGGGACATTACCACTATGCACACACCGCACAACGGGTTGGCATACTCTGGATCAGGTGGTCGAGCAGCTGCTGGGGTGTAGCCTCCCATTCTTGCACCGGTGTCTGTCTGAGTTCCTGAAGTGTCATAGGGGTTAGAAGATGTGCAGCGATATGTCGAACGAGAGCATCCCAGACGTGCTCGATGGGGTTTAGGTCTGGAGAACAGGCAGGCCACTCCATTCGCCTGATATCTTCTGTTTCAGGATACTCATCCACAATGGCAGGTCCGTGGGGCCATGTGTTATCATCCATCAGGAGGAAGGTGGGACCCACTGCACACCTGAAAAGGCGGACATGCTGGTGCAAAATGACGTCTCGATACACCTGACCTGTTACAGTTCCTTTGTCAAAGACATGCAGGAGTGTACGTGCACCAATCATAATCTCACCCCACACCATCAAACCACGGCCTCCATACAGGTCCCTTTCAAGGACATTAAGGGTATGGTGTCTGGTTCCCGGTTCATGCCAGATGAAACCCCAGCGAGAATCACTGTTCAGACTATACCTGGACTCGTCCGTGAACATAACCTGGGACCACATTTCCAATGACTATGTACTCTGTTCTTGACACCAGGCATTATGGGCTCTCTTGTGACCATGGGTCAGTGGAATGCACCTTGCAGGTCTCCAGGCAAATAAACAGTGTCTGTTGAGTCCTCTGTAGACTGTGTGTCTGGAGACAACTGTTCCAGTGGCTGGGGTAAGGTCCCGAGCGAGGCTACCTTCAGTACTCTGCGGGCACTGTTAATGAGATATCGGTCTACTTGTGGTGTTGTACACTGTGGACGTCCCGTACTGTAGCGCCTGGACACGTTTCCTGTCTGCTGGAATCGTTGCCATAATCTTGAGATCACCCTTTGTGGCACACGGAGGGCCCGTGCTATGACCTGCTGTGTATGACCAGCCTCCCGTCGCCCTAGTATTCTACCCCTCATAACGTCATCAATATGTGTTGTTTCAACACACAGTCACCATTAGCATGTCTGAAAATGTGCGCACACTTACTTGCTGAACTGTACTCTGACATGCACCATCACGCCTCTGCATATTTGGACTGTTGTCAGCACTGTACACCTGTACCATTACCACAAGACATTTTATTTTTAAGTTTATTAATAGCATTTCAAACTTCACATTCTGTTATTGGGTACAGAAACATTGTTTTTTCACAAGCTGGTACTTATATGTTTTTGTTGTTTGCGTTGCACAGACTTTTAATTAGGTTCAGTGCTATGTTCACATAATGTTCATTGAATGTATTAGCTATCTGTTGAGCATCTTCTATCACTTTACCCTCACTTTTAATTTAGAAGTCATTGGTCTTGATTTTACATTTTCCTATGCTATTATTTATAACTTTCTTGATCAATTTTGATTCATTGCTTCCCTTGTTAGTGTATGAATCATTGCTTAGGCTCTTTGCTGCCTGTAAAACTTTCCTATAGACCTGTCTGTATTTCCTATAATATGGTGCTATTGTTGTATTTATTTTTCCATGTTTGCTTAGATATCTAAGTGTGATTGCTGACTTTTTAATCCCTTGTGTTACCCATGTCTTTGTTTCTCACTGAATTTAATTCTTTTTAATGGGAATGCTACATCATAGCAATATTTATAATCAGTAAGAAAAGTGTCACTTTTTCTGTCTACATCATCAGTTTGCACTATGCCCCACAGCACCCTTTTTAGCATACTATTAAACATTTAAACCACCTTGCCCCCATGAACCATGGGCCTTGCCGTTGGTGGGGAGGCTTGCGTGCCTCAGCGATACAGATGGCCGTACCGTAGGTGCAACCACAAAGGAGGGGTATCTGTTGAGAGGCCAGACAAACGTGTGGTTCCTGAAGAGGGGCAGCAGCCTTTTCAGTAGTTGCAGGGGCAACAGTCTGGATGATTGACTGATATGGCCTTGTAACACTAACCAAAACGGCCTTGCTGTGCTGGTACTGTGAACGGCTGAAAGCAAGGGGAAACTACAGCTGTAAGTTTTCCCGAGGGCATGCAGCTTTACTGTATGTTTAAATGATAATGGCATCCTCTTGGGTAAAGTACTCTGGAGGTAAAATAGTCCCCCATTCGGATCCCGGGTGGGGACTACTCAAGAGGACGTCGTTACCTAGAGAAAGAAAACTGGCATTCTACGGATCGGAGCATGGAATGTCAGATCCCTTAATTGGGCAGGTAGGTTAGATATAGTGGGAATTAGTGCAGTTCGGTGGCAGGAGGAACATGACTTTTGGTCAGGTGAATACAGGGTTATAAATACAAAATCACATAGTGGTAATGCAGAAGTAGGTTTAATAATGAATAAAAATATAGGAGTGCGGGTAAGCTACTACAAACAACATAGTGAACACATTATTGTGACCAAGGTAGACACGAAGCCCAAGTCTACTAAAGTAGTACAAGTTTATATGCCAACTAGCTCTGCAGATGATGAAGAAATTGAAGAAATGTATGATGAGATAAAAGAAATTATTCAGGTAGTGATGGTAGACGAAAATTTAATAGTCATGGGTGACTGGAATTCGAGAGTAGGAAAAGGGAGAGAAGGAAACATAGTAGGTGAATATGGGTTGGGGGTAAGAAATGAAAGAGGAAGCCATCTGGTAGAATTTTGCACAGAGCATAACTTAATCATAGCTAACACTTGGTTCAAGAATCACAAGAGAAGGTTGTATACTTGGAAGAATCCTGGAGATACTAGAAGGTATCAGATAGATTATATAATGATAAGACAGATATTTAGGAACCAGGTTTTAAATTGTAAGACATTTTCAGGGGCAGATGTGGACCCTGATCACAATCTATTGGTTATGAACTGTATATTAAAACTAAAGAGACTGAACAAAGGTGGGATTTTAAGGAGATGGGACCTGGATAAACTGACTAAACCAGAGGGTGTACAGAGTTTCGGGGAGAGCATACGAGAACAATTGACAGGAATGAGGGAAGGAAATACAGTAGAAAAGAATGGGTAGCTCTGAGGGATGAAGTAGTGAAGTCAGCAGAGGATCAAGTATGTAAAAAGACGAGGACTAGTAGAAATCCTTGGGTAACAGAAGAAATATTGAATTTAATTGATGAAAGGAGAAAATATAAAAATGCAGTAAATGAAATAGGCAAAAGGAATACAAACGTCTCAAAAATGAGATTGACAGGAAGTGAAAAATGGCTAAGCGGGGATGTAGGCTAGAGGACAAACGTAAGGATGTAGAGGCTTATATTACTAGGGGTGAGATAGATACAGCCTACCAGAAAATTAGAGAGACCTTGGGAGAAAAGAGAACCACCTGCATGAATATCAAGATCTCAGATTGAAACCCAGTTCTAAGCAAAGAAGGGAAAGAGGATGTAGATGAAGATGAAATGGGAGATAGAATACTGCGTGAAGAGTTTGACAGAGCACTGAAAGACCTGAGTCGAAACAAGGCCCTGGGAGTAGACAACATTTTATTAGAACTACTGACAGCCTTGGGAGATCCAGTCCTGACAAAACTCTACCATCTGGTGAGCAAGATTTATGAGATAGGTGAAATATCCTCAGACTTCAAGAACAATATAATAATTCCAATCCCAAAGAAAGCAGATGTTGACAGATGTGAAAATTACTGAACTATCAGTTTAATAAGCCACAGCTGCAAAATACTAACACAGATTTTTTACAGACAAATGGAAAAACTGGTAGAAACTGACCTCGGGGAAGAACAGTTTGGATTCTGTAGAAATGTTGGAACACGTGAGGCAATACTGACCCCACGATGTATCTTAGAAAATAGATTAAGGAAAGGCAAACCTACGATTCTAGCATTTGTAGACTTAGAGAAAGCTTTTGACAATGTTGACTGGAATACTCTCTTTCAAACTCTAATGGTGGCAGGGGTAAAATACAGGGAGCGAAAGGCTATTTACAATTTGTACAGAAACCAGATGGCAATTACAAGAGTCGAGGGACATGAAAGGGAAGCAGTAGTTGGTAAGGGTGTGAGACAGGGTTGTAGCCTCCCCTCGATGTTATTCAGTCTGTATATTGAGCAAGCAGTAAAGGAAACAAAATAAAAATTTGGAGTAGGTAATAAAAGCTTTAAGGTTCGCCGATGACATTGTAATTCTGTCAGAGACAGCAAAGGACTTGGAAGAGCAGTTGAAGGGAATGGACAGTGTCTTGAAAGTTGGATATAAGATGAATATCAACAAAAGCAAAACGACAATAATGGAATGTAGTGAATTAAGTCGGGTGATTCTGAGGGAATTAGATTAGGAAATGAGACAGTTGAAGTTGTAAACGAGCTTTGCTATTTGGGGAGCAAAATAACTGATGATGGTCAAAGTAGAGAGGATATAAAATGTAGACTGGCAATGGCAAGGAATGCATTTCTGAAGAAGAGAAATTTGTTACTATTGAGTAAGTGTCAGGAAGTAGTTTCTGAAAGTATTTGTATGGAAGTGAAATGTGGGCTATAAATGTTTGGACAAGAAGAGAATAGAAGCTTTTGAAATGTGGTGCTGTAGAAGAATGCTGAAGATTAGATGGGTAGATCACATAACTAATGAGGAGGTATTGAATAGAATTGGGGAGAAGAGGAGTTTGTGGCACAACTTGACAAGAAGAAGGGACCAGTTGGTAGGACATGTTCTGAGGCATCAGAGGATCACAAATTTAGCATTGGAGGGCAGTGTGGAGGGTAAAAATCGTAGAGGGAGACCAAGAGATGAATACACTAAGCAGATTCAGAAAGATGTAGGTTGCAGTAGGTACTGGGAGATGAAGAATCTTGCACAGGATAGAGTAACATGGAGAGCTGCATCAAACCAGTCTCAGGACTGAAGGCCACAACAACAACAAACAATTGAAAACCCTTATGTTCTTTGTAAATATTTTTCAGTGACTGCATTTCTTATTGTTCTCATTCCTTATTATCATTTTTAAAGCCATACGGTCACAAAAGCTTGTGTCTGTTACTTCAATATTGTACTCAATGCTTTGTTTGTTGGTAAATATGTGATCAAGTGTTGTTTCAGACCCATCCCCATATCTGGTAATTTCCTGCACCAAGGTTGCATTTTGTATGAGTTAAACAGATTTAATAATTGGACCTTGTTCTTATTACTTTTGTTAAAATTAATTTTAAATTCACCATAACTACTATGTATTTTGACCTACCTCTCAATTCACTTACAGTATCGTCTATATAATATAAGAATTGGGTAAAGTCACCTGATGGGTGACCCAACAAATGAACAGGAAGTGGTAAAAACAATAGGGGAGCTAGAATCAAAATTTTCCTCTGGTACTGACAACATACCAGACCATATCATTATAAAATGTGCACCCTTAGTAACTAGGTCCATGGCAGACATATGCAATAGTTCCTTTTCTCAGGGAATCTTCCCAGAAAGTTTAAAAATAGCTAAAGTGAAGCCATTGTACAAAAAGGGTGAAAAATCAGATATAACAAATTATAGGCCGGTCTCTCTACTATCTGTTTTTTCTAAAATAATTGAAAAAATCTTTTATAAAAGACTCGTACATTTCATTGAAAAAAAAATTTTTTTTCTCAGCTACACAGCACAGTTTCCGAAAATGTAAATCCACTGAGACAGCTATTATCGATTTCTTAAATGAAGCTTTAAATGCATTAGATAAAAAAGAACACATAGCAGCAATATTCCTAGATCTTTCAAAAACATTTGACATTATTAACCATGGTCTACTGCTTAGAAAGCTAGAAAATGTTGGTGTCAGAGCCCAGCCTGTGAGTGGGTAAAGTCATATCTACAAAACAAGACACCAAATAGTTGAAGTCTTGTACAAAGAAGGAAAAAATTTAACTTCCTATCAATCAGAAAAACAGTGTGTTAAATACGGCGTGCCACAGGGTTCTGTACTGGGACCAGTCTTGTTCTTGCTGTTTGTAAATGACCTAGAACCATCCAGCCCTAACTATAAGTACATTAAATATGCCAATGATACAAATATACTTATCAAAGGAAAGACCCCAAAAGAGCTCCAAAATGAAATAAAAAAGAGCACTTCACAGGTATCCGAATGGTTCCCAGTGAACAACTCAATAATAAACACACATAAAACAAACACTGTGCATTCACACACAGTGCAGAATAAACAGCCTTTAACTGCAACCACAGAACTGTTAGGCAAAAGACTTGAAATTGTAAATAGGACCAAATTTCTTGGAGTTTGGATCCAAGATTACCTAAGATGGCAGAAACACACACAACACCTATGTAGTAAATTAAATATCATTTGTTATAGTATAAAAATTCTTGCTGGATGCACATCAATGCAAGCCATAAAAAATGTGTACTATGCCCAAGCAGAATCACTACTAACATATGGTTTAATTGGCTGGAGAAATTCACCACCCAGAAAAAGCTGTTTTATTGCACAAACGAGTATTATAACAGCCTATGAAGGCTCAGCACCTCGATCTTCATGCAAACCCTGATTTAAAAAGCTTCATATTCTTCCATTACCACGACTGTATATCCTAGAAACAATAATGTTTGTAAGGAAAATCACAGATGAAAATAGCAAGATTGCTCCAAAAAACCAAAATATCCATTCATACAACACAAGGAATAATCAAGATTAACATATGCAGTTTTCACATACAACACTAAAACAAAAAGGACCCTTGCAAACAGGAAAAAAACTGTATAACATGCTACCTAAAACAGAATTAAGGTAATAACTGGCATGCATAAATTCAAAACTGCAGTGAGTGACTGCTTGGTACAGAATTGCTACTACAGTGTTGATGAATTTTTATCTACATTGTAAATATGTGAAAAATTTAAATAGTTTATTCAATTAAGGCCAAAATAAGAAATGTGTACATGTAGATTTATCTGTGTATTATATGTGCTCTATTACATATATGTGTGTGTCTGTATGCCAAAAGTATGAAATGTGTGCATATAAAATTTATTTGTGTATTTGTGAAATGTTATTTCCATATGTTAGAGTTATAGTGCTATATACTGAAAACCATACAACAGTTTTTCTGGTAAACTTTATTGCAAATTACTTGACTTGTCCTATATCATTATGTACCCCTGTTCAGTGTATGGTTCACAGGACCATTAAATATAGAATACAAATAATCAGATACTGAAACTGGAGTGGTAACTGTGTAAACCACTGCTGTGTAAATAGTAATTTGTTCCTTACTTGAGTGTGCACTCCTCACCTCATCCTGATGAACAATAAAGGTCTCACTGAACTTAATCTGGAGTGCACTATACTGTTTCCTACACAGAACACTGAATGCAGCATGACCAGTAATGGGTTTTCACCACCACACTGCTGGGCAAACAGCATTAGGGTCTGCTCTGGCTGTTGGCAGTCACCGTGTGAAATATAACATTATGGGAGTAAATAAGTTAAACGTACTATTGTATTCTTTTATTTCTAAAATGTGAAGATGTGTATCCAAATAGCATACCAAAATTTTTGGAGGTCTCTAAATGATTCACTAGAACAATGAAACAGCAAGGTAATATTTCATACCAAATACATGATTTTTATCCACTTTGAGTAAATATTCATCAAACCATTTTCACTAAAAATATATCTTATATCTCATTATGGTTCAATATATTATACAGCTTCAGAAATTGTA
This sequence comes from Schistocerca piceifrons, assembly GCF_021461385.2. Lineage (NCBI taxonomy): Eukaryota > Metazoa > Arthropoda > Insecta > Orthoptera > Acrididae > Schistocerca > Schistocerca piceifrons. Next base: position 59,239,837 of record NC_060148.1, read on the forward strand.
CATTATGATTTTTGAATTGATATACAGGAAGACAAAATCTATTGCATATCAAAATTCAGCACTTTGATTTGACTTTTCATTAAATTACATGTGTAAATTAAACATTGAAACCACACAAATGCATAACTATATCCTTCAGGTATTTGAGAAAATAAATGGATGAAAAGGCAATTATTTACTGTACTGATAAAAATGGAAGTGATAGATATCATACAATCTTACAAGTTTTCTATTGAAGGAAAACAGGAAACAACAAACTGAAATTAAAAAGGTTCCACTGCACCTCTCACTATCTCGATTGTTGGCTGGTAATGGTCTGGGGTAGGGAGGGAAAGAGTGAGGGGAAACTGGAGTATGTGAGGTCATGTATGAAGCCATGCAAATTTATTTTTCTATAATAGAAGTACCATTGCCCGGTATGGATTAGAATAATGATAGTCATTTATCTTGATATGTGTTAATTTATTTTTGAACTTTTGCAGACTTGTAACTTTCTATAGAGTTAACACACACCTCTACAGACTTTTAGTTTTTTTTTTATATCTAACCACAATCACTGAAAGTTGCAAATGTGAAAAAAGTCAGATGTTTTAATCGAAAATGTGTACCTTTTATTGTTTATATAGAATGAACTATTAATATGTGTGTTCATCACGTCGCTTACGGAATTGACCAAATACCCGCTTCCAACCCATCTGTTCTAAAGTAGTCCTCTGGAAGTTAAATAAGTTGTGTCAACATTTGCTCTCATAGAAGCTACCACTATCGGAACAGCTGCTGACTTTCCAGGTAGTAATGAATTACTGGATGGTGCCCTATAGTGATTTACATATACCAGTATATGGATGCTCACCTTATCGGATTTTAGCTGTTTTTTGCCGATGCTGTGATTGATCCGTTTAGTCTGTGGAGGACCAAATAGGTAGCATAAAATGTCTGCTTCAAGTATATAATTAATGCATTATTTCCTTAACACGTTCCGTAAACCATCATGTATAACTGTAGAGAGAATCTAAACATTGCCATTGTTTACGAGAAATAGCATTTGTTGTCAAGTACGCAGCTCGTACTAGGTAAAAGAAAAAAACAATAAACTGTTGAGCATAGTGCTGTGCTAAGGCCATTAATTTTTATTTCCTGGGATACATAAAGAGTCCAATGCAGTTATAATGAAATATTGGTTTATCAAGAGCTGTTACTTACATTAGAAATAGATGTGTGTGCTAGCTTATGCCTTACGGGAAGTTAATTAATGCCTTTTCCAGTCTTCTCAGTTAATTATTAAACAACTTTTCAGAAGGAGCAGCCTTTGTTATACATTTCATTGGTGATTCTTTGGCTACACACAGCTTTCTAACTTGTATATTAATAATGGTTACTATGATCATACAAATGGATTTTGATCATGCAAAAATGGCTTTAAATGATCATTAAAAAAAACCTCCAAGGGCACCATAAAATTCTTTAAAAAACTGTTCTTCCAGTGTTCATTATACCACAGTCAAACTGGAAAGAATACTTGGGTGTTGAACCTGAATAATGAAATGCAGTGTCCTCACACAAAAACTATACATGGATGTAAGGAGAATGGGTAAATAACTTGACTGAACAAGCTACAAGGTTGTTTGCTATGGAGTGCACAGCTCTCTCAGCAGGAAGAAACAAGAGCAAACTACACAAGCTGTGTTACGAAGAGTGTTGTCATAAACCTTTCACATTATTTCCACTTTCCTGCAAATTTAACTGAATCCAGTTCATGTCGACTTTCTTCTCATATGGCTGTAACTGTTCAGTTTGTGAAAATTGTTCTAAAAATTTACGGCAAAACACTATGAACTTTTCTTGCTCTAGTTTCTGGTTCATAAAGTATTCTTGTAACAATTCTTACTGTGAGAGTCCATAAAAATTTGTTCTACGCCCTTCCGGTATCATGGTACATCTATAATTTGCACCACATAATGCAAAGTCACTGCATATTTGATTCAGAAGTTCAAATGATGAGAGAGATATAAGGTATTTATTGTGCTACACAGTTTTGATTAAGAAATTGTCTCCAGAAAACACTTGTTTTTCTGCTTTCAGATGTATATATAATACTATTGCGAATGTATCTGTTATCCTGTAAATAATGATAAATTAGGATACTCTGCTGTCTGACAAGATGATCAGATGTAAAAAGACTACACTAACAGCTATGTTAAGTTAATTGTGGTCATGAAGACAGGCTACAGCTTACTTTACAGATGACAGTGAAAGCAAATCACAGTTTCTGCTATCATCTGTAATGAAAGTAGTAGTCTGTCTTCCTGCTGGGATAAAGCTGTGTGTTATTTAAATTTGTTGTTGATGATGTGATACATACAGGTTCTGCATTTTGAAAATTCCAGTAACACTTCGAAGTAAAGTAAACGAGACATTGGTACTTTGTGTTACTGACAGCTCAATGTCATCAGGTTCAGTAAACAGTTTAATTGAATATCTGAAACCAGTCCTTAATTGGAGGAAACCAGCTCTGACAGGTGAATTGTCAACCACCTTTTTTCCTTACATTTCTTCTTCCTATCATTCTTTCTTCATTTGGAATCGGCTTGTCACTGATAACCTGTAACTGAATGCAAACCAGAACTCCTCATCAGTTGGCAACTTGGCAGTTCACATAGCCTGTGCGAGGATTTTCTAGGTTATATTGCATGTCATGAGGTTCTGGTTAGGTTATCAAATGACTTTCAATTCAGGGCTACAAAATGTCATATCTGCCACAGTTATGCCACTGGTCACTCCAAAATCAGTTGTCGGCAGAGCGTCTCGTAGTCCTGTCATCTCACGATGGCCACATCTGACACTGCACGGAGTTACATGTATACGTCTCTCACCCTTTTGTAGCCCCTACCTGCGCTCTAGCTCTACCGAGTTGAACCTATTTTTTTTTTTTTAAACACGAAAATTAAATTGAGCAGCACTTGCTGAGTGACCCACTCTATTTGTTGCCTATAATACAGCGGCAGCAACACTGCAGCAACAAGTGACAGATGGCAATGTACAAGCAATTTTAATGAAGCTGTACCACTATGTTCGGGTTGAAAGAAATGGTTTCTACGGTTTTTGATAACTGGGGTGCTGATGTGTAAAACAGCAGTCAGCTTATGAACCTATTGACAGGGCATGTTTAGCATAATTGTCTTTGCAGTTAAGTTTACTTTTTGTAAATCCACATTTAAGGTAATTAGATTTTTCTACATAAATATTCTTCACATCTACTTTGTTTGCAAAGAATATTAATTCCACATTTTTTGAAACCACAATAAGCCACTTCACTTGTTGGAAAGCAGTGTGGCATCCATTTCTTTGCTAGATGTGATAGGTGTGATGTCCAGTAAAATCTTGCTCCAACACTATGTCAAATATATCAACAATCTGCTTCCATCATTTCAGAACTTTATTATTCGTCAAAACCTATGAACTGAATGGAATTTTCTCTCGTACTGAATTAAATCAATTAACTACAACAGATGTTAAATAATTAACGATAACAAAGTGTGTGTTTTTGACCGTGAGAAATATTTTATTACCTGTTCCAGGTAAAACAAAGTATTTCTTTAGACAAATGCAGGGATATTTCCCCATCCCCTTTTTCGGTTCTGCCTTTGCTGTTAAGAGTGTGTGCTCTAGGCATGGTGTTTTGGGGCCAAAATATTATAAAAGCAAAGAGATTGGTGTGCCTGAGGACTTGGTAATACTGTGCTGTATTAAGATATACTTACTTTCCATAAAACAAGTTTGTTGCATGGAAAGTGTACTAAATATAATTTATAGTAATTCTTTATCCTTTTAGGAAGAACATGTGTATCTTCAGAAGAGATTGCGAATATTGGATACAAAGAAAAGCAATTGCCCACCTACTCTAAACATGAAGTTAAGCAGTTAGTAAATAAACACAGGGATACGAAGGCAAAAGAGAGTATCCAGTCTGGGTTCTGCTTGGAGAAAATTTTAATGACCAGATGACAGTATGCTTAAAAATTACTTGTTTTTAATGCTCTTAATTAAATAATTGATAAATTTGTTTTGTCCTGTAGGTTCTTGCAAGGCTACACGAGGATTTAGCATAGCCAATCCCACCAAATAGTTACTTGTATTAGTACTTAATTGTTTCCCAAGCAAGCACACACACACACACATGGTACCAAACATGTTGAGGCAAGTTGGTACATACGTCCTTCATACGTAAATGAAATAAAAAAAAAAAATTCGTACTCAATGGAGAGACATCTCACAGTCATTAAGTTGGCTCTAGATAGATTTGTTGATAACTTTTGCTGGGACACACATACTGGGTCAAATGAATATTACATTTTACTGCACTGGGAAAGCAATTTACAGTCAAATATATCATCAGACTTTGTACGGTACAAATAAAGTATTGTTTGCTGAGACTAGACTGCAGAATTAGGTTGATGAGTGGGATAAGGAATTGAGCAATCACATGATTCATTATAGACATTGTATGGGTGCCAATGGAGAAGTGAAACCATTACTTTTTTGCTATCAGAGGTGTTGGCAAAGAGATCTTTTGAAGTATGGGGATAATTGTTAGACGCTACATACAAAACAACATATGATATTCGTTTATTTTTTATAGCTGTGAAGAGTAATGTGGACTATCTGGTTGTCTCTTTTTTTCATTTCGGTTCACAATGCAAGTTCCATCCATCAAGTGTTAGACATTTTCAAGGACTTGAACCAGGGATTGGAATCCCCTCTACTGGGTTACTGATTTACAGAGTCCATTGGAAACAGGCATGGGGAAGATGGTTGGAAAAGAATGTAATCTTTATGACATTTCTAGATATATGGCAAGAAACTGCAGAATCGTCAACAGAGGGAGGATTTAGAGATCGTATAGGAGAGTTGCGAATGCATGAGGTTTTTCAGAGAAACTAGCATGTGTGGCCATACTTTAAACAACAGTGGCTATTGGTATGTGAAAGATGGGTGGAAGTGTTTGAAGACAAGGGCAGGTCTGTAACGACTGACACTACAAATTGGGTTGAAGCTATGAACAAGATTATAAAACATTTTTTCCTAATACACAATACAGACAAGACTTTAACATGGGTTACTAAGGTTAGAGTAAACCAGTTTCTTCCAAGCCTAATTAGAAAGTCCTGTCTGCTGCAGGAATTCTGCCATCAAATCATATAACAAAGATGTTCCACTGTTTTGGCATAAAAAAAATGAACAAGTCTGTGAAACAGGTCACACAGCGACATGCCTCAGCAAAAGTTGTGTTAACTGTAAGATCACTGAGTAGGAGATCAGATAGTTCATTTTGTGTGGAGAGTGCATTGTCCAAAAACTGTAATTATTTTGTTAACTTAGATATCCCAGATTCCACATGTGAAGATTTTCAGTGATATAAATACCCATACAAGCATTTCTGTGCAACCTTAATTTTTTATCCAGAGTGGAGTTTTGATAAAACGCCAGAAACCTATAAGAACAGCCCCATATTCTGTCTTGATGAAATGTATGGGGTAGGCTTCAGAAGTGGCTGTACAGTAATTTGATATGAAGGCAGAAGCAGTGATGAAGTAGTTGAGGAGGCTGTTGAAGCAGCTGAGGAGGCTGTCGAGGTTGAGGAGGCCATCGAGATTGAGGAGGCCGTCGAGGTCGAGGAGGCTGTCGAAGCCACAAATAAAGATGGTCTCGTTGAAACCCCGAATATTCCTTTGCAGCAAGGAGTTGTGTAAACAGATTTACAATCTACAACTGCAGCAACAGTGAAACATTTCCAAAAGGTCTTGAATCACTCAGAAACTTGGTGCAAGATTTGCAATTAGCAAACTCTGAAGTTGGCAGTCTCCTGTTTGCAGTGCCATCAGGTTCCAAGAATAGAGAAGAAAGATGCCAAAACCCATACAGGACCTGGCTTAAAACACATCATAACTTTCCATTTGAAGGGTAAGAAATGAAAGTTTATTTGTATTTTAGATAACTCTAAGTCTATGTAAAATACAAATAACCTCCATCATTTCTGATCCTTGAGATGGAATGCTATGAGGTCTTTATGTTGGGCTCTGATTTTAAACTTTGTTGCACATTTGAATTTCAAAGTAGCAGTAGATAAAATAATATAAAAAGGATAGTTGCTAATCTCCATAAAGTGGAGATGCTCAGTTGCAGAAAGGTCCAACAAAAACTGTCGGGAAGTTAGCTTTTGGCCAACAGGGTTCTTTGTCAAAAATAGACACCAGACATGCACGACCACAGTCTCTGGTAGCTGGAGCTGAGGCTCCATTCTGTGGAAGTTTCCTCATCCCCTCAAACCCAGAATCCCCCACAGAAGAACCACAAAAGTGCCCCACTTGTGGCAGGATACTTTCCGGGACTGGATCAGATTCTGAATGTGGCTCTCCAGCAGGGATACGACTTCCTCAAATCCTGCCCTGAAATGAGATCCATCCTTCATGAAATCCTCCCCACTCCACCAAGAGTGTCTTTCCGCCATCCACCTAACCTTCGTAACCTCTTAGTTCATCCCTATGAAATCCCCAAACCACCTTCCCTACCCTCTGGCTCCTACCCTTGTAACCGTCCCCGGTGTAAAACCTGTCCCATGCACCCTCCCACCACCACCTACTCCAGTCCTGTAATCCGGAAGGTGTACACAATCAAAGGCAGAGCCACGTGTGAAAGCACCCACGTGATTTACCAACTGACCTGCCTACACTGTGATGCATTCTATGTGGGAATGACCAGCAACAAACTGTCCATTCGCATGAATGGACACAGGCAGACAGTGTTTATTGGTAATGAGGATCACCCTGTGGCTAAACATGCCTTGGTGCACGGCAAGCACATCTTAGCGTAGTGTTACACTGTCCTGGTTATCTGGATACTTCCCACTAACACCAACCTATCCGAACTCCGGAGATGGGAACTTGCTCTTCAATATATCCTCTCTTCCCGTTATCCACCAGGCCTCAATCTCCGCTAATTTCAAGTTGCCGCCACTCATACCTCACCTGTCATTCAACAACATCTTTGCCTCTGCAGTTGTGCCTTGACTGACATCTCTGCCCAAACTCTTTGTCTTTAAATATGTCTGCTTGTGTCAGTATATGTGTGGATGGATATGTGTGTGTGTGCGAGTGTATACCTGTCCTTTTTTCCCCCTAAGGTAAGTCTTTCCCCTCCCGGGATTGGAATGACTCCTTACCCTCTCCCTTAAAACCCAAATCCTTTCGTCTTTCCCTCTCCTTCCCTCTTTCCTGATGAGGCAACCGTTGGTTGCGAAGGCTTGAATTTTGTGTGTATGTTTGTGTTTGTTTGTGTGTCTGTCGACCTGCCAGCGCTTTTGTTTGGTAAGTCTCATCATCTTTCTTTTTAGATATATTTTTCCCACGTGGAATGTTTCCCTCTATTATATATATATATCTATCTGTGTGTATGTGTGTGTGTGTGTGTGTGTATGTGTGTCTGTGTGTGTGTGTGTGTGTGTATATGCTGATTTGTTGGGGAAGCAAACAGATAGCCTTTCAGCTGTCTTTAAGAATGTTAAAGAAGCTGCTTTAGAAATGAGTGTTCTGTACTGATATAGAAAAGTTTTCAAATTTTCTGTACAAACTCTAAACTGTTCCTCAGTTGGTGATTGTGGAAGATATTGCCATAGCCACAGTATTGATCCACTGTCAGGTAATAAACTTAAGATATCCCTCCAGTATGTGCCAAGTCAAGTAAAACTGTGGTTGAAGAAACATTTTCTGTTCTTAAACTGAGTATTTGTAACCCACTATGTTAGATTCCAGTCAATGTGTAAATACTTAAAAATGTTTAATGCCTCACTGATGACACTTTATACAATTTCAGTTTTTGAAGGCTATTCTGTGTTAAATAAGTTACATTTTGAATTATCCATTCAAGCTTATTATTTGCAACATGAAAGATGGATTTATGTTCAAGTAATATTTTTAACCTTGATGGTGGTAAGGTATAATCATATGTAAATGCCCACTGAAATAGAATAATTTTTATATTTTTTGTTTGTGTATAATAGTCCTATTGCTTGATGACCTGAGTCATCACCTGTATAAGATATTATCATTTCATTGGAAATGAGGCAATAATAGATCAGAAATTGTGTACAGAAGATACCTAAATTAGTAAGGTATTTACTGAGGATTATTCACCAAAGCTGACAAAACAGCCAGCATTCAGTAGTACTACATAATTGTGATGCCTCCGTAAAAACCTTGAACCTTTTAACTAGTTTAGTCTAGCAGGTGCAAATTATATTCATCATGGTATGTTTCACATGAGACTAAGGAATCTCTCAGCCTTGAATGTTGCACTCTGCTGCTATGTTTTCCTTTTAGATTTATTAAATTTCTTAGAGGCTTCTGTTATAAACACTACCAATTCACATAAGTGACTGATATTCCTTATGTATCACAACCTTCTTTCAGCTTCACCCTGTCGTTGCTGGTAACTTACCATGTAAAAATAGATTTGTTACTCCAAATAGTAGCCACATTAAGGAAGATTAAGAAACAAGTCATTTACAAACTAGTGAAAAAGCAGGCACAGTTCCCCAAAAGTATAAAGGGATGCCATAAGTAGTCACTTTTATTCGATTAAGCTCTTTCCGTAACCTGTCTGGAGATTTCAGCCAGCTGCATCCTACTGTAGACAGATGATAAATACCTGGTTGCAAGTGATGAATCCAATTTCTGTAACAGCAAAGTGAAACAGGCTAACTCAAAAACATTACTGTTATATGGCCAGAGCATAAAAAAAATCTGGTCAGTAACTGCCTGTTTATGGACCAGTTTCCAAAAAATACACTGTGTCAAGACATTCAGAATTGATCACCAGCTTTCTTAATATTTTTAATGCAGCAGGAGGAATAGGGATTGCTTAACTTCCCTTTATACTAAGATACGTTACAGATAGTATATAAAATTATCATGCAAAACAATCGAGATTGGGAATATGAGCTCTTACTGCACCTGATTACTATAACAATAGAAATTAATTTGAATACAATATTATAGGAGGCAGATGAAAACTAGGTGGGAGGTAGACTAAGAGAATAATTTAAAAGTGTAATGAAAGACATGCACCCAAACAAGACCCCTGGAGTAAACAACATTCCCTCACATTTGTGGAGATCCTTCAGACAGACAGCCAAGTCAAGCTATTCCATCTGGTACGCAAGATAAGAGACAAGCAAAATACCTTCACACTTCAGAAGGAAGTAATAATTCCAATTCCAAAAAAGCCAGGTACTGAAAATTGAGAATATTACAGAACTATCAATATGGCAAGTCATGGTTGCAGTTTGACACAAATTAACTACAGAAGAGTGGAAAAACTGGTAGATGCCAATTGGCCTCAGGAAAGGTCACTTTGTTATCCAGAAAAAGTAGCAACACATGAGGCAGTATTGGCCCTATGGAAAATCTTACAGGTGACTGTTGGCTGGACTATACATTTCAAAATTCTGACGGTAGCAAGGATAAAATACAAAGACTAAAATTTGCACACTAGGATGAAAAAGACATGAAAGGTGTGTAGTACTTGGGAAGGGAGTGAAGTATGGTAGAAGGCGAAACCACGGCTTACAGTAACTTCAAAGGGATGTCATTTCTGTTAGATTGAAGAATCAATGGACGGATAACATTCTACGAGTTGGGGAGTGTAATGTCAGAAGCTTGAACGTGGTAGGGAAACTAGAAAATCTGAAAAGGGAAATGCAAAGGCAAAGCCTAGAAATAGTAGCGGTCAGTGAAGTGAATTGGAAAGAAGACAAGAATTTCTGGTCGGATGAGGATAGGGTAGTACCAACAGCAGCAGAAAATGATATAATGGGAGTAGGATTTGTTATGAATAGGAACCTAGGGCAGTGATAGGGTTGTTCTTATCAGAATCGACAGCAAACTAACACCGACAATGATAGTTCAGGTATACATGCCGACGTCACAAGCTGAAGGTGAAGAGATGGAGAAAGTGTGAGAGGATACTGAAACGTTGGTATGGTACGTAAAGGGATATGAAAATCTAATTGTCATGGGAGACGGGAATGCAGTTGTAGGGAAAGGATTAGAAGTACACGTTACAGGAGAATGTGGGCTTGGGACAAGCAATGAGAGAGGAGAAAGACTAATTGAGTTCAGTAACAAGTTTCAGCCAGCAATAGCAAATACACTGTTCAAGAATCACAAGAGGCGGATGTATACTTGGAAAAGGCCAGATGATATGGGAAGATTTCAGTCAGACAGAGATTCTGAAATCAGATACTGGACTGTAAGGTGTACCCTGGAGCAGATAAAGACTCAGATAACAATATCGTAGGGATGAAGCGTAGGCTGAAGTTGAAGACATTAGTCAGGAAGAATCAACCCGCAAAGAAGTGGGATATGGAAGTACTGAGGAATGACGAGATGGGTTGAAATTCTCTAAGGCTCTAGATACAGCAATAAGGAGTAGCTCCGTAGGCAATACAGTTGAAGAGGAATGAACATCTCTAAAAAGGGCGATCACAGAAGTTGAAAAGTAAAACATAGGTACAATGATGTAACTGCGAAGAAACCATGGGTAACAAAAGAAATATTTCAACTGATTGATGAAAGTAGAAAGTAAAAAAATGTTCCGGGGAAACTCAGGAACAGAGAAATACAAGTCGCTGAGGGATGGAATAAATAGGAAGTGGGGAAGCTAAGACAAAATGGCTGCAGGAAAAATGCGAAGACATCAAAAAAGAAATGATTGTTGGAAGGGCAGACTCAGCATACAGGAAAGTCAAAACAAACTTCGGTGACATTAAAAGAAAGGGTGATAACATTAAGAGTGCAACAGGAATTCAACTGTTAAATGCAGAGGAGACAAAGCAGGTAGTTGGAAAGAATACAGTGAAAGCCTCTATGAGGGGGAAGATTTGCCTGATGTGATGGAAGAAGAAACAGGAGCCAATTTAGGAGAGGTAGGGGATCCAGTATTAGAATCAGGATTTGAAAGTGCTTTGGGGGACTTAAGATCAAATAAGGCAGAAGGGATAGATAACATTCCATCAGAATTTCTAAAATCACTGGGGGAAGTGGCAACAAAATGACTATTCTCGTTGGTGTGTAGAATATATGAGTCTGGCGACATACCATCTGACTTTTGGAAAAGCATCATCCACACAATTCCGAAGACGGCAAGAGCTGACAAGTGCGAGAATTATCGCACAATCAGCTTAACAGCTCATGCATCGAAGCTGCTTACAGGAATAATATACAGAAGAATGGAAAAGAAAATTGAGGATGCGCTAGGTGACGATCAGTTTGGCTTTAGGAAAAGTAAAGGGACGAGATAGGTAATTCTGACGTTACGGCTAATAATGGGAGCAAGGCTAAAGAAAAATCATGACACTTTCATAGAATTTGTCGACCAGGGAAAAGCGTTCGACAATATAAAATGGTGCAAGCTGTTCGAGATTCTGAAAAAGGTAGGGGTAAGCTATAGGGAGAGACGGGTCATATACAATATGTACAACAACCAAGAGGGAATAATAAGAGTGGATGATCAGGAACGAAGTGCTCGTATTAAGAAGGGTGTAAGACAAGGCTGTAGCCTTTCGCCCCTACTCTTCAATCTGTACATCAAGGAAGTAATGATGGAAATAAAAGAAAGGTTCAGGAGTGGAATTAAAATACAAGGTGAAAGGATATCAATGATACGATTTGCTGATGACATAGCTATCCTGAGTGAAAGTGAAGAAGAATTAAATGATCTGCTGAACGGAATGAACCGTCTAATGAGTACACAGTATGGTTTGAGAGTAAATTGGAGAAAGATGAAGGTAACGAGAAGTAGTAGAAATGAGAACAGCGAGAAACTTAACATCAGGATTGATGCTCACAAAGTAGATGAAGTTAAGGAACTCTGCTACCTAGGCAGTAAAGTAACCAATGATGGACAGAGCAAGGAGGACATCAAAAGCTGGCAAAAAGGGCATCCCTGGCCAAGAGGGTAAGTTGTTCAACAATATTCTAGTCAGACACTTGGGCTGGATTGCTGAGAACCTGAAGCTGCCGAATTGTTACTGTTTTTTTTTTTTTTACATTTGTGATGTTTTTTTTTGTGTTCACTTATGTATATTGTGCTTTATGTTTTTTGATTTGGATACAATTATTAAATAAATATAGTAGTGTTTCATGTACTTCTTACCAAGAGAAAATCTGAAAGTCAAAGATTTCTAGGCATGTGGTTTCCTCATTAAAAAAAACCTTGCTTACACATTTCTTATTACACTGAAGAGCGAAAGAAACTGGTACATCTGCATAATATCGTGCGGGTCCCCCAGGAATGCTCAAAGTGCTGCATCACGAGGTGGCACGGACTCGACTAATGTCAGAAGTTGTGCTGGACAGAACTGACACCGTGGATCCTGCAGGGCTGTCCATAATTCATAAGAGTATGAGGGGTTGGAAATCCCCTCTGAACACCACGTTGCAAGACATTCCATACACGATCGATAGTGTTCATGTCTGTGGAGTTTGGTGAGCAGTGGAAGTGTTTAAACTCAGAAGAGTGTTCCCAGAGCCAGTCCGTAGCAATTGTCATGCTGGAATTGTCAAAGTCCGTCAGAATGCACAATGGACATGAATGAATGCTGCACACACCTCACACTATTACAGGACCTCCACCAGCTTGAAGAGTGCTCTGCTGACAAGCAGAGTCCACAGATTCACGAGCTCGTCTCCATACCTGTACACGTACATCCGCTCGATACCATTTGAAACGAGACACGTTCATAATGGCAACACGTTTCCAGTTATCAACATTCGAATGTCAGTGTTGACATGCTCGGCGAGACGTAAAGCTTCGTGTCGTGCAGTCATCAAGGGTGCACGAGTGGGACTTCAGCTCCGAAAGCCCATATCGATGACGTTTTGTTGAACGGTTCACGTGCTGATGCTAGTTGATGGTGCAGCATTGAAATTCTGTCATGTCGAACGATTCTCGTCAGTCGTCATTGGTCCCATTCTTGCAGGATCTTTTTCTGGCCGCAGCAATGTCAGAGATTTGATGCTTTGCCAGATTCCTGATATTCACGGTACACTCACGAAACGGTCGTACGAGAAAATCCCCACTTCACCGCGACCTCAGAGCTGTCGTGTCCCACCGATTGTGCGCCGACTATAACACCACATTCGAACTCACTCAAATCTCGATAACCTGCTATTGTAGAAGCAGTAACAGATCTAACAATTGGGCCAGACTCTTATGGTCTTATACAGGCATTGCTGACTGCAGTTTCGTATTCTGCCTGTATTTGAATACGCATGCCTGTACCTGTGTCTTTGGCGCTTCAGTATATTTTCTTCAGGTATGCTCAGAAAGACATTACCACTTACCCCAGCATCCTTGGACCTCTTAAGAAATAAGCAGACATCCTTACAGAGGCAGACGAGCTGCCACGGGTCGAACAGTGGGAAAGCTGAGAATCTGACGTGAAGGGCGGACCCGCACATCATACGGACAGACCCACTGATGGCCGTATTTCATTGCGAGCGGCAGTCGTCGGAGCAGGCCTGTTCTCCAGCAGAGTTAACCTGCTGCAAACGTAGCCTCGCACTTGTGCCGAGAGTTGTCGCACGCTCAGTTGTCGGCCACCCGTGCACACCGCGTGCTCATTACTGTGTTGCACAAGTATCGACGAGAGTTTGGATGCTCTGCTTACCGTGGTTCAATTCACGAGGTGAGTTCATTCTACCCACAGCATCCAGTTCTCTAGTTGTTACTTAGCCACGTAGCTTTTCTGACTGTGTCATGTAGTGACTTTGTCCCAATCTGCTGGAAATACTAAAGTGTTGACAAAGGACGCCTTATGTGTGTGACACGCCAGTTACTCCTTCGTGTTTTTCTTTCCCCATTTTCGTAGTGCTCACCTTGACCAACTGTGGACTAAGAGTTTCTGCAGTGCTGGCAGGAACAGTTGGGCCTACAGAAGGAGCAGCAACATAAGCACATTCCGAAGCTGGTAATCCAGAAAGTGAATTCGCTTTGCTCCCTTGCTTCACTGGTGGGTGGACACCCACACATGGAACTACAGTCAGCCTGGTTGATGGGGCTACTTATTGTTATCCTGCAGTGTCGTCTATACCTGGTGCTGCAACAGAACTTCTTTATTTAATAAAACTCATTTTGTGAAGCAGAACTTTTTAATCTTTTTAATCATTTAGGCACATACTTAAAGTTTTCTTTTACATCGTTTTGAAATTCTTATGGACTGGACGGTTTTTTAGGTTAGAGGGTCTCAGGAGAGCACAAGTAGGGCTTCAGTCACAAAGGGTGCAGGCTGAACACAGGAAGAACGTATATACAGGCACCATTGGTATAACTGTTGTAAATTGTAGCTGTGTTGGGAAAGTACCACAGCTCCAAGCGCTAATAGAAGGCACTAATGCTCAAATCGTTGTAGGCACTGAAAGCTGGCTAACGCCAGATATAAGCTCAGCCAAAATTTTCGCGAAGAACCTAACAGTGTTCCGAAAGGATAGGCTAACACGGTTGGTGGTGGCGTGTTTGTTGCTGTTAGAAGTAGTTTAACTTGTCGCGAAATAGAAGTAGATACTTCCTGCGAGTTAGTATGGGCAGAGGTCATTGTTGGCAACTGGAATAATATAATAATTGGATCCTTTTACCGATCTCCCAAATCAGATAATACAGTTACTAAAAGGTTCAGAGAAAACTTGAGTTTGATTTCAAACACGTACCCGACTTGTACATTAATAGTCGGTGGTGACCTTAATTTACCCTCGATATGTTGGCGAAAATACATGTTTAATTCCGGAGGTACGCATGAAATATCATCCCAAATTGTGCTAAACACATTCTCTGAAAGTTATTTCGATCAGTTAGTCATGAGCTCACACGGATAGTAAACGGTTGTGAAAACACACTTGACCTCTTAGCAACAAATAATCCTGAGTTAATAACGAGCATCAAAACGGTTACATGGATCAGTGAACACAGGGTTGTTGTAGCGAGATTGAATATTGTAATCCCCAAATTCGCGAAAGATATACCTATTCAAAAAGCAGATAAAAATTCACTTGACGCCTTCCTGAGAGACATTCTCCACTCTTTCCAAATTAATAATATAAGTGTAGACCAGATGTGGCTTAAATTCAAAGACATAGTATCGGCTACAGTTGAGAGATCTATAACAAATAAATTAACAAACGACGAAGCTGATCCTCCTTGGTACACAAAACAGGTTAGAACACTGTTGCAGAAACAACGAATTAAACATGCCAACTTTAGCCGACCGGCATGGCCAAGCAGTTCTAGGCGCTTCAGTCTGGAACCGCGCGACCGCTACGGTCGCAGGTTCGAATCCTGCCTCGGGCTTGGGTGTGTGTGATGTCCTTAGGTTAGTTAGGTTTAAGTAGTTCTAGGGGACTGATGACCTCAGATGTTAAGTCCCATAGTTCTCAGAGCCATTTGAACCATGCCAAATTGAAACATCCGCAAAATCCACAAGATTGGCGATCTTTTACAGAAGCTCGAAATTTAGCGCGGACTTCAATGCAAGATGCCTATAACAGTTTTCACAACTAAACTTTGTCTCGAAACCTGGCAGAAAATCCAAAGAGATTCTGGTCGCATGTGAAGTATGTTAGCGACAAGAAACAATCAATGCCTTCTCTGCACGATAGCGATGGATATACTATCGAAGACAGTGCTGCCAAAGCAGAGCTACTAAACACAGCCTTCTGAAATGCCTTCACAAAAAAAGATGAAGTAAATATTCCAGAACTCGAATCGAGAGCAGGAGCCAACACGAGTATCGTAGAAGTAAATATCCTCGGAGTAGTGAAGCAGCTTAAATCACTTAATAAACGCAAGTCTTCTGGTCCAGACTGTACACCAATTAGCTTCCTTTTGGAGTACGCTGATGCAGTAGCTCCATACTTAACAATCATATACAACCGTTCGTTCGACGAAAGGTCCGTACTCAAAGACTGGAAAGTTGCACAGGTCACACCAATATTCAAGAAAGGTAGTAGAAGTAATCCAATAGATTACAGGTCTATATCGTTAACGTCGATATGCAGCATGATTTTAGAACATATATTGTGTTCGATGAAACACAACTAGCTCTTTATTCACATGAAGTGATAAGTGCTATTGACAAGGGATTTCAGATCGATTCCGTATTTCAGGATTTCCAAAAGGCTTTTTGTCAGTGTACCACACAAGCAGCTCATATTGAAATTGCGTGCTTGTGGAGTATCGTTTCAGTTATGTGACTGGATTTGTAATTTCCTGTCAGAGAGGTCACAGTTTGTAGTAACTGACAGAAAGTAATCGAGTAAAACCATGGAGGTAAAAATATTCTACCTCCATAAGTAAAACAGAAGTGATTGCTTGCGTTCTCCCGGGTAGTGCTATAGGCTCTTTGCTGTGCTTTATATATGTAAACGATTTGGGAGACAAACTGAGCAGCTGTCTTCGGTTGTTTGTAGATGACGCTGTCGTTTATCGACTAATAAAGTCATCAGAAGATAAAAGAAACTGCAAAACGATTTAGAAAAGATATCTGAATGGCGTGATAAGTTGCATATGACCGTAAATAACGAAATGTGTGAGGTCATCCACGTGAGTGCTAATAGGAACTCGTTAAACTTCGGTTACACGATAAATCAGCCTAATCCAAAAGCCGTAAATTCAACTAAATATCTAGGTATTACAATTACGAAGAACTTAAATTGGAAGGAACCCATAGAAAATGTTGTGGGAACGTCTAACCAAAGACTGCTTTTTATTGGCAGGACAGACCTACTAAGGAGACTGCCTACACAGTCGCGAAATATGGGAGAGAGTGTCACAGAAATGATACAGGATTTGGGATGGACATCATTCAAAGAAAGGCGTTTTTCGTTGCGACGGAATCTTCTCACGAAATTCCAGTCACCAACTTTCTCCTCCTAATGCAAAAATATTTTGTTGACACCGACTTACGTAGTGAGGAACGATCACCGAGATAAAATAAGGGAAATCAGAGCTCGTACGGAAAGATATAGGGGTTCATTGTTTCCATGCGCTATACGAGATTGGAATAATAGAGAATTGTGAGGGTTTATGTTTATTAATTTATTTATTTATTGAGTCCTTTTATCATATGTAGTACAGGGTACAGGATGATATTGGACTTATTACTAAATTCAAAATGATACATATTTAAATAATCATTTTTCAACATGCTACCAATTTCAAAAGTTGTAGTTCTTGCAATGATACAATGTTACAAATTACAGTAGCTTTAGTTCTTAACAGTTATTCTGGTCCAAGTATTCCTTTACTGAGTAGAAACAGTGGTACTGTACATATTCTCAGACAGATCTTTCAAAAGCACTAATATTTTGTAAGCATTTTATACTATTTGATTGTCTAATATAGAGTTTCAATGAACCCTCTGCCAGGCACTTAAATGTGATATGCAGAGTATCCATGCAGGTGTAGATATAGATTAGGTAAGTACGAGAGCTGCACCGTAACTTCATTTGATACACACGCTATTTGGTATGTAGTGGTCTTGGTGGGGTGAGTTGTCTCATTTACAGGTGTTGCTCTCTCATCGGACAGGTGTTGTCCTCTTCCAGGTCAGTAAGGAACAGTGACGAGCAGGAGCGTGCGTTTGCATTAGAGGCCTGCTTTTCGGAAGGATGCTCTGTGACTGCAGCCTAGCATGCCTCACGAAATACCTTCAGTGTAGCATCGCTGGGCTGTGTCTGAGATCGTAAATCCCTCGTAACACAGGCCACAACTTTCAGACAAACAACAAGTACAACAAGACAAAGAAATGGACTCCCTCGGCCAATTAGATTGCATCAGAACGTCGAGGAGTGAGAACTTCACTCTAGCAACGCCCACAGCATTCTGCGCATAAACGTGCTTCGCTGTTGGACATTCTGATTGTTCATAAGGTGAATTCGTGATGACTTTCATTAGCATCCGTACAAGTTGGCAATAGTACAGGACTTCAAATCTCAGAGGAACACGTGTGAGGCATTTCTCAAAAACATTGCTTAGGACACAACTGCTTTTTTCAGTGACGAAGCCCATTTTCACTTAATCGGAAGTGTCAATTGACAAAATGTGTGCCACTGGGCCGATATCAATCCCCGAGAACTGCATTGGAGGCTGCTGCAGTAATCTCAAGTGACATTGTCTCGTGCAACTTCCTCAGCTGGGATTGTTGATCCCTGGTTCTTTGAAGAGAATGGGATCACAGTGACAGTGAATTCAAGCCAGTATGTGAACATGATGGAGGAACTTGTTTGTCCTCAACTTGGTGGACATTTCACTCCAACATGGTAGAGCAACAGTTTAGACTTCAAGGGCATCAATGGCTGTTTCAAGGCAACATGTCAAGAAGCGCCTCACCTCAGTAAGGGGCAATTTTGAGTCCAGTTATATGAACCGTCCAAGGAGCCTACAATACCTGAAGTCCAACATTCAGGTAGAAATGGCCAACGTACCTGCTGCTGTGCTAGTAAGGTTTATGAGAAATGCCAGGAACAGGATTATTCATTTTTTGGGCAATGGGGAACATCACCCATTTATATGATTTTCAAAACTATCTAAAAGAAAACTTTAGATATGTACCTACACTATTAAAAAGGAAAAAAAATATTATTCATAAAATGGGTTTTATTGTGTGTTGAAGTCAGACGGGTATGATGCCACACTCTCTATTACATTGTGCCAAATTTTCAGCCCTCCACTGAGCCCAAGAAGGTTTCCTTTGACAAACGTTGTCAGTTGCTTACACAGTATTTTGGCCATCAGACCCATGTTGTAGCAACGTGGCTGCAGTGGAAATAGGACCACAACTGCTACAGGCAGTCGTATGCAGCCCGTATCGCTTATCTGCGAGGCCTCTCGCACGAGTGTCAGTTTGAGTGTCCCCAAGTGCTACCTCTAACACAGACTCGCTAATTCGGGGCATAATTGTTCAGTTAGCTCGTGATCCTGGGGATCAGATTAGGGCGTTGACCTTATCTAACCCTCCTTTATCTGACGTACCATAAATTGCAGAATCACATGAGTTTTTGGCGAGAGGTTGGGACATCCTTCCTGACAATTGTCAGGTGGGAGAATTAGGTGTGCATGGTCAACAGCTCCAGGAGCCCTGTCAGGTACCCCAGATGGTCTCGTCTCCTGCTATGTCGTTGTGAGTTACCTCCACTGATGCTGAGGCAACAGCCCCTGTCTGTCTTTGCCTGTCCTGACGTCGAGTTTTGTGTAGCTCTGGGCATCATAATTTTTGCCTGCAGTGAAAATTGTATCCTCGGTGTCATTAATTTACCACACATATGGCAAGCCAGTGGTCTTGCCCTGATTGCCATTTGTTGCACGTGTGACGAGACTACCGACAAGTTGAGGGCTTTTCGGGGTATGTCATCTGATAGAAACTTTGCCAACTGTCGGTGACATTTGGCGAGCTGCGAGTCCATCTTCAGGGCCCCTGGTGTACACCTCGAATGATGATGTCACTTTTGATCCCTCGATGGCATATGAAACCTGATGGATGACAGATATAATCGTTTCAACGTCATGTGCCAACAGATAGCGTAGTAGCATAGCTACCAGAATACCACCTTCGTCTATCCTTTAATAGAGTGTTCACAGCCAGAGACCTCAGAGTGGTGCAGACTTGTGAAGCAAGACTTGAATGACTTCAGCCAATGATAGACAGTTTTTGTTGGGACAAATGTACGGATATAGAGGCTTATCTCACTAGGGTTAAGATAGATACTGCCTACAGGAAAATAAAAGAGACCTTTCGAGAAAAGAGAACCACTTGTATGAATATCGAGAGCTCAGATGAAAACCCAGTTCTAAGCAAAGAAGGGAAAGCAGAAAGGTGGAAGGAGTATATAGAGGGTCTATACAAGAGCGATGTATTTGAGGACAATATTATGGAAATGGAAGAGGATGTAGATGAAGATTGAATGGGAGATATGATACTAGTAGTAAGATGGCGGCTAGTGTAAAAATTCGTTGTGCGTGTCCGAGAAAAAGTGTGAATTTTGCCGTGAAAAAGAAAAATTGTGACAGTTGTAAGGATGAAATTGCAAAGCTCAGCGAGCAGGTGTCTAGTTTACAATTTATTATCAGTTCCTTGAAGATGGATATCAAGAAACTTAAAGAAGAAAAAAGTGAACGGAACATGAAAAACTCGCTCCATGAAAGTACGAATATGTCGGAGAATTGAACGGAAGTGAAGTACAAAAGACGCAAACAGATAATACAAGATACAGAAAACGGCGAAAGAAACATAAATATAGTGAACGAAAATTACTTTCAAGCTCTTTCGACTACGGATTGTGAAAGTGAAGTTAACAGTGCGAGTGTACCATGTGGAAAACCAAACGACTTTGTGAATAAGGTAAAACATGGAATATTTCAGCAGCAGTTAAGTAAAAGAACATATGCGAAAGTGCTCACGAAAAATCTTCCACCGCTAAGCTGCTCTACTGAGACAATATCGACATGTGTTAGCAAAAAAGACGGAATAAATAGTGCCACACAGGACTTCGCTTACTGCAAAGGTAGGCAGGAAACAGGCAATCTCGGAACAGCAAGTACCGGTAAAATTGAACTGTATGCCGACAGCCAAGGATGAAATACAGCCGCTGAATTTCGATGTACAAGTAGTCAGAATTTTAGTTTTAACTGTACAATAAAACCAGGAGCAAAATTCAGTGCTGCTACGTCAATGAGTCAAGAAAAAGTTTCCTCATTGAGCAAAAAGGACTTTTCCATCTTCCTGGCGGGATCAAATTATATAGTTAGGAACGAAAAAAACGATCTCTTAATCTCGCTAAAAAGAAAAGTGTATGAGCTGAGAGGAACAAATGTTATTGTTTTTTCAGTGCCACACCGTTACGACTTGATAGAATGGTCCTGTGTAAATAAAGAAATTGAAACTGCAAATAAAGAGATGCAAAATATTTGCAAGTGGTTTGAAAATGTAACATTTGTGAACATCAGCAATTTAGGGAAAAGATTTCACACAACACATGGTTCCCATCTAAATGTACTAGGAAAAAACGCAACAGTAACAAAAATTTTAGAACTTGTAAATAAAAGCTCAAATGTGCCGTGTGATGATAGAAGAGTCATACCTCTCATGGACAGGAAGTGTGTGTATCCTGTAGAATCCAATGTGAAATCTGCTGTCAGTGAAGCTAAACCTCTCCAAGACAAATGTGAAATTTTATTAATGCAAGTGAACACTCCAAATGTTAATGATTCACAGAAAGGCACAGCAGTTATGGAACAACAAACACCAGAAATAAGTGAAACAGCAGCAGCACCATCATTATCAGCAGAAGCAGCAACAGCAGCAGCAGTAGCAGAACCAACAACGACTGGAGCAGCAACACAGCAATGCTTAAGGAGGAGCCAAAGGAAAAATACATCTGTGTCATTCAGTGATAATTTTTTATGGTTTCAAGCCAAGAACAAAATAAAAATGTGAAAAACCAGCCTGCTAACTCACAGATAAGTCACAACAACATTCTATTTTTAAACATTCAGGGTTTTGAAAATAAAGTTGAAATTCTGGAGGAGTCATTGCCACAGAATAAGTATTCTTTCTTATGTCTATCAGAACATTGGCTTAAACCAGAACAAATACAATACTATGTACCAGAAGGTTATAAATATGGAAACAGTTTTTGCAGATCTCAGTGCCGTAATGGTGGTACTGTTATCTATGTTTCAAATGAAATAGAGTGTGGAGCACTAGATCTTAGTTGGGCATGTGTAGAGAAACACTTTGAAATTACTGGGATCATATGTGATATAATGAAACTTATCAAAGTATGTATCTACCATTCCCCTGACTCAGATGATAAAACTTTTTTAGATAATTTAGACAGTGTACTCTGCTACATAGTGAAGTGGAAACAGTATGTAACTGTAATTGGGGGAGACTTTAATTCAAGCTTTGATGTAACATGTAACAAACCCAGTGTAAATAAGTTACTGAATATGCTAAGGCAGCACAACTTCAATAATGTAAATTCAGAACCAACAAGACTACAAGCGTGCTTGGATAATGCTTTTCTCAACTGTGCTCGTGATATGTACTCCACCAAGGTAAAGGAATTTGTTTTCTCAGACCACTCCATGTTAACAGTAGAGTTAAGACATTTTATAAAAGGTGATGAGAGCAAGGCTGCACAAAAGTTAACAAAATCTAATACCTTAATATTAACAAAACACAATCTCATAAAACTAACACACCAGCTGAGCATAACAAACTGGGACAAATTATTTCTAAACAGTGGTTCCAGTGCCCAAACAGTTTATGAAACATTCCACAATTACTTAACAGGTATTTTAAAAGCCCATTTTGTTCAAAATAAATATGATAAAACAAGAATGGGTAAATTTTGGTACACCAAAGAACTGGAGAATCTAAAAAATAAGCTACTGCTGTTGAAGCGCCTTGCCAAAGTAAACAATTCTAATGAAATTAAGGATCTCGAAAAAATCACTAAGAAACTGTATAAGAAAGAGTTGCAATTGGCGAAACTAAGCTACAACACAAATTTCATAAAAAATAGTAAAAACCAATGCAAGACAGCCTGGTCAGGAATTAATACTGTTCAAGGTGAAGTCAGAAACTTTGACAAGACAGTCCCAATACCAGCAGATACATTCAATAAATATTTTTTAAGCTGTGCTGATGATATCAAAAAGCTGATCAGAAAACCCAATGTAACATGTATAGATTATCCGAAGAGTGCAAACCTAAATCATAATAGGGCCAGATCATCATTGAAACACTTCAAAGAGGTACGCCAACATGAAGTTCTTAAAATAGTCAAAGAAATGAAAAATTCATACAGTACAGATATTTTTAATATGTCAGACAATCTATTGAAAAAAATCATACATTACATTGCAGCACCATTAACATATTCTATAAACCTCTCTCTCATAGAAGGGTTTTTTCGTG
Source organism: Schistocerca piceifrons (assembly GCF_021461385.2). NCBI lineage: Eukaryota > Metazoa > Arthropoda > Insecta > Orthoptera > Acrididae > Schistocerca > Schistocerca piceifrons. The sequence goes on from NC_060148.1 coordinate 59,262,866, forward strand.
ATCCTCTCAAACTATCCAAGGTAACTCTAGTCTTTAAGAAGGGTGTCAAATCAGACCCTGCAAACTACAGACCAATTTCGCTAATTCCAGTACTAGGAAAAGTCTTTGAAGGCATAATATATAAGCAGATGTATGAGTACCTAGAACTAAATGCTATGTTAAGTGCATCACAGTTTTGTTACAGAAGAGGAAGGTCAGCTATACATGCCATAGAGCTCTTAGTCAGATACATTCTAGCAGCATTTGAGGTCCATGCGCACGCACAGGTAACCTTATGTGATCTGAGCCAAGCTTCTGACTGTGTTGACCACTCACTTCTGCTCTCTAAACTTGAGTACTAGGGAATATGTGATAAAAGTTTAAAACTCATGAAATCATACCTCAATAAAAGCAACCAGGTGGTGAGTTCAGGAAGTCATCTGTCAAACATACTCGAGGTTCAACATGGAGTGCCACAGGGATCTAAATTGGGACCACTTGTTTTCCTTGTACACATAAATGACTTACCAGGAAATATAGATGTAAAGACATATATGTATGCAGATGACACAACTTTTCTATCTGTAAACCATGTACTTGATAACCTTGTAAGTGATATGAAATTGGCAAAAGAAAATGCAACATCATGGTTTAATGCCAATGGTCTGCTATTAAATGAGGAAAAGACCCAGAATATGTGGTTCAGTCTATCAAAGACTACAAAAATAGAAAAACAAAAGGCAAAGTTTTTAGGTATTGTACTTGACAACAGTCTAACATGGAACTCTCATGTTGATCACATAGTGGTTAGGTTGTCAAGAGTTATATATTTGTTGAAGAGACTGATGTGTTGTGTGACATTTGAGTACGTAAGGACAGCGTACTTTGCCTTTTTTCAATCTGTTTTAAGGTATGGGTTAATACTCTGGGGAAACAGCAGAAAAATAAATGAAATTATGGTGATCCAGAAGAAAGCAATCAGAGTAATGGCTAAGGTAGATAATAGAACACATTGTAAACCATTGTTCATTAAATATAGAATTTTAACAGTAATTAATTTATATATTCTTGACAGTGTTAACTACATACTTGCTGAACTACCTAATTTAAGTGTAACAAATGAAAGGCATGGCTACTATACAAGAACGTGTACTTCTCTGCTGTTGCCACAAAATAGATTAGCTAAAACTAACAATAGTCATAAGTATATGGCAATTAAAATATATAACAAATTGTCTAAAAATGGATCAATCAAGCCTGACAAATTATTTAAAGACAATGTTCATAACTTCTTGTTAACTAATCCATTCTATTCATTAGAAGAATTTTTAGAAATGCCCAATATCAACTTAAATATGTAAAAATTTATTTTGTAAAATTAATAGGTTAAGTGAACTGACGAAGTCTATTGCATGTAACAATGCTGAATGACTAATAAAGAATCTAAATCTGCGTGAAGAGTTTGACAGAGCACTGAAAGACCTGAGTCGAAACAAGGCTCCAGGAGTAGATAACATTCCATTAGAACTACTGACAGCCTTGGGAGAGCCAGTCCTGACAAAACTCTACCATCTGGTGAGCAAGATGTATGAGACAGGCGAAATACCCTCATACTTCAAGAAGAATATAATAATTCCAATCCCAAAGAAAGCAGGTGTTGACAGATGTGAAAATTACCGAACTATCAGTTTAATAAGTCACGGCTGCAAAACACTAATGCAAATTCTCTACAGACGAATGAAAAAAAAAAAACAGTAGAAACCAACCTCAGGAAAGATCAGTTTGGATTCCGTAGAAATATTGGAACACATGAGGCAATACTGACCCTACGATTTATCTTGGAAGCTGGATTAAGGAAAGGCAAACCAACGTTTCTAGCATTTGTAGACTTAGAGAAAGCTTTTGACAATGTTGACTGGAATACTCTCTTTCAGATTCTGAAGGTGGCAGGGGTAAAATACAGGGAACGAAAGGCTATTTACAATTTGTACAGAAACCAAATGGTAGTTATAAGAGTTGAGGGACTTGAAAGGGAAGCTGTGGTTGGGAAGGGAGTGAGACAGGGTTGTAGCCTCTCCCCGACGTTATTCAATCTCTGTATTGAGCAAGCAGTGAAGGAAACAAAAGAAAAATTCGGAGTAGGTATTAAAATCCATGGAGAAGAAATAAAAACCTTGAGGTTCGCCGATGACACTGTAATTCTGTCAGAGACAGCAAAGGACTTGGAAGAGCAGTTGAACGGAATGGACAGTGTCTTGAAAGGAGGATATAAGGTGAACATCAACAAAAGCAAAACGCGGATAATGGAATGTAGTTGAATTAAGTTAGGAGATGCTGAGGGTATTAGATTAGGAAATGAAACACTTAAAGCAGTAAAGGAGTTTTGCTATTTGGGGAGCAAAATAACTGATGATGATCGAAGTAGAGAGGATATAAAATGCAGACTGGCAATGGCGAGGAAGTTGTTTCTGAAGAAGAGAAATTTGTTAACACTGAGTACGATAAATAGTTTGGACAAGAAGAGAATAGAAGCTTTCGAAATGTGGTGTTACAGAAGAATGCTGAAGATTAGATGGGTAGATCACATAACTAACGAGGAAGTATTGAATAGGATTGGGGAGAAGAGAAGTTTGTGGCACAACTTGACTAGAAGAAGGGATCGATTGGTAGGACATTTTCTGAGGCATCAAGGGATCACTAATTTAGCATTGGAGGGCAGCGTGGAGGGTAAAAATCATAGAGGGAGACCAAGAGATGAATACACCATCAGATTCAGAGGGATGTAGGTTGCGGTAGGTACTGGGAGTATTGATTGAGGTGAGTGATGAGTATGCTGAAGTAAATTATATGGGAAAGACTAAGTCCTACTGCAAATTGATACAACAAAGAGATAAACTATTTATCGTCAGGAGGACTTGGTGTAAATTATCATTTGAACAAGGGTAACAAAATGTGGCTATTTTCAAATATCCACATTTGAGTAGTTTGTGTAAAAAGCCTCATGTTCATATTTTTCAGTATCCGTAACATATGACCTAGTCTCCTTGCAAATAGTTCTCATAGTGCAAGGTGTAACTTGAAAATTAATTGGTCAGATGAAGAAATATGCTACACTTGTATATTTTCTGATTGAAGTTCATTACTCCCTGTCCTTACCCTTGAAAATTATTTGTTTCTCATGGTCCTGAATGTCTAATCTAGTGACATTCTTTGAATTTACTTTGTCCCAGCGTCATATTGCCATTTTTTCATGCAGAAATGACTGTGTGGGTCAAAGCAGTCCTGTGTGCAAGTTACACTGACCAACTTTTTTTATGATACCAGGACAACAGATGTGATGCTTTTTGTTTAATAACTTACTTAACGGTACATGTCTTCGCCAATACTACAAAAACGTATTTGGAATTTTTTCCCTGTCACTATCCTTTGTTTTTTCGCATAGCAAGAGAGAGGCAAAAATTAATTGGACTAAATTAATCACAGTTTCAGGTGCACTACATTACGTGTTGGGTAATGCACATGGCAGTTTCTCCCCCATCGCATACTACGTACATAAATGCTTGGAAGTAAGCTTTTGTTTCTTATTTTATAAAATAAATAAACCGAAATTTCATGTATAACAGCAGTCTATACACATATGTGCAGTACTGAAGAAACAGACATAAAATACCGATAAATTTAAAAATATCGTCTGTAAACCAACTATTTACATTAGATTTCCAAGTTTCTTATATTTTTAAATTGTCTTGTTTCAGTTCCTTGTTTCCTATAATTGTCCACTAAACCAAAAGAAAAAAAAGTATGCTTCAGGACGTGCCCACTACAAACTGAAACGAGAATTTTGTTTGTTCTCTCTCTTCTATGAAGTCTCCTGCTTTCTCCTCGAATTTACAAAGATGCATAACCCGTGGTACCTGTACCAAGCAACAGCAACATATACGATCAATGTGGCTGCAAATATTATGTGATTCGTTTTCATCCAATCACTAATTGTGAGCAGCGGCAAGAGACGGTGTACAATGATTGCCATCTTTCCCAAGGCACAAACAAATTATAGGAAGGGACTATTTTCCTGAGATGTTTTCAACAGTACATAGGACACCAATTTTTAACACAGCCACGGTCACAATTATCTATAGTCACTAAATTAATCTCATTTATAATGTGCAGCGACGACACTGGAAGAATTTACAAGTTAAAATTCATCAATTACACATGCAATTAATTAATGATGTAGTAACTTATATATCGTACTGCTTTAATTAGGCATTCCTACTTTATGTCATTCATATTTTTAATTTTTATAAGCCAATTGTAGATAGATAGCAAAAAGACTTTGACTTGTTTAGGTATAATATTGATTTTAGACAATCGAGTCAATCGCCTGCAGGGAGCTTTCATGACAGCCCCTGACCTGGAACAAGTCCTACCCATTCCACTAAGTCACATATCTTCTGCACCATTCGCTTACCGCTAACATTTCAGCCAAAGAGTATCTTTTTTTAATTGTATCAGTACGTTTACATGCGAAACATGTTCTGAAATAAGAAAACCGAATTGCGGAAACCGTTTTTCGCTTTCGTGTTTACATGTTACTATCTCAAGCGGATTTGCTAGCCCAGTTAAATTTGGCACCTGGAAAACAACGGTTATAGTTTCTGTGTTAATCAGGACAATCGCCATTTGTCTTTAATCAGCCTAGGTGTAAACCGCTTCAGTCTAATATGTCCACTTATCCTTCACCGTATGAAAAGCCATTCCGTCCATAATAGCTGAAAATTTTTAAAAACAAGACAAAACCTGACAGCCCAACACTTTTGAAAACCGGTTGAATTTACAAGGGAGCGAAAATATATTGCTAAACCGGCAACTAGAAGCAGATCTCCAGAATCGATTTTGAAGTGTTTACAATAACCAACCAAAAACGGTATTGGGGTAATCGTTTGCGAAATACAGTTATGGGGTCTCCATGTAAATGATGTGTATGTTTGCTCTCCTGTGTACCTAAAGGGATATATTAAACCAAATAAAATGCTTAATGAAAAATTGTCCTTTTTGACAGTCAATATCAAGATATTATTTTTGTGCTTGTTTTTTAGTATCGTACCAATGTAACTTACGTACCTTAGACAGATTCACCTATTACAGGCTTGGACTATAACAATCCAAGCCGGCCAAAAATTAATACAAAGGTCTGTAACAACTGAGATATGTTACACAGAACATAGCTCGCTTATATAAAAACCGTGTTACCAATATTATAACAGGGTACGAAGTATTTTCGTCATAAATAATAAGAACATGTGACTACTTATAGCTATTTTATCAACGAACTAAAAATAATTAACTAATACAGCCAAAAATATGCTTATTTCTTCCAACATTTTCTTGCCAGACTCCTTAATGGGAAGTAAAATAAAAGGCTAATTGGTACGGCAGGGTTTCATATTACGGCCGACAGATGTCAGCTCGATGCGATGCCACAGGCGTCTAAAGCTAGCGAAATGAGGGATGCTCAACTACCGGACCTACCGATAGATGGCTCTACCAGCTGATTACTGTCGTCTGTATTGCCCGCCGTATTCGAATTTGCCAAGAAGTTTCTCTCGGTCTGTACTGTGTATAAGGAATTAAGGATTATCGAAATGGTGATTTCTTGTTCCGCTTTCAATTGTACGAAGCGATGGAGTAAGGAAAGTGACTTACCATTTCACAGGTCATAGGACTACCGATACAATACGATAACCTAAATTATGAAGAAAATGTTTTGATATTATATAAGCCAGTTATTTACTGTGATTCTTTTCTTATGTATGTATTTAATTACTGTATAAAACATTGTTTTACATAATGCTGAAGAAAAGGTCTTTAGTTCTGTTTCTCCCCTTTCTGTAACTATGTGAATATCGTACTGAAACTAAAACCCTCTGTAAACTTTGACGAAGCCAATTGTATGATAAGTGCTGAAAGGCTAATAAAAATATTCTATTCTAACAACACAGACTTAGTGCGTTTGCTAATTCGATGTTTTTGAACAGGTTTCCTCTTTAGCACGCAGAGCTGCTAAAGAAGTGGATTACTTCCTTTTTTTTTCTTTATTGTAATTTCATTCCCCTGCCCCCATATGGGCAGGGGAGGGCTGTCAGCAGCACAATCCAACGCTCTTCAGCCGAGTGACATGACAACTAAAACAAGAATAAAATAATACATACATAAGGAGATAAAAAGGGGAACATAAAACAGAGTAAGGGGAGAAAATGGAGGTTAAAATACACTGACACGTAGACGTTCATTGGGGACAGTTAAAAAAGTCACCAGAAAGTTAAAAAACACAGTTGGCGATTCTTAAAACACAGAGAAGACACTGGATGCGCATGCACAGGTTAAAAGTTGGCCACAGTATTAGAAACACTCCGAAACAACACACTTAAAACCCACTTGGAGCACACACGACGAAGAATAAAACTACCAGGTGGGACCTGCCGAGGGAAAGGTCAGAGAGGATGGGAAAGGAGGGGAGAGCATGGGGCAGCTGGGGAAGCGGCGGGATGAAGAGAGGAGGGGCAACCGTGGGTTCACGAAGAGGCAGGAGACACGTGGGGTGGGAGAGGAAAAGGGAAGACAGGGCAGGAGGGAGCGCAGAGACACTGAAAGAAGGCACAAGAGATGGAGGGGGAGTAGGAGGGGGAATCCGCTCAGAAGGAGGGAGGGGGGGGGGAGAAGGAGCCCTGAGGAGGAGGCAGGAAGAGGGGGTTAGAGTTGGTAGGAAGGGTAGATGTCAGGGCGAAGCTCATCATCCGGGAGGGGTAGACGGTGGAAGTTGTGTTGGGAAAGGAGACGGAGGGTGTGGAGATGGAGAGAGGGAGGGACACAATGGTAAAGGCGCGGCAACTGGTTGGGAGTGGAGAGGAAGGAAGACACCAGGGGGTGAGGGGGATCAAGGCGGCGGACAATATATAGTGTGCGGATGTGTTCAAGGGGAGGGGCGGAAATCCAAGGGATGCTGGCATAACAAAGGATGGGGCGGAGGATTACTTCCGTGAAGTGGAAAGATTTTAATCCTACGTCTTGCAGTTTTACTTGCAGAAACCTTTTCCGACAAGATGATTACGTAATGAGCCCTGGAACGTGGAAGAAACGTGCCATCAGTTTTTAACTTTACGACACCTTTGATGCCACCAAATAAACAGCCACGACGACATGCTGTTACGATTTTGAGTGACAACGATGCTTCTCCATATTATGGCCGACGCGATGCCAGAATGAGATTTTCACTCTGCAGCGGAGTGTGCGCTGAAGTTTCATATCAGCGCACACTCCGCTGCAGAGTGAAAATCTCATTCTGGAAACATCCCCCAGGCTGTGGCTAAGCCATGTCTCCGCAATATCCTTTCTTTCAGGAGTGCTAGTTCTGCAAGGTTCGCAGGAGAGCTTCTGTAAAGTTTGGAAGGTAGGAGACGAGGTACTGGCAGAAGTAAAGCTGTGAGTACCGGGCGTGAGTCGTGCTTCGGCAGCTCAGTTGGTAGAGCACTTGCCCGCGAAAGGCAAAGGTCCCGAGTTCGAGTCTCGGTCGGGCACATAGTTTTAATCTGCCAGAAAGTTTCAAAGCAGATGTTGACAGATGTGAAAATTACTGAACTATCAGTTTAATAAGCCACAGCTGCAAAATACTAACACAGATTCTTTACAGACAAATGGAAAAACTGGCAGAAGCTGACCTCGGGGAAGAACAGTTTGGATTCTGTAGAAATGTTGGAACACGTGAGGCAATACTGACCCAACGACGTATCTTAGAAAATAGATTAAGGAAAGGCAAACCTACGTTTCTAGCATTTGTAGACTTAGAGAAAGCTTTTGACAATGTTGACTGGAATACTCTCTTTCAAACTCTAAAGGTGGCAGGGGTAAAATACAGGGAGCGAAAGGCTATTTACAATTTGTACAGAAACCAGATGGCAGTTATAAGAGTCGAGGGACATGAAAGGGAAGCAGTAGTTGGGAAGGGTGTGAGACAGGGTTGTAGCCTCTCCTTGATGTTATTCAGTCTGTATATTGAGCAAGCAGTAACGGAAACAAAATAAAAATTTGGAGTAGGTACTGAAAGCTTTGAGGTTCGCCGATGACATTGTAATTCTCTCAGAGACAGCAAAGGACTTGGAAGAGCAGTTGAAGGGAAGGACAGTGTCTTGAAAGTTGGATATAAGATGAATATCAACAAAAGCAAAATGACAATAATGGAATGTAGTGAATTAAGTCGGGTGATTCTGAGGGAATTAGATTAGGAAATGAGACACTTGAAGTTGTAAAGGAGCTTTGCTATTTGGGGAGCAAAATAACTGATGATGGTCGAAGTAGAGAGGATATAAAATGTAGACTGGCAATGGCGAGGAATGCATTTCTGAAGAAGAGAAATTTGTTACTATTGAGTAAGTGTCAGGAAGTAGTATCTGAAAGTATTTGTGTGGAAGTGAAATGTGGACTATAAATGTTTGGAAAAGAAGAGAAAAGAAGCTTTTGAAATGTGGTGCTGCAGAAGAATGCTGAAGATTAGATGGGTAGATCACATAACTAATGAGGAGGTATTGAATAGAATTGGGGAGAAGAGGAGTTTGTGGCACAACTTGACAAGAAGAAGGGACCGGTTGGTAGGACATGTTCTGAGGCATCAGGGGATCACAAATTTAGCATTGGAGGGCAGTGTGGAGGGTAAAAGTCGTAGAGGGAGACCAAGAGATGAATACACTAAGCAGATTCAGAAAGATGTAGGTTGCAGTAGGTACTGGGAGATGAAGAGGCTTGCACAGGATAGAGTAACATGGAGAGCTGCATCAAACCAGTCTCAGGACTGAAGACCACAACAACAACAAACAATTGAAAACCCTTATGTTGTTTGCATTAATAAGTCTTCTTTGTACATATTTTTCAGTGACTGTGCATTTCTTATTGTTCTCATTCCTTATTATCATTTTTAAAGCCATACGGTCACAAAAGCTTGTGTCTGTTACTTCAATATTGTACTCAATGCTTTGCTTGTTGGTAAATATGTGATCAAGTGTTGTTTCAGACCCATCCCCATATCTGGTAATTTCCTGCACCAAGGTTGCATTTTGTATGAGTTAAACAGATTTAATAATTGGACCTTGTTCTTATTACTTTTGTTAAAATTAATTTTAAATTCACCATAACTACTATGTATTTTGACCTGCCTCTCAATTCAATTACAGTATCATCTATATAATATAAGAATTGGGTAAAGTCACCTGATGGGGATCTATAGATGCAAGCAACGATAGTCTGACAATCAGTAAGTTCACAATTACAACATTCAAAATATTTTTCTGCACACTTCACCTTGCTAAGTTTTGCCTCTTTATATTTAACATTACTTCTAACATAGATGCTTACACCTCCACATTTATGAGTTTCCCTGCAAAAGCTACTTATTAAGCCAAAGTCTGGTACATTTGCTGCACAATTCTGAGTGTCCCAAAGCGAGTGCTCATTGATACACAGCACAGAAAAAATACTTCCAGCTCACACATTTTGTTGCCTAGTCCCTGTACATTCGATACAGCAAAGTCGAGCCACCTAGATTTTTTCGCAATGCTCACCCTAGTGTCCCCTTCAGTCTTCTTGGAAGAAAAAAATTCTTCACGTGCGCTGATCTCGTGACTCATCTGATTGGCAGTCTGCTGATTGTTTCTACTGGACTGGATGCTGCTGTTGACGATGGTGGTGTGTCTGCTGCTGCTGCTAAAGCTGACAGATTCTCTGCTGCTACTGGTTGTTGTTGTTGATCTGCAGCTGATAATGGAGATGTTGTTGTTGTGCTGTCTCTGGTATTGACAGACACTCAACTGTCGCTATTCTTCTTTGTGCAAGTAGATCCGTCTCCTTATACAGTGTCTTCCTTCCTGCCACATCGTTTGCTGCTTCTTCTAACTTTTGCACTGATCTCTTGGGTATGTTTACTTCTTGAGTACTTGTGATGTAAATAGGTACATTTTTCACTTTTAAGGATTCTCTTGTTATTTGTGCACGAGTTGTGTCAGTAACCATTCTCACTGATTCTTTACCTGAGTCTGCAGTATCCTTCTATTGCTGTTTTGTACACTTCCCTGTTTGTTTCCACTGGTTCATGAATTCTTGCAGCCATTAGTTCTTCACCAGTTGCATTTTGCATTTAGGTGCTGTCAATGTGCTGTATATAGCTCCTTGTTACTAGGAGTATTAAATGAAACAAGTATTGTGGATGCCTTTCACTATTTTTTTTTTTTAGTTTACTGTTGTGGATTGAATTTCTTGGTTTACACAACACCAATCAGGCAGGTGCCTGTGTGATACTCCAGCTACAATCACATTTTTATTTTGTAATGCTGGCAAGGGTTTTTCTAATGAACAATTTGCCAAGTTGGCTTCATCCATTGCTACGTCATTAGCCCCTGCCCAAATAACTGAAAATCTTCTTTTGCCAGCTTGTGAAGGTTACTGTATTTTTGTAATATTACACACTTGTGGGGGCACCTGGTATCACCTTCCCTTCAATGTCATATTTATTTGAAGTTAAATTTAAAATATTTCTTGCACTGTCTCTGCCATGGCTAGCAGAGGCAACAAATATTTTGGGTCTCCTACTCACTAACTGACTCTCAGGAGCAAAGTTTTGCATGTTCATTGCTGCACCCTTAGATTGCTTTCCTTTTAAAACTGCATTCTTTGTTGTGGTATGCACACTGTATTGTGAATAGCACTTTATGTTGGACGCCTCGAATCTGTAGTTTTTACACATTTCTTTCTTCGCTGATTCTCGCTTCTGGAATTTGTTTATTAATACACATATAATTCTTTTCGAATACTTGACAATCACTGCATTTCCAGCTTTTCACTCTATCTGTCGCATTTACACACGAGTTATGGAATTTCCTCTTACACTTTGCACAACTGACACATTTTCTTGCTGTTTTGTTACAGGAACACGGTTTGTTCCACATATCCTCACTTATTTCCTAAATCGTATTCAAATTTTCCAAACAGTTTGCGGCCAATGTGCGCGAGTTAGTTACAAAACACAGTAAGTCCCTGTTCTTTCAACAGAGCTCCGTACTTTTAGTTACACTCAAAGAACAATTACTAATCCACATGTGCACACCATAATATGTTTAGATTAAGTCTGTTTCTTCAGGGGATATTCACGTAAATACTGAGTAAAGAATTCAGTGCTAAGCTGTCTTCAGCTACATTTGCTGTGGAAGTACCCGGCTCACAGCTGAGGCCAATTCAGCAGGTGTCTTGTAATATAGTAGCAAAATTTCCCGCCTACCAAAATAGTAATTTAACACTCACTCCAAAAAGTGTTAAAATTCTTCTTACACTTGCATAACTTTTAAATGTATTGTAATATCACAATTATGACCTGAAATCAATTTTTAACAAATTGAAAAAAGCTGCTGAATTGTATACTTCACTGCAGTGTAACTAAAGAAGCATTTTCCTTTTTTATTGTTTGTTGTAAAATGTTAGCTATTGCCACTGTGTGTTCTGTCATTGGATATTCCACAATTTAAATATTACAGTAGTTTCACTGACCAAGTGTGGATGACGGTGTGAGGGAGATTTATGTGGTATAATTTTAAATTTCTACAATATTTATGGGTATTTTCATTTGTACAATTGAAAGTACTCCCAAACACGATACCTTGGTTCCATCAGAGAATATTTCCACCGCTTTAGGATTTTTTTGTCATGAAATATTTTTTCTGATTGAAGGCATGAACATGTAGCTTCGCACTATCTGTGTAAAGAAAGTTGGGAAGACATCTATGAATGTTAAAGTACAAATGATATGTTCAACAAATTCCTAAATAGTTTTAGCTATTATTTTGAACGTTGCTTTCCACTCCATAAAAAAGACAGTCACAAAAAAGTATCTGAAAATACAATGGGTCACAACAGGGATACAAATATCTGTGAAGAAAAAGAGATTACTTCATGAAATATCTAGACAGCATACCACATCCCCAGAATTTGATTCCTATTTTAAGAATTACATAAAGATTTTAACTAAAGTCATAAAAGAAGCAAAAAAATGGCAAACAGTTCCTTCATAGCAAATGCACAAAATAAAATGAAAGCCATATGGGACATTGTAAGGCGTAAAACAGGAGTAAAATGGAGAGAATACCGTAATATCAAACTGAACGAAAACACTTCTGTAGTATCTGATCCCCAGCAGATAGCAAATAATTTTAATTCATATCTCTCAGAGGCAGCTGAGATTCTGGTGAAGCAAGACTTTCAATATGCCGTCACTGCAAATCAGATTAAAACTATCCCTAGTAACAAGTCTCTCTTCCTGTACCCAACAAATGAACAGGAAGTGGTAAAAACAATAGGGGAGCTAGAATCAAAATTTTCCTCTGGTACTGACAACATACCAGACCATATCATTATAAAATGTGCACCCTTAGTAACTAGGTCCATGGCAGACATATGCAATAGTTCCTTTTTTCAGGGAATCTTCCCAGAAAGTTTAAAAATAGCTAAAGTGAAGCCATTGTACAAAAAGGGTGAAAAATCAGATATAACAAATTATAGGCCGGTCTCTCTACTATCTGTTTTTTCTAAAATAATTGAAAAAATCTTTTATAAAAGACTCGTACATTTCATTGAAAAAAAATTTTTTTTTCTCAGCTACACAGCACAGTTTCCGAAAATGTAAATCCACTGAGACAGCTATTATCGATTTCTTAAATGAAGCTTTAAATGCATTAGATAAAAAAGAACACATAGCAGCAATATTCCTAGATCTTTCAAAAACATTTGACATTATTAACCATGGTCTATTGCTTAGAAAGCTAGAAAATGTTGGTGTCAGAGGCCCAGCCTGTGAGTGGGTAAAGTCATATCTACAAAACAAGACACCAAATAGTTGAAGTCTTGTACAAAGAAGGAAAAACTTTAACTTCCTATCAATCAGAAAAACAGTGTGTTAAATACGGTGTGCCACAGGGTTCTGTACTGGGACCAGTCTTGTTCTTGCTGTTTGTAAATGACCTAGAACCATCCATCCCTAACTATAAGTACATTAAATATGCCGATGATACAAATATACTTATCAAAGGAAAGACCCCAAAAGAGCTCCAAAATGAAATAAAAAAGAGCACTTCACAGGTATCCGAATGGTTCGCAGTGAACAACTTAATAATAAACACACATAAAACAAACACTGTGCATTTACACACAGTGCAGAATAAACAGCCTTTAACTGCAACCACAGAACTGTTAGGAAAAAGACTTGAAATTGTAAATAGGACCAAATTCCTTGGAGTTTGGATCCAAGATTACCTAAGATGGCAGAAACACACACAACACCTATGTAGTAAATTAAATATCATTTGTTATAGTATAAAAATTCTTGCTGGATGCACATCAATGCAAGCCATAAAAAATGTGTACTATGCCCAAGCAGAATCACTACTAACATATGGTTTAATTGGCTGGAGAAATTCACCACACAGAAAAAGCTGTTTTATTGCACAAACGGGTATTATAACAGCCTATGAAGGCTCAGCACCTCGATCTTCATGCAAACCCTGATTTAAAAAGCTTCATATTCTTCCATTACCATGACTATATATCCTAGAAACAATAATGTTTGTATGGAAAATCACAGATGAAAATAGCAAGATTGCTCCAAAAAAACAAAATATCCATTCATACAACACAAGGAATAATCAAGATTATCATACGCAGTTTTCACATACAACACTAAAACAAAAAGGACCCTTGCAAACAGGAAAAAAACTGTATAACAAGCTACCTAAAACAGAATTAAGGTAATAACTGGCATGCATAAATTCAAAACTGCAGTGAGTGACTGCTTGGTACAGAATTGCTACTACAGTGTTGATGAATTTTTATCTACATTGTAAATATGTGAAAAATTTAAATAGTTTATTCAATTAAGGCCAAAATCAGAAATGTGTACATGTAGATTTATCTGTGTATTATATGTGGTCTATTACATATATGTGTGTGTCTGTATGCCAAAAGTATGAAATGTGTGCATATAAAATTTATTTGTGTATTTGTGAAATGTTATTTCCATATGTTAGAGTTATATTGCTATATACTGAAAACCATACAACAGTTTTTCTGGTAAACTTTATTGCAAATTACTTGACTTGTCCTATATCATTATGTACCCCTGTTCAGTGGAGCTTCACTCCAAATTTAAACGCAGCCAAAACCTCTCAGACAAACAGAAGCTAAACGATGTCAAAGTTAGCGTAAGGAGGGCTATGCGTGAAGTGTTTAGTGAATTCGAAAGTAAAATACTAGGTACCGAATTGACAGAAAATCCTAGGAAGTTCTGGTCTTACGTTAAATCAGTAAGTGGCTCGAAACAGCATGTCCAGACACTCCGCGATGATGATGGCATTGAAACAGAGGATGACAAGCGTAAAGCTGAAATACTAAACACCTTTTTCCAAAGCTGTTTCACAGAGGAAGACCGCACTGCAGTTCCTTCTCTAAATCCTCGCACAAACGAAAAAATGGCTGACATCTAAATAAGTGTCCAAGGAATAGAAAAGCAACTGGAATCACTCAACAGAGGAAAGTCCACTGGACCTGACGGGATACCAATTCGATTCTACACAGAGTACGTGAAAGAACTTGCCCCCCTTCTAAAAGCCGTGTACCGCAAGTCTCTAGAGGAACGGAAGGTTCCAAATGATTGGAAAAGAGCACAGGTAGTCCCAGTCTTCAAAAAGGGTCGTCGAGCAGATGCGCAAAACTATAGACCTATATCTCTGACGTCGATCTGTTGTAGAATTTTAGAACATGTTTTTTGCTCAAGTATCATGTCGTTTTTGGAAACTCAGAATCTACTATGTAGGAATCAACATGGATTCCGGAAACAGCGATCGTGTGAGACCCAACTCGCTCTATTTGTTCATGAGACCCAGAAAATATTAGATACAGGCTCCCAGGTAGATGCTATTTTTCTTGACTTCCGGAAGGCATTCGATACAGTTCCGCACTGTCGCCTGATAAACAAAGTAAGAGCCTACGGAATATCAGACCAGCTGTGTGGCTGGATTGAAGAGTTTTTAGCAAACAGAACACAGCATGTTGTTATCAACGGAGAGACGTCTACAGACTTTAAAGTAACCTCTGGCGTGCCACAGGGGAGTGTTATGGGACCATTGCTTTTCACAATATATATAAATGACCTGGTAGATAGTGTGGGAAGTTCCATGCAGCTTTTCGCGGATGATGCTGTAGTATACAGAGAAGTTGCAGCATTAGAAAATTTTAGCAAAATGCAGGAAGATCTGCAGCGGATAGGCACTTGGTGCAGGGAGTGGCAACTGACCCTTAACATAGACAAATGTAATGTATTGCGAATACATAGAAAGAAGGATCCTTTATTGTATGATTATATGATAGTGGAACAAACACTGGTAGCAGTTACTTCTGTAAAGTATCTGGGAGTATGCATGTGGAACGATTTGAAGTAGAATGATCATATAAAATTAATTGTTGGTAAGGCGGGTACCAGGTTGAGATTCATTGGGAGAGTCCTTAGAAAATGTAGTCAATCAACAAAGGAGGTGGCTTACAAAACACTCGTTCGACCTATATTGCTGTATTGCTCATCAGTGTGGGATCTGTACCAGGTCGGGTTGACGGAGGAGATAGAGAAGATCCAAAGAAGAGCGGCGCGTTTCGTCACAGGGTTATTTGGTAACCGTGATAGCGTTACGGAGATGTTTAGCAAACTCAAGTGGCAGACTCTGCAAGGGAGGCGCTCTGCATCATGGTGTAACTTGCTCACCAGGTTTCAAGGGGGTGCGTTTCTGGATGAGGTATCGAATATATTGCTTCCCCCTACTTATACCTCCCGAGGAGTTCACGAATGTAAAATTAGAGAGATTCGAGTGCGCACGGAGGCTTTCAGACAGTCGTTCTTCCCGCGAACCATACACGACTGGAACAGAAAAGGGAGGTAATGACAGTGGCACGTAAAGTGCCCTCCGCCACACACCGTTGGGTGGCTTGCAGAGTATAAATGTAGATGTAGATGTAGATGTAGATGCTCTAGCTCTACCGAGTTGAACCTATTTTTTTTTAACACGAAAATTAAATTGAGCAGCACTTGCTGAGTGACCCACTCTATTTGTTGCCTATAATACAGCAGCAGCAACACTGCAGCAACAAGTGACAGGTGGCAATGTACGAGCAATTTTAATGAAGCTGTACCACTATGTTCAGGTTGAAAGAAATGGTTTCTACGGTTTTTGATATTGGGGTGCTAATGTGTAAAACAGCAGTCAGCTTATGAACCTATTGACAGGGCATGTTTAGCATAATTGTCTTCCCAGTTAAGTTTACTTTTTGTAAATCCACATTTAAGGTAATTAGATTTTTCTACATAAATATTCTTCACATCTCCTTTGTTTGCAAACAAGATTAATTCCACATTTATTGAAACCACAATAAGCCACTTCACTTGTTGGAAAGCAATGTGGCATCCATTTCTTTGCTAGATGTGATAGGTGTGATGTCCAGTAAAATTTTGCTCCAACACTATGTCAAATACATCAACAATCTGCTTCCATCATTTCAGAACTTTATTATTCATCAAAACCTATGAACTGAGTGGAATTTTCTCTCATACTGAATTAAATTAATTAACAATAACAGATGTTAAATAATTAATGATAACAACGTGTGTGTTTTTGACCGTGAGAAATATTTTATTAACTGTTCCAGGTAAAACAAAGTATTTCTTTAGACAAATGCAGAGACATTTCCCCATCCCCTTTTTCGGTTCTGCCTTTGCTGTTAAGAGTGTGTGCTCTAGGCATGGTGTTTTGGGGCCAAAATATTATAAAAGCAAAGAGATTGGTGTCCCTGAGCATTTGGTAATACTGTGCTGTATTAAGATATACTATCTTTCCATAAAACAAGTTTGTTACATGGAAAGTGTACTAAATAAAATTTATACTAGTTCTTTATCCTTTTAGGAAGAACATGTGTATCTTCAGAAGAGATTGAGAATCTTGGATACAAAGAAAAGCAATTGCCCAGCTACTCTAAACATGAAGTTAAGCAGTTAGTAAATAAACACAGGGATACCAAGGCAAAAGTGAGTATCCAGTCTGGGTTCTGCTTGGAGAAAATTTTAATGACCAGTTGACAGTATGCTTAAAAATTACTTGTTTTTAATGCTCTTAATTAAATAATTGATAAATTTGTTTTGTCCTACAGGTTCTTGCAAGGCTACACAAGGATTTAGCATAGCCAATCCCGCCAAATAGTTACTTGTATTAGTACTTAATTGTTTCCCAAGCAAGCACACACACACACACATGGTACCAAACATGTTGAGGCAAGTTGGTACATATGTCCTTCATATGTAAATGAAATAGAAAAAATTCGTACTCAATGGAGAGACATCTCACAGTCATTAAGTTGGCTCTAGATAGATTTGATGATAAATTTTGCTGGGACACACATACTGGGTCAAATGAATATTACATTTTACTGCACTGAGAAAGCAATTTACAGTCAAATATATCAGATTTTGTTCGGTACAAATAAAGTATTGTTTGATGAGACTAGACTGCAGAATTAGGTTGATGAGTGGGATAAGGAATTGAGCAATCACATGATTCATTATAGACATTGTACGGTTGCCAATGGAGAAGTGAAACCATTACTTTTTTGCTATCAGAGGTGTTGGCAAATAGATCTTTTGAAGTATGGGGATAATTGTTAGACGCTACATACAAAACAACAACATATGATATTCCTTTATTTTTTATAGCTGTGAAGAGTAATGTGGACTATTTGGTTGTCTCTTTTTTTCATTTAGGTTCACAATGCAAGTTCCATCCATCAAGTGTTAGACATTTTCAAGGACTGGAACCAGGGATTGGAATCCCCTCTACTGGGTTACTGATTTACCGAGTCCATTGGAAACAGGCATGGGGAAGACGGTTGGAAAAGAATGTAATCTTTATGACATTTCTAGATATATGGGAAGAAACTGCAGAATCGTCCACAGAGGGAGGATTTAGAGATCGTATAGGAGAGTTGCAAATGCATGAGGTTTTTCAGAGAAACTAGCATGTGTGGCCATACTTTAAACAACAGTGGCTATTGGTATGTGAAAGATGGGTAGAAGTGTTTGAAGACAAGGGCAGGTCTGTAACGACTGACACTACAAATTGGGTTGAAGCTATGAACAAGATTATAAAACATTTTTTCCTAATACACAATACAGACAAGACTTTAACATGGGTTACTAAGGTTAGAGTAAACCAGTTTCTTCCAAGCCTAATTAGAAAGTCCTGTCTGCTGCAGGAATTCTGCCATAAAATCGTATAACAAAGATGTTCCACTGTTTTGGCATAAAAAAATGAACAAGTCTGTGAAACAGGTCACACAGCGACATGCCTCAGCAAAAGTTGTGTTAACTGTAAGATCACTGAGTAGGAGATCAGATAGTTCATTTTGTGTGGAGAGTGCATTTTCCAAAAACTGTAATTATTTTGTTAATCTTAGATATCCCAGATTCCACATGAGAAGATTTTCAGTGATATAAATACCCATACAAGCATTTCTGTGCAACCTTAATTTTTTATCCAGAGTGGAGTTTTGATAAAACGCCAGAAACCTATAAGAACAGCCCCATATTCTGTCTTGATGAAATGTATGGGGTAGGCTTCAGAAGTGGCTGTACAGTAATTTGATATGAAGGCAGAAGCAGTGATGAAGTAGCTGAGGAGGCTGTTGAAGCAGCTGAGGAGGCTGTCGAGGTTGAGGAGGCTGTCCAATAATTCATTGTTCTGAGAAGTATACATCGTCAGCTGGGTAAAGGAAATGCAAATCAGGGTCAATACAACTACCTTATTGACTTCCCACAGAAAAATATTTTCCTCTACTGCTACTTAAAAATTCACATGTGTGAGAAAGGTTTACTAACAGAACCTAGCATAAACATCTCCCTTATTTGTATTTCAGATGGCTCTTATTGTTTGACCCTTCAAATGGAATGCTATGACCTCCTTAATAGTTAATCACCCATGAAACTACAAGTATATGAACATTACAATGAGAGGGGTCTTAATGCCAGGCCCTGTAAAATTAACGGCATCTTAGTTAATATTATTTGTGGGAATTTAATGTTAAGAGCAGTGGGGAGACCACAAACTTCAGGGTTCACTAACTGAAACTCTTGAACACAGTTGCTGAGAGATTCGAGTACATTTTGTAATGTTTAACTGTTGCTGCAGTTGTATGTGGGATTATAAACCTGTTTAACAACTCCCTCACTTCAAATTGCTGCAAATAAATGGTTCAGGTTTCAATGTGGTGCTCAATATTCGTTTCCTCAAATATATCCTCATTGTTACTGTCTTTATGTGAAATTACTGCAGAACCACTTCTGAAGCCAACCCCGTACATCTCACAAGGACAGATTTAAGAGCTATTCCTTCAGCTTTCTGGTATTTTATCAAAATCCCACTCTGGATGCAAAATAAAGATTCCACAGAAATGCTTGCATGGGTAATTATATATTTGAAAATCTTCAATGTGCAGTTTGGTAGGGCAAAGCTAAAAACATTATTACAGAATGAGATTTTCACTCTGCAGCGGAGTGTGCGCTGATATGAAACTTCCTGGCAGATTAAAACTGTGTGCCCGACCGAGACTCGAACTCGGGACCTTTGCCTTTCGCGGGCAAGTGCTCTACCATCTGAGCTACCGAAGCACGACTCAAGCCCGCTACCCACAGCTTTACTTCTGCCAGTATCTCGTCTCCTACATTCCAAACTTTACTGAAGCTCTCCTGCGGACCTTGCAGAACTAGCACTCCTGAAAGAAAGGATATAGCGGAGACATGGCTTAGCCACAGCCTGGGGGATGTTTCCAGAATGAGATTTTCACTCTGCAGCGGAGTGTGTGCTGATATGAAACTTCCTGGCAGATTAAAACTGTGTGCCCGACCGAGACTCGAACTCGGGACCTTTGCCTTTCGCAGGTAAGTGCTCTACCATCTGAGCTACCGAAGCATGACTCACGCCCGATACTCACAGCTTTACTTCTGCCAGTATCTCGTCTCCTACCTTCCAAACTTTACAGAACTCTCCTGCGAACCTTGCAGAACTAGCACTCCTGAAAGAAAGGATATTGCAGAGACATGGCTTAGCCACAGCCTGGGGGATGTTTCCAGAATGAGATTTTCACTCTGCAGTGGAGTAATGCAGTAGATGTGTAACGAGAATTATACGTATAATAATTTTTTTCTTTATGAATTTAGATAAATTAATAATAGCAATGTGTTGAATTTCTTTTTCGATTCTTTTCGTGTCATGTTAAAGAAACTGTGAGCAACTTTTGAAACGAATATTATTATTTCTGTTAGATTTCAAATAATGTGATAATCAAAGGGAAGTGTATTTAGTGTTAAAACTATTGTAAGATGTGAAAATTGTAAATTATACACTTGGTCCATACGTAGGTAATGCATTAGGATATGTGTAGTAGAAAACCTGTGGTGAATACCCTACCTGTAGGGGAGCGGGAAAAGGTGGAGGCAGGCGAGGCGGGAAAACGCACACTGGCGCGGTTCTGCACAACGGGCTCAGTAACACAGTCGGAGGCGAGCAACAGTCGGAAGTACACGTACTGTACCGAGGAGGCTACCCAGGAAAAGTGGATTCCATTGAGCCTCGGATGAACCGATTCCGACGACTACTTGGCATGGCTATATTCTGAGGCACAAAATTGGAAAGATTACGACGCTAAGAATATGGAAAGTGCCGATGTTGTGTGAGCCTTAGCCGTGCTGGTATGTGTGCCGTGCTGCCCGCTATCTCGCTGCCCGCCAACCGCCGCACCGACTTGCAAAGGTCAAACATTTATTTCATCTTTAGATGTGTATCTGTGTGGACCAGTGTCGAAAATGTTTCTGACTGTTCAATAATAACGTGACTTTTACCAGAATTACATTAGCCATGACTTATCCTGATCACTGACCTAGACAGGATCCTTACCTCGTATTGTGCAACCCGAGTATCCTAAACTGAAAGTTTAATGTTAGTGTTAATGAAAATTATCAGCAGATTAACCTATGCCATAAAGGAGCCTAAAATTTCTATGTGTTATTGCAAATGTTGAGAAAGAACAAAAGTGTGACTAAATTGGAAGAGAGTTTTTGTTGGATTGAGTTAGCGATGTTATTTAATTAATTTGAGACAGAAATAATGACAGTTAAATTATTCAGAAGTAAGACAAAAGAGTAGTTATCCATAGATTGATAATTTTGAGTGTTAATTTGCCTTCAGTACTTAACAGTTTCAGTATAACGACTATAACAGTTTCAGGCCCCCCCCCCCCCTTTCTCTTGTCCATTCTTGCAAACCTTGAAATGTGTTGATCAGATTTGACCAGTAAAGCTAAATTATATATTAATCCTAAGTGTATTAGTGTTTTTCCATCCTTAATAGTGACGTAGTGTGTGTACTTTCGAGATTGCTAATGCTAGGGCAATCTATGCCCGATTTCAATCTGACCGATATACAAAATGTAGTTCGTAGTAATCATTGCTGTGTGGTGTTGTGTATTTATATCTCGTTCAAATTAGTACTAAAAGAGAAAACTTTAGTTCAGTGGATTTTTCTGGTTCCAAACTTTGCCGTATAACGCAACTTTACTACGTGTAGTTATGCTTGTACATGCACCCACTTGTACAAGGAAAAACTCACTCATTGCCTAAGTAGGCTGGCGACCGAATTATTAATCGTTGTTAGCATCTACTGTGTGTACTTCTTGTCCATGCAAACGAGCAATTATACTTTACATCTGCTTGATGCATCACTGTAGTTATTGACTGAGTATAAGTCCGATCTTGCTTCTATTAGGTACACGCGGTCAACTTTTGTACTAAAATCCTTGTTTATAAGGTGAAGCCCGTGAACTTATTACAGTACAGGCTTTATAGAGCTAACGTACGTCCGAGCAGGGCGGAAGCGTTACAAGTGGCGACCGTGACAGGACATCCAGTTGTTGTCAGTTACAAATTAATGTAAAGATCGAACAGTGGATGTTCAGTGGCACGAATAACAATAAAAGTCAGTAAAATAAACTACAGTGTGAGTCACGTATAATTGTGTGGTATAGTTGGCATTTAGTATGGACAGAAACGTAGACGGGGTAGGTGCGCCGAGCGAAATGGAGAATGCGGCTGGCAGTAGCCGGAGTTTACGCGGCCAGATAACAGATGGCGTTAGCGGAAGACAATTGGCGTACATACAATACCACGAACATGTCAATGAACAGATTGAAAGGTTGAGATCGCCTCAGACACAGCAATGAAGAAAACAGGAAGTAGAAGATGACTTTGTAGATGATAGTGGTTATGTGAATGAATCCACTGACATGTTTAATTCTCCACAGATAAAGAAAGAACCGAAAGAAACTTATGAAGTAGAACCGGAACACACGGATTCCGTAGAACAAAACAGTGTAAAAATTTTAAGCATGAACGACTTATTTGAACAATTAACTAAACAAATTGCAGGACAGAATGAGCAGCTTAAAACGCACGTTGACGAGCAGCTCAAAACACAGAATGAGCAACTTCAAAAACAAGTCGGCAATCAGGTTAATCAGCTCAAAACACACGTTGACGAGCAACTCAAAACACAGAATGAACAGCTTAAAACACACGTTGACGAGCAACTCAAAACACGGGTGGATCAAATTAAAGCACAGGTCGAAGGACAGGGAATTAAAATTAGTAAACAAATAGAACAGGTAGAACAAAAAGTGGGTAATTTAAGTTCTGTGGTAAGTACTCTGAAACTTGAAATTGATACCATTAACAAAAATATGGATACTATGCAGGAGGAAATTGGAAACATTAATAGTAGATTCGATGTTGAAATTCTCAACATCCAAGAGAAAGTAGAACCTCTGGTTGAAACTAAGGTAGACGAAAAAGTTTTCGGTCTCAAAACTGAGATCGTAAACGAATGTCAGCACGGGATATCACAATTGAAAAAGGTAGTTTTAGACACTGAAAGGGATTTAAGTAAAAAAGTAACCGGATGTGTTCAAAAGTGTGAACAAAATACTACGAAAATTCAAGGCAGAATTTTCGATCTGGAGAGCAAAATTAAAGATAGGCCTGGTGTTGTCTGTAATGGCACACCAATTACGAAGCTATTAGAAGGCGAGGAACGCTTCGATCCAGCCAAGAAACACAACGGGTGGCATCCGTTAGATTTTATTAAAAATTGCGAGAGAGTATTTCCTGAGCACTTGTCTGATCAGGAAAAGATAAACGTAGTAATTAGCGCCTTAGCGGGTGATGCTAAGCGCTGGGGAATAAATTTAAATACCGAACGAATGACGTTCGAAGAATTTAGGCAAAGATTTACGGAAGAATATTGGTCTGAACAAAAGCAGGAACATTTATGGCGCGAGTTTATCATGGCCAAACAGCATGATAACCGGGGCAGAAATTCTTTGAAAGATTTCTTTGAGTATTGGTACCGAAAATTGACACACCTAAGAGGTAGAAGATCAGATTCAGAAATTATCTGGGAGCTATATAAAAAGCTTCCGGAGGATTCCAAGAGGTACGTAGGAAGCAATCATCGTAGCTTCCAAGCATTTCTAGAAAGGGTCGAAGATGAAGACCATTGGCGCGAAAGTCGTGCCAATTATCAAAATTTTGGTAACCGTAATAACCGACACAATGACGAACGAAACGACGGCGATGGATTTCGCGTCAATGTAATACAGAGAGGAAGAGGCAGAGGAAATAATCCAGGTCGCGGTAGAGGGTATACCGCGCAAAATAATAACGACGCGGGAAACTAATTTCCGCGAACGTTGCGGGCCAAACGGAAGCGGACAATACATACCGGCCCAGATTTAAGAAAAGATATCGGACCGACCGTAATGTAACGAGACAGGATAGGGACAGTCATGGAACGCCGCGACGTGTTGTGGCGAATCAAGCGTCAGGTGCGAGCCAGAATGAGTCATCTCTACCGCACAGAGCGCTACATGTTAACAGGCGAGTGGAGCATCAGAGGGCAACGGCCCAGCCTAGCAGAACATCTGTTCGGAAAGAAGCCATTAGCAATACGGCAGCAGTAGGTACGAACGTAGCCGTAAGAGCTGAGGAAAATTTTACGAGTGGTAATTCCGTGGCAAGGGAAACAATAAATGAAACTGTGAATACACAGAGAGGTGTGGTTAGCAGTGTTTGCAATGAGATAAAAGGCGAGGATGAATTAGCAGAAGTAACTGATTGGCGTGTGCAGATCGATGATCTGTACAAGGGCCTAAAGCAATGTGAGTGGGAGGATTTTAAAAGGGAGTATGAGGCGGAGAGATTAGTTGGTGGAAAGAGAGATAGTAGGGACGTCCATAAAGTGACGTGGCCCAAATTTGAAGAGGGAAGAATAAATAGCGCCGCGCAAAGTACGCGTGCTGCCGATAGGAGGAAGGTTAATGATAGGAAGGATTTGGAGGATGAAATCCTCAGCATTGACGAAGAAATAACTCCTGCTAACAGTCCGCCAATAGTACGAGCTGCTACCGAGAGGCACCGTGGAGAAGGGGCAGATGATTACCTGAAAGTAATTAAAGTCCACGAGAATTACACCGAATATGAAGTCACAGTGGATGTGAATAAAGCTGAGGATGAGGCCGTTTTGCCAAAAGAGGAGATTGAATTGAAATCCAAGCCTGACGATAATACAGAGGAAGGACTTAGTGCCTGTCTCAGAAAAGCTTTTATGTTAGAACCTGAAAGCGATCCGAAATGGTCGGATTCCGACGATAGTTCGGATGGTGAAAGATACACAAATACAGACGAAAATGAATGTACTAACTCTCCCTATTGTGCTAAAGTAGCGTACTTAAGTGAATCTGATGTAGAGGAAGAGAGTAGTGATGACTCTAGTGAAGATGAATTTTCAGGTGTAGAGGAAAATGAATATACTTTTACTGAAAGAGGGTATGAGAAAATCAGTGAAAATAAAGGGGACACAGTTAATTGCGATATTGTACCTAACGATGACGACGTATCAAAACAAAATCCAGACGTTGAAACAGAACAAAGAAAGAAAGAGCCACCGGACGACTCAGGGTTTATTTCGCGAAGAGTTCAGGTAGTTAATGACTTTGAACTCCCGGAACCCAAGAAACTGCCAGATATATGTGAAGTGAATATTAAAAGCATATCTTGGGATGATGTTATTGTCGACCTGGATTTGCTCAAGGAAGACCACGGTAATGAAAAACATTCGACGGTTAAACAAACTATAATACCAATTGAAATTTATAACGTGGAATTGCAAGTACTTCTTGATACTGGGTCTCAGATAAGTGCAATTTCTCAGTCATTTTTCGAACACATTTGTGATAAGCCTGGGCTAGTAATTATGTCAGTGACAGGTGTAAAAATTGTTGGTGCAACTGGTAAGGCTAGCAAGCCGGTAAAGAACCAGATTTTGGTTGAATTTAGTATAAAAGGACAAAACTTTGAACACGATTTTTTGGTTGTGCCAGACTTGAGTACTGAAATGATTTTGGGGATAGATTGGTTGGATAAAGAAAAGGTTATTATTGACTGTAGCCAGGGAGTGGTCAAAATAAATAGTACATTTAGGAATTTGGAATTAAATTTTGAGGAAAGTGGGAAAGTGTTTGATTCAGAAATCGATTCTTTGTTGTTGGAGATCGACCAAGGGAATGATGGATTGACAAACAAGTACGAGGTGTACCATGTCCAGAGATTATTAAATGAGAGTGACAAGCAGAGGCATGAATTTAAGAGAATGGTGGAAAATTTAGAGGGAATATCTCCCGAACAGAAAGCAGAATTGCTTGAAATTTTAGATAGTAACCGCCCCGTATTTTCGGACAAACCTGGCCTAGTTAAGAATTTTGAATACCAGATTGAGACCATAGAGCATAAACCTTTCTTCGTAAGACCGTTTTCGATACCCATATCAAAGAGGCAGGCTGTTCAAGTGGAAATAGATAAAATGATAGAGTGGGGGGTAATCGAACGAAGTAGCAGCGAGTATAATAGTCCCCTTATCATAGTGAACAAAAGGGATGGGGGAGTGAGAGTAGTTATCGACGCCAGGACTTTGAACAAAATTGTAAAGAAGGAAATAGACAGACCTGAAAATCTGGACGAAATGCTCCAAAAATTTTATAACGTGAAGTATTTAACCAGTCTGGATATGACAGCCGGATACTGGCAAATCCCATTAAGTAAAGAATCCCGTAAATATACCGCTTTTCTATTTGCCGGGAAATGCTATCAGTATAAAGTAGTGCCGTTTGGGCTTAGTACTTCTGTGGCAGTATTTATTAGGGCACTGGACTTTGTGTTAGGGAGAGAACTGAGTTCCCAGCTAACCATTTATGTAGACGATTTACTGATTGCTACAGAAGCATGGCAAGAGCATTGCGTGTTATTGCGGAAAGTTTTTGTTGCTCTACAAGCAGGGGGCATGACACTTAAGTGGAAGAAATGTGAATTTGTGAAATCGGAAATAAAGTTTCTGGGGCACATTATTACTACAAACGGCATTGGCAAGGAGCCGGAAAAGTTAAGTGCAATATCAGGATGTCCGGCTCCTAGAAATAGAAAACAGTTGAAAGCCTTTTTAGGTTTATGTGGGTTCTATAGAAAGTTCGTCAAGGGGCAAGTTTTTAATAGTCTTCATCTGAATAATTTACTTAAGAAAAATAGTGCTTTTGTGTGGACAGAAGGGTGCATGAGAGATTTTGAAAAATTGAAAAACGAACTTTTGAATGACAATATTTTGCATCACCCCATACTATCCGAACCTTTCCATATGAGTACTGACAGCAGTGCTTATAGAATTGGTATAGAAGTTTTCCAAGAAATCTGTGAAGGGAAAGAAATCGAACACAGGACTATCGCATTTGCAAGTAGAACTCTAACAAAATACGAGAGAAACTACACTATTTCGGAAAAGGAAGCTTTAGCCATTATATGGGGGCTAAAGAAATTTAAAAATTATCTGTGGGGCCATAAGCTCATTATACATACTGACCACAAAGCTTTAACTTTTCTTAAAGATTGCCGTTTACTTAATGGTAGGCTAACTCGTTGGGCTTTGTACCTACAACAATTTGATTACGATATTTGTTACGTTAAAGGTACTCAGAATTATGTGGCAGATGCTTTATCTTGATTGCCTAATGGCATGAGTGAAGTGCCAAATGAAAATGGTGAAGAGGGTACTTTTCAGATAAGGTATATGAAAGAGGTTTCAGGAAAGAGGAAAATGGAGCAGATATGTAAAAATATGAGATACCATCAGAATGAGGATTCAACCTGGAAATCAGTGAAGGTAAAATTTGACAGTGTACAGTATCCTCAAATTAAGAAATATTACAAAATTTATAAGGGCATTTTATATAGGAAGAAAGATTTAGTTACTGAGGAATGGAGGGTATGTTGGCCAAACCAGTTCGACACTGATGTCATAGATTATTTTCATTTAGCATTGGGGCATAGTGGGCCAAAGAAATGTTTGGATAAATTGAATAGTGTAGTAGTGATTGTTGGTAGTGTCAGTAAGAAGGTAAAGGAACGGATTAAGTCGTGTGATGTCTGTCAAAAGGCCAAAGTGCCGAACAAAACTAGTAGGGGACCAATGCAAAGTACGTTGCCTAAAGACACCCTAGACTTATTATCGGTAGATTTATATGGTCCCCTCCCAAAGACTTCGGGAAATTGTGCATATATTTTGGTGATATTGGAAGTATTTTCAAAATTTGTGAAATTATACCCCTTGAAAAAAAGCAACAGCAAAAGCTGTATTTAATAGGATGGTCGAATACTTCAGGACCATCGGGAAACCCAAAGCAGTACTATCTGACAATGGACCCCAGTTCATATCCAAAATTTGGAAAGAAGGAATGGAGAGAAATGGTGTGGAGGTTAAATATATCTCAGCTTATCATCCTGCTAGCAACCCAGTTGAAAGGTACATGCGAGAAATCGGGAGATTGTGCAGAACATACTGCAGTCACAATCATAGAGCCTGGGGCAGGTTTATATCGGATTTTGAGAATGTCATGAACACACTGCATCATGAAACTACAGGATTTCCACCGGAAGAAATTTTGTTAGGCAGAAGTAGTAAAAGTTTAATTGAAGAAAAACTAGAGTTTCCACCTTGTACAAGTTTGGGATTGGATCAAAAGAAAGAATTGGTGATAAAAAGGGCAAAGCAAAAGGCTGAATCTAGATCAAAAAGACAAAATAAAAATTTAAAGGTTTCAAAATTTAAAATTGGAGATTATGTTCTTTTAAAAACCCACGAAAAGTCTAGTGAACTAAACCATGAAATTTCAAAATTTAAATATATTTATAATGGACCATATATAATACAGAATATTCCACACGACAATGCTTACTACCTGATCTACCCAAAATCCAAAAGACCTTTAGGCGTTAGAAATATTGTGGACCTGAAACTGTATGTACCTAGGAACGAGTAAATGTGCTGTATCTTATGCTGAACCCAAGTTATTCTAAATGTATCTAATCTTTGTAAATGTCTGTATACCCTTGAAAGTGTGCTAATGTAGTTATGTGAGTTTCAGATTACCAATCGTACTGTAACTGTAAAAATGTATGGAGAAAAGGACTGAAAAGAAAGGATAAATGCTATCAGCCAGATAAAAGATGGGACTGTCAAAAATGAAAATGGGCAGTGTATAAACCATAATATGAAGGACTGCCAAATACCAATGAGGGCAGATAAATAATCGATGGAAAATTGCAAATGTGATCCAGGAGATGTGACAATATGAAGTGAGAAGGACTGCCCAAATCCGCATAATAGGCAGCAAATATATGTAATTAATGTTCTGAATATATGTGTGTGTGTTTTGTTTAGTAAGTAAGAAAATGGACTGCTATTCAAAGCAAGCAGTGACAAATTATCTTATGGTGTATACAAAATATGAAATTGTTTTTGTAGTTAAATGTTTGTATTCCAGAATTTTAAATTATTTCTTTGAGAAATTTAGAAAAAATAAGTAAATTGCTATTTTAGTGAGGTTATGATGGGAAGTTGGACTGTGCAAAAAGGCACTCGAGTAAATGACAAGTAGTTATTCTTGAAGTATTTAAAAAATGTAAACTTATGTACAGTGAGTAAAAGGAAATATGTAGTGTAAATCTTTTTGGGCAATTAAGTAAAGATTCGGAACCACTGTATAATTGTAAGATTTAGTGTTCCCATAAAATTTGGACTTAAGAAAATTTTCTGGAAACAGGGGCATGTGTAACGAGAATTATACGTATAATAATTTTTTTCTTTATGAATTTAGATAAATTAATAATAGCAATGTGTTGAATTTCTTTTTCGATTCTTTTCGTGTCATGTTAAAGAAACTGTGAGCAACTTTTGAAACGAATATTATTATTTCTGTTAGATTTCAAATAATGTGGTAATCAAAGGGAAGTGTATTTAGTGTTAAAACTATTGTAAGATGTGAAAATTGTAAATTATACACTTGGTCCATACGTAGGTAATGCATTAGGATATGTGTAGTAGAAAACCTGTGGTGAATACCCTACCTGTAGGGGAGCGGGAAAAGGTGGAGGCAGGCGAGGCGGGAAAACGCACACTGGCGCGGTTCTGCACAACGGGCTCAGTAACACAGTCGGAGGCGAGCAACAGTCGGAAGTACACGTACTGTACCGAGGAGGCTACCCAGGAAAAGTGGATTCCATTGAGCCTCGGATGAACCGATTCCGACGACTACTTGGCATGGCTATATTCTGAGGCACAAAATTGGAAAGATTACGACGCTAAGAATATGGAAAGTGCCGATGTTGTGTGAGCCTTAGCCGTGCTGGTATGTGTGCCGTGCTGCCCGCTATCTCGCTGCCCGCCAACCGCCGCACCGACTTGCAAAGGTCAAACATTTATTTCATCTTTAGATGTGTATCTGTGTGGACCAGTGTCGAAAATGTTTCTGACTGTTCAATAATAACGTGACTTTTACCAGAATTACATTAGCCATGACTTATCCTGATCACTGACCTAGACAGGATCCTTACCTCGTATTGTGCAACCCGAGTATCCTAAACTGAAAGTTTAATGTTAGTGTTAATGAAAATTATCAGCAGATTAACCTATGCCATAAAGGAGCCTAAAATTTCTATGTGTTATTGCAAATGTTGAGAAAGAACAAAAGTGTGACTAAATTGGAAGAGAGTTTTTGTTGGATTGAGTTAGCGATGTTATTTAATTAATTTGAGACAGAAATAATGACAGTTAAATTATTCAGAAGTAAGACAAAAGAGTAGTTATCCATAGATTGATAATTTTGAGTGTTAATTTGCCTTCAGTACTTAACAGTTTCAGTATAACGACTATAACAGTTTCAGGCCCCCCCCCCCTTTCTCTTGTCCATTCTTGCAAACCTTGAAATGTGTTGATCAGATTTGACCAGTAAAGCTAAATTATATATTAATCCTAAGTGTATTAGTGTTTTTCCATCCTTAATAGTGACGTAGTGTGTGTACTTTCGAGATTGCTAATGCTAGGGCAATCTATGCCCGATTTCAATCTGACCGATATACAAAATGTAGTTCGTAGTAATCATTGCTGTGTGGTGTTGTGTATTTATATCTCGTTCAAATTAGTACTAAAAGAGAAAACTTTAGTTCAGTGGATTTTTCTGGTTCCAAACTTTGCCGTATAACGCAACTTTACTACGTGTAGTTATGCTTGTACATGCACCCACTTGTACAAGGAAAAACTCACTCATTGCCTAAGTAGGCTGGCGACCGAATTATTAATCGTTGTTAGCATCTACTGTGTGTACTTCTTGTCCATGCAAACGAGCAATTATACTTTACATCTGCTTGATGCATCACTGTAGTTATTGACTGAGTATAAGTCCGATCTTGCTTCTATTAGGTACACGCGGTCAACTTTTGTACTAAAATCCTTGTTTATAAGGTGAAGCCCGTGAACTTATTACAGTACAGGCTTTATAGAGCTAACATACGTCCGAGCAGGGCGGAAGCGTTCCAATCCTTGTTCCAGTCCTTCAAAATACCTTGCACTTCATGAATGGATATTGCATTTTCAACTTGAGTGAAAAAAAACAAAGACCAAATAGCCCACATTACTCTACACAGCTTTAAAAAATAAATGCATATCATATGTTATTGTTGTTTTGTATGTCGTATATAACAAACAACTATCCCCATATTCCTTCAAAAGATCTCTTTGCCAACAGCAAAAAAAAATAATGGTTTTATTCCTCCATTGGCATCCATACCATGTCTGTAATAAATCATGTGACTGACTGATTCCTTGTCCCACTCATCAACCTGATTCTGCACTCTAGTATCATCAAACAATGCTTTATTTGGACATTAATGGGTCCAATATATGTGACTACTAATTGTTTTATTCGCCTGGGTAAAATGTAGTATTCACTGTTTTTTTCAGCAGGGTAAAATGTAGTAATCATTGCTGTGTGCCTATTATGCTTACATGAACAGTTTGCTTAGATATGGTGTGATCTTCTGGGGAAATACAGGTATGGCAAAATAAGCTTTCAAACTTCAAAAAAGGGCTATTAGAATAATGAAAGGGGTTCCCTGCAGAGTGTCATGCAGGGAAATATTTAAAGAATTTAAAATAAAGACTCTTCATAGCTTATACATCTATGAATGTGCATGCTTTCTGAAAACTCATCATGAACTTTCAACATTAAATAATCAGGTTCATAACTATGAAACAAGGAACAGGGATGATTTTCACAGACACACCCAAAAAGGAGCACTCTACCAAAAAAGCGTAAACTACCAGCCCAAAATACTTTTTAGTGCATTGCCTGCTACAATAAAGAAAATTAAAGAATTTCATAAATTCAAGGTAGATCTTAATTTTTACTAACACATAGTTTTTATAACATGGAAGAATATCTGATTATAAAAAAGTAATATTTATAGATAATGATATAAAATATTTGTATTTATTATCGAAGTTTTTGAAACAAATTAAATATAAGAAACTATATTGTAATTGACTACATCCATACGATGTATATTGTTAAAGGATGAATAAAGAGATTGATTGATTTGACAATGTATGTGTGTCCTATTGACACTACTATCAACAACTCTATCTAGAGCCAACATATTGGCTATGTGTTGTCATTCCATTATGCACATGAATTGATTATATATATATCTAAAAAGTAAGATGATGAGACTTACCAAACAAAAGCGCTGGCAGGTCGATAGACACACAAACAAAAAACAGGTTTCTTTCTTTTTAGATATATTTTTCCCACGTGGAATGTTTCCCTCTATTATATATATATATATGTATATATATATATATATATATATATATATATATATATATATATATATATAATGGAAGGAAACATTCCACGTGGGAAAAATTATATATAAATACAAAGATGAGGTGACTTACCGAACAAAAACGCTGGCAGGTCGATAGACACACAAACAAACACAAACATACACACAAAATTCAAGCTTTCGCAACAAATTGTTGCCTCATCAGGAAAGAGGGAAGGAGAGGGGAAGACGGAAGGAAGTGGGTTTTAAAGGAGAGGGTAAGGAGTCATTCCAATCCCGGGAGCGGAAAGACTTACCTTAGGGGGAAAAAAGGACAGGTATACACTCGCACACACGCACATATCCATCCACACATACAGACACAAGCAGACATATTTAAAGACAAAGAGTTTGGGCAGAGATGTCAGTCGAGGCAGAAGTGTAGAGGCAAAGAAGTTGTTGAAAGACAGGTGAGGTATGAGTGGCGGCAACTTGAAATTAGCGGAGATTGAGGCCTGGCGGATGACGAGAAGAGAGGATATACTGAAGGGCAAGTTCCCATCTCCGGAGTTCGGATAGGTTGGTGTTGGTGGGAAGTATCCAGATAACCCGGACGGTGTAACACTGTGCCAAGATGTGCTGGCCGTGCACCAAGGCATGTTTAGCCACAGGGTGATCCTCATTACCAACAAACACTGTCTGCCTGTGTCCATTCATGCGAATGGACAGTTTGTTGCTGGTCATTCCCACATAGAATGCGTCACAGTGTAGACAGGTCAGTTGGTAAATCACGTGGGTGCTTTCACACGTGGCTCTGCCTTTGATCGTGTACACCTTCCGGGTTACAGGACTGGAGTAGGTGGTGGTGGGAGGGTGCATGGGACAGGTTTTGCATCGGGGGCGGTTACAAGGATAGGAGCCAGAGGGTAGGGAAGGTGGTTTGGGGATTTCATAGGGATGAACTAACAGGTTACGAAGGTTAGGTGGACGGCGGAAAGACACTCTTGGCGGAGTGGGGAGGATTTCATGAAGGATGGATCTCATTTCAGGGCAGGATTTGAGGAAGTCGTATCCCTGCTGGAGAGCCACATTCAGAGTCTGGTCCAGTCCCGGAAAGTATCCTGTCACAAGTGGGGCACTTTTGTGGTTCTTCTGTGGGGGATTCTGGGTTTGAGGGGACGAGGAAGTGGCTCTGGTTATTTGCTTCTGTACCAGGTCGGGAGGGTAGTTGCGGGATGCGAAAGCTGTTTTCAGGTTGTTGGTGTAATGATTCAGGGATTCCGGACTGGAGCAGATTCGTTTGCCACGAAGACCTAGGCTGTAGGGAAGAGACCGTTTGATGTGGAATGGGTGGCAGCTGTCATAATGGAGGTACTGTTGCTTGTTGGTGGGTTTGATGTGGACAGACGTGTGAAGTTGGCCATTGGACAGGTGGAGGTCAACGTCAAGGAAAGTGGCATGGGATTTGGAGTAGGACCAGGTGAAACTGATGGAACCAAAGGAGTTGAGGTTGGAGAGGAAATTCTGGAGTTCTTCTTCACTGTGAGTCCAGATCATGAAGATGTCATCAATAAATCTGTACCAAACTTTGGGTTGGCAGACTTGGGTAACCAAGAAGGCTTCCTCTAAGCGACCCATGAATAGGTTGGCGTACGAGGGGGCCATCCTGGTACCCATGGCTGTTCCCTTTAATTGTTGGTATGTCTGGCCTTCAAAAGTGAAGAAGTTGTGGGTCAGGATGAAGCTGGCTAAGGTGATGAGGAAAGAGGTTTTAGGTAGGGTGGCAGGTGATCGGCGTGAAAGGAAATGCTCCATCGCAGCGAGGCCTTGGACGTGCGGAATATTTGTGTATAAGGACGTGGCATCAATGGTTACAAGGATGGTTTCCGGGGGTAACAGATTGGGTAAGGATTCCAGGCGTTCAAGGAAGTGGTTGGTGTCCTTGATGAAGGATGGGAGACTGCATGTAATGGGTTGAAGGTGTTGATCTACGTAGGCAGAGATACGTTCTGTGGGGGCTTGGTAACCAGCTACAATGGGGCGGCCGGGATGATTGGGTTTGTGGATTTTAGGAAGAAGGTAGAAGGTAGGGGTGCGGGGTGTCGGTGGGGTCAGGAGGTTGATGGAGTCAGGTGAAAGGTTTTGCAGGGGGCCTAAGGTTCTGAGGATTCCTTGAAGCTCCGCCTGGACATCGGGAATGGGGTTACCTTGGCAAACTTTGTATGTGGTGTTGTCTGAAAGCTGACGCAGTCCCTCAGCCACATACTCCCGACGATCAAGTACCACGGTCGTGGAACCCTTGTCTGCCGGAAGAATGATGATGGATCGGTCAGCCTTCAGATCACGGATAGCCTGGGCTTCAGCAGTGGTGATGTTGGGTGTAGGATTAAGGTTTTTTAAGAAGGATTGAGATGCAAGGCTGGAAGTCAGATATTCCTGGAAGGTTTGGAGAGGGTGATTTTGAGGAAGAGGAGGTGGGTCCCGCTGTGACGGAGGACGGAACTGTTCCAGGCAGGGTTCAATTTGGATGGTGTCTTGAGGAGTCGGATCATTAGGAGTAGGATTAGGATCATTTTTCTTCGTGGCAAAGTGATACTTCCAGCAGAGAGTACGAGTGTAGGACAGTAAATCTTTGACGAGGGCTGTTTGGTTGAATCTGGGAGTGGGGCTGAAGGTGAGGCCTTTGGATAGGACAGAGGTTTCGGATTGGGAGAGAGGTTTGGAGGAAAGGTTAACTACTGAATTAG
This sequence comes from Schistocerca piceifrons, assembly GCF_021461385.2. Classification (NCBI taxonomy): domain Eukaryota; kingdom Metazoa; phylum Arthropoda; class Insecta; order Orthoptera; family Acrididae; genus Schistocerca; species Schistocerca piceifrons. Next base: position 59,298,020 of record NC_060148.1, read on the forward strand.
GGTGTTGTGGTTCCAGATTGTGTTGATCGGAATTTTGAGGTTTTGGAGGGAGTGGAGCTGGAAGTGGCAGATTGAGTAGATGGGAGAGACTGGGTTTGTGTGCAATGAGAGGAGGTTGAGGTTTGCTGGAAAGGTTGTGAAGGGTGAGTGAGTTGCCTTTCCGGAGGTGGGAAACCAGGAGATTGGATAGTTTTTTGAGGTGGAGGGTGGCATGCTGTTCTAATTTACGGTTGGCCTGTAGGAGGATGCTCTGGACAGCCGGTGTGGATGTGGGAGAGGAAAGATTAAGGACTTTTATTAAGGATAGGAGTTGACGGGTGTGTTCATTGGCTGAGTTGATGTGTAGGTGAAGGATTAGGTGGGTGAGGGCAATGGATTGTTCAGTTTGGAACTGGTATAGGGACTGATGGAAGGAAGGGTTGCAGCCAGAGATGGGAACTTTAAGTGTAAGGCCTTTGGGGGTGATGCCAAATGTCAGACAAGCCTGAGAAAATAGAATATGGGAGTGTAATCTGGCTAGGGCGAAGGCATGTTTGCGGAGGGAATGTAAATAAAACTTAATGGGGTCATTGTGGGGGTGTTGTGAGGGTGACATGGTATTAGAAGGTGGAAAGTGTTAACATGAGGTGAAATGAAAATGAAAATAAAAATATATGGGGAGAGATAAAGGTGAACCGGAAAGAAACAGGAGATCTGGAATGAAAAAAGGCGAAAAGGTGTTGGTTACAGCTGGGCTATGTTGGACTTGGGTTGGTAGATAACGATGTGCAAAAAGGTTAGGTGGTTGTTGCCGCCAAAACACGTTAAAGGACGCAGAAATTCGGGAAAATTTCGAAAAAACTGCGTGTAGTATATTAAAAGGAGTGGTATTGTGGTGGCAGATTATGAAAATGAGACTAACAATTGTCTGACGAAGAAATAATCGCGTTAAAACCTGTGGGAAGCGGCTAAAAATGATCAGTGGTGTGGGAAAAACGGAGATGGAAATAAAGCGAAAGTTATTAGAACTGGCCGAAATGGTTGTTTAAAAGGTGAAAGGAGCTGTTTGTGAACTAGAAAACGGTGGATATTATAGCGGCGGTAGTGCTGAAAGCGGCAAAAAATTTTTTTGGTTATGGTTTGGAAGTGGGTTACGTATTATTGAGTATATATATAGGCGGGATAAAATAGTATAGCAGATTACGGTAAAAAGGAGAAGGTGAATTCAAAGTGAAACCAAAGTGAAACTACTGGCAAAAACAGAAAGAGGAAAATAAGACGACAGAAAAGATTTCTAAATGCAACAGTGACAATAACAAACGTAATTGTTGGATTCAAATTAATGATATCAATATAATGGAAGGAAACATTCCACGTGGGAAAAATTATATATAAATACAAAGATGAGGTGACTTACCGAACAAAAACGCTGGCAGGTCGATAGACACACAAACAAACACAAACATACACACAAAATTCAAGCTTTCGCAACAAATTGTTGCCTCATCAGGAAAGAGGGAAGGAGAGGGGAAGACGGAAGGAAGTGGGTTTTAAAGGAGAGGGTAAGGAGTCATTCCAATCCCGGGAGCGGAAAGACTTACCTTAGGGGGAAAAAAGGACAGGTATACACTCGCACACACGCACATATCCATCCACACATACAGACACAAGCAGACATATTTAAAGACAAAGAGTTTGGGCAGAGATGTCAGTCGAGGCAGAAGTGTAGAGGCAAAGAAGTTGTTGAAAGACAGGTGAGGTATGAGTGGCGGCAACTTGAAATTAGCGGAGATTGAGGCCTGGCGGATGACGAGAAGAGAGGATATACTGAAGGGCAAGTTCCCATCTCCGGAGTTCGGATAGGTTGGTGTTGGTGGGAAGTATCCAGATAACCCGGACGGTGTAACACTGTGCCAAGATGTGCTGGCCGTGCACCAAGGCATGTTTAGCCACAGGGTGATCCTCATTACCAACAAACACTGTCTGCCTGTGTCCATTCATGCGAATGGACAGTTTGTTGCTGGTCATTCCCACATAGAATGCGTCACAGTGTAGACAGGTCAGTTGGTAAATCACGTGGGTGCTTTCACACGTGGCTCTGCCTTTGATCGTGTACACCTTCCGGGTTACAGGACTGGAGTAGGTGGTGGTGGGAGGGTGCATGGGACAGGTTTTGCATCGGGGGCGGTTACAAGGATAGGAGCCAGAGGGTAGGGAAGGTGGTTTGGGGATTTCATAGGGATGAACTAACAGGTTACGAAGGTTAGGTGGACGGCGGAAAGACACTCTTGGCGGAGTGGGGAGGATTTCATGAAGGATGGATCTCATTTCAGGGCAGGATTTGAGGAAGTCGTATCCCTGCTGGAGAGCCACATTCAGAGTCTGGTCCAGTCCCGGAAAGTATCCTGTCACAAGTGGGGCACTTTTGTGGTTCTTCTGTGGGGGATTCTGGGTTTGTTTGAGGGGACGAGGAAGTGGCTCTGGTTATTTGCTTCTGTACCAGGTCGGGAGGGTAGTTGCGGGATGCGAAAGCTGTTTTCAGGTTGTTGGTGTAATGATTCAGGGATTCCGGAACAGCATGCCACCCTCCACCTCAAAAAACTCTCAAAAAACTATCCAATCTCCTGGTTTCCCACCTCCGGAAAGGCAACTCACTCACCCTTCACAACCTTTCCAGCAAACCTCAACCTCCTCTCATTGCACACAAACCCAGTCTCTCCCATCTACTCAATCTGCCACTTCCAGCTCCACTCCCTCCAAAACCTCAAAATTCCGATCAACACAATCTGGAACCACAACACCCTAATTCAGTAGTTAACCTTTCCTCCAAACCTCTCTCCCAATCCGAAACCTCTGTCCTATCCAAAGGCCTCACCTTCAGCCCCACTCCCAGATTCAACCAAACAGCCCTCGTCAAAGATTTACTGTCCTACACTCGTACTCTCTGCTGGAAGTATCACTTTGCCACGAAGAAAAATGATCCTAATCCTACTCCTAATGATCCGACTCCTCAAGACACCATCCAAATTGAACCCTGCCTGGAACAGTTCCGTCCTCCGTCACAGCGGGACCCACCTCCTCTTCCTCAAAATCACCCTCTCCAAACCTTCCAGGAATATCTGACTTCCAGCCTTGCATCTCAATCCTTCTTAAAAAACCTTAATCCTACACCCAACATCACCACTGCTGAAGCCCAGGCTATCCGTGATCTGAAGGCTGACCGATCCATCATCATTCTTCCGGCAGACAAGGGTTCCACGACCGTGGTACTTGATCGTCGGGAGTATGTGGCTGAGGGACTGCGTCAGCTTTCAGACAACACCACATACAAAGTTTGCCAAGGTAACCCCATTCCCGATGTCCAGGCGGAGCTTCAAGGAATCCTCAGAACCTTAGGCCCCCTGCAAAACCTTTCACCTGACTCCATCAACCTCCTGACCCCACCGACACCCCGCACCCCTACCTTCTACCTTCTTCCTAAAATCCACAAACCCAATCATCCCGGCCGCCCCATTGTAGCTGGTTACCAAGCCCCCACAGAACGTATCTCTGCCTACGTAGATCAACACCTTCAACCCATTACATGCAGTCTCCCATCCTTCATCAAGGACACCAACCACTTCCTTGAACGCCTGGAATCCTTACCCAATCTGTTACCCCCGGAAACCATCCTTGTAACCATTGATGCCACGTCCTTATACACAAATATTCCGCACGTCCAAGGCCTCGCTGCGATGGAGCATTTCCTTTCACGCCGATCACCTGCCACCCTACCTAAAACCTCTTTCCTCATCACCTTAGCCAGCTTCATCCTGACCCACAACTTCTTCACTTTTGAAGGCCAGACATACCAACAATTAAAGGGAACAGCCATGGGTACCAGGATGGCCCCCTCGTACGCCAACCTATTCATGGGTCGCTTAGAGGAAGCCTTCTTGGTTACCCAAGTCTGCCAACCCAAAGTTTGGTACAGATTTATTGATGACATCTTCATGATCTGGACTCACAGTGAAGAAGAACTCCAGAATTTCCTCTCCAACCTCAACTCCTTTGGTTCCATCAGTTTCACCTGGTCCTACTCCAAATCCCATGCCACTTTCCTTGACGTTGACCTCCACCTGTCCAATGGCCAACTTCACACGTCTGTCCACATCAAACCCACCAACAAGCAACAGTACCTCCATTATGACAGCTGCCACCCATTCCACATCAAACGGTCTCTTCCCTACAGCCTAGGTCTTCGTGGCAAACGAATCTGCTCCAGTCCGGAATCCCTGAATCATTACACCAACAACCTGAAAACAGCTTTCGCATCCCGCAACTACCCTCCCGACCTGGTACAGAAGCAAATAACCAGAGCCACTTCCTCGTCCCCTCAAACCCAGAATCCCCCACAGAAGAACCACAAAAGTGCCCCACTTGTGACAGGATACTTTCCGGGACTGGACCAGACTCTGAATGTGGCTCTCCAGCAGGGATACGACTTCCTCAAATCCTGCCCTGAAATGAGATCCATCCTTCATGAAATCCTCCCCACTCCGCCAAGAGTGTCTTTCCGCCGTCCACCTAACCTTCGTAACCTGTTAGTTCATCCCTATGAAATCCCCAAACCACCTTCCCTACCCTCTGGCTCCTATCCTTGTAACCGCCCCCGATGCAAAACCTGTCCCATGCACCCTCCCACCACCACCTACTCCAGTCCTGTAACCCGGAAGGTGTACACGATCAAAGGCAGAGCCACGTGTGAAAGCACCCACGTGATTTACCAACTGACCTGTCTACACTGTGACGCATTCTATGTGGGAATGACCAGCAACAAACTGTCCATTCGCATGAATGGACACAGGCAGACAGTGTTTGTTGGTAATGAGGATCACCCTGTGGCTAAACATGCCTTGGTGCACGGCCAGCACATCTTGGCACAGTGTTACACCGTCCGGGTTATCTGGATACTTCCCACCAACACCAACCTATCCGAACTCCGGAGATGGGAACTTGCCCTTCAGTATATCCTCTCTTCTCGTCATCCGCCAGGCCTCAATCTCCGCTAATTTCAAGTTGCCGCCACTCATACCTCACCTGTCTTTCAACAACTTCTTTGCCTCTACACTTCTGCCTCGACTGACATCTCTGCCCAAACTCTTTGTCTTTAAATATGTCTGCTTGTGTCTGTATGTGTGGATGGATATGTGCGTGTGTGCGAGTGTATACCTGTCCTTTTTTCCCCCTAAGGTAAGTCTTTCCGCTCCCGGGATTGGAATGACTCCTTACCCTCTCCTTTAAAACCCACTTCCTTCCGTCTTCCCCTCTCCTTCCCTCTTTCCTGATGAGGCAACAATTTGTTGCGAAAGCTTGAATTTTGTGTGTATGTTTGTGTTTGTTTGTGTGTCTATCGACCTGCCAGCGTTTTTGTTCGGTAAGTCACCTCATCTTTGTATTTATATATATATATATATATATATATATATATATATATATATATATATATATATATATATATATATGTGTGTGTGTGTGTGTGTGTGTGTGTGTGTGCGCGCGCCCGCAGTTGCTGAGTTAATAATAATAATAATAATAATTTTATTGTCTTTAAGCCATTACAGCAATAGACAAAGTCATACATATAATACAATAGAGTACAGTACATGCTATAGAAGGACAGAATTGTTCAGAACTTTACAGTTTAATATCACAGGTCATGAAATCCTTTACACTGTAGAATGGGTTTACAACTAACCAGTCATAAAGTGTTTGTTTGTATTGTTGCTCTGGTAAATTTTGTATACCTTGTGGAAGTTTGTTACATAATTTGTGGCCCATAATTTCATAACTGTTAACTGATTTTGACAGCCTGTGGTAGGGCGTATAGATAGAGCTGTTTGTCCTAGTGCTGTAACAATGTATATTTGCCCTGCGTTTTACTTTAGGTAAGTTCTTTTTTGTGTAGACTAAAACATAATAAATATATAGGTTTATTACTGTCATGATTTTTTGTTGAGTAAACGAAGGTTTACAATGAGCCTTGTATGGTGAGCCTGTAATTATCCTAATAGCTTTCTTTTGCAGCAATAGCAGTGGAGTTTCCCCATGAAGTAATGCCATAGGATATGATGCTTTGGAAAAACGAGTAGTAAGATACTCTAACATAATTTTTAGGTACACAGTGCATTAATCGCCTTAACAAATAGATTACCCTAGACAATTTACTGCTAATATACTTAATATGTGGATTCCAAAAAAGTTTATCATCCAAATATACCCCCAAAAATTTAACACGACTAGGATCATTTGTTGGGGAAGCAAACAGATAGCCTTTCAGCTGTCTTTGAGAATGTTAAAGAAGCTGCTTTAGAAATGAGTGTTATGTACTGATATAGAAAAGTTTTCAAATTTTCTGTACAAACTCTAAACTGTTCCTCAGTTGGTGATTGTGGAAGATATTGCCATAGCCACAGTATTGATCCACTGTCAGGTAATAAACTTAAGATTTCCCTCCAGTATGTGCCAAGTCAAGTAAAACTGTGGTTGAAGAAACATTTTCCGTTCTTAACCTGAGTATTTATAACCCACTATGTTAGATTCCAGTCAATGTGTAAATACTTAAAAATGTTTACTGCCTCACTGATGACACTTTATACAATTTCAGTTTTTGAAGGCTATTCTGTGTTAAATAAGTTACATTTTGAATTATCCATTCAAGCTTATTATTTGCAACATGAAAGATGGATTTATGTTCAAGTAATATTTTTAACCTTGATGGTGGTAAGGTATAATCATATGTAAATGCCCACTGAAATAGAATAATTTTTATATTTTTTGTTTGTGTATAATAGTCCTATTGCTTGATGACCTGTGTCATCACCTGTATAAGATATTATCATTTCACTGGAAATGAGGCAATAATAGATCAGAAATTGTGTACAGAAGATACCTAAATTAGTAAGGTATTTACCGAGCATTATTCACCAAAGCTGACAAAACAGCCAGCATTCAGTAGTACTACACAATTGTGATGCCTCAGTAAAAACCTTGAACCTTTTAACTAGTGTAGTCTAGCAGGTGCAAATTATATTCATCATGGTATGTTTCACATGAGACTAAGGAATCTCTCAGCTTGAATGTTGCACTCTGCTGCTATGTTTTCCTTTTAGATTTATTAAATTTCTTAGAGGCTTCTGTTACAAACACTACCAATTCACATAAGTGACTGATATTCCTTATGTATCACAACCTTCTTTCAGCTTCACCCTGTCGTTGCTGGTAACTTACCATGGAAAAATAGATTTGTTACTCCAAATAGTAGCCACATTAAGGAAGATTAAGAAACAAGTCATTTACAAACTAGTGAAAAAGCAGTCACGGTTCCCCAAAAGTATAAAGGGATGCCATAAGTAGTCACTTTTATTCGATTAAGCTCTTTCCGTAACCTGTCTGGAGATTTCAGCCAGCTGCACCCTACTGTAGACAGATGATATATACCTGGTTGCAAGTGACGAATCCAATTTCTGTAACAGCAAAGTGAAACAGGCTAACTCAAAAACATTACTGTTATATGGCCAGAGCATAAAAAAAATCTGGTCAGTAACTGCCTGTTTATGGACCAGTTTCCAAAAAATACACCGTGTCAAGACATTCGGAATTGATCACCATCTTTCTTAATATTTTTAATGCAGCAGGAGGAATAGGGATTGCTTAACTTACCTTTATACTAAGATACGTTACAGATAGTATATAAAATTATCATGCAAAACAATCGAGATTGGGAATATGAGCTCTTACTTCACCTGATTACTATAACAATAGAAATTAATTTGAATACAATATTATAGGAGGCAGATGAAAACTAGGTGGGAGATAGACTAAGAGAATAATTTAAAAGTGTCATGAAAGACATGCACCCAAACAAGACCCCTGGAGTAAACAACATTCCCTCACATTTGTGGAGATCCTTCAGACAGACAGCCAAGTCAAGCTATTCCATCTGGTGTGCAAGATAAGAGACAAGCGAAATACCTTCACACTTTAGAAGGAAGTAATAATTCCAATTCCAAGAAAGCCACGTACTGAAACTTGAGAATATTACAGAACTATTAGTATGGCAAGTCATGGTTGCAGTTTGACACAAATTAACTACAGAAGAGTGGAAAAACTGGTAGATGCCAACTGGCCTCAGGAAAGGTCGCTTTGTTATCCAGAAAAAGTAGCAACACATGAGGCAGTATTGACCCTATGGAAAATCTTACAAGTGACTGTTGGCTGGACTATACATTTCAAAATTCTGACGGTAGCAAGGATAAAATACAAAGACTAAAATTTGCACACTAGGATGAAAAAGACATGAAAGGTGTGTAGTACTTGGGAAGGGAGTGAAGTATGGTAGAAGGCGAAACCACGGCTTACAGTAAGTTCAAAGGGATGTCATTTCTGTTAGATTGAAGAATCAATGGATGGATAACATTCTACGAGTTGGGGTGTGTAATGTCAGAAGCTTGAACATGGTAGGGAAACTAGAAAATCTGAAAAGGGAAATGCAAAGGCAAAGCCTAGAAATAGTAGCGGTCAGTGAAGTGAAGTGGAAAGAAGACAAGAATTTCTGGTCGGATGAGGATAGGGTAATACCAACAGCAGCAGAAAATGGTTTAATGGGAGTAGGATTTGTTATGAACAGGAACCTAGGGCAGAGAGTGTGTTACTGTGAACAGTTCAGTGATAGGGTTGTTCTTATCAGAATCGACAGCAAACTCACCGACAACGATAGTTCAGGAATACATGCCGACGTCGCAAGCTGAAGGTGAAGAGATGGAGAAAGTGTGTGAGGATATTGAAACGTTGATACGGTACGTAAAGGGATATGAAAATCTAATAGTCATGGGAGACGGGAATGCAGTTGTAGGGAAAGGATTAGAAGTACACGTTACAGGAGAATGTGGGCTTGGGACAAGGAATGAGAGAGGAGAAAGACTAATTGAGTTCAGTAACAAGTTTCAGCCAGCAATAGCAAATACACTGTTCAAGAATCACAAGAGGTGGAGGTATACTTGGAAAAGGCCAGATGATATGGGAAGATTTCAGTCAGACAGAGATTCTGAAATCAGATACTGGACTGTAAGGTGTACCCAGGAGCAGATAAAGACTCAGATAACAATATAGTAGGGATGAAGAGTAGGCTGAAGTTGGAGGCATTAGTCAGGGAGAATCAACCTGCAAAGAAGTGGGATATGGAAGTACTGAGGAATGACGAGATGGGTTGAAATTCTCTAAGGCTCTAGATACAGCAATAAGGAGTAGCTCCGTAGGCAATACAGTTGAAGAGGAATGAACATCTCTAAAAAGGGCCATCACAGAAGTTGGGAAGGAAAACATAGGTAAAAAGAAGGCAGCTGCGAAGAAACCATGGGTAACAGAAGAAATACTTCAGTTGATTGATGAAAGGAGGAAGTACAAACATGTTCCGGGAAAATCAGGAATACAGAAGTACAAGTCGCTGAGGAATGAAATAAATAGGAAGGGGAGGGATGTAAAGAAGAAATGGCTGCAGGAAAAATGTGAAGACATCGAAAAAGATATGATTGTCGGAAGGACAGACTCAGCATACAGGAAAGTCAAAACAACCTTTGGTGACATTAAAAGCAATGGTGGTAACATTAAGAGTGCAACGGGAGTTCCACTGTTAAATGCAGAGGAGAGAGAGCAGATAGGTGGAAAGAATACATTGAAAGCCTCTATGAGGGTGAAGATTTGTCTGATGTAATAGAAGAAGAAACAGGAGTCGATTTAGAAGAGATAGGGGACCCAGTATTAGAATCGGAATTTAAAAGAGCTTTGGAGGACTTACGGTCAAATAAGGCAGAAGGGATAGATAACATTCCATCAGAATTTCTAAAATCACTGGGGGAAGTGGCAACAAAACGACTATTCACGTTGGTGTGTAGAATATATGAGTCTGGCGACATACCATCTGACTTTCGGAAAAGCATCATCCACACAATTCCGAAGACGGCTAGAGCTGACAAGTGTGAGAATTATCGCACAATCAGCTTAACAGCACATGCATCGAAGCTACTTACAGGAATAATATACAGATGAATGGAAAAGAAAATTGAGAATGCGCTAGGTGACGATCAGTTTGGCTTTAGGAAAAGTAAAGGGAGGAGATAGGTAATTTTGACGTTACGGCTAATAATGGGCGCAAGGCTAAAGAAAAATCATGACACTTTCATAGGATTTGTCGACCTGGAAAAAGCGTTCGACAATATAAAATGGTGCAAGCTGTTCGAGATTCTGAAAAATGTAAGGGTAAGCTATAGGGAGAGACGGGTCATATACAATATGTACAACAACCAAGAGGGAATAATAAGAGTGGACGATCAGGAATGAAGTGCTCGTATTAAGAAGGGTGTAAGACAAGGCTGTAGCCTTTTGCCCCTACTCTTCAATCTGTACATCGAGGAAGCAATGATGGAAATAAAAGAAAGGTCCAGGAGTGGAATTAAAATACAAGGTGAGTGAAAGTGAAGAAGAATTAAATGATCTGCTGAACGGAATGAACCGTCTAATGAGTACACAGTATGGTTTGAGAGTAAATCGGAGAAAGACGAAGGTAATGAGGAGTAGTAGAAATGAGAACAGCGAGAAACTTAACATCAGGATTGATGGTCACGAAGTCAATGAAGTTAAGGAATTCTGCTACCTAGGCAGTAAAATAACCAATGACGGACGGAGCAAGGAGGGCATCAAAAGCAGACTCACTATGGCAAAAAAGGCATTTCTGGCCAAGAGAAGTCTACTAATATCAAATACTGGCCTTAATTTGTGGAAGAAATTTCTGAGGATGTACATGTGGAGTACAGCATTGTATGGTAGTGAAACATGGACTGTGGGAAAACCGGAACAGAAGAGAATCGAAGCATTTCAGATGTGGTGCTATAGACGAATGTCGAAAATTAGCTGGACTGATAAGGTAAGGAATGAGGAGGTTCTATGCAGAATTGGAGAGGAAAGGAATATGTGGAAAACACTGATAAGGAGATAGGACAGGATGATAGGACATCTGCTTAGACATGAGGGAATGACTTCCATGGTACTAGAGGGAGCTGTAGAGGGCAAAAACTGTAGAGAAAGATAGAGATTGGAATACATCCAGAAATAATTGAGGACATGGGTTGTAAGTGCTACTCTGAGATGAAGAGGTTAGCACAGGAAGGGAATTCGTGGCGGGCCGCATCAAACCAGTCAGTAGACTGATGACCAAAAAAAAAAAAAAAAAAAGGCACGAGAGGGAATTCTGATGTTGGATAATAATGGAAAGAAGACCAAAGAGAAATCAAGACACGTTCATAGGATTTGTCGACCTGGAAAAGTTTTCGACAATGTAAAACGGTGCAAGATGTTCGAAATTCTGAGAAAAGTAGGGGTAGGCTATAGGGAGACACAGGTATATAAAATATGTACAACAGCCAAGAAGGAGTAGTAAGAGTGGATGACCAAGAACGAAGTGCTCATATTAAAAAGGGTGTAAGATAATGGTGTAGTCTTTTACCACTACTGTTCAATCTCTACATTGAGGATGCAATGATGGAAATAAAAGAAAGGTTCAAGAGTGGAATTAAAATTCAAGGTGAAAGGATATCAATGATATGATTCGCTGATGACATTGCTATCCTGAGTGAAAGTGAAGAAGAATTACATGATCTGCTGAATGGAATGAACAGTCTAATGAGTACAGAGTATAGATTGAGAGTAAATCGAAGAAAGACGACGGTAATCAGTAGTAGAAATGAGAACACCGAGAAACTTAAGATAAGGATTGATGCTCACAAAGTAGATGAAGTTAAGGAACTCTGCTACCTAGGCAGTAAAGTAACCAATGATGGACAGAGCAAGGAGGACATCAAAAGCTGGCAAAAAGGGCATCCCTGGTCAAGAGGGTAAGTTGTTCAACAATATTCTAGTTAGACACTTGGGCTGGATTGCTGAGAACCTGAAGCTGCCGAATTGTTACTGTTTTTTTTTTTTTTTACATTTGTGATGTTTATTTTTTGTATTCACTTATGTATATTATGCTTTATGTTTTTTGATTTGGACACAATTAATAAATAAACATAGTAGTGTTTCATGTACTTCTTACCAAGAGAAAATCTGAAAGTCAAAGATTTCTAGGCATGTGGTTTCCTCATTTAAAAAAACCTAGCTTACACATTTCTTATTACACTGAAGAGCGAAAGAAACTGGTACATCTGCCTAATATCGTGCAGGTCCCCCGGGAATGCTCAAAGTGCTGCGTCACGAGGTGGCACGGACTCGACTAATGTCAGAAGTTGTGCTGGACAGAACTGACACCGTGGATCCTGCAGGGCTGTCCATAAATTCGTAAGAGTATGAGGGGTTGGAAATCCCCTCTGAACACCACGTTGCAAGACATTCCAGACACGATCGATAGTGTTCATGTCTGTGGAGTTTGGTGGGCAGTGGAAGTGTTTAAACTCAGAAGAGTGTTCCCAGAGCCAGTCCGTAGCAATTGTCATGCTGGAATTGCCAAAGTCCGTCAGAATGCACAATGGACATGAATGAATGCTGCACACACCTCACACTATTACAGGACCTCCACCAGCTTGAAGAGTGCTCTGCTGACAGGCAGAGTCCACAGATTCATGAGCTGGTCTCCATACCTGTACACGTACATCCGCTCGATACCATTTGAAACGAGACACGTTCATAATGGCAACACGTTTCCAGTTATCAACATTCAAATGTCAGTGTTGACATGCTCGGCGAGACGTAAAGCTTCGTGTCGTGCAGTCATCTAGGGTGCACGAGTGAGACTTCAGCTCCGAAAGCCCATATCGATGACGTTTTGTTGAACGGTTCACATGGAGATGCTAGTTGATGGCCCAGCATTGAAATTTTGTCATGTCGAACGATTCTCGTCAGTCGTCATTGGTCCCATTCTTGCAGGATCTTTTTCTGGCCGCAGCAATGTCAGAGATTTGATGTTTTGCCAGATTCCTGATATTCACGGTACACTCACGAAACGGTCGTATGAGAAAATCCCCACTTCACCGCGATCTCAGAGCTGTTATGTCCCACCGATTGTGCGCCGACTATGACACCACATTCAAACTCACTCAAATCTCGGTAACCTGCTATTGTAGAAGCAGCAACAGATCTAACAATTGGACCAGACTCTTATGGTCTTATATAGGCATTGCTGACTGCAGTTTCGTATTCTACCTGTATTTGAATACGCATGCCTTTGGCGCTTCAGTATATTTTGTTCAGGTATGCTCAGAAAGACATTACCACTTACCCCATCATCCTTGGCCCTCTTAAGAAATAAGCAGACATCCTTACAGAGGCAGACGACCTGCCACGGGTCGAACAGTGGGAAAGCTGAGAGCCTGACATGAATGGCGGACCTGCACATCATACGGACAGACCCACTGACGGCCGTATTTCATTACGAGCGGCAGTCGTCGGAGCAGGCCTGTTCTCCAGCAGAGTTAACCTGCTGCAAACGTAGCCTCGCACTGGTGCCGAGAGTTGTCGCACGCTCAGTTGTCGGCCACCCGTGCCCACCGCGTGCTCATGACTGTGTTGCACAAGTATCGACGAGAGTTTGGATGCTCTGCTTACCGTGGTTCAATTCACGACGTGAGTTCATTCTACACACAGCATCCAGTTCTCTAGTTGTTACTTAGCCACGTACCTTTGCTGACTGTGTCATGTAGTGACTTTGTCCCAATCTGCTGGAAATACTAAAGTGTTGACAAAGGATGCCTTATGTGTGTGACACGCCAGTTACTCCTTCGTGTTTTTCTTTCCCCATTTTCGTAGTGCTCACCTAGACCAACTGTGGACTAAGAGTTTCTGCAGTGCTGGCAGGAACAGTTGTGCCTACAGAAGGAGCAGCAACATAAGCACATTCCGATGCTGGTAATCCAGAAAGTGAATTCACTTTGCTCCCTTGCTTCACTGGTGGGTGGCCACCCACACATGGACCTACAGTCAGCCTGGTTGATGGGGCTACTTATTGTTATCCTGCAGTGTTGTCTATACCTGGTGCTGCAACAGAACTTCTTTATTTAATAAAACTCATTTTGTGAAGCAGAACTTTTTAATTTTTTTAATCAATTTGGCACATACTTAAAGTTTTCTTTTACACCGTTTTGAAATTCTTATGGACTGGGCGGTTTTTTAGGTTAGAGGGTCTCGGGAAAACACAAAAAGGGCTTCAGTCACAAAGGGTGCAGGCTGAACACAGGAAGATCGTATATACAGGCACCATTGGTATAACTGTTGTAAATTGTAGCTGTGTTGGGAAAGTACCACAGCTCCAAGCGCTAATAGAAGGCAGTGATGCTCAAGTCGTTATAGGCACTGAAAGCTGGCTAAAGCCAGATATAAGCTCAGCCAAAGTTTTTGCGAAGAAACTAACAGTGTTCCGAAAGGATAGGCTACACACGGTTGGCGGTGGCGTGTTTGTTGCTGTTAGAAGTAGTTTAACTTGTCGCGAAATTGAAGCAGGTACTTCCTGTGAGTTAGTATGGTCAGAGGTCATTGTTGGCAACTGGAATAATATAATAATTGGATCCTTTTACCGATCTCCCAAATCAGATAATACAGTTACTAAAAGGTTCAGAGAAAACTTGAGTTTGATTTCAAACACGTACCAGCTAAACACATTCTCTGAAAGTTATTTCGATCAGTTAGTCATGAGCTCACACGAATAGTAAACGGTTGTGAAAACACACTTGACCTCTTAGCAACAAATAATCCTGAGTTAATAACGAGCATCAAAACGGTTACATGGATCAGCGAACACAGGGTTGTTGTAGCGAGATTGAATATTGTAATCCCCAAATTTACGAAGGAAATACCTATTCAAAAAGCAGATAAAAATTCACTTGACGCCTTCCTGAGAGACATTCTCCACTCTTTCCAAATTAATAATATAAGTGTAGACCAGATGTGGCTTAGATTCAAAGACATAGTATCGGCTACAGTTGAGAGATCTATAACAAATAAATTAACAAACGACGAAGCTGATCCTCCTTGGTACACAAAACAGGTTAGAACACTGTTGCAGAAACAACGAATTAAACATGCCAACTTTAGCCGACCGCGTGGCCGAGCAGTTCTAGGCGCTTCAGTCTGGACCGCGCGACCGCTACGGTCGCAGGTTTGAATCCTGCCTCGGGCTTGGGTGTGTGTGATGTCCTTAGGTTAGTTAGGTTTAAGTAGTTCTAGGGGACTGATGACCTCAGATGTTAAGTCCCATAGTTCTCAGAGCCATTTGAACCATGCCAAATTGAAACATCCGCAAAATCCCCAAGATTGGCGATCTTTTACAGAAGCTCGAAATTTAGCGCGGACTTCAATGCAAGATGGCTATAACAGTTTTCACAACTAAACTTTGTCTCGAAACCTGGCAGAAAATCCAAAGAGATTCTGGTCGTATGTGAAGTATGTTAGCGGCATGAAACAATCAATGCCTTCTCTGCACGATAGCGATGGATATACTATCGAAGACAGTGCTGCCAAAGCAGAGCTACTGAACGCAGCCTTCCGAAATGCCTTCACAAAAAAAGATGAAGTAAATATTCCAGAACTCGAATCGAGAGCAGCAGCCAACACGAGTAACGTAGAAGTAAATATCCTCGGAGTAGTGAAGCAGCTTAAATCACTTAATAAACACAAATCTTCTGGTCCATACTGTATACCAATTAGCTTCCTTTCGGAGTAAGCTGATGCAGTAGCTCCATACTTAACAATCATATACAACTGTTTGTTCGACAAAAGATCCGTACCCAAAGACTGGAAAGTTGCACAGGTCACACCAATATTCAAGAAAGGTAGTAGAAGTAATCCACTAGATTACAGGTCCATATCGTTAACGTCGATATGCAGCATGATTTTAGAACATATATTGTGTTCGATGAAACACAACTAGCTCTTTATTCACATGAAGTGATGAGTGCTATTGACAAGGGATTTGAGATCGATTCCGTATTTCAGAAATTCAAGAAGGCTTTTTGACACTGTACCACACAAGCAGCTCATAGTGAAATTGCATGTTTTTGGAGTATCGTTTCAGTTATGTGACTGGATTTGTAATTTCCTGTCAGAGAGGTCACAGTTTGTAGTAACTGACGGAAAGTCATCGAGTAAAACTGAAGTGATTTCTGGTGTTCCCCCAGGTAGTGCTATAGGCCCTTTGCTGTTCCTCATCTATAGAAACGATCTAAGAGGCAATCTGAGCAGCTGTCTTCGGTTGTTTGCAGATGACACTGTCGTTTATCGACTAATAAGTTCATCAGAAGATCAAAACAAACTGCAAAACGATTTAGGAGAAATATCGCAATGATACGAAAAGTGGCAGTTGACCTTAAATAACGAAAAGTGTGAGGACATCCACATGAGTGCTAAAAGAAACTCGTTAAACTTCGGATACATGATAAATCAGTCTAATCCAAAAGCCGTAAATTCAATTAAATATCTAGGTATTACAATTACGAAGAACTTAAATTGGAAGGAACACATAGAAAATGTTGCGTGGACGGCTAACCAAATACTGCTTTTTATTGGCAGGACACTTAGAAAATATAACAGACCTACTAAGGAGACTGCCTACACTATCGCGAAATATGGGAGAGAGTCTCACAGAAATGATACAGGATTTGGGATGGACGTCATTAAAAGAAAGGCGTTTTTCTTTGCGACGGAATCTTCTCGCGAAATTCCAGTCACCAACTTTCTCCTCCTAATGAAAAAATATTTTGTTGACACCGACTTACGTAGGGAGGACGATCACCAAGATAAAATAAGGGAAATCAGAGCTCGTACGGAAAGATATAGGGGTTCATTGTTTCCATGCGCTATACGAGATTGGAATAATAGAGAATTGTGAGGGTTTATGTTTATTAATTTATTTATTTATTTATTGAGTCCTTTGATCATATGTAGTACAGGGTACAGGATGATATTGGACTTATTACTAAGTTCAAAATGATACATATTTAAATAATCATTTTTCAACATGCTACCAATTTCCTATTTGTAGTTCTTACAATGATACAATGTTACAAATTACAGTAGCTTTAGTTCTTAACAGTTATTCTGGTCCAAGTATTCCTTTAATGAGTAGAAACAGTGGTACTGTACATATTCTCAGACAGATCTTTCAAAAGCACTAATATTTTGTAAGCATTTTATACTATTTGATAGTTGATTATAGAGTTTCAATGAACCCTCTGCCAGGCACTTAAATGTGATATGCAGAGTATCCATGCAGGTGTAGATATAGATTAGGTAAGTACGAGAGCTGCACCATAACTTCATTTGATACACACGCTATTTGGTATGTAGTGGTCTTGGTGGGGTGAGTTGTCTCATTTACAGGTGTTGCTCTCTCCTCGGACAGGTGTTGTCCTCTTCCAGGTCAGTAAGGAACAGTGACAAGCAGGAGCGTGCGTTTGCATTAGAGGCCTGCTTTTCGGAAGGATGCTCTGTGACTGCAGACTAGCATGCCTCACGAAATACCTTCAGTGTAGCATCGCTGGGCTGTGTCTGAGACCGTAAATCACTTGTAACACAGGCCACAACTTTCAGACAAACAACAAGTACAACAAGACAAAGAAATGGACTCCCTCGGCCAATTAGATTGCATCAGAACGTCGAGGAGTGAGAACTTCACTCTAGCAACATCCACAGCATTCTGCGCATAAACGTGCTTCTGCTGTTGGACATTCTGATTGTTCAGTAAGGTGCATTCGTGATGACTTTCATTAGCATCCATACAAGTTGGCAATAGTACAGGACTTCAAATCTCAGAGGAACACGTGTGAGGCATTTCTCAAAAACATTCCTAAGGACACAACTGCTTTTTTCAGTGACGAAGCCCATTTTCACTTAATCGGAAGTGTCAATTGACAAAACGTGTGCCACTGGGCCGATATCAATCCCCGAGAACTGCATTGGAGGCTGCTGCAGTCATCTCAAGTGACATTGTGTCGTGCAACTTCCTCAGCTGGGATTGTTGATCCCTGGTTCTTTGAAGAGAATGGGATCACAGCGACAGTGAATTCAAGCCAGTATGTGAACATGATGGAGGAACTTGTTTGTCCTCAACTTGGTGGACATTTCAATCCAACATGGTAGAGCAACAGCTTAGACTTCAAGGGCATCAATGGCTGTTTCAAGCAACATGTCAAGAAGCGCCTCACCTCAGTAAGGGGCAATTTGGAGTCCATTTATATGAACCGTCCAAGGAGCCTACAATACCTGAAGTCCAACATTCAGGTAGAAATGGCCAACGTACCTGCTGCTGTGCTAGTAAGGTTTATGAGAAATGCCAGGAACAGGATTATTCATTTTGTGGGCAATGGGGAATATCACCCATTTATATGATTTTCAGAACTATGTAAAAGAAAACTTTAGACATGTACCTACACTATTAAAAAGGAAAAAAATCTTATTCATAAAATGGGTTTTATTGTATGTTGAAGTCAGACGGGTACGATGCCACACTCTCTATGACATTGTGCCAAATTTTCAGCCCTCCACTGAGCCCAAGAAGGTTTCCTTTGACAAACGTTGTCAGTTGCTTACACACTATTTCGGCCATCAAACCCATGTTGTAGCAACGTGGCTGCAGTTGAAATAGGACCACAACTGCTACAGGCAGTCGTATGCAGCCCGTATCGCTTATCTGCGAGGCCTCTCGCACGAGTGTCAGTTTGAGTGTCCCCAAGTGCTACCTCTAACACAGACTCGTTAATTCGCGGCATAATTGTTCAGTTAGCTCGTGATCCTGAGGATCAGACTAGGGCGTTGACCTTATCTAACCCTCCTTTAGCTGGCATACCATAAATTGCAGAATCACACGAGTTTTTGGCGAGAGGTTGGGACATCCTTCCTGACAATTGTCAGGTGGCAGAATTAGGTGTGCATGGTCAACAGCTCCAGGAGCCCTGTCAGGTACCCTAGATGGTCTCGCCTCCTGCTGTGTCGTTGTGAGTTACCACCACTGATGCTGAGGCAACAGCCCCAGTCTGTCTTTGCCTGTGCTGACGTCGCGTTTTGTGTAGCTCTGAGCATCATAACTTTTGCCTGCAGTGAAAATTGGATCCTCGGCGTCATTAATTTACCACACATATGGCAAGCCAGTGGTCTTGCCCTGATTGCCATTTGTTGCGTGTGTGACGAGACTACCGATATGTTGAAGGCTTTTCAGGGTATGCCACCTGATAGAAACTTTGCCAACTGTCGGTGACTTCTTCAGGGCCCCTGGTGTACACCTCGAAAAATGATGTCACTTTTGATCCCTCGATGGCATATGAAACCTGATGGATGACAGATATAATCGTTTCAACGTCATGTGCCAACAGATAGCGTAGTAGCATAGCTACCAGAATACCACCTTCGTCTATCCTTTAATAGAGTGTTCACAGCCAGAGACCTCAGAGTGGTGCAGACTTGTGAAGCAAGACTTGAATGACTTTAGCCAATGATAGACAGTTTTTGTTGGGTCAAATGTAAGGATGTAGACGCTTATCTCACTAGGGGTAAGATAGATACTGCCTACAGGAAAATTAAAGGGACCTTTCGAGAAAAGAGGACCACTTGTATGAATATCGAGAGCTCAGATGGAAACCCAGTTCTAAGCAAAGAAGGGAAAGCAGAAAGGTGGAAGGAGTATATAGAGGGTCTATACAAGGGCGATGTATTTGAGGACAATATTATGGAAATGGAAGAGGATGTAGATGAAGATTGAATGGGAGATATGATACTAGGAGTAAGATGGCGGCTAGTGTAAAAATTCGTTGTGCGTGTCCGAGAAAAAGTGTGAATTTTGCCGTGAAAAAGAAAAATTGTGACAGTTGTAAGGATGAAATTGCAAAGCTCAGCGAGCAGGTGTCTAGTTTACAATTTATTATCAGTTCCTTGAAGATGGATATCAAGAAACTTAAAGAAGAAAAAAGTGAATGGAACATGAAAAACTCGCTCCATGAAAGTACGAATATGTCGGAGAATTGAACGGAAGTGAAGTACAAAAGACGCAAACAGATAATACAAGATACAGAAAACGGCGAAAGAAACATAAATATAGTGAACGAAAATTACTTTCAAGCTCTTTCGACTACGGATTGTGAAAGTGAAGTTAACAGTGCGAGTGTACCATGTGGAAAACCAAACGACTTTGTGAATAAGGTAAAACATGGAATATTTCAGCAGCAGTTAAGTAAAAGAACATATGCGAAAGTGCTCACGAAAAATCTTCCACCGCTAAGCTGCTCTACTGAGACAATATCGACATGTGTTAGCAAAAAAGACGGAATAAATAGTGCCAAACAAGACTTCGCTTACTGCAAAGGTAGGCAGGAAACAGGCAATCTCGGAACAGCAAGTACCGGTAAAATTGAACTATATGCTGACAGCCAAGGATGAAATAAAGCCGCTGAATTTCGATGTACAAGTAGTCAGAATTTTAGTTTTAACTGTACAATAAAACCAGGAGCAAAATTCAGTGCTGCTACGTCAATGAGTCAAGAAAAAATTTCCTCATTGAGCAAAAAGGACTTTTCCATCTTCCTGGCGGGATCAAATGATATAGCTAGGAACGAAAAAAACGATCTCTTAATCTCGCTAAAAAGAAAAGTGTATGAGCTGAGAGGAACAAATGTTATTGTTTTTTCAGTGCCACACCGTTATGACTTGATAGAATGGTCCTGTGTAAATAAAGAAATTGAAACTGCAAATAAAGAGATGCAAAATATTTGCAAGCGGTTTGAAAATGTAACATTTGTGAACATCGGCAATTTAGGGAAAAGATTTCACACAACACATGGTTCCCATCTAAATGTACTAGGAAAAAACGCAACAGTAACAAAAATTTTAGAACTTGTAAATAAAAGCTCAAATGTGCCGTGTGATGATAGAAGAGTCATACCTCTCATGGACAGGAAGTGTGTGTATCCTGTAGAATCCAATGTGAAATCTGCTGTCAGTGAAGCTAAACCTCTCCAAGACAAATGTGAAATTTTATTAATGCAAGTGAACACTCCAAATGTTAATGATTCACAGAAAGGCACAGCAGTTATGGAACAACAAACACCAGAAATAAGTGAAACAGCAGCAGCACCATCATTATCAGCAGAAGCAGCAACAGCAGCAGCAGTAGCAGAACCAACAACGACTGGAGCAGCAACACAGCAATGCTTAAGGAGGAGCCAAAGGAAAAATACATCTGTGTCATTCAGTGATAATTTTTTATGGTTTCAAGCCAAGAACAAAATAAAAATGTGAAAAACCAGCCTGCTAACTCACAGATAAGTCACAACAACATTCTATTTTTAAACATTCAGGGTCTTGAAAATAAAGTTGAAATTCTGGAGGAGTCATTGCCACAGAATAAGTATTCTTTCTTATGTCTATCAGAACATTGGCTTAAACCAGAACAAATACAATACTATGTACCAGAAGGTTATAAATATGGAAACAGTTTTTGCAGATCTCAGTACCGTAATGGTGGTACTGTTATCTATGTTTCAAATGAAATAGAGTGTAGAGCACTAGATCTTAGTTGGGCATGTGTAGAGAAACACTTTGAAATTACGGGGATCATATGTGATATAATGAAACTTATCACAGTATGTATCTACCATTCCCCTGACTCAGATGATAAAACTTTTTTAAATAATTTAGACAGTGTACTCTGCTACATAATGAAGTGGAAACAGTATGTAACTGTAATTGGGGGAGACTTTACTTCAAGCATTGATGTAACATGTAACAAACCCAGTGTAAATAAGTTACTGAATATGCTAAGGCAGCACAACTTCAATCATGTAAATTCAGAACCAACAAGACTACAAGCGTGCTTGGATAATGCTTTTGTCAAATGTGCTCGTGATATGTACTCCACCAAGGTAAAGGAATTTGTTTTCTCAGATCACTCCATGTTAACAGTAGAGTTAAGACATTTTATAAAAGGGGATGAGAGCAAGGCTGCACAAAAGTTAACAAAATCTAATACCTTAATACTAACAAAACACAATCTCATAAAACTAACACACCAGCTGAGATAACAAACTGGGACAAATTATTTCTATACAGTGATTCCAGTGGCCAAACAGTTTATGAAACATTCCACAATTACTTAACAGGTATTTTAAAAGCCCATTTTGTTCAAAATAAATACAATAAAACAAGAAAGGGTAAATTTTGGTTCACCAAAGAACTGGAGAATCTAAAAAATAAGCTACTGCTGTTGAAGCGCCTTGCCAAAGTAAACAATTCTAATGAAATTAAGGATCTCGAAAAAATCGCTACGAAACTGTATAAGAAAGAGTTGCAATTGGTGAAAATAAGATAAAACACAAATTTCATAAAAAATAGTAAAAACCAATGCAAAACAGCCTGGTCAGGAATTAATACTGTTAAAGGTGAAGTCAGAAACTTCGACAAGACAGTCCCAATACCATCAGATACATTCAATAAATATTTCGTAAGCTGTGCTGATGATATCAAAAAGCTGATCAGAAAACCCAATGTAACATGTATAGATTATCTCAAGAGAGCAAACCTAAATCATAATAGGGACAGATCATCATTGAAACACTTCAAAGAGGTACGCCAACGTGAAGTTCTTAAAATAGTCAAAGAAATGAAAAATTCATACAGTACAGATATTTTTAATATGTCAAACAATCTGTTGAAAAAAATCATACATTACATTGCAGCACCATTAACATATTCTATAAACCTGTCTCTCATAGAAGGGTTTTTTCCTGATCCTCTCAAAATATCCAAGATAACTCTAGTCTTTAAGAAGGGTGTCAAATCAGACCCTGCAAACTACAGACCAATTTCGCTAATTCCAGTACTAGGAAAAGTCTTTGAAGGCATAATATATAAGCAGATGTATGAGTACCTAGAACTAAATGCTATGTTAAGTGCATCACACTTTTGTTACAGAAGAGGAAGGTCAGCTATACATGCCATAGAGCTCTTAGTCAGAGACATTCTAGCAGCATTTGAGGTCCATGCGCACGCACAGGTAACCTTATGTGATCTGAGCCAAGCTTCTGACTGTGTTGACCACTCACTTCTGCTCTCTAAACTTGAGTACTAGGGAATATGTGATAAAAGTTTAAAACTCATCAAATCATACCTCAATAAAAGGAACCAGGTGGTAAGTTCAGGAAGTCATCTGTCAAACATACTCGAGGTTCAACATGGAGTGCCACAGGGATCTAAATTGGGACCACTTCTTTTCCTTGTACACATAAATGACTTACCAGGAAATATAGATGTAAAGACATATGTATGCAGAAGACACAACTTTTCTATCTGTAAACCATGTACTTGATAACCTTGTAAGTGATATGAAATTGGCAAAAGAAAATGTAACATCATGGTTTAATGCCAATGGTCTGCTATTAAATGAGGAAAAGACCTAGAATATGTGGTTCAGTCTATCAATGACTACAAAAATAGAGAAACAAAAGGCAAAGTTTTTAGGTATTGTACTTGACAACAGTCTAACATGGAACTCTCATGTTGATCACATAGTGGTTAGGTTGTCAAGAGTTATATATTTGTTGAAGAGACTGATGTGTTGTGTGACATTTGAGTACGTAAGGACAGCGTACTTTGCCTTTTTTCAATCTGTTTTAAGGTATGGGTTAATACTCTGGGGAAACAGCAGAAAAATAAATGAAATTATGGTGATCCAGAAGAAAGCAATCAGAGTAATGGCTAACGTAGATAATAGAACACATTGTAACCCATTGTTCATTAAATATAGAATTTTAACAGTAATTAATTTATATATTCTTGACAGTGTTAACTACATACTTGCTGAACTACCTAATTTAAGTGTAACAAATGAAAGGCATGGCTACTATACAAGAACGTGTACTTCTCTGCTGTTGCCACAAAATAGATTAGCTAAAACTAACAATAGTCATAAGTATATGGCAATTAAAATATATAACAAATTGTCTAAAATGGATCAATCAAGCCTGACAAATTATTTAAAGACAATGTTCATAACTTCTTGTTAACTAATCCATTCTATTCATTAGAAGAATTTTTAGAAATGCCCAATATCAACTTAAATATGTAAAAATTTATTTTGTAAAGGAAACATAGTAGGTGAATACGGGTTGGGGGTAAGAAATGAAAGAGGAAGCCATCTGGTAGAATTTTGCACAGAGCATAACTTAATCATAAGTAACACTTGGTTCGAGAATCACAAGAGAAGGTTGTATACTTGGAAGAATCCTGGAGATACTAGAAGATATCAGATAGATTATATAATGATAAGACAGATATTTAGGAACTAGGTTTTAAATTGTAAGACATTTTCAGGGGCAGATGTGGACTCTGACCACAATCTATTGGTTATGAACTGTAGATTAAAACTAAAGAGACTGAACAAAGGTGGGAATTTAAGGAGATGGGACCTGGATAAACTGACCAAACCAGAGGGTGTACAGAGTTTCGGGGAGAGCATACGGGAACAATTGACAGGAATGGGGGAAGGAAATACATTAGAAAAGAATGGGTAGCTCTGAGGGATGAAGTAGTGAAGGAAGCAGAGGGTCAAGTAGGTAAAAAGACGAGGACTAGTAGAAATCCTTGGGTAACAGAAGAAATATCGAATTTAATTGATGAAAGGAGAAAATATAAAAATGCAGTAAATGAAATAGGCAAAAAGGAATACAAACGTCTCAAAAATGAGATTGACAGGAAGTGAAAAATGGCTAAGCGGGGATGTAGGCTAGAGGACAAATGTAGGGATGTAGAGGTGTATATTACTAGGGGTGAGATAGATACTGCCTACCGGAAAATTAGAGAGACCTTTGGAGAAAAACGAACCACCTGCATGAATATCAAGAGCTCAGGTGGAAACCCAGTTCTAAGCAAAGAAGGGAAAGAGGATGTAGATGAAGATGAAATGGAAGATAGAATACTGTGTGAAGAGTTTGACAGAGCACTGAGAGACCTGAGTCGAAACAAGGCCCCGGGAGTAGATAACATTCCATTAGAACTACTGACAGCCTTGGGAGAGCCAGTCCTGACAAAATTCTACCATCTGGTGAGCAAGATGTATGAGACAGGCGAAATACCCTCAGACTTCAAGAACAATATAATAATTCCAATCCCAAAGAAAGAAGATGTTGACAGATGTGAAAATTACTGAACTATCAGTTTAATAAGCCACAGCCGCAAGATACTAACACAGATTCTTTACAGACAAATGGAAAAACTGGTAGAAACTGACCTCGGGGAAGAACAGTTTGGATTCTGTAGAAATGTTGGAACACGTGAGGCAATACTGACCCCACGATGTATCTTAGAAAATAGATTAAGGAAAGGCAAACCTACGATTCTAGCATTTGTAGACTTAGAGAAAGCTTTTGACAATGTTGACTGGAATACTCTCTTTCAAACTCTAATGGTGGCAGGGGTAAAATACAGGGAGCGAAAGGCTATTTACAATTTGTACAGAAACCAGATGGCAATTACAAGAGTCGAGGGACATGAAAGGGAAGCAGTAGTTGGTAAGGGTGTGAGACAGGGTTGTAGCCTCCCCTCGATGTTATTCAGTCTGTATATTGAGCAAGCAGTAAAGGAAACAAAATAAAAATTTGGAGTAGGTAATAAAAGCTTTAAGGTTCGCCGATGACATTGTAATTCTGTCAGAGACAGCAAAGGACTTGGAAGAGCAGTTGAAGGGAATGGACAGTGTCTTGAAAGTTGGATATAAGATGAATATCAACAAAAGCAAAACGACAATAATGGAATGTAGTGAATTAAGTCGGGTGATTCTGAGGGAATTAGATTAGGAAATGAGACAGTTGAAGTTGTAAACGAGCTTTGCTATTTGGGGAGCAAAATAACTGATGATGGTCAAAGTAGAGAGGATATAAAATGTAGACTGGCAATGGCAAGGAATGCATTTCTGAAGAAGAGAAATTTGTTACTATTGAGTAAGTGTCAGGAAGTAGTTTCTGAAAGTATTTGTATGGAAGTGAAATGTGGGCTATAAATGTTTGGACAAGAAGAGAATAGAAGCTTTTGAAATGTGGTGCTGTAGAAGAATGCTGAAGATTAGATGGGTAGATCACATAACTAATGAGGAGGTATTGAATAGAATTGGGGAGAAGAGGAGTTTGTGGCACAACTTGACAAGAAGAAGGGACCAGTTGGTAGGACATGTTCTGAGGCATCAGAGGATCACAAATTTAGCATTGGGGGGGGGGGGGGGGGCAGTGTGGAGGGTAAAAATCGTAGAGGGAGACCAAGAGATGAATACACTAAGCAGATTCAGAAAGATGTAGGTTGCAGTAGGTACTGGGAGATGAAGAGTCTTGCACAGGATAGAGTAACATGGAGAGCTGCATCAAACCAGTCTCAGGACTGAAGGCCACAACAACAACAAACAATTGAAAATCCTTATGTTCTTTGTAAATAATTTTCAGTGACTGCATTTCTTATTGTTCTCATTCCTTATTATCATTTTTAAAGCCGTATGGTCACAAAAGCTTGTGTCTGTTACTTCAATATTGTACTCAATGCTTTGTTTGTTGGTAAATATGTGATCAAGTGTTGTTTCAGACCCATCCCCATATCTGGTAATTTCCTGCACCAAGGTTGCATTTTGTATGAGTTAAACAGATTTAATAATTGGACCTTGTTCTTATTACGTTTGTTAAAATTAATTTTAAATTCACCATAACTACTATGTATTTTGACCTACCTCTCAATTCACTTACAGTATCGTCTATATAATATAAGAATTGGGTAAAGTCACCTGATGGGTGACCCAACAAATGAACAGGAAGTGGTAAAAACAATAGGGGAGCTAGAATCAAAATTTTCCTCTGGTACTGACAACATACCAGACCATATCATTATAAAATGTGCACCCTTAGTAACTAGGTCCATGGCAGACATATGCAATAGTTCCTTTTCTCAGGGAATCTTCCCAGAAAGTTTAAAAATAGCTAAAGTGAAGCCATTGTACAAAAAGGGTGAAAAATCAGATATAACAAATTATAGGCCGGTCTCTCTACTATCTGTTTTTTCTAAAATAATTGAAAAAATCTTTTATAAAAGACTCGTACATTTCATTGAAAAAAAAATTTTTTTTCTCAGCTACACAGCACAGTTTCCGAAAATGTAAATCCACTGAGACAGCTATTATCGATTTCTTAAGTGAAGCTTTAAATGCATTAGATAAAAAAGAACACATAGCAGCAATATTCCTAGATCTTTCAAAAACATTTGACATTATTAACCATTGTCTACTGCTTAGAAAGCTAGAAAATGTTGTTGTCAGAGGCCCAGCCTGTGAGTGGGTAAAGTCATATCTACAAAACAAGACACCAAATAGCGGAAGTCTTGTACAATGAAGGAAAAAATTTAACTTCCTATCAATCAGAAAAACAGTGTGTTAAATACGGTGTGCCACAGGGTTCTAAACTGGGACCAGTCTTGTTCTTGCTGTTTGTAAAAGACATAGAACCATCCAGCCCTAACTATAAGTACATTAAATATGCAAATGATACAAATATACTTATCAAAGGAAAGACCCCAAAAGAGCTCCAAAATGAAATAAAAAAGAGCACTTCACAGGTATCCGAATGGTTCGCAGTGAACAACTTAATAATAAACACACATAAAACAAACACTGTGCATTTACACACAGTGCAGAATAAACAGCCTTTAACTGCAACCACAGAACTGTTAGGCAAAAGACTTGAAATTGTAAATAGGACAAAATTTCTTGGAGTTTGGATCCAAGATTACCTAAGATGGCAGAAACACACACAACACCTATGTAGTAAATTAAATATCATTTGTTATAGTATAAAAATTCTTGCTGGATGCACAGCAATGCAAGCCATAAAAAATGTGTACTATGCCCAAGCAGAATCACTACTAACATATGGATTAATTGGCTGGAGAAATTCACCACCCAGAAAAAGCTGTTTTATTGCACAAACGAGTATTATAACAGTCTATGAAGGCTCAGCACCTCGATCTTCATGCAAACCCTGATTTAAAAAGCTTCATATTCTTCCATTACCATGACTATATATCCTAGAAACAATAATGTTTGTAAGGAAAATCACAGATGAAAATAGCAAGATTGCTCCAAAAAACCAAAACATCCATTCATACAACACAAGGAATAATCAAGATTAACATATGCAGTTTTCACATACAACACTAAAACAAAAAGGACCCTTGCAAACAGGAAAAAAACTGTATAACAAGCTACCTAAAACAGAATTAAGGTAATAACTGACATGCATAGATTCAAAACTGCAGTGAGTGACTGCTTGGTACAGAATTGCTACTACAGTGTTGATGAATTTTTATCTACATTGTAAATATGTGAAAAATTTAAATAGTTTATTCAATTAAGGCCAAAATAAGAAATGTGTACATGTAGATTTATCTGTGTATTATATGTGGTCTATTACATATATGTGTGTGTCTGTATGCCAAAAGTATGAAATGTGTGCATGTAAAATTTATTTGTGTATTTGTGAAATGTTATTTCCATACATTAGAGTTATATTGCTATATACTGAAAACCATACAACAGTTTTTCTGGTAAACTTTATTGCAAATTACTTGACTTGTCCTATATCATTATGTACCCCTGTTCAGTGTATGATTCACAGGACCAATAAATATAGAATACAAATAATCAGATACTGAAACTGGAGTGGTAACTGTGTAAACCACTGCTGTGTAAATAGTAATTTGTTCCTTACTTGAGTGTGCACTCCTCACCTCATCCTGATGAGCAATAAAGGTCTCACTGAACTTAATCTGGAGTGCACTATACTGTTTCCTACACAGAACACTGAATGCAGCATGACCAGTAATGGGTTTTCACCACCACACTGGTGGGCAAACAGCATCAGGGTCTGCTCTGGCTGTTGGCAGTCACCGTGTGAAATTTAACATTATGGGAGTAAATAAGTTAAATGTACTATTGTATTCTTTTATTTCTAAAATGTAAAGATGTGTATCCAAATAGCATACCAAAATTTTTGGAGGTCTCTAAATGATTCACTAGAACAACGAAACAGCAAGGTAATATTTCATACCAAATACATGATTTTTATCCACTTTGAGAAAATATTCATCAATCCATTTTCATTAAAAATATATCTTATATCTCATTATGGTTCAATATATTATACAGCTTCAGAAATTGTACATTATGATTTTTGAATTGATATACAGGAAGACAAAATCTATTGCATATCAAAATTCAGCACTTTGATTTGACTTTTCATTAAATTACATGTGTAAATTAAACATTGAAACCACACAAATGAATAACTATATCCTTCAGGTATTTGAGAAAATAAATGGATGAAAAGGCAATTATTTACTGTACTGATAAAAATGGAAGTGATAGATATCATACAATCTTACAAGTTTTCTATTGAAGATAAACAGGAGACAACAAACTGAAATTAAAGAGGTTCCACTGCACCCCTCACTATCTCGATTGTTGGCTGGTAGGGTAGGGAGGGAAAGAGTGAGGGGAAACTGGAGAATGTGAGGTCATGTACGAAGCCATGCAAATTTATTTTTCTATAATAGAAGTACCATTGCCCTGTATGGATTAGAATAATGATAGTCATTTATCTTGATATGTGTTAATTTGTTTTTGAACTTTTGCAGACTTGTAACTTTCTATAGAGTTAACACACACCTCTACAGACTTTTAGTTTTTTTTTCATATCTAACCACAATCACTGAAAGTTGCAAATGTGAAAAATGTCAGATGTTTTAATCGAAAATGTATACCTTTTATTGATATAATGGAAGGAAACATTCCACGTGGGAAAAATTATATATAAAAACAAAGATGAGGTGACTTACCGAACAAAAGCGCTGGCAGGTCGATAGACACACAAACAAACACAAACACACACACAAAATTCAAGCTTTCGCAACAAACTGTTGCCTCATCAGGAAAGAGGTAAGGAGAGGGGAAGACGAAAGGAAGTGGGTTTTAAAGGAGAGGGTAAGGAGTCATTCCAATCCCGGGAGCGGAAAGACTTACCTTAGGGGGAAAAAAGGACAGGTATACACTTGCACACACGCACATATCCATCCACACATACAGACACAAGCAGACTGCTTGTGTCTGTATGTGTGGATGGATATGTGCGTGTGTGCGAGTGTATACCTGTCCTTTTTTCCCCCTAAGGTAAGTCTTTCCGCTCCCGGGATTGGAATGACTCCTTACCCTCTCCTTTAAAACCCACTTCCTTTCGTCTTCCCCTCTCCTTACCTCTTTCCTGATGAGGCAACAGTTTGTTGCGAAAGCTTGAATTTTGTGTGTGTGTTTGTGTTTGTTTGTGTGTCTATCGACCTGCCAGCGCTTTTGTTCGGTAAGTCACCTCATCTTTGTTTTTATATATAGCTTTTATTGTTTATATAGAATGAACCATTAATATGTGTGTTCATCACGTTGCTTACAGAATTGACCAAATACCCGCTTCCAACCCATCTGTTCTAAAGTAGTCCTCTGGAAGTTAAATAAGTTGTGTCAACATTTGCTCTCATAGAAGCTACCACTATCGGAACAGCTGCTGACTTTCCAGGTAGTAATGAATTATTGGATGGTGCCCTATAGTGATTTACATATACCAGTATATGGATGCTCACCTTATCGGATTTTAGCTGTTTCTTGCCGATGCTGTGATTGATCTGTGTAGTCTGTGGAGGACCAAATAGGTAGCATAAAATGTCTGCTTCAAGTATATAATTAATGCATTATTTCCTTAACACGTTCCGTAAACCATCATGTATAACTGTAGAGAGAATCTAAACATTGCCATTGTTTACGAGAAATAGCATTTGTTGTCAAGTACGCAGCTCGTACTAGGTAAAAGAAAAAAACAATAAACTGTTAAGCATAGTGCTGTGCTAAGGCCATTAATTTTTATTTCCTGGGATACATAAAGAGACCAGTGCAGTTATAATGAAATATTGGTTTACCAAGAGCTGTTACTTACATTAGAAATAGATGTGTGTGCTAGCTTATGCCTCACGGGAAGTTAATTAATGCCTTTTCCAGTCTTCTCAGTTAATTATTAAACATCTTTTCAGAAGGAGCAGCATTTGTTATACATTTAAGTGGTGATTCTCTGGCTACACACAGGTCAGCTTTCTAACTTGTATATTAATAATGGTTTCTACGACCATACAAATGGATTTTGATTGTGCAAAAATGGCTTTAAATGATCATGAAAAAAAGCCCTCCAAGGGCACCATAAAATTCTTTAAAAAACTGTCCTTCCAGTGTTGATTATACCACAGTCAAATTGGAAAGAATACTTGTGTGTTGAATCTGAATAATGAAATGCAGTGTCCTCACACAAAAACTATATATGGATGTAAGAAGAATGGGTAAATCACTTGACTGAACAAGCTACAAGGCAGTTTGCTATGGAGTGCACAGCTCTCTCAGCAGGAAGAAACAAGAGCAAATTAAACAAGCGGTGTTACGAAGAGTGTTGTCATAAACCTTTCACATTATTTCCACTTTCCTGCAAATTTAACTGAATCCAGTTCATGTCGACTTTCTTCTCATATGGCTGTAACTGTTCAGTTTGTGAAAATTGTACTAAAAATTTACGACAAAACATTATGAACTTTTCTTGCTCTAGTTTCTGGTTCGTAAAGTATTCTTGTAACAATTCTTACTTTGAGAGTCCATAAAAATTTGTACTACGCCCTTCCGGTATCATGGTACATCTATAATTTGCACCACATAATGCAAAGTCACTGCATATTTGATTCAGAAGTTCAAATGATGAGAGAGATATAAGGTATTTATTGTGCTACACAGTTTTGATTAAGAAATTGTCTCCAGAAAACACTTGTTTTTCTGCTTTCAGATGTATATATAATACTACTGCGAATGTATCTGTTATCCTGTAAATAATGATAAATTAGGATACTCTGCTGTCTGAGAAGATGATCAGATGTAAAAAGACTACAGTAACAGCTATGTTAAGTTAATTGTGGTCATGAAGACAGGCTACAGCTTACTTTACAGATGACAGTGAAAGCAAATCGCAGTTTCTGCTATCATCTGTAATGTAAGTAGTAGTCTGTCTTCGTGCTGGGATAAAGCTGTGTGTTATTTAAATTTGTTGTTGATGATGTGATACATACAGGTTCTGCGTTTTGAAAATTCCAGTAACACTTTGAAGTAAAGTAAACGAGACATTGGTACTTTGTGTTACTGACAGCTCGATGTCATCAGGTTCAGTAAACAGTTTAATTGAATATCTGAAACCAGTCCTTAATTGGAGGAAACCAGCTCTGACAGGTGAATTGTCAACCACCTTTTTTCCTTACATTTCTTCTTCCTATCATTCTTTCTTCATTTGGAATCGGCTTGTCACTGATAACCTGTAACTGAACGCAAACCAGAACTCCTCATCAGTTGGCAACTTGGCAGTTCACATAGCCTGTGCGAGGATTTTCTAGGTTATATTGCATGTCGTGAGGTTCTGGTTAGGTTATCAAATGACTTTCAATTCAGGGCTACAAAATGTCATATATGCCACAGTTATGCCACTGGTCACTCCAAAATCAGTTGTCGGCAGAGCGTCTCGTAGTCCCGTCATCTCACGATGGCCACTTCCGACACTGCACAGAGTTACATGTATACGTCTCTCACCCTTTTGTAATCCCAACCTGCGCTCTAGCTCTACCGAGTTGAACCCATTTTTTTTTTTTTTAAACACGAAAATGAAATTGAGCAGCACTTGCTGAGTGACCCACTCTATTTGTTGCCTATAATACAGCGGCAGCAACACTGCAGCAACAAGTGACAGATGGCAATGTACAAGCAATTTTAATGAAGCTGTACCACTATGTTCAGGTTGAAAGAAATGGTTTCTACGGTTTTTGATAACTGGGGTGCTGATGTGTAAAACAGCAGTCAGCTTATGAACCTATTGACAGGGCATGTTTAGCATAATTGTCTTCCCAGTTAAGTTTACTTTTTGTAAATCCACATTTAAGGTAATTAGATTTTTCTACATAAATATTCTTCACATCTCCTTTGTTTGCAAAGAATATTAATTCCACATTTATTGAAACCACAATAAGCCACTTCACTTGTTGGAAAGCAGTGTGGCATCCATTTCTTTGCTAGATGTGATAGGTGTGATGTCCAGTAAAATTTTGCTCCAACACTATGTGAAATATATCAACAATCTGCTTCCATCATTTCAGAACTTTATTATTCGTCAAAACCTATGAACTGAATGGAATTTTCTCTCGTACTGAATTAAATTAATTAACTATAACAGATGTTAAATAATTAACAATAACAAAGTGTGTGTTTTTGACCGTGAGAAATATTTTATTAACTGTTCCAGGTAAAACAAAGTATTTCTTTAGACAAATGCAGAGACATTTCCCCATCCCCTTTTTCGGTTCTGCCTTTGCTGTTAAGAGTGTGTGCTCTAGGCATGGTGTTTTGGGGCCAAAATATTATAAAAGCAAAGAGATTGGTGTGCCTGAGCACTTGGTAATACTGTGCTGTATTAAGATATACTTACTTTCCATAAAACAAGTTTGTTACATGGAAAGTGTACTAAATATAATTTATAGTAGTTCTTTATCCTTTTAGGAAGAACATGTGTATCTTCAGAAGAGATTGCGAATCTTGGATACAAAGAAAAGCAATTGCCCACCTACTCTAAACATGAAGTTAAGCAGTCAGTAAATAAACACAGGGATACGAAGGCAAAAGTGAGTATCCAGTCTGGGTTCTGCTTGGAGAAACTTTTAATGACCAGATGACAGTATGCTTAAAAATTACTTGTTTTTAATGCTCTTAATTAAATAATTGATAAATTTGTTTTGTCCTGTAGATTCTTGCAAGGCTACACAAGGATTTAGCATAGCCAATCCCACCAAATAGTTACTTGTATTAGTACTTAATTGTTTCCCAAGCAAGCACACACACACCCACATGGTACCAAACATGTTGAGGCAAGTTGGTACATACGTCCTTCATACGTAAATGAAATAAAAAAAAAAAATTCGTACTCAATGGAGAGACATCTCACAGTCATTAAGTTGGCTCTAGATAGATTTGTTGATAACTTTTGCTGGGACACACATACTGGGTCAAATGAATATTACATTTTACTGCACTGAGAAAGCAATTTACAGTCAAATATATCATCCGACTTTGTACGGTACAAATAAAGTATTGTTTGCTGAGACTAGACTGCAGAATTAAGTTGATGAGTGGGATAAGGAATTGAGCAATCACATGATTCATTATAGACATTGTATGGGTGCCAATGGAGAAGTGAAACCATTACTTTTTTGCTATCAGAGGTGTTGGCAAAGAGATCTTTTGAAGTATGGGGATAATTGTTAGACGCTACATACAAAACAACAACATATGATATACGTTTATTTTTTTATAGCTGTGAAGAGTAATGTGGACTATTTGGTTGTCTCTTTTTTTCATTTCGGTTCACAATGCAAGTTCCATCCATCAAGTGTTAGACATTTTCAAGGACTGGAACCAGGGATTGGAATCCCCTCTGCTGGGTTACTGATTTACAGAGTCCATTGGAAACAGGCATGGGGAAGATGGTTGGAAAAGAATGTAATCTTTATGACATTTCTAGATATATGGCAAGAAACTGCAGAATCGTCAACAGAGGGAGGATTTAGAGATCGTATAGGAGAGTTGCGAATGCATGATGTTTTTCAGAGAAACTAGCATGTGTGGCCATACTTTAAACAACAGTGGCTATTGGTATGTGAAAGATGGGTGGAAGTGTTTGAAGACAAGGGCAGGTCTGTAACGACTGACACTACAAATTGGGTTGAAGCTATGAACAAGATTATAAAACATTTTTTCCTAATACACAATACAGACAAGACTTTAACATGGGTTACTAAGGTTAGAGTAAACCAGTTTCTTCCAAGCCTAATTAGAAAGTCCTGTCTGCTGCAGGAATTCTGCCATCAAATCATATAACAAAGATGTTCCACTGTTTTGGCATAAAAAAAATGAACAAGTCTGTGAAACAGGTCACACAGCGACATGCCTCAGCAAAAGTTGTGTTAACTGTAAGATCACTGAGTAGGAGATCAGATAGTTCATTTTGTGTGGAGAGTGCATTGTCCAAAAACTGTAATTATTTTGTTAACTTAGATATCCCAGATTCCACATGTGAAGATTTTCAGTGATATAAATACCCATACAAGCATTTCTGTGCAACCTTAATTTTTTATCCAGAGTGTAGTTTTGATAAAACGCCAGAAACCTATAAGAACAGCCCCATATTCTGTCTTGATGAAATGTATGGGGTAGGCTTCAGAAGTGGCTGTACAGTAATTTGATATGAAGGCAGAAGCAGTGATGAAGTAGTTGAGGAGGCTGTTGAAGCAGCTGAGGAGGCTGTCGAGGTTGAGGGGGCTGTCGAGGTCGAGGAGGCTGTCGAAGCCACAAATAAAGATGGTCTCGTTGAAACCCCGAATATTCCTTTGCAGCAAGGAGTTGTGTAAACAGATTTACAATCTACAACTGCAGCAACAGTGAAACATTACAAAAAGTTCTTGAATCACTCAGAAACTTGGTGCAAGATTTGCAATTAGCAAACTCTGAAGTTGGCAGTCTCCTGTTAGCAGTGCCATCAAGTTCCAAGAATAGAGAAGAAAGATGCCAAAACCCATACAGGACCTGGCTTAAAACACATCATAACTTTCCATTTGAAGGGTAAGAAATGAAAGTTTATTTGTATTTTAGATAACTCTAAGTCTATGTAAAATACAAAGAACCACCATCATTTCTGATCCTTGAGATGGAATGCTATGAGGTCTTTATGTTGGGCTCTGATTTTAAACTTTGTTGCACATTTGAATTTCAAAGTAGCAGTAGATAAAATAATATAAAAAGGATAGTTGCTAATCTCCATAAAGTGGAGATGCTCAGTTGCAGAAAGGTCCAACAAAAACTGTCGGGAAGTTAGCTTTTGGCCAACAGGGTTCTTTGTCAAAAATAGACACCAGACGTGCACGACCACAGTCTCTGGTAGCTGGAGCTGAGGCTCCATTCTGTGGGAGTTTCCTCATCCCCTCAAACCCAGAATCCCCCACAGAAGAACCACAAAAGTGCCCCACTTGTGGCAGGATACTTTCTGGGACTGGATCAGATTCTGAATGTGGCTCTCCAGCAGGGATACGACTTCCTCAAATCCTGCCCTGAAATGAGATCCACCCTTCATGAAATCCTCCCCACTCCACCAAGAGTGTCTTTCCGCCATCCACCTAACCTTCGTAACCTCTTAGTTCATCCCTATGAAATCCCCAAACCACCTTCCCTACCCTCTGGCTCCTACCCTTGTAACTGCCCCCGGTGTAAAACCTGTCCCATGCACCCTCCCACCACCACCTACTCCAGTCCTGTAATCCGGAAGGTGTACACAATCAAAGGCAGAGCCACGTGTGAAAGCACCCACGTGATCTACCAACTGACCTGCCTACACTGTGATGCATTCTATGTGGGAATGACCAGCAACAAACTGTCCATTCGCATGAATGGACACAGGCAGACAGTGTTTATTGGTAATGAGGATCACCCTGTGGCTAAACATGCCTTGGTGCACGGCAAGCACATCTTGGCGTAGTGTTACACCGTCCTGGTTATCTGGATACTTCCCACTAACACCAACTTATACGAACTCCGGAGATGGGAACTTGCTCTTCAATATATCCTCTCTTCCCGTTATCCACCAGGCCTCAATCTCCGCTAATTTCAAGTTGCCGCCACTCATACCTCACCTGTCATTCAACAACATCTTTGCCTCTGCAGTTGTGCCTTGACTGACATCTCTGCCCAAACTCTTCGTCTTTAAATATGTCTGCTTGTGTCAGTATATGTGTGGATGGATATGTGTGTGTGTGCGAGTGTATACCCGTCCCTTTTTCCCCCCTAAGGTAAGTCTTTCCGCTTCCGGGACTGGAATTACTCCTTACCCTCTCCCTTAAAACCCACATCCTTCCGTCTTTCCCTCTCCTTCCCTCTTTCCTGATGAGGCAACCGTTGGTTGCGAAGGCTTGAATTTTGTGTGTATGTTTGTGTTCGTTTGTGTGTCTGTCGACCTGCCAGCACTTTCATTTGGTAAGTCACACCATCTTTGTTTTTTTATATATATATATATATATATATATATATATATATATATATATATATATATAGAAATG
Source organism: Schistocerca piceifrons (assembly GCF_021461385.2). Classification (NCBI taxonomy): domain Eukaryota; kingdom Metazoa; phylum Arthropoda; class Insecta; order Orthoptera; family Acrididae; genus Schistocerca; species Schistocerca piceifrons. The sequence goes on from NC_060148.1 coordinate 59,335,301, forward strand.
TCTGCTTATGTCTGTGTATATGCGGATGGATATGTGTGTGTGTGCGAGTGTGGTTGAAGAAACATTTTCCGTTCTTAAACTGAGTATTTATAACCCACTATGTTAGATTCCAGTCAATGTGTAAATACTTAAAAATGTTTACTGCCTCACTGATGACACTTTATACAATTTCAGTTTTTGAAGGCTATTCTGTGTTAAATAAGTTACATTTTGAATTATCCATTCAAGCTTATTATTTGCAACATGAAAGATGGATTTATGTTCAAGTAATATTTTTAACCTTGATGGTGGTAAGGTATAATCATATGTAAATGCCCACTGAAATAGAATAATTTTTATATTTTTTGTTTGTGTATAATAGTCCTATTGCTTGATGACCTGAGTCATCACCTGTATAAGATATTATCATTTCATTGGAAATGAGGCAATAATAGATCAGAAATTGTGTACAGAAGATACCTAAATTAGTAAGGTATTTACCAAGGATTATTCACCAAAGCTGACAAAACAGCCAGCATTCAGTAGTACTACACAATTGTGATGCCTCAGTAAAAACCTTGAACCTTTTAACTAGTGTAGTCTAGCAGGTGCAAATTATATTCATCATGGTATGTTTCACATGAGACTAAGGAATCTCTCAGCTTGAATGTTGCACTCTGCTGCTATGTTTTCCTTTTAGATTTATTAAATTTCTTAGAGGCTTCTGTTACAAACACTACCAATTCACATAAGTGACTGATATTCCTTATGTATCACAACCTTCTTTCAGCTTCACCCTGTCGTTGCTGGTAACTTACCATGGAAAAATAGATTTGTTACTCCAAATAGTAGCCACATTAAGGAAGATTAAGAAACAAGTCATTTACAAACTAGTGAAAAAGCAGGCACGGTTCCCCAAAAGTATAAAGGGATGCCATAAGTAGTCACCTTTATTCGATTAAGCTCTTTCCGTAACCTGTCTGTAGATTTCAGCCAGCTGCATCCTACTGTAGACAGATGATAAATACCTGGTTGCAAGTGATGAATCCAATTTCTGTAACAGCAAAGTGAAACAGGCTAACTAAAAAACTTTACTGTTATATGGCCAGAGCATAAAAAAAATCTGGTCAGTAACTGCCTGTTTATGGACCAGTTTCCAAAAAATACACTGTGTCAAGACATTCGGAATTGATCACCATCTTTCTTAATATTTTTAATGCAGCAGGAGGAATAGGGATTGCTTAACTTACCTTTATACTAAGATACGTTACAGATAGTATATAAAATTATCATGCAAAACAATCGAGATTGGGAATATGAGCTCTTACTGCACCTGATTACTATAACAATAGAAATTAATTTGAATACAATATTATAGGAGGCAGATGAAAACTAGGTGGGAGATAGACTAAGAGAATAATTTAAAAGTGTAATGAAAGACATGCACCCAAACAAGACCCCTGGAGTAAACAACATTCCATCACATTTGTGGAGATCCTTCAGACAGACAGCCAAGTCAAGCTATTCCATCTGGTACGCAAGATAAGAGACAAGCAAAATACCTTCACACTTCAGAAGGAAGTAATAATTCCAATTCCAAAAAAGCCAGGTACTGAAAATTGAGAATATTACAGAACTATCAATATGGCAAGTCATGGTTGCAGTTTGACACAAATTAACTACAGAAGAGTGGAAAAACTGGTAGATGCCAATTGGCCTCAGGAAAGGTCACTTTGTTATCCAGAAAAAGTAGCAACACATGAGGCAGTATTGGCCCTATGGAAAATCTTACAGGTGACTGTTGGCTGGACTATACATTTCAAAATTCTGACGGTAGCAAGGATAAAATACAAAGACTAAAATTTGCACACTAGGATGAAAAAGACATGAAAGGTGTGTAGTACTTGGGAAGGGAGTGAAGTATGGTAGAAGGCGAAACCACGGCTTACAGTAAGTTCAAAGGGATGTCATTTCTGTTAGATTGAAGAATCAATGGACGGATAACATTCTACGAGTTGGGGAGTGTAATGTCAGAAGCTTGAACATGGTAGGGAAACTAGAAAATCTGAAAAGGGAAATGCAAAGGCAAGGCCTAGAAATAGTAGCGGTCAGTGAAGTGAATTGGAAAGAAGACAAGAATTTCTGGTCAGATGAGGATAGGGTAATACCAACAGCAGCAGAAAATGATATAATGGGAGTAGGATTTGTTATGAATAGGAACCTAGGGCAGAGAGTGTGTTACTGCGAACAGTTCAGTGATAGGGTTGTTCTTATCAGAATCGACAGCAAACTAACACCGACAATGATAGTTCAGGTATACATGCCGATGTCACAAGCTGAAGGTGAAGAGATGGAGAAAGTGTGGGAGGATATTGAAACGTTGATATGGTACGTAAAGGGATATGAAAATCTAATAGTCATGGGAGACGGGAATGCAGTTGTAGGGAAAGGATTAGAAGTACACGTTACAGGAGAATGTGGGCTTGGGACAAGCAATGAGAGAGGAGAAAGACTAATTGAGTTCAGTAACAACTTTCAGCCAGCAATAGCAAATACACTGTTCAAGAATCACAAGAGGCGGATGTATACTTGGAAAAGGCCAGATGATATGGGAAGATTTCAGTCAGACAGAGATTCTGAAATCAGATACTGGACTGTAAGGTGTACCCTGGAGCAGATAAAGACTCAGATAACAATATAGTAGGGATGAAGAGTAGGCTGAAGTTGAAGACATTAGTCAGGAAGAATCAACCCGCAAAGAAGTGGGATATGGAAGTACTGAGGAATGACGAGATGGGTTGAAATTCTCTAAGGCTCTAGATACAGCAATAAGGAGTAGCTCCGTAGGCAATACAGTTGAAGAGGAATGAACATCTCTAAAAAGGGCGATCACAGAAGTTGAAAAGTAAAACATAGGTACAATGATGTAACTGTGAAGAAACCATGGGTAACAAAAGAAATATTTCAACTGATTGATGAAAGTAGAAAGTACAAAAATGTTCCGGGGAAACTCAGGAACAGAGAAATACAAGTCGCTGAGGGATGGAATAAATAGAAAGTGGGGAAGCTAAGACAAAATGGCTGCAGGAAAAATGTGAAGACATCAAAAAAGAAATGATTGTTGGAAGGGCAGACTCTGCATACAGGAAAGTCAAAACGAACTTCGGTGACATTAAAAGAAAGGGTGATAACATTAAGAGTGCAACAGGAATTCAACTGTTAAATGCAGAGGAGAGAAAGCAGGTAGTTGGAAAGAATACAGTGAAAGCCTCTATGAGGGGGAAGATTTGCCTGATGTGATGGAAGAAGAAACAGGAGCCAATTTAGGAGAGGTAGGGGATCCACTATTAGAATCAGGATTTGAAAGTGCTTTGGGGGACTTAAGATCAAATAAGGCAGAAGGGATAGATAACATTCCATCAGAATTTCTAAAATCACTGGGGGAAGTGGCAACAAAATGACTATTCTCGTTGGTGTGTAGAATATATGAGTCTGGTGACATACCATCTGACTTTCGGAAAAGCATCATCCACACAATTCCGAAGACGGCAAGAGCTGACAAGTGCGAGAATTATCGCACAATCAGCTTAACAGCTCATGCATCGAAGCTGCTTACAGGAATAATATACAGAAGAATGGAAAAGAAAATTGAGAATGCGCTAGGTGACGATCAGTTTGGCTTTAGGAAAAGTAAAGGGACGAGATAGGTAATTCTGACGTTACGGCTAATAATGGGAGCAAGGCTAAAGAAAAATCATGACACTTTCATAGAATTTGTCGACCAGGAAAAAGCGTTCGACAATATAAAATGGTGCAAGCCGTTCGAGATTCTGAAAAAAGTAGGGGTAAGCTATAGGGAGAGACGGGTGATATACAATATGTACAACAACCAAGAGGGAATAATAAGAGTGGATGATCAGGAACGAAGTGCTCGTATTAAGAAGGGTGTAAGACAAGGCTGTAGCCTTTCGCCCCTACTCTTCAATCTGTACATCAAGGAAGCAATGATGGAAATAAAAGAAAGGTTCAGGAGTGGAATTAAAATACAAGGTGAAAGGATATCAATGATACGATTTGCTGATGACATTGCTATCCTGAGTGAAAGTGAAGAAGAATTAAATGATCTGCTTAACGGAATGAACCATCTAATGAGTACACAGTATGGTTTGAGAGTAAATTGGAGAAAGATGAAGGTAACGAGAAGTAGTAGAAATGAGAACAGCGAGAAACTTAAGATAAGGATTGATGCTCACAAAGTAGATGAAGTTAAGGAACTCTGCTACCTAGGCAGTAAAGTAACCAATGATGGACAGAGCAAGGAGGACATCAAAAGCTGGCAAAAAGGGCATCCCTGGCCAAGAGGGTAAGTTGTTCAACAATATTCTAGTCAGACACTTGGGCTGGATTGCTGAGAACCTGAAGCTGCCGAATTGTTACTGTTTTTTTTTTTTTTACATTTGTGATGTTTTTTTTTGTGTTCACTTATGTATATTGTGCTTTATGTTTTTTGATTTGGACACAATTATTAAATAAATATAGTAGTGTTTCATGTACTTCTTACCAAGAGAAAATCTGAAAGTCAAAGATTTCTAGGCATGTGGTTTCCTCATTAAAAAAACCTAGCTTACACATTTCTTATTACACTGAAGAGCGAAAGAAACTGGTACATCTGCATAATATCGTGCGGGTCCCCCAGTAATGCTCAAAGTGCTGCGTCACGAGGTGGCACGGACTCGACTAATTTCAGAAGTTGTGCTGGACAGAACTGACACCGTGGATCCTGCAGGGCTGTCCATAATTCGTAAGAGTATGAGGGGTTGGAAATCCCCTCTGAACACCACGTTGCAAGACATTCCATACACGATCGATAGTGTTCATGTCTGTGGAGTTTGGTGAGCAGTGGAAGTGTTTAAACTCAGAAGAGTGTTCCCAGAGCCAGTCCGTAGCAATTGTCATGCTGGAATTGTCAAAGTCCGTCAGAATGCACAATGGACATGAATGAATGCTGCACACACCTCACACTATTACAGGACCTCCACCAGCTTGAAGAGTGCTCTGCTGACAAGCAGAGTCCACAGATTCACGAGCTGGTTTCCATACCTGTACACGTACATCCGCTCGATACCATTTGAAACGAGACACGTTCATAATGGCAACACGTTTCTAGTTATCAACATTCGAATGTCAGTGTTGACATGCTCGGCGAGACGTAAAGCTTCGTGTCATGCAGTCATCGAGGGTGCACGAGTGGGACTTCAGATCCGAAAGCCCATATCGATGACGTTTTGTTGAACGGTTCACGTGCTGATGCTAGTTGATGGTGCAGCATTGAAATTCTGTCATGTCGAACGATTCTCGTCAGTCGTCATTGGTCCCATTCTTGCAGGATCTTTTTCTGGCCGCAGCAATGTCAGAGATTTGATGTTTTGCCAGATTCCTGATATTCACGGTACACTCACGAAACGGTCGTACGAGAAAATCCCCACTTCACCGCGACCTCAGAGCTGTCGTGTCCCACCGATTGTGCGCCGACTATAACACCACATTCGAACTCACTCAAATCTCGATAACCTGCTATTGTAGAAGCAGTAACAGATCTAACAATTGGGCCAGACTCTTATGGTCTTATACAGGCATTGCTGACTGCAGTTTCGTATTTTGCCTGTATTTGAATACGCATGCCTGTACCTGTGTCTTTGGGGCTTCAGTATATTTTCTTCAGGTATGCTCAGAAAGACATTACCACTTACCCCAGCATCCTTGGACCTCTTAAGAAATAAGCAGACATCCTTACAGAGGCAGACGAGCTGCCACGGGTCGAACAGTGGGAAAGCTGAGAACCTGACGTGAAGGACGGACCTGCACATCATACGGACAGACCCACTGATGGCCGTATTTCATTGCGAGCGGCAGTCGTTGGAGCAGGCCTGTTCTCCAGCAGAGTTAACCTGCTGCAAACGTAGCCTCGCACTGGTGCCGAGAGTTGTCGCACGCTCAGTTGTCGGCCACCCGTGCACACCGCGTGCTCATTACTGTGTTGCACACGTATCGACGAGAGTTTGGATGCTCTGCTTACCATGGTTCAATTCACGAGGTGAGTTCATTCTACCCACAACATCCAGTTCTCTAGTTGTTACTTAGCCACGTACCTTTTCTGACTGTGTCATGTAGTGACTTTGTCCCAATCTGCTGGAAATACTAAAGTGTTGACAAAGGACGCCTTATGTGTGTGACACGCCAGTTACTCCTTCCTGTTTTTCTTTCCCCATTTTCGTAGTGCTCACCTTGACCAACTGTGGACTAAGAGTTTCTGCAGTGCTGGCAGGAACAGTTGGGCCTACAGAAGGAGCAGCAACATAAGCACATTCCGAAGCTGGTAATCCAGAAAGTGAATTCGCTTTGCTCCCTTGCTTCACTGGTGGGTGGCCACCCACACATGGAACTACAGTCAGCCTGGTTGATGGGGCTACTTATTGTTATCCTGCAGTGTCGTCTATACCTGGTGCTGCAACAGAACTTCTTCATTTAATAAAACTCATTTTGTGAAGCAGAACTTTTTAATCTTTTTAATCATTTAGGCACATACTTAAAGTTTTCTTTTACATCGTTTTGAAATTCTTATGGACTGGACGGTTTTTTAGGTTAGAGGGTCTCAGGAGAGCACAAGTAGGGCTTCAGTCACAAAGGGTGCAGGCTGAACACAGGAAGAACGTATATACAGGCACCATTGGTATAACTGTTGTAAATTGTAGCTGTGTTGGGAAAGTACCACAGCTCCAAGCGCTAATAGTAGGCACTAATGCTCAAATCGTTGTAGGCACTGAAAGTTGGCTAACGCCAGATATAAGCTCAGCCAAAATTTTCGCGAAGAACCTAACAGTGTTCCGAAAGGATAGGCTAACACGGTTGGTGGTGGCGTGTTTGTTGCTGTTAGAAGTAGTTTAACTTGTCGCAAAATTGAAGTAGATACTTCCTGCGAGTTAGTATGGGCAGAGGTCATTGTTGGCAACTGGAATAATATAATAATTGGATCCTTTTACCGATCTCCCAAATCAGATAATACAGTTACTAAAAGGTTCAGAGAAAACTTGAGTTTGATTTCAAACACGTACCCGACTTGTACATTAATAGTCGGTGGTGACCTTAATTTACCCTCGATATGTTGGCGAAAATACATGTTTAATTCCGGAGGTAAGCATGAAATATCATCCCAAATTGTGCTAAACACATTCTCTGAAAGTTATTTCGATCAGTTAGTCATGAGCTCACACGGATAGTAAACGGTTGTGAAAACACACTTGACCTCTTAGCAACAAATAATCCTGAGTTAATAACGAGCATCAAAACGGTTACATGGATCAGTGAACACAGGGTTGTTGTAGCGAGATTGAATATTGTAATCCCCAAATTCACGAAAGATATACCTATTCAAAAAGCAGATATTAATTCACTTGACGCCTTCCTGAGAGACATTCTCCACTCTTTCCAAATTAATAATATAAGTGTAGACCAGATGTGGCTTAAATTCAAAGACATAGTATCGGCTACAGTTGAGAGATCTATAACAAATAAATTAACAAACGACGAAGCTGATCCTCCTTGGTACACAAAACAGGTTAGAACACTGTTGCAGAAACAACGAATTAAACATGCCAACTTTAGCCGACCGGCATGGCCAAGCAGTTCTAGGCGCTTCAGTCTGGAACCGCGCGACCGCTACGGTCGCAGGTTCGAATCCTGCCTCGGGCTTGGGTGTGTGTGATGTCCTTAGGTTAGTTAGGTTTAAGTGGTTCTAGGGGACTGATGACCTCAGATGTTAAGTCCCATAGTTCTCTGAGACATTTGAACCATGCCAAATTGAAACATCCGCAAAATCCCCAAGATTGGCGATCTTTTACAGAAGCTCGAAATTTAGCGCGGACTTCAATGCAAGATGCCTACAACAGTTTTCACAACTAAACTTTGTCTCAAAACCTGGTAGAAAATCCAAAGAGATTCTGGTCGCATGTGAAGTACGTTAGCGGCAAGAAACAATCAATGCCTTCTCTGCACGATAGTGATGGATATACTATCGAAGACAGTGCTGCCAAAGCAGAGCTACTAAACACAGCCTTCCGAAATGCCTTCACAAAAAAAGATGAAGTAAATATTCCAGAACTCGAATCGAGAGCAGGAGCCAACACAAGTATCGTAGAAGCAAATATCCTCAAAGCAGCTTAAATCACTTAATAAACGCAAGTCTTCTGGTCCAGACTGTACACCAATTAGCTTCCTTTTGGAGTACGCTGATGCAGTAGCTCCATACTTAACAATCATATACAACCGTTCGTTCGACGAAAGGTCCGTACTCAAAGACTGGAAAGTTGCACAGGTCACACCAATATTCAAGAAAGGTAGTAGAAGTAATCCACTAGATTACAGGTCTATATCGTTAACGTCGATATGCAGCATGATTTTAGAACATATATTGTGTTCGATGAAACACAACTAGCTCTGTATTCACATGAAGTGATGAGTGCTATTGACAAGGGATTTCAGATCGATTCCGTATTTCAGGATTTCCAGAAGGCTTTTTGTCAGTGTACCACACAAGCAGCTCATATTGAAATTGCGTGCTTGTGGAGTATCGTTTCAGTTATGTGACTGGATTTGTAATTTCCTGTCAGAGAGGTCACAGTTTGTAGTAACTGACAGAAAGTAATCGAGTAAAACCATGGAGTTAAAAATATTCTACCTCCATAAGTAAAACAGAAGTGATTGCTTGCGTTCTCCCGGGTAGTGCTATAGGCTCTTTGCTGTGCTTTATATATGTAAACGATTTGGGAGACAAACTGAGCAGCTGCCTTCGGTTGTTTGTAGATGACGCTGTCGTTTATCGACTAATAAAGTCATCAGAAGATAAAAGAAACTGCAAAACGATTTAGAAAAGATATCTGAATGGCGTGATAAGTTGCATATGACCGTAAATAACGAAATGTGTGAGGTCATCCATGTGAGTGCTAATAGGAACTCGTTAAACTTCGGTTACACGATAAATCAGTCTAATCCAAAAGCCATAAATTCAACTAAATATCTAGGTATTACAATTACGAAGAACTTAAATTGGAAGGAACCCATAGAAAATGTTGTGGGGACGTCTAACCAAAGACTGCTTTTTATTGGCAGGACACTTAGAAAATGTAACAGACCTACTAAGGAGACTGCCTACACTATCGCGAAATATGGGAGAGAGTGTCACAGAAATGATACAGGATTTGGGATGGACATCATTAAAAGAAAGGCGTTTTTCTTTGCGACGAAATCTTCTCACGAAATTCCAGTCACCAACTTTCTCCTCCTGATGCAAAAATATTTTGTTGACACCGACTTACGTAGTGAGGAGCGATCACCGAGATAAAATAAGGGAAATCAGAGCTCGTAAGGAAAGATATAGGGGTTCATTGTTTCCATGCGCTATACGAGATTGGAATAATAGAGAATTGGTAGGGTTTATGATTATTAATTTATTTATTTATTGAGTCCTTTGATCATATGTAGTACAGGGTACAGAATGATATTGGACTTATTACTAAGTTCAAAATGATACATATTTAAATAATCATTTTTCAACATGCTACCAATTTCCTAGTTGTAGTTCTTACAATGATACAATGTTACAAATTACAGTAGCTTTAGTTCTTAACAGTTATTCTGGTCCAAGTATTCCTTTACTGAGTAGAAACAGAGGTACTGTACATATTCTCTGACAGATCTTTCAAAAGCACTAATATTTTGTAAGCATTTTATACTATTTGATAGTCTATTATAGAGTTTCAATGAACCCTCTGCCAGGCACTTAAACATGATATGCAGAGTATCCATGCAGGTGTAGATATAGATTAGGTAAGTACGAGAGCTGCACCGTAACTTCATTTGATACACATGCTATTTGGTATGTAGTGGTCTTGGTGGGGTGAGTTGTCTCATTTACAGGTGTTGCTCTCTCATCGGACAGGTGTTGTCCTCTTCCAGGTCAGTAAGGAACAGTGACAAGCAGGAGCGTGCGTTTGCATTAGAGGCCTGCTTTTCGGAACAATGCTCTGTGACTGCAGACAAGCATGCCTCAGGAAATCACTTCAGTCTAGCCCCGCTGGGCTGTGTCTGAGACCGTAAATCCCTCGTAACACAGGCCACAACTTTCAGACAAACAACAAGTACAACAAGACAAAGAAATGGACTCCCTCGGCCAAATAGATTGCATCAGAACGTCGAGGAGTGAGAACTTCACTCTAGCAACGCCCACAGCATTCTGCGCATAAACGTGCTTCTGCTGTTGGACATTCTGATTGTTCAGTAAGGTGAATTCGTGATGACTTTCATTAGCATCTGTACAAGTTGGCAATAGTACAGGACTTCAAATCTCAGAGGAACACGTGTGAGGCATTTCTCAAAAACATTCCTAAGGACACAACTGCTTTTTTCAGTGACGAAGCCCATTTTCACTTTATCGGAAGCGTCAATTGACAAAATGTATGCCACTGGGCCGATATCAATCCCCGAGAACTGCATTGGAGGCTGCTGCAGTCATCTCAAGTGACATTGTGTCGTGCAACTTCCTCAGCTGGGATTGTTGATCCCTGGTTCTTTGAAGAGAATGGGATCACAGTGACAGTGAATTCAAGCCAGTATGTGAACATGATGGAGGAACTTGTTTGTCCTCAACTTGGTGGACATTTCACTCCAACATGGTAGAGCAACAGCTTAGACTTCGAGGGCATCAATGGCTGTTTCAAGGCAACATGTCAAGAAGCGCCTCACCTCAGTAAGGGGCAATTTGGAGTCCAGTAATATGAACCGTCCAAGGAGCCTACAATACCTGAAGTCCAACATTCAGGTAGAAATGGCCAACGCACCTGCTGCTGTGCTAGTAAGGTTTATGAGAAATGCCAGGAATCGGATTATTCATTTTGTGGGCAATGGGAAACATCACCTATTTATGTGATTTTCAGAACTATGTAAAAGAAAACTTTAGACATGTACCTACACTATTACAAAGGAAAGAAATCTTATTCATGAAATGGGTTTTATTGTGTCTTGAAGTCAGAAGGGTACGATGCCACACCCTCTATGACATTGTGCCAAATTTTCAGCCCTTCACTGAGCCCAAGAAGCTTTCTATTGACAAACGTTGTCAGTTGCTTACACAGTATTTCGGCCATCAAACCCATGTTGTAGCAACGTGGCTGCAGTTGAAATAGGACCACAACTGCCACGGGCAGTCGTATGCAGCCCGTATCGCTTATCTGCGAGGCCTCTCGCACGAGTGTCAGTTTGAGTGTCCCCAAGTGCTACCTCTAACACAGACTCGTTAATTCGCGGCATAATTGTTCAGTTAGCTCGTGATCCTGAGGATCAGACTGGGGCGTTGACCTTATCTAACCCTCCTTTAGCTGACATACCATAAATTGCAGAATCACATGAGTTTTTGGCGAGAGGTTGGGATATCCTTCCTGACAATTGTCAGGTGGCAGAATTAGGTGTGCATGGTCAACAGCTCCAGGAGCCCTGTCAGGTACCCTAGATGGTCTCGCCTCCTGCTGTGTCGTCGTGAGTTACCACCACTGATGCCGAGGCAACAGCCCCAGTCTGTCTTTGCCTGTGCTGACGTCGCGTTTTGTGTAGCTCTGGGCATCATAATTTTTGCCTGCAGTGAAAATTGGATCCTCGGCGTCATTAATTTACCACACATATGGCAAGCCAGTGGTCTTGCCCTGATTGCCATTTGTTGCATGTGTGACGAGACTACCGACAAGTTGAGGGTTTTTCGGGGTATGCCATCTGATAAAAACTGTTGGAATTGTGTGAACAATATATTTCGTGTGTGACGGAGCAAAGTGCACTGTGTAAAATAGACCTCTTTGGCATTGCCTAACACTCTTTGTGTGCGCTGATTATTGTGTTGTGTTCGCTGGAATCTTGTTTTGTTCTTGAATGTGCAAATATAGTTATTAGTAAGATGTCCCTTTTTCTCCTTAATACTTATTCAGCTGCGCAAATTCCAATAGGTTATGGGCCCAGCGTGCATTTGGAATGAGTATATCAACAAAATAGTAAGGAGAGAGTATTGGAAAAGTTCCAATTTATGTGAAGTGCGAGTGATCCTTACAAGACGATCGCAATTTTTTTCCGCATTATTTTTCGGTGTTGTTTACGGCAGTAAAAAGCAAGTTACCGTTAAGAATGAGTGCAGCACAAATTCCACAGATTGAAAGACTTATAGGTCGCGAAAACTATGCAACCTGGAAGTTCGCAGTAGAAGCGTATTTACGTTTAGACGACCTATGGGACGTGGTACATGGGACAATGAAATCCACAGATCAGAATTATTCAAGTAAGGATAGGAAAGCAAAATCAAAATTGATATTACTGATTGATTCGGTGAATCGTGTTCACGTTGAAAAAGCTGCTACAGGGAAAGAAGTCTGGGACAATTTACGAAGTGCATTCGAGGATGATGGTCTTACGAGAAAAGTAGGATTATTATGCGAGTTAATTACCACTCGTCTGGACAAATGTAAGAGTGTAGACGAATACGTTAACAAAATATTAACCACGTCGAACGGACTGAGAAACATCGGATTCGAGATCGCTGAAGAATGGATAGGAACATTGCTTTTGGCAGGACTGCCCGAAAGGTATGCACCTATGATTATGGGACTTGAAAGCTCAGGTATACCAATCACAGGCGACAGTGTTAAGGTGAAAATCCTGCAGGACATAAAGAGTGCTCCAAGCTGTTGTACACTGGAGAAAGAAGGTGTGTCTGCTCTCTACTCAAAAAACAAAAAGAAGAAACCAGTGAGGTGCTATAAATGTCAGAAGATGGGACATATTGCGTCTCAGTGCAAAGAAAAAGTAAGCCCAGGATCAGACACTCAGCGAAGGAGGTATGTTACTGATAGCCCAGAGAGAAGGACCAATAACAAAGGTAAAACACTCTCATGTTTTTATTCTTTTGGTGGGATGAGGAACCGTGATATGGAATGGATTTTAGACTCAGATGCATCTGTGCATATTGTTAAAGATAAATAACTTCTTTATGATATCAAAGATAAGACTCATATGGGGATATCTACTGTTGATGGCAACAAACTCCAGTGTCACCTGGCTGGGAAACTAGATCTACATGTAAGTGTAAATGGTGAATCAGATATGGTTACAGCACACAATATTCATTATGTGATAAATGTGGCAATCAACCTGCTGTCTGTAGGGGAAATTGTCAAGAAAGGAAATACAGTCACCTTTGACATGCAGGGTGCAAGAGTAATCAGTGAATGTGGTGAAGTTATAGCTACAGCAAGTAACGAAAGGGGTATTTTAAAGTTGGATATCATTGACAGTAAACATAAAAATGTTAGTGATTCAGTATATTCAGCAGAAGGTTTTTCATGGCACCGGAGGCTTGGACATCTAAATAGAAAGAGTATGTCTATAATAAAGGATATGGTAAAGGGAATACAGGATTTTAGTGTGTCCAAGGATCCTTGTGAGACATGTATAAAGGGAAAACAAGCAAGGTTACCCTTCAAGACTAGTAAGAGCAAACCCACAGAAGTCTTACAGTTAATCCACACAGATGTATGTGGTCCGATGGAGTGTGAATCCATAGGTGGGAGTAATTATTTTCTTACGTTTATTGATGATTACTCACGATATACTCATGTTTATTTTCTTAGTTCTAAAGACCAAGTGAGTGATATCTTTGAGGAATATTGCAATATGGTTGAAAGATGGACAGGAAAGAAGATCAAGATCATCAGGTCTGATAATGGGAGAGAATATATTAACCAGAAATTGAAGAAACTTCTGGCAGAAAAGGGAATCAGGCATCAAACTACCATAAGGTACAGCCCATCTCAAAATGGGGTTGCTGAGAGGGCTAATAGGACCATTGTTGAGAAAGCAAGGAGCATGATGACTGACGCTGAATTATCCAAAGATTTTTGGGCAGAGGCAGTGTCAACAGCTGTATATTTGAACAATAGATCACCTACGAAAGCATTAAAGAGTAGAACCCCTTATGAAATATGGGTAGGAAAGAAACCTGATCTAAGCAATATAAGGATTTTTGGGTGTGATGCAATGGCACATATTCCAAAACAGCTAAGAGGAAAGTGGGATCCAAAAGCTAAAAAGTATATTTTTGTAGGCTATTGTGAAAATTCAAAGGGCTACCGATTAATGGATCCATTGACTAAAAAGATTGTCACAAGTAGAGATGTAATATTCTTTGAAAATAGAAAGGACTCAGAAGAGAGTAAAACCACTAAGTCAACTGCACCTAGTTCAGAAGGTGAAACCTTGTGTGAGGAAATAGGAAGTAAAGAAGAGGAAGACGACAGCCAAGGACAAATGGAAGCAATTTATGATGACAATGAGTTAGAGGATGAAAAACATGAAGAAACCAATGTAAGGCATTCTTCTCGTGTACCAAAACCGAAGGAATATCCGGATTTTGAGATGTATACAGCACAGTCCTTTAATGATGAGCCAAGAACAGCAGAAGAAGCAATGAGTGGCCCAAACTCTCAAGAATGGAAAGAAGCGATAAAGAGAGAATTAGAATCTTTATATCAAAACGAAACCTTTGAATGGGTAGATATGCCAGGAGATAAGAAACCACTGCAGGCAAGATGTGTATTCAATTTGAAGAACCCTGAAAGCTCATCACCAAAATACAAAGCAAAACTTGTGGTAAAAGGATATACACAAAAACAAGGGGTAGATTACGAAGAAACTTTTTCACCTGTAGTCAAGTATGCATCATTGAGATATCTTTTAGCCTTGGCAGTAAAACGAAATTTATTAATTCATCATATGGATGTTAAAACGGCATATTTAAATGGGAAATTGGAGGAGGAGATATATGTCATTCCACCAAGGGAAGCCATAAAAACCAGGTCAGAAAGTAAAAAGATTTGGCGTTTGAGAAAAAGTATTTATGGACTTAAACAAAGTGGACGTTGCTGGAATTGATGTCTACATGAAACTCTAATAAATATGAATATGAAGCAATCCAAGGCAGATCCCAGCATTTACTATAAAGGGAGTAAAGGAAGAAAAGAAGAAATACTAATAATGGCAGTATGGGTGGACGATTTCTTTACCCTGACTGAAAGTGAAGGCCAAATGAGAATTTTCAAGAAACAGCTGCAAACCAAGTTTAAGGTGCATGATTTGGGAGAAGTTAAACGTTATTTAGGTATGCAAATTACTAAGGATGAAGAAAGACAAGAATTGAGCATAAGTCAATCATCATACACGGAAAAAAAATTAAAGAAATTAGGCATGAGTGATTGCAAACCCATAAGTACTCCAATGGAAGTAGGAGTGAAGTTAAGTGTAAATGAGACTGATGTGAAATGTGACAAGAATGTTCCTTATTTAGACGCAGTAGGGAGTCTGTTATATTTGTCTCAAACATCACGACCCGACATTGCTTTTGCCACCAATGCAGTGAGCAGATATTGCAGAGACCCAAAGGAAAAGCACTGGAAAGCTGTAAAGAGGATATTCCGATACCTAAGAGGAACCTCAAGCTATGAGCTAAAATACCATAGAGATGGTAACGCAAAACTAGAGGGATATAGCGATGCGGATTGGGGGAGTGAATTGGGAGACAGATACTCCACCACTGGCTGCTGTTTTAAATTAATGGGGGGCCTCACATCATGGTCCTGTCAAAAGCAAAAAACTGTTGCATTGAGCACCGTAGAGGCCGAGTATATGGCACTATCCTACACCACACAGGAAGCATTATGGCTACGAACATTAACAAGTGAAATAGAACCCAATTTAATTGAGGAACCTACAACCATCTTCTGTGACAATAAAGGAGCCATAAACCTAGCTAAAAATGATGTTACTAGTGCTAGGACAAAGCATATTGATATACAGCACCATTTCATTCGGCACCACGTAGAACGACAGAACATTGCCGTGGACTATCTGCATACAGAAGACATGTTAGCTGACCTTCTGACCAAACCCTTGGAAAGGGAGAAGTTTGAGAAGATTGTGGGACTATTTGGTTTATCTTGTGGAAGCAACACACAAAATATAAGTTCAAGAAGGGGTGTTGGAATTGTGTGAACAATATATTTCGTGTGTGACGGAGCAAAGTGCGCTGTGTAAAATAGACCTCTTTGGCATTCCCTAACACTCTTTGTGTGCGCTGATTATTGTGTTGTGTTCGCTGGAATCTTGTTTTGTTCTTGAATGTGCAAATATAGTTATTAGTAAGATGTCCCTTTTTCTCCTTAATACTTATTCAGCTGCGCAAATTTCAATAGAAACTTTGCCAACTGTCGGTGACATTTGGCGAGCTGCGAGTCCATCTTCAGGGCCCCTGGTGTACACCTCGAAAAATGATGTCACTTTTGATCCCTCGATGGCATATGAAACCTGATGGATGACAGATATAATCGTTTCAACGTCATGTGCCAACAGATAGCGTAGTAGCATAGCTACCAGAATACCACCTTCGTCTATCCTTTAATAGAGTGTTCACAGCCAGAGGCCTCAGAGTGGTGCAGACTTGTGAAGCAAGACTTGAATGACATTAGCCAATCATAGACAGTTTTTGCTGGGACAAATTTAAGGATGTAGAGGCTTATCTCATGTGAAAATTACCGAACTATCAGTTTAATAAGTCACGGCTGCAAAATACTAATGCAAATTCTTTGCAGACGAATGGAAAAACTAGTAGAAACCGACCTCGGGGAAGATCAGTTTGGATTCCGTAGAAATATTGGAACACATGAGGCAATACTGACCCTACGACTTATCTTGGATGCTAGATTAAGGAAAGGCAAACCAACGTTTCTAGCATTTGTAGACTTAGAGAAAGCTTTTGACAATGTTGACTGGAATACTCACTTTCAGATTCTGAAGGTGGCATGGGTAAAATACAGGGGACGAAAGGCTATTTACAATTTGTACAGAAACCAAATGGCAGTTATAAGAGTTGGGGGACATGAAAGGGTAGCAGTGGTTGGGAAGTGACTGAGATGGGGTTGTAGCCTCTCCCCGATGTTATTCAATCTGTATATTGAGCAAGCAGTGAAGGAAACAATAGAAGAATTCAGAGTAGGTATTAAAATCCATGGAGAAGAAATAAAAACCTTGAGGTTCGCCGATGGCATTGTAATTCTGTCAGAGACAGCAAAGGACTTGGAAGAGCAGTTGAACGGAATGGATAGCGTCTTGAAAGAGGGATATAAGATGAACGTCAACAAAAGCAAAACGAGGATAATGGAATATAGTTGAATTAAGTTAGGAGATGCTGAGGGTATTAGATTAGGAATGAAACACTTAAAGTAGTAAGGGAGTTTTGCTATTTGGGGAGCAAAATAACTGATGATGGTCGAGGTAGAGAGGATATGAAATGTACACTGGCAAAGGAGAGGATATTGTTTCTGAAGAAGAGAAATTTGTTAACATTGAGTATAGATTTAAGTGTCAGGATGTCTTTTCTGAAAGTATTTGTATGGAGTGTAGTCATGTATGGAAGTGAAACATGGACGATAAATAGTTTGGACAAGTAGAGAATAGAGGCTTTCGAAATGTGGTGTTACAGAAGATTGCTGAAGATTAGATGGGTAGATCATATAACTAACAAGGAGGTATTGAATAGGATTGGGGAGAAGAGAAGTTTGTGGCACAACTTGACTAGAAGAAGGGATCGATTGGTAGGACATGTTCTGAGGAATCAAGGGATCACTAATTTAGCATTGGAGGGCAGTGTGGAGGGTAAAAATCGTAGAGGGAGAGCAAGAGATGAATACACCATCAGATTCAGAAGGATGTAGGTTGTGGTAGGTACTGGGAGATGAAGAAACTTGCACAGGATAGAGTAGCATGGAGAGCTGCATCAAACCAGTCTCAGGATTGAAGACCACAACAACAACAACAGTTCACCACTTTACTCACGTCTAAAATTACTTTGTTGTGTTATAACCGACACTGCGCTTTCTGTTGCGGTGTACACATTGTTGCGTGGTTGCTCTGCACTGCACCCACACCTGGACTGAACAGAAGAAAAAAACAGCACTGGTGCCATCTCAAGGTCAAGCAGACCTGCCAACGGCAGGGGAGCCAAACTTGGAAAGTTGGTGAACCAAACGCCAGAAACTGGAATAGTGTATGTCACTTTGTACAGGTTCTAGGACACATTAACACTAGGGAATCATTTTCAAACACAGAAACTGGAATAGTGTATGTCACTTTGTACAGGTTCTAGGACACATTAACACTAGGGAATCATTTTCAAACACATTGTGGATTTAACACTTCTGTAAAATGGTCTACATTACTGTGAAGTCTGAAACAACTTTAGCCCATGTCAAAGTGACACCAAAATGGAGATGAAGTGGTTTTAGAATCTGCTAGTTATTTTGCAAGTTCTTTTGATGTGCAACATAGTGTCCAGTATCACAAAATATTGAAAGACAAAATTAACCGTTGGGCAGTAAGCTACAGCTTTATACTACAAACAAGAATATTGTAGAATATGGATTGAGTTGAGTGATGAGTAGGCTGAACTAAATTATATGGGAAAGACTAAGTCCTACTGCAAAATGATACAACAAAGAGATAAAATATTTATCGTCAGGAGGACTTCTTGTAAATTATCAGTTGAACAAGGGTAACAAAATGTTGCTATTTTCAAATATCCACACTTGAGTAGTTTGTGTAAGAGGCTCATGTTCATAATTTACAGCATCCGTAACATATGACCTAGTCTCTTTGCAAATAGTTCTCGTAGTGCAAGGTGTAACTTGAAAATTAATTGCTCAGATGAAGAAATATGCTACACTTGTATATTTTCTGACTGAAATTCATTAGTCCCTGTCCTTACCCTTGAAAATTATTTGTTTCTTATGCTCCTGAATGCCTAATCTAGTGACATTCATTGAATTTACTTTGTCCCAGCATCATATTGCCATTTTTTCATGCAGAAATGACTGTGTGGGTCAAAGCAGCCCTGTGTGCAAGTTACACTGACCCACTTTTTTTTATGCTACCAGGACAACAGAAGATGCTTTTTATTTAATAACTTACTTAACGGTACACATCTTCGCCATTACTACAAAAATGTATTTGGAATTTTTTCTCGGTCACTATCCTATGTTTTTTTCTGCATAGCAAAAGAGAGGCAAAAATTGGACTAAATTAATCACAGTTTCAGGTGCATTACATTACGTGTTGGGTAATGCACGTGACAGTTTCTTCCCCATCACATACTACGTACGTAAATGCTTGGAAGTAAGCTGATTTTTTTTTTTAAAGAAATAAACCGAAATTTCATGTATAACAGCAGTCTATACACATATGTGCAGTACTGAAGAAACAGACATAAAATACCGATAAATTTAAGAATATCGTCTGTAAACCAACTATTTACATTAGACTAGCAAGTTTCTTATATTTTTAAATTGTCTTGTTTCAGTTAATTGTTTCCCAATTGTCCACTAAAACAAAAGAAAAAAAAGTATGCTTCAGGAAGTGCCCACTACAAACTGAACAAGAATTTGGTTTGTTCTCTCTCTTCTATGAAATCTCCTGCTTTCACCTCGAATTTACAAAGATGCATAACCCGTGGTACCTGTACCAAGCAACAGCAACATATACGATCAATGTGGCTGCAAATATTATGTGATTCGTTTTCATCCAATCACTAATTGCGAGCAGCGGCAAGAGACGGTGTACTATGATTGCCACCTTTTCCAAGGCATCGCGTCGAGCTGACATCTGTCGGCCATAACATGAAACCCTGCAGCACCCATTAGCCTTTTATTTCACTTCACATTAAGGAGTCTAGCAAGAAAATGTTGGAAGGAATAAACATATTTTTGGCTGTATTAGTTAATTATTTTTAGTTCGTTAGTAAAATAGCTTTAAGTAGTCACATGTTCTTACTATTTATGACGAAAATACTTCGTACACTGTTACAATCTTGGTAATACGGTCTTTATATGAGCGAGCTATGTTAAATGTTGTGCTCTCAAATTTAAATACACGCCTTTTGTATGTAATTTTTGGATGGTTCGGATTTTTGTAGTCCGGACCAGTTAAGGATAAATCTCTCTAAGTATATAACATTAATACGACATTCAGAACGTAAGTCAAGTTTACACCCATCAATAGAATACGAGGGCTTATTATTGCAGAAATAAAAAATTATATACAATGAATTGAAATGCTCAGAAAGACATTACCACTTACTCCAGCATACTTGGCCCTCTTAAGAAATAAGCAGACATCCTTACAAAGGCAGACGAGCTGGCACGGGTCGAACAGTGGGAAAGCTGAGAGCCTGACGTGAAGGCGGACCTGCACATCATACGGACAGACCCACTGACGGCCGTATTTCATTGCGAGCGGCAGTCGTTGGAGCAGGCCTGTTCTCCAGCAGAGTTAACCTGCTGCAAACGTAGCCTCGCACTGGTGCCGAGAGTTGTCGCACGCTCAGTTGTCAGCCACCCGTGCACACCGCGTGCTCATGACTGTGTTGCACAAGTATCGACGAGAGTTTGGATGCTCTGCTTACCATGGTTCAATTCACGAGGTGAGTTCATTCTACCCACAGCATCCAGTTCTCTAGTTGTTACTTAGCCACGTACCTTTGCTGACTGTGTCATGTAGTGACTTTGTCCCAATCTGCTGGAAATACTAAAGTGTTGACAAAGGATGCCTTATGTGTGTGACACGCCAGTTACTCCTTCGTGTTTTTTTTCCCCATTTTCGTAGTGCTCACCTTGACCAACTGTGGACTAAGAGTTTCTGCATTGCTGGCAGGAACAGTTGGGCCTACAGAGGAGCAGCAACAGAAGCACATTCCGAAGCTGGTAATCGAGAAAGTGAATTCGCTTTGCTCCCTTGCTTCACTGGTGGGTGGCCACCCACACATGGACCTACAGTCAGCCTGGTTGATGGGGCTACTTATTGTTACCCTGCAGTGTCGTCTATACCTGGTGCTGCAACAGAACTTCTTTATTTAATAAAACTCATTTTGTAAAGCAGAACTTTTTAATTTTTCTAATCATTTAGGCACATACTTAAAGTTTTCTTTTACACCGTTTTGAAATTCTTATGGACTGGGCGGTTTTTTAGGTTAGAGGGTCTCGAAAAACGCAAGAAGGGCTTCAGTCACAAAGGGTGCAGGCTGAACACAGGAAGAACGTATATACAGGCACCATTGGTATAACTGTTGTAAATTGTAACTGTGTTGGGAAAGTACCACAGCTCCAAGCGCTAATAGAAGGCACTGATGCTCAATTTGTTATAGGCACTGAAAGCTGGCTAAAGCCAGATATAAGCTCAGCCAAAATTTTTGCGAAGAACCTAACAGTGTTCCGAAAGGATAGGCTACACACGGTTGGTGGTGGCGTGATGTTGCTGTTAGAAGTAGTTTAACTTGTCACGAAATTGAAGTAGATACTTCCTGTGAGTTAGTATGGGCAGAGGTCATTGTTGGCAACTGGAATAATATAATAATTGGATCCTTTTACCGATCTCCCAAATCAGATAATACAGTTACTAAAAGGTTCAGAGAAAACTTGAGTTTGATTTCAAACACGTACCTGACTCGTACGTTAATAGTCGGTGGTGACCTTTATTTACCCTCGATATGTTGGCGAAAATACATGTTTAATTCCAGAGGTACGCATGAAATATCATCCCAAATTGTGCTAAACACATTCTCTGAAAGTTATTTCGATCAGTTAGTCATGAGCTCACACGAATAGTAAACGGTTGTGAAAACACACCTGACCTCTTAGCAACAAATAATCCTGAGTTAATAACGAGCATCAAAACGGTTACATGGATCAGTGAACACAGGGTTGTTGTAGCGAGATTGAATATTGTAATCCCCAAATTCACGAAAGATATACCTATTCAAAAAGCAGATAAAAATTCACTTGACGCCTACCTGAGAGACATTCTCCACTCTTTCCAAATTAATAATATAAGTGTAGACCAGATGTGGCTGAAATTCAAAGACATAGTATCGGCTACAGTTGAGAGATCTATATCAAATAAATTAACAAACGACGAAGCTGATCCTCCTTGGTACACAAAACAGGTTAGAACACTGTTGCAGAAAAAATGAATTAAACATGCCAACTTTAGCCGACTGGCGTGGCCGAGCAGTTCTAGGCGCTTCAGTCTGGAACCGCGCGACCGCTACGGTCGCAGGTTCGAATCCCGCCTCGGGCTTGGGTGTGTGTGATGTCCTTAGGTTAGTTAGGTTTAAGTAGTTCTAGGGGACTGATGACCTCAGATGTTAAGTCCCATAGTTCTCAGAGCCATTTGAACCATGCCAAATTGAAACATCTGCAAAATCCCCAAGATTGGCGATCTTTTACAGAAGCTCGAAATTTAGCGCGGACTTCAATGCGAGATGCCTATAACAGTTTTCACAACTAAACTTTGTCTCGAAACCTGGCAGAAAATCCAAAGAGATTCTGGTCGTATGTGAAGTATGTTAGTGGCATGAAACAATCAATGCCTTCTCTGCACGATAGCGATGGATATACTATCGAAGACAGTGCTGCCAAAGCAGAGCTACTGAACACAGCCTTCCGAAATGCCTTCACAAAAAAAGATGAAGTAAATATTCCAGAACTCTAATCGAGAGCAGCAGCCAACACGAGTAACGCAGAAGTAAATATCCTCGGAGTAGTGAAGCAGCTTAAATCACTTAATAAACGCAAGTCTTCTGGTCCAGACTGTATACCAATTAGCTTCCTTTTGGAGTACGCTGATGCAGTAGCTCCATACTTAACAATCATATACAACCGTTCGTTCGACGAAAGATCCGTACTCAAAGACTGGAAAGTTGCACAGGTCACACCAATATTCAAGAAAGGTAGTAGAAGTAATCCACTAGATTACAGGTCTATATCGTTAACGTCGATTTGCAGCATGATTTTAGAACATATATTGTGTTCGATGAAACACAACTAGCTCTTTATTCACATGAAGTGATGAGTGCTGTTGACAAGGGATTTCAGATCGATTCCGTATTTCAAGATTTCCAGAAGGCTTTTTGACAGTGTACCACACAAGCAGCTCATAGTGAAATTGCGTGCTTGTGGAGTATCGTTTCAGTTATGTGACTGGATTTGTAATTTCCTGTCAGAGAGGTCACAGTTTGTAGTAACTGACAGAAAGTAATTGAGTAAAACAGAAGTGATTGCTTGCGTTCTCCCGGTTAGTGCTATAGGCCCTTTGCTGTGCTTTATATATATAAACGATTTGGGAGACAAACTGAGCAGCTGTCTTCGGTTGTTTGTAGATGACGCTGTCGTTTATCGACTAATAAAGTCACCAGAAGATAAAAGAAACTGCAAAACGATTTAGAAAAGATATCTGAATGGCGTGATAAGTTGCATTTGACCGTAAATAACGAAATGTGTGAGGTCATCCACGTGAGTGCTAATAGGAACTCGTTAAACTTCGGTTACACGATAAATCAGCCTAACCCAAAAGCCATAAATTCAACTAAATATCTAGGTATTACAATTACGAAGAACTTAAATTGGAAGGAACCCATAGAAAATGTTGTGGGGACGTCTAACCAAAGACTGCTTTTTATTGGCAGGACACTTAGAAAATGTAACAGACCTACTAAGGAGACTGCCTACACTATCGCGAAATATGGGAGAGAGTGTCACAGAAATGATACAGGATTTGGGATGGACATCATTAAAAGAAAGACGTTTTTCTTTGCGACGAAATCTTCTCACGAAATTCCAGTCACCAACTTTCTTCTCCTAATGAAAAAATATTTTGTTGACACCGACTTACGTAGTGAGGAACGATCACCGAGATAAAATAAGGGAAATCAGAGCTCGTAAGGAAAGATATAGGGGTTCATTGTTTCCATGCGCTATACGAGATTGGAATACTAGAGAATTGTGAGGGTTTATGTTTATTAATTAATTTATTTATTGAGTCCTTTGATTATGTAGTACAGGGTACAGGATGATATTGGACTTATTACTAAATTCAAAATGATACATATTTAAATAATCATTTTTCAACATGCTACCAATTTCAAAAGTTGTAGTTCTTGCAATGATACAATGTTACAAATTACAGTAGCTTTAGTTCTTAACAGTTATTCTGGTCCAAGTATTCCTTTACTGAGTAGAAACAGTGGTACTGTACATATTCTCAGACAGATCTTTCAAAAGCACTAATATTTTGTAAGCATTTTATACTATTTGATTGTCTAATATAGAGTTTCAATGAACCCTCTGCCAGGCACTTAAATGTGATATGCAGAGTATCCATGCAGGTGTAGATATAGATTAGGTAAGTACGAGAGCTGCACCGTAACTTCATTTGATACACACGCTATTTGGTATGTAGTGGTCTTGGTGGGGTGAGTTGTCTCATTTACAGGTGTTGCTCTCTCATCGGACAGGTGTTGTCCTCTTCCAGGTCAGTAAGGAACAGTGACAAGCAGGAGCGTGCGTTTGCCTAATGCCTGCTTTTCGGAACAATGCTCTGTGACTGCAGACAAGCATGTCTCACGAAATACCTTCAGTGTAGCATCGCTGGGCTGTGTCTGAGATCGTAAATCACTTGTAACACAGGCCACAACTTTCAGACAAACAACAAGTACAACAAGACAAAGAAATGGACTCCCTCGGCCAATTAGATTGCATCAGATCGTCGAGGAGTGAGAACTTCACTCTAGCAACACCCACAGCATTCTGCGCATAAACGTGCTTCTGCTGTTGGACATTCTGATTGTTCAGTAAGGTGCATTCGTGATGACTTTCATTAGCATCCATACAAGTTGGCAATAGTACAGGACTTCAAATCTCAGAGGAAAACTTGTGAGGCATTTCTCAAAAACATTCCTAAGGACACAACTGCTTTTTTCAGTGACGAAGCCCATTTTCACTTAATCGGAAGTGTCAATTGACAAAATGTGTGCCACTGGGCCGATATCAATCCCCGAGAACTGCATTGGAGGCTGCTGCAGTCATCTCAAGTGTCATTGTGTCGTGCAACTTCCTCAGCTGGGATTGTTGATCCCTGGTTCTTTGAAGAGAATGGGATCACAGCGACAGTGAATTCAAGCCAGTATGTGAACATGATGGAGGAACTTGTTTGTCCTCAACTTGGTGGACATTTCAATCCAACATGGTAGAGCAACAGCTTAGACTTCAAGGGCATCAATGGCTGTTTCAAGCAACATGTCAAGAAGCGCCTCACCTCAGTAATTGGCAATTTGGAGTCCATTTATATGAACCGTCCAAGGAGCCTACAATACCTGAAGTCCAACACTCAGGTAGAAATGGCCAACGTACCTGCTGCTGTGCTAGTAAGGTTTATGAGAAATGCCAGGAACAGGATTATTCATTTTGTGGGCAATGGGGAACATCACTTATTTATATGATTTTCAGAACTATGTAAAAGAAAACTTCAGATATGTACCTATACTATTAAAAAGAAAAAAAATCTTATTCATAAAATGGGTTTTATTGTGTGTTGAAGTCAGAAGGGTACGATGCCACACCCTCTATGACATTGTGCCAAATTTTCAGCCCTTCACTGAGCCCAAGAAGCTTTCTATTGACAAACGTTGTCAGTTGCTTACACAGTATTTCGGCCATCAAACCCATGTTGTAGCAACGTGGCTGCAGTTGAAATAGGACCACAACTGCCACGGGCAGTCGTATGCAGCCTGTATCGCTTATCTGCGAGGCCTCTCGCACGAGTGTCAGTTTGAGTGTCCCCAAGTGCTACCTCTAACACAGACTCGTTAATTTGGGGCATAATTGTTCAGTTAGCTCGTGATCCTGAGGATCAGACTAGGGCGTTGACCTTATCTAACCCTCCTTTAGCTGGCATACCATAAATTGCAGAATCACACGAGTTTTTGGCGAGAGGTTGGGACATCCTTCCTGAGAATTGTCAGGTGGCAGAATTAGGTGAGCATGGTCAACAGCTCCAGGAGCCCTGTCAGGTACCCTAGATGGTCTCGCCTCCTGCTGTGTCGTCGTGAGTTACCACCACTGATGCCGAGGCAACAGCCCTAGTCTGTCTTTGCCTGTGCTGACGTCGCGTTTTGTGTAGCTCTGGGCATCATAATTTTTGCCTGCAGTGAAAATTGGATCCTCAGCGTCATTAATTTACCACACATATGGCAAGCCAGTGGTCTTGCCCTGATTGCCATTTGTTGCACGTGTGACGAGACTACCGACAAGTTGAGGGCTTATCGGGGTATGCCATCTGATAGAAACTTTGCCAACTGTCGGTGACATTTGGCGAGCTGCGAGTCCATCTTCAGGGCCCCTGATGTACACCTCGAAAAATGTTGTCACTTTTGATCCCTCGATGGCATATGAAACCTGATGGATGACAGATATAATCGTTTCAATGTCATATGCCAGCAGATAGCGTAGTAGCATAGCTACCTGAATACCACCTTCGTCTATCCTTTAATAGAGTGTTCACAGCCAGAGACCTCAGAGTGGTGCAGACTTGTGAAGCAAGACTTGAATGACTTCAGCCAATGATAGACAGTTTTTGTTGGGACAAATGTAAGGATGTAGAGGCTTATCTCACTAGGGGTAAGATAGATACTGCCTACAGGAAAATTAAAGAGACCTTTCGAGAAAAGAGAACCACTTGTATGAATATCGAGAGCTCAGATGGAAACCCAGTTCTAAGCAAAGAAGGGAAAGCAGAAAGGTGGAAGGAGTATATAGAGGGTCTATACAAGGGAAATGTATTTGAGGACAATATTATGGAAATGGAAGAGGATGTAGATGAAGATTGAATGGGAGATATGATACTAGTAGTAAGATGGCGGCTAGTGTAAAAATTCGTTGTGCGTGTCCGAGAAAAAGTGTGAATTTTGCCGTGAAAAAGAAAAATTGTGACAGTTGTAAGGATGAAATTATGAAGCTCAGCGAGCGGGTGTCTAGTTTACAATTTATTATCAGTTCCTTGAAGATGGATATCAAGAAACTTAAAGAAGAAAAAAGTGAAAGGAACATGAAAAACTCGCGTCATGAAAGTACGAATATGTCGGAGAATTGGACGGAAGTGAAGTACAAAAGATGCAAACAGATAATACAAGATACAGAAAACGGCGAAAGAAACATAAATATAGTGAACGAAAATTACTTTCAAGCTCTTTCGACTACGGATTGTGAAAGTGAAGTTAACAGTGCGAGTGTACCATGTGGAAAACCAAACGACTTTGTGAATAAGGTAAAACATGGAATATTTCAGCAGCAGTTAAGTAAAAGAACATATGCGAAAGTGCTCACGAAAAATCTTCCACCGCTAAGCTGCTCTACTGAGACAATATCGACATGTGTTAGCAAAAAAGACGGAATAAATAGTGCCAAACATGACTTCGCTTACTGCAAAGGTAGGCAGGAAACAGGCAATCTCGGAACAGCAAGTACCGGTAATTTTTGAACTGTATGCCGACAGCCAAGGATGAAATAAAGCCGCTGAATTTCTATGTACAAGTAGTCAGAATTTTAGTTTTAACTGTACAATAAAACCAGGAGCAAAATTCAGTGCTGCTACGTCAATGAGTCAAGAAAAAATTTCCTCATTGAGCAAAAAGGACTTTTCCATCTTCCTGGCGGGATCAAATGATATAGCTAGGAACGAAAAAAACGATCTCTTAATCTCGCTAAAAAGAAAAGTGTATGAGCTGAGAGGAACAAATGTTATTGTTTTTTCAGTGCTACACCGTTACGACTTGATAGAATGGTCCTGTGTAAATAAAGAAATTGAAACTGCAAATAAAGAGATGCAAAATATTTGCAAGCGGTTTGAAAATGTAACATTTGTGAACATCAGCAATTTAGGGAAAAGATTTCACACAACACATGGTTCCCATCTAAATGTACTAGGAAAAAACGCAACATTAACAAAAATTTTAGAACTTGTAAATAAAAGCTCAAATGTGCCGTGTGATGATAGAAGAGTCATACCTCTCATGGACAGGAAGAGTGTGTATCCTGTAGAATCCAATGTGAAATCTGCTGTCAGTGAAGCTAAACCTCTCCAAGACAAATGTGAAATTTTATTAATGCAAGTGAACACTCCAAATGTTAATGATTCACAGAAAGGCACAGCAGTTATGGAACAACAAACACCAGAAATAAGTGAAACAGCAGCAGCACCATCATTATCAGCAGAAGCAGCAACAGCAGCAGCAGTAGCAGAACCAACAACGACTGGAGCAGCAACACAGCAATGCTTAAGGAGGAGCCAAAGGAAAAATACATCTGTGTCATTCAGTGATAATTTTTTATGGTTTCAAGCCAAGAACAAAATAAAAATGTGAAAAACCAGCCTGCTAACTCACAGATAAGTCACAACAACATTCTATTTTTAAACATTCAGGGTCTTGAAAATAAAGTTGAAATTCTGGAGGAGTCATTGCCACAGAATAAGTATTCTTTCTTATGTCTATCAGAACATTGGCTTAAACCAGAACAAATACAATACTATGTACCAGAAGGTTATAAATATGGAAACAGTTTTTGCAGATCTCAGTACAGTAATGGTGGTACTGTTATCTATGTTTCAAATGAAATAGAGTGTAGAGCACTAGATCTTAGTTGGGCATGTGTAGAGAAACACTTTGAAATTACTGGGATCATATGTGATATAATGAAACTTATCAAAGTATGTATCTACCATTCCCCTGACTCAGATGATAAAACTTTTTTAGATAATTTAGGCAGTGTACCCTGCTACATAATGAAGTGGAAACAGTATGTAACTGTAATTGGGGGAGACTTTACTTCAAGCATTGATGTAACATGTAACAAAGCCAGTGTAAATAAGTTACTGAATATGCTAAGGCAGCACAACTTCAATTATGTAAATTCAGAACCAACAAGACTACAAGCGTGCTTGGATAATGCTTTTGTCAACTGTGCTCGTGATATGTACTCCACCAAGGTAAAGGAATTTGTTTTCTCAGATCACTCCATGTTAACAGTAGAGTTAAGACATTTTATAAAAGGGGATGAGAGCAAGGCTGCACAAAAGTTAACAAAATCTAATACCTTAATACTAACAAAACACAATCTCATAAAACTAACACACCAGCTGAGATAACAAACTGGGACAAATTATTTCTATACAGTGATTCCAGTGGCCAAACAGTTTATGAAACATTCCACAATTACTTAACAGGTATTTTAAAAGCCCATTTTGTTCGAAATAAATACGATAAAACAAGAAAGGGTAAATTTTGGTACACCAAAGAACTGGAGAATCTAAAAAATAAGCTACTGCTGTTGAAGCACCTTGCCAAAGTAAACAATTCTAATGAAATTAAGGATCTCGAAAAAATCACTAAGAAACTGTATAAGAAAGAGTTGCAATTGGCGAAACTAAGCTACAACACAAATTTCATAAAAAATAGTAAAAACCAATGCAAGACAGCCTGGTCAGGAATTAATACTGTTCAAGGTGAAGTCAGAAACTTTGACAAGACAGTCCCAATTCCAGCAGATACATTCAATAAATATTTCGTAAGCTGTGCTGATGATAACAAAAAGCTGATCAGAAAACTCAATGTAACATGTATAGATTATCTGAAGAGTGCAAACCTAAATCATAATAGGGCCAGATCATCATTGAAACACTTCAAAGAGGTACGCCAACATGAAGTTCTTAAAATAGTCACAGAAATGAAAAATTCATACAGTACAGATATTTTTAATATGTCAAACAATCTGTTGAAAAAAATCATACATTACATTGCAGCACCATTAACATATTCTATAAACCTGTCTCTCATAGAAGGGTTTTTTCCTGATCCTCTCAAACTATCCAGGGTTACTCTAGTCTTTAAGAAGGGTGTCAAATCAGACCCTGCAAACTACAGACCAATTTCGCTAATTCCAGTACTAAGAAAAGTCTTTGAAGGCATAATATATAAGCAGATGTATGAGTACCTAGAACTAAATGCTATGTTAAGTGCATCACACTTTTCTTACAGAAGAGGAAGGTCAGCTATACATGCCATAGAGCTCTTAGTCAGAGACATTCTAGCAGCATTTGAGGTCCATGCGCACGCACAGGTAACCTTATGTGATCTGAGCCAAGCTTCTGACTGTGTTGACCACTCACTTCTGCTCTCTAAACTTGAGTACTAGGGAATATGTGATAAAAGTTTAAAACTCATCAAATCATACCTCAATAAAAGGAACCAGGTGGTGAGTTCAGGAAGTCATCTGTCAAACATACTCGAGGTTCAACATGGAGTGCCACAGGGATCTAAATTGGGACCACTTGTTTTCCTTGTACACATAAATGACTTACCAGGAAATATAGATGTAAAGACATATATGTATGCAGATGACACAACTTTTCTATCTGTAAACCATGTACTTGATAACCTTGTAAGTGATATGAAATTGGCAAAAGAAAATGCAACATCATGGTTTAATGCCAATGGTCTGCTATTAAATGAGGAAAAGATCCAGAATATGTGGTTCAGTCTATCAAAGACTACAAAAATAGAAAAACAAAAGGCAAAGTTTTTAGGTTATGTACTTGACAACAGTCTAACATGGAACTCTCATGTTTATCACATAGTGGTTAGGTTGTCAAGAGTTATATATCTGTTGAAGAGACTGATGTGTTGTGTGACATTTGAGTATGTAAGGACAGCGTACTTTGCCTTTTTTCAATCTGTTTTAAGGTATGGGTTAATACTCTGGGGAAACAGCAGAAAAATAAATGAAATTATGGTGACCCAGAAGAAAGCAATCAGAGTAATGGCTAATGTAGATAATAGAACACATTGTAAACCATTGTTCATTAAATATAGAATTTTAACAGTAATTAATTTATATATTCTTGACAGTGTTAACTACATACTTGCTGAACTACCTAATTTAAGTGTAACAAATGAAAGGCATGGCTACTATACAAGAACGTGTACTTCTCTGCTGTTGCCACAAAATAGATTAGCTAAAACTAACAATAGTCATAAGTATATGGCAATTAAAATATGTAACAAATTGTCTAAAAATGGATCAATCAAGCCTGTCAAATTATTTAAAGACAATGTTTATAACTTCTTGTTAACTAATCCATTCTATTCATTAGAAGAATTTTTAGAAATGCCCAATATCAACTTAAATATGTAAAAATTTATTTTGTAAAATTAATAGAACTGATGAAGTCTATTGCATGTAACAATGCTGAATGACTAATAAGGAATCTGAATCTGCGTGAAGAGTTTGACAGAGCACTGAAAGACCTGAGTCGAAACAAGGCTCCAGGAGTAGATAACATTCCATTAGAACTTCTAACAGCCTTGGGAGAGCCAGTCCTGATAAAACTCTACCATCTGGTGAGCAAGATATTTGAGACAGGCGAAATACCCTCATACTTCAAGAAGAATATAATAATTCCTATCCCAAAGAATGCAGGTGTTGACAGATGTGAAAATTACTGAACTATCAGTTTAATAAGTCACGGCTGCAAAATTCTAATGCAAATTCTCTACAGACGAATGAAAAAAAAAAACAGTAGAAACCAACCTTGGGAAAGATCAGTTTGGATTCCGTAGAAATATTCGAACACATGAGGCAATACTGACCCTACGATTTATCTTGGAAGCTGGATTAAGGAAAGGCAAACCAACGTTTCTAGCATTTGTAGACTTAGAGAAAGCTTTTGACACTGTTGACTGGAATACTCTCTTTCAGATTCTGAAGGTCGCAGGGGTAAAATACAGGGAACGAAAGGCTATTTACAATTTGTACAGAAACCAAATGGCAGTTATAAGAGTTGAGGAACTTGAAAGGGAAGCAGTGGTTGGGAAGGGAGTGAGACAGGGTTGTAGCCTCTCCCCGACGTTATTCAATCTCTGTATTGAGCAAGCAGTGAAGGAAACAAAAGAAAAATTCGGAGTAGGTATTAAAATCCATGGAGAAGAAATAAAAACCTTGAGGTTCGCCGATGACACTGTAATTCTGTCAGAGACAGCAAAGGGCTTGGAAGAGCAGTTGAACGGAATGGATAGCGTCTTGAAAGGGGGATATAAGATGAACATCAACAAAAGCATAACGAGGATAATGGAATGTAGTTGAATTAAGTTAGGAGATGCTGAGGGTATTAGATTAGGAAATGAAACACTTAAAGCAGTAAAGGAGTTTTGCTATTTGGGGAGCAAAATAACTGATGATGATTGAAGTAGAGAGGATATAAAATGCAGACTGGCAATGGCGGGGAAGTTGTTTCTGAAGAAGAGAAATTTGTTAACACTGAGTACGATAAATAGTTTGGACAAGAAGAGAATATAAGCTTTCGAAATGTGGTGTTACAGAAGAATGCTGAAGATTAGATGGGTAGATCACATAACTAACGAGGTAGTATTGAATAGGATTGGGGAGAAGAGAAGTTTGTGGCACAACTTGACTAGAAGAAGGGATCGATTGGTAGGACATTTTCTGAGGCATCAAGGGATCACTAATTTAGCATTGGAGGGCAGCATGGAGGGTAAAAATCATAGAGGGAGACCAAGAGATGAATACACCATCAGATTCAGAAGGATGTAGGTTGCGGTAGGTACTGGGAGTATTGATTGAGGTGAGTGATGAGTATGCTGAAGTAAATTATATGGGAAAGACTAAGTCCTACTGCAAATTGATACAACAAAGAGATAAACTATTTATCGTCAGGAGGACTTGGTGTAAATTATCATTTGAACAAGGGTAACAAAATGTGGCTATTTTCAAATATCCACATTTGAGTAGTTTGTGTAAAAAGCCTCATGTTCATATTTTTCAGTATCCGTAACATATGAACTAGTCTCCTTGCAAATAGTTCTCACAGTGCGAGGTGTAACTTGAAAATTAATTGGTCAGATGAAGAAATATGCTACACTTGTATATTTTCTGATTGAAGTTCATTACTCCCTGTCCTTACCCTTGAAAATTATTTGTTTCTCATGGTCCTGAATGTCTAATCTAGTGACATTCATTGACTTTACTTTGTCCCAGCATCATATTGCCATTTTTTCATGCAGAAATGACTGTGTGGGTCAAAGCAGTCCTGTGTGCAAGTTACACTGACCCACTTTTTTTATGATACCAGGACAACAGATGTGATGCTTTTTGTTTAATAACTTACTTAACGGTACATGTCTTCGCCAATACTACAAAAACGTATTTGGAATTTTTTCCCTGTCACTATCCTTTGTTTTTTCGCATAGCAAAAGAGAGGCAAAAATTAATTGGAGTAAATTAATCACAGTTTCAGGTGCACTACATTGCGTGTTGGGTAATGCACATGGCAGTTTCTCCCCCATCGCATACTACGTACATAAATGCTTGGAAGTAAGCTTTTGTTTTTTAATTTAAAAAATAAATAAACCGAAATTTCATGTATAACAGCAGTCTATACACATATGTGCAGTACTGAAGAAACAGACATAAAATACCGATAAATTTAAAAATATCGTCTGTAAACCAACTATTTACATTAGATTTCCAAGTTTCTTATATTTTTAAATTGTCTTGTTTCAGTTCCTTGTTTCCTATAATTGTCCACTAAACCAAAAGAAAAAAAAGCATGCTTCAGGACGTGCCCACTACAAACTGAAACGAGAATTTGGTTTGTTCTCTCTCTTCTATGAAGTCTCCTGCTTTCACCTCGAATTTACAAAGATGCATAACCTGTGGTACCTGTACCAAGCAACAGCAACATATACGATCAATGTGGCTGCAAATATTATGTGATTCGTTTTCATCCAATCACTAATTGTGAGCAGCGGCAAGAGACGGTGTACAATGATTGCCATCTTTCCCAAGGCATCGCGTCGAGCTGACATCTGTCGGCCATAACGTGGAGAAGCTTCGTTGTCACTCAAAATCGTAACAGCATGTCGTCGTGGCTGTTTATTTGGTGGCATCAAAGGTGTCGTAAAGTTAAAAACTGATGGCACGTTTCTTCCACGTTCCAGGGCTCACTACGTAATCATCTTGTCAGAAAATGTTTCCGCAAGGAAAACTGCAAGACGTAGGATTAAAATCTTTCCACTTCACGGAAGTAATCCTCCGCCCCATCCTTTGTTATGCCAGCATCGCTTGGATTTCCGCCCCTCCCCGGTTCTATAAAGCCCTCCAAATCCTCGAACGCCATGTACTCTGCCTCGCCTTCTACATCCACCTTCCGTCCCCCACGCGCCTCCTCTATGACCTCATCCCCTTCCCCCACCTTCTCCTTTTCCTTGAACACATCCGCACACTATATATTGTCCGCCGCCTTGATCCCCCTCACCCCCTGGTGTCTCCCTTCCTCTCCACTCCCAACCAGTTGCCGCGCCTTTACCATTGTGTCCCTCCCTCTCTCCATCTCCACACCCTCCGTCTCCTTTCCCAACACAACTTCCACCGTCTACCCCTCCCGGATGATGAGCTTCGCCCTGACATCTACCCTTCCTACCAACTCTAACCCCCTCTTCCTGCCTCCTCCTCAGGGCTCCCTCTCCCCCCCCTCCCTCCTTCTGAGCAGATTCCCCCTCCTACTCCCCCTCCATCTCTTGTGCCTTCTTTCAGTGTCTCTGCGCTCCCTCCTGCCCTGTCTTCCCTTTTCCTCTCCCACCCCACGTGTCACCTGCCTCTTCGTGAACCCACGGTTGCCCCTCCTCTCTTCATCCCGCCGCTTCCCCAGCTGCCCCATGCTCTCCCCTCCTTTCCCATCCTCTCTGACCTTTCCCTCGGCAGGTCCCACCTGGTAGTTTTATTCTTCGTCGTGTGTGCTCCAAGTGGGTTTTAAGTGTGTTGTTTCGGAGTGTTTCTAATACTGTGGCCAACTTTTAACCTGTGCATGCTCATCCAGTGTCTTATCTGTGTTTTAAGAATCGCCAACTGTGTTTTTTAACTTTCTGGTGACTTTTTTAACTGTCCCCAATGAACGTCTACGTGTCAGTGTATTTTAACCTCCATTTTCTGCCCTTACTCTGTTTTATGTTCCCCTTTTTATCTCCTTATGTATGTATTATTTTATTCTTGTTTTAGTTGTCATGTCACTCGGCTGAAGAGTGGCGGATTGTGCTGCTGACAGCCCTCCCCTGCCCATATGGGGCAGGGGCATGAAATCACAATAAAGGAAAAAAAAAAAAAAAAAAAAATTCAGTGTAACATCACATCTAGAGGGTTGGATCCCCTCCTTCGAAAGCGGTCAGATTGCAAAGCCGGGGCTACTCTCAGGGTTGAATCTCCGTATTCGAAGATTGTGTTTGTCTGTCTGTCTGTCTGTCTGCCCGCCCGCTGCTTGCTGCTTGCTGCTACCGCCGTCCGTCCGTCCGTCCGTCCGTCCGTCCGTCCGTCCGCCTGCTTGCTGTCCATCGCCGTCGTCGTCACTGCCGCCGCCGCCGCCGCCTGCTGCACGTCCGTCTGTCCGTCGCCGTTCATCTGCAATGAGTACTCCCACCTCTACCGTCATCTACACCTCCCCCTCCCCCTCTCCCACAGTCACTTCCTGGAGTGCCGCCCCTGGCCTCCCTCCTTTCACCTCCCCTTCCCTTCCCCCACTTACCCATCCCCCTATCTCCTCCCCTGCTGTATACCCGCACCTCTACACACTTCCTCCAGCCTCTACCCCCGCCCTCACGTACGCCTCTGTTGCCGCCTCTGCTGCCGCCCCTCAGGTGGTTCTCTTCCCGTCTCTCGCCGACCCCGTCGCTTCGTCTTCTACATCACCCGCACGCATCACTACGCGCCGAGCCACCATCGCCACCACTGAACCAGCTGCTTCTCCCGGTGCCTCCACTATGCCACTGGGATCTGCCACCCGCCACCTCCGTCTCCTCCCCATCCCTCTCCCCTCCTCCCAGCCTCCTGTCTCCAAAAAACCCCCAAAAGCGCGTCCTTCCTGACTCTGCTCCCGCCACTTCCCACAAAAAATCAACACCACCTCCCCCTCCCCCTGCCGTCACCATGGACACCACCCCTCCTCCTGCCAACCATCCCTTGGCCCCCACCCTCCACACCTTTGTCCTGTCAACTCCCGATCCTAAGTTCCTCGACGCTCGTACCCTCACCAAGGAAATACGAAAGTACTTGCCTGGTGTTCCCATCTCCCAAGTCATTCCCCGCAGGGACTCAGTCCTTATCAAGTCCCCGTCCCCATCCTTTCACACAGACCTCCTGCAAAAACTCCCACGAGTTATGTTTGGCCCTCACGCCTCTCTGACACCCTTCCTTTCCGGTTCCACTCCTCGTCAGCCCCAGCCTCCCCGTCGCCCCCCCCCCCCCCACCTACACCACTGTGATCACCAAGCTCAGCCCGGTGATCACAGAGGATGAGGTGTTGGTAGAACTGAACTCCCACCCGGACTTGGAAATCCGCTCGGCCTGCCGTATCCACAATGCCTCTGGTCCCACCTACCTCATGCGGGTATTCTCTGAGTCCGCCCCGTCCATAAACCATCTCCTCACCCAGGGTGCCCTGATATACCACCGTCGCCACCCTGTTGAATCCTCCAAATCCCCTCCCCAATCCTACCGTTGCCAGCGGTGCCTGATGTACAATGACCACCTGACTCCCAACTGCAAAAACCCGCCACCTGTCCCCATTGCAAGGCCTCCCACTTTCTTCAGAACTGCCCCAACCTCGATGCTCCTCCTGCCTGTAATACCTGCAATGGCCCCCATCCCACTTACTCCCACAAGTGTAAAGCTAAACCCCCTCCAGCCACCCCTGAACTTACAGTCCCAGTTCGTCCCGTTGATCCCCCTGTCCATCCCAACAATTCCCTCCGTCCACCCCCCACAGCCGAGGACGTCATCCGGTTCATTACCGTTGTCCTCCAAAACATTCACCCTTTTCAGCGCCCCCACACCTTCCACCAAATATCCCTTGCTGCTCGCTCCGTTTTCCACCTGAACACCTTCGCCACTTACTCCCACAACCGAGCCCACTTCACCTTCACCCACCTCGACACCCTAGTTTAAGTCTCTTCCCTTCCCTCTCTTCCCCCCCTCCTTCCCGTCATGTTTCTTGCACTGTCTCTGCCATGGCTAGCAGAGGCTACAAATATTTTGGGTCTCCTACTCACTAACTGACTCTCAGGAGCAAAGTTTTGCATGTTCATTGCTGCACCCTTAGATTGATTTCCTTTTAAAACTGCATTCTTTGTTGTGGTATGCACACTGTAATGTGAATAGTGCTTTCTGTTGGACACCTCGAATCTGTAGTTTTTACACATTTCTTTCTTCGCTGATTCTCGCTTCTGGAATTTGTTTATTAATACACATATAATTCTTTTTGAATACTTGACAATCACTGCATTTCCAGCTTTTCACTCTATCTGTCGCATTTACACACGAGTTATGGAATTTCCTCTTACACTTTGCACAACTGACACCTTTTCTTGCTGTTTTGTTACAGGAACACGGTTTGTTCCACATATCCTCACTTATTTCCTAAATCGTATTCAAATTTTCCGAACTGTTTGTGGCCAACGTGCGCGAGTTAGTTACAAAACACAGTAAGTCCCTATTCTTTCGACAGAGCTCCATACTTTTAGTTACACTCAAAGAACAATTACTAATCCACATGTGCACACCATAATATGTTTGGATTAAGTCTGTTTCTTCAGGGGATATTCACCTAAATATTGAGTAAAGAATTCAGTGCTAAGCTGTCTTCAGCTACATTTGCTGTGGAAGTACCCGGCTCACAGTTGAGGCCAATTCAGCAGGTGTCTTGTAATATGGTAGCAAAATTTCCCGCCTACCAAAATAGTAATTTAACACTCACTCCAAAAAGTGTTAAAATTCTTCTTGCACTTGCATAACTTTTAAATGTATTGTAATATCACAATTATGACCTGAAATCAATTTTTAACAAATTGAAAAAAGCTGCTGAATTGTATACTTCACTGCTGTGTAACTAAAGAAGCATTTTCCTTTTTTATTGTTTGTTGTAAAATGTTAGCTATTGCCACTGTGTGTTCTGTCATTGGATATTCCACAGTTTAAATATTACAGCTGAGATTCTGGTGAAGCAAAACTTTCAATATGCCGTCACTGCAAATCAGATTAAAACTATCCCTAGTAACAAATCTCTCTTCCTGTACCCAACAAATGAACAGGAAATGGTAAAAACAATAGGGGAGTTAGAATCAAAATTTTCCTCTGGTACTGACAACATACCAGACCATATCATTATAAAATGTGCACCCTTAGTAACTAGGTCCATGGCAGACATACGCAATAGTTCCTTTTCTCAGGGAATCTTCCCAGAAAGGTTAAAAATAGCTAAAGTGAAGCCATTGTACAAAAAGGGTGAAAAAGCAGATATAACAAATAATAGGCTGGTCTCTCTACTATGTGTTTTTTCTAAAATAATTGAAAAAATCTTTTATAAAAGACTCGTACATGTCATTGAAAAAAAAATTTTTTTCTCAGCTACACAGCACAGTTTCCGAAAATGTAAATCCACTGAGACAGCTGTTATCGATTTCTTAAATGAAGCTTTAAATGCATTAGATAAAAAAGAACACATAGCAGCAATATTCCTAGATCTTTCAAAAACATTTGACATTATTAACCATGGTCTATTGCTTAGAAAGCTAGAAAATGTTGGTGTCAGAGGCCCAGCCTGTGAGTGGGTAAAGTCATATCTACAAAACAAGACACCAAATAGTTGAAGTCTTGTACAAAGAAGGAAAAACTTTAACTTCCTATCAATCAGAAAAAACAATGTGTTAAATATGGTGTTAAATACGGTGTGCCACAGGGTTCTGTACTGGGCCCAGTCTTGTTCTTGCTGTTTGTAAATCACCTAGAACCATCCATCCCTAACTATAAGTGCATTAAATATGCCAATGATACAAGTATACTTATCAAAGGAAAGACCCCAAAAGAGCTCCAAAATGAAATAAAAAAGAGCACTTCACAGGTATCCGAATGGTTCGCAGTGAACAACTTAATAATAAACACACATAAAACAAACACTGTGCATCCACACACAGTGCAGAATAAACAGCCTTTAACTGCAACCACAGAACTGTTAGGCAAAAGACTTGAAATTGTAAATAGGACCAAATTTCTTGGAGTTTGGATCCAAGATTACCTAAGATGGCAGAAATACACACAACACCTATGTAGTAAATTAAATATCATTTGTTATAGTACAAAAATTCTTGCTGGATGCACATCAATGCAAGCCATAAAAAATGTGTACTATGCCCAAGCAGAATCACTACTAACATATGGTTTAATTTGCTGGAGAAATTCACCACCCAGCACAAGCTGTTTTATTGCACAAACGAGTATTATAACAGCCTATGAAGTCTCAGCACCTCGATCTTCATGCAAACCCTGATTTAAAAAGCTTCATATTCTTCCATTACCATGACTATATATCCTAGAAACAAAATGTTTGTAAGGAAAATCGTACATCAAAATAGCAGGATTGCTCCAAAAAACCAAAATATCCATTCATACAACACAAGGAATAATCAAGATTTACATATGCAGCTTTCACATACAACACTAAAACAAAAAGGACCCTTGCAAGCAGGAAGAAAACTGTATAACAAACTACCTAAAAAAATTAAGGTAATAACTGACATGCATAAATTCAAAACTGCAGTGAGTGGCTGACTGCTACAGAATTGCCACTATAGTGTTGATGAATTTTTATCTACATTGTAAATATGTGAAAAATTTAAATAGTTTATACAATTAAGGCCAAAATAAGAAACGTGTACATGTAGATTTATCTGTGTATTATATGTGGTCTATTACATATATGTGTGTGTCTGTATAATGAATGCCAAAAGTATGAAATGTGTGCATATAAAATTTATTTGTGTATTTGTGAAATGTTATTTCCATATGTTAGAGTTATATTGCTATATACTGAAAACCATATAACAGTTTTTCTGGTAAACTTTATTGCAAATTACTTGACTTGTCCTATATCATTATGTACCCCTGTTCAGTGTATGATTCACAGGACCAATAAATATAGAATACAAATAATCAGATACTGAAACTGGAGTGGTAACTGTGGGCAAACAGCATCAGGGTCTGCTCTGGCTGTTGGCAGTCACCGTGTGAAATATAACATTATGGGAGTAAATAAGTTAAACGTACTATTGTATTCTTTTATTTCTAAAATGTGAAGATGTGTATCCAAATAACATACCAAAATTTTTGGAGGTCTCTAAATGATTCACTAGAACAATGAAACAGCAAGGTAATATTTCATACCAAATACATGATTTTTATCCACTTTGAGTAAATATTCATCAATCCATTTTCACTAAAAATATATCTTATATCTCATTATGGTTCAATATATTATACAGCTTCAGAAATTGTACATTATGATTTTTGAATTGATATACAGGAAGACAAAATCTATTGCATATCAAAATTCAGCACTTTGATTTGACTTTTCATTAAATTACATGTGTAAATTAAACATTGAAACCACACAAATGAATAACTATATCCTTCAGGTATTTGAGAAAATAAATGGATGATAAGGCAATTATTTACTGTACTGATAAAAATGGAAGTGATAGATATCATACAATCTTACAAGTTTTCTATTGAAGGAAAACAGGAGACAACACACTGAAATTAAAGAGGTTCCACTGCACCCCTCACTATCTCGATTGTTGGCTGGTAATGGTCTGGGGTAGGGAGGGAAAGAGTGAGGGGAAACTGGAGAATGTGAGGTCATGTACAAAGCCATGCAAATTTATTTTTCTATAATAGAAGTACCATTGCCCTGTAGGGATTAGAATAATGATAGTCATTTATCTTGATATGTGTTAATTTGTTACTGAACTTTTGCAGACTTGTAACTTTCTATAGAGTTAACACACACCTCTACAGACTTTGAGTTTTTTTTTTTATATCTAACCACAATCACTGAAAGTTGCAAATGTGAAAAAAGTCAGATGTTTTAATCGAAAATATGTACCTTTTATTGTTTATATAGAATGAACCATTAATATGTGTGTTCATCACGTCACTTACAGAATTGACCAAATACCCGCTTCCAACCCATCTGTTCTAAAATAGTCATCTGGAAATTAAATAAGTTGTGTCAACATTTGCTCTCATAGAAGCTACCACTATCAGAACAGCTGCTGACTTTCCAGGTAGTAATGAATTATTGGATGGTGCTCTATAGTGATTTACATATACCAGTATATGGTTGCTCACCTTATCGGATCTTAGCTGTTTCTTGCCGATGCTGTGATTGATCTGTTTAGTCTGTGGAGGACCAAATAGGTAGCATAAAATGTCTGCTTCAAGTATATAATAAATGCATTATTTCCTTAACACATTCCGTAAACCATCATGTATAACTGTAGAGAGAATCTAAACATTGCCATTGTTTACGAGAAATAGCATTTGTTGTCAAGTATGCAGCTCGTACTAGGTAAAAGAAAAAAACAATAAACTGTTAAGCATAGTGCTGTGCTAAGGCCATTAATTTTTATTTCCTGGGATACATAAAGAGTCCAGTGCAGTTATAATGAAATATTGGTTTACCAAGAGCTGTTACTTACATTAGAAATAGATAAGTGAGCTAGCTTATGCCTTACGGGAAGTTAATTAATGCCTTTTCCAGTCTTCTCAGTTAATTATTAAACAAATTTTCAGAAGGAGCAGCCTTTGTTATACATTTAAGTGGTGATTCTTTGGCTACACACAGGTCAGCTTTCTAACTTGTGTATTATAACGGTTTCTATGACCATACAAATGGATTTGGATCGTGCAAAAATGGCTTTAAATGATCATGAAAAAAAAACCTCCAAGGGCACCATAAAATTCTTTAAAAAACTGTTCTTCCAGTGTTCATTATACCACAGTCAAATTGGAAAGAATACTTGAGTGTTGAACCTGAATAATGAAATGCAGTGTCCTCACACAAAAACTTTATATGGATGTAAGAAGAATGGGTAAATCACTTGACTGAACAAGCTACAAGGCAGTTTGCTATGGAGTGCACAGCTCTTTCAGCAGGAAGAAACAAGAGCAAATTACACAAGCTGTGTTACGAAGAGTGCTGTTATAAACCTTTCACATTATTTCCACTTTCCTGCAAATTTAACTGAATCCAGTGATCTGGTCTTGTAACAATAGCCAAAACGGCCTTGCTGTGCTGGTACTGCGAACGGCTGAAAGCAAGGGGAAA
The DNA here is from genome assembly GCF_021461385.2 of Schistocerca piceifrons. Classification (NCBI taxonomy): domain Eukaryota; kingdom Metazoa; phylum Arthropoda; class Insecta; order Orthoptera; family Acrididae; genus Schistocerca; species Schistocerca piceifrons. The sequence goes on from NC_060148.1 coordinate 59,377,520, forward strand.
CTACGGCCGTGATTTTTCCCGAGGGCATGCAGCTTTACTGTATGATTAAATGATGATGGCGTCCTCTTGGGTAAAATATTCCGGAGGTAAAATAGTCCCCCATTCGGATCTCCGGGCGGGGACTACTCAAGAGGATGTCGTTATCAGGAGAAAGAAAACTGGTGTTCTACGGATCGGAGGGTGGAATGTCAGATCCCTTAATCGGGCAGGTAGGTTAGAAAATTTAAAAAGGGAAATGGATAGGTTAAAGTTAGATATAGTGGGAATTAGTGAAGTTCGGTGGCAGGAGGAACAAGACTTCTGGTCAGGTGACTACAGGGTTATAAACACAAAGTCAAATAAGGGTAATGAAGGAGTAGGTTTAATAATGAATAGGAAAATAGGAGTGCGGGTAAGCTACTACAAACAGCATAGTGAACGCATTATTGTGGCCAAGATAGATACGAAGCCCACACCTACTACAGTAGTACAAGTTTATATGCCAACTAGCTCTGCAGATGATGAAGAAATTGAAGAAATGTATGATGAAATAAAAGAAATTATTCAGATAGTGAAGGGAGACGAAAATTTAATAGTCATGGGTGACTGGAATTCGAGTGTAGGAAAAGGGAGAGAAGGAAACGTAGTAGGTGAATATGGATTGGGGCTAAGAAATGAAAGAGGGAGCTGCCTGGTAGAATTTTGCACAGAGCACAACTTAATCATAGCTAACACTTGGTTTAAGAATCATGATAGAAGGTTGTATACATGGAAGAACCCTGGAGATACTAAAAGGTATCAGATAGATTATATAATGGTAAGACAGAGATTTAGGAACCAGGTTTTAAATTGTAAGACATTTTCAGGGGCAGATGTGGAATCTGACCACAATCTATTGGTTATAAACTGTAGATTAAAACTAAAGAGACTGAACAAGGGTGGGAATTTAAGGAGATGGGACCTGGATAAACTGACTAAACCAGAGGGTGTACAGAGTTTTGGGGAGAGCATACGGGAACAATTGACAGGAATGGGGGAAGGAAATACAGTAGAAAAGAATGGGTAGCTCTGAGGGATGAAGTAGTGAAGGCAGCAGAGGATCAAGTAGGTAAAAAGACGAGGACTAGCAGAAATCCTTGGGTAACAGAAGAAATATTGAATTTAATTGATGAAAGGAGAAAATATATAAATGCAGTAAATGAAATAGGCGAAAAGGAATACAAACGTCTCAAAAATGAGATTGACAGGAAGTGAAAAATGGCTAAGATGGGATGTAGGCTAGAGGACAAATGTAAGGATGTAGAGGCGTATATTACTAGGGGTGAGATAGATACTGCCTACCAGAAAATTAGAGAGACCTTGGGAGAAAAGAGAACCACCTGCATTGAATATCAAGAGCTCAGATGGAAACCCAGTTCTAAGCAAAGAAGGGAAAGAGGATGTAGATGAAGATGAAATGGGAGATAGAATACTGCGTGAGAAATATTTTATTAACTGTTCCAGGTAAAAAAAAGTATTTCTTTAGACAAATGCAGGGACATTTCCCCATCCCCTTTTTTGGTTCTGCCTTTGCTGTCAAGAGTGTGTGCTCTAGGCATGGTGTTTTGGGGCCAAAATATTACAAAAGCAAAGAGATTGGTGTGCCTGAGCACTTGGTAATACTGTGCTGTATTAAGATATACTAACTTTCCATAAAACAAGTTTGTTACATGGAAAGTGTACTAAATATAATTTGTAGTAGTTCTTTATCCTTTTAGGAAGAACATGTGTATCTTCAGAAGAGATTGCGAATCTTGGGTACAAAGAAAAGCAATTGCCCAGCTACTCTAAACATGAAGTTAAGCAGTTAGTAAATAAACACAGGGATACCAAGGCAAAAGTGAGTATCCAGTCTGGGTTCTGCTTGGAGAAAATTTTAATGACCAGTTGACAGTATGCTTAAAAATTACTTGTTTTTAATACTCTTAATTAAATAATTGATAAATTTGTTTTGTCCTACAGGTTCTTGCAAGGCTACACAAGGATTTAGCATAGCCAATCCCACCAAATAGTTACTTGTATTAGTACTTAATTGTTTCCCAAGCAAGCACACACACACACACATGGTACCAAACATGTTGTGGCAAGTTGGTACATACGTCCTTCATACGTAAATGAAATAAAAAAAATTCGTACTCAATGGAAAGACATTTCACAGTCATTAAGTTGGCTCTAGATAGATTTGTTGATAAATTTTGCTGGGACACACATACTGGGTCAAATGAATATTACATTTTACTGCACTGAGAAAGCAATTTGCAGTCAAATATATCAGACTTTGTACGGTACAAAGAAAGATTTGTTTGATGAGACTAGACTGCAGAATTAGGTTGATGAGTGGGATAAGGAATTGAGCAATCACATGATTCATTATAGACATTGTACGGGTGCCAATGGAGAAGTGAAACCATTACTTTTTTGCCATCAGAGGTGTTGGCAAAGAGATCTTTTGAAGTATGGGGATAATTGTTAGACGCTACATACAAACCAACAACATATGATATTCTTTTATTTTTTGTAGCTGTGAAGTGTCATGTGGACTATTTGGTTGTCTCTTTTTTTCATTTAGGTTCACAATCCAAGTTCCATCCATCAAGTGTTAGACATTTTCAAGGACTGGAACCAGGGATTGGAATCCCCTCTACTGGGTTACTGATTTACAGAGTCCATTGGAAACAGGCATAGGGAAGATGGTTGGAAAAAAATGTAATCTTTATGACATTTCTAGATATATGGCAAGAAACTGCAGAATCGTCAACAGAGGGAGGATTTAGAGATCGTATAGGAGAGTTGCGAATGCATGAGGTTTTTCAGAGAAACTAGCATGTGTGGCCATACTTTAAACAACAGTGGCTATTGGTATGTGAAAGATGGGTGGAATTGTTTGAAGACAAGGGCAGGTCTGTAACGACTGACACTACAAATAGGGTTGAAGCTATGAACAAGATTATAAAACATTTTTTCCTAATACACAATACAGACAAGACTTTAACATGGGTTACTAAGGTTAGAGTAAACCAGTTTCTTCCAAGCCTAATTAGAAAGTCCCGTCTGCTGCAGGAATTCAGCCATCAAATCATATAACAAAGATGTTCCACTGTTTTGGCATAAAAAAAAATGAACAAGTCTGTGAAACAGGTCACGCAGCGACATGCCTCAGCAAAAGTTGTGTTAACTGTAAGATCACTGAGTAGGAGATCAGATAGTTAATTTTGTGTGGAGAGTGCATTGTCCAAAAACTGTAATTATTTTGTTAATCTTAGATATCCCAGATTCCACATGTGAAGATTTTCAGTGATATAAATACCCATACAAGCATTTCTGTGCAACCTTAATTTTTTATCCAGAGTGTAGTTTTGATAAAACGCCAGAAACCTATAAGAACAGCCCCATATTCTGTCTTGATGAAATGTATGGGGTAGGCTTCAGAAGTGGCTGTACAGTAATTTGATATGAAGGCAGAAGCAGTGATGAAGTAGTTGAGGAAGCTGTTGAAGCAGCTGAGGAGGCTGTCGAGGTTGAGGAGGCTGTCGAGGTCGAGGAGGCTGTCGAAGCCACAAATATAGATGGTCTCGTTGAAACCCCGAATATTCCTTTGCAGCAAGGGAGTTGTGCAAACAGATTTACAATCTACAACTGCAGCAACAGTGAAACACTACAAAAAGTTCTTGAATCACTCAGAAACTTGGTGCAAGATTTGCAATTAGCAAACTCTGATGTTGGTTGTCTCCTGTTAGCAGTGCCATCAAGTTCCAAGAATAGAGAAGAAAGATCCCAAAACCCATACAGGACCTGGATTCAAACACATCATAACTTTCCATTTGAAGGGTAAGAAATGAAAGTTTATTTGTATTTTAGATAACTCTAAGTCTATGTAAAATACAAATAACCTCCATCATTTCTGATCCTTGAGATGGAATGCTATGAGGTCTTTATGTTGGGCTCTGATTTTAAACTTTGTTGCACATTTGAATTTCAAAGTAGCAGTAGATAAAATAATATATATAGGATAGTTGCTAATCTCCATAAAGTGGAGATGCTCAGTTGCAGAAAGGTCCAACAAAAACTGTCGGGAAGTTAGCTTTTGGCCAACAGGGTTCTTTGTCAAAAATAGACACCACATGTGCACGACCACAGTCTCTGGTAGCTGGAGCTGAGGCTCCATCTGTGGTTCATTTTTGTGTGTGTGTATTTTGTCCACTTTTGAATAGGGCCTTGTTGGCCAAAAGCTAACCTTCCGACGTTCTTTTTGTTGTGCCTTTGCGCAACTCAGCATCTTCACTATAGGGCGAGTGGCAACTATGCTTTTCTTAATGTTGTTACATTCCATACTGGATTTTCCATTGTTCAGTAGATAAAATAGATTTTCTGAGGAATTAGACAAGTCATACTGAGATGTCGTATGACTGATGCTGGAAAGATTTTGTACTTCTTTTTGCAAGTAAGAATGTACTAGCTCTCACTTGCTTCAATACATTTCTAGTGATTCACATTTGAAACAAAGAAAAAGATAAAGAATGCCCTGTTAATGGACATGTGAGATTGCCCAATATCACACTTTCAGAAGGATACAGTGCTTCCTTGATACGAAATCTGGTCAGCAATGTCATTGGGGACCAAATGAAGTAAGTATTCAGTTTTTCAATTGCTTTGAAAACTTAATGTGTATCAGTTACCTACATATTGGATAGGTACCTCCTTGGTTCTAATGTTCTTAATCACTTTGCAGAGTTACTGCAGATACCACACAGAAGCAAATACTGTTAATGGAATGCCAGTAATGTTTATTAGATTCATTTCTAAATAAGATCTCGGCATTGCAGCTGGTGAGCAGTGTCACCAAGCACCGAAAGAAGAGTATTCAATTTTGGAGTTGTGCTCTGAAAACTTCATGTGTATCAGTTATCTTAACGTAGCATAACTCAATTACTTTGTTTTAATGTTGTTAATTTATTTGTTAGGTTCAGTTATGATGATCTCTGGGCAGTCAATCCATGGGAAAATTCACACCAGGTTGAATCAAGACTGTTCTATTCCAGACATAGCTTGGAAGATTGATAGTATTGCTGAAGAAAAATCATCCATATAGTTTTTCATATGTTTATCAAATTGCCATTTCTAGTAGCACATAAATGTTTGCAACTTGATTGTAATTCGTGAACACAGTTTCTCGGCAATCCAATAATTCATTGTTCTGAGAAGTATACATCGTCAGCTGGGTAAAGGAAATGCAAATCAGGGTCAATACAACTACCTTATTGACTTCCCACAGAAAAATATTTTCCTCTACTGCTACTTAAAAATTCACATGTGTGAGAAAGGTTTACTAACAGAACCTAGCATAAAGATCTCCCTTATTTGTATTTTAGATGGCTCTTATTGTTTGACCCTTCAAATGGAATGCTATGACCTCCTTAATAGTTAATTACCCATGAAAGCACAAGTATATGAACATTACAATGAGAGGGGTCTTAATGCCAGGCCCTGTAAAATTAACGGCATCTTAGTTAATATTATTTGTGGGAATTTAATGTTAGAGCTGTGGGGAGACCACAAACTTCAGGGTTCACTAACTGAAAATCTTGAACACAGTTGCTGAGTGATTCGAGTACATTTTGCAATGTTTAACTGTTGCTGCAGTTGTATGTGAGATTATAAACCTGTTTAACAACTCCCTCACTTCAGATTGCTGCAAATAAATGGTTCAGGTTTCAATGTGGTGCTCAATATTCGTTTCCTCAAATGTATCCTCATTGTTACTGTCTTCATGTAAAATTACTGCAGAACCACTTCTGAAGCCAACCCCGTACATCTCACCAGGATAAATTTAAGTGCTATTCCTTCAGCTTTCTGGTATTTTATCAAAATCCCACTCTGGATGCAAAATAAAGATTCCACAGAAATGCTTGCATGGGTAATTATATATTTGAAAATCTTCACAATTTCAGTTTGGTAGGGCAAAGCTAACAACATTATTACAGAATGAGATTTTCACTCTGCAGCGGAGTGTGCGCTGATATGAAACTTCCTGGCAGATTAAAACTGTGTGCCCGACCGAGGCTCAAACTCGGGACCTTTGCCTTTCGCGGGCAAGTGCTCTACCATCTGAGCTACCGAAGCATGACTCACGCCCGGTACTCACAGCTTTACTTCTGCCAGTATCTCGTCTCCTACCTTCCAAACTTTACAGAACTCTCCTGCGAAACTTGCAGAACTAGCACTCCTGAAAGAAAGGATATTACGGAGACATGGCTTAGCCACTGCCTGGGGGATGTTTCCAGAATGAGATTTTCACTCTGCAGCGGAGTGTGTGCTGATATGAAACTTCCTGGCAGATTAAAACTGTGTGCCCGACCGAGACTCGAACTCGGGACCTTTGCCTTTCGCAGGTAAGTGCTCTACCATCTGAGCTACCGAAGCATGACTCACGCCCGGTACTCACAGCTTTACTTCTGCCAGTATCTCGTCTCCTACCTTCCAAACTTTACAGAACACTCCTGCGAAACTTGCAGAACTAGCACTCCTGAAAGAAAGGATATTACGGAGACATGGCTTAGCCACTGCCTGGGGGATGTTTCCAGAATGAGATTTTCACTCTGCAGCAGAGTAATACAGTAGATGGGATTCCAATCCTTGTTCCAGTCCTTCAAAATACCTTGCACTTCATGAATGGATATTGAATTTTGAACTTGTGTGAAAAAAAAACAACGACCAAATAGCCCACATTACTCTACACAGCTTTAAAAAATAAATGCATATCATATGTTATTGTTGTTTTGTATGTCGCATATAACAAACAACTATCCCCATATTCCTTCAAAAGATCTCTTTGCCAACAGCAAAAAAAGTAATGGTTTTATTCCTCCATTGGCATCCATACCATGTCTGTAATAAATCATGTGACTGACTGATTCCTTGTCCCACTCATCAACCTGATTCTGCACTCTAGTATCATCAAACAATGCTTTATTTGGACATTAATGGGTCCAATATATGTGACTACTAATTGCTTTATTCGCCTGGGTAAAATGTAGTATTCACTGTTTTTTTCAGCAGGGTAAAATGTAGTAATCATTGCTGTGTGCCTATTATGCTTACATGAACAGTTTGCTTAGATATGGTGTGATCTTCTGGGGAAATACAGGTATGGCAAAATAAGCTTTCAAACTTCAAAAAAGGGCTATTAGAATAATGAAAGGGGTTCCCTGCAGAGTGTCATGCAGGGAAATATTTAAAGAATTTAAAATAAAGACTCTTCGTAGCTTATACATCTAAGAATGTGCTTGCTTTCTGAAAACTCATCATGAACTTTCAACATTAAATAATCAGGTTCATAACTATGAAACAAGGAACAGGGATGATTTTCACAGACACACCCAAAAAGAAGCACTCTACGAAAAAAGCGTAAACTACCAGCCCAAAATACTTTTTAGTGCATTGCCTGCTACAATAAAGAAAATTAAAGAATTTCATAAATTCAAGGTAGATCTTAATTTTTACTAACACATAGTTTTTATAACATGGAAGAATATTTGATTATGGAAAAGTAATATTTATAGATAATGATATAAAATATTTGTATTTATTATCCAAGTTTTTGAAACAAATTAAGTATAAGAAACTATATTGTAATTGACTACATCCATACAATGTATATTGTTAGAGGATGAATAAAGAGATTGATTGATTTGACAATGTATGTGTGTCCTAGTGACACTATTATCAACAACTCTATCTAGAGCCAACGTATTGGCTATATGTTGTCATTCCATTATGCACATGAATTGATTATATATACACTCCTGGAAATGGAAAAAAAACACATTGAGCCCGGTGTGTCAGACCCACCATACTTGCTCCGGACACTGCTAGAGGGCTGTACAAGCAATGATCACATGCACGGCACAGCGGACACACCAGGAACCACGGTGTTGGTCGTCGAATGGCGCTAGCTGCGCAGCATTTGTGCACCGCCGCCGTCAGTGTCAGACAGTTTGCCGTGGCATACGGAGCTCCATCGCAGTCTTTAACACTGGTAGCATGCCGCGACAGCATGGACGTGAACCGTATGTGCAGTTGACGGACTTTGAGTGAGGGCGTATAGTGGGCATGCGGGAGGCCGGGTGGACGTACCGCCGAATTGCTCAACACGTGGGGCGTGAGGTCTCCACAGTACATCGATGTTGTCGCCAGTGGTCGGCGGAAGGTGCACGTGCCCATCGACCTGGGACCAGACCGCAGCGACGCACGGATGCACGCCAAGACCGTAGGATCCTACGCAGTGCCATAGGGGACCGCACCGCCACTTCCCAGCAAAATAAGGACACTGTTGCTCCTGGGGTATCGGCGAAGACCATTCGCAACCGTCTCCATGAAGCTGGGCTACGGTCCCGCACACCGTTAGGCCGTCTTCCGCTCACGCCCCAACGTCATGCAGCCCGCCTCCAGTGGTGTCGCGACAGGCGTGAATGGAGGGACGAATGGAGATGTGTCGTCTTCAGCGATGAGAGTCGCTTCTGCCTTGGTGCCAATGATGGTCGTATGCGTGTTTGGCGCCGTGCAGATGAGCGCCACAATCAGGACTGCATACGACCGACGCACACAGGGCCAACACCCGGCATCATGGTGTGGGGAGCGATCTCCTACACTGGCCGTACACCACTGGTGATCGTCGAGGGGACACTGAACAGTGCACGGTACATCCAAACCGTCATCGAACCCATCGTTCTACCATTCCTAGACCGGCAAGGGAACTTGCTGTTCCAACAGGACAATGCACGTCCGCATGTATCCCGTGCCACCCAACGTGCTCTAGAAGGTGTAAGTCAACTACCCTGGCCAGCAAGATCTCCGGATCTGTCCCCCATTGAGCATGTTTGGGACTGGATGAAGCGTCGTCTCACGCGGTCTGCACGTCCAGCACGAACGCTGGTCCAACTGAGGCGCCAGGTGGAAATGGCGTGGCAAGCCGTTCCACAGGACTACATCCAGCATCTCTACGATCGTCTACATGGGAGAATAGCAGCCTGCATTGCTGCGAAAGGTGGATATACACTGTACTAGTGCCGACATTGTGCATATATATATATATATATATATATATATATATATATATATATATATATATATATATATGTGTGTGTGTGTGTGTGTGTGTGTGTGTGTGTGTGTGTGTGTCTGTGAGTGTGTGGGTGTGTGTATGCTGATTTGTTGGGGAAGCAAACAGATAGCCTTTCAGCTGTCTTTGAGAATGTTAAAGAAGCTGCTTTAGAAATGAGTGTTCTGTACTGATATAGAAAAGTTTTCAAATTTTCTGTACAAACTCTAAACTGTTCCTCAGTTGGTGATTGTGGAAGATATTGCCATAGCCACAGTATTGATCACTGTCAGGTAATAAACTTAAGATATCCCTCCAGTATGTGCCAAGTCAAGTAAAACTGTGGTTGAAGAAACATTTTCCGTTCTTAAACTGAGTATTTGTAACCCACTATGTTAGATTCCAGTCAATGTGTAAATACTTAAAAATGTTTAATGCCTCACTGATGACACTTTATACAATTTCAATTTTTGAAGGCTATTCTGTGTTAAATAAGTTACATTTTGAATTATCCATTCAAGCTTATTATTTGCAACATGAAAGATGGATTTATGTTCAAGTAATATTTTTAACCTTGATGGTGGTAAGGTATAATCATATGTAAATGCCCACTGAAATAGAATAATTTTTATAATTTTTGTTTGTGTATAATAGTTCTATTGCTTGATGACCTGAGTCATCACCTGTATAAGATATTATCATTTCACTGGAAATGAGGCAGTAATAGATCAGAAATTGTGTACAGAAGATACCTAAATTAGTAAGGTATTTACTGAGGATTATTCACCAAAGCTGACAAAACAGCCAGCATTCAGTAGTACTACATAATTGTGATGCCTCAGTAAAAACCTTGAACCTTTTAACTAGTTTAGTCTAGCAGGTGCAAATTATATTCATCAAGGTATGTTTCACATGAGACTAAGGAACCTCTCAGCCTTGAATGTTGCACTCTGCTGCTATGTCTTCCTTTCAGATTTATTAAATTTCTTAGAGGCTTCTGTTACAAACACTACCAATTCACATAAGTGACTGATATTCCTTATGTATCACAACCTTCTTTCAGCTTCACCCTGTCGTTGCTGGTAACTTACTATGGAAAAATAGATTTGTTACTCCAAATAGTAGCCACATTAAGGAAGATTAAGAAACAAGTCATTTACAAACTAGTGAAAAAGCAGGCACAGTTCCCCAAAAGTATAAAGGGATGCCATAAGTAGTCACTTTTATTCGATTAAGCTCTTTCCGTAACCTGTCTGGAGATTTCAGCCAGCTGCACCCTACTGTAGACAGATGATATATACCTGGTTGCAAGTGACGAATCCAATTTCTGTAACAGCAAAGTGAAACAGGCTAACTCAAAAACATTACTGTTATATGGCCAGAGCATTAAAAAAATCTGGTCAGTAACTGCCTGTTTATGGACCAGTTTCCAAAAAATACACTGTGTCAAGACATTCGGAATTGATCACCATCTTTCTTAATATTTTTAATGCAGCAGGAGGAATAGGGATTGCTTAACTTACCTTTATACTAAGATACGTTACAGATAGTATATAAAATTATCATGCAAAACAATCGAGATTGGGAATATGAGCTCTTACTTCACCTGATTACTATAACAATAGAAATTAATTTGAATACAATATTATAGGAGGCAGATGAAAACTAGTTGGGAGATAGACTAAGAGAATAATTTAAAAGTGTAATGAAAGACATGCACCCAAACAAGACCCCTGGAGTAAACAACATTCCCTCACATTTGTGGAGATCCTTCAGACAGACAGCCAAGTCAAGCTATTCCATCTGGTATGCAAGATAAGAGACAAGCGAAATACCTTCACACTTCAGAAGGAAGTAATAATTCCAATTCCAAAAAAGCCACGTACTGAAAGTTGAGAATATTACAGAACTATCAGTATGGCAAGTCATGGTTGCAGTTTGACACAAATTAACTACAGAAGAGTGGAAAAACTGGTAGATGCCAATTGGCCTCAGGAAAGGTCGCTTTGTTATCCAGAAAAAGTAGCAACACATGAGGCAGTATTGGCCCTATGGAAAATCTTACAAGTGACTGTTGGCTGGACTATACATTTCAAAATTCTGACGGTAGCAAGGATAAAATACAAAGACTAAAATTTGCACACTAGGATGAAAAAGACATGAAAGGTGTGTAGTACTTGGGAAGGGAGTGAAGTATGGTAGAAGGCGAAACCACGGCTTACAGTAAGTTCAAAGGGATGTCATTTCTGTTAGATTGAAGAATCAATGGACGGATAACATTCTACGAGTTGGGGTGTGTAATGTCAGAAGCTTGAACATGGAGGGAAACTAGAAAATCTGAAAAGGGAAATGCAAAGGCAAAGCCTAGAAATAGTAGCGGTCAGTGAAGTGAAGTGGAAAGAAGACAAGAATTTCTGGTCGGATGAGGATAGGGTAATACCAACAGCAGCAGAAAATGGTATAATGGGAGTAGGATTTGTTATGAATAGGAACCTAGGGCAGAGAGTGTGTTACTGTGAACAGTTCAGTGATAGGGTTGTTCTTATCAGAATCGACAGCAAACTAACATCGACAATGATAGTTCAGGTATACAAGCCGACGTCACAAGCTGAAGGTGAAGAGATGGAGAAAGTGTGTGAGGATATTGAAACGTTGATACGGTACGTAAAGGGATATGAAAATCTAATAGTCATGGGAGACGGGAATGCAGTTGTAGGGAAAGGATTAGCAGTACACATTACAGGAGAATGTGGGCTTGGGACAAGGAATGAGAGAGGAGAAAGACTAATTGAGTTCAGTAACAAGTTTCAGCCAGCAATAGCAAATACACTGTTCAAGAATCACAAGAGGTGGAGGTATACTTGGAAAAGGCCAGATGATATGGGAAGATTTCAGTCAGACAGAGATTCTGAAATCAGATACTGGACTGTAAGGTGTACCCAGGAGCAGATAAAGACTCAGATAACAATATAGTAGGGATGAAGAGTAGACTGAAGTTGGAGACATTAGTCAGGGAGAATCAACCCGCAAAGAAGTGGGATATGGAAGTACTGAGGAATGACGAGATGGGATGAAATTCTCTAAGGCTCTAGATACAGCAATAAGGAGTAGCTCCGTAGGCAATACAGTTGAAGAGGAATGAACATCTCTAAAAAGGGCGATCACAGAAGTTGAAAAGTAAAACATAGGTACAATGATGTAACTGCGAAGAAACCATGGGTAACAAAAGAAATATTTCAACTGATCGATGAAAGTAGAAAGTACAAAAATGTTCCGGGGAAACTCAGGAACAGAGAAATAAAAGTCGCTGAGGGATGGAATAAATAGGAAGTGGGGAAGCTAAGACAAAATGGCTGCAGGAAAAATGTGAAGACATCAAAAAAGAAATGATTGTTGGGAGGGCAGACTCAGCATACAGGAAAGTCAAAACAAACTTCGGTGACATTAAAAGAAAGGGTGATAACATTAAGAGTGAAACAGGAATTCAACTGTTAAATGCAGAGGAGAAAGTGCAGGTAGTTGGAAAGAATACAGTGAAAGCCTCTATGAGGGGGAAGATTTGCCTGATGTGATGGAAGAAGAAACAGGAGCCAATTTAGGAGAGGTAGGGGATCCAGTATTAGAATCAGGATTTGAAAGTGCTTTGGGGGACTTAAGATCAAATAAGGCAGAAGAGATAGATAATGTTGCTTCAGAATTTCTAAAATCATTCGGGGAAGTGGCAACAAAACCACTGTTCACATTGGTGTGTAGAATGTATGAGTCTGGCGACATACCAGATGATTTTTGGAAAAGTGTGATCCATTCAATTCCAAAGACAGCAAGAGCTGACAAGTGTGAGAATTATCGCACAGTCAGCTTAACAGCTCGTACAACCAATTTGCGTACAAGAATAATATAGAGAAGAATGGAAAAGAAAATTGAGGATGCACTAGATGATCATCAGTTTCGCTTTAGAAAAGGTAAAGGCACGAGTATCTATCCATGGTCTAGGAGTAGCATCTTTGATTTATAATCAAAACGTTTTTGGTCTCGGGTTCGATCCCCGCCACTGCTTAATTTTGATAAATAATCAGCATTGCCGGCCGAAGACTTCCGGCATAAGAAGTCAGCCTCATTCTTTCAATGGCCTTGTCAAAGAGGGCGGAGGATCAGATAGAGGTTCAGGGCACTCTCTTGTCCTAGGGGTGGGAAATTGCCCCTAAAGGCAGAAGAATCAGCAATGTTCAACGACATGAGGATGCAGAAGGCAATGGAAACCACTGCATTAAAGACACGTAACATGTATCCACAGTACATGTGGCCTGTAATTGAAGAAGTGTCATGATGATCTCTCCATTGGCAAAAGATTCCGGTATAGTCCCCCATTCGGATCTCCAGGAGGGGACTGCCAAGGGGGAGGTTACCATGAGAAAAAGATTGCATAATCAATGAAAGGATAATGTACTACGAGTCGGGGTATGGAATGTCAGAAGCTTGAACATGGTAGGGAAACTAGAAAATCTGAAAAGGGAAATGCAAAGGCTCAATCTACATATAGTAGGGGTCAGTGAAGTGAAGTGGATGGAAGACAAGGATTTCTGGTCAAATGAGTATCGGGTAATATCAACAGCAGCAGAAAATGGTATAACTGGTGTAGGATTCGTTATGAATAGGAAGGTAGGGCAGAGCGTGTGTTACTGTGAACAGTTCAGTGACCGGATTGTTCTAATCAGAATCGACAGCAGACCAACACCGACAACAATAGTTCAGGTATACATGCCGACGTCGCAAGCTGAAGATGAACAGATAGAGAAAGTGTATGAGGATATTGAAAGGGTAATGCAGTATGTAAAGGGGGACGAAAATCTAATAGTCATGGGCGACTGGATTGCAGTTGTAGGGGAAGGAGTAGAAGAAAAGGTTACAGGAAAATATGGACTTGGGACAAGGAATGAGAGAGGAGAAAGACTAATTGAGTTCTGTAACATGTTTCAGCTAGTAATAGCAAATACCCTGTTCAAGAATCACAAGAGGATGAGGTGTACTTGGAAAAGGCCGGGAGATACGGGAAGATTTCAATTAGATTACATCATGGTCAGACAGAGATTCCGAAATCAGATACTGGATTGTAAGGTGTACCCAGGAGCAGATATAGACTCAGATCACAATATAGTAGTGATGAAGAGTAGGCTGAAGTTCAAGACATTTGTCAGGAAGAATCAATACGCAAAGAAGTGGGATACGGAAGTACTAAGGAATGACGAGATACGTTTGAAGTTCTCTAACGCTATAGATACAGCAATAATGAATAGCGCAGTAGGCAGTACAGTTGAAGAGGAATGGACATCTCTAAAAAGGGCCATCACAGAAGTTGGGAAGGAAAACATAGGTACAAAGAAGGTAGCTGCGAAGAAACCATGGGTAACAGAAGAAATACTTCAGTTGATTGATGAAAGGAGGAAGTACAAACATGTTCCGGGAAAATCAGGAATACAGAAGTACAAATCGCTGAGGAATGAAATAAATAGGAAGGGCAGGGATGTGAAGAAGAAATGGCTGCAGGAAAAATGTGAAGACATCGAAAAAGATATGATTGTCGGAAGGACAGACTCAGCATACAGGAAAGTCAAAACAACCTTTGGTGACATTAAAAGCAATGGTGGTAACATTAAGAGTGCAACGGGAGTTCCACTGTTAAATGCAGAGGAGAGAGAGCAGATAGGTGGAAAGAATACATTGAAAGCCTCTATTAGAGTGAAGATTTGTCTGATGTGATAGAAGAAGAAACAGGAGTCGATTTAGAAGAGATAGGGGACCCAGTATTAGAATCGGAATTTAAAAGAGCTTTGGAGGACTTACGGTCAAATAAGGCAGAAGGGATAGATAACATTCCATCAGAATTTCTAAAATCACTGGGGGAAGTGGCAACAAAATGACTATTCACGTTGGTGTGTAGAATATATGAGTCTGGCGACATACCATCTGACTTTCGGAAAAGCATCATCCACACAATTCCGAAGACGGCAAGAGCTGACAAGTGCGAGAATTATCGCACAATCAGCTTAACAGCTCATGCATCGAAGCTGCTTACAGGAATAATATACAGGAGAATGGAAAAGAAAATTGAGAATGCGCTAGGTGACGATCAGTTTGACTTTAGGAAAAGTAAAGGGACGAGAGAGGCAATTCTGACGTTACGGCTAATAATGGGAGCAAGGCTAAAGAAAAATCATGACACTTTCATAGGATTTGTCGACCTGGAAAAAGCGTTCGACAATATAAAATGGTGCAAGCTGTTCCAGATTCTGAAAAAAGTAGGGGTAAGCTATAGGGAGAGACGGGTCATATACAATATGTACAACAACCAAGAGGGAATAATAAGAGTGGACGATCAGGAATGAAGTGCTCGTATTAAGAAGGGTGTAAGACAAGGCTGTAGCCTTTCGCCCCTACTCTTCAATCTGTACATCGAGGAAGCAATGACGGAAATAAAAGAAAGGTTCAGGAGTGGAATTAAAATACAAGGTGAAAGGATATCAATGATACGATTTGCTGATGACATTGCTATCCTGAGTGAAAGTGAAGAAGAATTAAATGATCTGCTGAACGGAATGAACCGTCTAATGAGTACACAGTATGGTTTGAGAGTAAATTGGAGAAAGATGAAGGTAACGAGAAGTAGTAGAAATGAGAACAGCGAGAAACTTAAGATAAGGATTGATGCTCACAAAGTAGATGAAGTTAAGGAACTCTGCTACCTAGGCAGTAGAGTAACCAATGATGGACAGAGCAAGGAGGACATCAAAAGCTGGCAAAAAGGGCATCCCTGGCCAAGAGGGTAAGTTGTTCAACAATATTCTAGTCAGACACTTGGGCTGGATTGCTGAGAACCTGAAGCTGCCGAATTGTTACTGTTTTTTTTTTTTTTTACATTTGCGATGTTTTTTTTTTTTGTGTTCACTTATGTATATTGTGCTTTATGTTTTTTGATTTGGACACAATTGTTAAATAAATATAGTAGTGTTTCATGTACTTCTTACCAAGAGAAAATCTGAGAGTCAAAGATTTCTAGGCATGTGGTTTCCTCATTAAAAAAAACCTAGCTTACACATTTCTTATTACACTGAAGAGCGAAAGAAACTGGTACATCTGCATAATATCGTGCGGGTCCCCCGGGAATGCTCAAAGTGCTGCGTCACGAGGTGGCACGGACTCGACTAATGTCAGAAGTTGTGCAGGACAGAACTGACACCGTGGATCCTGCAGGGCTGTCCATAAATTCGTAAGAGTATGAGGGGTTGGAAATCCCCTGTGAACACCACGTTGCAAGACATTCCAGACACGATCGATAGTGTTCATGTCTGTGGAGTTTGGTGGGCAGTGGAAGTGTTTAAACTCAGAAGAGTGTTCCCAGAGCCAGTCCGTAGCAATTGTCATGCTGGAATTGCCAAAGTCCGTCAGAATGCACAATGGACATGAATGAATGCTGCACACACCTCACACTATTACAGAACCTCCACCAGCTTGAAGAGTGCTCTGCTGACAGGCAGAGTCCACAGATTCACAAGCTCATCTCCATACCTGTACACATACATCCGCTTGATACCATTTGAAACGAGACACATTCATAATGGCAACACGTTTCCAGTTATCAACATTCGAATGTCAGTGTTGACACGCACGGCGAGACGTAAAGCTTCGTGTCGTGCAGTCATCTAGGGTGCACGAGTGAGACTTCAACTCCGAAAGCCCATATCGATGATGTTTTGTTGAACGGTTCACGTGGAGATGCTAGTTGATGGCCCAGCATTGAAATTCTGTCATGTCGAACGATTCTCGTCAGTCGTCATTGGTCCCATTCTTGCAGGATCTTTTTCTGGCCGCAGCAGTGTCAGAGATTTGATGTTTTGCCAGATTCCTGATATTCACGGTACACTCACGAAACGGTCGTACGAGAAATCCCCACTTCACCGCGACCTCAGAGCTGTTATGTCCCACCGATTGTGCGCCGACTATGACACCACATTCAAACTCACTCAAATCTCGGTAACCTGTTATTGTAGAAGCAGTAACAGATCTAACAATTGGGCCAGACTCTTATGGCCTTATATAGGCATTGCTGACTGCAGTTTCGTATTCTGCCTGTATTTGAATACGCATGCCTGTACCTGTGTCTTTGGCGCTTCAGTATATTTTCTTCAGGTATGCTCAGAAAGACATGACCACTTACCCCAGCATCCTTGGCCCTCTTAAGAAATAAGCAGACATCCTTACGGAGGCAGACGAGCTGGCACGGGTCGAACAGTGGGAAAGCTGAGAGCCTGACGTGAAGGGCGCACCTGCACATCGTACGGACAGACCCACTGACGGCCGTATTTCATTGCGAGCGGCAGTCGTCGGAGCAGGCCTGTTCTCCAGCAGAGTTAACCTGCTGCAAACGTAGCCTCGCACTTGTGCCGAGATTTGTCGCACGCTCAGTTGTCAGCCACCCGTGCACACCGCGTGCTCGTTACTGTGTTGCAAAAGTATTGACGAGAGTTTGGATGCTCTGCTTACCGTGGTTCAATTCACAAGGTGAGTTCATTCTACTCACAGCATCCAGTTCTCTAGTTGTTACTTAGCCACGTACCTTTGCTGACTGTGTCATGTAGTGACTTTGTCCCAATCTGCTGGAAATACTAAAGTGTCGACAAAGGACGCCTTATGTGTGTGACACGCCAGTTACTCCTTCCTGTTTTTCTTTCCCCATTTTCGTAGTGCTCACCTTGACCAGCTGTGGACTAAGAGTTTCTGCAGTGCTGGCAGGAACAGTTGTGCCTACAGAAGGAGCAGCAACATAAGCACATTCCGAAGCTGGTAATCCAGAAAGTGAATTCGCTTTGCTCCCTTGCTTCACTGGTGGGTGGCCACCCACACATGGACCTACAGTCAGCCTGGTTGATGGGGCTACTTATTGTTATCCTGCAGTGTCGTCTATACCTCGTGCTGCAACAGAACTTCTTTATTTAATAAAACTCATTTTGTGAAGCAGAACTTTTTTAATTTTTCTAATCATTTAGGCACATACTTAAAGTTTTCTTTTACACCGTTTTGAAATTCTTATGGACTGGGCGGTTTTTTAGGTTAGAGGGTCTCGAAAAACGCAAGAAGGGCTTCAGTCACAAAGGGTGCAGGCTGAACACAGGAAGAACGTATATACAGGCACCATTGGTATAACTGTTGTAAATTGTAACTGTGTTGGGAAAGTACCACAGCTCCAAGCGCTAATAGAAGGCACTGATGCTCAATTTGTTATAGGCACTGAAAGCTGGCTAAAGCCAGATATAAGCTCAGCCAAAATTTTTGCGAAGAACCTAACAGTGTTCCGAAAGGATAGGCTACACACGGTTGGCGGTGGCGTGTTTGTTGCTGTTAGAAGTAGTTTAACTTGTCACGAAATTGAAGTAGATACTTCCTGTGAGTTAGTATGGGCAGAATTCATTGTTGGCAACTGGAATAATATAATAATTGGATCCTTTTACCGATTTGCCAAATCAGATAATACAGTTACTAAAAGGTTCAGAGAAAACTTGAGTTTGATTTCAACACGTACCCAACTCGTACAATAATAGTCGGTGGTGACTTTAATTTACCCTCGATATGTTGTCGAAAATACATGTTTAATTCCGCAGGTACGCATGAAATATCAACCCAAATTGTGCTAAACGCATTCTCTGAAAGTTATTTCGATCAGTTAGTCATGAGCTCACACGAATAGGAAACGGTTGTGAAAACACACTTGACCTCTTAGCTACAAATAATCCTGAGTTAATAACGAGCATCAAAACGGTTACATGGATTAGTGAACACAGGGTTGTTGTAGCGAGATTGAATATTGTAATCCCCAAATTCACGAAAGATATACCTACTCAAAAAGCAGATATTAATTCACTTGACGCCTTCCTGAGAGACATTCTCCACTCTTTCCAAATTAATAATATAAGTGTAGACCAGATGTGGCTTAAATTCAAAGACATAGTATCGGCTACAGTTGAGAGATCTATAACAAATAAATTAACAAACGACGAAGCTGATCCTCCATGGTACACAAAACAGGTTAGAACACTGAAACAACGAATTAAACATGCCAACTTTAGCCGACCGGCGTGGCCGAGGCGTTCTAGGCGCTTCAGTCTGGACCGCGCGACCGCTACGGTCGCAGGTTTGAATCCTGCCTCGAGATTGGGTGTGTGTGATGTCCTTAGGTTAGTTAGGTTTAAGTAGTTCTAGGGGACTGATGACCTCAGATATTAAGTCCCATAGTTCTCAGAGCCATTTGAACCATACCAAATTTAAACATCCGCAAAATCCCCAAGATTGGCGATCTTTTACAGAAGCTCGAAATTTAACGCGGACTTCAATGCAAGATGCCTATAACAGTTTTCACAACTAAACTTTGTCTCGAAACCTGGCAGAAAATCCAAAGAGATTCTGGTCGCACGTGAAGTACGTTAGCGGCAAGAAACAATCAATGCCTTCTCTGCACGATAGTGATGGATATACTATCGAAGACAGTGCTGCCAAAGCAGAGCTACTAAACACAGCCTTCCGAAATGCCTTCACAAAAAAAGATGAAGTAAATATTCCAGAACTCGAATCGAGAGCAGGAGCCAACACGAGTATCGTAGAAGTAAATATCCTCGAAGCAGCTTAAATCACTTAATAAACGCAAGTCTTCTGGTCCAGACTGTACACCAATTAGCTTCCTTTTGGAGTACGCTGATGCAGTAGCTCCATACTTAACAATCATATACAACCGTTCGTTCGACGAAAGGTCCGTACTCAAAGACTGGAAAGTTGCACAGGTCACACCAATATTCAAGAAAGGAAGTAGAAGTAATCCACTAGATTACAGGTCCATATCGTTAACGTCGATATGCAGCAGGATTTTAGAACATATATTGTGTTTGATGAAACACAACTGGCTCTTTATTCACATGAAGCGATGAGTGCTATTGACAAGGGATTTCAGATCGATTCCGTATTTCTGGATTTCCAAAAGGCTTTTTGTCACTGTACCACACAAGCAGCTCATAGTGAAATTGCGTGCTTGTGGAGTATCGTCTCAGTTATGTGACTGGATTTGTAATTTCCTGTCAGAGAGGTCACAGTTTGTAGTAACTGACGGAAAGTCATCGAGTAAAACAGAAGTGATTGCTTGCGTTCTCCCGGGTAGTGCTATAGGCCCGTTGCTGTGCTTTATATATATATAAACGATTTGGGAGACAAACTGAGCAGCTGTCTTCGGTTGTTTGTAGATGACGCTGTCGTTTACCGACTAATAAAGTCATCAGAAGATACAAGAAACTGCAAAACGATTTAGAAAAGATATCTGAATGTCGTGATAAGTTGCATTTGACCGTAAATAACGAAATGTGTGAGGTCATCCACGTGAGTGCTAATAGGAACTCGTTAAACTTCGGTTACACGATAAATCAGCCTAATCCAAAAGCCGTAAATTCAACTAAATATCTAGGTATTACAATTACGAAGAACCCATAGAAAATGTTGTGAGGACGTCTAACCAAAGACAGTTTTTTATTGGATGGACACTTAGAAAATGTAACAGACCTACTAAGGAGACTGCCTACACTATCGCGAAATATGGGAGAGAGTGTCACAGAAATGATACAGGATTTGGGATGGACATCATTAAAAGAAAGGCGTTTTTCGTTGCGACGGAATCTTCTCACGAAATTCCAGTCACCAACTTTCTCCTCCTCATGCAAAAATATTTTGTTGACACCGACTTACGTAGGGAGGAACGATCACCGAGATAAAATAAGGGAAATCAGAGCTCGTAAGGAAAGATATAGGGGTTCATTGTTTCCATGCGCTATACGAGATTGGAATAATAGAGAATTGTGAGGGTTTATGTTTATTAATTTATTTATTTATTGAGTCCTTTGATCATATGTAGTACAGGGTACAGGATGATATTGGACTTATTACTAAATTCAAAATGATACATATTTAAATAATCATTTTTCAACATGCTACCAATTTCAAAAGTTGTAGTTCTTGCAATGATACAATGTTACAAATTACAGTAGCTTTAGTTCTTAACAGTTATTCTGGTCCAAGTATTCCTTTACTGAGTAGAAACAGTGGTACTGTACATACTCTCAGACAGATCTTTCAAAAGCACTAATATTTTGTAAGCATTTTATACTATTTGATAGTCTAATATAGAGTTTCAATGAACCCTCTGCCAGGCACTTAAATGTGATATGCAGAGTATCCATGCAGGTGTAGATATAGATTAGGTAAGTACGAGAGCTGCACCGTAACTTCATTTGATACACACTCGATTTGGTATGTAGTGGTCTTGGTGGGGTGAGTTGTCTCATTTACAGGTGTTGCTCTCTCATCGGACAGGTGTTGTCCTCTTCCAGGTCAGTAAGGAACAGTGACGAGCAGGAGCGTGCGTTTGCATTAGAGGCCTGCTTTTCGGAAGGATGCTCTGTGACTGCAGCCTAGCATGCCTCAGGAAATACCTTCAGCGTAGCATCGCTGGGCTGTGTCTGAGATCGTAAATCACTCGTAACACAGGCCACAACTTTCAGACGAACAACAAGTACAACAAGACAAAGAAATGGACTCCCTCGGCCAATTAGATTGCATCAGAACGTCGAAGAGTGAGAACTTCACTCTAGCAACGCCCACAGCATTCTGCGCATAAACGTGCTTCGCTGTTGGACATTCTGATTGTTCATAAGGTGAATTCGTGATGACTTTCATTAGCATCCGTACAAGTTGGCAATAGTACAGGACTTCAAATCTCAGAGGAACATGTGTTAGGCATATATCAAAAACATTCCTAAGGACACAACTGCTTTTTTCAGTGACGAAGCCCATTTTCACTTAATCAGAAGTGTCAATTGACAAAACGTGTGCCACTGGGCTGATATCAATCCCCGAGAACTGCGTTGGAGGCTGCTGCAGTCATCTCAAGTGACATTGTGTCGTGCAACTTCCTCAGCTGGGATTTTTGATCCCTGGTTCTTTGAAGAGAATGGGATCAAAGTGACAGTGAATTCAAGCCAGTATGTGAACATGATGGAGGAACTTGTTTGTCCTCAACTTGGTGGACATTTCACTCCAACATGGTAGAGCAACAGTTTAGACTTCAAGGGCATCAATGGCTGTTTCAAGGCAACATGTCAAGAAGCGCCTCACCTCAGTAAGGGGTAATTTGGAGTCCAGTTATATGAACCGTCCAAGGAGCCTACAATACCTGAAGTCCAACATTCAGGTAGAAAAGGCCAACATACCTGCTGCTGTGCTAGTAAGGTTTATGAGAAATGCCAGGAACAGGATTATTCATTTTGTGGGCAATGGGGAACATCACTTATTTATATGATTTTCAGGACTACGTAAAAGAAAACTTTAGACATGTACCTACACTATTAAAAAGGAAAAAAATCTTATTCATAAAATGGGTTTTATTGTGTGTTGAAGTCAGAAGGGTACGATGCCACACCCTCTATGACATTGTGCCAAATTTTCAGCCCTTCACTGAGCCCAAGAAGCTTTCTATTGACAAACGTTGTCAGTTGCTTACACAGTATTTCGGCCATCAAACCCATGTTGTAGCAACGTGGCTGCAGTTGAAATAGGACCACAACTGCCACGGGCAGTCGTATGCAGCCTGTATCGCTTATCTGCGAGGCCTCTCGCACGAGTGTCAGTTTGAGTGTCCCCAAGTGCTACCTCTAACACAGACTCGTTAATTCGGGGCATAATTGTTCAGTTAGCTCGTGATCCTGAGGATCAGATTAGGGCGTTGACCTTATCTAACCCTCCTTTAGCTGACATACCATAAATTGCAGAATCACATGAGTTTTTGGCGAGAGGTTGGGACATCCTTCCTGACAACTGTCACGTGGCAGAATTAAGTGTGCATGGTCAACAGCTCCAGGAGCCCTGTCAGGTACCCTAGATGGTCTCGCCTCCTGCTGTGTCGTCGTGAGTTACCACCACTGATGCCGAGGCAACAGCCCCAGTCTGTCTTTGCCTGTGCTGACGTCGCGTTTTGTGTAGCTCTGAGCATCATAACTTTTGCCTGCAGTGAAAATTGGATCCTCAGCGTCATTAATTTACCACACATATGGCTAGCCAGTGGTCTTGCCCTGATTGCCATTTGTTGCGTGTGTGACGAGACTACCGACAAGTTGAGGGCTTTTCAGGGTATGCCATCTGATAGAAACTTTGCCAACTGTCGGTGACATCTTCAGGGCCCCTGGTGTACACCTCGAAAAATGATGTCACTTTTGATCCCTCGATGGCATATGAAACCTGATGGATGACAGATATAATCGTTTCAACGTCATATGCCAGCAGATAGCGTAGTAGCATAGCTACCAGAATACCACCTTCGTCTATCCTTTAATAGAGTGTTCACAGCCAGAGACCTCAGAGTGGTGCAGACTTGTGAAGCAAGACTTGAATGACTTCAGCCAATGATAGACAGTTTTTGTTGGGACAAATGTAAGGATGTAGAAGCTTATCTCACTAGGGGTAAGATAGATACTGCCTACAGGAAAATTAAAGAGACCTTTCGAGAAAAGAGAACCACTTGTATGAATATCGAGAGCTCAGATGGAAACCCAGTTCTAAGCAAAGAAGGGAAAGCAGAAAGGTGGAAGGAGTATATAGAGGGTCTATACAAGGGAAATGTATTTGAGGACAATATTATGGAAATGGAAGAGGATGTAGATGAAGATTGAATGGGAGATATGATACTAGTAGTAAGATGGCGGCTAGTGTAAAAATTCGTTGTGCGTGTCCGAGAAAAAGTGTGAATTTTGCCGTGAAAAAGAAAAATTGTGACAGTTGTAAGGATGAAATTACAAAGCTCAGCGAGCGGGTGTCTAGTTTACAATTTATTATCAGTTCCTTGAAGATGGATATCAAGAAACTTAAAGAAGAAAAAAGTGAAAGGAACATGAAAAACTCGCGCCATGAAAATACGAATATGTCGGAGAATTGGACGGAAGTGAAGTACAAAAGATGCAAACAGATAATACAAGATACAGAAAACGGCAAAAGAAACATAAATATAGTGAACGAAAATTACTTTCGAGCTCTTTCGACTACGGATTGTGAAAGTGAAGTTAACAGTGCGAGTGTACCATGTGGAAAACCAAACGACTTTGTGAATCAGGTAAAACATGGAACATTTCAGCAGCAGTTAAGTAAAAGAACATATGCGAAAGTGCTCACGAAAAATCTTCCACCGCTAAGCTGCTCTACTGAGACAATATCGACATGTGTTAGCAAAAAAGACGGAATAAATAGTGCCAAACAAGACTTCGCTTACTGCAAAGGTAGGCAGGAAACAGGCAATCTCGGAACAGCAAGTACCGGTAAAATTGCACTGTATGCCGACAGCCAAGGATGAAATACAGCCGCTGAATTTCAATGTACAAGTAGTCAGAATTTTAGTTTTAACTGTACAATAAAACCAGGAGCAAAATTCAGTGCTGCTACGTCAATGAGTCAAGAAAAAATTTCCTCATTGAGCAAAAAGAGTTTTGCATCTTCCTGGCGGGATCAAATGATATAGCTAGGAAGGAAAAAAACGATCTCTTAATCTCGCTAAAAAGAAAAGTGTATGAGCTGAGAGGAACAAATGTTATTGTTTTTTCAGTGCCACACCATTACGACTTGATATAATGGTCCTGTGTAAATAAAGAAATTGAAACTGCAAATAAAGAGATGCAAAATATTTGCAAGCGGTTTGAAAATGTAACATTTGTGAACATCAGCAATTTAGGGAAAAGATTTCACACAACACATGGTTCCCATCTAAATGTACTAGGAAAAAACGCAACAGTAACAAAAATTTTAGAACTTGTAAATAAAAGCTCAAATGTGCCGTGTGATGATAGAAGAGTCATACCTCTCATGGACAGGAAGTGTGTGTATCCTGTAGAATCCAATGTGAAATCTGCTGTCAGTGAAGCTAAACCTCTCCAAGACAAATGTGAAATTTTATTAATGCAAGTGAACACTCCAAATGTTAATGATTCACAGAAAGGCACAGCAGTTATGGAACAACAAACACCAGAAATAAGTGAAACAGCAGCAGCACCATCATTATCAGCAGAAGCAGCAACAGCAGCAGCAGTAGCAGAACCAACAACGACTGGAGCAGCAACACAGCAATGCTTAAGGAGGAGCCAAAGGAAAAATACATCTGTGTCATTCAGTGATAAATTTTTATGGTTTCAAGCCAAGAACAAAATAAAAATGTGAAAAACCAGCCTGCTAACTCACAGATAAGTCACAACAACATTCTATTTTTAAACATTCAGGGTCTTGAAAATAAAGTTGAAATTCTGGAGGAGTCATTGCCACAGAATAAGTATTCTTTCTTATGTCTATCAGAACATTGGCTTAAACCAGAACAAATACAATACTATGTACCAGAAGGTTATAAATATGGAAACAGTTTTTGCAGATCTCAGTACCGTAATGGTGGTACTGTTATCTATGTTTCAAATGAAATAGAGTGTAGAGCACTAGATCTTAGTTGGGCATGTGTAGAGAAACACTTTGAAATTACTGGGATCATATGTGATATAATGAAACTTATCATAGTATGTATCTACCATTCCCCTGACTCAGATGATAAAACTTTTTTAGATAATTTAGACAGTGTACTCTGCTACATAATGAAGTGGAAACAGTATGTAACTGTAATTGGGGGAGACTTTACTTCAAGCTTTAACGTAACATGTAACAAACCCAGTGTAAATAAGTTACTGAATATGCTAAGGCAGCACAACTTCAATCATGTAAATTCAGAACCAACAAGACTACAAGCGTGCTTGGATAATGCTTTTGTCAAATGTGCTCGTGATATGTACTCCACCAAGGTAAAGGAATTTGTTTTCTCAGATCACTCCATGTTAACAGTAGAGTTAAGACATTTTATAAAAGGGGATGAGAGCAAGGCTGCACAAAAGTTAACAAAATCTAATACCTTAATACTAACAAAACACAATCTCATAAAACTAACACACCAGCTGAGATAACAAACTGGGACAAATTATTTCTATACAGTGATTCCAGTGCCCAAACAGTTTATGAAACATTCCACAATTACTTAACAGGTATTTTAAAAGCCCATTTTGTTCAAAATAAATACGATAAAACAAGAAAGGGTAAATTTTGGTTCACCAAAGAACTGGAGAATCTAAAAAATAAGCTTCTGCTGTTGAAGCGCCTTGCCAAAGTAAACAATTCTAATGAAATTAAGGATCTCGAAAAAATCACTAAGAAACTGTATAAGAAAGAGTTGCAATTGGCGAAAATAAGATAAAACACAAATTTCATAAAAAATAGTAAAAACCAATGCAAAACAGCCTGGTCAGGAATTAATACTGTTAAAGGTGCAGTCAGAAACTTCGACAAGACAGTCCCAATACCATCAGACACATTCAATAAATATTTTGTAAGCTGTGCTGATGATATCAAAAAGCTGATCAGAAAACCCAATGTAACATGTATAGATTATCTCAAGAGAGCAAACCTAAATCATAATAGGGACAGATCATCATTGAAACACTTCCAAGAGGTACGCCAACGTGAAGTTCTTAAAATAGTCAAAGAAATGAAAAATTCATACAGTACAGATATTTTTAATATGTCAAACAATCTGTTGAAAAAAATCATACATTACATTGCAGCACCATTAACATATTCTATAAACCTGTCTCTCATAGAAGGGTTTTTTCCTGATCCTCTCAAAATATCCAAGGTAACTCTAGTCTTTAAGAAGGGTGTCAAATCAGACCCTGCAAACTACAGACCAATTTCGCTAATTCCAGTACTAGGAAAAGTCTTTGAAGGCATAATATATAAGCAGATGTATGAGTACCTAGAACTAAATGGTATGTTAAGTGCTTCACAGTTTTGTTACAGAAGAGGAAGGTCAGCTATACATGCCATAGAGCTCTTAGTCAGAGACATTCTAGCAGCATTTGAGGTCCATGGGCACGCACAGGTAACCTTATGTGATCTGAGCCAAGCTTCTGACTGTGTTGACCACTCACTTCTGCTCTCAAAACTTGAGTACTAGGGAATATGTTATAAAAGTTTAAAACTCATCAAATCATACCTCAATAAAAGGAACCAGGTGGTGAGTTCAGGAAGTCATCTGTCAAACATACTCGAGGTTCAACATGGAGTGCCACAGGGATCTAAATTGGGACCACTTGTTTTCCTTGTACACATAAATGACTTACCAGGAAATATAGATGTAAAGACATATATGTATGCAGATGACACAACTTTTCTATCTGTAAACCATGTACTTGATAACCTTGTAAGTGATATGAAATTGGCAAAAGAAAATGCAACATCATGGTTTAATGCCAATGGTCTGCTATTAAATGAGGAAAAGACCCAGAATATGTGGTTCAGTCTATCAAAGACTACAAAAATAGAAAAACAAAAGGCAAAGTTTTTAGATATTGTACTTGACAACAGTCTAACATGGAACTCTCATGTTGATCACATAGTGGTTAGGTTGTCAAGAGTTATATATTTGTTGAAGAGACTGATGTGTTGTGTGACATTTGAGTACGTAAGGACAGCGTACTTTGCCTTTTTTCAATCTGTTTTAAGGTATGGGTTAATACTCTGGGGAAACAGCAGAAAAATAAATGAAATTATGGTGATCCAGAAGAAAGCAATCAGAGTAATGGCTAACGTAGATAATAGAACACATTGTAAACCATTGTTCATTAAATATAGAATTTTAACAGTAATTAATTTATATATTCTTGACAGTGTTAACTACATACTTGCTGAACTACCTAATTTAAGTGTAACAAATGAAAGGCATGGCTACTATACAAGAACATGTACTTCTCTGCTGTTGCCACAAAATAGATTAGCTAAAACTAACAATAGTCATAAGTATATGGCAATTAAAATATATAACAAATTGTCTAAAAATGGATCAATCAAGCCTGACAAATTATTTAAAGACAATGTTCATAACTTCTTGTTAACTAATCCATTCTATTCATTAGAAGAATTTTTAGAAATGCCCAATATCAACTTAAATATGTAAAAATTTATTTTGTAAAGGAAACATAGTAGGTGAATACGGGTTGGGGGTAAGAAATGAAAGAGGAAGCCATCTGGTAGAATTTTGCACAGAGCATAACTTAATCATAAGTAACACTTGGTTCGAGAATCACAAGAGAAGGTTGTATACTTGGAAGAATCCTGGAGATACTAGAAGATATCAGATAGATTATATAATGATAAGACAGATATTTAGGAACTAGGTTTTAAATTGTAAGACATTTTCAGGGGCAGATGTGGACTCTGACCACAATCTATTGGTTATGAACTGTAGATTAAAACTAAAGAGACTGAACAAAGGTGGGAATTTAAGGAGATGGGACCTGGATAAACTGACCAAACCAGAGGGTGTACAGAGTTTCGGGGAGAGCATACGGGAACAATTGACAGGAATGGGGGAAGGAAATACATTAGAAAAGAATGGGTAGCTCTGAGGGATGAAGTAGTGAAGGAAGCAGAGGGTCAAGTAGGTAAAAAGACGAGGACTAGTAGAAATCCTTGGGTAACAGAAGAAATATTGAATTTAATTGATGAAAGGAGAAAATATAAAAACGCAGTAAATGAAATAGGCAAAAGGAATACAAACATCTCAAAAATGAGATTGACAAGAAGTGAAAAATGGCTAAGCGGGGATGTAGGCTAGAGGACAAATGTAAGGATGTAGAGGTGTATATTACTAGGGGTGAGATAGATACTGCCTACCGGAAAATTAGAAAGACCTTTGGAGAAAAGAGAACCACCTGCATGAATATCAAGAGCTCAGATGGAAACCCAGTTCTAAGCAAAGAAGGGAAAGAGGATGTAGATGAAGATGAAATGGAAGATAGAATACTGTGTGAAGAGTTTGACAGAGCACTGAGAGACCTGAGTCGAAACAAGGCCCCGGGAGTAGATAACATTCCATTAGAACTACTGACAGCCTTGGGAGAGCCAGTCCTGACAAAATTCTACCATCTGGTGAGCAAGATGTATGAGACAGGCGAAATACCCTCAGACTTCAAGAACAATATAATAATTCCAATCCCAAAGAAAGCAGATGTTGACAGATGTGAAAATTACTGAACTATCAGTTTAATAAGCCACAGCTGCAAGATACTAACACAGATTCTTTACAGACAAATGGAAAAACTGGTAGAAGCTGACCTCAGGGAAGAACAGTTTGGATTCTGTAGAAATGTTGGAACACGTGAGGCAATACTGACCCCACGACGTATCTTAGAAAATAGATTAAGGAAAGGCAAACCTACGTTTCTAGCATTTGTAGACTTAGAGAAAGCTTTTGACAATGTTGACTGGAATACTCTCTTTCAAACTCTAAAGGTGGCAGGGGTAAAATACAGGGAGCGAAAGGCTATTTACAATTTGTACAGAAACCAGATGGCAGTTATAAGAGTGGAGGGACTTGAAAGGGAAGCAGTGGTTGGGGAGGGAGTGAGACAGGTTTGTAGCCTCTCCCCGGTGTAATTCAATCTCTGTATTGAGCAAGCAGTGAAGGAAACAAAAGAAAAATTCGGAGTAGGTATTAAAATCCATGGAGAAGAAATAAAAACCTTGAGGTTCGCCGATGACACTGTAATTCTGTCAGAGACAGCAAAGGACTTGGAAGAGCAGTTGAACGGAATGGATAGCATCTTGAAAGTGGGATATAAGATGAACAGCAACAAAAGCATAACGAGGATAATGGAATGTAGTTGAATTAAGTTAGGAGATGCTGAGGGTATTAGATTAGGAAATGAAACACTTAAAGCAGTAAAGGAGTTTTGCTATTTGGGGAGCAAAATAACTGATGATGATCGAAGTAGAGAGGATATAAAATGCAGACTGGCAATGGCGAGGAAGTTGTTTCTGAAGAAGAGAAATTTGTTAACACTGAGTATGATAAATAGTTTGGACAAGAAGAGAACAGAAGCTTTCGAAATGTGGTGTTACAGAAGAATGCTGAAGATTAGATGGGTAGATCACATAACTAACGAGGTAGTATTGAATAGGATTGGGGAGAAGAGAAGTTTGTGGCACAACTTGACTAGAAGAAGGGATCGATTGGTAGGACATTTTCTGAGGCATCAAGGGATCACTAATTTAGCATTGGAGGGCAGCGTGGAGGGTAAAAATCGTAGAGGGAGACCAAGGGATGAATACACCATCAGATTCAGAAGGATGTAGGTTGCGGTAGGTACTGGGAGATGAAGAAACTTGCACAGGATAGAGTAGCATGGTGAGCTGCATCAAACCAGTCTCAGGACTGAAGACCACAACAACAACAACAGTTCACCACTTTACTCACGTCTAAAATTACTTTGCTGTGTTATAAACGACACAGTTTTCACAGGCCAAATAACATACTGCGCTTTCTGTTGCGGTGTACACATTGTTGCGTGGTTGCTCTGCACTGCACCCACACCTGGACTGAACAGTGGAAAAAAACAGCACTGGTACCATCTCAAGGTCAAGCAGACCTGCCAACTGACCAGAAACTGGAATAGGGTATGTCACTTTGTACAGGTTCTAGGACACATTAAAACTAGGGCCATCATTTTCAAACACACTGTGAATTTAACACTTCTGTAAAATGGTCTACATTACTGTGAAGTCTGAAGCAACTTTAGCCCATGTCAAAGTGACGCCAAAATGAAGATGAAGTGGTTTTAGAATCTGATAGTTATTTTGCAAGTTCTTCTGATGTGCAACATGGTGTTCAGTATCACAAAATACTGAAAGACAAAATTAACCGTTGGGCAGTAAGCTACAGCTTTATACTACAAACAAGAATATTCTAGAATCTTGATTGAGGTGAGTGATGGGTATGCTGAAGTAAATTATATTGGAAAGACTAAGTCCTATTGCAAATTGATACAACAAAGAGATAAACTATTTATCTTCAGGAGGACTTGGTGTAAATTATCATTTGAACAAGGGTAACAAAATGTGGCTATTTTCAAATATCCACATTTGAGTAGTTTGTGTAAAAAGCCTCATGTTCATATTTTTCAGTATCCGTAACATATGACCTAGTCTCCTTGCAAATAGTTCTCATAGTGCAAGGTGTAACTTGAAAATTAATTGGTCAGATGAAGAAATATGCTACACTTGTATATTTTCTGATTGAAGTTCATTACTCCCTGTCCTTACCCTTGAAAATTATTTGTTTCTCATGATCCTGTATGTCTAATCTAGTGACATTCATTGAATTTACTTTGTCCCAGCATCATATTGCCATTTTTCCATGCAGAAATGACTGTGTGGGTCAAAGCAGTCCTGTGTGCAAGTTACACTGACCCACCTTTTTTATGATACCAGGACAACAGATGTGATGCTTTTTGTTTAATAACTTACTTAACGGTACATGTCTTCGCCAATACTGCAAAAACGTATTTGGAATTTTTTCCCTGTCACTATCCTTTGTTTTTTCGCATAGCAAAAGAGAGGCAAAAATTAATTGGACTAAATTAATCACAGTTTCAGGTGTACTACATTACGTGTTGGGTAATGCACATGGCAGTTTCTCCCCCATCGTATACTACCTACATAAATGCTTGGAAGTAAGCTTTTGTTTTTTATTTTAAAAAATAAATAAAACGAAATTTCATGTATAAAAACAGCAGTCTATACACATATGTGCAGTACTGAAGAAACAGACATAAAATACCGATAAATTTAAAATATCGTCTGTAAACCAACTATTTACATTAGATTTCCAAGTTTCTTATATTTTTAAATTGTCTTGTTTCAGTTCCTTGTTTCCTATAATTGTCCACTAAACCAAAAGAAAAAAAGCATGCTTCAGGACGTGCCCACTACAAACTGAAACGAGAATTTGGTTTGTTCTCTCTCTTCTATGAAGTCTCCTGCTTTCACCTCGAATTTACAAAGATGTATAACCCGTGGTACCTGTACCAAGCAACAGCAACATATACGATCAATGTGGCTGCAAATATTATGTGATTCGTTTTCATCCAATCACTAATTGTGTGCAGCGGCAAGAGACGGTGTACAATGATTGCCATCTTTCCCAAGGCATCACGTCGAGCTGACATCTGTCGGCCATAACATGGAGAAGCATCGTTGTCACACAAAATCCTAACATGTCGTCGTGGCTGTTTATTTGGTGGCATGAAATGTGTCGGAAAGTCAAAAACTGATGGCACGTTTCTTCCACGTTCCAGGGCTCACTACGTAATCATCTTGTCGGAAAAGGTTTCCGAAAGGAAAACTGCAAGACGTAGGATTAAAATCTTTCCGCTTCACGGAAGTAATCCACTTCTTTAGCAGCTCTGGGCGCTGAAGAGGAAACCTGTTCAAAAACATCGAATTAGTAAACGCACTAAGTCTGTATTGTTAGAATAGAATATTTTATTAGCCTTTCGGTACTTTTCATACAATTGGCTTCGTCAAAGTTTACAGAGGGTTTTAGTTTCAGTACGATAGTCACATAGTTACAGAAAGGGGAGAAACGGAACTAAAGACCTTTTCTTCAGCATTATGTAAAACAATGTTTTATACGGTAATTAAATACACACATAAGAAAAGAATCACAGTAAATAACTAGCTTATATAATATCAAAACATTTTCTTCATAATTTAGGTTATCGTATTGTATCGGTAGTCCTATGACCTGTGAAATGGTAAGTCACTTTCCTTACTCCATCACTTCGTACAATTGAAAGCGGAACAAGAAATCACCATTTGGATAATCCTTAATTCCTTATACACAGTACAGACCGAGAGAAACTTCTTGGCAAATTCGAATACGGCGGGCAATACAGACGACAGTAATCAGCTGGTAGAGCCATCTATCGGTAGGTCCGGTAGTTGAGCATCCCTCATTTCGCTAGCTTTAGACGCCTGCGGCATCGCGTCGAGCTGACATCTGTCGGCCATAATATGAAACCTTGCCGTACCAACTAGCCTTTTATTTTACTTCCCATTAAGGAGTCTAGCAAGAAAATGTTGGAAGGAATAAACATATTTTTGGCTGTGTTAGTTAATTATTTTTAGTTCGTTAATAAAATAGCTAGAAGTAGTCACATGTTCTTACTATTTATGACGAAAATATTTCATACCCTGTTATAATCTTGGTAACACGGTTTTTATATAAGCGAGCTATGTTTTCAGTGACACTGATTATTACGTACATTTAAAGGAATTTTTGGACGGTTTGGGTTGTTGTAGCCCAAGCCGGTTATACGCGAATCTGTCTAAGGCAGGGGCGGGTAGGAATCCTGCACGTTCCCGATGCATCCGCACGCGTGGTGTTAACGGGTGTTCTGCGTGCACACAGGGGCAAGCTAGTCACCCCCTTATCCCCCCTCCCCACCGCACCCTCTGACCGCTCCTTCCTCTGCAATGCGTTTTGTTTCCTAGCTTGCTTTATTGTATGTAGGAATAAGAGTAGTAGTAGTAGTGCTTGAAAGACATCGTGGTTTGAAAGAGTACCTATTACCTACGATACGTTTTATTTAATTACCACAGGTGGAGTGGAACAAAATTTCTACATACAGACAAACGCAAGCAGTTACTTAAATTTTCATCACTGATGTTTGCTCTTAACCGACACTTACTATTTCAGCAAATGGTTTTCCAGCTTTCTTCTTGACACCAGGCATTATGGGCTCTCTTGTGACCAGGGGTCAGTGGAATGCACCTTGCAGGTCTCCAGGCAAATAAACCGTGTCTGTTGAGTCCTCTGTAGACTGTGTGTCTGGAGACAACTGTTCCAGTGGTTGGGGTAAGGTCCCGAGCGAGGCTACCTTCAGTACTCTGCGGGCACTGTTAATGAGATATCGGTCTACTTGTTGTGTTGTACACTGTGGACGTCCCGTACTGTAGCGCCTGGACACGTTTCCTGTCTGCTGTAATCGTTGCCATAATCTTGAGATCACCCTTTGTGGCACACGGAGGGCCCGTGCTATGACCTGCTGTGTTTGACCAGCCTCCAGTCGCCCTAGTATTCTACCCCTCATAACGTCATCAATATGTGTTCTTTGAGCCACTTTCAACACACAGTCACCACTAGCACGTCTGAAAATGTGCGCACACTTACTCGCTGAACCGTACTCTGACACGCACCGACACGCCTCTGCATATTTGGACTGCTGTCAGCACTGTACACCTGTACCAGTACCACAAGACATTTTATTTTTAAGTTTATTAATAGCATTTCAAACTTCACATTTTGTTTTTGGGTACAGAAACATTGTTTTTTCACAAGCTGGTACTTATATAACTTTGTTGTTTGCGTTGCACAGACTTTTAATTAGGTTCAGTGCTATGTTCACATAATGTTCATTGAATGTATTAGCTATCTGTTGAGCATCTTCTATCACTTTACCCTCACTTTTAATTTATAAGTCATTGGTCTTGATTTTACATTTTCCTATGCTATTATTTATAACTAAGAAAGATCAATTTT
This sequence comes from Schistocerca piceifrons, assembly GCF_021461385.2. Classification (NCBI taxonomy): domain Eukaryota; kingdom Metazoa; phylum Arthropoda; class Insecta; order Orthoptera; family Acrididae; genus Schistocerca; species Schistocerca piceifrons. The sequence goes on from NC_060148.1 coordinate 59,412,169, forward strand.
GATTCATTGCTTCCCTTGTTAGTGTATGAATCATTGCTTAGGCTCTTTGCTGCCTGTAAAACTTTCCTATAGACCTTTCTGTATTTCCTATAATATGGTGCTATTGTTGTATTTATTTTAGCATGTTTGCTTAGAAATCTAAGTGTGATTGCTGATTTTTTAATCCCTTGTGTTACCCATGTCTTTGTTTCTCACTGAATTTAATTCTTTTTAATGGGAATGCTACATCATAGCAATATTTATAATCAGTAAGAAAAGTGTCACTTTTTCTGTCTACATCATCAGTTTGCGCTATGCCCCACAGCACCCTTTTTAGCATACTATTAAACATTTAAACCCCCTTGCCCCCATGAACCATGGGCCTTGCCATTGGTGGGGAGGCTTGCGTGCCTCAGCGATACAGATGGCCGTACCGTAGGTGCAACCACAACAGAGGGGTATCTGTTGAGAGACCAGACAAACATGTGGTTCCTGAAGAGGGGCAGCAGCCTTTTCAGTAGTTGCAGGGGCAACAGTCTGGATGATTGACTGATCTGGCCTTGTAACACTAACCAAAACGGCCTTGCTGTGCTGGTACTGCTAACGGCTGAAAGCAAGGGGAAACTACAGCTGTAAGTTTTCCCGAGGGCATGCAGCTTTACTGTATGTTTAAATGATAATGGCGTCCTCTTGGGTAAAGTACTCTGGAGGTAAAATAGTCCCCCATTCGGATCCCGGGTGGGGACTACTCAAGAGGACGTCGTTACCTAGAGAAAGAAAACTGGCATTCTACGGATCGGAGCGTGGAATGTCAGATCCCTTAATTGGGCAGGTAGGTTAGATATAGTGGGAATTAGTGCAGTTCGGTGGCAGGAGGAACATGACTTTTGGTCAGGTGAATACAGGGTTATAAATACAAAATCACATAGTGGTAATGCAGAAGTAGGTTTAATAATGAATAAAAATATAGGAGTGCGGGTAAGCTACTGCAAACAACATAGTGAACGCATTATTGTGACCAAGGTAGACACGAAGCCCATGTCTACTAAAGTAGTACAAGTTTATATGCCAACTAGCTCTGCAGATGATGAAGAAATTGAAGAAATGTATGATGAGATAAAAGAAATTATTCAGGTAGTGATGGTCGACGAAAATTTAATAGTCATGGGTGACTGGAATTCGAGAGTAGGAAAAGGGAGAGAAGGAAACATAGTAGGTGAATATGGATTGGGGGTAAGAAATGAAAGAGGAAGCCATCTGGTAGAATTTTGCACAGAGCATAACTTAATCATAGCTAACACTTGGTTCAAGAATCACAAGAGAAGGTTGTATACTTGGAAGAATCCTGGAGATACTAGAAGGTATCAGATAGATTATATAATGATAAGACAGATATTTAGGAACCAGGTTTTAAATTGTAAGACATTTTCAGGGGCAGATGTGGACCCTGATCACAATCTATTGGTTATGAACTGTATATTAAAACTAAAGAGACTGAACAAAGGTGGGAATTTAAGGAGATGGGACCTGGATAAACTGACTAAAACCAGAGGGTGTACAGAGTTTCGGGGAGAGCATACGAGAACAATTGACAGGAATGAGGGAAGGAAATACAGTAGAAAAGAATGGGTAGCTCTGAGGTATGAAGTAGTGAAGGCAGCAGAGGATCAAATATGTAAAAAGACGAGGACTAGTAGAAATCCTTGGGTAACAGAAGAAATATTGAATTTAATTGATGAAAGGAGAAAATATAAAAACGCAGTAAATGAAATAGGCAAAAGGAATACAAACATCCCAAAAATGAGATTGACAAGAAGTGAAAAATGGCTAAGTGGGGATGTAGGCTAGAGGACAAATGTAAGGATGTAGAGGCGTATATTACTAGGGGTGAGATAGATACTGCCTACCAGAAAATTAGAGAGACCTTGGGAGAAAAGAGAACCACCTGCATGAATATCAAGAGCTCAGATGGAAACCCAGTTCTAAGCAAAGAAGGGAAAGAGGATGTAGATGAAGATGAAATGGGAGATAGAATACTGCGTGAAGAGTTTGACAGAGCACTGAAAGACCTGAGTTGAAACAAGGCCCTGGGAGTAGACAACATTTCATTAAAACTACTGACAGCCTTGGGAGATCCAGTCCTGACAAAACTCTACCGTCTGGTGAGCAAGATTTATGAGATAGGTGAAATATCCTCAGACTTCAAGAACAATATAATAATTCCAATCCCAAAGAAAGCAGATGTTGACAGATGTGAAAATTACTGAACTATCAGTTTAATAAGCCACAGCTGCAAAATACTAAACAGATTCTTTACAGACAAATGGAAAAACTGGTAGAAACTGACCTCGGGGAAGAACAGTTTGGATTCTGTAGAAATGTTGGAACACGTGAGGCAATACTGACCCCACGATGTATCTTAGAAAATAGATTAAGGAAAGGCAAACCTACGTTTCTAGCATTTGTAGACTTAGAGAAAGCTTTTGACAATGTTGACTGGAATACTCTCTTTCAAACTCTAATGGTGGCAGGGGTAAAATACAGGGAGCGAAAGGCTATTTACAATTTGTACAGAAACCAGATGGCAATTACAAGAGTCGAGGGACATGAAAGGGAAGCAGTAGTTGGGAAGGGTGTGAGACAGGGTTGTAGCCTCTCCTTGATGTTATTCAGTCTGTATATTGAGCAAGCAGTAAAGGAAACAAAAGAAAAATTTGGAGTAGGTAATAAAAGCTTTAAGGTTCGCCGATGACATTGTAATTCTGTCAGAGACAGCAAAGGACTTGGAAGAGCAGTTGAAGGGAATGGTCAGTGTCTTGAAAGTTGGATATAAGATGAATATCAACAAAAGCAAAACGACAATAATGGAATGTAGTGAATTAAGTCGGGTGATTCTGAGGGAATTAGATTAGGAAATGAGACAGTTGAAGTTGTAAACGAGCTTTGCTATTTGGGGAGCAAAATAACTGATGATGGTCAAAGTAGAGAGGATATAAAATGTAGACTGGCAATGGCAAGGAATGCATTTCTGAAGAAGAGAAATTTGTTACTATTGAGTAAGTGTCAGGAAGTAGTTTCTGAAAGTATTTGTATGGAAGTGAAATGTGGACTATAAATGTTTGGACAAGAAGAGAATAGAAGCTTTTGAAATGTGGTGCTGTAGAAGAATGCTGAAGATTAGATGGGTAGATCACATAACTAATGAGGAGGTATTGAATAGAATTTGGGAGAAGAGGAGTTTGTGGCACAACTTGACAAGAAGAAGGGACCAGTTGGTAGGACATGTTCTGAGGCATCAGAGGATCACAAATTTAGCATTGGGGGGGGGGGGGGCAGTGTGGAGGGTAAAAATCGTAGAGGGAGACCAAGAGATGAATACACTAAGCAGATTCAGAAAGATGTAGGTTGCAGTAGGTACTGGGAGATGAAGAGTCTTGCACAGGATAGAGTAACATGGAGAGCTGCATCAAACCAGTCTCAGGACTGAAGGCCACAACAACAACAAACAATTGAAAATCCTTATGTTCTTTGTAAATAATTTTCAGTGACTGCATTTCTTATTGTTCTCATTCCTTATTATCATTTTTAAAGCCATATGGTCACAAAAGCTTGTGTCTGTTACTTCAATATTGTACTCAATGCTTTGTTTGTTGGTAAATATGTGATCAAGTGTTGTTTCAGACCCATCCCCATATCTGGTAATTTCCTGCACCAAGGTTGCATTTTGTATGAGTTAAACAGATTTAATAATTGGACCTTGTTCTTATTACTTTTGTTAAAATTAATTTTAAATTCACCATAACTACTATGTATTTTGACCTACCTCTCAATTCACTTACAGTATCGTCTATATAATATAAGAATTGGGTAAAGTCACCTGATGGGTGACCCAACAAATGAACAGGAAGTGGTAAAAACAATAGGGGAGCTAGAATCAAAATTTTCCTCTGGTACTGACAACATACCAGACCATATCATTATAAAATGTGCACCTTTAGTAACTAGGTCCATGGCAGACATACGCAATAGTTCCTTTTCTCAGGGAATCTTCCCAGAAAGTTTAAAAATAGCTAAAGTGAAGCCATTGTACAAAAAGGGTGAAAAATCAGATATAACAAATTATAGGCCGGTCTCTCTACTATCTGTTTTTTCTAAAATAATTGAAAAAATCTTTTATAAAAGACTCGTACATTTCATTGAAAAAAAAAAATTTTTTCTCAGCTAAACAGCACAGTTTCCGAAAATGTAAATCCACTGAGACAGCTATTATCGATTTCTTAAATGAAGCTTTAAATGCATTAGATAAAAAAGAACACATAGCAGCAATATTCCTAGATCTTTCAAAAACATTTGACATTATTAACCATGGTCTACTGCTTAGAAAGCTAGAAAATGTTGTTGTCAGAGGCCCAGCCTGTGAGTGGGTAAAGTCATATCTACAAAACAAGACACCAAATAGTGGAAGTCTTGTACAATGAAGGAAAAAATTTAACTTCCTATCAATCAGAAAAAGTGTGTGTTAAATACGGTGTGCCACAGGGTTCTAAACTGGGACCAGTCTTGTTCTTGCTGTTTGTAAATGACATAGAACCATCCAGCCCTAACTATAAGTACATTAAATATGCAAATGATACAAATATACTTATCAAAGGAAAGACCCCAAAAGAGCTCCAAAATGAAATAAAAAAGAGCACTTCACAGGTATCCGAATGGTTTGCAGTGAACAACTTAATAATAAACACACATAAAACAAACACTGTGCATTTACACACAGTGCAGAATAAACAGCCTTTAACTGCAACCACAGAACTGTTAGGCAAAAGACTTGAAATTGTAAATAGGACAAAATTTCTTGGAGTTTGGATCCAAGATTACCTAAGATGGCAGAAACACACACAACACCTATGTAGTAAATTAAATATCATTTGTTATAGTATAAAAATTCTTGCTGGATGCACATCATTGCAAGCCATAAAAAATGTGTACTATGCCCAAGCAGAATCACTATTAACATATGGATTAATTGGCTGGAGAAATTCACCACCCAGCACAAGCTGTTTTATTGCACAAACGAGTATTATAACAGCCTATGAAGGCTCAGCACCTCGATCTTCATGCAAACCCTGATTTAAAAAGCTTCATATTCTTCCATTACCATGACTATATATCCTAGAAACAATAATGTTTGTAAGGAAAATCACAGATGAAAATAGCAAGATTGCTCCAAAAAACCAAAATATCCATTCATACAACACAAGGAATAATCAAGATTAACATATGCAGTTTTCACATACAACACTAAAACAAAAAGGACCCTTGCAAACAGGAAAAAAACTGTATAACAAGCTACCTAAAACAGAATTAAGGTAATAACTGACATGCATAAATTCAAAACTGCAGTGAGTGACTGCTTGATACAGAATTGCTACTACAGTGTTGATGAATTTTTATCTACATTGTAAATATGTGAAAAATTTAAATAGTTTATTCAATTAAGGCCAAAATAAGAAATGTGTACATGTAGATTTATCTGTGTATTATATGTGGTCTATTACATATATGTGTGTGTCTGTATAATGAATGCCAAAATTATGAAATGTGTGCATATAAAATTTATTTGTGTATTTGTGAAATGTTATTTCCATATGTAAGAGTTATATTGCTATATACTGAAAACCATACAACAGTTTTTCTGGTAAACTTTACTGCAAATTACTTGACTTGTCCTATATCATTACGTACCCCTGTTCAGTGTATGATTCACAGGACCAATAAATATAGAATACAAATAATCAGATACTGAAACTGGAGTGGTAACTGTGTAAACCACTGCTGTGTAAATAGTGATTTGTTCCTTACTTCAGTGTGCACTCCTCACCTCATCCTGATGAGCAATAAAGGTCTCACTGAACTTAATCTGGAGTGCACTATACTGTTTCCTACACAGAACACTGAATGCAGCATGACCAGTAATGGGTTTTCACCACCACACTGGTGGGCAAACAGCATCAGGGTCTGCTCTGGCTGTTGGCAGTCACCGTGTGAAATTTAACATTATGGGAGTAAATAAGTTAAATGTACTATTGTATTCTTTTATTTCTAAAATGTAAAGATGTGTATCCAAATAGCATACCAAAATTTTTGGAGGTCTCTAAATGATTCACTGGAACAACGAAACAGCAAGGTAATATTTCATACCAAATACATGATTTTTATCCACTTTGAGTAAATATTCATCAATCCATTTTCACTAAAAATATATCTTATATCTCATTATGGTTCAATATATTATACAGCTTCAGAAATTGTACATTATGATTTTTGAATTGATATACAGGAAGACAAAATCTATTGCATATCAAAATTCAGCACTTTGATTTGACTTTTCATTAAATTTCATGTGTAAATTAAACATTGAAACCACACAAATGAATAACTATATCCTTCAGGTATTTGAGAAAATAAATGGATGAAAAGGCAATTATTTACTGTACTGATAAAAATGGAAGTGATAGATATCATACAATCTTACAAGTTTTCTATTGAAGATAAACAGGAGACAACAAACTGAAATTAAAGAGGTTCCACTGCACCCCTCACTATCTCGATTGTTGGCTGGTAGGGTAGGGAGGGAAAGAGTGAGGGGAAACTGGAGAATGTGAGGTCATGTACGAAGCCATGCAAATTTATTTTTCTATAATAGAAGTACCATTGCCCTGTATGGATTAGAATAATGATAGTCATTTATCTTGATATGTGTTAATTTGTTTTTGAACTTTTGCAGACTTGTAACTTTCTATAGAGTTAACACACACCTCTACAGACTTTTAGTTTTTTTTATATCTAACCACAATCACTGAAAGTTGCAAATGTGAAAAAAGTCAGATGTTTTAATCGAAAATGTATACCTTTTATTGTTTATATAGAATGAACCATTAATATGTGTGTTCATCACGTTGCTTACAGAATTGACCAAATACCCGCTTCCAACCCATCTGTTCTAAAGTAGTCCTCTGGAAGTTAAATAAGTTGTGTCAACATTTGCTCTCATAGAAGCTACCACTATCGGAACAGCTGCTGACTTTCCAGGTAGTAATGAATTATTGGATGGTGCCCTATAGTGATTTACATATACCAGTATATGGATGCTCACCTTATCGGATTTTAGCTGTTTCTTGCCGATGCTGTGATTGATCTGTTTAGTCTGTGGAGGACCAAATAGGTAGCATAAAATGTCTGCTTCAAGTATATAATTAATGCATTATTTCCTTAACACGTTCCGTAAACCATCATGTATAACTGTAGAGAGAATCTAAACATTGCCATTGTTTACGAGAAATAGCATTTGTTGTCAAGTACGCAGCTCGTACTAGGTAAAAGAAAAAAACAATAAACTGTTAAGCATAGTGCTGTGCTAAGGCCATTAATTTTTATTTCCTGGGATACATAAAGAGACCAGTGCAGTTATAATGAAATATTGGTTTACCAAGAGCTGTTACTTACATTAGAAATAGATGTGTGTGCTAGCTTATGCCTCACGGGAAGTTAATTAATGCCTTTTCCAGTCTTCTCAGTTAATTATTAAACATCTTTTCAGAAGGAGCAGCCTTTGTTATACATTTAAGTGGTGATTCTCTGGCTACACACAGGTCAGCTTTCTAACTTGTATATTAATAATGGTTTCTATGACCATACAAATGGATTTTGATTGTGCAAAAATGGCTTTAAATGATCATGAAAAAAAAGCCCTCCAAGGGCACCATAAAATTCTTTAAAAAACTGTCCTTCCAGTGTTGATTATACCACAGTCAAATTGGAAAGAATACTTGTGTGTTGAATCTGAATAATGAAATGCAGTGTCCTCACACAAAAACTATATATGGATGTAAGAAGAATGGGTAAATCACTTGACTGAACAAGCTACAAGGCAGTTTGCTATGGAGTGCACAGCTCTCTCAGCAGGAAGAAACAAGAGCAAATTAAACAAGCGGTGTTACGAAGAGTGTTGTCATAAACCTTTCACATTATTTCCACTTTCCTGCAAATTTAACTGAATCCAGTTCATGTCGACTTTCTTCTCATATGGCTGTAACTGTTCAGTTTGTGAAAATTGTACTAAAAATTTACGACAAAACATTATGAACTTTTCTTGCTCTAGTTTCTGGTTCATAAAGTATTCTTGTAACAATTCTTACTTTGAGAGTCCATAAAAATTTGTTCTACGCCCTTCCGGTATCATGGTACATCTATAATTTGCACCACATAATGCAAAGTCACTGCATATTTGATTCAGAAGTTCAAATGATGAGAGAGATATAAGGTATTTATTGTGCTACACAGTTTTGATTAAGAAATTGTCTCCAGAAAACACTTGTTTTTCTGCTTTCAGATGTATATATAATACTACTGCGAATGTATCTGTTATCCTGTAAATAATGATAAATTAGGATACTCTGCTGTCTGAGAAGATGATCAGATGTAAAAAGACTACAGTAACAGCTATGTTAAGTTAATTGTGGTCATGAAGACAGGCTACAGCTTACTTTACAGATGACAGTGAAAGCAAATCGCAGTTTCTGCTATCATCTGTAATGTAAGTAGTAGTCTGTCTTCGTGCTGGGATAAAGCTGTGTGTTATTTAAATTTGTTGTTGATGATGTGATACATACAGGTTCTGCATTTTGAAAATTCCAGTAACACTTCGAAGTAAAGTAAACGAGACATTGGTACTTTGTGTTACTGACAGCTCGATGTCATCAGGTTCAGTAAACAGTTTAATTGAATATCTGAAACCAGTCCTTAATTGGAGGAAACCAGCTCTGACAGGTGAATTGTCAACCACCTTTTTTCCTTACATTTCTTCTTCCTATCATTCTTTCTTCATTTGGAATCGGCTTGTCACTGATAACCTGTAACTGAATGCAAACCAGAACTCCTCATCAGTTGGCAACTTGGCAGTTCACATAGCCTGTGCGAGGATTTTCTAGGTTATATTGCATGTCGTGAGGTTCTGGTTAGGTTATCAAATGACTTTCAATTCAGGGCTACAAAATGTCATATGTGCCACAGTTATGCCACTGGTCACTCCAAAATCAGTTGTCGGCAGAGCGTCTCGTAGTCCCGTCATCTCACGATGGCCACTTCCGACACTGCACGGAGTTACATGTATACGTCTCTCACCCTTTTGTAATCCCAACCTGCGCTCTAGCTCTACCGAGTTGAACCTATTTTTTTTTTTTTAACACGAAAATGAAATTGAGCAGCACTTGCTGAGTGACCCACTCTATTTGTTGCCTATAATACAGCGGCAGCAACACTGCAGCAACAAGTGACAGATGGCAATGTACAAGCAATTTTAATGAAGCTGTACCACTATGTTCAGGTTGAAAGAAATGGTTTCTACGGTTTTTGATAACTGGGGTGCTGATGTGTAAAACAGCAGTCAGCTTATGAACCTATTGACAGGGCATGTTTAGCATAATTGTCTTCGCAGTTAAGTTTACTTTTTGTAAATCCACATTTAAGGTAATTAGATTTTTCTATATAAATATTCTTCACATCTCCTTTGTTTGCAAAGAATATTAATTCCACATTTATTGAAACCACAATAAGCCACTTCACTTGTTGGAAAGCAGTGTGGCATCCATTTCTTTGCTAGATGTGATAGGTGTGATGTCCAGTAAAATTTTGCTCCAACACTATGTGAAATATATCAACAATCTGCTTCCATCATTTCAGAACTTTATTATTCGTCAAAACCTATGAACTGAATGGAATTTTCTCTCGTACTGAATTAAATTAATTAACTATAACAGATGTTAAATAATTAACGATAACAAAGTGTGTGTTTTTGACCGTGAGAAATATTTTATTAACTGTTCCAGGTAAAACAAAGTATTTCTTTAGACAAATGCAGGGACATTTCCCCATCCCCTTTTTCGGTTCTGCCTTTGCTGTTAAGAGTGTGTGCTCTAGGCATGGTGTTTTGGGGCCAAAATATTATAAAAGCAAAGAGATTGGTGTGCCTGAGAACTTGGTAATACTGTGCTGTATTAAGATATACTATCTTTCCATAAAACAAGTTTGTTACATGGAAAGTGTACTAAATATAATTTATAGTAGTTCTTTATCCTTTTAGGAAGAACATGTGTATCTTCAGAAGAGATTGCGAATCTTGGATACAAAGAAAAGCAATTGCCCACCTACTCTAAACATGAAGTTAAGCAGTTAGTAAATAAACACAGGGATACGAAGGCAAAAGTGAGTATCCAGTCTGGGTTCTGCTTGGAGAAAATTTTAATGACCAGATGACAGTATGCTTAAAAATTACTTGTTTTTAATGCTCTTAATTAAATAATTGATAAATTTGTTTTGTCCTGTAGGTTCTTGCAAGGCTACACAAGGATTTAGCATAGCCAATCCCACCAAATAGTTACTTGTATTAGTACTTAATTGTTTCCCAAGCAAGCACACACACACACATGGTACCAAACATGTTGAGGCAAGTTGGTACATACGTCCTTCATACGTAAATGAAATAAAAAAAATTCGTACTCAATGGAGAGACATCTCACAGTCATTAAGTTGGCTCTAGATAGATTTGTTGATAACTTTTGCTGGGACACACATACTGGGTCAAATGAATATTACATTTTACTGCACTGAGAAAGCAATTTACAGTCAAATATATCATCCGACTTTGTACGGTACAAATAAAGTATTGTTTGCTGAGACTAGACTGCAGCATTAAGTTGATGAGTGGGATAAGGAATTGAGCAATCACATGATTCATTATAGACATTGTATGGGTGCCAATGGAGAAGTGAAACCATTACTTCTTTGCTATCAGAGGTGTTGGCAAAGAGATCTTTTGAAGTATGTGGATAATTGTTAGACGCTACATACAAAACAACAACATATGATATTCGTTTATTTTTTATAGCTGTGAAGAGTAATGTGGACTATTTGGTTGTCTCTTTTTTTCATTTCGGTTCACAATGCAAGTTCCATCCATCAAGTGTTAGACATTTTCAAGGACTTGAACCAGGGATTGGAATCCCCTCTACTGGGTTACTGATTTACAGAGTCCGTTGGAAACAGGCATGGGGAAGATGGTTGGAAAAGAATGTAATCTTTATGACATTTCTAGATATATGGCAAGAAACTGCAGAATCGTCAACAGAGGGAGGATTTAGAGATCGTATAGGAGAGTTGCGAATGCATGAGGTTTTTCAGAGAAACTAGCATGTGTGGCCATACTTTAAACAACAGTGGCTATTGGTATGTGAAAGATGGGTGGAAGTGTTTGAAGACAAGGGCAGGTCTGTAACGACTGACACTACAAATTGGGTTGAAGCTATGAACAAGATTATAAAACATTTTTTCCTAATACACAATACAGACAAGACTTTAACATGGGTTACTAAGGTTAGAGTAAACCAGTTTCTTCCAAGCCTAATTAGAAAGTCCCGTCTGCTGCAGGAATTCAGCCATCAAATCATATAACAAAGATGTTCCACTGTTTTGGCATAAAAAAAAATGAACAAGTCTGTGAAACAGGTCACACAGCGACATGCCTCAGCAAAAGTTGTGTTAACTGTAAGATCACTGAGTAGGAGATCAGATAGTTAATTTTGTGTGGAGAGTGCATTGTCCAAAAACTGTAATTATGTTGTTAACTTAGATATCCCAGATTACACATGTGAAGATTTTCAGTGATATAAATACCCATACAAGCATTTCTGTGCAACCTTAATTTTTTATCCAGAGTGGAGTTTTGATAAAACGCCAGAAACCTATAAGAACAGCCCCATATTCTGTCTTGATGAAATGTATGGGGTAGGCTTCAGAAGTGGCTGTACAGTAATTTGATATGAAGGCAGAAGCAGTGATGAAGTAGTTGAGGAGGCTGTTGAAGCAGCTGAGGAGGCTGTCGAGGTTGAGGGGGCTGTCGAGGTCGAGGAGGCTGTCGAAGCCACAAATAAAGATGGTCTCGTTGAAACCCCGAATATTCCTTTGCAGCAAGGAGTTGTGTAAACAGATTTACAATCTACAACTGCAGCAGCAGTGAAACATTACAAAAAGTTCTTGAATCACTCAGAAACTTGGTGCAAGATTTGCAATTAGCAAACTCTGAAGTTGGCAGTCTCCTGTTAGCAGTGCCATCAAGTTCCAAGAATAGAGAAGAAAGATGCCAAAACCCATACAGGACCTGGCTTAAAACACATCATAACTTTCCATTTGAAGGGTAAGAAATGAAAGTTTATTTGTATTTTAGATAACTCTAAGTCTATGTAACATACAAATAACCTCCATCATTTCTGATCCTTGAGATGGAATGCTATGAGGTCTTTATGTTGGGCTCTGATTTTAAACTTTGTTGCACATTTGAATTTCAAAGTAGCAGTAGATAAAATAATATATATAGGATAGTTGCTAATCTCCATAAAGTGGAGATGCTCAGTTGCAGAAAGGTCCAACAAAAACTGTCGGGAAGTTAGCTTTTGGCCAACAGGGTTCTTTGTCAAAAATAGACACCAGACGTGCACGACCACAGTCTCTGGTAGCTGGAGCTGAGGCTCCATTCTGTGGGAGTTTCCTCATCCCCGCAAACCCAGAATCCCCCACAGAAGAACCACAAAAGTGCCCCACTTGTGGCAGGATACTTTCCGGGACTGGATCAGATTCTGAATGTGACTCTCCAGCAGGGATACGACTTCCTCAAATCCTGCCCTGAAATGAGATCCATCCTTCATGAAATCCTCCCCACTCCACCAAGAGTGTCTTTCCGCCATCCACCTAACCTTCGTAACCTCTTAGTTCATCCCTATGAAATCCCCAAACCACCTTCCCTACCCTCTGCCTCCTACCCTTGTAACTGCCCCCGGTGTAAAACCTGTCCCATGCACCCTCCCACCACCACCTACTCCAGTCCTGTAATCCGGAAGGTGTACACAATCAAAGGCAGAGCCACGTGTGAAAGCACCCACGTGATCTACCAACTGACCTGCCTACACTGTGATGCATTCTATGTGGGAATGACCAGCAACAAACTGTCCATTCACATGAATGGACACAGGCAGACAGTGTTTATTGGTAATGAGGATCACCCTGTGGCTAAACATGCCTTGGTGCACGGCAAGCACATCTTGGCGTAGTGTTACACCATCCTGGTTATCTGGATACTTCCCACTAACACCAACTTATCCGAACTCCGGAGATGGGAACTTGCTCTTCAATATATCCTCTCTTCCCGTTATCCACCAGGCCTCAATCTCCGCTAATTTCAAGTTGCCGCCACTCATACCTCACCTGTCATTCAACAACATCTCTGCCTCTGCAGTTGTGCCTTGACTGACATCTCTGCCCAAACTCTTTGTCTTTAAATATGTCTGCTTGTGTCAGTATATGTGTGGATGGATATGTGTGTGTGTGCGAGTGTATACCCGTCCGTTTTTCCCCCCTAAGGTAAGTCTTTCCGCTTCCGGGACTGGAATGACTCCTTACCCTCTCCCTTAAAACCCACATCCTACCGTCTTTCCCTCTCCTTCCCTCTTTCCTGATGAGGCAACCGTTGGTTACGAAGGCTTGAATTTTGTGTGTATGTTTGTGTTCGTTTGTGTGTCTGTCGACCTGCCAGCACTTTCATTTGGTAAGTCACACCATCTTTGTTTTTATATATATATATATATATATATATATATATATATATATATATATATATATATATATATATATATATATATATATATATAGTTATAATAGAGGGAAACATTCCACATAGGAAATATATATCTAAAAACAAAGATGATGTGACTTACCAAATGAAAGTGCTGGCAGGTCGACAGACACACAAACAAACACAAACATACACACAAAATTCAAGCTTTCGCAACAAACTGTTGCCTCATCAGGAAAGAGGGAAGGAGAGGGAAAGACGAAAGGATGTGCGTTTTAAGGGAGAGGGTAAGGAGTAATTTCAATCCCGGGAGCGGAAAGACTTACCTTAGGGTGAAACAAGGACGGGTATACACTCGCACACACACACATATCCAACCACACATATACAGACACAAGCAGAGATATTTAAAGACAAAGAGTTACCATGGAAAAAAAAAAAAAAAAAAAAAAAAAAAATATATATATATATATATATATATATATATATATATATATATATATATATATATATATATATATATATATATATATATATATATATATAGAAATGTTTGCTTATGGCTGTGTATATGCGGATGGATATGTGTGTGTGTGCGAGTGTGGTTGAAGAAACATTTTCCGTTCTTAAACTGAGTATTTATAACCCACTATGTTAGATTCCAGTCAATGTGTAAATACTTAAAAATGTTTACTGCCTCACTGATGACACTTTATACAATTTCAGTTTTTGAAGGCTATTCTGTGTTAAATAAGTTACATTTTGAATTATCCATTCAAGCTTATTATTTGCAACATGAAAGATGGATTTATGTTCAAGTAATATTTTTAACCTTGATGGTGGTAAGGTATAATCATATGTAAATGCCCACTGAAATAGAATAATTTTTATATTTTTTGTTTGTGTATAATAGTCCTATTGCTTGATGACCTGAGTCATCACCTGTATAAGATATTATCATTTCACTGGAAATGAGGCAATAATAGATCAGAAATTGTGTACAGAAGATACCTAAATTAGTAAGGTATTTACTGAGGATTATTCACCAAAGCTGACAAAACAGCCAGCATTCAGTAGTACTACACAATTGTGATGCCTCAGTAAAAACCTTGAACCTTTTAACTAGTGTAGTCTAGCAGGTGCAAATTATATTCATCATGGTATGTTTCACATGAGACTAAGGAATCTCTCAGCTTGAATGTTGCACTCTGCTGCTATGTTTTCCTTTTAGATTTATTAAATTTCTTAGAGGCTTCTGTTACTAACACTACCAATTCACATAAGTGACTGATATTCCTTATGTATCACAACCTTCTTTCAGCTTCACCCTGTCGTTGCTGGTAACTTACCATGGAAAAATAGATTTGTTACTCCAAATAGTAGCCACATTAAGGAAGATTAAGAAACAAGTCATTTACAAACTAGTGAAAAAGCAGGCACGGTTCCCCAAAAGTATAAAGGGATGCCATAAGTAGTCACCTTTATTCGATTAAGCTCTTTCCGTAACCTGTCTGTAGATTTCAGCCAGCTGCATCCTACTGTAGACAGATGATAAATACCTGGTTGCAAGTGATGAATCCAATTTCTGTAACAGCAAAGTGAAACAGGCTAAG
This sequence comes from Schistocerca piceifrons, assembly GCF_021461385.2. Taxonomy (NCBI): domain Eukaryota; kingdom Metazoa; phylum Arthropoda; class Insecta; order Orthoptera; family Acrididae; genus Schistocerca; species Schistocerca piceifrons. Next base: position 59,427,439 of record NC_060148.1, read on the forward strand.
TAAAAAACTTTACTGTTATATGGCCAGAGCATTAAAAAAATCTGGTCAGTAACTTCCTGTTTATGGACCAGTTTCCAAAAAATACACTGTGTCAAGACATTCAGAATTGATCACCATCTTTCTTAATATTTTTAATGCAGCAGGAGGAATAGGGATTGCTTAACTTACCTTTATACTAAGATACGTTACAGATAGTATATAAAATTATCATGCAAAACAATCGAGATTGGGAATATGAGCTCTTACTGCACCTGATTACTATAACAATAGAAATTAATTTGAATACAATATTATAGGAGGCAGATGAAAACTAGGTGGGAGATAGACTAAGAGAATAATTTAAAAGTGTAATGAAAGACATGCACCCAAACAAGACCCCTGGAGTAAACAACATTCCCTCACATTTGTGGAGATCCTTCAGACAGACAGCCAAGTCAAGCTATTCCATCTGGTACGCAAGATAAGAGACAAGCAAAATACCTTCACACTTCAGAAGGAAGTAATAATTCCAATTCCAAAATAGCCAGCTACTGAAAATTGAGAATATTACAGAACTATCAATATGGCAAGTCATGGTTGCAGTTTGACACAAATTAACTACAGAAGAGTGGAAAAACTGGTAGATGCCAATTGGCTTCAGGAAAGGTCACTTAGTTATCCAGAAAAAGTAGCAACACATGAGGCAGTATTGGCCCTATGGAAAATCTTACAGGTGACTGTTGGCTGGACTATACATTTCAAAATTCTGACGGTAGCAAGGATAAAATACAAAGACTAAAATTTGCACACTAGGATGAAAAAGACATGAAAGGTGTGTAGTACTTGGGAAGGGAGTGGAGTATGGTAGAAGGCGAAACCACGGCTTACAGTAAGTTCAAAGGAATGTCTTTTCTGTTAGATTGAAGAATCAACGGACGGATAACGTTCTACGAGTTGGGGTGTGTAATGTCAGAAGCTTGAACGTGGTAGGGAAACTAGAAAATCTGAAAAGGGAAATGCAAAGGCAAAGCATAGAAATAGTAGCAGTCAGTGAAGTGAAGTGGAAAGAAGACAAGAATTTCTGGTCGGATGAGGATAGGGTAATACCAACAGCAGCAGAAAATGGTTTAATGGGAGTAGGATTTGTTATGAATAGGAACCTAGGGCAGAGAGTGTGTTACTGTGAACAGTTCAGTGATAGGGTTGTTCTTATCAGAATCGACAGCAAACTAACATCGACAATGATAGTTCAGGTATACAAGCCGACGTCACAAGCTGAAGGTGAAGAGATGGAGAAAGTGTGTGAGGATATTGAAACGTTGATACGGTACGTAAAGGGATATGAAAATCTAATAGTCATGGGAGACGGGAATGCAGTTGTAGGGAAAGGATTAGAAGTACACGTTACAGGAGAATGTGGGCTTGGGACAAGCAATGAGAGAGGAGAAAGACTAATTGAGTTCAGTAACAACTTTCAGCCAGCAATAGCAAATACACTGTTCAAGAATCACAAGAGGCGGATGTATACTTGGAAAAGGCCAGATGATATGGGAAGATTTCAGTCAGACAGAGATTCTGAAATCAGATACTGGACTGTAAGGTGTACCCTGGAGCAGATAAAGACTCAGATAACAATATAGTGGGGATGAAGAGTAGGCTGAAGTTGAAGACATTAGTCAGGAAGAATCAACCCGCAAAGAAGTGGGATATGGAAGTACTGAGGAATGACGAGGCAATACAGTTGAAGAGGAATGAACATCTCTAAAAAGGGCGATCACAGAAGTTGAAAAGTAAAACATAGGTACAATGATGTAACTGCGAAGAAACCATGGGTAACAAAAGAAATATTTCAACTGATTGATGAAAGTAGAAAGTACAAAAATGTTCCGGGGAAACTCAGGAACAGAGACATACAAGTCGCGGAGGGATGGAATAAATAGGAAGTGGGGAAGCTAAGACAAAATGGCTGCAGGAAAAATGTGAAGACATCAAAAAAGAAATGATTGTTGGAAGGGCAGACTCTGCATACAGGAAAGTCAAAACAAACTTCGGTGACATTAAAAGAAAGGGTGATAACATTAAGAGTGCAACAGGAATTCAACTGTTAAATGCAGAGGAGAGAAAGCAGGTAGTTGGAAAGAATACAGTGAAAGCCTCTATGAGGGGGAAGATTTGCCTGATGTGATGGAAGAAGAAACAGGAGCCAATTTAGGAGAGGTAGGGGATCCAGTATTAGAATCAGGATTTGAAAGTGCTTTGGGGGACTTAAGATCAAATAAGGCAGAAGGGATAGATAACATTCCATCAGAATTTCTAAAATCTCTGGGGGAAGTGGCAACAAAATGACTATTCTCGTTGGTGTGTAGAATATATGAGTCTGGCGACATACCATCTGACTTTCGGAAAAGCATCATCCACACAATTCCGAAGACGGCAAGAGCTGACAAGTGCGAGAATTATCGCACAATCAGCTTAACAGCTCATGCATCGAAGCTGCTTACAGGAATAATATACAGAAGAATGGAAAAGAAAATTGAGAATGCGCTAGGTGACGATCAGTTTGGCTTTAGGAAAAGTAAAGGGACGAGATAGGTAATTCTGACGTTACGGCTAATAATGGGAGCAAGGCTAAAGAAAAATCATGACACTTTCATAGAATTTGTCGACCAGGAAAAAGCGTTCGACAATATAAAATGGTGCAAGCTGTTCGAGATTCTGAAAAAAGTAGGGGTAAGCTATAGGGAGAGACGGGTCATATACAATATGTACAACAACCAAGAGGGAATAATAAGAGTGAACAATCAGGAACGAAGTGCTCGTATTAAGAAGGGTGTAAGACAAGGCTGTAGCCTTTCGCCCCTACTCTTCAATCTGTACATCAAGGAAGCAATGATGGAAATAAAAGAAAGGTTCAGGAGTGGAATTAAAATACAAGGTGAAAGGATATCAATGATACGATTTGCTGATGACATTGCTATCCTGAGTGAAAGTGAAGAAGAATTAAATGATCTGCTGAACGGAATGAACCGTCTAATGAGTACACAGTATGGTTTGAGAGTAAATTGGAGAAAGATGAAGGTAACGAGAAGTAGTAGAAATGAGAACAGCGAGAAACTTAAGATAAGGATTGATGCTCACAAAGTAGATGAAGTTAAGGAACTCTGCTACCTAGGCAGTAAAGTAACCAATGATGGACAGAGCAAGGAGGACATCAAAAGCTGGCAAAAAGGGCATCCCTGGCCAAGAGGGTAAGTTGTTCAACAATATTCTAGTCAGACACTTGGGCTGGATTGCTGAGAACCTGAAGCTGCCGAATTGTTACTGTTTTTTTTTTTTTTACATTTGTGATTTTTTTTTTTGTGTTCACTTATGTATATTGTGCTTTATGTTTTTTGATTTGGACACAATTATTAAATAAATATAGTAGTGTTTCATGTACTTCTTACCAAGAGAAAATCTGAAAGTCAAAGATTTCTAGGCATGTTGTTTCCTTCTTAAAAAAAACCTAGCTTACACATTTCTTATTACACTGAAGAGCGAAAGAAACTGGTACATCTGCATAATATCGTGCGGGTCCCCAGTAATGCTCAAAGTGCTGCGTCACGAGGTGGCACGGACTCGACTAATGTCAGAAGTTGTGCTGGACAGAACTGACACCGTGGATCCTGCAGGGCTGTCCATAATTCGTAAGAGTATGAGGGGTTGGAAATCCCCTCTGAACACCACGTTGCAAGACATTCCATACACGATCGATAGTGTTCATGTCTGTGGAGTTTGGTGAGCAGTGGAAGTGTTTAAACTCAGAAGAGTGTTCCCAGAGCCAGTCCGTAGCAATTGTCATGCTGGAATTGTCAAAGTCCGTCAGAATGCACAATGGACATGAATGAATGCTGCACATACCTCACACTATTACAGGACCTCCACCAGCTTGAAGAGTGCTCTGCTGACAAGCAGAGTCCACAGATTCACGAGCTGGTCTCCATACCTGTACACGTACATCCGCTCGATACCATTTGAAACGAGACACGTTCATAATGGCAACACGTTTCCAGTTATCAACATTCGAATGTCAGTGTTGACATGCTCGGCGAGACGTAAAGCTTCGTGTCGTGCAGTCATCGAGGGTGCATGACTGGGACTTCAGATCCGAAAGCCCATATCGATGACGTTTTGTTGAACGGTTCACGTGCTGATGCTAGTTGATGGTGCAGCATATAAATTCTGTCATGTCGAACGATTCTCGTCAGTCGTCGTTGGTCCCATTCTTGCAGGATCTTTTTCTGGCCGCAGCAATGTCAGAGATTTGATGTTTTGCCAGATTCCTGATATTCACGGTACACTCACGAAACGGTCGTACGAGAAAATCCCCACTTCACCGCGACCTCAGAGCTGTTATGTCCCACCGATTGTGCGCCGACTATAACACCACATTCGAACTCACTCAAATCTCGATAACCTGCTATTGTAGAAGCAGTAACAGATCTAACAATTGGGCCAGACTCTTATGGTCTTATACAGGCATTGCTGACTGCAGTTTCGTATTCTGCCTGTATTTGAATACGCATGCCTGTACCTGTGTCTTTGGCGTTTCAGTATATTTTCTTCAGGTATGCTCAGAAAGACATTACCATTTGCCCCAGCATCCTTGGCCCTCTTAAGAAATAAGCAGATATCCTTACAGAGGCAGACGAGCTGGCACGGGTTGAACAGTGGGAAAGCTGAGAGCCTGACGTGAAGGGCGCACCTGCACATTGTACGGCCAGACCCACTGACGGCCGTATTTCATTGCGAGCGGCAGTCGTCGGAGCAGGCCTGTTCTCCAGCAGAGTTAACCTGCTGCAAACGTAGCCTCGTACTGGTGCCGAGAGTTGTCGCACGCTCAGTTGTCGGCCACCCGTGCACACCGCGTGCTCATTACTGTGTTGCACACGTATCGACGAGAGTTTGGATGCTCTGCTTACCATGGTTCAATTCACGAGGTGAGTTCATTCTACCCACAACATCCAGTTCTCTAGTTGTTACTTAGCCACGTACCTTTTCTGACTGTGTCCTGTAGTGACTTTGTCCCAATCTGCTGGAAATACTAAAGTGTTGACAAAGGACGCCTTATGTGTGTGACACGCCAGTTACTCCTTTCTGTTTTTCTTTCCCCATTTTCGTAGTGCTCACCTTGACCAAGTGTGGACTAAGAGTTTCTGCAGTGCTGGCAGGAACAGTTGGGCCTACAGAAGGAGCAGCAACATAAGCACATTCCGAAGCTGGTAATCCAGAAAGTGAATTCGCTTTGCTCCCTTGCTTCACTGGTGGGTGGCCACCCACACATTTGTCCGCCGCTCGTGGTCTCGCGGTAGCGTTCTCGCTTCCCGAGCACGGGGTCCCGGGTTCGATTCCCGGCGGGGTCGGGGATTTTCACCTGCCTCGAGATGACTGGGTGTTCGTGTTGTCCTCATCATTTCATCATCATCCTGGAAAGTGGCGAAATTGGACTGAGCAAAGATTGGGTAATTGTACGGGCGCTGATAACCACGCAGTTGAGCGCCCCACAAACCAAACATCATCATCATCCCACACATGGAACTACAGTCAGCCTGGTTGATGGGGCTACTTATTGTTATCCTGCAGTGTCGTCTATACCTGGTGCTGCAACAGAACTTCTTCATTTAATAAAACTCATTTTGTGAAGCAGAACTTTTTAATCTTTTTAATCATTTAGGCACATACTTAAAGTTTTCTTTTACATCGTTTTGAAATTCTTATGGACTGGACGGTTTTTTAGGTTAGAGGGTCTCAGGAGAGCACAAGTAGGGCTTCAGTCACAAAGGGTGCAGGCTGAACACAGGAAGAACGTATATACAGGCACCATTGGTATAACTGTTGTAAATTGTAGCTGTGTTGGGAAAGTACCACAGCTCCAAGCGCTAATAGAAGGCACTAATGCTCAAATCGTTGTAGGCACTGAAAGCTGGCTAACGCCAGATATAAGCGCAGCCAAAATTTTCGCGAACAACCTAACAGTGTTCCGAAAGGACAGGCTAACACGGTTGGTGGTGGCGTGTTTGTTGCTGTTAGAAGTAGTTTAACTTGTCGCGAAATAGAAGTAGATACTTCCTGCGAGTTAGTATGGGCAGAGGTCATTGTTGGCAACTGGAATAATATAATAATTGGATCCTTTTACCGATCTCCCAAATCAGATAATACAGTTACTAAAAGGTTCAGAGAAAACTTGAGTTTGATTTCAAACACGTACCCGACTTGTACATTAATAGTCGGTGGTGACCTTAATTTACCCTCGATATGTTGGCGAAAATACATGTTTAATTCCGGAGGTACGCATGAAATATCATCTCAAATTGTGCTAAACACATTCTCTGAAAGTTATTTCGATCAGTTAGTCATGAGCTTACACGGATAGTAAACGGTTGTGAAAACACACTTGACCTCTTAGCAACAAATAATCCTGAGTTAATAACGAGCATCAAAACGGTTACATGGATCAGTGAACACAGGGTTGTTGTAGCGAGATTGAATATTGTAATCCCCAAATTCACGAAAGATATACCTATTCAAAAAGCAGATAAAAATTCACTTGACGCCTTCCTGAGAGACATTCTCCACTCTTTCCAAATTAATAATATAAGTGTAGACCAGATGTGGCTTAAATTCAAAGACATAGTATCGGCTACAGTTGAGAGATCTATAACAAATAAATTAACAAACGACGAGGCTGATCCTCCTTGGTACACAAAACAGGTTAGAACACTGTTGCAGAAACAACGAATTAAACATGCCAACTTTAGCCGACCGGCATGGCCAAGCAGTTCTAGGCGCTTCAGTCTGGAACCGCGCGACCGCTACGGTCGCAGGTTCGAATCCTGCCTCGGGCTTGGGTGTGTGTGATGTCCTTAGTTTAGTTAGGTTTAAGTAGTTCTAGGGGACTGATGACCTCAGATGTTAAGTCCCATAGTTCTCAGAGACATTTGAACCATGCCAAATTGAAACATCCGCAAAATCCCCAAGATTGGCGATCTTTTACAGAAGCTCGAAATTTAGCGCGGACTTCAATGCAAGATGCCGATAACAGTTTTCACATTTAAACTTTGTCTCGAAACCTGGCAGAAAATCCAAAGAGATTCTGGTCGCATGTGAAGTACGTTAGCGGCAAGAAACAATCAATGCCTTCTCTGCACGATAGCGATGGATATACTATCGAAGACAGTGCTGCCAAAGCAGAGCTACTAAACACAGCCTTCCGAAATGCCTTCACAAAAAAAGATGAAGTAAATATTCCAGAACTCGAATCGAGAGCAGGAGCCAACACGAGTATCGTAGAAGTAAATATCCTCGGAGTAGTGAAGCAGCTTAAATCACTTAATAAACACAAGTCTTCTGGTCCAGACTGTACACCAATTAGCTTCCTTTTGGAGTACGCTGATGCAGTAGCTCCATACTTAACAATCATATACAACCGTTCGTTCGACGAAAGGTCCGTACTCAAAGACTGGAAAGTTGCACAGGTCACACCAATATTCAAGAAAGGTAGTAGACGTAATCCACTAGATTACAGGTCTATATCGTTAACGTCGATATGCAGCATGATTTTAGAACATATATTGTGTTCGATGAAACACAACTAGCTCTTTATTCACATGAAGTGATGAGTGCTATTGACAAGGGATTTCAGATCGATTCCGTATTTCAGGATTTCCAGAAGGCTTTTTGTCAGTGTACCACACAAGCAGCTCATATTGAAATTGCGTGCTTGTGGAGTATCGTTTCAGTTATGTGACTGGATTTGTAATTTCCTGTCAGAGAGGTCACAGTTTGTAGTAACTGACAGAAAGTAATCGAGTAAAACCATGGAGGTAAAAATATTCTACCTCCATAAGTAAAACAGAAGTGATTGCTTGCGTTCTCCTGGGTAGTGCTATAGGCTCTTTGCTGTGCTTTATATATGTAAACGATTTGGGAGACAAACTGAGCAGCTGCCTTCGGTTGTTTGTAGATGACGCTGTCGTTTATCGACTAATAAAGTCATCAGAAGATGAAAGAAACTGCAAAACGATTTAGAAAAGATATCTGAATGGCGTGATAAGTTGCATATGACCGTAAATAACGAAATGTGTGAGGTCATCCACGTGAGTGCTAATAGGAACTCGTTAAACTTCGGTTACACGATAAATCAGTCTAATCCAAAAGCCATAAATTCAACTAAATATCTAGGTATTACAATTACGAAGAACTTAAATTGGAAGGAACCCATAGAAAATGTTGTGGGGACGTCTAACCAAAGACTGCTTTTTATTGGCAGGACACTTAGAAAATGTAACAGACCTACTAAGGAGACTGCCTACACTATCGCGAAATATGGGAGAGAGTGTCACAGAAATGATACAGGATTTGGGATGGACATCATTAAAAGAAAGGCGTTTTTCTTTGCGACGAAATCTTCTCACGAAATTCCAGTCACCAACTTTCTCCTCCTGATGCAAAAATATTTTGTTGACACCGACTTACGTAGTGAGGAGCGATCACCGAGATAAAATAAGGGAAATCAGAGCTCGTAAGGAAAGATATAGGGGTTCATTGTTTCCATGCGCTATACGAGATTGGAATAATAGAGAATTGGTAGGGTTTATGATTATTAATTTATTTATTTATTGAGTCCTTTGATCATATGTAGTACAGGGTACAGAATGATATTGGACTTATTACTAAGTTCAAAATGATACATATTTAAATAATCATTTTTCAACATGCTACCAATTTCCTAGTTGTAGTTCTTACAATGATACAATGTTACAAATTACAGTAGCTTTAGTTCTTAACAGTTATTCTGGTCCAAGTATTCCTTTACTGAGTACATATTCTCTGACAGATCTTTCAAAAGCACTAATATTTTGTAAGCATTTTATACTATTTGATAGTCTATTATAGAGTTTCAATGAACCCTCTGCCAGGCACTTAAACATTATATGCAGAGTATCCATGCAGGTGTAGATATAGATTAGGTAAGTACGAGAGCTGCACCGTAACTTCATTTGATACACACGCTATTTGGTATGTAGTGGTCTTGGTGGGGTGAGTTGTCTCATTTACAGGTGTTGCTCTCTCATCGGACAGGTGTTGTCCTCTTCCAGGTCAGTAAGGAACAGTGACAAGCAGGAGCGTGCGTTTGCATTAGAGGCCTGCTTTTCGGAACAATGCTCTGTGACTGCAGACAAGCATGCCTCAGGAAATCACATCAGTCTAGCCCCGCTGGGCTGTGTCTGAGACCGTAAATCACTCGTAACACAGGCCACAACTTTCAGACAAACAACAAGTACAACAAGACAAAGAAATGGACTCCCTCGGCCAAATAGATTGCATCAGAACGTCGAGGAGTGAGAACTTCACTCTAGCAACGCCCACAGCATTCTGCGCATAAACGTGCTTCTGCTGTTGGACATTCTGATTGTTCAGTAAGGTGAATTCGTGATGACTTTCATTAGCATCTGTACAAGTTGGCAATAGTACAGGACTTCAAATCTCAGAGGAACACGTGTGAGGCATTTCTCAAAAACATTCCTAAGGACACAACTGCTTTTTTCAGTGACGAAGCCCATTTTCACTTTATCGGAAGCGTCAATTGACAAAATGTATGCCACTGGGCCGATATCAATCCCCGAGAACTGCATTGGAGGCTGCTGCAGTCATCTCAAGTGACATTGTGTCGTGCAACTTCCTCAGCTGGGATTGTTGATCCCTGGTTCTTTGAAGAGAATGGGATCACAGTGACAGTGAATTCAAGCCAGTATGTGAACATGATGGAGGAACTTGTTTGTCCTCAACTTGGTGGACATTTCACTCCAACATGGTAGAGCAACAGCTTAGACTTCGAGGGCATCAATGGCTGTTTCAAGGCAACATGTCAAGAAGCGCCTCACCTCAGTAAGGGGCAATTTGGAGTCCAGTAATATGAACCGTCCAAGGAGCCTACAATACCTGAAGTCCAACATTCAGGTAGAAATGGACAACGTACCTGCTGCTGTGCTAGTAAGGTTTATGGGAAATGCCAGGAATAGGATTATTCATTTTGTGGGCAATGGGGAACATCACCTATTTATATGATTTTCAGAACTATGTAAAAGAAAACTTTAGACATGTTCCTAGACTATTACAAAGGAAAGAAATCTTATTCATGAAATGGGTTTTATTGTGTCTTGAAGTCAGAAGGGTACGATGCCACACCCTCTACGACATTGTGCCAAATTTTCAGCCCTCCATTGAGCCCAAGAAGGTTTCTATTGACAAACGTTGTCAGTTGCTTACACAGTATTTCGGCCATCAAACCCATGTTGCAGCAACGTGGCTGCAGTTGAAATAGGACCACAACTGCTACGGGCAGTCGTATGCTGCCCGTATCGCTTATCTGCGAGGCCTCTCGCACGAGTGTCAGTTTGAGTGTCCCCAAGTGCTACCTCTAACACAGACTCGTTAATTTGGGGCATAATTGTTCAGTTAGCTCGTGATTCTGAGGATCAGACTAGGGCATTGACCTTATCTAACCCTCCTTTAGCTGACATACCATAAATTGCAGAATCACATGAGTTTTTGGCGAGAGGTTGGGATATCCTTCCTGACAATTGTCAGGTGGCAGAATTAGGTGTGCATGGTCAACAGCTCCAGGAGCCCTGTCAGGTACCCTAGATGGTCTCGCCTCCTGCTGTGTCATCGTGAGTTACCACCACTGATGCCGAGGCAACAGCCCCAGTCTGTCTTTGCCTGTGCTGACGTCGCGTTTTGTGTAACTCTAGGCATCATAATTTTTGCCTGCAGTGAAAATTGGATCCTCGGCGTCATTAATTTACCACACATATGGCAAGCCAGTGGTCTTGCCCTGATTGCCATTTGTTGCACGTGTGACGAGACTACCGACAAGTTGAGGGTTTTTTGGGGTATGCCATCTGATAAAAACTGTTGGAATTGTGTGAACAATATATTTCGTGTGTGACGGAGCAAAGTGCACTGTGTAAAATAGACCTCTTTGGCATTGCCTAACACTCTTTGTGTGCGCTGATTATTGTGTTGTGTTCGCTGGAATCTTGTTTTGTTCTTGAATGTGCAAATATAGTTATTAGTAAGATGTCCCTTTTTCTCCTTAATACTTATTCAGCTGCGCAAATTCCAATAGGTTATGGGCCCAGCGTGCATTTGGAATGAGTATATCAACAAAATAGTAAGGAGAAAGTATTGGAAAAGTTCCAATTTATGTGAAGTGCGAGTGATCCTTACAAGACGATCGCAATTTTTTTCCGCATTATTTTTCGGTGTTCTTTACGGCAGTAAAAAGCAAGTTACCGTTAAGAATGAGTGCGGCACAAATTCCACAGATTGAAAGACTTATAGGTCGCGAAAACTATGCAACCTGGAAGTTCGCAGTAGAAGCGTATTTACGTTTAGACGACCTATGGGACGTGGTACATGGGACAATGAAATCCACAGATCAGAATTATTCAAGTAAGGATAGGAAAGCAAAATCAAAATTGATATTACTGATTGATTCGGTGAATCATGTTCACGTTGAAAAAGCTGCTACAGGGAAAGAAGTCTGGGACAATTTACGAAGTGCATTCGAGGATGATGGTCTTACGAGAAAAGTAGGATTATTATTCGTGTTAATTACCACTCGTCTGGACAAATGTAAGAGTGTAGACGAATACGTTAACAAAATATTAACCACGTCGAACCGACTGAGAAACATCGGATTCGAGATCGCTGAAGAATGGATAGGAACATTCCTTTTGGCAGGACTGCCCGAAAGGTATGCACCTATGATTATGGGACTTGAAAGCTCGGGTATACCAATCACAGGCGACAGTGTTAAGGTGAAAATCCTGCAGGACATAAAGAGTGCTCCAAGCTGTTGTACACTGGAGAAGGAAGGTGTGTCTGCTCTCTACTCAAAAAACAAAAAGAAGAAACCGGTGAGGTGCTATAAATGTCAGAAGATGGGACATATTGCGTCTCAGTGCAAAGAAAAAGTAAGCCCAGGATCAGACACTCAGCGAAGGAGGTATGTTACTGATAGCCCAGAGAGAAGGCCAATAACAAAGGTAAGGCACTCTCATGTTTTTATTCTTTTGGTGGGATGAGCAACCGTGATATGGAATGGATTTTAGACTCAGATGCATCTGTGCATATTGTTAAAGGTAAATAGCTTCTTTATGACATCAAAGATAAGACTCATATGGGGATATCTACTGTTGATGGCAACAAACTCCAGTGTCACCTGGCTGGGAAACTAGATCTACATGTAAGTGTAAATGGTGAATCAGATATGGTTACAGCACACAATATTCATTATGTGATAAATGTGGCAATCAACCTGCTGTCTGTAGGGGAAATTGTCAAGAAAGGAAATACAGTCACCTTTGACATGCAGGGTGCAAGAGTAATCAGTGAATGTGGTGAAGTTATAGCTACAGCAAGTAACGAAAGGGGTATTTTAAAGTTGGATATCATTGACAGTAAACATAAAAATGTTAGTGATTCAGTATATTCAGCAGAAGGTTTTTCATGGCACCGGAGGCTTGGACATCTAAATAGAAAGAGTATGTCTATAATAAAGGGTATGGTAAAGGGAATACAGAATTTTAGTGTGTCCAAGGATCCTTGTGAGACATGTATAAAGGGAAAACAAGCAAGGTTACCCTTCAAGACTAGTAAGAGCAAATCCACAGAAGTCTTACAGTTAATCCACACAGATGTATGTGGTCCGATGGAGTGTGAATCCATAGGTGGGAGTAATTATTTTCTTACGTTTATTGATGATTACTCACGATATACTCATGTTTATTTTCTTAGTTCTAAAGACCAAGTGAGTGATATCTTTGAGGAATATTGCAATATGGTTGAAAGATGGACAGGAAAGAAGATCAAGATCATCAGGTCTGATAATGGGAGAGAATATATTAACCAGAAATTGAAGAAACTTCTGGCAGAAAAGGGAATCAGGCATCAAACTACCATAAGGTACAGCCCATCTCAAAATGGGGTTGCTGAGAGGGCTAATAGGACCATTGTTGAGAAAGCAAGGAGCATGATGAATGACGCTGAATTATCCAAAGATTTTTGGGCAGAGGCAGTGTCAACAGCTGTATATTTGAACAATAGATCACCTACAAAAGCATTAAAGAGTAGAACCCCTTATGAAATATGGGTAGGAAAGAAACCTGATCTAAGCAATATAAGGGTTTTTGGGTGTGATGCAATGGCACATATTCCAAAACAGCTAAGAGGAAAGTGGGATCCAAAAGCTAAAAAGTATATTTTTGTAGGCTATTGTGAAAATTCAAAGGGCTACCAATTAATGGATCCATTGACTAAAAACATTGTCACAAGTAGAGATGTAATATTCTTTGAAAATAGAAAGGACTCAGAAGAGAGCAAAACCACTAAGTCAACTGCACCTAGTTCAGAAGGTGAAACCTTGTGTGAGGAAATAGGAAGTGAAGAAGAGGAAGACGACAGCCAAGGACAAATGGAAGCAATTTATGATGACAATGAGTTAGAGGATGAAAAACATGAAGAAACCAATGTAAGGCGTTCTTCTCGTGTACCAAAACCGAAGGAATATCCGGATTTTGAGATGTATACAGCACAGTCCTTTAATGATGAGCCAAGAACAGCAGAAGAAGCAATGAGTGGCCCAAACTCTCAAGAATGGAAAGAAGCGATAAAGAGAGAATTAGAATCTTTATATCAAAACGAAACCTTTGAATGGGTAGATATGCCAGGAGATAAGAAACCACTGCAGGCAAGATGTGTATTCAATTTGAAGAACCCTGAAAGCTCATCACCAAAATACAAAGCAAAACTTGTGGTAAAAGGATATACACAAAAACAAGGGGTAGATTACGAAGAAACTTTTTCACCTGTAGTCAAGTATGCATCATTGAGATATCTTTTAGCCTTGGCAGTAAAACGAAATTTATTAATTCATCATATGGATGTTAAAACGGCATATTTAAATGGGAAATTGGAGGAGGAGATATATGTCATTCCACCAAGGGAAGCCATAAAAACCAGGTCAGAAAGTAAAAAGATTTGGCGTTTGAGAAAACGTATTTATGGACTTAAACAAAGTGGACGTTGCTGGAATTGATGTCTACATGAAACTCTAATAAATATGAATATGAAGCAATCCAAGGCAGATCCCAGCATTTACTATAAAGGGAGTAAAGGAAGAAAAGAAGAAATAATAATAATGGTGGTATGGGTGGACGATTTCTTTATCCTGACTGAAAGTGAAGGCCAAATGAGAATTTTCAAGAAACAGCTGCAAACCAAGTTTAAGGTGCATGATTTGGGAGAAGTTAAACGTTATTTAGGTATGCAAATTACTAAGGATGAAGAAAGACAAGAATTGAGCATAAGTCAATCATCACACACGGAAAAAAATTAAAGAAATTAGGCATGAGTGATTGCAAACCCATAAGTACTCCAATGGAAGTAGGAGTGAAGTTAAGTGTAAATGAGACTGATGTGAAATGTGACAAGAATGTTCCTTATTTAGACGCAGTAGGGAGTCTGTTATATTTGTCTCAAACATCACGACCCGACATTGCTTTTGCCACCAATGCAGTGAGCAGATATTGCAGAGACCCAAAGGAAAAGCACTGGAAAGCTGTAAAGAGGATATTCCGATACCTAAGAGGAACCTCAAGCTATGAGCTAAAATACCATAGAGATGGTAACGCAAAACTAGAGGGATATAGCGATGCGGATTGGGGGAGTGAATTGGGAGACAGATACTCCACCACTGGTTGCTGTTTTAAATTAATGGGGGGCCTCACATCATGGTCCTGTCAAAAGCAAAAAACTGTTGCATTGAGCACCGTAGAGGCCGAGTATATGGCACTATCCTACACCACACAGGAAGCATTATGGCTACGAACATTAACAAGTGAAATAGAACCCAGTTTAATTGAGGAACCTACAACCATCTTCTGTGACAATAAAGGAGCCATAAACCTAGCTAAAAATGATGTTACTAGTGCTAGGACAAAGCATATTGATATACAGCACCATTTCATTCGGCACCACGTAGAACGACAGAACATTGCCGTGGACTATCTGCATACAGAAGACATGTTAGCTGACCTTCTGACCAAACCCTTGGAAAGGGAGAAGTTTGAGAAGATTGTGGGACTATTTGGTTTATCTTGTGGAAGCAACACACAAAATATAAGTTCAAGAAGGGGTGTTGGAATTGTGTGAACAATATATTTCGTGTGTGACGGAGCAAAGTGCACTGTGTAAAATAGACCTCTTTGGCATTCCCTAACACTCTTTGTGTGCGCTGATTATTGTGTTGTGTTCGCTGGAATCTTGTTTTGTTCTTGAATGTGCAAATATAGTTATTAGTAAGATGTCCCTTTTTCTCCTTAATACTTATTCAGCTGCGCAAATTTCAATAGAAACTTTGCCAACTGTCGGTGACATTTGGCGAGCTGCGAGTCCATCTTCAGGGCCCCTGGTGTACACCTCGAAAAATGATGTCACTTTTGATCCCTCGATGGCATATGAAACCTGATGGATGACAGATATAATCGTTTCAACGTCATGTGCCAACAGATAGCGTAGTAGCATAGCTACCAGAATACCACCTTCGTCTATCCTTTAATAGAGTGTTCACAGCCAGAGGCCTCAGAGTGGTGCAGACTTGTGAAGCAAGACTTGAATGACATTAGCCAATCATAGACAGTTTTTGCTGGGACAAATTTAAGGATGTAGAGACTTATCTCATGTGAAAATTACCGAACTATCAGTTTAATAAGTCACGGCTGCAAAATACTAATGCAAATTCTTTGCAGACGAATGGAAAAACTAGTAGAAACCGACCTCGGGGAAGATCAGTTTGGATTCCGTAGAAATATTGGAACACATGAGGCAATACTGACCCTACGACTTATCTTGGATGCTAGATTAAGGAAAGGCAAACCAACGTTTCTAGCATTTGTAGACTTAGAGAAAGCTTTTGACAATGTTGACTGGAATACTCACTTTCAGATTCTGAAGGTGGCATGGGTAAAATACAGGGGACGAAAGGCTATTTACAATTTGTACAGAAACCAAATGGCAGTTATAAGAGTTGGGGGACATGAAAGGGAAGCAGTGGTTGGGAAGTGACTGAGATGGCGTTGTAGCCTCTCCCCGATGTTATTCAATCTGTATATTGAGCAAGCAGTGAAGGAAACAATAGAAGAATTCAGAGTAGGTATTAAAATCCATGGAGAAGAAATAAAAACCTTGAGGTTCGCCGATGGCATTGTAATCCTGTCACAGACAGCAAAGGACTTGGAAGAGCAGTTGAACGGAATGGATAGCGTCTTGGAAGAGGGATATAAGATGAACGTCAACAAAAGCAAAACGAGGATAATGGAATATAGTTGAATTAAGTTAGGAGATGCTGAGGGTATTAGATTAGGAATGAAACACTTAAAGTAGTAAGGGAGTTTTGCTATTTGGGGAGCAAAATAACTGATGATGGTCGAAGTAGAGAGGATATAAAATGTACACTGGCAAAGGAGAGGAAATTGTTTCTGAAGAAGAGAAATTTGTTAACATTGAGTATATATTTAAGTGTCAGGATGTCTTTTCTGAAAGTATTTGTATGGAGTGTAGTCATGTATGGAAGTGAAACATGGACGATAAATAGTTTGGACAAGTAGAGAATAGAGGCTTTCGAAATGTGGTGTTACAGAAGATTGCTGAAGATTAGATGGGTAGATCATATAACTAACAAGGAGGTATTGAATAGGATTGGGGAGAAGAGAAGTTTGTGGCACAACTTGACTAGAAGAAGGGATCGATTGGTAGGACATGTTCTGAGGAATCAAGGGATCACTAATTTAGCATTGGAGGGCAGTGTGGAGGGTAAAAATCGTAGAGGGAGAGCAAGAGATGAATACACCATCAGATTCAGAAGGATGTAGGTTGTGGTAGGTACTGGGAGATGAAGAAACTTGCACAGGATAGAGTAGCATGGAGAGCTGCATCAAACCAGTCTCAACATTGAAGACCACAACAACAACAACAGTTCACCACTTTACTCACGTCTAAAATTACTTTGTTGTGTTATAACCGACACTGCGCTTTCTGTTGCGGTGTACACATTGTTGCATGGTTGCTCTGCACTGCACCCACACCTGGACTGAACAGAAGAAAAAAACAGCACTGGTGCCATCTCAAGGTCAAGCAGACCTGCCAACAGCAGGGGAGCCAAACTTGGAAAGTTGCTGAACCAAACGCCAGAAACTGGAATAGTGTATGTCACTTTGTACAGGTTCTAGGACACATTAACACTAGGGAATCATTTTCAAACACATTGTGAATTTAACACTTCTGTAAAATGGTCTACATTACTGTGAAGTCTGAAGCAACTTTAGCCCATGTCAAAGTGACACCAAAATGGAGATGAAGTGGTTTTAGAATCTGCTAGTTATTTTGCAAGTTCTTTTGATGTGCAACATAGTGTCCAGTATCACAAAATATTGAAAGACAAAATTAACCGTTGGGCAGTAAGCTACAGCTTTATACTACAAACAAGAATATTGTGGAATATGGATTGAGTTGAGTGATGAGTAGGCTGAACTAAATTATATGGGAAAGACTAAGTCCTACTGCAAAATGATACAACAAAGAGATAAAATATTTATCGTCAGGAGGACTTCTTGTAAATTATCAGTTGAACAAGGGTAACAAAATGTTGCTGTTTTCAAATATCCACACTTGAGTAGTTTGTGTAAGAGGCTCATGTTCATAATTTACAGCATCCGTAACATATGACCTAGTCTCTTTGCAAATAGTTCTCGTAGTGCAAGGTGTAACTTGAAAATTAATTGCTCAGATGAAGAAATATGCTACACTTGTATATTTTCTGACTGAAGTTCATTAGTCCCTGTCCTTACCCTTGAAAATTATTTGTTTCTTATGCTCCTGAATGCCTAATCTAGTGACATTCATTGAATTTACTTTGTCCCAGCATCATATTGCCATTTTTTCATGCAGAAATGACTGTGTGGGTCAAAGCAGCCCTGTGTGCAAGTTACACTGACCCACTTTTTTTTATGCTACCAGGACAACAGAAGATGCTTTTTATTTAATAACTTACTTAACGGTACACATCTTCGCCATTACTACAAAAATGTATTTGGAATTTTTTCTCGGTCACTATCCTATGTTTTTTTCTGCATAGCAAAAGAGAGGCAAAAATTGGACTAAATTAATCACAGTTTCAGGTGCATTACATTACGTGTTGGGTAATGCACGTGACAGTTTCTTCCCCATCACATACTACGTACGTAAATGCTTGGAAGTATGCTGATTTTTTTTTTAAAGAAATAAACCGAAATTTCATGTATAACAGCAGTCTATACACGTATGTGCAGTACTGAAGAAACAGACATAAAATACCGATAAATTTAAGAATATCGTCTGTAAACCAACTATTTACATTAGACTAGCAAGTTTCTTATATTTTTAAATTGTCTTGTTTCAGTTAATTGTTTCCCAATTGTCCACCAAAACAAAAGAAAAAAAAGTATGCTTCAGGAAGTGCCCACTACAAACTGAACAAGAATTTGTTTTGTTCTCTCTCTTCTATGAAATCTCCTGCTTTCACCTCGAATTTACAAAGATGCATAACCCGTGGTACCTGTACCAAGCAACAGCAACATATACGATCAATGTGGCTGCAAATATTATGTGATTCGTTTTCATCCAATCACTAATTGCGAGCAGCGGCAAGAGACGGTGTACTATGATTGCCACTTTTTCAAAGGCATCGCGTCGAGCTGACATCTGTCGGCCATAACATGAAACCCTGCAGCACCCAATAGCCTTTTATTTCACTTCACATTAAGGAGTTTAGCAAGAAAATGTTGGAAGGAATAAACATATTTTTGGCTGTATTAGTTAATTATTTTTAGTTCGTTAGTAAAATAGCTTTAAGTAGTCACATGTTCTTACTATTTATGACGAAAATACTTCGTAAACTGTTACAATCTTGGTAATACGGTCTTTATATGAGCGAGCTATGTTAAATGTTGTGCTCTCAAATTCACATACACGCCTTTTGTATGTAATTTTTGGATGGTTCGGATTTTTGTAGTCCGGACCAGTTAAGGATAAATCTCTTTAAGTATATAACATTAATACGACATTCAGAACGTAAGTCAAGTTTACGTCCATCAATAGAATACGAGGGCTTATTATTGCAGAAATAAAAAATTATATACAATGAATTGAAATGCTCAGAAAGACATTACCACTTACTCCAGCATACTTGGCCCTCTTAAGAAATAAGCAGACATCCTTACAGAGGCAGACGAGCTGGCACGGGTCGAACAGTGGGAAAGCTGAGAGCCTGACGTGAAGGCGGACCTGCACATCATACGGACAGACCCACTGACGGCCGTATTTCATTGCGAGCGGCAGTCGTTGGAGCAGGCCTGTTCTCCAGCAGAGTTAACCTGCTGCAAACGTAGCCTCGCACTGGTGCCGAGAGTTGTCGCACGCTCAGTTGTCGGCCACCCGTGCACACCGCATGCTCATGACAGTGTTGCACAAGTATCGACGAGAGTTTGGATGCTCTGCTTACCATGGTTCAATTCACGAGGTGAGTTCATTCTACCCACAGCATCCAGTTCTCTAGTTGTTACTTAGCCACGTACCTTTGCTGACTGTGTCATGTAGTGACTTTGTCCCAATCTGCTGGAAATACTAAAGTGTTGACAAAGGATGCCTTATGTGTGTGACACGCCAGTTACTCCTTCGTGTTTTTCTTTCCCCATTTTCGTAGTGCTCACCTTGACCAACTGTGGACTAAGAGTTTCTGCATTGCTGGCAGGAACAGTTGGGCCTACAGAGGAGCAGCAACAGAAGCACATTCCGAAGCTGGTAATCCAGAAAGTGAATTGGCTTTGCTCCCTTGCTTCACTGGTGGGTGGCCACCCACACATGGACCTACAGTCAGCCTGGTTGATGGGGCTACTTATTGTTATCCTGCAGTGTCGTCTATACCTGGTGCTGCAACAGAACTTCTTTATTTAATAAAACTCATTTTGTAAAGCAGAACTTTTTAATTTTTCTAATCATTTAGGCACATACTTAAAGTTTGCTTTTACACCGTTTTGAAAATCTTATGGACTGGGCGGTTTTTTAGGTTAGAGGGTCTCGAAAAACACAAGAAGGGCTTCAGTCACAAAGGGATTCAGGCTGAACACAGGAAGAACGTATATACAGGCACTATTGGTATAACTGTTGTAAATTGTAGCTGTGTTGGGAAAGTACCACAGCTCCAAGCGCTAATAGAAGGCACTGATGCTCAAATCGTTATAGGCACTGAAAGCTGGCTAAAGCCAGATATAAGCTCAGCCAAAATTTTTGCGAAGAACCTAACAGTGTTCCGAAAGGATAGGCTACACACGGTTGGTGGTGGCGCGTTTGTTGCTGTTAGAAGTAGTTTAACTTGTCACGAAATTGAAGTAGATACTTCCTGTGAGTTAGTATGGGCAGAGGTCATTGTTGGCAACTGGAATAATATAATAATTGGATCCTTTTACCGATCTCCCAAATCAGATAATACAGTTACTAAAAGGTTCAGAGAAAACTTGAGTTTGATTTCAAACACGTACCTGACTCGTACGTTAATAGTCGGTGGTGACCTTTATTTACCCTCGATATGTTGGCGAAAATACATGTTTAATTCCGGAGGTACGCATGAAATATCATCCCAAATTGTGCTAAACACATTCTCTGAAAGTTATTTCGATCAGTTAGTCATGAGCTCACACGAATAGTAAACGGTTGTGAAAACACACTTGACCTCTTAGCAACAAATAATCCTGAGTTAATAACGAGCATCAAAACGGTTACATGGATCAGTGAACACAGGGTTGTTGTAGCGAGATTGAATATTGTAATCCCCAAATTCACGAAAGATATACCTATTCAAAAAGCAGATAAAAATTCACTTGACGCCTTCCTGAGAGACATTCTCCACTCTTTCCAAATTAATAATATAAGTGTAGACCAGATGTGGCTTAAATTCAAAGACATAGTATCGGCTACAGTTGAGAGATCTATATCAAATAAATTAACAAACGACGAAGCTGATCCTCCTTGGTACACAAAACAGGTTAGAACACTGTTGCAGAAAAAATGAATTAAACATGCCAACTTTAGCCGACCGGCGTGGCCGAGCAGTTCTAGGCGCTTCAGTCTGGAACCGCGCGACCGCTACGGTCGCAGGTTCGAATTCTGCCTCGGGCTTGGGTGTGTGTGATGTCCTTAGGTTAGGTTTAAGTAGTTCTAGAGGACTGATGATCTCAGATGTTAAGTCCCATAGTTCTCAGAGACATTTGAACCATGCCAAATTGAAACATCTGCAAAATCCCCAAGATTGGCGATCTTTTACAGAAGCTCGAAATTTAGCGCGGACTTCAATGCAAGATGCCTATAACAGTTTTCACAACTAAACTTTGTCTCGAAACCTGGCAGAAAATCCAAAGAGATTCTGGTCGTATGTGAAGTATGTTAGTGGCATGAAACAATCAATGCCTTCTCTGCACGATAGCGATGGATATACTATCGAAGACAGTGCTGCCAAAGCAGAGCTACTGAACACAGCCTTCCGAAATGCCTTCACAAAAAAAGATGAAGTAAATATTCCAGAACTCTAATCGAGAGCAGCAGCCAACACGAGTAACGCAGAAGTAAATATCCTCGGAGTAGTGAAGCAGCTTAAATCACTTAATAAACGCAAGTCTTCTGGTCCAGACTGTATACCAATTAGCTTCCTTTTGGAGTACGCTGATGCAGTAGCTCCATACTTAACAATTATATACAACCGTTCGTTCGACGAAAGATCCGTACTCAAAGACTGGAAAGTTGCACAGGTCACACCAATATTCAAGAAAGGTAGTAGAAGCAATCCACTAGATTACAGGTCTATATCGTTAACGTCGATATGCAGCATGATTTTAGAACATATATTGTGTTCGATGAAACACAACTAGCTCTTTATTCACATGAAGTGATGAGTGCTATTGACAAGGGATTTCAGATCGATTCCGTATTTCAAGATTTCCAGAAGGCTTTTTGACAGTGTACCACACAAGCAGCTCATAGTGAAATTGCGTGCTTGTGGAGTATCGTTTCAGTTATGTGACTGGATTTGTAATTTCCTGTCAGAGAGGTCACAGTTTGTAGTAACTGACAGAAAGTAATCGAGTAAAACAGAAGTGATTGCTTGCGTTCTCCCGGGTAGTGCTATAGGCCCTTTGCTGTGCTTTATATATATAAACGATTTGGGAGACAAACTGAGCAGCTGTCTTCGGTTGTTTGTAGATGACGCTGTCGTTTATCGACTAATAAAGTCACCAGAAGATAAAAGAAACTGCAAAACGATTTAGAAAAGATATCTGAATGGCGTGATAAGTTGCATTTGACCGTAAATAACGAAATGTGTGAGGTCATCCACGTGAGTGCTAATAGGAACTCGTTAAACTTCGGTTACACGATAAATCAGCCTAATCCAAAAGCCGTAAATTCATCTAAATATCTAGGTATTACAATTACGAAGAACTTAAATTGGAAGGAACCCATAGAAAATGTGGGGACGTCTAACCAAAGACTGCTTTTTATTGGCAGGACACTTAGAAAATGTAACAGACCTACTAAGGAGACTGCCTACACTATCGCGAAATATGGGAGAGAGTGTCACAGAAATGATACAGGATTTGGGATGGACATCATTAAAAGAAAGGCGTTTTTCTTTGCGACGAAATCTTCTCACGAAATTCCAGTCACCAACTTTCTTCTCCTAATGAAAAAATATTTTGTTGACACCGACTTACGTAGTGAGGAACGATCACCGAGATAAAATAAGGGAAATCAGAGCTCGTAAGGAAAGATATAGGGGTTCATTGTTTCCATGCGCTATACGAGATTGGAATACTAGAGAATTGTGAGGGTTTATGTTTATTAATTTATTTATTTATTGAGTCCTTTGATTATGTAGTACAGGGTACAGGATGATATTGGACTTATTACTAAATTCAAAATGATACATATTTAAATAATCATTTTTCAACATGCTACCAATTTCCTAGTTGTAGTTCTTACAATGATACAATGTTACATATTACAGTAGCTTTAGTTCTTAACAGTTATTCTGGTCCAAGTATTCCTTTACTGAGTAGAAACAGTGGTACTGTACATATTCTCAGACAGATCTTTCAAAAGCACTAATATTTTGTAAGCATTTTATACTATTTGATAGTCTATTATAGAGTTTCAATGAACCCTCTGCCAGGCACTTAAATGTGATATGCAGAGTATCCATGCAGGTGTAGATATAGATTAGGTAAGTACGAGAGCTGCACCGTAACTTCATTTGATACACACGCTATTTGGTATGTAGTGGTCTTGGTGGGGTGAGTTGTCTCATTTACAGGTGTTGCTCTCTCATCGGACAGGTGTTGTCCTCTTCCAGGTCAGTAAGGAACAGTGACAAGCAGGAGCGTGCGTTTGCCTAATGCCTGCTTTTCGGAACAATGCTCTGTGACTGCAGACAAGCATGCCTCACGAAATACCTTCAGTGTAGCATCGCTGGGCTGTGTCTGAGATCGTAAATCACTTGTAACACAGGCCACAACTTTCAGACAAACAACAAGTACAACACGACAAAGAAATGGACTCCCTCGGCCAATTAGATTGCATGAGATCGTCGAGGAGTGAGAACTTCACTCTAGCAACACCCACAGCATTCTGCGCATAAACGTGCTTCTGCTGTTGGACATTCTGATTGTTCAGTAAGGTGAATTCGTGATGACTTTCATTAGCATCCATACATGTTGGCAATAGTACAGGACTTCAAATCTCAGAGGAAAACTTGTGAGGACACAACTGCTTTTTTCAGTGACGAAGCCCATTTTCACTTAATCGGAAGTGTCAATTGACAAAATGTGTGCCACTGGGCCGATATCAATCCCCGAGAACTGCATTGGAGGCTGCTGCAGTCATCTAAAGTGTCATTGTGTCGTGCAACTTCCTCAGCTGGGATTGTTGATCCCTGGTTCTTTGAAGAGAATGGGATCACAGCGACAGTGAATTCAAGCCAGTATGTGAACATGATGGAGGAACTTGTTTGTCCTCAACTTGGTGGACATTTCAATCCAACATGGTAGAGCAACAGCTTAGACTTCAAGGGCATCAATGGCTGTTTCAAGGCAACATGTCAAGAAGCGCCTCACCTCAGTAAGGGGCAATTTGGAGTCCATTTATATGAACCGTCCAAGGAGCCTACAATACCTGAAGTCCAACACTCAGGTAGAAATGGCCAACGTACCTGCTGCTGTGCTAGTAAGGTTTATGAGAAATGCCAGGAACAAGATTATTCATTTTGTGGGCAATGGGGAACATCACTTATTTATATGATTTTCAGAACTATGTAAAAGAAAACTTCAGATATGTACCTACACTATTAAAAAGAAAAAAAATCTTATTCATAAAATGGGTTTTATTGTATGTTGAAGTCAGACGGGTACGATGCCACACTCTCTATGACATTGTGCCAAATTTTCAGCCCTCCACTGAGCCCAAGAAGGTTTCCTTTGACAAACGTTGTCAGTTGCTTACACAGTATTTCGGCCATCAAACCCATGTTGTAGCAACGTGGCTGCAGTTGAAATAGGACCACAACTGCCACGGGCAGTCGTATGCAACCTGTATCGCTTATCTGCGAGGCCTCTCGCACAAGTGTCAGTTTGAGTGTCCCCAAGTGCTACCTCTAACACAGACTCGTTAATTCGGGGCATAATTGTTCAGTTAGCTCGTGATCCTGAGGATCAGATTAGGGCGTTGACCTTATCTAACCCTCCTTTAGCTGACATACCATAAATTGCAGAATCACACGAGTTTTTGGCGAGAGGTTGGGACATCCTTCCTGAGAATTGTCAGGTGGCAGAATTAGGTGTGATGGTCAACAGCTCCAGGAGCCCTGTCAGGTACCCTAGATGGTCTCGCCTCCTGCTGTGTCGTCGTGAGTTACCACCACTGATGCCGAGGCAACAGCCCCAGTCTGTCTTTGCCTGTGCTGACGTCGCGTTTTGTGTAGCTCTGGGCATCATAATTTTTGCCTGCAGTGAAAATTGGATCCTCGGCGTCATTAATTTACCATACATATGGCAAGCCAGTGGTCTTGCCCTGATTGCCATTTGTTGCACGTGTGACGAGACTACCGACAAGTTGAGGGCTTTTCGGGGTATGCCATCTGATAGAAACTTTGCCAACTGTCGGTGACATTTGGCGAGCTGCGAGTCCATCTTCAGGGCCCCTGGTGTACACCTCGAAAAATGATGTCACTTTTGATCCCTCGATGGCATATGAAACCTGATGGATGACAGATATAATCGTTTCAATGTCATATGCCAGCAGATAGCGTAGTAGCATAGCTACCAGAATACCACCTTCGTCTATCCTTTAATAGAGTGTTCACAGCCAGAGACCTCAGAGTGGTGCAGACTTGTGAAGCAAGACTTGAATGACTTCAGCCAATGATAGACAGTTTTTGTTGCGACAAATGTAAGGATGTAGAGGCTTATCTCACTAGGGGTAAGATAGATACTGCCTACAGGAAAATTAAAGAGACCTTTCGAGAAAAGAGAACCACTTGTATGAATATCGAGAGCTCAGATGGAAACCCAGTTCTAAGCAAAGAAGGGAAAGCAGAAAGGTGGAAGGAGTATATAGAGGGTCTATACAAGGGCAATGTATTTGAGGACAATATTATGGAAATGGAAGAGGATGTAGATGAAGATTGAATGGGAGATATGATACTAATAGTAAGATGGTGGCTAGTGTAAAAATTCGTTGTGCGTGTCCGAGAAAAAGTGTGAATTTTGCCGTGAAAAAGAAAAATTGTGACAGTTGTAAGGATGAAATTACAAAGCTCAGCGAGCGGGTGTCTAGTTTACAATTTATTATCAGTTCCTTGAAGATGGATATCAAGAAACTTAAAGAAGAAAAAAGTGAAAGGAACATGAAAAACTCGCGCCATGAAAGTACGAATATGTCGGAGAATTGGACGGAAGTGAAGTACAAAAGATGCAAACAGATAATACAAGATACATAAAACGGCGAAAGAAACATAAATATAGTGAACGAAAATTACTTTCAAGCTCTTTCGACTACGGATTGTGAAAGTGAAGTTAACAGTGCGAGTGTACCATGTGGAAAACCAAACGACTTTGTGAATAAGGTAAAACATGGAATATTTCAGCAGCAGTTAAGTAAAAGAACATATGCGAAAGTGCTCACGAAAAATCTTCCACCGCTAAGCTGCTCTACTGAGACAATATCGACATGTGTTAGCAAAAAAGACGGAATAAATAGTGCCAAACAAGACTTCGCTTACTGCAAAGGTAGGCAGGAAACAGGCAATCTCGGAACAGCAAGTACCGGTAATTTTTGAACTGTATGCCGACAGCCAAGGATGAAATAAAGCCGCTGAATTTCTATGTACAAGTAGTCAGAATTTTAGTTTTAACTGTACAATAAAACCAGGAGCAAAATTCAGTGCTGCTACGTCAATGAGTCAATAAAAAATTTCCTCATTGAGCAAAAAGGACTTTTCCATCTTCCTGGCGGGATCAAATGATATAGCTAGGAACGAAAAAAACGATCTCTTAATCTCGCTAAAAAGAAAAGTGTATGAGCTGAGAGGAACAAATGTTATTGTTTTTTCAGTGCTACACCGTTACGACTTGATAGAATGGTCCTGTGTAAATAAAGAAATTGAAACTGCAAATAAAGAGATGCAAAATATTTGCAAGCGGTTTGAAAATGTAACATTTGTGAACATCAGCAATTTAGGGAAAAGATTTCACACAACACATGGTTCCCATCTAAATGTACTAGGAAAAAACGCAACAGTAACAAAAATTTTAGAACTTGTAAATAAAAGCTCAAATGTGCCGTGTGATGATAGAAGAGTCATACCTCTCATGGACAGGAAGAGTGTGTATCCTGTAGAATCCAATGTGAAATCTGCTGTCAGTGAAGCTAAACCTCTCCAAGACAAATGTGAAATTTTATTAATGCAAGTGAACACTCCAAATGTTAATGATTCACAGAAAGGCACAGCAGTTATGGAACAACAAACACCAGAAATAAGTGAAACAGCAGCAGCACCATCATTATCAGCAGAAGCAGCAACAGCAGCAGCAGTAGCAGAACCAACAACGACTGGAGCAGCAACACAGCAATGCTTAAGGAGGAGCCAAAGGAAAAATACATCTGTGTCATTCAGTGATAATTTTTTATGGTTTCAAGCCAAGAACAAAATAAAAATGTGAAAAACCAGCCTGCTAACTCACAGATAAGTCACAACAACATTCTATTTTTAAACATTCAGGGTCTTGAAAATAAAGTTGAAATTCTGGAGGAGTCATTGCCACAGAATAAGTATTCTTTCTTATGTCTATCAGAACATTGGCTTAAACCAGAACAAATACAATACTATGTACCAGAAGGTTATAAATATGGAAACAGTTTTTGCAGATCTCAGTACCGTAATGGTGGTACTGTTATCTATGTTTCAAATGAAATAGAGTGTAGAGCACTAGATCTTAGTTGGGCATGTGTAGAGAAACACTTTGAAATTACTGGGATCATATGTGATATAATGAAACTTATCAAAGTATGTATCTACCATTCCCCTGACTCAGATGATAAAACTTTTTTAGATAATTTAGGCAGTGTACTCTGCTACATAATGAAGTGGAAACAGTATGTAACTGTAATTGGGGGAGACTTTACTTCAAGCATTGATGTAACATGTAACAAACCCAGTGTAAATAAGTTACTGAATATGCTAAGGCAGCACAACTTCAATTATGTAAATTCAGAACCAACAAGACTACAAGCGTGCTTGGATAATGCTTTTGTCAACTGTGCTCGTGATATGTACTCCACCAAGGTAAAGGAATTTGTTTTCTCAGATCACTCCATGTTAACAGTAGAGTTAAGACATTTTATAAAAGGGGATGAGAGCAAGGCTGCACAAAAGTTAACAAAATCTAATACCTTAATACTAACAAAACACAATCTCATAAAACTAACACACCAGCTGAGATAACAAACTGGGACAAATTATTTCTATACAGTGATTCCAGTGGCCAAACAGTTTATGAAACATTCCACAATTACTTAACAGGTATTTTAAAAGCCCATTTTGTTCAAAATAAATACGATAAAACAAGAAAGGGTAAATTTTGGTTCACCAAAGAACTGGAGAATCTAAAAAATAAGCTACTGCTGTTGAAGCACCTTGCCAAAGTAAACAATTCTAATGAAATTAAGGATCTCGAAAAAATCACTAAGAAACTGTATAAGAAAGAGTTGCAATTGGCGAAACTAAGCTACAACACAAATTTCATAAAAAATAGTAAAAACCAATGCAAGACAGCCTGGTCAGGAATTAATACTGTTCAAGGTGAAGTCAGAAACTTTGACAAGACAGTCCCAATTCCAGCAGATACATTCAATAAATATTTCGTAAGCTGTGCTGATGATATCAAAAAGCTGATCAGAAAACTCAATGTAACATGTATAGATTATCTGAAGAGTGCAAACCTAAATCATAATAGGGCCAGATCATCATTGAAACACTTCAAAGAGGTACGCCAACATGAAGTTCTTAAAATAGTCACAGAAATGAAAAATTCATACAGTACAGATATTTTTAATATGTCAAACAATCTGTTGAAAAAAATCATACATTACATTGCAGCACCATTAACATATTCTATAAACCTGTCTCTCATAGAAGGGTTTTTTCCTGATCCTCTCAAACTATCCAAGGTAACTCTAGTCTTTAAGAAGGGTGTCAAATCAGACCCTGCAAACTACAGACCAATTTCGCTAATTCCAGTACTAGGAAAAGTCTTTGAAGGCATAATATATAAGCAGATGTATGAGTACCTAGAACTAAATGCTATGTTAAGTGCATCACACTTTTGTTACAGAAGAGGAAGGTCAGCTATACATGCCATAGAGCTCTTAGTCAGAGACATTCTAGCAGCATTTGAGGTCCATGCGCACGCACAGGTAACCTTATGTGATCTGAGCCAAGCTTCTGACTGTGTTGACCACTCACTTCTGCTCTCTAAACTTGAGTACTAGGGAATATGTGATAAAAGTTTAAAACTCATCAAATCATACCTCAATAAAAGGAACCAGGTGGTGAGTTCAGGAAGTCATCTATCAAACATACTCGAGGTTCAACATGGAGTGCCACAGGGGTCTAAATTGGGACCACTTGTTTTCCTTGTACACATAAATGACTTACCAGGAAATATAGATGTAAAGACATATATGTATGCAGATGACACAACTTTTCTATCTGTAAACCATGTACTTGATAACCTTGTAAGTGATATGAAATTGGCAAAAGAAAATGCAACATCATGGTTTAATGCCAATGGTCTGCTATTAAATGAGGAAAAGATCCAGAATATGTGGTTCAGTCTATCAAAGACTACAAAAATAGAAAAACAAAAGGCAAAGTTTTTAGGTTATGTACTTGACAACAGTCTAACATGGAACTCTCATGTTGATAACACAGTGGTTAGGTTGTCAAGAGTTATATATTTGTTGAAGAGACTGATGTGTTGTGTGACATTTGAGTATGTAAGGACAGCGTACTTTGCCTTTTTTCAATCTGTTTTAAGGTATGGGTTAATACTCTGGGGAAACAGCAGAAAAATAAATGAAATTTTGGTGACCCAGAAGAAAGCAATCAGAGTAATGGCTAAGGTAGATAATAGAACACATTGTAAACCATTGTTCATTAAATATAGAATTTTAACAGTAATTAATTTATATATTCTTGACAGTGTTAACTACATACTTGCTGAACTACCTAATTTAAGTGTAACAAATGAAAGGCATGGCTACTATACAAGAACGTGTACTTCTCTGCTGTTGCCACAAAATAGATTAGCTAAAACTAACAATAGTCTTAAGTATATGGCAATTAAAATATGTAACAAATTGTCTAAAAATGGATCAATCAAGCCTGTCAAATTATTTAAAGACAATGTTTATAACTTCTTGTTAACTAATCCATTCTATTCATTAGAAGAATTTTTAGAAATGCCCAATATCAACTTAAATATGTAAAAATTTATTTTGTAAAATTAATAGAACTGATGAAGTCTATTGCATGTAACAATGCTGAATGACTAATAAGGAATCTGAATTTGCGTGAAGAGTTTGACAGAGCACTGAAAGACCTGAGTCGAAACAAGGCTCCAGGAGTAGATAACATTCCATTAGAACTTCTGACAGCCTTGGGAGAGCCAGTCCTGATAAAACTCTACCATCTGGTGAGCAAGATATATGAGACAGGCGAAATACCCTCATACTTCAAGAAGAATATAATAATTCCAATCCCAAAGAAAGCAGGTGTTGACAGATGTGAAAATTACCGAACTATCAGTTTAATAAGTCACGGCTGCAAAATTCTAATGCAAATTCTCTACAGACGAATGAAAAAAAAAAAAAACAGTAGAAACCAACCTCGGGAAAGATCAGTTTGGATTCCGTAGAAATATTGGAACACATGAGGCAATACTGACCCTACGATTTATCTTGGAAGCTGGATTAAGGAAAGGCAAACCAACGTTTCTAGCATTTGTAGACTTAGAGAAAGCTTTTGACAATGTTGACTGGAATACTCTCTTTAAGATTCTGAAGGTGGCAGGGGTAAAATACACGGAACGAATGGCTATTTACAATTTGTACAGAAACCAAATGGCAGTTATAAGAGTTGAGGGACTTGAAAGGGAAGCAGTGGTTGGGAAGGGAGTGAGACAGGGTTGTAGCCTCTCCCCGATGTTATTCAATCTCTGTATTGAGCAAGCAGTGAAGGAAACAAAAGAAAAATTCGGAGTAGGTATTAAAATCCATGGAGAAGAAATAAAAACCTTGAGGTTCGCCGATGACACTGTAATTCTGTCAGAGACAGCAAAGGGCTTGGAAGAGCAGTTGAACGGAATGGATAGCGTCTTGAAAGGGGGATATAAGATGAACATCAACAAAAGCATAACGAGGATAATGGAATGTAGTTGAATTAAGTTAGGAGATGCTGAGGGTATTAGATTAGGAAATGAAACACTTAAAGCAGTAAAGGAGTTTTGCTATTTGGGGAGCAAAATAACTGATGATGATCGAAGTAGAGAGGATATAAAATGCAGACTGGCAATGGCGAGGAAGTTGTTTCTGAAGAAGAGAAATTTGTTAACACTGAGTACGATAAATAGTTTGGACAAGAAGAGAATATAAGCTTTCGAAATGTGGTGTTACAGAAGAATGCTGAAGATTAGATGGGTAGATCACATAACTAACGAGGTAGTATTGAATAGGATTGGGGAGAAGAGAAGTTTGTGGCACAACTTGACTAGAAGAAGGGATCGATTGGTAGGACATTTTCTGAGGCATCAAGGGATCACTAATTTAGCATTGGAGCGCAGCGTGGAGGGTAAAAATCATAGAGGGAGACCAAGAGATGAATAGACCATCAGATTCAGAAGGATGTAGGTTGCGGTAGGTACTGGGAGTATTGATTGAGGTGAGTGATGAGTATGCTGAAGTAAATTATATGGGAAAGACTAAGTCCTACTGCAAATTGATACAACAAAGAGATAAACTATTTATCGTCAGGAGGACTTGGTGTAAATTATCATTTGAACAAGGGTAACAAAATGTGGCTATTTTCAAATATCCACATTTGAGTAGTTTGTGTAAAAAGCCTCATGTTCATATTTTTCAGTATCCGTAACATATGAACTAGTCTCCTTGCAAATAGTTCTCACAGTGCGAGGTGTAACTTGAAAATTAATTGGTCAGATGAAGAAATATGCTACACTTGTATATTTTCTGATTGAAGTTCATTACTCCCTGTCCTTACCCTTGAAAATTATTTGTTTCTCATGGTCCTGAATGTCTAATCTAGTGACATTCATTGAATTTACTTTGTCCCAACATCATATTGCCATTTTTTCATGCAGAAATGACTGTGTGGGTCAAAGCAGTCCTGTGTGCAAGTTACACTGACCCACTTTTTTTATGATACCAGGACAACAGATGTGATGCTTTTTGTTTAATAACTTACTTAACGGTACATGTCTTCGCCAATACTACAAAAACGTATTTGGAATTTTTTCCCTGTCACTATCCTTTGTTTTTTCGCATAGCAAAAGAGAGGCAAAAATTAATTGGAGTAAATTAATCACAGTTTCAGGTGCACTACATTACGTGTTGGGTAATGCACATGGCAGTTTCTCCCCCATCGCATACTACGTACATAAATGCTTGGAAGTAAGCTTTTGTTTTTTATTTTAAAAAATAAATAAACCGAAATTTCATGTATAACAGCAGTCTATACACATATGTGCAGTACTGAAGAAACAGACATAAAATACCGATAAATTTAAAAATATCGTCTGTAAACCAACTATTTACATTAGATTTCCAAGTTTCTTATATTTTTAAATTGTCTTGTTTCAGTTCCTTGTTTCCTATAATTGTCCACTAAACCAAAAGAAAAAAAAGCATGCTTCAGGACGTGCCCACTACAAACTGAAACGAGAATTTGGTTTGTTCTCTCTCTTCTATGAAGTCTCCTGCTTTCACCTCGAATTTACAAAGATGCATAACCCGTGGTACCTGTACCAAGCAACAGCAACATATACGATCAATGTGGCTGCAAATATTATGTGATTCGTTTTCATCCAATCACTAATTGTGAGCAGCAGCAAGAGATGGTGTACAATGATTGCCATCTTTCCCAAGGCATCGCGTCGAGCTGACATCTGTTGGCCATAACATGGAGAAGCTTCGTTGTCACTCAAAATCGTAACAGCATGTCGTCGTGGCTGTTTATTTGGTGGCATCAAAGGTGTCGTAAAGTTAAAAACTGATGGCACGTTTCTTCCACGTTCCAGGGCTCACTACATAATCATCTTGTCGGAAAATGTTTCCGCAAGGAAAACTGCAAGACGTAGGATTAAAATCTTTCCACTTCACGGAAGTAATCCTCCGCCCCATCCTTTGTTATGCCAGCATCGCTTGGATTTCCGCCCCTCCCCGGTTCTATAAAGCCCTCCAAATCCTCGAACGCCATGTACTCCGCCTCGCCTTCTACATCCGCCTTCCGTCCCCCACGCGCCTCCTCTATGACCTCATCCCCTTCCCCCACCTTCTCCTTTTCCTTGAACACATCCGCACACTATATATTGTCCGCCGCCTTGATCCCCCTCACCCCCTGGTGTCTCCCTTCCTCTCCACTCCCAACCAGTTGCCGCGCCTTTACCATTGTGTCCCTCCCTCTCTCCATCTCCACACCCTCCGTCTCCTTTCCCAACACAACTTCCACCGTCTACCCCTCCCGGATGATGAGCTTCGCCCTGACATCTACCCTTCCTACCAACTCTAACCCCCTCTTCCTGCCTCCTCCTCAGGGCTCCTTCTCCCCCCCCCCCTCCCTCCTTCTGAGCAGATTCCCCCTCCTACTCCCCCTCCATCTCTTGTGCCTTCTTTCAGTGTCTCTGCGCTCCCTCCTGCCCTGTCTTCCCTTTTCCTCTCCCACCCCACGTGTCACCTGCCTCTTCGTGAACCCACGGTTGCCCCTCCTCTCTTCATCCCGCCGCTTCCCCAGCTGCCCCATGCTCTCCCCTCCTTTCCCATCCTCTCTGACCTTTCCCTCGGCAGGTCCCACCTGGTAGTTTTATTCTTCGTCGTGTGTGCTCCAAGTGGGTTTTAAGTGTGTTGTTTCGGAGTGTTTCTAATACTGTGGCCAACTTTTAACCTGTGCATGTGCATCCAGTGTCTTATCTGTGTTTTAAGAATCGCCAACTGTGTTTTTTAACTTTCTGGTGACTTTTTTAACTGTCCCCAATGAACGTCTACGTGTCAGTGTATTTTAACCTCCATTTTCTGCCCTTACTCTGTTTTATGTTCCCCTTTTTATCTCCTTATGTATGTATTATTTTATTCTTGTTTTAGTTGTCATGTCACTCGGCTGAAGAGCGGCGGATTGTGCTGCTGACAGCCCTCCCCTGCCCATATGGGGCAGGGGCATGAAATCACAATAAAGGAAAAAAAAAAAAAAAAAAAATTCAGTGTAACATCACATCTAGAGGGTTGGATCCCCTCCTTCGAAAGCGGTCAGATTGCAAAGCCGGGGCTACTCTCAGGGTTGAATCTCCGTATTCGAAGATTGTGTTTGTCTGTCTGTCTGTCTGTCTGTCTGCCCGCCCGCTGCTTGCTGCTTGCTGCTACCGCCGTTCGTCCGTCCGTCCGTCCGTCCGTCCGTCCGTCCGTCCGTCCGTCCGTCCGTCCGCCTGCTCGCTGTCCATCGCCGTCGTCGTCACTGCCGCCGCCGCCGCCGCCTGCTGCACGTCCGTCTGTCCGTCGCCGTTCATCTGCAATGAGTACTCCCACCTCTACCGTCATCTACACCTCCCCCTCCCCCTCTCCCACAGTCACTTCCTGGAGTGCCGCCCCTGGCCTCCCTCCTTTCACCTCCCCTTCCCTTCCCCCACTTACCCATCCCCCTATCTCCTCCCCTGCTGTATACCCGCACCTCTACACACTTCCTCCAGCCTCTACACCCTCAACAGCTCCCACTCCTACCCCCGCCCTCACGTACGCCTCTGTTGCCGCCTCTGCTGCCGCCCCTCAGGTGGTTGTCTTCCCGTCTCTCGCCGACCCCGTCGCTTCGTCTTCTACATCACCCGCACGCATCACTACGCGCCGAGCCACCATCGCCACCACTGAACCAGCTGCTTCTCCCGGTGCCTCCACTATGCCACTGGGATCTGCCACCCGCCACCTCCGTCTCCTCCCCATCCCTCTCCCCTCCTCCCAGCCTCCTGTCTCCAAAAAACCCCAAAAGCGCGTCCTTCCTGACTCTGCTCCCGCCACTTCCCACAAAAAATCAACACCACCTCCCCCTCCCCCTGCCGTCACCATGGACACCACCCCTCCTCCTGCCAACCATCCCTTGGCCCCCACCCTCCACACCTTTGTCCTGTCAACTCCCGATCCTAAGTTCCTCGACGCTCGTACCCTCACCAAGGAAATACGAAAGTACTTGCCTGGTGTTCCCATCTCCCAAGTCATTCCCCGCAGGGACTCAGTCCTTATCAAGTCCCCGTCCCCATCCTTTCACACAGACCTCCTGCAAAAACTCCCACGAGTTATGTTTGGCCCTCACGCCTCTCTGACACCCTTCCTTTCCGGTTCCACTCCTCGTCAGCCCCAGCCTCCCCGTCGCCCCCCCCCCCCGCACCTACACCACTGTGATCACCAAGCTCAGCCCGGTGATCACAGAGGATGAGGTGTTGGTAGAACTGAACTCCCACCCGGACTTGGAAATCCGCTCGGCCCGCCGTATCCAGAATGCCTCTGGTCCCACCTACCTCATGCGGGTATTCTCTGAGTCCGCCCCGTCCATAGACCATCTCCTCACCCAGGGTGCCCTGATATACCACCGTCGCCACCCTGTTGAATCCTCCAAATCCCCTCCCCAATCCTACCGTTGCCAGCGGTGCCTGATGTACAATGACCACCTGACTCCCAACTGCAAAAACCCGCCACCTGTCCCCATTGCAAGGCCTCCCACTTTCTTCAGAACTGCCCCAACCTCGATGCTCCTCCTGCCTGTAATACCTGCAATGGCCCCCATCCCACTTACTCCCACAAGTGTAAAGCTAAACCCCCTCCAGCCACCCCTGAACTTACAGTCCCAGTTCGTCCCGTTGATCCCCCTGTCCATCCCAACAATTCCCTCCGTCCACCCCCCACAGCCGAGGACGTCATCCGGTTCATTACCGTTGTCCTCCAAAACATTCACCCTTTTCAGCGCCCCCACACCTTCCACCAAATATCCCTTGCTGCTCGCTCCGTTTTCCACCTGAACACCTTCGCCACTTACTCCCACAACCGAGCCCACTTCACCTTCACCCGCCTCGACACCCTAGTTTAAGTCTCTTCCCTTCCCTCTCTTCCCCCCCTCCTTCCCGTTATGTTTCTTGCACTGTCTCTGCCATGGCTAGCAGAGGCTACAAATATTTTGGGTCTCCTACTCACTAACTGACTCTCAGGAGCAAAGTTTTGCATGTTCATTGCTGCACCCTTAGATTGATTTCCTTTTAAAACTGCATTCTTTGTTGTGGTATGCACACTGTAATGTGAATAGTGCTTTCTGTTGGACACCTCGAATCTGTAGTTTTTACACATTTCTTTCTTGGCTGATTCTCGCTTCTGGAATTTGTTTATTAATACACATATAATTCTTTTTGAATACTTGACAATCACTGCATTTCCAGCTTTTCACTCTATCTGTCGCATTTACACACGAGTTATGGAATTTCCTCTTACACTTTGCACAACTGACACCTTTTCTTGCTGTTTTGTTACAGGAACACGGTTTGTTCCACATATCCTCACTTATTTCCTAAATCGTATTCAAATTTTCCGAACTGTTTGTGGCCAACGTGCGCGAGTTAGTTACAAAACACAGTAAGTCCCTATTCTTTCGACAGAGCTCCATACTTTTAGTTACACTCAAAGAACAATTACTAATCCACATGTGCACACCATAATATGTTTGGATTAAGTCTGTTTCTTCAGGGGATATTCACCTAAATATTGAGTAAAGAATTCAGTGCTAAGCTGTCTTCAGCTACATTTGCTGTGGAAGTACCCGGCTCACAGTTGAGGCCAATTCAGCAGGTGTCTTGTAATATGGTAGCAAAATTTCCCGCCTACCAAAATAGTAATTTAACACTCACTCCAAAAAGTGTTAAAATTCTTCTTGCACTTGCATAACTTTTAAATGTATTGTAATATCACAATTATGACCTGAAATCAATTTTTAACAAATTGAAAAAAGCTGCTGAATTGTATACTTCACTGCTGTGTAACTAAAGAAGCATTTTCCTTTTTTATTGTTTGTTGTAAAATGTTAGCTATTGCCACTGTGTGTTCTGTCATTGGATATTCCACAGTTTAAATATTACAGCTGAGATTCTGGTGAAGCAAAACTTTCAATATGCCGTCACTGCAAATCAGATTAAAACTATCCCTAGTAACAAATCTCTCTTCCTGTACCCAACAAATGAACAGGAAATGGTAAAAACAATAGGGGAGTTAGAATCAAAATTTTCCTCTGGTACTGACAACATACCAGACCATATCATTATAAAATGTGCACCCTTAGTAACTAGGTCCATGGCAGACATACGCAATAGTTCCTTTTCTCAGGGAATCTTCCCAGAAAGGTTAAAAATAGCTAAAGTGAAGCCATTGTACAAAAAGGGTGAAAAAGCAGATATAACAAATAATAGGCTGGTCTCTCTACTATGTGTTTTTTCTAAAATAATTGAAAAAATCTTTTATAAAAGACTCGTACATGTCATTGAAAAAAAAATTTTTTTCTCAGCTACACAGCACAGTTTCCGAAAATGTAAATCCACTGAGACAGCTGTTATCGATTTCTTAAATGAAGCTTTAAATGCATTAGATAAAAAAGAACACATAGCAGCAATATTCCTAGATCTTTCAAAAACATTTGACATTATTAACCATGGTCTATTGCTTAGAAAGCTAGAAAATGTTGGTGTCAGAGGCCCAGCCTGTGAGTGGGTAAAGTCATATCTACAAAACAAGACACCAAATAGTTGAAGTCTTGTACAAAGAAGGAAAAACTTTAACTTCCTATCAATCAGAAAAAACAATGTGTTAAATTTGGTGTTAAATACGGTGTGCCACAGGGTTCTGTACTGGGCCCAGTCTTGTTCTTGCTGTTTGTAAATCACCTAGAACCATCCATCCCTAACTATAAGTGCATTAAATATGCCAATGATACAAATATACTTATCAAAGGAAAGACCCCAAAAGAGCTCCAAAATGAAATAAAAAAGAGCACTTCACAGGTATCCGAATGGTTCGCAGTGAACAACTTAATAATAAACACACATAAAACAAACACTGTGCATCCACACACAGTGCAGAATAAACAGCCTTTAACTGCAACCACAGAACTGTTAGGCAAAAGACTTGAAATTGTAAATAGGACCAAATTTCTTGGAGTTTGGATCCAAGATTACCTAAGATGGCAGAAATACACACAACACCTATGTAGTAAATTAAATATCATTTGTTATAGTATAAAAATTCTTGCTGGATGCACATCAATGCAAGCCATAAAAAATGTGTACTATGCCCAAGCAGAATCACTACTAACATATGGTTTAATTTGCTGGAGAAATTCACCACCCAGCGCAAGCTGTTTTATTGCACAAACGAGTATTATAACAGCCTATGAAGTCTCAGCACCTCGATCTTCATGCAAACCCTGATTTAAAAAGCTTCATATTCTTCCATTACCATGACTATATATCCTAGAAACAAAATGTTTGTAAGGAAAATCGTACATCAAAATAGCAGGATTGCTCCAAAAAACCAAAATATCCATTCATACAACACAAGGAATAATCAAGATTTACATATGCAGCTTTCACATACAACACTAAAACAAAAAGGACCCTTGCAAGCAGGAAGAAAACTGTATAACAAACTACCTAAAAAAATTAAGGTAATAACTGACATGCATAAATTCAAAACTGCAGTGAGTGGCTGACTGCTACAGAATTGCCACTATAGTGTTGATGAATTTTTATCTACATTGTAAATATGTGAAAAATTTAAATAGTTTATACAATTAAGGCCAAAATAAGAAACGTGTACATGTAGATTTATCTGTGTATTATATGTGGTCTATTACATATATGTGTGTGTCTGTATAATGAATGCCAAAAGTATGAAATGTGTGCATATAAAATTTATTTGTGTATTTGTGAAATGTTATTTCCATATGTTAGAGTTATATTGCTATATACTGAAAACCATATAACAGTTTTTCTGGTAAACTTTATTGCAAATTACTTGACTTGTCCTATATCATTATGTACCCCTGTTCAGTGTATGATTCACAGGACCAATAAATATAGAATACAAATAATCAGATACTGAAACTGGAGTGGTAACTGTGGGCAAACAGCATCAGGGTCTGCTCTGGCTGTTGGCAGTCACCGTGTGAAATATAACATTATGGGAGTAAATAAGTTAAACGTACTATTGTATTCTTTTATTTCTAAAATGTGAAGATGTGTATCCAAATAACATACCAAAATTTTTGGAGGTCTCTAAATGATTCACTAGAACAATGAAACAGCAAGGTAATATTTCATACCAAATACATGATTTTTATCCACTTTGAGTAAATATTCATCAATCCATTTTCACTAAAAATATATCTTATATCTCATTATGGTTCAATATATTATACAGCTTCAGAAATTGTACATTATGATTTTTGAATTGATATACAGGAAGACAAAATCTATTGCATATCAAAATTCAGCACTTTGATTTGACTTTTCATTAAATTACATGTGTAAATTAAACATTGAAACCACACAAATGAATAACTATATCCTTCAGGTATTTGAGAAAATAAATGGATGATAAGGCAATTATTTACTGTACTGATAAAAATGGAAGTGATAGATATCATACAATCTTACAAGTTTTCTATTGAAGGAAAACAGGAGACAACACACTGAAATTAAAGAGGTTCCACTGCACCCCTCACTATCTCGATTGTTGGCTGGTAATGGTCTGGGGTAGGGAGGGAAAGAGTGAGGGGAAACTGGAGAATGTGAGGTCATGTACAAAGCCATGCAAATTTATTTTTCTATAATAGAAGTACCATTGCCCTGTAGGGATTAGAATAATGATAGTCATTTATCTTGATATGTGTTAATTTGTTACTGAACTTTTGCAGACTTGTAACTTTCTATAGAGTTAACACACACCTCTACAGACTTTGAGTTTTTTTTTTATATCTAACCACAATCACTGAAAGTTGCAAATGTGAAAAAAGTCAGATGTTTTAATCGAAAATATGTACCTTTTATTGTTTATATAGAATGAACCATTAATATGTGTGTTCATCACGTCACTTACAGAATTGACCAAATACCCGCTTCCAACCCATCTGTTCTAAAATAGTCATCTGGAAATTAAATAAGTTGT
Organism: Schistocerca piceifrons; assembly: GCF_021461385.2. Classification (NCBI taxonomy): domain Eukaryota; kingdom Metazoa; phylum Arthropoda; class Insecta; order Orthoptera; family Acrididae; genus Schistocerca; species Schistocerca piceifrons. The sequence goes on from NC_060148.1 coordinate 59,467,630, forward strand.
GTCAACATTTGCTCTCATAGAAGCTACCACTATCAGAACAGCTGCTGACTTTCCAGGTAGTAATGAATTATTGGATGGTGCTCTATAGTGATTTACATATACCAGTATATGGTTGCTCACCTTATCGGATCTTAGCTGTTTCTTGCCGATGCTGTGATTGATCTGTTTAGTCTGTGGAGGACCAAATAGGTAGCATAAAATGTCTGCTTCAAGTATATAATAAATGCATTATTTCCTTAACACATTCCGTAAACCATCATGTATAACTGTAGAGAGAATCTAAACATTGCCATTGTTTACGAGAAATAGCATTTGTTGTCAAGTACGCAGCTCGTACTAGGTAAAAGAAAAAAACAATAAACTGTTAAGCATAGTGCTGTGCTAAGGCCATTAATTTTTATTTCCTGGGATACATAAAGAGTCCAGTGCAGTTATAATGAAATATTGGTTTACCAAGAGCTGTTACTTACATTAGAAATAGATAAGTGAGCTAGCTTATGCCTTACGGGAAGTTAATTAATGCCTTTTCCAGTCTTCTCAGTTAATTATTAAACAAATTTTCAGAAGGAGCAGCCTTTGTTATACATTTAAGTGGTGATTCTTTGGCTACACACAGGTCAGCTTTCTAACTTGTGTATTAATAACGGTTTCTATGACCATACAAATGGATTTGGATCGTGCAAAAATGGCTTTAAATGATCATGAAAAAAAAACCTCCAAGGGCACCATAAAATTCTTTAAAAAACTGTTCTTCCAGTGTTCATTATACCACAGTCAAATTGGAAAGAATACTTGAGTGTTGAACCTGAATAATGAAATGCAGTGTCCTCACACAAAAACTTTATATGGATGTAAGAAGAATGGGTAAATCACTTGACTGAACAAGCTACAAGGCAGTTTGCTATGGAGTGCACAGCTCTTTCAGCAGGAAGAAACAAGAGCAAATTACACAAGCTGTGTTACGAAGAGTGCTGTTATAAACCTTTCACATTATTTCCACTTTCCTGCAAATTTAACTGAATCCAGTGATCTGGTCTTGTAACAATAGCCAAAACGGCCTTGCTGTGCTGGTACTGCGAACGGCTGAAAGCAAGGGGAAACTACGGCCGTGATTTTTCCCGAGGGCATGCAGCTTTACTGTATGATTAAATGATGATGGCGTCCTCTTGGGTAAAATATTCCGGAGGTAAAATAGTCCCCCATTCGGATCTCCGGGCGGGGACTACTCAAGAGGATGTCGTTATCAGGAGAAAGAAAACTGGTGTTCTACGGATCGGAGGGTGGAATGTCAGATCCCTTAATCGGGCAGGTAGGTTAGAAAATTTAAAAAGGGAAATGGATAGGTTAAAGTTAGATATAGTGGGAATTAGTGAAGTTCGGTGGCAGGAGGAACAAGACTTCTGGTCAGGTGACTACAGGGTTATAAACACAAAGTCAAATAAGGGTAATGAAGGAGTAGGTTTAATAATGAATAGGAAAATAGGAGTGCGGGTAAGCTACTACAAACAGCATAGTGAACGCATTATTGTGGCCAAGATAGATACGAAGCCCACACCTACTACAGTAGTACAAGTTTATATGCCAACTAGCTCTGCAGATGATGAAGAAATTGAAGAAATGTATGGTGAAATAAAAGAAATTATTCAGATAGTGAAGGGAGACGAAAATTTAATAGTCATGGGTGACTGGAATTCGAGTGTAGGAAAAGGGAGAGAAGGAAACGTAGTAGGTGAATATGGATTGGGGCTAAGAAATGAAAGAGGGAGCTGCCTGGTAGAATTTTGCACAGAGCACAACTTAATCATAGCTAACACTTGGTTTAAGAATCATGATAGAAGGTTGTATACATGGAAGAACCCTGGAGATACTAAAAGGTATCAGATAGATTATATAATGGTAAGACAGAGATTTAGGAACCAGGTTTTAAATTGTAAGACATTTTCAGGGGCAGATGTGGAATCTGACCACAATCTATTGGTTATAAACTGTAGATTAAAACTAAAGAGACTGAACAAAGGTGGGAATTTAAGGAGATGGGACCTGGATAAACTGACTAAACCAGAGGGTGTACAGAGTTTTGGGGAGAGCATACGGGAACAATTGACAGGAATGGGGGAAGGAAATACAGTAGAAAAGAATGGGTAGCTCTGAGGGATGAAGTAGTGAAGGCAGCAGAGGATCAAGTAGGTAAAAAGACGAGGACTAGCAGAAATCCTTGGGTAACAGAAGAAATATTGAATTTAATTGATGAAAGGAGAAAATATATAAATGCAGTAAATGAAATAGGCGAAAAGGAATACAAACGTCTCAAAAATGAGATTGACAGGAAGTGAAAAATGGCTAAGATGGGATGTAGGCTAGAGGACAAATGTAAGGATGTAGAGGCGTATATTACTAGGGGTGAGATAGATACTGCCTACCAGAAAATTAGAGAGACCTTGGGAGAAAAGAGAACCACCTGCATTGAATATCAAGAGCTCAGATGGAAACCCAGTTCTAAGCAAAGAAGGGAAAGAGGATGTAGATGAAGATGAAATGGGAGATAGAATACTGCGTGAGAAATATTTTATTAACTGTTCCAGGTAAAAAAAAGTATTTCTTTAGACAAATGCAGGGACATTTCCCCATCCCCTTTTTTGGTTCTGCCTTTGCTGTCAAGAGTGTGTGCTCTAGGCATGGTGTTTTGGGGCCAAAATATTACAAAAGCAAAGAGATTGGTGTGCCTGAGCACTTGGTAATACTGTGCTGTATTAAGATATACTAACTTTCCATAAAACAAGTTTGTTACATGGAAAGTGTACTAAATATAATTTGTAGTAGTTCTTTATCCTTTTAGGAAGAACATGTGTATCTTCAGAAGAGATTGCGAATCTTGGGTACAAAGAAAAGCAATTGCCCAGCTACTCTAAACATGAAGTTAAGCAGTTAGTAAATAAACACAGGGATACCAAGGCAAAAGTGAGTATCCAGTCTGGGTTCTGCTTGGAGAAAATTTTAATGACCAGTTGACAGTATGCTTAAAAATTACTTGTTTTTAATACTCTTAATTAAATAATTGATAAATTTGTTTTGTCCTACAGGTTCTTGCAAGGCTACACAAGGATTTAGCATAGCCAATCCCACCAAATAGTTACTTGTATTAGTACTTAATTGTTTCCCAAGCAAGCACACACACACACACATGGTACCAAACATGTTGTGGCAAGTTGGTACATACGTCCTTCATACGTAAATGAAATAAAAAAAATTCGTACTCAATGGAAAGACATCTCACAGTCATTAAGTTGGCTCTAGATAGATTTGTTGATAAATTTTGCTGGGACACACATACTGGGTCAAATGAATATTACATTTTACTGCACTGAGAAAGCAATTTGCAGTCAAATATATCAGACTTTGTACGGTACAAAGAAAGATTTGTTTGATGAGACTAGACTGCAGAATTAGGTTGATGAGTGGGATAAGGAATTGAGCAATCACATGATTCATTATAGACATTGTACGGGTGCCAATGGAGAAGTGAAACCATTACTTTTTTGCCATCAGAGGTGTTGGCAAAGAGATCTTTTGAAGTATGGGGATAATTGTTAGACGCTACATACAAACCAACAACATATGATATTCTTTTATTTTTTGTAGCTGTGAAGTGTCATGTGGACTATTTGGTTGTCTCTTTTTTTCATTTAGGTTCACAATCCAAGTTCCATCCATCAAGTGTTAGACATTTTCAAGGACTGGAACCAGGGATTGGAATCCCCTCTACTGGGTTACTGATTTACAGAGTCCATTGGAAACAGGCATAGGGAAGATGGTTGGAAAAAAATGTAATCTTTATGACATTTCTAGATATATGGCAAGAAACTGCAGAATCGTCAACAGAGGGAGGATTTAGAGATCGTATAGGAGAGTTGCGAATGCATGAGGTTTTTCAGAGAAACTAGCATGTGTGGCCATACTTTAAACAACAGTGGCTATTGGTATGTGAAAGATGGGTGGAATTGTTTGAAGACAAGGGCAGGTCTGTAACGACTGACACTACAAATAGGGTTGAAGCTATGAACAAGATTATAAAACATTTTTTCCTAATACACAATACAGACAAGACTTTAACATGGGTTACTAAGGTTACAGTAAACCAGTTTCTTCCAAGCCTAATTAGAAAGTCCTGTCTGCTGCAGGAATTCAGCCATCAAATCATATAACAAAGATGTTCCACTGTTTTGGCATAAAAAAAAATGAACAAGTCTGTGAAACAGGTCACGCAGCGACATGCCTCAGCAAAAGTTGTGTTAACTGTAAGATCACTGAGTAGGAGATCAGATAGTTAATTTTGTGTGGAGAGTGCATTGTCCAAAAACTGTAATTATTTTGTTAATCTTAGATATCCCAGATTCCACATGTGAAGATTTTCAGTGATATAAATACCCATACAAGCATTTCTGTGCAACCTTAATTTTTTATCCAGAGTGTAGTTTTGATAAAACGCCAGAAACCTATAAGAACAGCCCCATATTCTGTCTTGATGAAATGTATGGGGTAGGCTTCAGAAGTGGCTGTACAGTAATTTGATATGAAGGCAGAAGCAGTGATGAAGTAGTTGAGGAAGCTGTTGAAGCAGCTGAGGAGGCTGTCGAGGTTGAGGAGGCTGTCGAGGTCGAGGAGGCTGTCGAAGCCACAAATATAGATGGTCTCGTTGAAACCCCGAATATTCCTTTGCAGCAAGGGAGTTGTGCAAACAGATTTACAATCTACAACTGCAGCAACAGTGAAACACTACAAAAAGTTCTTGAATCACTCAGAAACTTGGTGCAAGATTTGCAATTAGCAAACTCTGATGTTGGTTGTCTCCTGTTAGCAGTGCCATCAAGTTCCAAGAATAGAGAAGAAAGATCCCAAAACCCATACAGGACCTGGATTCAAACACATCATAACTTTCCATTTGAAGGGTAAGAAATGAAAGTTTATTTGTATTTTAGATAACTCTAAGTCTATGTAAAATACAAATGACCTCCATCATTTCTGATCCTTGAGATGGAATGCTATGAGGTCTTTATGTTGGGCTCTGATTTTAAACTTTGTTGCACATTTGAATTTCAAAGTAGCAGTAGATAAAATAATATATATAGGATAGTTGCTAATCTCCATAAAGTGGAGATGCTCAGTTGCAGAAAGGTCCAACAAAAACTGTCGGGAAGTTAGCTTTTGGCCAACAGGGTTCTTTGTCAAAAATAGACACCACATGTGCACGACCACAGTCTCTGGTAGCTGGAGCTGAGGCTCCATCTGTGGTTCATTTTTGTGTGTGTGTATTTTGTCCACTTTTGAATAGGGCCTTGTTGGCCAAAAGCTAACCTTCCGACGGTCTTTTTGTTGTGCCTTTGCGCAACTCAGCATCTTCACTATAGGGCGAGTGGCAACTATGCTTTTCTTAATGTTGTTACATTCCATACTGGATTTTCCATTGTTCAGTAGATAAAATAGATTTTCTGAGGAATTAGACAAGTCATACTGAGATGTCGTATGACTGATGCTGGAAAGATTTTGTACTTCTTTTTGCAAGTAAGAATGTACTAGCTCTCACTTGCTTCAATACATTTCTAGTGATTCACATTTGAAACAAAGATAAAGATAAAGAATGCCCTGTTAATGGACATGTGAGATTGCCCAATATCACACTTTCAGAAGGATACAGTGCTTCCTTGATACGAAATCTGGTCAGCAATGTCATTGGGGACCAAATGAAGTAAGTATTCAGTTTTTCAATTGCTTTGAAAACTTAATGTGTATCAGTTACCTACATATTGGATAGGTACCTCCTTGGTTCTAATGTTCTTAATCACTTTGCAGAGTTACTGCAGATACCACACAGAAGCAAATACTGTTAATGGAATGCCAGTAATGTTTATTAGATTCATTTCTAAATAAGTTCTCGGCATTGCAGCTGGTGAGCAGTGTCACCAAGCACCGAAAGAAGAGTATTCAATTTTGGAGTTGTGCTCTGAAAACTTCATGTGTATCAGTTATCTTAACGTAGCATAACTCAATTACTTTGTTTTAATGTTGTTAATTTATTTGTTAGGTTCAGTTATGATGATCTCTGGGCAGTCAATCCATGGGAAAATTCACACCAGGTTGAATCAAGACTGTTCTATTCCAGACATAGCTTGGAAGATTGATAGTATTGCTGAAGAAAAATCATCCATATAGTTTTTCATATGTTTATCAAATTGCCATTTCTAGTAGCACATAAATGTTTGCAACTTGATTGTAATTCGTGAACACAGTTTCTCGGCAATCCAATAATTCATTGTTCTGAGAAGTATACATCGTCAGCTGGGTAAAGGAAATGCAAATCAGGGTCAATACAACTACCTTATTGACTTCCCACAGAAAAATATTTTCCTCTACTGCTACTTAAAAATTCACATGTGTGAGAAAGGTTTACTAACAGAACCTAGCATAAAGATCTCCCTTATTTGTATTTTAGATGGCTCTTATTGTTTGACCCTTCAAATGGAATGCTATGACCTCCTTAATAGTTAATTACCCATGAAAGCACAAGTATATGAACATTACAATGAGAGGGGTCTTAATGCCAGGCCCTGTAAAATTAACGGCATCTTAGTTAATATTATTTGTGGGAATTTAATGTTAGAGCTGTGGGGAGACCACAAACTTCAGGGTTCACTAACTGAAAATCTTGAACACAGTTGCTGAGTGATTCGAGTACATTTTGCAATGTTTAACTGTTGCTGCAGTTGTATGTGAGATTATAAACCTGTTTAACAACTCCCTCACTTCAAATTGCTGCAAATAAATGGTTCAGGTTTCAATGTGGTGCTCAATATTCGTTTCCTCAAATGTATCCTCATTGTTACTGTCTTCATGTAAAATTACTGCAGAACCACTTCTGAAGCCAACCCCGTACATCTCACCAGGATAAATTTAAGTGCTATTCCTTCAGCTTTCTGGTATTTTATCAAAATCCCACTCTGGATGCAAAATAAAGATTCCACAGAAATGCTTGCATGGGTAATTATATATTTGAAAATCTTCACAATTTCAGTTTGGTAGGGCAAAGCTAACAACATTATTACAGAATGAGATTTTCACTCTGCAGCGGAGTGTGCGCTGATATGAAACTTCCTGGCAGATTAAAACTGTGTGCCCGACCGAGGCTCAAACTCGGGACCTTTGCCTTTCGCGGGCAAGTGCTCTACCATCTGAGCTACCGAAGCATGACTCACGCCCGGTACTCACAGCTTTACTTCTGCCAGTATCTCGTCTCCTACCTTCCAAACTTTACAGAACTCTCCTGCGAAACTTGCAGAACTAGCACTCCTGAAAGAAAGGATATTACGGAGACATGGCTTAGCCACTGCCTGGGGGATGTTTCCAGAATGAGATTTTCACTCTGCAGCGGAGTGTGTGCTGATATGAAACTTCCTGGCAGATTAAAACTGTGTGCCCGACCGAGACTCGAACTCGGGACCTTTGCCTTTCGCAGGTAAGTGCTCTACCATCTGAGCTACCGAAGCATGACTCACGCCCGGTACTCACAGCTTTACTTCTGCCAGTATCTCGTCTCCTACCTTCCAAACTTTACAGAACACTCCTGCGAAACTTGCAGAACTAGCACTCCTGAAAGAAAGGATATTACGGAGACATGGCTTAGCCACTGCCTGGGGGATGTTTCCAGAATGAGATTTTCACTCTGCAGCAGAGTAATACAGTAGATGGGATTCCAATCCTTGTTCCAGTCCTTCAAAATACCTTGCACTTCATGAATGGATATTGAATTTTGAACTTGTGTGAAAAAAAAAAACAACGACCAAATAGCCCACATTACTCTACACAGCTTTAAAAAATAAATGCATATCATATGTTATTGTTGTTTTGTATGTCGCATATAACAAACAACTATCCCCATATTCCTTCAAAAGATCTCTTTGCCAACAGCAAAAAAAGTAATGGTTTTATTCCTCCATTGGCATCCATACCATGTCTGTAATAAATCATGTGACTGACTGATTCCTTGTCCCACTCATCAACCTGATTCTGCACTCTAGTATCATCAAACAATGCTTTATTTGGACATTAATGGGTCCAATATATGTGACTACTAATTGCTTTATTCGCCTGGGTAAAATGTAGTATTCACTGTTTTTTTCAGCAGGGTAAAATGTAGTAATCATTGCTGTGTGCCTATTATGCTTACATGAACAGTTTGCTTAGATATGGTGTGATCTTCTGGGGAAATACAGGTATGGCAAAATAAGCTTTCAAACTTCAAAAAAGGGCTATTAGAATAATGAAAGGGGTTCCCTGCAGAGTGTCATGCAGGGAAATATTTAAAGAATTTAAAATAAAGACTCTTCGTAGCTTATACATCTAAGAATGTGCTTGCTTTCTGAAAACTCATCATGAACTTTCAACATTAAATAATCAGGTTCATAACTATGAAACAAGGAACAGGGATGATTTTCACAGACACACCCAAAAAGAAGCACTCTACGAAAAAAGCGTAAACTACCAGCCCAAAATACTTTTTAGTGCATTGCCTGCTACAATAAAGAAAATTAAAGAATTTCATAAATTCAAGGTAGATCTTAATTTTTACTAACACATAGTTTTTATAACATGGAAGAATATTTGATTATGGAAAAGTAATATTTATAGATAATGATATAAAATATTTGTATTTATTATCCAAGTTTTTGAAACAAATTAAGTATAAGAAACTATATTGTAATTGACTACATCCATACAATGTATATTGTTAGAGGATGAATAAAGAGATTGATTGATTTGACAATGTATGTGTGTCCTAGTGACACTATTATCAACAACTCTATCTAGAGCCAACGTATTGGCTATATGTTGTCATTCCATTATGCACATGAATTGATTATATATACACTCCTGGAAATGGAAAAAAAACACATTGAGCCCGGTGTGTCAGACCCACCATACTTGCTCCGGACACTGCTAGAGGGCTGTACAAGCAATGATCACATGCACGGCACAGCGGACACACCAGGAACCACGGTGTTGGTCGTCGAATGGCGCTAGCTGCGCAGCATTTGTGCACCGCCGCCGTCAGTGTCAGACAGTTTGCCGTGGCATACGGAGCTCCATCGCAGTCTTTAACACTGGTAGCATGCCGCGACAGCATGGACGTGAACCGTATGTGCAGTTGACGGACTTTGAGTGAGGGCGTATAGTGGGCATGCGGGAGGCCGGGTGGACGTACCGCCGAATTGCTCAACACGTGGGGCGTGAGGTCTCCACAGTACATCGATGTTGTCGCCAGTGGTCGGCGGAAGGTGCACGTGCCCATCGACCTGGGACCAGACCGCAGCGACGCACGGATGCACGCCAAGACCGTAGGATCCTACGCAGTGCCATAGGGGACCGCACCGCCACTTCCCAGCAAAATAAGGACACTGTTGCTCCTGGGGTATCGGCGAAGACCATTCGCAACCGTCTCCATGAAGCTGGGCTACGGTCCCGCACACCGTTAGGCCGTCTTCCGCTCACGCCCCAACGTCATGCAGCCCGCCTCCAGTGGTGTCGCGACAGGCGTGAATGGAGGGACGAATGGAGATGTGTCGTCTTCAGCGATGAGAGTCGCTTCTGCCTTGGTGCCAATGATGGTCGTATGCGTGTTTGGCGCCGTGCAGATGAGCGCCACAATCAGGACTGCATACGACCGACGCACACAGGGCCAACACCCGGCATCATGGTGTGGGGAGCGATCTCCTACACTGGCCGTACACCACTGGTGATCGTCGAGGGGACACTGAATAGTGCACGGTACATCCAAACCGTCATCGAACCCATCGTTCTACCATTCCTAGACCGGCAAGGGAACTTGCTGTTCCAACAGGACAATGCACGTCCGCATGTATCCCGTGCCACCCAACGTGCTCTAGAAGGTGTAAGTCAACTACCCTGGCCAGCAAGATCTCCGGATCTGTCCCCCATTGAGCATGTTTGGGACTGGATGAAGCGTCGTCTCACGCGGTCTGCACGTCCAGCACGAACGCTGGTCCAACTTAGGCGCCAGGTGGAAATGGCATGGCAAGCCGTTCCACAGGACTACATCCAGCATCTCTACGATCGTCTACATGGGAGAATAGCAGCCTGCATTGCTGCGAAAGGTGGATATACACTGTACTAGTGCCGACATTGTGCATATATATATATATATATATATATATATATATATATATATATATATATGTGTGTGTGTGTGTGTGTGTGTGTGTGTGTGTGTGTGTGTCTGTGAGTGTGTGGGTGTGTGTATGCTGATTTGTTGGGGAAGCAAACAGATAGCCTTTCAGCTGTCTTTGAGAATGTTAAAGAAGCTGCTTTAGAAATGAGTGTTCTGTACTGATATAGAAAAGTTTTCAAATTTTCTGTACAAACTCTAAACTGTTCCTCAGTTGGTGATTGTGGAAGATATTGCCATAGCCACAGTATTGATCACTGTCAGGTAATAAACTTAAGATATCCCTCCAGTATGTGCCAAGTCAAGTAAAACTGTGGTTGAAGAAACATTTTCCGTTCTTAAACTGAGTATTTGTAACCCACTATGTTAGATTCCAGTCAATGTGTAAATACTTAAAAATGTTTAATGCCTCACTGATGACACTTTATACAATTTCAATTTTTGAAGGCTATTCTGTGTTAAATAAGTTACATTTTGAATTATCCATTCAAGCTTATTATTTGCAACATGAAAGATGGATTTATGTTCAAGTAATATTTTTAACCTTGATGGTGGTAAGGTATAATCATATGTAAATGCCCACTGAAATAGAATAATTTTTATAATTTTTGTTTGTGTATAATAGTTCTATTGCTTGATGACCTGAGTCATCACCTGTATAAGATATTATCATTTCACTGGAAATGAGGCAGTAATAGATCAGAAATTGTGTACAGAAGATACCTAAATTAGTAAGGTATTTACTGAGGATTATTCACCAAAGCTGACAAAACAGCCAGCATTCAGTAGTACTACATAATTGTGATGCCTCAGTAAAAACCTTGAACCTTTTAACTAGATTAGTCTAGCAGGTGCAAATTATATTCATCAAGGTATGTTTCACATGAGACTAAGGAACCTCTCAGCCTTGAATGTTGCACTCTGCTGCTATGTCTTCCTTTCAGATTTATTAAATTTCTTAGAGGCTTCTGTTACAAACACTACCAATTCACATAAGTGACTGATATTCCTTATGTATCACAACCTTCTTTCAGCTTCACCCTGTCGTTGCTGGTAACTTACTATGGAAAAATAGATTGGTTACTCCAAATAGTAGCCACATTAAGGAAGATTAAGAAACAAGTCATTTACAAACTAGTGAAAAAGCAGGCACAGTTCCCCAAAAGTATAAAGGGATGCCATAAGTAGTCACTTTTATTCGATTAAGCTCTTTCCGTAACCTGTCTGGAGATTTCAGCCAGCTGCACCCTACTGTAGACAGATGATATATACCTGGTTGCAAGTGACGAATCCAATTTCTGTAACAGCAAAGTGAAACAGGCTAACTCAAAAACATTACTGTTATATGGCCAGAGCATTAAAAAAATCTGGTCAGTAACTGCCTGTTTATGGACCAGTTTCCAAAAAATACACTGTGTCAAGACATTCGGAATTGATCACCATCTTTCTTAATATTTTTAATGCAGCAGGAGGAATAGGGATTGCTTAACTTACCTTTATACTAAGATACGTTACAGATAGTATATAAAATTATCATGCAAAACAATCGAGATTGGGAATATGAGCTCTTACTTCACCTGATTACTATAACAATAGAAATTAATTTGAATACAATATTATAGGAGGCAGATGAAAACTAGGTGGGAGATAGACTAAGAGAATAATTTAAAAGTGTAATGAAAGACATGCACCCAAACAAGACCCCTGGAGTAAACAACATTCCCTCACATTTGTGGAGATCCTTCAGACAGACAGCCAAGTCAAGCTATTCCATCTGGTATGCAAGATAAGAGACAAGCGAAATACCTTCACACTTCAGAAGGAAGTAATAATTCCAATTCCAAAAAAGCCACGTACTGAAAGTTGAGAATATTACAGAACTATCAGTATGGCAAGTCATGGTTGCAGTTTGACACAAATTAACTACAGAAGAGTGGAAAAACTGGTAGATGCCAATTGGCCTCAGGAAAGGTCGCTTTGTTATCCAGAAAAAGTAGCAACACATGAGGCAGTATTGGCCCTATGGAAAATCTTACAAGTGACTGTTGTCTGGACTATACATTTCAAAATTCTGACGGTAGCAAGGATAAAATACAAAGACTAAAATTTGCACACTAGGATGAAAAAGACATGAAAGGTGTGTAGTACTTGGGAAGGGAGTGAAGTATGGTAGAAGGCGAAACCACGGCTTACAGTAAGTTCAAAGGGATGTCATTTCTGTTAGATTGAAGAATCAATGGACGGATAACATTCTACGAGTTGGGGTGTGTAATGTCAGAAGCTTGAACATGGAGGGAAACTAGAAAATCTGAAAAGGGAAATGCAAAGGCAAAGCCTAGAAATAGTAGCGGTCAGTGAAGTGAAGTGGAAAGAAGACAAGAATTTCTGGTCGGATGAGGATAGGGTAATACCAACAGCAGCAGAAAATGGTATAATGGGAGTAGGATTTGTTATGAATAGGAACCTAGGGCAGAGAGTGTGTTACTGTGAACAGTTCAGTGATAGGGTTGTTCTTATCAGAATCGACAGCAAACTAACATCGACAATGATAGTTCAGGTATACAAGCCGACGTCACAAGCTGAAGGTGAAGAGATGGAGAAAGTGTGTGAGGATATTGAAACGTTGATACGGTACGTAAAGGGATATGAAAATCTAATAGTCATGGGAGACGGGAATGCAGTTGTAGGGAAAGGATTAGAAGTACACATTACAGGAGAATGTGGGCTTGGGACAAGGAATGAGAGAGGAGAAAGACTAATTGAGTTCAGTAACAAGTTTCAGCCAGCAATAGCAAATACACTGTTCAAGAATCACAAGAGGTGGAGGTATACTTGGAAAAGGCCAGATGATATGGGAAGATTTCAGTCAGACAGAGATTCTGAAATCAGATACTGGACTGTAAGGTGTACCCAGGAGCAGATAAAGACTCAGATAACAATATAGTAGGGATGAAGAGTAGACTGAAGTTGGAGACAGTAGTCAGGGAGAATCAACCCGCAAAGAAGTGGGATATGGAAGTACTGAGGAATGACGAGATGGGATGAAATTCTCTAAGGCTCTAGATACAGCAATAAGGAGTAGCTCCGTAGGCAATACAGTTGAAGAGGAATGAACATCTCTAAAAAGGGCGATCACAGAAGTTGAAAAGTAAAACATAGGTACAATGATGTAACTGCGAAGAAACCATGGGTAACAAAAGAAATATTTCAACTGATTGATGAAAGTAGAAAGTACAAAAATGTTCCGGGGAAACTCAGGAACAGAGACATACAAGTCGCTGAGGGATGGAATAAATAGGAAGTGGGGAAGCTAAGACAAAATGGCTGCAGGAAAAATGTGAAGACATCAAAAAAGAAATGATTGTTGGGAGGGCAGACTCAGCATACAGGAAAGTCAAAACAAACTTCGGTGACATTAAAAGAAAGGGTGATAACATTAAGAGTGAAACAGGAATTCAACTGTTAAATGCAGAGGAGAAAGTGCAGGTAGTTGGAAAGAATACAGTGAAAGCCTCTATGAGGGGGAAGATTTGCCTGATGTGATGGAAGAAGAAACAGGAGCCAATTTAGGAGAGGTAGGGGATCCAGTATTAGAATCAGGATTTGAAAGTGCTTTGGGGGACTTAAGATCAAATAAGGCAGAAGAGATAGATAATGTTGCTTCAAAATTTCTAAAATCATTCGGGGAAGTGGCAACAAAACCACTGTTCACATTGGTGTGTAGAATGTATGAGTCTGGCGACATACCAGATGATTTTTGGAAAAGTGTGATCCATTCAATTCCAAAGACAGCAAGAGCTGACAAGTGTGAGAATTATCGCACAGTCAGCTTAACAGCTCGTACAACCAATTTGCGTACAAGAATAATATAGAGAAGAATGGAAAAGAAAATTGAGGATGCACTAGATGATCATCAGTTTCGCTTTAGAAAAGGTAAAGACACGAGTATCTATCCATGGTCTAGGAGTAGCATCTATGATTTATAATCAAAACGTTTTTGGTCTCGGGTTCGATCCCCGCCACTGCTTAATTTTGATAAATAATCAGCATTGCCGGCCGAAGACTTCCGGCATAAGAAGTCAGCCTCATTCTTTCAATGGCCTTGTCAAAGAGGGCGGAGGATCAGATAGAGGTTCAGGGCACTCTCTTGTCCTAGGGGTGGGAAATTGCCCCTAAAGGCAGAAGAATCAGCAATGTTCAACGACATGAGGATGCAGAAGGCAATGGAAACCACTGCATTAAAGACACGTAACATGTATCCACAGTACATGTGGCCTGTAATTGAAGAAGTGTCATGATGATCTCTCCATTGGCAAAAGATTCCGGTATAGTCCCCCATTCGGATCTCCAGGAGGGGACTGCCAAGGGGGAGGTTACCATGAGAAAAAGATTGCATAATCAATGAAAGGATAATGTACTACAAGTCGGGGTATGGAATGTCAGAAGCTTGAACATGGTAGGGAAACTAGAAAATCTGAAAAGGGAAATGCAAAGGCTCAATCTACATATAGTAGGGGTCAGTGAAGTGAAGTGGATGGAAGACAAGGATTTCTGGTCAAATGAGTATCGGGTAATATCAACAGCAGCAGAAAATGGTATAACTGGTGTAGGATTCGTTATGAATAGGAAGGTAGGGCAGAGCGTGTGTTACTGTGAACAGTTCAGTGACCGGATTGTTCTAATCAGAATCGACAGCAGACCAACACCGACAACAATAGTTCAGGTATACATGCCGACGTCGCAAGCTGAAGATGAACAGATAGAGAAAGTGTATGAGGATATTGAAAGGGTAATGCAGTATGTAAAGGGGGACGAAAATCTAATAGTCATGGGCGACTGGATTGCAGTTGTAGGGGAAGGAGTAGAAGAAAAGGTTACAGGAAAATATGGACTTGGGACAAGGAATGAGAGAGGAGAAAGACTAATTGAGTTCTGTAACATGTTTCAGCTAGTAATAGCAAATACCCTGTTCAAGAATCACAAGAGGATGAGGTGTACTTGGAAAAGGCCGGGAGATACGGGAAGATTTCAATTAGATTACATCATGGTCAGACAGAGATTCCGAAATCAGATACTGGATTGTAAGGTGTACCCAGGAGCAGATATAGACTCAGATCACAATATAGTAGTGATGAAGAGTAGGCTGAAGTTCAAGACATTTGTCAGGAAGAATCAATACGCAAAGAAGTGGGATACGGAAGTACTAAGGAATGACGAGATACGTTTGAAGTTCTCTAACGCTATAGATACAGCAATAATGAATAGCGCAGTAGGCAGTACAGTTGAAGAGGAATGGACATCTCTAAAAAGGGCCATCACAGAAGTTGGGAAGGAAAACATAGGTACAAAGAAGGTAGCTGCGAAGAAACCATGGGTAACAGAAGAAATACTTCAGTTGATTGATGAAAGGAGGAAGTACAAACATGTTCCGGGAAAATCAGGAATACAGAAGTACAAATCGCTGAGGAATGAAATAAATAGGAAGGGCAGGGATGTGAAGAAGAAATGGCTGCAGGAAAAATGTGAAGACATCGAAAAAGATATGATTGTCGGAAGGACAGACTCAGCATACAGGAAAGTCAAAACAACCTTTGGTGACATTAAAAGCAATGGTGGTAACATTAAGAGTGCAACGGGAGTTCCACTGTTAAATGCAGAGGAGAGAGAGCAGATAGGTGGAAAGAATACATTGAAAGCCTCTATTAGAGTGAAGATTTGTCTGATGTGATAGAAGAAGAAACAGGAGTCGATTTAGAAGAGATAGGGGACCCAGTATTAGAATCGGAATTTAAAAGAGCTTTGGAGGACTTACGGTCAAATAAGGCAGAAGGGATAGATAACATTCCATCAGAATTTCTAAAATCACTGGGGGAAGTGGCAACAAAATGACTATTCACGTTGGTGTGTAGAATATATGAGTCTGGCGACATACCATCTGACTTTCGGAAAAGCATCATCCACACAATTCCGAAGACGGCAAGAGCTGACAAGTGCGAGAATTATCGCACAATCAGCTTAACAGCTCATGCATCGAAGCTGCTTACAGGAATAATATACAGGAGAATGGAAAAGAAAATTGAGAATGCGCTAGGTGACGATCAGTTTGACTTTAGGAAAAGTAAAGGGACGAGAGAGGCAATTCTGACGTTACGGCTAATAATGGGAGCAAGGCTAAAGAAAAATCATGACACTTTCATAGGATTTGTCGACCTGGAAAAAGCGTTCGACAATATAAAATGGTGCAAGCTGTTCCAGATTCTGAAAAAAGTAGGGGTAAGCTATAGGGAGAGACGGGTCATATACAATATGTACAACAACCAAGAGGGAATAATAAGAGTGGACGATCAGGAATGAAGTGCTCGTATTAAGAAGGGTGTAAGACAAGGCTGTAGCCTTTCGCCCCTACTCTTCAATCTGTACATCGAGGAAGCAATGACGGAAATAAAAGAAAGGTTCAGGAGTGGAATTAAAATACAAGGTGAAAGGATATCAATGATACGATTTGCTGATGACATTGCTATCCTGAGTGAAAGTGAAGAAGAATTAAATGATCTGCTGAACGGAATGAACCGTCTAATGAGTACACAGTATGGTTTGAGAGTAAATTGGAGAAAGATGAAGGTAACGAGAAGTAGTAGAAATGAGAACAGCGAGAAACTTAAGATAAGGATTGATGCTCACAAAGTAGATGAAGTTAAGGAACTCTGCTACCTAGGCAGTAGAGTAACCAATGATGGACAGAGCAAGGAGGACATCAAAAGCTGGCAAAAAGGGCATCCCTGGCCAAGAGGGTAAGTTGTTCAACAATATTCTAGTCAGACACTTGGGCTGGATTGCTGAGAACCTGAAGCTGCCGAATTGTTACTGTTTTTTTTTTTTTTTTTACATTTGTGATTTTTTTTTTTTGTGTTCACTTATGTATATTGTGCTTTATGTTTTTTGATTTGGACACAATTATTAAATAAATATAGTAGTGTTTCATGTACTTCTTACCAAGAGAAAATCTGAGAGTCAAAGATTTCTAGGCATGTGGTTTCCTCATTAAAAAAAACCTAGCTTACACATTTCTTATTACACTGAAGAGCGAAAGAAACTGGTACATCTGCATAATATCGTGCGGGTCCCCCGGGAATGCTCAAAGTGCTGCGTCACGAGGTGGCACGGACTCGACTAATGTCAGAAGTTGTGCAGGACAGAACTGACACCGTGGATCCTGCAGGGCTGTCCATAAATTCGTAAGAGTATGAGGGGTTGGAAATCCCCTGTGAACACCACGTTGCAAGACATTCCATACACGATCGATAGTGTTCATGTCTGTGGAGTTTGGTGGGCAGTGGAAGTGTTTAAACTCAGAAGAGTGTTCCCAGAGCCAGTCCGTAGCAATTGTCATGCTGGAATTGCCAAAGTCCGTCAGAATGCACAATGGACATGAATGAATGCTGCACACACCTCACACTATTACAGAACCTCCACCAGCTTGAAGAGTGCTCTGCTGACAGGCAGAGTCCACAGATTCACAAGCTCATCTCCATACCTGTACACATACATCCGCTTGATACCATTTGAAACGAGACACATTCATAATGGCAACACGTTTCCAGTTATCAACATTCGAATGTCAGTGTTGACATGCACGGCGAGACGTAAAGCTTTGTGTCGTGCAGTCATCTAGGGTGCACGAGTGAGACTTCAACTCCGAAAGCCCATATCGATGATGTTTTGTTGAACGGTTCACGTGGAGATGCTAGTTGATGGCCCAGCATTGAAATTCTGTCATGTCGAACGATTCTCGTCAGTCGTCATTGGTCCCATTCTTGCAGGATCTTTTTCTGGCCGCAGCAGTGTCAGAGATTTGATGTTTTGCCAGATTCCTGATATTCACGGTACACTCACGAAACGGTCGTACGAGAAATCCCCACTTCACCGCGACCTCAGAGCTGTTATGTCCCACCGATTGTGCGCCGACTATGACACCACATTCAAACTCACTCAAATCTCGGTAACCTGTTATTGTAGAAGCAGTAACAGATCTAACAATTGGGCCAGACTCTTATGGCCTTATATAGGCATTGCTGACTGCAGTTTCGTATTCTGCCTGTATTTGAATACGCATGCCTGTACCTGTGTCTTTGGCGCTTCAGTATATTTTCTTCAGGTATGCTCAGAAAGACATGACCACTTACCCCAGCATCCTTGGCCCTCTTAAGAAATAAGCAGACATCCTTACGGAGGCAGACGAGCTGGCACGGGTCGAACAGTGGGAAAGCTGAGAGCCTGACGTGAAGGGCGCACCTGCACATCGTACGGACAGACCCACTGACGGCCGTATTTCATTGCGAGCGGCAGTCGTCGGAGCAGGCCTGTTCTCCAGCAGAGTTAACCTGCTGCAAACGTAGCCTCGCACTTGTGCCGAGATTTGTCGCACGCTCAGTTGTCAGCCACCCGTGCACACCGCGTGCTCGTTACTGTGTTGCACAAGTATTGACGAGAGTTTTGATGCTCTGCTTACCGTGGTTCAATTCACAAGGTGAGTTCATTCTACCCACAGCATCCAGTTCTCTAGTTGTTACTTAGCCACGTACCTTTGCTGACTGTGTCATGTAGTGACTTTGTCCCAATCTGCTGGAAATACTAAAGTGTCGACAAAGGACGCCTTATGTGTGTGACACGCCAGTTACTCCTTCCTGTTTTTCTTTCCCCATTTTCGTAGTGCTCACCTTGACCAGCTGTGGACTAAGAGTTTCTGCAGTGCTGGCAGGAACAGTTGTGCCTACAGAAGGAGCAGCAACATAAGCACATTCCGAAGCTGGTAATCCAGAAAGTGAATTCGCTTTGCTCCCTTGCTTCACTGGTGGGTGGCCACCCACACATGGACCTACAGTCAGCCTGGTTGATGGGGCTACTTATTGTTATCCTGCAGTGTCGTCTATACCTCGTGCTGCAACAGAACTTCTTTATTTAATAAAACTCATTATGTGAAGCAGAACTTTTTTAATTTTTCTAATCATTTAGGCACATACTTAAAGTTTTCTTTTACACCGTTTTGAAATTCTTATGGACTGGGCGGTTTTTTAGGTTAGAGGGTCTCGAAAAACGCAAGAAGGGCTTCAGTCACAAAGGGTGCAGGCTGAACACAGGAAGAACGTATATACAGGCACCATTGGTATAACTGTTGTAAATTGTAACTGTGTTGGGAAAGTACCACAGCTCCAAGCGCTAATAGAAGGCACTGATGCTCAATTTGTTATAGGCACTGAAAGCTGGCTAAAGCCAGATATAAGCTCAGCCAAAATTTTTGCGAAGAACCTAACAGTGTTCCGAAAGGATAGGCTACACACGGTTGGCGGTGGCGTGTTTGTTGCTGTTAGAAGTAGTTTAACTTGTCACGAAATTGAAGTAGATACTTCCTGTGAGTTAGTATGGGCAGAATTCATTGTTGGCAACTGGAATAATATAATAATTGGATCCTTTTACCGATTTGCCAAATCAGATAATATAGTTACTAAAAGGTTCAGAGAAAACTTGAGTTTGATTTCAACACGTACCCAACTCGTACAATAATAGTCGGTGGTGACTTTAATTTACCCTCGATATGTTGTCGAAAATACATGTTTAATTCCGCAGGTACGCATGAAATATCAACCCAAATTGTGCTAAACGCATTCTCTGAAAGTTATTTCGATCAGTTAGTCATGAGCTCACACGAATAGGAAACGGTTGTGAAAACACACTTGACCTCTTAGCTACAAATAATCCTGAGTTAATAACGAGCATCAAAACGGTTACATGGATTAGTGAACACAGGGTTGTTGAAGCGAGATTGAATATTGTAATCCCCAAATTCACGAAAGATATACCTACTCAAAAAGCAGATATTAATTCACTTGACGCCTTCCTGAGAGACATTCTCCACTCTTTCCAAATTAATAATATAAGTGTAGACCAGATGTGGCTTAAATTCAAAGACATAGTATCGGCTACAGTTGAGAGATCTATAACAAATAAATTAACAAACGACGAAGCTGATCCTCCTTGGTACACAAAACAGGTTAGAACACTGAAACAACGAATTAAACATGCCAACTTTAGCCGACCGCGTGGCCGAGGCGTTCTAGGCGCTTCAGTCTGGACCGCGCGACCGCTACGGTCGCAGGTTTGAATCCTGCCTCGAGATTGGGTGTGTGTGATGTCCTTAGGTTAGTTAGGTTTAAGTAGTTCTAGGGGACTGATGACCTCAGATATTAAGTCCCATAGTTCTCAGAGCCATTTGAACCATACCAAATTTAAACATCCGCAAAATCCCCAAGATTGGCGATCTTTTACAGAAGCTCGAAATTTAACGCGGACTTCAATGCAAGATGCCTATAACAGTTTTCACAACTAAACTTTGTCTCGAAACCTGGCAGAAAATCCAAAGAGATTCTGGTCGCACGTGAAGTACGTTAGCGGCAAGAAACAATCAATGCCTTCTCTGCACGATAGTGATGGATATACTATCGAAGACAGTGCTGCCAAAGCAGAGTTACTAAACACAGCCTTCCGAAATGCCTTCACAAAAAAAGATGAAGTAAATATTCCAGAACTCGAATCGAGAGCAGGAGCCAACACGAGTATCGTAGAAGTAAATATCCTCGAAGCAGCTTAAATCACTTAATAAACGCAAGTCTTCTGGTCCAGACTGTACACCAATTAGCTTCCTTTTGGAGTACGCTGATGCAGTAGCTCCATACTTAACAATCATATACAACCGTTCGTTCGACGAAAGGTCCGTACTCAAAGACTGGAAAGTTGCACAGGTCACACCAATATTCAAGAAAGGAAGTAGAAGTAATCCACTAGATTACAGGTCCATATCGTTAACGTCGATATGCAGCAGGATTTTAGAACATATATTGTGTTTGATGAAACACAACTGGCTCTTTATTCACATGAAGCGATGAGTGCTATTGACAAGGGATTTCAGATCGATTCCGTATTTCTGGATTTCCAAAAGGCTTTTTGTCACTGTACCACACAAGCAGCTCATAGTGAAATTGCGTGCTTGTGGAGTATCGTCTCAGTTATGTGACTGGATTTGTAATTTCCTGTCAGAGAGGTCACAGTTTGTAGTAACTGACGGAAAGTCATCGAGTAAAACAGAAGTGATTGCTTGCGTTCTCCCGGGTAGTGCTATAGGCCCGTTGCTGTGCTTTATATATATATAAACGATTTGGGAGACAAACTGAGCAGCTGTCTTCGGTTGTTTGTAGATGACGCTGTCGTTTACCGACTAATAAAGTCATCAGAAGATACAAGAAACTGCAAAACGATTTAGAAAAGATATCTGAATGTCGTGATAAGTTGCATTTGACCGTAAATAACGAAATGTGTGAGGTCATCCACGTGAGTGCTAATAGGAACTCGTTAAACTTCGGTTACACGATAAATCAGCCTAATCCAAAAGCCGTAAATTCAACTAAATATCTAGGTATTACAATTACGAAGAACCCATAGAAAATGTTGTGAGGACGTCTAACCAAAGACAGTTTTTTATTGGATGGACACTTAGAAAATGTAACAGACCTACTAAGGAGACTGCCTACACTATCGCGAAATATGGGAGAGAGTGTCACAGAAATGATACAGGATTTGGGATGGACATCATTCAAAGAAAGGCGTTTTTCGTTGCGACGGAATCTTCTCACGAAATTCCAGTCACCAACTTTCTCCTCCTCATGCAAAAATATTTTGTTGACACCGACTTACGTAGGGAGGAACGATCACCGAGATAAAATAAGGGAAATCAGAGCTCGTAAGGAAAGATATAGGGGTTCATTGTTTCCATGCGCTATACGAGATTGGAATAATAGAGAATTGTGAGGGTTTATGTTTATTAATTTATTTATTTATTGAGTCCTTTGATCATATGTAGTACAGGGTACAGGATGATATTGGACTTATTACTAAATTCAAAATGATACATATTTAAATAATCATTTTTCAACATGCTACCAATTTCAAAAGTTGTAGTTCTTGCAATGATACAATGTTACAAATTACAGTAGCTTTAGTTCTTAACAGTTATTCTGGTCCAAGTATTCCTTTACTGAGTAGAAACAGTGGTACTGTACATACTCTCAGACAGATCTTTCAAAAGCACTAATATTTTGTAAGCATTTTATACTATTTGATAGTCTAATATAGAGTTTCAATGAACCCTCTGCCAGGCACTTAAATGTGATATGCAGAGTATCCATGCAGGTGTAGATATAGATTAGGTAAGTACGAGAGCTGCACCGTAACTTCATTTGATACACACGCGATTTGGTATGTAGTGGTCTTGGTGGGGTGAGTTGTCTCATTTACAGGTGTTGCTCTCTCATCGGACAGGTGTTGTCCTCTTCCAGGTCAGTAAGGAACAGTGACGAGCAGGAGCGTGCGTTTGCATTAGAGGCCTGCTTTTCGGAAGGATGCTCTGTGACTGCAGCCTAGCATGCCTCAGGAAATACCTTCAGCGTAGCATCGCTGGGCTGTGTCTGAGATCGTAAATCACTCGTAACACAGGCCACAACTTTCAGACGAACAACAAGTACAACAAGACAAAGAAATGGACTCCCTCGGCCAATTAGATTGCATCAGAACGTCGAGGAGTGAGAACTTCACTCTAGCAACGCCCACAGCATTCTGCGCATAAACGTGCTTCGCTGTTGGACATTCTGATTGTTCATAAGGTGAATTCGTGATGACTTTCATTAGCATCCGTACAAGTTGGCAATAGTACAGGACTTCAAATCTCAGAGGAACATGTGTTAGGCATATATCAAAAACATTCCTAAGGACACAACTGCTTTTTTCAGTGACGAAGCCCATTTTCACTTAATCAGAAGTGTCAATTGACAAAACGTGTGCCACTGGGCCGATATCAATCCCCGAGAACTGCGTTGGAGGCTGCTGCAGTCATCTCAAGTGACATTGTGTCGTGCAACTTCCTCAGCTGGGATTTTTGATCCCTGGTTCTTTGAAGAGAATGGGATCAAAGTGACAGTGAATTCAAGCCAGTATGTGAACATGATGGAGGAACTTGTTTGTCCTCAACTTGGTGGACATTTCACTCCAACATGGTAGAGCAACAGTTTAGACTTCAAGGGCATCAATGGCTGTTTCAAGGCAACATGTCAAGAAGCGCCTCACCTCAGTAAGGGGTAATTTGGAGTCCAGTTATATGAACCGTCCAAGGACCCTACAATACCTGAAGTCCAACATTCAGGTAGAAAAGGCCAACATACCTGCTTCTGTGCTAGTAAGGTTTATGAGAAATGCCAGGAACAGGATTATTCATTTTGTGGGCAATGGGGAACATCACTTATTTATATGATTTTCAGGACTACGTAAAAGAAAACTTTAGACATGTACCTACACTATTAAAAAGGAAAAAAATCTTATTCATAAAATGGGTTTTATTGTGTGTTGAAGTCAGAAGGGTACGATGCCACACCCTCTATGACATTGTGCCAAATTTTCAGCCCTTCACTGAGCCCAAGAAGCTTTCTATTGACAAACGTTGTCAGTTGCTTACACAGTATTTCGGCCATCAAACCCATGTTGTAGCAACGTGGCTGCAGTTGAAATAGGACCACAACTGCCACGGGCAGTCGTATGCAGCCTGTATCGCTTATCTGCGAGGCCTCTCGCACGAGTGTCAGTTTGAGTGTCCCCAAGTGCTACCTCTAACACAGACTCGTTAATTCGGGGCATAATTGTTCAGTTAGCTCGTGATCCTGAGGATCAGATTAGGGCGTTGACCTTATCTAACCCTCCTTTAGCTGACATACCATAAATTGCAGAATCACATGAGTTTTTGGCGAGAGGTTGGGACATCCTTCCTGACAACTGTCACGTGGCAGAATTAAGTGTGCATGGTCAACAGCTCCAGGAGCCCTGTCAGGTACCCTAGATGGTCTCGCCTCCTGCTGTGTCGTCGTGAGTTACCACCACTGATGCCGAGGCAACAGCCCCAGTCTGTCTTTGCCTGTGCTGACGTCGCGTTTTGTGTAGCTCTGAGCATCATAACTTTTGCCTGCAGTGAAAATTGGATCCTCAGCGTCATTAATTTACCACACATATGGCTAGCCAGTGGTCTTGCCCTGATTGCCATTTGTTGCGTGTGTGACGAGACTACCGACAAGTTGAGGGCTTTTCAGGGTATGCCATCTGATAGAAACTTTGCCAACTGTCGGTGACATCTTCAGGGCCCCTGGTGTACACCTCGAAAAATGATGTCACTTTTGATCCCTCGATGGCATATGAAACCTGATGGATGACAGATATAATCGTTTCAACGTCATATGCCAGCAGATAGCGTAGTAGCATAGCTACCAGAATACCACCTTCGTCTATCCTTTAATAGAGTGTTCACAGCCAGAGACCTCAGAGTGGTGCAGACTTGTGAAGCAAGACTTGAATGACTTCAGCCAATGATAGACAGTTTTTGTTGGGACAAATGTAAGGATGTAGAAGCTTATCTCACTAGGGGTAAGATAGATACTGCCTACAGGAAAATTAAAGAGACCTTTCGAGAAAAGAGAACCACTTGTATGAATATCGAGAGCTCAGATGGAAACCCAGTTCTAAGCAAAGAAGGGAAAGCAGAAAGGTGGAAGGAGTATATAGAGGGTCTATACAAGGGAAATGTATTTGAGGACAATATTATGGAAATGGAAGAGGATGTAGATGAAGATTGAATGGGAGATATGATACTAGTAGTAAGATGGCGGCTAGTGTAAAAATTCGTTGTGCGTGTCCGAGAAAAAGTGTGAATTTTGCCGTGAAAAAGAAAAATTGTGACAGTTGTAAGGATGAAATTACAAAGCTCAGCGAGCGGGTGTCTAGTTTACAATTTATTATCAGTTCCTTGAAGATGGATATCAAGAAACTTAAAGAAGAAAAAAGTGAAAGGAACATGAAAAACTCGCGCCATGAAAATACGAATATGTCGGAGAATTGGACGGAAGTGAAGTACAAAAGATGCAAACAGATAATACAAGATACAGAAAACGGCAAAAGAAACATAAATATAGTGAACGAAAATTACTTTCGAGCTCTTTCGACTACGGATTGTGAAAGTGAAGTTAACAGTGCGAGTGTACCATGTGGAAAACCAAACGACTTTGTGAATCAGGTAAAACATGGAACATTTCAGCAGCAGTTAAGTAAAAGAACATATGCGAAAGTGCTCACGAAAAATCTTCCACCGCTAAGCTGCTCTACTGAGACAATATCGACATGTGTTAGCAAAAAAGACGGAATAAATAGTGCCAAACAAGACTTCGCTTACTGCAAAGGTAGGCAGGAAACAGGCAATCTCGGAACAGCAAGTACCGGTAAAATTGCACTGTATGCCGACAGCCAAGGATGAAATACAGCCGCTGAATTTCAATGTACAAGTAGTCAGAATTTTAGTTTTAACTGTACAATAAAACCAGGAGCAAAATTCAGTGCTGCTACGTCAATGAGTCAAGAAAAAATTTCCTCATTGAGCAAAAAGGAGTTTTGCATCTTCCTGGCGGGATCAAATGATATAGCTAGGAAGGAAAAAAACGATCTCTTAATCTCGCTAAAAAGAAAAGTGTATGAGCTGAGAGGAACAAATGTTATTGTTTTTTCAGTGCCACACCGTTACGACTTGATATAATGGTCCTGTGTAAATAAAGAAATTGAAACTGCAAATAAAGAGATGCAAAATATTTGCAAGCGGTTTGAAAATGTAACATTTGTGAACATCAGCAATTTAGGGAAAAGATTTCACACAACACATGGTTCCCATCTAAATGTACTAGGAAAAAACGCAACAGTAACAAAAATTTTAGAACTTGTAAATAAAAGCTCAAATGTGCCGTGTGATGATAGAAGAGTCATACCTCTCATGGACAGGAAGTGTGTGTATCCTGTAGAATCCAATGTGAAATCTGCTGTCAGTGAAGCTAAACCTCTCCAAGACAAATGTGAAATTTTATTAATGCAAGTGAACACTCCAAATGTTAATGATTCACAGAAAGGCACAGCAGTTATGGAACAACAAACACCAGAAATAAGTGAAACAGCAGCAGCACCATCATTATCAGCAGAAGCAGCAACAGCAGCAGCAGTAGCAGAACCAACAACGACTGGAGCAGCAACACAGCAATGCTTAAGGAGGAGCCAAAGGAAAAATACATCTGTGTCATTCAGTGATAATTTTTTATGGTTTCAAGCCAAGAACAAAATAAAAATGTGAAAAACCAGCCTGCTAACTCACAGATAAGTCACAACAACATTCTATTTTTAAACATTCAGGGACTTGAAAATAAAGTTGAAATTCTGGATGAGTCATTGCCACAGAATAAGTATTCTTTCTTATGTCTATCAGAACATTGGCTTAAACCAGAACAAATACAATACTATGTACCAGAAGGTTATAAATATGGAAACAGTTTTTGCAGATCTCAGTACCGTAATGGTGGTACTGTTATCTATGTTTCAAATGAAATAGAGTGTAGAGCACTAGATCTTAGTTGGGCATGTGTAGAGAAACACTTTGAAATTACTGGGATCATATGTGATATAATGAAACTTATCATAGTATGTATCTACCATTCCCCTGACTCAGATGATAAAACTTTTTTAGATAATTTAGACAGTGTACTCTGCTACATAATGAAGTGGAAACAGTATGTAACTGTAATTGGGGGAGACTTTACTTCAAGCTTTAATGTAACATGTAACAAACCCAGTGTAAATAAGTTACTGAATATGCTAAGGCAGCACAACTTCAATCATGTAAATTCAGAACCAACAAGACTACAAGCGTGCTTGGATAATGCTTTTGTCAAATGTGCTCGTGATATGTACTCCACCAAGGTAAAGGAATTTGTTTTCTCAGATCACTCCATGTTAACAGTAGAGTTAAGACATTTTATAAAAGGGGATGAGAGCAAGGCTGCACAAAAGTTAACAAAATCTAATACCTTAATACTAACAAAACACAATCTCATAAAACTAACACACCAGCTGAGATAACAAACTGGGACAAATTATTTCTATACAGTGATTCCAGTGCCCAAACAGTTTATGAAACATTCCACAATTACTTAACAGGTATTTTAAAAGCCCATTTTGTTCAAAATAAATACGATAAAACAAGAAAGGGTAAATTTTGGTTCACCAAAGAACTGGAGAATCTAAAAAATAAGCTTCTGCTGTTGAAGCGCCTTGCCAAAGTAAACAATTCTAATGAAATTAAGGATCTCGAAAAAATCACTAAGAAACTGTATAAGAAAGAGTTGCAATTGGCGAAAATAAGATAAAACACAAATTTCATAAAAAATAGTAAAAACCAATGCAAAACAGCCTGGTCAGGAATTAATACTGTTAAAGGTGCAGTCAGAAACTTCGACAAGACAGTCCCAATGCCATCAGACACATTCAATAAATATTTTGTAAGCTGTGCTGATGATATCAAAAAGCTGATCAGAAAACCCAATGTAACATGTATAGATTATCTCAAGAGAGCAAACCTAAATCATAATAGGGACAGATCATCATTGAAACACTTCCAAGAGGTACGCCAACGTGAAGTTCTTAAAATAGTCAAAGAAATGAAAAATTCATACAGTACAGATATTTTTAATATGTCAAACAATCTGTTGAAAAAAATCATACATTACATTGCAGCACCATTAACATATTCTATAAACCTGTCTCTCATAGAAGGGTTTTTTCCTGATCCTCTCAAAATATCCAAGGTAACTCTAGTCTTTAAGAAGGGTGTCAAATCAGACCCTGCAAACTACAGACCAATTTCGCTAATTCCAGTACTAGGAAAAGTCTTTGAAGGCATAATATATAAGCAGATGTATGAGTACCTAGAACTAAATGGTATGTTAAGTGCTTCACAGTTTTGTTACAGAAGAGGAAGGTCAGCTATACATGCCATAGAGCTCTTAGTCAGAGACATTCTAGCAGCATTTGAGGTCCATGGGCACGCACAGGTAACCTTATGTGATCTGAGCCAAGCTTCTGACTGTGTTGACCACTCACTTCTGCTCTCAAAACTTGAGTACTAGGGAATATGTTATAAAAGTTTAAAACTCATCAAATCATACCTCAATAAAAGGAACCAGGTGGTGAGTTCAGGAAGTCATCTGTCAAACATACTCGAGGTTCAACATGGAGTGCCACAGGGATCTAAATTGGGACCACTTGTTTTCCTTGTACACATAAATGACTTACCAGGAAATATAGATGTAAAGACATATATGTATGCAGATGACACAACTTTTCTATCTGTAAACCATGTACTTGATAACCTTGTAAGTGATATGAAATTGGCAAAAGAAAATGCAACATCATGGTTTAATGCCAATGGTCTGCTATTAAATGAGGAAAAGACCCAGAATATGTGGTTCAGTCTATCAAAGACTACAAAAATAGAAAAACAAAAGGCAAAGTTTTTAGATATTGTACTTGACAACAGTCTAACATGGAACTCTCATGTTGATCACATAGTGGTTAGGTTGTCAAGAGTTATATATTTGTTGAAGAGACTGATGTGTTGTGTGACATTTGAGTACGTAAGGACAGCGTACTTTGCCTTTTTTCAATCTGTTTTAAGGTATGGGTTAATACTCTGGGGAAACAGCAGAAAAATAAATGAAATTATGGTGATCCAGAAGAAAGCAATCAGAGTAATGGCTAACGTAGATAATAGAACACATTGTAAACCATTGTTCATTAAATATAGAATTTTAACAGTAATTAATTTATATATTCTTGACAGTGTTAACTACATACTTGCTGAACTACCTAATTTAAGTGTAACAAATGAAAGGCATGGCTACTATACAAGAACGTGTACTTCTCTGCTGTTGCCACAAAATAGATTAGCTAAAACTAACAATAGTCATAAGTATATGGCAATTAAAATATATAACAAATTGTCTAAAAATGGATCAATCAAGCCTGACAAATTATTTAAAGACAATGTTCATAACTTCTTGTTACCTAATCCATTCTATTCATTAGAAGAATTGTTAGAAATGCCCAATATCAACTTAAATATGTAAAAATTTATTTTGTAAAGGAAACATAGTAGGTGAATACGGGTTGGGGGTAAGAAATGAAAGAGGAAGCCATCTGGTAGAATTTTGCACAGAGCATAACTTAATCATAAGTAACACTTGGTTCGAGAATCACAAGAGAAGGT
The DNA here is from genome assembly GCF_021461385.2 of Schistocerca piceifrons. NCBI lineage: Eukaryota > Metazoa > Arthropoda > Insecta > Orthoptera > Acrididae > Schistocerca > Schistocerca piceifrons. The sequence continues at coordinate 59,497,083 of NC_060148.1, forward strand.
TGTATACTTGGAAGAATCCTGGAGATACTAGAAGATATCAGATAGATTATATAATGATAAGACAGATATTTAGGAACTAGGTTTTAAATTGTAAGACATTTTCAGGGGCAGATGTGGACTCTGACCACAATCTATTGGTTATGAACTGTAGATTAAAACTAAAGAGACTGAACAAAGGTGGGAATTTAAGGAGATGGGACCTGGATAAACTGACCAAACCAGAGGGTGTACAGAGTTTTGGGGAGAGCATACGGGAACAATTGACAGGAATGGGGGAAGGAAATACATTAGAAAAGAATGGGTAGCTCTGAGGGATGAAGTAGTGAAGGAAGCAGAGGGTCAAGTAGGTAAAAAGACGAGGACTAGTAGAAATCCTTGGGTAACAGAAGAAATATTGAATTTAATTGATGAAAGGAGAAAATATAAAAACGCAGTAAATGAAATAGGCAAAAGGAATACAAACATCTCAAAAATGAGATTGACAAGAAGTGAAAAATGGCTAAGTGGGGATGTAGGCTAGAGGACAAATGTAAGGATGTAGAGGTGTATATTACTAGGGGTGAGATAGATACTGCCTACCGGAAAATTAGAAAGACCTTTGGAGAAAAGAGAACCACCTGCATGAATATCAAGAGCTCAGATGGAAACCCAGTTCTAAGCAAAGAAGGGAAAGAGGATGTAGATGAAGATGAAATGGAAGATAGAATACTGTGTGAAGAGTTTGACAGAGCACTGAGAGACCTGAGTCGAAACAAGGCCCCGGGAGTAGATAACATTCCATTAGAACTACTGACAGCCTTGGGAGAGCCAGTCCTGACAAAATTCTACCATCTGGTGAGCAAGATGTATGAGACAGGCGAAATACCCTCAGACTTCAAGAACAATATAATAATTCCAATCCCAAAGAAAGCAGATGTTGACAGATGTGAAAATTACTGAACTATCAGTTTAATAAGCCACAGCTGCAAGATACTAACACAGATTCTTTACAGACAAATGGAAAAACTGGTAGAAGCTGACCTCAGGGAAGAACAGTTTGGATTCTGTAGAAATGTTGGAACACGTGAGGCAATACTGACCCCACGACGTATCTTAGAAAATAGATTAAGGAAAGGCAAACCTACGTTTCTAGCATTTGTAGACTTAGAGAAAGCTTTTGACAATGTTGACTGGAATACTCTCTTTCAAACTCTAAAGGTGGCAGGGGTAAAATACAGGGAGCGAAAGGCTATTTACAATTTGTACAGAAACCAGATGGCAGTTATAAGAGTGGAGGGACTTGAAAGGGAAGCAGTGGTTGGGGAGGGAGTGAGACAGGTTTGTAGCCTCTCCCCGGTGTAATTCAATCTCTGTATTGAGCAAGCAGTGAAGGAAACAAAAGAAAAATTCGGAGTAGGTATTAAAATCCATGGAGAAGAAATAAAAACCTTGAGGTTCGCCGATGACACTGTAATTCTGTCAGAGACAGCAAAGGACTTGGAAGAGCAGTTGAACGGAATGGATAGCATCTTGAAAGTGGGATATAAGATGAACAGCAACAAAAGCATAACGAGGATAATGGAATGTAGTTGAATTAAGTTAGGAGATGCTGAGGGTATTAGATTAGGAAATGAAACACTTAAAGCAGTAAAGGAGTTTTGCTATTTGGGGAGCAAAATAACTGATGATGATCGAAGTAGAGAGGATATAAAATGCAGACTGGCAATGGCGAGGAAGTTGTTTCTGAAGAAGAGAAATTTGTTAACACTGAGTATGATAAATAGTTTGGACAAGAAGAGAATAGAAGCTTTCGAAATGTGGTGTTACAGAAGAATGCTGAAGATTAGATGGGTAGATCACATAACTAACGAGGTAGTATTGAATAGGATTGGGGAGAAGAGAAGTTTGTGGCACAACTTGACTAGAAGAAGGGATCGATTGGTAGGACATTTTCTGAGGCATCAAGGGATCACTAATTTAGCATTGGAGGGCAGCGTGGAGGGTAAAAATCGTAGAGGGAGACCAAGGGATGAATACACCATCAGATTCAGAAGGATGTAGGTTGCGGTAGGTACTGGGAGATGAAGAAACTTGCACAGGATAGAGTAGCATGGTGAGCTGCATCAAACCAGTCTCAGGACTGAAGACCACAACAACAACAACAGTTCACCACTTTACTCACGTCTAAAATTACTTTGCTGTGTTATAACCGACACAGTTTTCACAGGCCAAATAACATACTGCGCTTTCTGTTGCGGTGTACACATTGTTGCGTGGTTGCTCTGCACTGCACCCACACCTGGACTGAACAGTGGAAAAAAACAGCACTGGTACCATCTCAAGGTCAAGCAGACCTGCCAACTGACCAGAAACTGGAATAGGGTATGTCACTTTGTACAGGTTCTAGGACACATTAAAACTAGGGCCATCATTTTCAAACACACTGTGAATTTAACACTTCTGTAAAATGGTCTACATTACTGTGAAGTCTGAAGCAACTTTAGCCCATGTCAAAGTGACGCCAAAATGAAGATGAAGTGGTTTTAGAATCTGATAGTTATTTTGCAAGTTCTTCTGATGTGCAACATGGTGTTCAGTATCACAAAATATTGAAAGACAAAATTAACCGTTGGGCAGTAAGCTACAGCTTTATACTACAAACAAGAATATTCTAGAATCTTGATTGAGGTGAGTGATGGGTATGCTGAAGTAAATTATATTGGAAAGACTAAGTCCTATTGCAAATTGATACAACAAAGAGATAAACTATTTATCTTCAGGAGGACTTGGTGTAAATTATCATTTGAACAAGGGTAACAAAATGTGGCTATTTTCAAATATCCACATTTGAGTAGTTTGTGTAAAAAGCCTCATGTTCATATTTTTCAGTATCCGTAACATATGACCTAGTCTCCTTGCAAATAGTTCTCATAGTGCAAGGTGTAACTTGAAAATTAATTGGTCAGATGAAGAAATATGCTACACTTGTATATTTTCTGATTGAAGTTCATTACTCCCTGTCCTTACCCTTGAAAATTATTTGTTTCTCATGATCCTGTATGTCTAATCTAGTGACATTCATTGAATTTACTTTGTCCCAGCATCATATTGCCATTTTTCCATGCAGAAATGACTGTGTGGGTCAAAGCAGTCCTGTGTGCAAGTTACACTGACCCACCTTTTTTATGATACCAGGACAACAGATGTGATGCTTTTTGTTTAATAACTTACTTAACGGTACATGTCTTCGCCAATACTGCAAAAACGTATTTGGAATTTTTTCCCTGTCACTATCCTTTGTTTTTTCGCATAGCAAAAGAGAGGCAAAAATTAATTGGACTAAATTAATCACAGTTTCAGGTGTACTACATTACGTGTTGGGTAATGCACATGGCAGTTTCTCCCCCATCGTATACTACCTACATAAATGCTTGGAAGTAAACTTTTGTTTTTTATTTTAAAAAATAAATAAAACGAAATTTCATGTATAAAAACAGCAGTCTATACACATATGTGCAGTACTGACGAAACAGACATAAAATACCGATAAATTTAAAATATCGTCTGTAAACCAACTATTTACATTAGATTTCCAAGTTTCTTATATTTTTAAATTGTCTTGTTTCAGTTCCTTGTTTCCTATAATTGTCCACTAAACCAAAAGAAAAAAAGCATGCTTCAGGACGTGCCCACTACAAACTGAAACGAGAATTTGGTTTGTTCTCTCTCTTCTATGAAGTCTCCTGCTTTCACCTCGAATTTACAAAGATGTATAACCCGTGGTACCTGTACCAAGCAACAGCAACATATACGATCAATGTGGCTGCAAATATTATGTGATTCGTTTTCATCCAATCACTAATTGTGTGCAGCGGCAAGAGACGGTGTACAATGATTGCCATCTTTCCCAAGGCATCACGTCGAGCTGACATCTGTCGGCCATAACATGGAGAAGCATCGTTGTCACACAAAATCCTAACATGTCGTCGTGGCTGTTTATTTGGTGGCATGAAATGTGTCGGAAAGTCAAAAACTGATGGCACGTTTCTTCCACGTTCCAGGGCTCACTACGTAATCATCTTGTCGGAAAAGGTTTCCGCAAGGAAAACTGCCAGACGTAGGATTAAAATCTTTCCGCTTCACGGAAGTAATCCACTTCTTTAGCAGCTCTGGGCGCTGAAGAGGAAACCTGTTCAAAAACATCGAATTAGTAAACGCACTAAGTCTGTATTGTTAGAATAGAATATTTTATTAGCCTTTCGGTACTTTTCATACAATTGGCTTCGTCAAAGTTTACAGAGGGTTTTAGTTTCAGTACGATAGTCACATAGTTACAGAAAGGGGAGAAACGGAACTAAAGACCTTTTCTTCAGCATTATGTAAAACAATGTTTTATACAGTAATTAAATACACACATAAGAAAAGAATCACAGTAAATAACTAGCTTATATAATATCAAAACATTTTCTTCATAATTTAGGTTATCGTATTGTATCGGTAGTCCTATGACCTGTGAAATGGTAAGTCACTTTCCTTACTCCATCACTTCGTACAATTGAAAGCGGAACAAGAAATCACCATTTCGATAATCCTTAATTCCTTATACACAGAAACTTCTTGGCAAATTCGAATACGGCGGGCAATACAGACGACAGTAATCAGCTGGTAGAGCCATCTATCGGTAGGTCCGGTAGTTGAGCATCCCTCATTTCGCTAGCTTTAGACGCCTGCGGCATCGCGTCGAGCTGACATCTGTCGGCCATAATATGAAACCTTGCCGTACCAACTAGCCTTTTATTTTACTTCCCATTAAGGAGTCTAGCAAGAAAATGTTGGAAGGAATAAACATATTTTTGGCTGTGTTAGTTAATTATTTTTAGTTCGTTAATAAAATAGCTAGAAGTAGTCACATGTTCTTACTATTTATGACGAAAATATTTCATACCCTGTTATAATCTTGGTAACACGGTTTTTATATAAGCGAGCTATGTTTTCAGTGACACTGATTATTATGTACATTTAAAGGAATTTTTGGACGGTTTGGGTTGTTGTAGCCCAAGCCGGTTATACGCGAATCTGTCTAAGGCAGGGGCGGGTAGGAATCCTGCACGTTCCCGATGCATCCGCACGCGTGGTGTTAACGGGTGTTCTGCGTGCACACAGGGGCAAGCTAGTCACCCCCTTATCCCCCCTCCCCACCGCACCCTCTGACCGCTCCTTCCTCTGCAATGCGTTTTGTTTCCTAGCTTGCTTTATTGTATGTAGGAATAAGAGTAGTAGTAGTAGTGCTTGAAAGACATCGTGGTTTGAAAGAGTACCTATTACCTACGATACGTTTTATTTAATTACCACAGGTGGAGTGGAACAAAATTTCTACATACAGACAAACGCAAGCAGTTACTTAAATTTTCATCACTGATGTTTGCTCTTAACCGACACTTACTATTTCAGCAAATGGTTTTCCAGCTTTCTTCTTGACACCAGGCATTATGGGCTCTCTTGTGACCAGGGGTCAGTGGAATGCACCTTGCAGGTCTCCAGGCAAATAAACCGTGTCTGTTGAGTCCTCTGTAGACTGTGTGTCTGGAGACAACTGTTCCAGTGGTTGGGGTAAGGTCCCGAGCGAGGCTACCTTCAGTACTCTGCGGGCACTGTTAATGAGATATCGGTCTACTTGTTGTGTTGTACACTGTGGACGTCCCGTACTGTAGCGCCTGGACACGTTTCCTGTCTGCTGTAATCGTTGCCATAATCTTGAGATCACCCTTTGTGGCACACGGAGGGCCCGTGCTATGACCTGCTGTGTTTGACCAGCCTCCAGTCGCCCTAGTATTCTACCCCTCATAACGTCATCAATATGTGTTCTTTGAGCCACTTTCAACACACAGTCACCACTAGCACGTCTGAAAATGTGCGCACACTTACTCGCTGAACCGTACTCTGACACGCACCGACACGCCTCTGCATATTTGGACTGCTGTCAGCACTGTACACCTGTACCAGTACCACAAGACATTTTATTTTTAAGTTTATTAATAGCATTTCAAACTTCACATTTTGTTTTTGGGTACAGAAACATTGTTTTTTCACAAGCTGGTACTTATATAACTTTGTTGTTTGCATTGCACAGACTTTTAATTAGGTTCAGTGCTATGTTCACATAATGTTCATTGAATGTATTAGCTATCTGTTGAGCATCTTCTATCACTTTACCCTCACTTTTAATTTATAAGTCATTGGTCTTGATTTTACATTTTCCTATGCTATTATTTATAACTAAGAAAGATCAATTTTGATTCATTGCTTCCCTTGTTAGTGTATGAATCATTGCTTAGGCTCTTTGCTGCCTGTAAAACTTTCCTATAGACCTTTCTGTATTTCCTATAATATGGTGCTATTGTTGTATTTATTTTAGCATGTTTGCTTAGAAATCTAAGTGTGATTGCTGATTTTTTAATCCCTTGTGTTACCCATGTCTTTGTTTCTCACTGAATTTAATTCTTTTTAATGGGAATGCTACATCATAGCAATATTTATAATCAGTAAGAAAAGTGTCACTTTTTCTGTCTACATCATCAGTTTGCACTATGCCCCACAGCACCCTTTTTAGCATACTATTAAACATTTAAACCCCCTTGCCCCCATGAACCATGGGCCTTGCCATTGGTGGGGAGGCTTGCGTGCCTCAGCGATACAGATGGCCGTACCGTAGGTGCAACCACAACAGAGGGGTATCTGTTGAGAGACCAGACAAACATGTGGTTCCTGAAGAGGGGCAGCAGCCTTTTCAGTAGTTGCAGGGGCAACAGTCTGGATGATTGACTGATCTGGCCTTGTAACACTAACCAAAACGGCCTTGCTGTGCTGGTACTGCTAACGGCTGAAAGCAAGGGGAAACTACAGCTGTAAGTTTTCCCGAGGGCATGCAGCTTTACTGTATGTTTAAATGATAATGGCGTCCTCTTGGGTAAAGTACTCTGGAGGTAAAATAGTCCCCCATTCGGATCCCGGGTGGGGACTACTCAAGAGGACGTCGTTACCTAGAGAAAGAAAACTGGCATTCTACGGATCGGAGCGTGGAATGTCAGATCCCTTAATTGGGCAGGTAGGTTAGATATAGTGGGAATTAGTGCAGTTCGGTGGCAGGAGGAACATGACTTTTGGTCAGGTGAATACAGGGTTATAAATACAAAATCACATAGTGGTAATGCAGAAGTAGGTTTAATAATGAATAAAAATATAGGAGTGCGGGTAAGCTACTGCAAACAACATAGTGAACGCATTATTGTGACCAAGGTAGACACGAAGCCCATGTCTACTAAAGTAGTACAAGTTTATATGCCAACTAGCTCTGCAGATGATGAAGAAATTGAAGAAATGTATGATGAGATAAAAGAAATTATTCAGGTAGTGATGGTCGACGAAAATTTAATAGTCATGGGTGACTGGAATTCGAGAGTAGGAAAAGGGAGAGAAGGAAACATAGTAGGTGAATATGGATTGGGGGTAAGAAATGAAAGAGGAAGCCATCTGGTAGAATTTTGCACAGAGCATAACTTAATCATAGCTAACACTTGGTTCAAGAATCACAAGAGAAGGTTGTATACTTGGAAGAATCCTGGAGATACTAGAAGGTATCAGATAGATTATATAATGATAAGACAGATATTTAGGAACCAGGTTTTAAATTGTAAGACATTTTCAGGGGCAGATGTGGACCCTGATCACAATCTATTGGTTATGAACTGTATATTAAAACTAAAGAGACTGAACAAAGGTGGGAATTTAAGGAGATGGGACCTGGATAAACTGACTAAAACCAGAGGGTGTACAGAGTTTCGGGGAGAGCATACGAGAACAATTGACAGGAATGAGGGAAGGAAATACAGTAGAAAAGAATGGGTAGCTCTGAGGTATGAAGTAGTGAAGGCAGCAGAGGATCAAATATGTAAAAAGACGAGGACTAGTAGAAATCCTTGGGTAACAGAAGAAATATTGAATTTAATTGATGAAAGGAGAAAATATAAAAACGCAGTAAATGAAATAGGCAAAAGGAATACAAACATCCCAAAAATGAGATTGACAAGAAGTGAAAAATGGCTAAGTGGGGATGTAGGCTAGAGGACAAATGTAAGGATGTAGAGGCGTATATTACTAGGGGTGAGATAGATACTGCCTACCAGAAAATTAGAGAGACCTTGGGAGAAAAGAGAACCACCTGCATGAATATCAAGAGCTCAGATGGAAACCCAGTTCTAAGCAAAGAAGGGAAAGAGGATGTAGATGAAGATGAAATGGGAGATAGAATACTGCGTGAAGAGTTTGACAGAGCACTGAAAGACCTGAGTTGAAACAAGGCCCTGGGAGTAGACAACATTTCATTAAAACTACTGACAGCCTTGGGAGATCCAGTCCTGACAAAACTCTACCGTCTGGTGAGCAAGATTTATGAGATAGGTGAAATATCCTCAGACTTCAAGAACAATATAATAATTCCAATCCCAAAGAAAGCAGATGTTGACAGATGTGAAAATTACTGAACTATCAGTTTAATAAGCCACAGCTGCAAAATACTAAACAGATTCTTTACAGACAAATGGAAAAACTGGTAGAAACTGACCTCGGGGAAGAACAGTTTGGATTCTGTAGAAATGTTGGAACACGTGAGGCAATACTGACCCCACGATGTATCTTAGAAAATAGATTAAGGAAAGGCAAACCTACGTTTCTAGCATTTGTAGACTTAGAGAAAGCTTTTGACAATGTTGACTGGAATACTCTCTTTCAAACTCTAATGGTGGCAGGGGTAAAATACAGGGAGCGAAAGGCTATTTACAATTTGTACAGAAACCAGATGGCAATTACAAGAGTCGAGGGACATGAAAGGGAAGCAGTAGTTGGGAAGGGTGTGAGACAGGGTTGTAGCCTCTCCTTGATGTTATTCAGTCTGTATATTGAGCAAGCAGTAAAGGAAACAAAAGAAAAATTTGGAGTAGGTAATAAAAGCTTTAAGGTTCGCCGATGACATTGTAATTCTGTCAGAGACAGCAAAGGACTTGGAAGAGCAGTTGAAGGGAATGGTCAGTGTCTTGAAAGTTGGATATAAGATGAATATCAACAAAAGCAAAACGACAATAATGGAATGTAGTGAATTAAGTCGGGTGATTCTGAGGGAATTAGATTAGGAAATGAGACAGTTGAAGTTGTAAACGAGCTTTGCTATTTGGGGAGCAAAATAACTGATGATGGTCAAAGTAGAGAGGATATAAAATGTAGACTGGCAATGGCAAGGAATGCATTTCTGAAGAAGAGAAATTTGTTACTATTGAGTGTCAGGAAGTAGTTTCTGAAAGTATTTGTATGGAAGTGAAATGTGGACTATAAATGTTTGGACAAGAAGAGAATAGAAGCTTTTGAAATGTGGTGCTGTAGAAGAATGCTGAAGATTAGATGGGTAGATCACATAACTAATGAGGAGGTATTGAATAGAATTTGGGAGAAGAGGAGTTTGTGGCACAACTTGACAAGAAGAAGGGACCAGTTGGTAGGACATGTTCTGAGGCATCAGAGGATCACAAATTTAGCATTGGGGGGGGGGGGGGGGCAGTGTGGAGGGTAAAAATCGTAGAGGGAGACCAAGAGATGAATACACTAAGCAGATTCAGAAAGATGTAGGTTGCAGTAGGTACTGGGAGATGAAGAGTCTTGCACAGGATAGAGTAACATGGAGAGCTGCATCAAACCAGTCTCAGGACTGAAGGCCACAACAACAACAAACAATTGAAAATCCTTATGTTCTTTGTAAATAATTTTCAGTGACTGCATTTCTTATTGTTCTCATTCCTTATTATCATTTTTAAAGCCATATGGTCACAAAAGCTTGTGTCTGTTACTTCAATATTGTACTCAATGCTTTGTTTGTTGGTAAATATGTGATCAAGTGTTGTTTCAGACCCATCCCCATATCTGGTAATTTCCTGCACCAAGGTTGCATTTTGTATGAGTTAAACAGATTTAATAATTGGACCTTGTTCTTATTACTTTTGTTAAAATTAATTTTAAATTCACCATAACTACTATGTATTTTGACCTACCTCTCAATTCACTTACAGTATCGTCTATATAATATAAGAATTGGGTAAAGTCACCTGATGGGTGACCCAACAAATGAACAGGAAGTGGTAAAAACAATAGGGGAGCTAGAATCAAAATTTTCCTCTGGTACTGACAACATACCAGACCATATCATTATAAAATGTGCACCTTTAGTAACTAGGTCCATGGCAGACATACGCAATAGTTCCTTTTCTCAGGGAATCTTCCCAGAAAGTTTAAAAATAGCTAAAGTGAAGCCATTGTACAAAAAGGGTGAAAAATCAGATATAACAAATTATAGGCCGGTCTCTCTACTATCTGTTTTTTCTAAAATAATTGAAAAAATCTTTTATAAAAGACTCGTACATTTCATTGAAAAAAAAAATTTTTTTCTCAGCTAAACAGCACAGTTTCCGAAAATGTAAATCCACTGAGACAGCTATTATCGATTTCTTAAATGAAGCTTTAAATGCATTAGATAAAAAAGAACACATAGCAGCAATATTCCTAGATCTTTCAAAAACATTTGACATTATTAACCATGGTCTACTGCTTAGAAAGCTAGAAAATGTTGTTGTCAGAGGCCCAGCCTGTGAGTGGGTAAAGTCATATCTACAAAACAAGACACCAAATAGTGGAAGTCTTGTACAATGAAGGAAAAAATTTAACTTCCTATCAATCAGAAAAAGTGTGTGTTAAATACGGTGTGCCACAGGGTTCTAAACTGGGACCAGTCTTGTTCTTGCTGTTTGTAAATGACATAGAACCATCCAGCCCTAACTATAAGTACATTAAATATGCAAATGATACAAATATACTTATCAAAGGAAAGACCCCAAAAGAGCTCCAAAATGAAATAAAAAAGAGCACTTCACAGGTATCCGAATGGTTCGCAGTGAACAACTTAATAATAAACACACATAAAACAAACACTGTGCATTTACACACAGTGCAGAATAAACAGCCTTTAACTGCAACCACAGAACTGTTAGGCAAAAGACTTGAAATTGTAAATAGGACCAAATTTCTTGGAGTTTGGATCCAAGATTACCTAAGATGGCAGAAACACACACAACACCTATGTAGTAAATTAAATATCATTTGTTATAGTATAAAAATTCTTGCTGGATGCACATCATTGCAAGCCATAAAAAATGTGTACTATGCCCAAGCAGAATCACTATTAACATATGGATTAATTGGCTGGAGAAATTCACCACCCAGCACAAGCTGTTTTATTGCACAAACGAGTATTATAACAGCCTATGAAGGCTCAGCACCTCGATCTTCATGCAAACCCTGATTTAAAAAGCTTCATATTCTTCCATTACCATGACTATATATCCTAGAAACAATAATGTTTGTAAGGAAAATCACAGATGAAAATAGCAAGATTGCTCCAAAAAACCAAAATATCCATTCATACAACACAAGGAATAATCAAGATTAACATATGCAGTTTTCACATACAACACTAAAACAAAAAGGACCCTTGCAAACAGGAAAAAAACTGTATAACAAGCTACCTAAAACAGAATTAAGGTAATAACTGACATGCATAAATTCAAAACTGCAGTGAGTGACTGCTTGATACAGAATTGCTACTACAGTGTTGATGAATTTTTATCTACATTGTAAATATGTGAAAAATTTAAATAGTTTATTCAATTAAGGCCAAAATAAGAAATGTGTACATGTAGATTTATCTGTGTATTATATGTGGTCTATTACATATATGTGTGTGTCTGTATAATGAATGCCAAAATTATGAAATGTGTGCATATAAAATTTATTTGTGTATTTGTGAAATGTTATTTCCATATGTAAGAGTTATATTGCTATATACTGAAAACCATACAACAGTTTTTCTGGTAAACTTTACTGCAAATTACTTGACTTGTCCTATATCATTACGTACCCCTGTTCAGTGTATGATTCACAGGACCAATAAATATAGAATACAAATAATCAGATACTGAAACTGGAGTGGTAACTGTGTAAACCACTACTGTGTAAATAGTGATTTGTTCCTTACTTCAGTGTGCACTCCTCACCTCATCCTGATGAGCAATAAAGGTCTCACTGAACTTAATCTGGAGTGCACTATACTGTTTCCTACACAGAACACTGAATGCAGCATGACCAGTAATGGGTTTTCACCACCACACTGGTGGGCAAACAGCATCAGGGTCTGCTCTGGCTGTTGGCAGTCACCGTGTGAAATTTAACATTATGGGAGTAAATAAGTTAAATGTACTATTGTATTCTTTTATTTCTAAAATGTAAAGATGTGTATCCAAATAGCATACCAAAATTTTTGGAGGTCTCTAAATGATTCACTGGAACAACGAAACAGCAAGGTAATATTTCATACCAAATACATGATTTTTATCCACTTTGAGTAAATATTCATCAATCCATTTTCACTAAAAATATATCTTATATCTCATTATGGTTCAATATATTATACAGCTTCAGAAATTGTACATTATGATTTTTGAATTGATATACAGGAAGACAAAATCTATTGCATATCAAAATTCAGCACTTTGATTTGACTTTTCATTAAATTTCATGTGTAAATTAAACATTGAAACCACACAAATGAATAACTATATCCTTCAGGTATTTGAGAAAATAAATGGATGAAAAGGCAATTATTTACTGTACTGATAAAAATGGAAGTGATAGATATCATACAATCTTACAAGTTTTCTATTGAAGATAAACAGGAGACAACAAACTGAAATTAAAGAGGTTCCACTGCACCCCTCACTATCTCGATTGTTGGCTGGTAGGGTAGGGAGGGAAAGAGTGAGGGGAAACTGGAGAATGTGAGGTCATGTACGAAGCCATGCAAATTTATTTTTCTATAATAGAAGTACCATTGCCCTGTATGGATTAGAATAATGATAGTCATTTATCTTGATATGTGTTAATTTGTTTTTGAACTTTTGCAGACTTGTAACTTTCTATAGAGTTAACACACACCTCTACAGACTTTTAGTTTTTTTTTATATCTAACCACAATCACTGAAAGTTGCAAATGTGAAAAAAGTCAGATGTTTTAATCGAAAATGTATACCTTTTATTGTTTATATAGAATGAACCATTAATATGTGTGTTCATCACGTTGCTTACAGAATTGACCAAATACCCGCTTCCAACCCATCTGTTCTAAAGTAGTCCTCTGGAAGTTAAATAAGTTGTGTCAACATTTGCTCTCATAGAAGCTACCACTATCGGAACAGCTGCTGACTTTCCAGGTAGTAATGAATTATTGGATGGTGCCCTATAGTGATTTACATATACCAGTATATGGATGCTCACCTTATCGGATTTTAGCTGTTTCTTGCCGATGCTGTGATTGATCTGTTTAGTCTGTGGAGGACCAAATAGGTAGCATAAAATGTCTGCTTCAAGTATATAATTAATGCATTATTTCCTTAACACGTTCCGTAAACCATCATGTATAACTGTAGAGAGAATCTAAACATTGCCATTGTTTACGAGAAATAGCATTTGTTGTCAAGTACGCAGCTCGTACTAGGTAAAAGAAAAAAACAATAAACTGTTAAGCATAGTGCTGTGCTAAGGCCATTAATTTTTATTTCCTGGGATACATAAAGAGACCAGTGCAGTTATAATGAAATATTGGTTTACCAAGAGCTGTTACTTACATTAGAAATAGATGTGTGTGCTAGCTTATGCCTCACGGGAAGTTAATTAATGCCTTTTCCAGTCTTCTCAGTTAATTATTAAACATCTTTTCAGAAGGAGCAGCCTTTGTTATACATTTAAGTGGTGATTCTCTGGCTACACACAGGTCAGCTTTCTAACTTGTATATTAATAATGGTTTCTATGACCATACAAATGGATTTTGATTGTGCAAAAATGGCTTTAAATGATCATGAAAAAAAAGCCCTCCAAGGGCACCATAAAATTCTTTAAAAAACTGTCCTTCCAGTGTTGATTATACCACAGTCAAATTGGAAAGAATACTTGTGTGTTGAATCTGAATAATGAAATGCAGTGTCCTCACACAAAAACTATATATGGATGTAAGAAGAATGGGTAAATCACTTGACTGAACAAGCTACAAGGCAGTTTGCTATGGAGTGCACAGCTCTCTCAGCAGGAAGAAACAAGAGCAAATTAAACAAGCGGTGTTACGAAGAGTGTTGTCATAAACCTTTCACATTATTTCCACTTTCCTGCAAATTTAACTGAATCCAGTTCATGTCGACTTTCTTCTCATATGGCTGTAACTGTTCAGTTTGTGAAAATTGTACTAAAAATTTACGACAAAACATTATGAACTTTTCTTGCTCTAGTTTCTGGTTCATAAAGTATTCTTGTAACAATTCTTACTTTGAGAGTCCATAAAAATTTGTTCTACGCCCTTCCGGTATCATGGTACATCTATAATTTGCACCACATAATGCAAAGTCACTGCATATTTGATTCAGAAGTTCAAATGATGAGAGAGATATAAGGTATTTATTGTGCTACACAGTTTTGATTAAGAAATTGTCTCCAGAAAACACTTGTTTTTCTGCTTTCAGATGTATATATAATACTACTGCGAATGTATCTGTTATCCTGTAAATAATGATAAATTAGGATACTCTGCTGTCTGAGAAGATGATCAGATGTAAAAAGACTACACTAACAGCTATGTTAAGTTAATTGTGGTCATGAAGACAGGCTACAGCTTACTTTACAGATGACAGTGAAAGCAAATCGCAGTTTCTGCTATCATCTGTAATGTAAGTAGTAGTCTGTCTTCGTGCTGGGATAAAGCTGTGTGTTATTTAAATTTGTTGTTGATGATGTGATACATACAGGTTCTGCGTTTTGAAAATTCCAGTAACACTTCGAAGTAAAGTAAACGAGACATTGGTACTTTGTGTTACTGACAGCTCGATGTCATCAGGTTCAGTAAACAGTTTAATTGAATATCTGAAACCAGTCCTTAATTGGAGGAAACCAGCTCTGACAGGTGAATTGTCAACCACCTTTTTTCCTTACATTTCTTCTTCCTATCATTCTTTCTTCATTTGGAATCGGCTTGTCACTGATAACCTGTAACTGAATGCAAACCAGAACTCCTCATCAGTTGGCAACTTGGCAGTTCACATAGCCTGTGCGAGGATTTTCTAGGTTATATTGCATGTCGTGAGGTTCTGGTTAGGTTATCAAATGACTTTCAATTCAGGGCTACAAAATGTCATATGTGCCACAGTTATGCCACTGGTCACTCCAAAATCAGTTGTCGGCAGAGCGTCTCGTAGTCCCGTCATCTCACGATGGCCACTTCCGACACTGCACGGAGTTACATGTATACGTCTCTCACCCTTTTGTAATCCCAACCTGCGCTCTAGCTCTACCGAGTTGAACCTACTTTTTTTTTTTTTAACACGAAAATGAAATTGAGCAGCACTTGCTGAGTGACCCACTCTATTTGTTGCCTATAATACAGCGGCAGCAACACTGCAGCAACAAGTGACAGATGGCAATGTACAAGCAATTTTAATGAAGCTGTACCACTATGTTCAGGTTGAAAGAAATGGTTTCTACGGTTTTTGATAACTGGGGTGCTGATGTGTAAAACAGCAGTCAGCTTATGAACCTATTGACAGGGCATGTTTAACATAATTGTCTTCGCAGTTAAGTTTACTTTTTGTAAATCCACATTTAAGGTAATTAGATTTTTCTATATAAATATTCTTCACATCTCCTTTGTTTGCAAAGAATATTAATTCCACATTTATTGAAACCACAATAAGCCACTTCACTTGTTGGAAAGCAGTGTGGCATCCATTTCTTTGCTAGATGTGATAGGTGTGATGTCCAGTAAAATTTTGCTCCAACACTATGTGAAATATATCAACAATCTGCTTCCATCATTTCAGAACTTTATTATTCGTCAAAACCTATGAACTGAATGGAATTTTCTCTCGTACTGAATTAAATTAATTAACTATAACAGATGTTAAATAATTAACGATAACAAAGTGTGTGTTTTTGACCGTGAGAAATATTTTATTAACTGTTCCAGGTAAAACAAAGTATTTCTTTAGACAAATGCAGGGACATTTCCCCATCCCCTTTTTCGGTTCTGCCTTTGCTGTTAAGAGTGTGTGCTCTAGGCATGGTGTTTTGGGGCCAAAATATTATAAAAGCAAAGAGATTGGTGTGCCTGAGAACTTGGTAATACTGTGCTGTATTAAGATATACTTACTTTCCATAAAACAAGTTTGTTACATGGAAAGTGTACTAAATATAATTTATAGTAGTTCTTTATCCTTTTAGGATGAACATGTGTATCTTCAGAAGAGATTGCGAATCTTGGATACAAAGAAAAGCAATTGCCCACCTACTCTAAACATGAAGTTAAGCAGTTAGTAAATAAACACAGGGATACGAAGGCAAAAGTGAGTATCCAGTCTGGGTTCTGCTTGGAGAAAATTTTAATGACCAGATGACAGTATGCTTAAAAATTACTTGTTTTTAATGCTCTTAATTAAATAATTGATAAATTTGTTTTGTCCTGTAGGTTCTTGCAAGGCTACACAAGGATTTAGCATAGCCAATCCCACCAAATAGTTACTTGTATTAGTACTTAATTGTTTCCCAAGCAAGCACACACACACACATGGTACCAAACATGTTGAGGCAAGTTGGTACATACGTCCTTCATACGTAAATGAAATAAAAAAAATTCGTACTCAATGGAGAGACATCTCACAGTCATTAAGTTGGCTCTAGATAGATTTGTTGATAACTTTTGCTGGGACACACATACTGGGTCAAATGAATATTACATTTTACTGCACTGAGAAAGCAATTTACAGTCAAATATATCATCCGACTTTGTACGGTACAAATAAAGTATTGTTTGCTGAGACTAGACTGCAGCATTAAGTTGATGAGTGGGATAAGGAATTGAGCAATCACATGATTCATTATAGACATTGTATGGGTGCCAATGGAGAAGTGAAACCATTACTTCTTTGCTATCAGAGGTGTTGGCAAAGAGATCTTTTGAAGTATGTGGATAATTGTTAGACGCTACATACAAAACAACAACATATGATATTCGTTTATTTTTTATAGCTGTGAAGAGTAATGTGGACTATTTGGTTGTCTCTTTTTTTCATTTCGGTTCACAATGCAAGTTCCATCCATCAAGTGTTAGACATTTTCAAGGACTTGAACCAGGGATTGGAATCCCCTCTACTGGGTTACTGATTTACAGAGTCCGTTGGAAACAGGCATGGGGAAGATGGTTGGAAAAGAATGTAATCTTTATGACATTTCTAGATATATGGCAAGAAACTGCAGAATCGTCAACAGAGGGAGGATTTAGAGATCATATAGGAGAGTTGCGAATGCATGAGGTTTTTCAGAGAAACTAGCATGTGTGGCCATACTTTAAACAACAGTGGCTATTGGTATGTGAAAGATGGGTGGAAGTGTTTGAAGACAAGGGCAGGTCTGTAACGACTGACACTACAAATTGGGTTGAAGCTATGAACAAGATTATAAAACATTTTTTCCTAATACACAATACAGACAAGACTTTAACATGGGTTACTAAGGTTAGAGTAAACCAGTTTCTTCCAAGCCTAATTAGAAAGTCCCGTCTGCTGCAGGAATTCAGCCATCAAATCATATAACAAAGATGTTCCACTGTTTTGGCATAAAAAAAAATGAACAAGTCTGTGAAACAGGTCACACAGCGACATGCCTCAGCAAAAGTTGTGTTAACTGTAAGATCACTGAGTAGGAGATCAGATAGTTAATTTTGTGTGGAGAGTGCATTGTCCAAAAACTGTAATTATGTTGTTAACTTAGATATCCCAGATTACACATGTGAAGATTTTCAGTGATATAAATACCCATACAAGCATTTCTGTGCAACCTTAATTTTTTATCCAGAGTGGAGTTTTGATAAAACGCCAGAAACCTATAAGAACAGCCCCATATTCTGTCTTGATGAAATGTATGGGGTAGGCTTCAGAAGTGGCTGTACAGTAATTTGATATGAAGGCAGAAGCAGTGATGAAGTAGTTGAGGAGGCTGTTGAAGCAGCTGAGGAGGCTGTCGAGGTTGAGGGGGCTGTCGAGGTCGAGGAGGCTGTCGAAGCCACAAATAAAGATGGTCTCGTTGAAACCCCAAATATTCCTTTGCAGCAAGGAGTTGTGTAAACAGATTTACAATCTACAACTGCAGCAACAGTGAAACATTACAAAAAGTTCTTGAATCACTCAGAAACTTGGTGCAAGATTTGCAATTAGCAAACTCTGAAGTTGGCAGTCTCCTGTTAGCAGTGCCATCAAGTTCCAAGAATAGAGAAGAAAGATGCCAAAACCCATACAGGACCTGGCTTAAAACACATCATAACTTTCCATTTGAAGGGTAAGAAATGAAAGTTTATTTGTATTTTAGATAACTCTAAGTCTATGTAACATACAAATAACCTCCATCATTTCTGATCCTTGAGATGGAATGCTATGAGGTCTTTATGTTGGGCTCTGATTTTAAACTTTGTTGCACATTTGAATTTCAAAGTAGCAGTAGATAAAATAATATATATAGGATAGTTGCTAATCTCCATAAAGTGGAGATGCTCAGTTGCAGAAAGGTCCAACAAAAACTGTCGGGAAGTTAGCTTTTGGCCAACAGGGTTCTTTGTCAAAAATAGACACCAGACGTGCACGACCACAGTCTCTGGTAGCCGGAGCTGAGGCTCCATTCTGTGGGAGTTTCCTCATCCCCGCAAACCCAGAATCCCCCACAGAAGAACCACAAAAGTGCCCCACTTGTGGCAGGATACTTTCCGGGACTGGATCAGATTCTGAATGTGACTCTCCAGCAGGGATACGACTTCCTCAAATCCTGCCCTGAAATGAGATCCATCCTTCATGAAATCCTCCCCACTCCACCAAGAGTGTCTTTCCGCCATCCACCTAACCTTCGTAACCTCTTAGTTCATCCCTATGAAATCCCCAAACCACCTTCCCTACCCTCTGCCTCCTACCCTTGTAACTGCCCCCGATGTAAAACCTGTCCCATGCACCCTCCCACCACCACCTACTCCAGTCCTGTAATCCGGAAGGTGTACACAATCAAAGGCAGAGCCACGTGTGAAAGCACCCACGTGATCTACCAACTGACCTGCCTACACTGTGATGCATTCTATGTGGGAATGACCAGCAACAAACTGTCCATTCACATGAATGGACACAGGCAGACAGTGTTTATTGGTAATGAGGATCACCCTGTGGCTAAACATGCCTTGGTGCACGGCAAGCACATCTTGGCGTAGTGTTACACCATCCTGGTTATCTGGATCCTTCCCACTAACACCAACTTATCCGAACTCCGGAGATGGGAACTTGCTCTTCAATATATCCTCTCTTCCCGTTATCCACCAGGCCTCAATCTCCGCTAATTTCAAGTTGCCGCCACTCATACCTCACCTGTCATTCAACAACATCTCTGCCTCTGCAGTTGTGCCTTGACTGACATCTCTGCCCAAACTCTTTGTCTTTAAATATGTCTGCTTGTGTCAGTATATGTGTGGATGGATATGTGTGTGTGTGCGAGTGTATACCCGTCCGTTTTTCCCCCCTAAGGTAAGTCTTTCCGCTTCCGGGACTGGAATGACTCCTTACCCTCTCCCTTAAAACCCACATCCTACCGTCTTTCCCTCTCCTTCCCTCTTTCCTGATGAGGCAACCGTTGGTTACGAAGGCTTGAATTTTGTGTGTATGTTTGTGTTCGTTTGTGTGTCTGTCGACCTGCCAGCACTTTCATTTGGTAAGTCACACCATCTTTGTTTATATATATATATATATATATATATATATATATATATATATATATATATATATATATATATATATATATATATATAGTTATAATAGAGGGAAACATTCCACATAGGAAATATATATCTAAAAACAAAGATGATGTGACTTACCAAATGAAAGTGCTGGCAGGTCGACAGACACACAAACAAACACAAACATACACACAAAATTCAAGCTTTCGCAACAAACTGTTGCCTCATCAGGAAAGAGGGAAGGAGAGGGAAAGACGAAAGGATGTGCGTTTTAAGGGAGAGGGTAAGGAGTCATTCCAATCCCGGGAGCGGAAAGACTTACCTTAGGGTGAAACAAGGACGGGTATACACTCGCACACACACACATATCCATCCACACATATACAGACACAAGCAGACATATTTAAAGACAAAGAGTTACCATGGAAAAAAAATATATATATATATATATATATATATATATATATATATATATATATATATATATATATATATATATATATATATATATATATAGAAATGTTTGCTTATGGCTGTGTATATGCGGATGGATATGTGTGTGTGTGCGAGTGTGGTTGAAGAAACATTTTCCGTTCTTAAACTGAGTATTTATAACCCACTATGTTAGATTCCAGTCAATGTGTAAATACTTAAAAATGTTTACTGCCTCACTGATGACACTTTATACAATTTCAGTTTTTGAAGGCTATTCTGTGTTAAATAAGTTACATTTTGAATTATCCATTCAAGCTTATTATTTGCAACATGAAAGATGGATTTATGTTCAAGTAATATTTTTAACCTTGATGGTGGTAAGGTATAATCATATGTAAATGCCCACTGAAATAGAATAATTTTTATATTTTTTGTTTGTGTATAATAGTCCTATTGCTTGATGACCTGAGTCATCACCTGTATAAGATATTATCATTTCACTGGAAATGAGGCAATAATAGATCAGAAATTGTGTACAGAAGATACCTAAATTAGTAAGGTATTTACTGAGGATTATTCACCAAAGCTGACAAAACAGCCAGCATTCAGTAGTACTACACAATTGTGATGCCTCAGTAAAAACCTTGAACCTTTTAACTAGTGTAGTCTAGCAGGTGCAAATTATATTCATCATGGTATGTTTCACATGAGACTAAGGAATCTCTCAGCTTGAATGTTGCACTCTGCTGCTATGTTTTCCTTTTAGATTTATTAAATTTCTTAGAGGCTTCTGTTACAAACACTACCAATTCACATAAGTGACTGATATTCCTTATGTATCACAACCTTCTTTCAGCTTCACCCTGTCGTTGCTGGTAACTTACCATGGAAAAATAGATTTGTTACTCCAAATAGTAGCCACATTAAGGAAGATTAAGAAACAAGTCATTTACAAACTAGTGAAAAAGCAGGCACGGTTCCCCAAAAGTATAAAGGGATGCCATAAGTAGTCACCTTTATTCGATTAAGCTCTTTCCGTAACCTGTCTGTAGATTTCAGCCAGCTGCATCCTACTGTAGACAGATGATAAATACCTGGTTGCAAGTGATGAATCCAATTTCTGTAACAGCAAAGTGAAACAGGCTAAGTAAAAAACTTTACTGTTATATGGCCAGAGCATTAAAAAAATCTGGTCAGTAACTTCCTGTTTATGGACCAGTTTCCAAAAAATACACTGTGTCAAGACATTCAGAATTGATCACCATCTTTCTTAATATTTTTAATGCAGCAGGAGGAATAGGGATTGCTTAACTTACCTTTATACTAAGATACGTTACAGATAGTATATAAAATTATCATGCAAAACAATCGAGATTGGGAATATGAGCTCTTACTGCACCTGATTACTATAACAATAGAAATTAATTTGAATACAATATTATAAGAGGCAGATGAAAACTAGGTGGGAGATAGACTAAGAGAATAATTTAAAAGTGTAATGAAAGACATGCACCCAAACAAGACCCCAGGAGTAAACAACATTCCCTCACATTTGTGGAGATCCTTCAGACAGACAGCCAAGTCAAGCTATTCCATCTGGTACGCAAGATAAGAGACAAGCAAAATACCTTCACACTTCAGAAGGAAGTAATAATTCCAATTCCAAAATAGCCAGCTACTGAAAATTGAGAATATTACAGAACTATCAATATGGCAAGTCATGGTTGCAGTTTGACACAAATTAACTACAGAAGAGTGGAAAAACTGGTAGATGCCAATTGGCTTCAGGAAAGGTCACTTAGTTATCCAGAAAAAGTAGCAACACATGAGGCAGTATTGGCCCTATGGAAAATCTTACAGGTGACTGTTGGCTGGACTATACATTTCAAAATTCTGACGGTAGCAAGGATAAAATACAAAGACTAAAATTTGCACACTAGGATGAAAAAGACATGAAAGGTGTGTAGTACTTGGGAAGGGAGTGGAGTATGGTAGAAGGCGAAACCACGGCTTACAGTAAGTTCAAAGGAATGTCTTTTCTGTTAGATTGAAGAATCAACGGACGGATAACGTTCTACGAGTTGGGGTGTGTAATGTCAGAAGCTTGAACGTGGTAGGGAAACTAGAAAATCTGAAAAGGGAAATGCAAAGGCAAAGCATAGAAATAGTAGCAGTCAGTGAAGTGAAGTGGAAAGAAGACAAGAATTTCTGGTCGGATGAGGATAGGGTAATACCAACAGCAGCAGAAAATGGTTTAATGGGAGTAGGATTTGTTATGAATAGGAACCTAGGGCAGAGAGTGTGTTACTGTGAACAGTTCAGTGATAGGGTTGTTCTTATCAGAATCGACAGCAAACTAACATCGACAATGATAGTTCAGGTATACAAGCCGACGTCACAAGCTGAAGGTGAAGAGATGGAGAAAGTGTGTGAGGATATTGAAACGTTGATACGGTACGTAAAGGGATATGAAAATCTAATAGTCATGGGAGACGGGAATGCAGTTGTAGGGAAAGGATTAGAAGTACACGTTACAGGAGAATGTGGGCTTGGGACAAGCAATGAGAGAGGAGAAAGACTAATTGAGTTCAGTAACAACTTTCAGCCAGCAATAGCAAATACACTGTTCAAGAATCACAAGAGGCGGATGTATACTTGGAAAAGGCCAGATGATATGGGAAGATTTCAGTCAGACAGAGATTCTGAAATCAGATACTGGACTGTAAGGTGTACCCTGGAGCAGATAAAGACTCAGATAACAATATAGTGGGGATGAAGAGTAGGCTGAAGTTGAAGACATTAGTCAGGAAGAATCAACCCGCAAAGAAGTGGGATATGGAAGTACTGAGGAATGACGAGGCAATACAGTTGAAGAGGAATGAACATCTCTAAAAAGGGCGATCACAGAAGTTGAAAAGTAAAACATAGGTACAATGATGTAACTGCGAAGAAACCATGGGTAACAAAAGAAATATTTCAACTGATTGATGAAAGTAGAAAGTACAAAAATGTTCCGGGGAAACTCAGGAACAGAGACATACAAGTCGCTGAGGGATGGAATAAATAGGAAGTGGGGAAGCTAAGACAAAATGGCTGCAGGAAAAATGTGAAGACATCAAAAAAGAAATGATTGTTGGAAGGGCAGACTCTGCATACAGGAAAGTCAAAACAAACTTCGGTGACATTAAAAGAAAGGGTGATAACATTAAGAGTGCAACAGGAATTCAACTGTTAAATGCAGAGGAGAGAAAGCAGGTAGTTGGAAAGAATACAGTGAAAGCCTCTATGAGGGGGAAGATTTGCCTGATGTGATGGAAGAAGAAACAGGAGCCAATTTAGGAGAGGTAGGGGATCCAGTATTAGAATCAGGATTTGAAAGTGCTTTGGGGGACTTAAGATCAAATAAGGCAGAAGGGATAGATAACATTCCATCAGAATTTCTAAAATCACTGTGGGAAGTGGCAACAAAATGACTATTCTCGTTGGTGTGTAGAATATATGAGTCTGGCGACATACCATCTGACTTTCGGAAAAGCATCATCCACACAATTCCGAAGACGGCAAGAGCTGACAAGTGCGAGAATTATTGCACAATCAGCTTAACAGCTCATGCATCGAAGCTGCTTACAGGAATAATATACAGAAGAATGCAAAAGAAAATTGAGAATGCGCTAGGTGACGATCAGTTTGGCTTTAGGAAAAGTAAAGGGACGAGATAGGTAATTCTGACGTTACGGCTAATAATGGGAGCAAGGCTAAAGAAAAATCATGACACTTTCATAGAATTTGTCGACCTGGAAAAAGCGTTCGACAATATAAAATGGTGCAAGCTGTTCGAGATTCTGAAAAAAGTAGGGGTAAGCTATAGGGAGAGACGGGTCATATACAATATGTACAACAACCAAGAGGGAATAATAAGAGTGAACGATCAGGAACGAAGTGCTCGTATTAAGAAGGGTGTAAGACAAGGCTGTAGCCTTTCGCCCCTACTCTTCAATCTGTACATCAAGGAAGCAATGATGGAAATAAAAGAAAGGTTCAGGAGTGGAATTAAAATACAAGGTGAAAGGATATCAATGATACGATTTGCTGATGACATTGCTATCCTGAGTGAAAGTGAAGAAGAATTAAATGTTCTGCTGAACGGAATGAACCGTCTAATGAGTACACAGTATGGTTTGAGAGTAAATTGGAGAAAGATGAAGGTAACGAGAAGTAGTAGAAATGAGAACAGCGAGAAACTTAAGATAAGGATTGATGCTCACAAAGTAGATGAAGTTAAGGAACTCTGCTACCTAGGCAGTAAAGTAACCAATGATGGACAGAGCAAGGAGGACATCAAAAGCTGGCAAAAAGGGCATCCCTGGCCAAGAGGGTAAGTTGTTCAACAATATTCTAGTCAGACACTTGGGCTGGATTGCTGAGAACCTGAAGCTGCCGAATTGTTACTGTTTTTTTTTTTTTTTTTACATTTGTGATTTTTTTTTTTTTGTGTTCACTTATGTATATTGTGCTTTATGTTTTTTGATTTGGACACAATTATTAAATAAATATAGTAGTGTTTCATGTACTTCTTACCAAGAGAAAATCTGAAAGTCAAAGATTTCTAGGCATGTTGTTTCCTTCTTAAAAAAAACCTAGCTTACACATTTCTTATTACACTGAAGAGCGAAAGAAACTGGTACATCTGCATAATATCGTGCGGGTCCCCAGTAATGCTCAAAGTGCTGCGTCACGAGGTGGCACGGACTCGACTAATGTCAGAAGTTGTGCTGGACAGAACTGACACCGTGGATCCTGCAGGGCTGTCCATAATTCGTAAGAGTATGAGGGGTTGGAAATCCCCTCTGAACACCACGTTGCAAGACATTCCATACACGATCGATAGTGTTCATGTCTGTGGAGTTTGGTGAGCAGTGGAAGTGTTTAAACTCAGAAGAGTGTTCCCAGAGCCAGTCCGTAGCAATTGTCATGCTGGAATTGTCAAAGTCCGTCAGAATGCACAATGGACATGAATGAATGCTGCACACACCTCACACTATTACAGGACCTCCACCAGCTTGAAGAGTGCTCTGCTGACAGGCAGAGTCCACAGATTCACGAGCTGGTCTCCATACCTGTACACGTACATCCGCTCGATACCATTTGAAACGAGACACGTTCATAATGGCAACACGTTTCCAGTTATCAACATTCGAATGTCAGTGTTGACATGCTCGGCGAGACGTAAAGCTTCGTGTCGTGCAGTCATCGAGGGTGCATGACTGGGACTTCAGATCCGAAAGCCCATATCGATGACGTTTTGTTGAACGGTTCACGTGCTGATGCTAGTTGATGGTGCAGCATATAAATTCTGTCATGTCGAACGATTCTCGTCAGTCGTCGTTGGTCCCATTCTTGCAGGATCTTTTTCTGGCCGCAGCAATGTCAGAGATTTGATGTTTTGCCAGATTCCTGATATTCACGGTACACTCACGAAACGGTCGTACGAGAAAATCCCCACTTCACCGCGACCTCAGAGCTGTCGTGTCCCACCGATTGTGCGCCGACTATAACACCACATTCGAACTCACTCAAATCTCGATAACCTGCTATTGTAGAAGCAGTAACAGATCTAACAATTGGGCCAGACTCTTATGGTCTTATACAGGCATTGCTGACTGCAGTTTCGTATTCTGCCTGTATTTGAATACGCATGCCTGTACCTGTGTCTTTGGCGTTTCAGTATATTTTCTTCAGGTATGCTCAGAAAGACATTACCATTTGCCCCAGCATCCTTGGCCCTCTTAAGAAATAAGCAGATATCCTTACAGAGGCAGACGAGCTGGCACGGGTTGAACAGTGGGAAAGCTGAGAGCCTGACGTGAAGGGCGCACCTGCACATTGTACGGCCAGACCCACTGACGGCCGTATTTCATTGCGAGCGGCAGTCGTCGGAGCAGGCCTGTTCTCCAGCAGAGTTAACCTGCTGCAAACGTAGCCTCGTACTGGTGCCGAGAGTTGTCGCACGCTCAGTTGTCGGCCACCCGTGCACACCGCGTGCTCATTACTGTGTTGCACACGTATCGACGAGAGTTTGGATGCTCTGCTTACCATGGTTCAATTCACGAGGTGAGTTCATTCTACCCACAACATCCAGTTCTCTAGTTGTTACTTAGCCACGTACCTTTTCTGACTGTGTCCTGTAGTGACTTTGTCCCAATCTGCTGGCAATACTAAAGTGTTGACAAAGGACGCCTTATGTGTGTGACACGCCAGTTACTCCTTTCTGTTTTTCTTTCCCCATTTTCGTAATGCTCACCTTGACCAAGTGTGGACTAAGAGTTTCTGCAGTGCTGGCAGGAACAGTTGGGCCTACAGAAGGAGCAGCAACATAAGCACATTCCGAAGCTGGTAATCCAGAAAGTGAATTCTCTTTGCTCCCTTGCTTCACTGGTGGGTGGCCACCCACACATTTGTCCGCCGCTCGTGGTCTCGCGGTAGCGTTCTCGCTTCCCGAGCACGGGGTCCCGGGTTCGATTCCCGGCGGGGTCGGGGATTTTCACCTGCCTCGAGATGACTGGGTGTTCGTGTTGTCCTCATCATTTCATCATCATCCTGGAAAGTGGCGAAATTGGACTGAGCAAAGATTGGGTAATTGTACGGGCGCTGATAACCACGCAGTTGAGCGCCCCACAAACCAAACATCATCATCATCCCACACATGGAACTACAGTCAGCCTGGTTGATGGGGCTATAATTGTTATCCTGCAGTGTCGTCTATACCTGGTGCTGCAACAGAACTTCTTCATTTAATAAAACTCATTTTGTGAAGCAGAACTTTTTAATCTTTTTAATCATTTAGGCACATACTTAAAGTTTTCTTTTACATCGTTTTGAAATTCTTATGGACTGGACGGTTTTTTAGGTTAGAGGGTCTCAGGAGAGCACAAGTAGGGCTTCAGTCACAAAGGGTGCAGGCTGAACACAGGAAGAACGTATATACAGGCACCATTGGTATAACTGTTGTAAATTGTAGCTGTGTTGGGAAAGTACCACAGCTCCAAGCGCTAATAGAAGGCACTAATGCTCAAATCGTTGTAGGCACTGAAAGCTGGCTAACGCCAGATATAAGCTCAGCCAAAATTTTCGCGAACAACCTAACAGTGTTCCGAAAGGACAGGCTAACACGGTTGGTGGTGGCGTGTTTGTTGCTGTTAGAAGTAGTTTAACTTGTCGCGAAATAGAAGTAGATACTTCCTGCGAGTTAGTATGGGCAGAGGTCATTGTTGGCAACTGGAATAATATAATAATTGGATCCTTTTACCGATCTCCCAAATCAGATAATACAGTTACTAAAAGGTTCAGAGAAAACTTGAGTTTGATTTCAAACACGTACCCGACTTGTACATTAATAGTCGGTGGTGACCTTAATTTACCCTCGATATGTTGGCGAAAATACATGTTTAATTCCGGAGGTACGCATGAAATATCATCTCAAATTGTGCTAAACACATTCTCTGAAAGTTATTTCGATCAGTTAGTCATGAGCTTACACGGATAGTAAACGGTTGTGAAAACACACTTGACCTCTTAGCAACAAATAATCCTGAGTTAATAACGAGCATCAAAACGGTTACATGGATCAGTGAACACAGGGTTGTTGTAGCGAGATTGAATATTGTAATCCCCAAATTCACGAAAGATATACCTATTCAAAAAGCAGATAAAAATTCACTTGACGCCTTCCTGAGAGACATTCTCCACTCTTTCCAAATTAATAATATAAGTGTAGACCAGATGTGGCTTAAATTCAAAGACATAGTATCGGCTACAGTTGAGAGATCTATAACAAATAAATTAACAAACGACGTGGCTGATCCTCCTTGGTACACAAAACAGGTTAGAACACTGTTGCAGAAACAACGAATTAAACATGCCAACTTTAGCCGACCGGCATGGCCAAGCAGTTCTAGGCGCTTCAGTCTGGAACCGCGCGACCGCTACGGTCGCAGGTTCGAATCCTGCCTCGGGCTTGGGTGTGTGTGATGTCCTTAGTTTAGTTAGGTTTAAGTAGTTCTAGGGGACTGATGACCTCAGATGTTAAGTCCCATAGTTCTCAGAGACATTTGAACCATGCCAAATTGAAACATCCGCAAAATCCCCAAGATTGGCGATCTTTTACAGAAGCTCGAAATTTAGCGCGGACTTCAATGCAAGATGCCGATAACAGTTTTCACATTTAAACTTTGTCTCGAAACCTGGCAGAAAATCCAAAGAGATTCTGGTCGCATGTGAAGTACGTTAGCGGCAAGAAACAATCAATGCCTTCTCTGCACGATAGCGATGGATATACTATCGAAGACAGTGCTGCCAAAGCAGAGCTACTAAACACAGCCTTCCGAAATGCCTTCACAAAAAAAGATGAAGTAAATATTCCAGAACTCGAATCGAGAGCAGGAGCCAACACGAGTATCGTAGAAGTAAATATCCTCGGAGTAGTGAAGCAGCTTAAATCACTTAATAAACACAAGTCTTCTGGTCCAGACTGTACACCAATTAGCTTCCTTTTTGAGTACGCTGATGCAGTAGCTCCATACTTAACAATCATATACAACCGTTCGTTCGACGAAAGGTCCGTACTCAAAGACTGGAAAGTTGCACAGGTCACACCAATATTCAAGAAAGGTAGTAGACGTAATCCACTAGATTACAGGTCTATATCGTTAACGTCGATATGCAGCATGATTTTAGAACATATATTGTGTTCGATGAAACACAACTAGCTCTTTATTCACATGAAGTGATGAGTGCTATTGACAAGGGATTTCAGATCGATTCCGTATTTCAGGATTTCCAGAAGGCTTTTTGTCAGTGTACCACACAAGCAGCTCATATTGAAATTGCGTGCTTGTGGAGTATCGTTTCAGTTATGTGACTGGATTTGTAATTTCCTGTCAGAGAGGTCACAGTTTGTAGTAACTGACAGAAAGTAATCGAGTAAAACCATGGAGGTAAAAATATTCTACCTCCATAAGTAAAACAGAAGTGATTGCTTGCGTTCTCCTGGGTAGTGCTATAGGCTCTTTGCTGTGCTTTATATATGTAAACGATTTGGGAGACAAACTGAGCAGCTGCCTTCGGTTGTTTGTAGATGACGCTGTCGTTTATCGACTAATAAAGTCATCAGAAGATGAAAGAAACTGCAAAACGATTTAGAAAAGATATCTGAATGGCGTGATAAGTTGCATATGACCGTAAATAACGAAATGTGTGAGGTCATCCACGTGAGTGCTAATAGGAACTCGTTAAACTTCGGTTACACGATAAATCAGTCTAATCCAAAAGCCATAAATTCAACTAAATATCTAGGTATTACAATTACGAAGAACTTAAATTGGAAGGAACCCATAGAAAATGTTGTGGGGACGTCTAACCAAAGACTGCTTTTTATTGGCAGGACACTTAGAAAATGTAACAGACCTACTAAGGAGACTGCCTACACTATCGCGAAATATGGGAGAGAGTGTCACAGAAATGATACAGGATTTGGGATGGACATCATTAAAAGAAAGGCGTTTTTCTTTGCGACGAAATCTTCTCACGAAATTCCAGTCACCAACTTTCTCCTCCTGATGCAAAAATATTTTGTTGACACCGACTTACGTAGTGAGGAGCGATCACCGAGATAAAATAAGGGAAATCAGAGCTCGTAAGGAAAGATATAGGGGTTCATTGTTTCCATGCGCTATACGAGATTGGAATAATAGAGAATTGGTAGGGTTTATGATTATTAATTTATTTATTTATTGAGTCCTTTGATCATATGTAGTACAGGGTACAGAATGATATTGGACTTATTACTAAGTTCAAAATGATACATATTTAAATAATCATTTTTCAACATGCTACCAATTTCCTAGTTGTAGTTCTTACAATGATACAATGTTACAAATTACAGTAGCTTTAGTTCTTAACAGTTATTCTGGTCCAAGTATTCCTTTACTGAGTACATATTCTCTGACAGATCTTTCAAAAGCACTAATATTTTGTAAGCATTTTATACTATTTGATAGTCTATTATAGAGTTTCAATGAACCCTCTGCCAGGCACTTAAACATTATATGCAGAGTATCCATGCAGGTGTAGATATAGATTAGGTAAGTATGAGAGCTGCACCGTAACTTCATTTGATACACACGCTATTTGGTATGTAGTGGTCTTGGTGGGGTGAGTTGTCTCATTTACAGGTGTTGCTCTCTCATCGGACAGGTGTTGTCCTCTTCCAGGTCAGTAAGGAACAGTGACAAGCAGGAGCGTGCGTTTGCATTAGAGGCCTGCTTTTCGGAACAATGCTCTGTGACTGCAGACAAGCATGCCTCAGGAAATCACATCAGTCTAGCCCCGCTGGGCTGTGTCTGAGACCGTAAATCACTCGTAACACAGGCCACAACTTTCAGACAAACAACAAGTACAACAAGACAAAGAAATGGACTCCCTCGGCCAAATAGATTGCATCAGAACGTCGAGGAGTGAGAACTTCACTCTAGCAACGCCCACAGCATTCTGCGCATAAACGTGCTTCTGCTGTTGGACATTCTGATTGTTCAGTAAGGTGAATTCGTGATGACTTTCATTAGCATCTGTACAAGTTGGCAATAGTACAGGACTTCAAATCTCAGAGGAACACGTGTGAGGCATTTCTCAAAAACATTCCTAAGGACACAACTGCTTTTTTCAGTGACGAAGCCCATTTTCACTTTATCGGAAGCGTCAATTGACAAAATGTATGCCACTGGGCCGATATCAATCCCCGAGAACTGCATTGGAGGCTGCTGCAGTCATCTCAAGTGACATTGTGTCGTGCAACTTCCTCAGCTGGGATTGTTGATCCCTGGTTCTTTGAAGAGAATGGGATCACAGTGACAGTGAATTCAAGCCAGTATGTGAACATGATGGAGGAACTTGTTTGTCCTCAACTTGGTGGACATTTCACTCCAACATGGTAGAGCAACAGCTTAGACTTCGAGGGCATCAATGGCTGTTTCAAGGCAACATGTCAAGAAGCGCCTCACCTCAGTAAGGGGCAATTTGGAGTCCAGTAATATGAACCGTCCAAGGAGCCTACAATACCTGAAGTCCAACATTCAGGTAGAAATGGACAACGTACCTGCTGCTGTGCTAGTAAGGTTTATGGGAAATGCCAGGAATAGGATTATTCATTTTGTGGGCAATGGGGAACATCACCTATTTATATGATTTTCAGAACTATGTAAAAGAAAACTTTAGACATGTTCCTAGACTATTACAAAGGAAAGAAATCTTATTCATGAAATGGGTTTTATTGTGTCTTGAAGTCAGAAGGGTACGATGCCACACCCTCTACGACATTGTGCCAAATTTTCAGCCCTCCATTGAGCCCAAGAAGGTTTCTATTGACAAACGTTGTCAGTTGCTTACACAGTATTTCGGCCATCAAACCCATGTTGCAGCAACGTGGCTGCAGTTGAAATAGGACCACAACTGCTACGGGCAGTCGTATGCTGCCCGTATCGCTTATCTGCGAGGCCTCTCGCACGAGTGTCAGTTTGAGTGTCCCCAAGTGCTACCTCTAACACAGACTCGTTAATTCGCGGCATAATTGTTCAGTTAGCTCGTGATTCTGAGGATCAGACTAGGGCATTGACCTTATCTAACCCTCCTTTAGCTGACATACCATAAATTGCAGAATCACATGAGTTTTTGGCGAGAGGTTGGGATATCCTTCCTGACAATTGTCAGGTGGCAGAATTAGGTGTGCATGGTCAACAGCTCCAGGAGCCCTGTCAGGTACCCTAGATGGTCTCGCCTCCTGCTGTGTCATCGTGAGTTACCACCACTGATGCCGAGGCAACAGCCCCAGTCTGTCTTTGCCTGTGCTGACGTCGCGTTTTGTGTAACTCTAGGCATCATAATTTTTGCCTGCAGTGAAAATTGGATCCTCGGCGTCATTAATTTACCACACATATGGCAAGCCAGTGGTCTTGCCCTGATTGCCATTTGTTGCACGTGTGACGAGACTACCGACAAGTTGAGGGTTTTTTGGGGTATGCCATCTGATAAAAACTGTTGGAATTGTGTGAACAATATATTTCGTGTGTGACGGAGCAAAGTGCACTGTGTAAAATAGACCTCTTTGGCATTGCCTAACACTCTTTGTGTGCGCTGATTATTGTGTTGTGTTCGCTGGAATCTTGTTTTGTTCTTGAATGTGCAAATATAGTTATTAGTAAGATGTCCCTTTTTCTCCTTAATACTTATTCAGCTGCGCAAATTCCAATAGGTTATGGGCCCAGCATGCATTTGGAATGAGTATATCAACAAAATAGTAAGGAGAAAGTATTGGAAAAGTTCCAATTTATGTGAAGTGCGAGTGATCCTTACAAGACGATCGCAATTTTTTTCCGCATTATTTTTCGGTGTTCTTTACGGCAGTAAAAAGCAAGTTACCGTTAAGAATGAGTGCGGCACAAATTCCACAGATTGAAAGACTTATAGGTCGCGAAAACTATGCAACCTGGAAGTTCGCAGTAGAAGCGTATTTACGTTTAGACGACCTATGGGACGTGGTACATGGGACAATGAAATCCACAGATCAGAATTATTCAAGTAAGGATAGGAAAGCAAAATCAAAATTGATATTACTGATTGATTCGGTGAATCATGTTCACGTTGAAAAAGCTGCTACAGGGAAAGAAGTCTGGGACAATTTACGAAGTGCATTCGAGGATGATGGTCTTACGAGAAAAGTAGGATTATTATTCGAGTTAATTACCACTCGTCTGGACAAATGTAAGAGTGTAGACGAATACGTTAACAAAATATTAACCACGTCGAACCGACTGAGAAACATCGGATTCGAGATCGCTGAAGAATGGATAGGAACATTCCTTTTGGCAGGACTGCCCGAAAGGTATGCACCTATGATTATGGGACTTGAAAGCTCGGGTATACCAATCACAGGCGACAGTGTTAAGGTGAAAATCCTGCAGGACATAAAGAGTGCTCCAAGCTGTTGTACACTGGAGAAGGAAGGTGTGTCTGCTCTCTACTCAAAAAACAAAAAGAAGAAACCGGTGAGGTGCTATAAATGTCAGAAGATGGGACATATTGCGTCTCAGTGCAAAGAAAAAGTAAGCCCAGGATCAGACACTCAGCGAAGGAGGTATGTTACTGATAGCCCAGAGAGAAGGCCAATAACAAAGGTAAGGCACTCTCATGTTTTTATTCTTTTGGTGGGATGAGCAACCGTGATATGGAATGGATTTTAGACTCAGATGCATCTGTGCATATTGTTAAAGGTAAATAGCTTCTTTATGACATCAAAGATAAGACTCATATGGGGATATCTACTGTTGATGGCAACAAACTCCAGTGTCACCTGGCTGGGAAACTAGATCTACATGTAAGTGTAAATGGTGAATCAGATATGGTTACAGCACACAATATTCATTATGTGATAAATGTGGCAATCAACCTGCTGTCTGTAGGGGAAATTGTCAAGAAAGGAAATACAGTCACCTTTGACATGCAGGGTGCAAGAGTAATCAGTGAATGTGGTGAAGTTATAGCTACAGCAAGTAACGAAAGGGGTATTTTAAAGTTGGATATCATTGACAGTAAACATAAAAATGTTAGTGATTCAGTATATTCAGCAGAAGGTTTTTCATGGCACCGGAGGCTTGGACATCTAAATAGAAAGAGTATGTCTATAATAAAGGGTATGGTAAAGGGAATACAGAATTTTAGTGTGTCCAAGGATCCTTGTGAGACATGTATAAAGGGAAAACAAGCAAGGTTACCCTTCAAGACTAGTAAGAGCAAATCCACAGAAGTCTTACAGTTAATCCACACAGATGTATGTGGTCCGATGGAGTGTGAATCCATAGGTGGGAGTAATTATTTTCTTACGTTTATTGATGATTACTCACGATATACTCATGTTTATTTTCTTAGTTCTAAAGACCAAGTGAGTGATATCTTTGAGGAATATTGCAATATGGTTGAAAGATGGACAGGAAAGAAGATCAAGATCATCAGGTCTGATAATGGGAGAGAATATATTAACCAGAAATTGAAGAAACTTCTGGCAGAAAAGGGAATCAGGCATCAAACTACCATAAGGTACAGCCCATCTCAAAATGGGGTTGCTGAGAGGGCTAATAGGACCATTGTTGAGAAAGCAAGGAGCATGATGAATGACGCTGAATTATCCAAAGATTTTTGGGCAGAGGCAGTGTCAACAGCTGTATATTTGAACAATAGATCACCTACAAAAGCATTAAAGAGTAGAACCCCTTATGAAATATGGGTAGGAAAGAAACCTGATCTAAGCAATATAAGGGTTTTTGGGTGTGATGCAATGGCACATATTCCAAAACAGCTAAGAGGAAAGTGGGATCCAAAAGCTAAAAAGTATATTTTTTTAGGCTATTGTGAAAATTCAAAGGGCTACCAATTAATGGATCCATTGACTAAAAACATTGTCACAAGTAGAGATGTAATATTCTTTGAAAATAGAAAGGACTCAGAAGAGAGCAAAACCACTAAGTCAACTGCACCTAGTTCAGAAGGTGAAACCTTGTGTGAGGAAATAGGAAGTGAAGAAGAGGAAGACGACAGCCAAGGACAAATGGAAGCAATTTATGATGACAATGAGTTAGAGGATGAAAAACATGAAGAAACCAATGTAAGGCGTTCTTCTCGTGTACCAAAACCGAAGGAATATCCGGATTTTGAGATGTATACAGCACAGTCCTTTAATGATGAGCCAAGAACAGCAGAAGAAGCAATGAGTGGCCCAAACTCTCAAGAATGGAAAGAAGCGATAAAGAGAGAATTAGAATCTTTATATCAAAACGAAACCTTTGAATGGGTAGATATGCCAGGAGATAAGAAACCACTGCAGGCAAGATGTGTATTCAATTTGAAGAACCCTGAAAGCTCATCACCAAAATACAAAGCAAAACTTGTGGTAAAAGGATATACACAAAAACAAGGGGTAGATTACGAAGAAACTTTTTCACCTGTAGTCAAGTATGCATCATTGAGATATCTTTTAGCCTTGGCAGTAAAACGAAATTTATTAATTCATCATATGGATGTTAAAACGGCATATTTAAATGGGAAATTGGAGGAGGAGATATATGTCATTCCACCAAGGGAAGCCATAAAAACCAGGTCAGAAAGTAAAAAGATTTGGCGTTTGAGAAAACGTATTTATGGACTTAAACAAAGTGGACGTTGCTGGAATTGATGTCTACATGAAACTCTAATAAATATGAATATGAAGCAATCCAAGGCAGATCCCAGCATTTACTATAAAGGGAGTAAAGGAAGAAAAGAAGAAATAATAATAATGGCGGTATGGGTGGACGATTTCTTTATCCTGACTGAAAGTGAAGGCCAAATGAGAATTTTCAAGAAACAGCTGCAAACCAAGTTTAAGGTGCATGATTTGGGAGAAGTTAAACGTTATTTAGGTATGCAAATTACTAAGGATGAAGAAAGACAAGAATTGAGCATAAGTCAATCATCACACACGGAAAAAAATTAAAGAAATTAGGCATGAGTGATTGCAAACCCATAAGTACTCCAATGGAAGTAGGAGTGAAGTTAAGTGTAAATGAGACTGATGTGAAATGTGACAAGAATGTTCCTTATTTAGACGCAGTAGGGAGTCTGTTATATTTGTCTCAAACATCACGACCCGACATTGCTTTTGCCACCAATGCAGTGAGCAGATATTGCAGAGACCCAAAGGAAAAGCACTGGAAAGCTGTAAAGAGGATATTCCGATACCTAAGAGGAACCTCAAGCTATGAGCTAAAATACCATAGAGATGGTAACGCAAAACTAGAGGGATATAGCGATGCGGATTGGGGGAGTGAATTGGGAGACAGATACTCCACCACTGGTTGCTGTTTTAAATTAATGGGGGGCCTCACATCATGGTCCTGTCAAAAGCAAAAAACTGTTGCATTGAGCACCGTAGAGGCCGAGTATATGGCACTATCCTACACCACACAGGAAGCATTATGGCTACGAACATTAACAAGTGAAATAGAACCCAGTTTAATTGAGGAACCTACAACCATCTTCTGTGACAATAAAGGAGCCATAAACCTAGCTAAAAATGATGTTACTAGTGCTAGGACAAAGCATATTGATATACAGCACCATTTCATTCGGCACCACGTAGAACGACAGAACATTGCCGTGGACTATCTGCATACAGAAGACATGTTAGCTGACCTTCTGACCAAACCCTTGGAAAGGGAGAAGTTTGAGAAGATTGTGGGACTATTTGGTTTATCTTGTGGAAGCAACACACAAAATATAAGTTCAAGAAGGGGTGTTGGAATTGTGTGAACAATATATTTCGTGTGTGACGGAGCAAAGTGCACTGTGTAAAATAGACCTCTTTGGCATTCCCTAACACTCTTTGTGTGCGCTGATTATTGTGTTGTGTTCGCTGGAATCTTGTTTTGTTCTTGAATGTGCAAATATAGTTATTAGTAAGATGTCCCTTTTTCTCCTTAATACTTATTCAGCTGCGCAAATTTCAATAGAAACTTTGCCAACTGTCGGTGACATTTGGCGAGCTGCGAGTCCATCTTCAGGGCCCCTGGTGTACACCTCGAAAAATGATGTCACTTTTGATCCCTCGATGGCATATGAAACCTGATGGATGACAGATATAATCGTTTCAACGTCATGTGCCAACAGATAGCGTAGTAGCATAGCTACCAGAATACCACCTTCGTCTATCCTTTAATAGAGTGTTCACAGCCAGAGGCCTCAGAGTGGTGCAGACTTGTGAAGCAAGACTTGAATGACATTAGCCAATCATAGACAGTTTTTGCTGGGACAAATTTAAGGATGTAGAGACTTATCTCATGTGAAAATTACCGAACTATCAGTTTAATAAGTCACGGCTGCAAAATACTAATGCAAATTCTTTGCAGACGAATGGAAAAACTAGTAGAAACCGACCTCGGGGAAGATCAGTTTGGATTCCGTAGAAATATTGGAACACATGAGGCAATACTGACCCTACGACTTATCTTGGATGCTAGATTAAGGAAAGGCAAACCAACGTTTCTAGCATTTGTAGACTTAGAGAAAGCTTTTGACAATGTTGACTGGAATACTCACTTTCAGATTCTGAAGGTGGCATGGGTAAAATACAGGGGACGAAAGGCTATTTACAATTTGTACAGAAACCAAATGGCAGTTATAAGAGTTGGGGGACATGAAAGGGAAGCAGTGGTTGGGAAGTGACTGAGATGGCGTTGTAGCCTCTCCCCGATGTTATTCAATCTGTATATTGAGCAAGCAGTGAAGGAAACAATAGAAGAATTCAGAGTAGGTATTAAAATCCATGGAGAAGAAATAAAAACCTTGAGGTTCGCCGATGGCATTGTAATCCTGTCACAGACAGCAAAGGACTTGGAAGAGCAGTTGAACGGAATGGATAGCGTCTTGAAAGAGGGATATAAGATGAACGTCAACAAAAGCAAAACGAGGATAATGGAATATAGTTGAATTAAGTTAGGAGATGCTGAGGGTATTAGATTAGGA
Source organism: Schistocerca piceifrons (assembly GCF_021461385.2). NCBI lineage: Eukaryota > Metazoa > Arthropoda > Insecta > Orthoptera > Acrididae > Schistocerca > Schistocerca piceifrons. The sequence continues at coordinate 59,535,047 of NC_060148.1, forward strand.
ATGAAACACTTAAAGTAGTAAGGGAGTTTTGCTATTTGGGGAGCAAAATAACTGATGATGGTCGAAGTAGAGAGGATATAAAATGTACACTGGCAAAGGAGAGGAAATTGTTTCTGAAGAAGAGAAATTTGTTAACATTGAGTATATATTTAAGTGTCAGGATGTCTTTTCTGAAAGTATTTGTATGGAGTGTAGTCATGTATGGAAGTGAAACATGGACGATAAATAGTTTGGACAAGTAGAGAATAGAGGCTTTCGAAATGTGGTGTTACAGAAGATTGCTGAAGATTAGATGGGTAGATCATATAACTAACAAGGAGGTATTGAATAGGATTGGGGAGAAGAGAAGTTTGTGGCACAACTTGACTAGAAGAAGGGATCGATTGGTAGGACATGTTCTGAGGAATCAAGGGATCACTAATTTAGCATTGGAGGGCAGTGTGGAGGGTAAAAATCGTAGAGGGAGAGCAAGAGATGAATACACCATCAGATTCAGAAGGATGTAGGTTGTGGTAGGTACTGGGAGATGAAGAAACTTGCACAGGATAGAGTAGCATGGAGAGCTGCATCAAACCAGTCTCAAGATTGAAGACCACAACAACAACAACAGTTCACCACTTTACTCACGTCTAAAATTACTTTGTTGTGTTATAACCGACACTGCGCTTTCTGTTGCGGTGTACACATTGTTGCATGGTTGCTCTGCACTGCACCCACACCTGGACTGAACAGAAGAAAAAAACAGCACTGGTGCCATCTCAAGGTCAAGCAGACCTGCCAACAGCAGGGGAGCCAAACTTGGAAAGTTGCTGAACCAAACGCCAGAAACTGGAATAGTGTATGTCACTTTGTACAGGTTCTAGGACACATTAACACTAGGGAATCATTTTCAAACACATTGTGAATTTAACACTTCTGTAAAATGGTCTACATTACTGTGAAGTCTGAAGCAACTTTAGCCCATGTCAAAGTGACACCAAAATGGAGATGAAGTGGTTTTAGAATCTGCTAGTTATTTTGCAAGTTCTTTTGATGTGCAACATAGTGTCCAGTATCACAAAATATTGAAAGACAAAATTAACCGTTGGGCAGTAAGCTACAGCTTTATACTACAAACAAGAATATTGTGGAATATGGATTGAGTTGAGTGATGAGTAGGCTGAACTAAATTATATGGGAATGACTAAGTCCTACTGCAAAATGATACAACAAAGAGATAAAATATTTATCGTCAGGAGGACTTCTTGTAAATTATCAGTTGAACAAGGGTAACAAAATGTTGCTGTTTTCAAATATCCACACTTGAGTAGTTTGTGTAAGAGGCTCATGTTCATAATTTACAGCATCCGTAACATATGACCTAGTCTCTTTGCAAATAGTTCTCGTAGTGCAAGGTGTAACTTGAAAATTAATTGCTCAGATGAAGAAATATGCTACACTTGTATATTTTCTGACTGAAGTTCATTAGTCCCTGTCCTTACCCTTGAAAATTATTTGTTTCTTATGCTCCTGAATGCCTAATCTAGTGACATTCATTGAATTTACTTTGTCCCAGCATCATATTGCCATTTTTTCATGCAGAAATGACTGTGTGGGTCAAAGCAGCCCTGTGTGCAAGTTACACTGACCCACTTTTTTTTATGCTACCAGGACAACAGAAGATGCTTTTTATTTAATAACTTACTTAACGGTACACATCTTCGCCATTACTACAAAAATGTATTTGGAATTTTTTCTCGGTCACTATCCTATGTTTTTTTCTGCATAGCAAAAGAGAGGCAAAAATTGGACTAAATTAATCACAGTTTCAGGTGCATTACATTACGTGTTGGGTAATGCACGTGACAGTTTCTTCCCCATCACATACTACGTACGTAAATGCTTGGAAGTAAGCTGATTTTTTTTTTTAAGAAATAAACCGAAATTTCATGTATAACAGCAGTCTATACACGTATGTGCAGTACTGAAGAAACAGACATAAAATACCGATAAATTTAAGAATATCGTCTGTAAACCAACTATTTACATTAGACTAGCAAGTTTCTTATATTTTTAAATTGTCTTGTTTCAGTTAATTGTTTCCCAATTGTCCACCAAAACAAAAGAAAAAAAAGTATGCTTCAGGAAGTGCCCACTACAAACTGAACAAGAATTTGGTTTGTTCTCTCTCTTCTATGAAATCTCCTGCTTTCACCTCGAATTTACAAAGATGCATAACCCGTGGTACCTGTACCAAGCAACAGCAACATATACGATCAATGTGGCTGCAAATATTATGTGATTCGTTTTCATCCAATCACTAATTGCGAGCAGCGGCAAGAGACGGTGTACTATGATTGCCACTTTTTCAAAGGCATCGCGTCGAGCTGACATCTGTCGGCCATAACATGAAACCCTGCAGCACCCAATAGCCTTTTATTTCACTTCACATTAAGGAGTTTAGCAAGAAAATGTTGGAAGGAATAAACATATTTTTGGCTGTATTAGTTAATTATTTGTAGTTCGTTAGTAAAATAGCTTTAAGTAGTCACATGTTCTTACTATTTATGACGAAAATACTTCGTAAACTGTTACAATCTTGGTAATACGGTCTTTATATGAGCGAGCTATGTTAAATGTTGTGCTCTCAAATTCACATACACGCCTTTTGTATGTAATTTTTGGATGGTTCGGATTTTTGTAGTCCGGACCAGTTAAGGATAAATCTCTTTAAGTATATAACATTAATACGACATTCAGAACGTAAGTCAAGTTTACGTCCATCAATAGAATACGAGGGCTTATTATTGCAGAAATAAAAAATTATATACAATGAATTGAAATGCTCAGAAAGACATTACCACTTACTCCAGCATACTTGGCCCTCTTAAGAAATAAGCAGACATCCTTACAGAGGCAGACGAGCTGGCACGGGTCGAACAGTGGGAAAGCTGAGAGCCTGACGTGAAGGCGGACCTGCACATCATACGGACAGACCCACTGACGGCCGTATTTCATTGCGAGCGGCAGTCGTTGGAGCAGGCCTGTTCTCCAGCAGAGTTAACCTGCTGCAAACGTAGCCTCGCACTGGTGCCGAGAGTTGTCGCACGCTCAGTTGTCGGCCACCCGTGCACACCGCATGCTCATGACAGTGTTGCACAAGTATCGACGAGAGTTTGGATGCTCTGCTTACCATGGTTCAATTCACGAGGTGAGTTCATTCTACCCACAGCATCCAGTTCTCTAGTTGTTACTTAGCCACGTACCTTTGCTGACTGTGTCATGTAGTGACTTTGTCCCAATCTGCTGGAAATACTAAAGTGTTGACAAAGGATGCCTTATGTGTGTGACACGCCAGTTACTCCTTCGTGTTTTTCTTTCCCCATTTTCGTAGTGCTCACCTTGACCAACTGTGGACTAAGAGTTTCTGCATTGCTGGCAGGAACAGTTGGGCCTACAGAAGGAGCAGCAACATAAGCACATTCCGAAGCTGGTAATCCAGAAAGTGAATTCGCTTTGCTCCCTTGCTTCACTGGTGGGTGGCCACCCACACATGGACCTACAGTCAGCCTGGTTGATGGGGCTACTTATTGTTATCCTGCAGTGTCGTCTATACCTGGTGCTGCAACAGAACTTCTTTATTTAATAAAACTCATTTTGTAAAGCAGAACTTTTTAATTTTTCTAATCATTTAGGCACATACTTAAAGTTTTCTTTTACACCGTTTTGAAAATCTTATGGACTGGGCGGTTTTTTAGGTTAGAGGGTCTCGAAAAACACAAGAAGGGCTTCAGTCACAAAGGGATTCAGGCTGAACACAGGAAGAACGTATATACAGGCACTATTGGTATAACTGTTGTAAATTGTAGCTGTGTTGGGAAAGTACCACAGCTCCAAGCGCTAATAGAAGGCACTGATGCTCAAATCGTTATAGGCACTGAAAGCTGGCTAAAGCCAGATATAAGCTCAGCCAAAATTTTTGCGAAGAACCTAACAGTGTTCCGAAAGGATAGGCTACACACGGTTGGTGGTGGCGCGTTTGTTGCTGTTAGAAGTAGTTTAACTTGTCACGAAATTGAAGTAGATACTTCCTGTGAGTTAGTATGGGCAGAGGTCATTGTTGGCAACTGGAATAATATAATAATTGGATCCTTTTACCGATCTCCCAAATCAGATAATACAGTTACTAAAAGGTTCAGAGAAAACTTGAGTTTGATTTCAAACACGTACCTGACTCGTACGTTAATAGTCGGTGGTGACCTTTATTTACCCTCGATATGTTGGCGAAAATACATGTTTAATTCCGGAGGTACGCATGAAATATCATCCCAAATTGTGCTAAACACATTCTCTGAAAGTTATTTCGATCAGTTAGTCATGAGCTCACACGAATAGTAAACGGTTGTGAAAACACACCTGACCTCTTAGCAACAAATAATCCTGAGTTAATAACGAGCATCAAAACGGTTACATGGATCAGTGAACACAGGGTTGTTGTAGCGAGATTGAATATTGTAATCCCCAAATTCACGAAAGATATACCTATTCAAAAAGCAGATAAAAATTCACTTGACGCCTTCCTGAGAGACATTCTCCACTCTTTCCAAATTAATAATATAAGTGTAGACCAGATGTGGCTTAAATTCAAAGACATAGTATCGGCTACAGTTGAGAGATCTATATCAAATAAATTAACAAACGACGAAGCTGATCCTCCTTGGTACACAAAACAGGTTAGAACACTGTTGCAGAAAAAATGAATTAAACATGCCAACTTTAGCCGACCGGCGTGGCCGAGCAGTTCTAGGCGCTTCAGTCTGGAACCGCGCGACCGCTACGGTCGCAGGTTCGAATTCTGCCTCGGGCTTGGGTGTGTGTGATGTCCTTAGGTTAGGTTTAAGTAGTTCTAGAGGACTGATGATCTCAGATGTTAAGTCCCATAGTTCTCAGAGCCATTTGAACCATGCCAAATTGAAACATCTGCAAAATCCCCAAGATTGGCGATCTTTTACAGAAGCTCGAAATTTAGCGCGGACTTCAATGCAAGATGCCTATAACAGTTTTCACAACTAAACTTTGTCTCGAAACCTGGCAGAAAATCCAAAGAGATTCTGGTCGTATGTGAAGTATGTTAGTGGCATGAAACAATCAATGCCTTCTCTGCACGATAGCGATGGATATACTATCGAAGACAGTGCTGCCAAAGCAGAGCTACTGAACACAGCCTTCCGAAATGCCTTCACAAAAAAAGATGAAGTAAATATTCCAGAACTCTAATCGAGAGCAGCAGCCAACACGAGTAACGCAGAAGTAAATATCCTCGGAGTAGTGAAGCAGCTTAAATCACTTAATAAACTCAAGTCTTCTGGTCCAGACTGTATACCAATTAGCTTCCTTTTGGAGTACGCTGATGCAGTAGCTCCATACTTAACAATCATATACAACCGTTCGTTCGACGAAAGATCCGTACTCAAAGACTGGAAAGTTGCACAGGTCACACCAATATTCAGGAAAGGTAGTAGAAGCAATCCACTAGATTACAGGTCTATATCGTTAACGTCGATATGCAGCATGATTTTAGAACATATATTGTGTTCGATGAAACACAACTAGCTCTTTATTCACATGAAGTGATGAGTGCTATTGACAAGGGATTTCAGATCGATTCCGTATTTCAAGATTTCCAGAAGGCTTTTTGACAGTGTACCACACAAGCAGCTCATAGTGAAATTGCGTGCTTGTGGAGTATCGTTTCAGTTATGTGACTGGATTTGTAATTTCCTGTCAGAGAGGTCACAGTTTGTAGTAACTGACAGAAAGTAATCGAGTAAAACAGAAGTGATTGCTTGCGTTCTCCCGGGTAGTGCTATAGGCCCTTTGCTGTGCTTTATATATATAAACGATTTGGGAGACAAACTGAGCAGCTGTCTTCGGTTGTTTGTAGATGACGCTGTCGTTTATCGACTAATAAAGTCACCAGAAGATAAAAGAAACTGCAAAACGATTTAGAAAAGATATCTGAATGGCGTGATAAGTTGCATTTGACCGTAAATAACGAAATGTGCGAGGTCATCCACGTGAGTGCTAATAGGAACTCGTTAAACTTCGGTTACACGATAAATCAGCCTAATCCAAAAGCCGTAAATTCATCTAAATATCTAGGTATTACAATTACGAAGAACTTAAATTGGAAGGAACCCATAGAAAATGTGGGGACGTCTAACCAAAGACTGCTTTTTATTGGCAGGACACTTAGAAAATGTAACAGACCTACTAAGGAGACTGCCTACACTATCGCGAAATATGGGAGAGAGTGTCACAGAAATGATACAGGATTTGGGATGGACATCATTAAAAGAAAGGCGTTTTTCTTTGCGACGAAATCTTCTCACGAAATTCCAGTCACCAACTTTCTTCTCCTAATGAAAAAATATTTTGTTGACACCGACTTACGTAGTGAGGAACGATCACCGAGATAAAATAAGGGAAATCAGAGCTCGTAAGGAAAGATATAGGGGTTCATTGTTTCCATGCGCTATACGAGATTGGAATACTAGAGAATTGTGAGGGTTTATGTTTATTAATTTATTTATTTATTGAGTCCTTTGATTATGTAGTACAGGGTACAGGATGATATTGGACTTATTACTAAATTCAAAATGATACATATTTAAATAATCATTTTTCAACATGCTACCAATTTCCTAGTTGTAGTTCTTACAATGATACAATGTTACATATTACAGTAGCTTTAGTTCTTAACAGTTATTCTGGTCCAAGTATTCCTTTACTGAGTAGAAACAGTGGTACTGTACATATTCTCAGACAGATCTTTCAAAAGCACTAATATTTTGTAAGCATTTTATACTATTTGATAGTCTATTATAGAGTTTCAATGAACCCTCTGCCAGGCACTTAAATGTGATATGCAGAGTATCCATGCAGGTGTAGATATAGATTAGGTAAGTACGAGAGCTGCACCGTAACTTCATTTGATACACACGCTATTTGGTATGTAGTGGTCTTGGTGGGGTGAGTTGTCTCATTTACAGGTGTTGCTCTCTCATCGGACAGGTGTTGTCCTCTTCCAGGTCAGTAAGGAAAAGTGACAAGCAGGAGCGTGCGTTTGCCTAATGCCTGCTTTTCGGAACAATGCTCTGTGACTGCAGACAAGCATGCCTCACGAAATACCTTCAGTGTAGCATCGCTGGGCTGTGTCTGAGATCGTAAATCACTTGTAACACAGGCCACAACTTTCAGACAAACAACAAGTACAACACGACAAAGAAATCGACTCCCTCGGCCAATTAGATTGCATGAGATCGTCGAGGAGTGAGAACTTCACTCTAGCAACACCCACAGCATTCTGCGCATAAACGTGCTTCTGCTGTTGGACATTCTGATTGTTCAGTAAGGTGAATTCGTGATGACTTTCATTAGCATCCATACATGTTGGCAATAGTACAGGACTTCAAATCTCAGAGGAAAACTTGTGAGGACACAACTGCTTTTTTCAGTGACGAAGCCCATTTTCACTTAATCGGAAGTGTCAATTGACAAAATGTGTGCCACTGGGCCGATATCAATCCCCGAGAACTGCATTGGAGGCTGCTGCAGTCATCTAAAGTGTCATTGTGTCGTGCAACTTCCTCAGCTGGGATTGTTGATCCCTGGTTCTTTGAAGAGAATGGGATCACAGCGACAGTGAATTCAAGCCAGTATGTGAACATGATGGAGGAACTTGTTTGTCCTCAACTTGGTGGACATTTCAATCCAACATGGTAGAGCAACAGCTTAGACTTCAAGGGCATCAATGGCTGTTTCAAGGCAACATGTCAAGAAGCGCCTCACCTCAGTAAGGGGCAATTTGGAGTCCATTTATATGAACCGTCCAAGGAGCCTACAATACCTGAAGTCCAACACTCAGGTAGAAATGGCCAACGTACCTGCTGCTGTGCTAGTAAGGTTTATGAGAAATGCCAGGAACAAGATTATTCATTTTGTGGGCAATGGGGAACATCACTTATTTATATGATTTTCAGAACTATGTAAAAGAAAACTTCAGATATGTACCTACACTATTAAAAAGAAAAAAAATCTTATTCATAAAATGGGTTTTATTGTATGTTGAAGTCAGACGGGTACGATGCCACACTCTCTATGACATTGTGCCAAATTTTCAGCCCTCCACTGAGCCCAAGAAGGTTTCCTTTGACAAACGTTGTCAGTTGCTTACACAGTATTTCGGCCATCAAACCCATGTTGTAGCAACGTGGCTGCAGTTGAAATAGGACCACAACTGCCACGGGCAGTCGTATGCAACCTGTATCGCTTATCTGCGAGGCCTCTCGCACAAGTGTCAGTTTGAGTGTCCCCAAGTGCTACCTCTAACACAGACTCGTTAATTCGGGGCATAATTGTTCAGTTAGCTCGTGATCCTGAGGATCAGATTAGGGCGTTGACCTTATCTAACCCTCCTTTAGCTGACATACCATAAATTGCAGAATCACACGAGTTTTTGGCGAGAGGTTGGGACATCCTTCCTGAGAATTGTCAGGTGGCAGAATTAGGTGTGATGGTCAACAGCTCCAGGAGCCCTGACAGGTACCCTAGATGGTCTCGCCTCCTGCTGTGTCGTCGTGAGTTACCACCACTGATGCCGAGGCAACAGCCCCAGTCTGTCTTTGCCTGTGCTGACGTCGCGTTTTGTGTAGCTCTGGGCATCATAATTTTTGCCTGCAGTGAAAATTGGATCCTCGGCGTCATTAATTTACCATACATATGGCAAGCCAGTGGTCTTGCCCTGATTGCCATTTGTTGCACGTGTGACGAGACTACCGACAAGTTGAGGGCTTTTCGGGGTATGCCATCTGATAGAAACTTTGCCAACTGTCGGTGACATTTGGCGAGCTGCGAGTCCATCTTCAGGGCCCCTGGTGTACACCTCGAAAAATGATGTCACTTTTGATCCCTCGATGGCATATGAAACCTGATGGATGACAGATATAATCGTTTCAATGTCATATGCCAGCAGATAGCGTAGTAGCATAGCTACCAGAATACCACCTTCGTCTATCCTTTAATAGAGTGTTCACAGCCAGAGACCTCAGAGTGGTGCAGACTTGTGAAGCAAGACTTGAATGACTTCAGCCAATGATAGACAGTTTTTGTTGGGACAAATGTAAGGATGTAGAGGCTTATCTCACTAGGGGTAAGATAGATACTGCCTACAGGAAAATTAAAGAGACCTTTCGAGAAAAGAGAACCACTTGTATGAATATCGAGAGCTCAGATGGAAACCCAGTTCTAAGCAAAGAAGGGAAAGCAGAAAGGTGGAAGGAGTATATAGAGGGTCTATACAAGGGCAATGTATTTGAGGACAATATTATGGAAATGGAAGAGGATGTAGATGAAGATTGAATGGGAGATATGATACTAATAGTAAGATGGTGGCTAGTGTAAAAATTCGTTGTGCGTGTCCGAGAAAAAGTGTGAATTTTGCCGTGAAAAAGAAAAATTGTGACAGTTGTAAGGATGAAATTACGAAGCTCAGCGAGCGGGTGTCTAGTTTACAATTTATTATCAGTTCCTTGAAGATGGATATCAAGAAACTTAAAGAAGAAAAAAGTGAAAGGAACATGAAAAACTCGCGCCATGAAAGTACGAATATGTCGGAGAATTGGACGGAAGTGAAGTACAAAAGATGCAAACAGATAATACAAGATACATAAAACGGCGAAAGAAACATAAATATAGTGAACGAAAATTACTTTCAAGCTCTTTCGACTACGGATTGTGAAAGTGAAGTTAACAGTGCGAGTGTACCATGTGGAAAACCAAACGACTTTGTGAATAAGGTAAAACATGGAATATTTCAGCAGCAGTTAAGTAAAAGAACATATGCGAAAGTGCTCACGAAAAATCTTCCACCGCTAAGCTGCTCTACTGAGACAATATCGACATGTGTTAGCAAAAAAGACGGAATAAATAGTGCCAAACAAGACTTCGCTTACTGCAAAGGTAGGCAGGAAACAGGCAATCTCGGAACAGCAAGTACCGGTAATTTTTGAACTGTATGCCGACAGCCAAGGATGAAATAAAGCCGCTGAATTTCTATGTACAAGTAGTCAGAATTTTAGTTTTAACTGTACAATAAAACCAGGAGCAAAATTCAGTGCTGCTACGTCAATGAGTCAATAAAAAATTTCCTCATTGAGCAAAAAGGACTTTTCCATCTTCCTGGCGGGATCAAATGATATAGCTAGGAACGAAAAAAACGATCTCTTAATCTCGCTAAAAAGAAAAGTGTATGAGCTGAGAGGAACAAATGTTATTGTTTTTTCAGTGCTACACCGTTACGACTTGATAGAATGGTCCTGTGTAAATAAAGAAATTGAAACTGCAAATAAAGAGATGCAAAATATTTGCAAGCGGTTTGAAAATGTAACATTTGTGAACATCAGCAATTTAGGGAAAAGATTTCACACAACACATGGTTCCCATCTAAATGTACTAGGAAAAAACGCAACAGTAACAAAAATTTTAGAACTTGTAAATAAAAGCTCAAATGTGCCGTGTGATGATAGAAGAGTCATACCTCTCATGGACAGGAAGAGTGTGTATCCTGTAGAATCCAATGTGAAATCTGCTGTCAGTGAAGCTAAACCTCTCCAAGACAAATGTGAAATTTTATTAATGCAAGTGAACACTCCAAATGTTAATGATTCACAGAAAGGCACAGCAGTTATGGAACAACAAACACCAGAAATAAGTGAAACAGCAGCAGCACCATCATTATCAGCAGAAGCAGCAACAGCAGCAGCAGTAGCAGAACCAACAACGACTGGAGCAGCAACACAGCAATGCTTAAGGAGGAGCCAAAGGAAAAATACATCTGTGTCATTCAGTGATAATTTTTTATGGTTTCAAGCCAAGAACAAAATAAAAATGTGAAAAACCAGCCTGCTAACTCACAGATAAGTCACAACAACATTCTATTTTTAAACATTCAGGGTCTTGAAAATAAAGTTGAAATTCTGGAGGAGTCATTGCCACAGAATAAGTATTCTTTCTTATGTCTATCAGAACATTGGCTTAAACCAGAACAAATACAATACTATGTACCAGAAGGTTATAAATATGGAAACAGTTTTTGCAGATCTCAGTACCGTAATGGTGGTACTGTTATCTATGTTTCAAATGAAATAGAGTGTAGAGCACTAGATCTTAGTTGGGCATGTGTAGAGAAACACTTTGAAATTACTGGGATCATATGTGATATAATGAAACTTATCAAAGTATGTATCTACCATTCCCCTGACTCAGATGATAAAACTTTTTTAGATAATTTAGGCAGTGTACTCTGCTACATAATGAAGTGGAAACAGTATGTAACTGTAATTGGGGGAGACTTTACTTCAAGCATTGATGTAACATGTAACAAACCCAGTGTAAATAAGTTACTGAATATGCTAAGGCAGCACAACTTCAATTATGTAAATTCAGAACCAACAAGACTACAAGCGTGCTTGGATAATGCTTTTGTCAACTGTGCTCGTGATATGTACTCCACCAAGGTAAAGGAATTTGTTTTCTCAGATCACTCCATGTTAACAGTAGAGTTAAGACATTTTATAAAAGGGGATGAGAGCAAGGCTGCACAAAAGTTAACAAAATCTAATACCTTAATACTAACAAAACACAATCTCATAAAACTAACACACCAGCTGAGATAACAAACTGGGACAAATTATTTCTATACAGTGATTCCAGTGCCCAAACAGTTTATGAAACATTCCACAATTACTTAACAGGTATTTTAAAAGCCCATTTTGTTCGAAATAAATACGATAAAACAAGAAAGGGTAAATTTTGGTTCACCAAAGAACTGGAGAATCTAAAAAATAAGCTACTGCTGTTGAAGCACCTTGCCAAAGTAAACAATTCTAATGAAATTAAGGATCTCGAAAAAATCACTAAGAAACTGTATAAGAAAGAGTTGCAATTGGCGAAACTAAGCTACAACACAAATTTCATAAAAAATAGTAAAAACCAATGCAAGACAGCCTGGTCAGGAATTAATACTGTTCAAGGTGAAGTCAGAAACTTTGACAAGACAGTCCCAATTCCAGCAGATACATTCAATAAATATTTCGTAAGCTGTGCTGATGATATCAAAAAGCTGATCAGAAAACTCAATGTAACATGTATAGATTATCTGAAGAGTGCAAACCTAAATCATAATAGGGCCAGATCATCATTGAAACACTTCAAAGAGGTACGCCAACATGAAGTTCTTAAAATAGTCACAGAAATGAAAAATTCATACAGTACAGATATTTTTAATATGTCAAACAATCTGTTGAAAAAAATCATACATTACATTGCAGCACCATTAACATATTCTATAAACCTGTCTCTCATAGAAGGGTTTTTTCCTGATCCTCTCAAACTATCCAAGGTAACTCTAGTCTTTAAGAAGGGTGTCAAATCAGACCCTGCAAACTACAGACCAATTTCGCTAATTCCAGTACTAGGAAAAGTCTTTGAAGGCATAATATATAAGCAGATGTATGAGTACCTAGAACTAAATGCTATGTTAAGTGCATCACACTTTTGTTACAGAAGAGGAAGGTCAGCTATACATGCCATAGAGCTCTTAGTCAGAGACATTCTAGCAGCATTTGAGGTCCATGCGCACGCACAGGTAACCTTATGTGATCTGAGCCAAGCTTCTGACTGTGTTGACCACTCACTTCTGCTCTCTAAACTTGAGTACTAGGGAATATGTGATAAAAGTTTAAAACTCATCAAATCATACCTCAATAAAAGGAACCAGGTGGTGAGTTCAGGAAGTCATCTGTCAAACATACTCGAGGTTCAACATGGAGTGCCACAGGGATCTAAATTGGGACCACTTGTTTTCCTTGTACACATAAATGACTTACCAGGAAATATAGATGTAAAGACATATATGTATGCAGATGACACAACTTTTCTATCTGTAAACCATGTACTTGATAACCTTGTAAGTGATATGAAATTGGCAAAAGAAAATGCAACATCATGGTTTAATGCCAATGGTCTGCTATTAAATGAGGAAAAGACCCAGAATATGTGGTTCAGTCTATCAAAGACTACAAAAATAGAAAAACAAAAGGCAAAGTTTTTAGGTTATGTACTTGACAACAGTCTAACATGGAACTCTCATGTTGATAACACAGTGGTTAGGTTGTCAAGAGTTATATATTTGTTGAAGAGACTGATGTGTTGTGTGACATTTGAGTATGTAAGGACAGCGTACTTTGCCTTTTTTCAATCTGTTTTAAGGTATGGGTTAATACTCTGGGGAAACAGCAGAAAAATAAATGAAATTTTGGTGACCCAGAAGAAAGCAATCAGAGTAATGGCTAAGGTAGATAATAGAACACATTGTAAACCATTGTTCATTAAATATAGAATTTTAACAGTAATTAATTTATATATTCTTGACAGTGTTAACTACATACTTGCTGAACTACCTAATTTAAGTGTAACAAATGAAAGGCATGGCTACTATACAAGAACGTGTACTTCTCTGCTGTTGCCACAAAATAGATTAGCTAAAACTAACAATAGTCTTAAGTATATGGCAATTAAAATATGTAACAAATTGTCTAAAAATGGATCAATCAAGCCTGTCAAATTATTTAAAGACAATGTTTATAACTTCTTGTTAACTAATCCATTCTATTCATTAGAAGAATTTTTAGAAATGCCCAATATCAACTTAAATATGTAAAAATTTATTTTGTAAAATTAATAGAACTGATGAAGTCTATTGCATGTAACAATGCTGAATGACTAATAAGGAATCTGAATTTGCGTGAAGAGTTTGACAGAGCACTGAAAGACCTGAGTCGAAACAAGGCTCCAGGAGTAGATAACATTCCATTAGAACTTCTGACAGCCTTGGGAGAGCCAGTCCTGATAAAACTCTACCATCTGGTGAGCAAGATATATGAGACAGGCGAAATACCCTCATACTTCAAGAAGAATATAATAATTCCAATCCCAAAGAAAGCAGGTGTTGACAGATGTGAAAATTACCGAACTATCAGTTTAATAAGTCACGGCTGCAAAATTCTAATGCAAATTCTCTACAGACGAATGAAAAAAAAAAAAAAACAGTAGAAACCAACCTCGGGAAAGATCAGTTTGGATTCCGTAGAAATATTGGAACACATGAGGCAATACTGACCCTACGATTTATCTTGGAAGCTGGATTAAGGAAAGGCAAACCAACGTTTCTAGCATTTGTAGACTTAGAGAAAGCTTTTGACAATGTTGACTGGAATACTCTCTTTAAGATTCTGAAGGTGGCAGGGGTAAAATACACGGAACGAATGGCTATTTGCAATTTGTACAGAAACCAAATGGCAGTTATAAGAGTTGAGGGACTTGAAAGGGAAGCAGTGGTTGGGAAGGGAGTGAGACAGGGTTGTAGCCTCTCCCCGATGTTATTCAATCTCTGTATTGAGCAAGCAGTGAAGGAAACAAAAGAAAAATTCGGAGTAGGTATTAAAATCCATGGAGAAGAAATAAAAACCTTGAGGTTCACCGATGACACTGTAATTCTGTCAGAGACAGCAAAGGGCTTGGAAGAGCAGTTGAACGGAATGGATAGCGTCTTGAAAGGGGGATATAAGATGAACATCAACAAAAGCATAACGAGGATAATGGAATGTAGTTGAATTAAGTTAGGAGATGCTGAGGGTATTAGATTAGGAAATGAAACACTTAAAGCAGTAAAGGAGTTTTGCTATTTGGGGAGCAAAATAACTGATGATGATCGAAGTAGAGAGGATATAAAATGCAGACTGGCAATGGCGAGGAAGTTGTTTCTGAAGAAGAGAAATTTGTTAACACTGAGTACGATAAATAGTTTGGACAAGAAGAGAATATAAGCTTTAGAAATGTGGTGTTACAGAAGAATGCTGAAGATTAGATGGGTAGATCACATAACTAACGAGGTAGTATTGAATAGGATTGGGGAGAAGAGAAGTTTGTGGCACAACTTGACTAGAAGAAGGGATCGATTGGTAGGACATTTTCTGAGGCATCAAGGGATCACTAATTTAGCATTGGAGCGCAGCGTGGAGGGTAAAAATCATAGAGGGAGACCAAGAGATGAATAGACCATCAGATTCAGAAGGATGTAGGTTGCGGTAGGTACTGGGAGTATTGATTGAGGTGAGTGATGAGTATGCTGAAGTAAATTATATGGGAAAGACTAAGTCCTACTGCAAATTGATACAACAAAGAGATAAACTATTTATCGTCAGGAGGACTTGGTGTAAATTATCATTTGAACAAGGGTAACAAAATGTGGCTATTTTCAAATATCCACATTTGAGTAGTTTGTGTAAAAAGCCTCATGTTCATATTTTTCAGTATCCGTAACATATGAACTAGTCTCCTTGCAAATAGTTCTCACAGTGCGAGGTGTAACTTGAAAATTAATTGGTCAGATGAAGAAATATGCTACACTTGTATATTTTCTGATTGAAGTTCATTACTCCCTGTCCTTACCCTTGAAAATTATTTGTTTCTCATGGTCCTGAATGTCTAATCTAGTGACATTCATTGAATTTACTTTGTCCCAACATCATATTGCCATTTTTTCATGCAGAAATGACTGTTTGGGTCAAAGCAGTCCTGTGTGCAAGTTACACTGACCCACTTTTTTTATGATACCAGGACAACAGATGTGATGCTTTTTGTTTAATAACTTACTTAACGGTACATGTCTTCGCCAATACTACAAAAACGTATTTGGAATTTTTTCCCTGTCACTATCCTTTGTTTTTTCGCATAGCAAAAGAGAGGCAAAAATTAATTGGAGTAAATTAATCACAGTTTCAGGTGCACTACATTACTTGTTGGGTAATGCACATGGCAGTTTCTCCCCCATCGCATACTACGTACATAAATGCTTGGAAGTAAGCTTTTGTTTTTTATTTTAAAAAATAAATAAACCGAAATTTCATGTATAACAGCAGTCTATACACATATGTGCAGTACTGAAGAAACAGACATAAAATACCGATAAATTTAAAAATATCGTCTGTAAACCAACTATTTACATTAGATTTCCAAGTTTCTTATATTTTTAAATTGTCTTGTTTCAGTTCCTTGTTTCCTATAATTGTCCACTAAACCAAAAGAAAAAAAAGCATGCTTCAGGACGTGCCCACTACAAACTGAAACGAGAATTTGGTTTGTTCTCTCTCTTCTATGAAGTCTCCTGCTTTCACCTCGAATTTACAAAGATGCATAACCCGTGGTACCTGTACCAAGCAACAGCAACATATACGATCAATGTGGCTGCAAATATTATGTGATTCGTTTTCATCCAATCACTAATTGTGAGCAGCAGCAAGAGACGGTGTACAATGATTGCCATCTTTCCCAAGGCATCGCGTCGAGCTGACATCTGTCGGCCATAACATGGAGAAGCTTCGTTGTCACTCAAAATCGTAACAGCATGTCGTCGTGGCTGCTTATTTGGTGGCATCAAAGGTGTCGTAAAGTTAAAAACTGATGGCACGTTTCTTCCACGTTCCAGGGCTCACTACGTAATCATCTTGTCGGAAAATGTTTCCGCAAGGAAAACTGCAAGACGTAGGATTAAAATCTTTCCACTTCACGGAAGTAATCCTCCGCCCCATCCTTTGTTATGCCAGCATCGCTTGGATTTCCGCCCCTCCCCGGTTCTATAAAGCCCTCCAAATCCTCGAACGCCATGTACTCCGCCTCGCCTTCTACATCCGCCTTCCGTCCCCCACGCGCCTCCTCTATGACCTCATCCCCTTCCCCCACCTTCTCCTTTTCCTTGAACACATCCGCACACTATATATTGTCCGCCGCCTTGATCCCCCTCACCCCCTGGTGTCTCCCTTCCTCTCCACTCCCAACCAGTTGCCGCGCCTTTACCATTGTGTCCCTCCCTCTCTCCATCTCCACACCCTCCGTCTCCTTTCCCAACACAACTTCCACCGTCTACCCCTCCCGGATGATGAGCTTCGCCCTGACATCTACCCTTCCTACCAACTCTAACCCCCTCTTCCTGCCTCCTCCTCAGGGCTCCTTCTCCCCCCCCCCCTCCCTCCTTCTGAGCAGATTCCCCCTCCTACTCCCCCTCCATCTCTTGTGCCTTCTTTCAGTGTCTCTGCGCTCCCTCCTGCCCTGTCTTCCCTTTTCCTCTCCCACCCCATGTGTCACCTGCCTCTTCGTGAACCCACGGTTGCCCCTCCTCTCTTCATCCCGCCGCTTCCCCAGCTGCCCCATGCTCTCCCCTCCTTTCCCATCCTCTCTGACCTTTCCCTCGGCAGGTCCCACCTGGTAGTTTTATTCTTCGTCGTGTGTGCTCCAAGTGGGTTTTAAGTGTGTTGTTTCGGAGTGTTTCTAATACTGTGGCCAACTTTTAACCTGTGCATGCGCATCCAGTGTCTTATCTGTGTTTTAAGAATCGCCAACTGTGTTTTTTAACTTTCTGGTGACTTTTTTAACTGTCCCCAATGAACGTCTACGTGTCAGTGTATTTTAACCTCCATTTTCTGCCCTTACTCTGTTTTATGTTCCCCTTTTTATCTCCTTATGTATGTATTATTTTATTCTTGTTTTAGTTGTCATGTCACTCGGCTGAAGAGCGGCGGATTGTGCTGCTGACAGCCCTCCCCTGCCCATATGGGGCAGGGACATGAAATCACAATAAAGGAAAAAAAAAAAAAAAAAAAATTCAGTGTAACATCACATCTAGAGGGTTGGATCCCCTCCTTCGAAAGCGGTCAGATTGCAAAGCCGGGGCTACTCTCAGGGTTGAATCTCCGTATTCGAAGATTGTGTTTGTCTGTCTGTCTGTCTGTCTGTCTGCCCGCCCGCTGCTTGCTGCTTGCTGCTACCGCCGTTCGTCCGTCCGTCCGTCCGTCCGTCCGTCCGTCCGTCCGTCCGCCTGCTCGCTGTCCATCGCCGTCGTCGTCACTGCCGCCGCCGCCGCCGCCTGCTGCACGTCCGTCTGTCCGTCGCCGTTCATCTGCAATGAGTACTCCCACCTCTACCGTCATCTACACCTCCCCCTCCCCCTCTCCCACAGTCACTTCCTGGAGTGCCGCCCCTGGCCTCCCTCCTTTCACCTCCCCTTCCCTTCCCCCACTTACCCATCCCCCTATCTCCTCCCCTGCTGTATACCCGCACCTCTACACACTTCCTCCAGCCTCTACACCCTCAACAGCTCCCACTCCTACCCCCGCCCTCACGTACGCCTCTGTTGCCGCCTCTGCTGCCGCCCCTCAGGTGGTTGTCTTCCCGTCTCTCGCCGACCCCGTCGCTTCGTCTTCTACATCACCCGCACGCATCACTACGCGCCGAGCCACCATCGCCACCACTGAACCAGCTGCTTCTCCCGGTGCCTCCACTATGCCACTGGGATCTGCCACCCGCCACCTCCGTCTCCTCCCCATCCCTCTCCCCTCCTCCCAGCCTCCTGTCTCCAAAAAACCCCAAAAGCGCGTCCTTCCTGACTCTGCTCCCGCCACTTCCCACAAAAAATCAACACCACCTCCCCCTCCCCCTGCCGTCACCATGGACACCACCCCTCCTCCTGCCAACCATCCCTTGGCCCCCACCCTCCACACCTTTGTCCTGTCAACTCCCGATCCTAAGTTCCTCGACGCTCGTACCCTCACCAAGGAAATACGAAAGTACTTGCCTGGTGTTCCCATCTCCCAAGTCATTCCCCGCAGGGACTCAGTCCTTATCAAGTCCCCGTCCCCATCCTTTCACACAGACCTCCTGCAAAAACTCCCACGAGTTATGTTTGGCCCTCACGCCTCTCTGACACCCTTCCTTTCCGCTTCCACTCCTCGTCAGCCCCAGCCTCCCCGTAGCCCCCCCCCCCGCACCTACACCGCTGTGATCACCAAGCTCAGCCCGGTGATCACAGAGGATGAGGTGTTGGTAGAACTGAACTCCCACCCGGACTTGGAAATCCGCTCGGCCCGCCGTATCCAGAATGCCTCTGGTCCCACCTACCTCATGCGGGTATTCTCTGAGTCCGCCCCGTCCATAGACCATCTCCTCACCCAGGGTGCCCTGATATACCACCGTCGCCACCCTGTTGAATCCTCCAAATCCCCTCCCCAATCCTACCGTTGCCAGCGGTGCCTGATGTACAATGACCACCTGACTCCCAACTGCAAAAACCCGCCACCTGTCCCCATTGCAAGGCCTCCCACTTTCTTCAGAACTGCCCCAACCTCGATGCTCCTCCTGCCTGTAATACCTGCAATGGCCCCCATCCCACTTACTCCCACAAGTGTAAAGCTAAACCCCCTCCAGCCACCCCTGAACTTACAGTCCCAGTTCGTCCCGTTGATCCCCCTGTCCATCCCAACAATTCCCTCCGTCCACCCCCCACAGCCGAGGACGTCATCCGGTTCATTACCGTTGTCCTCCAAAACATTCACCCTTTTCAGCGCCCCCACACCTTCCACCAAATATCCCTTGCTGCTCGCTCCGTTTTCCACCTGAACACCTTCGCCACTTACTCCCACAACCGAGCCCACTTCACCTTCACCCGCCTCGACACCCTAGTTTAAGTCTCTTCCCTTCCCTCTCTTCCCCCCCTCCTTCCCGTCATGTTTCTTGCACTGTCTCTGCCATGGCTAGCAGAGGCTACAAATATTTTGGGTCTCCTACTCACTAACTGACTCTCAGGAGCAAAGTTTTGCATGTTCATTGCTGCACCCTTAGATTGATTTCCTTTTAAAACTGCATTCTTTGTTGTGGTATGCACACTGTAATGTGAATAGTGCTTTCTGTTGGACACCTCGAATCTGTAGTTTTTACACATTTCTTTCTTGGCTGATTCTCGCTTCTGGAATTTGTTTATTGATACACATATAATTCTTTTTGAATACTTGACAATCATTGCATTTCCAGCTTTTCACTCCATCTGTCGCATTTACACACGAGTTATGGAATTTCCTCTTACACTTTGCACAACTGACACCTTTTCTTGCTGTTTTGTTACAGGAACACGGTTTGTTCCACATATCCTCACTTATTTCCTAAATCGTATTCAAATTTTCTGAACTGTTTGTGGCCAACGTGCGCGAGTTAGTTACAAAACACAGTAAGTCCCTATTCTTTCGACAGAGCTCCGTACTTTTAGTTACACTCAAAGAACAATTACTAATCCACATGTGCACACCATAATATGTTTGGATTAAGTCTGTTTCTTCAGGGGATATTCACCTAAATATTGAGTAAAGAATTCAGTGCTAAGCTGTCTTCAGCTACATTTGCTGTGGAAGTACCCAGCTCACAGTTGAGGCCAATTCAGCAGGTGTCTTGTAATATGGTAGCAAAATTTCCCGCCTACCAAAATAGTAATTTAACACTCACTCCAAAAAGTGTTAAAATTCTTCTTGCACTTGCATAACATTTAAATGTATTGTAATATCACAATTATGACCTGAAATCAATTTTTAACAAATTGAAAAAAGCTGCTGAATTGTATACTTCACTGCTGTGTAACTAAAGAAGCATTTTCCTTTTTTATTGTTTGTTGTAAAATGTTAGCTATTGCCACTGTGTGTTCTGTCATTGGATATTCCACAGTTTAAATATTACAGCTGAGATTCTGGTGAAGCAAAACTTTCAATATGCCGTCACTGCAAATCAGATTAAAACTATCCCTAGTAACAAATCTCTCTTCCTGTACCCAACAAATGAACAGGAAGTGGTAAAAACAATAGGGGAGCTAGAATCAAAATTTTCCTCTGGTACTGACAACATACCAGACCATGTCATTATAAAATGTGCACCCTTAGTAACTAGGTCCATGGCAGACATACGCAATAGTTCCTTTTCTCAGGGAATCTTCCCAGAAAGGTTAAAAATAGCTAAAGTGAAGCCATTGTACAAAAGGGGTGAAAAAGCAGATATAACAAATAATAGGCTGGTCTCTCTACTATGTGTTTTTTCTAAAATAATTGAAAAAATCTTTTATAAAAGACTCGTACATGTCATTGAAAAAAAAATTTTTTTCTCAGCTACACAGCACAGTTTCCGAAAATGTAAATCCACTGAGACAGCTGTTATCGATTTCTTAAATGAAGCTTTAAATGCATTAGATAGAAAAGAACACATAGCAGCAATATTCCTAGATCTTTCAAAAACATTTGACATTATTAACCATGGTCTATTGCTTAGAAAGCTAGAAAATGTTGGTGTCAGAGGCCCAGCCTGTGAGTGGGTAAAGTCATATCTACAAAACAAGACACCAAATAGTTGAAGTCTTGTACAAAGAAGGAAAAACTTTAACTTCCTATCAATCAGAAAAACAATGTGTTAAATACGGTGTTAAATACGGTGTGCCACAGTGTTCTGTACTGGGCCCAGTCTTGTTCTTGCTGTTTGTAAATCACCTAGAACCATCCATCCCTAACTATAAGTGCATTAAATATGCCAATGATACAAATATACTTATCAAAGGAAAGACCCCAAAAGAGCTCCAAAATGAAATAAAAAAGAGCACTTCACAGGTATCCGAATGGTTCGCAGTGAACAACTTAATAATAAACACACATAAAACAAACACTGTGCATCTACACACAGTGCAGAATAAACAGCCTTTAACTGCAACCACAGAACTGTTAGGCAAAAGACTTGAAATTGTAAATAGGACCAAATTTCTTGGAGTTTGGATCCAAGATTACCTAAGATGGCAGAAACACACACAACACCTATGTAGTAAATTAAATATCATTTGTTATAGTATAAAAATTCTTGCTGGATGCACATCAATGCAAGCCATAAAAAATGTGTACTATGCCCAAGCAGAATCACTACTAACATATGGTTTAATTTGCTGGAGAAATTCACCACCCAGCACAAGCTGTTTTATTGCACAAACGAGTATTATAACAGCCTATGAAGTCTCAGCACCTCGATCTTCATGCAAACCCTGATTTAAAAAGCTTCATATTCTTCCATTACCATGACTATATATCCTAGAAACAAAATGTTTGTAAGGAAAATCGTACATCAAAATAGCAGGATTGCTCCAAAAAACCAAAATATCCATTCATACAACACAAGGAATAATCAAGATTTACATATGCAGCTTTCACATACAACACTAAAACAAAAAGGACCCTTGCAAGCAGGAAGAAAACTGTATAACAAACTACCTAAAAAAATTAAGGTAATAACTGACATGCATAAATTCAAAACTGCAGTGAGTGGCTGACTGCTACAGAATTGCCACTATAGTGTTGATGAATTTTTATCTACATTGTAAATATGTGAAAAATTTAAATAGTTTATACAATTAAGGCCAAAATAAGAAACGTGTACATGTAGATTTATCTGTGTATTATATGTGGTCTATTACATATATGTGTGTGTCTGTATAATGAATGCCAAAAGTATGAAATGTGTGCATATAAAATTTTGTGTATTTGTGAAATGTTATTTCCATATGTTAGAGTTATATTGCTATATACTGAAAACCATATAACAGTTTTTCTGGTAAACTTTATTGCAAATTACTTGACTTGTCCTATATCATTATGTACCCCTGTTCAGTGTATGATTCACAGGACCAATAAATATAGAATACAAATAATCAGATACTGAAACTGGAGTGGTAACTGTGGGCAAACAGCGTCAGGGTCTGCTCTGGCTGTTGGCAGTCACCGTGTGAAATATAACATTATGGGAGTAAATAAGTTAAACATACTATTGTATTCTTTTATTTCTAAAATGTGAAGATGTGTATCCAAATAGCATACCAAAATTTTTGGAGGTCTCTAAATGATTCACTAGAACAATGAAACAGCAAGGTAATATTTCATACCAAATACATGATTTGTATCCACTTTGAGTAAATATTCATCAATCCATTTTCACTAAAAATATATCTTATATCTCATTATGGTTCAATATATTATACAGCTTCAGAAATTGTACATTATGATTTTTGAATTGATATACAGGAAGACAAAATCTATTGCATATCAAAATTCAGCACTTTGATTTGACTTTTCATTAAATTACATGTGTAAATTAAACATTGAAACCACACAAATGAATAACTATATCCTTCAGGTATTTGAGAAAATAAATGGATGATAAGGCAATTATTTACTGTACTGATAAAAATGGAAGTGATAGATATCATACAATCTTACAAGTTTTCTATTGAAGGAAAACAGGAGACAACACACTGAAATTAAAGAGGTTCCACTGCACCCCTCACTATCTCGATTGTTGGCTGGTAATGGTCTGGGGTAGGGAGGGAAAGAGTGAGGGGAAACTGGAGAATGTGAGGTCATGTACAAAGCCATGCAAATTTATTTTTCTATAATAGAAGTACCATTGCCCTGTAGGGATTAGAATAATGATAGTCATTTATCTTGATATGTGTTAATTTGTTACTGAACTTTTGCAGACTTGTAACTTTCTATAGAGTTAACACACACCTCTACAGACTTTGAGTTTTTTTTTTATATCTAACCACAATCACTGAAAGTTGCAAATGTGAAAAAAGTCAGATGTTTTAATCGAAAATATGTACCTTTTATTGTTTATATAGAATGAACCATTAATATGTGTGTTCATCACGTCACTTACAGAATTGACCAAATACCCGCTTCCAACCCATCTGTTCTAAAATAGTCATCTGGAAATTAAATAAGTTGTGTCAACATTTGCTCTCATAGAAGCTACCACTATCAGAACAGCTGCTGACTTTCCAGGTAGTAATGAATTATTGGATGGTGCTCTATAGTGATTTACATATACCAGTATATGGTTGCTCACCTTATCGGATCTTAGCTGTTTCTTGCCGATGCTGTGATTGATCTGTTTAGTCTGTGGAGGACCAAATAGGTAGCATAAAATGTCTGCTTCAAGTATATAATAAATGCATTATTTCCTTAACACATTCCGTAAACCATCATGTATAACTGTAGAGAGAATCTAAACATTGCCATTGTTTACGAGAAATAGCATTTGTTGTCAAGTACGCAGCTCGTACTAGGTAAAAGAAAAAAATAATAAACTGTTAAGCATAGTGCTGTGCTAAGGCCATTAATTTTTATTTCCTGGGATACATAAAGAGTCCAGTGCAGTTATAATGAAATATTGGTTTACCAAGAGCTGTTACTTACATTAGAAATAGATAAGTGAGCTAGCTTATGCCTTACGGGAAGTTAATTAATGCCTTTTCCAGTCTTCTCAGTTAATTATTAAACAAATTTTCAGAAGGAGCAGCCTTTGTTATACATTTAAGTGGTGATTCTTTGGCTACACACAGGTCAGCTTTCTAACTTGTGTATTAATAACGGTTTCTATGACCATACAAATGGATTTGGATCGTGCAAAAATGGCTTTAAATGATCATGAAAAAAAAACCTCCAAGGGCACCATAAAATTCTTTAAAAAACTGTTCTTCCAGTGTTCATTATACCACAGTCAAATTGGAAAGAATACTTGAGTGTTGAACCTGAATAATGAAATGCAGTGTCCTCACACAAAAACTTTATATGGATGTAAGAAGAATGGGTAAATCACTTGACTGAACAAGCTACAAGGCAGTTTGCTATGGAGTGCACAGCTCTTTCAGCAGGAAGAAACAAGAGCAAATTACACAAGCTGTGTTACGAAGAGTGCTGTCATAAACCTTTCACATTATTTCCACTTTCCTGCAAATTTCACTGATTCCAGTGATCTGGTCTTGTAACAATAGCCAAAACGGCCTTGCTGTGCTGGTACTGCGAACGGCTGAAAGCAAGGGGAAACTACGGCCGTGATTTTTCCCGAGGGCATGCAGCTTTACTGTATGATTAAATGATGATGGCGTCCTCTTGGGTAAAATATTCCGGAGGTAAAATAGTCCCCCATTCGGATCTCCGGGCGGGGACTACTCAAGAGGATGTCGTTATCAGGAGAAAGAAAACTGGCGTTCTACGGATCGGAGGGTGGAATGTCAGATCCCTTAATCGGGCAGGTAGGTTAGAAAATTTAAAAAGGGAAATGGATAGGTTAAAGTTAGATATAGTGGGAATTAGTGAAGTTCGGTGGCAGGAGGAACTAGACTTCTGGTCAGGTGACTACAGGGTTATAAACACAAAGTCAAATAAGGGTAATGAAGGAGTAGGTTTAATAATGAATAGGAAAATAGGAGTGCGGGTAAGCTACTACAAACAGCATAGTGAACGCATTATTGTGGCCAAGATAGATACGAAGCCCACACCTACTACAGTAGTACAAGTTTATATGCCAACTAGCTCTGCAGATGATGAAGAAATTGAAGAAATGTATGATGAAATAAAAGAAATTATTCAGATAGTGAAGGGAGACGAAAATTTAATAGTCATGGGTGACTGGAATTCGAGTGTAGGAAAAGGGAGAGAAGGAAACGTAGTAGGTGAATATGGATTGGGGCTAAGAAATGAAAGAGGGAGCTGCCTGGTAGAATTTTGCACAGAGCACAACTTAATCATAGCTAACACTTGGTTTAAGAATCATGATAGAAGGTTGTATACATGGAAGAACCCTGGAGATACTAAAAGGTATCAGATAGATTATATAATGGTAAGACAGAGATTTAGGAACCAGATTTTAAATTGTAAGACATTTTCAGGGGCAGATGTGGAATCTGACCACAATCTATTGGTTATAAACTGTAGATTAAAACTAAAGAGACTGAACAAAGGTGGGAATTTAAGGAGATGGGACCTGGATAAACTGACTAAACCAGAGGGTGTACAGAGTTTTGGGGAGAGCATACGGGAACAATTGACAGGAATGGGGGAAGGAAATACAGTAGAAAAGAATGGGTAGCTCTGAGGGATGAAGTAGTGAAGGCAGCAGAGGATCAAGTAGGTAAAAAGACGAGGACTAGCAGAAATCCTTGGGTAACAGAAGAAATATTGAATTTAATTGATGAAAGGAGAATATATAAAAATGCAGTAAATGAAATAGGCGAAAAGGAATACAAACGTCTCAAAAATGAGATTGACAGGAAGTGAAAAATGGCTAAGATGGGATGTAGGCTAGAGGACAAATGTAAGGATGTAGAGGCATATATTACTAGGGGTGAGATAGATACTGCCTACCAGAAAATTAGAGAGACCTTGGGAGAAAAGAGAACCACCTGCATTGAATATCAAGAGCTCAGATGGAAACCCAGTTCTAAGCAAAGAAGGGAAAGAGGATGTAGATGAAGATGAAATGGGAGATAGAATACTGCGTGAGAAATATTTTATTAACTGTTCCAGGTAAAACAAAGTATTTCTTTAGACAAATGCAGGGACATTTCCCCATCCCCTTTTTTGGTTCTGCCTTTGCTGTCAAGAGTGTGTGCTCTAGGCATGGTGTTTTGGGGCCAAAATATTACAAAAGCAAAGAGATTGGTGTGCCTGAGCACTTGGTAATACTGTGCTGTATTAAGATATACTAACTTTCCATAAAACAAGTTTGTTACATGGAAAGTGTTCTAAATAAAATTTGTAGTAGTTCTTTATCCTTTTAGGAAGAACATGTGTATCTTCAGAAGAGATTGCGAATCTTGGATACAAAGAAAAGCAATTGCCCACCTACTCTAAACATGAAGTTAAGCAGTTAGTAAATAAACACATGGATACCAAGGCAAAAGTGAGTATCCAGTCTGGGTTCTGCTTGGAGAAAATTTTAATGACAAGTTGACAGTATGCTTAAAAATTACTTGTTTTTAATGCTGTTAATTAAATAATTGATAAATTTGTTTTGTCCTACAGGTTCTTGCAAGGCTACACAAGGATTTAGCATAGCCAATCCCACCAAATAGTTACTTGTATTAGTACTTAATTGTTTCCCAAGCAAGCATACACACACACACATGGTACCAAACATGTTGTGGCAAGTTGGTACATACGTCCTTCATACGTAAATGAAAAAAAAAAATTCGTACTCAATGGAAAGACATCTCACAGTCATTAAGTTGGCTCTAGATAGATTTGTTGATAAATTTTGCTGGGACACACATACTGGGTCAAATGAATATTACATTTTACTGCACTGAGAAAGCAATTTGCAGTCAAATATATCAGACTTTGTATGGTACAAAGAAAGTATTGTTTGATGAGACTAGACTGCAGAATTAGGTTGATGAGTGGGATAAGGAATTGAGCAATCACATGATTCATTATAGACATTGTACGGGTGCCAATGGAGAAGTGAAACCATTACTTTTTTGCCATCAGAGGTGTTGGCAAAGAGATCTTTTGAAGTATGGGGATAATTGTTAGATGCTACATACAAACCAACAACATATGATATTCTTTTATTTTTTGTAGCTGTGAAGTGTCATGTGGACTATTTGGTTGTCTCTTTTTTTCATTTAGGTTCACAATCCAAGTTCCATCCATCAAGTGTTAGACATTTTCAAGGACTGGAACCAGGGATTGGAATCCCCTCTACTAGGTTACTGATTTACAGAGTCCATTGGAAACAGGCATAGGGAAGATGGTTGGAAAAAAATGTAATCTTTATGACATTTCTAGATATATGGCAAGAAACTGCAGAATCGTCAACAGAGGGAGGATTTAGAGATCGTATAGGAGAGTTGCGAATGCATGAGGTTTTTCAGAGAAACTAGCATGTGTGGCCATACTTTAAACAACAGTGGCTATTGGTATGTGAAAGATGGATGGAATTGTTTGAAGACAAGGGCAGGTCTGTAACGACTGACACTACAAATAGGGTTGAAGCTATGAACAAGATTATAAAACATTTTTTCCTAATACACAATACAGACAAGACTTTAACATGGGTTACTAAGGTTAGAGTAAACCAGTTTCTTCCAAGCCTAATTAGAAAGTCCTGTCTGCTGCAGGAATTCAGCCATCAAATCATATAACAAAGATGTTCCACTGTTTTGGCATAAAAAAAAATGAACAAGTCTGTGAAACAGGTCACGCAGCGACATGCCTCAGCAAAAGTTGTGTTAACTGTAAGATCACTGAGTAGGAGATCAGATAGTTAATTTTGTGTGGAGAGTGCATTGTCCAAAAACTGTAATTATTTTGTTAATCTTAGATATCCCAGATTCCACATGTGAAGATTTTCAGTGATATAAATACCCATACAAGCATTTCTGTGCAACCTTAATTTTTTATCCAGAGTGGAGTTTTGATAAAACGCCAGAAACCTATAAGAACAGCCCCATATTCTGTCTTGATGAAATGTATGGGGTAGGCTTCAGAAGTGGCTGTACAGTAATTTGATATGAAGGCAGAAGCAGTGATGAAGTAGTTGAGGAAGCTGTTGAAGCAGCTGAGGAGGCTGTCGAGGTTGAGGAGGCTGTCGAGGTCGAGGAGGCTGTCGAAGCCACAAATATAGATGGTCTCGTTGAAACCCCGAATATTCCTTTGCAGCAAGGGAGTTGTGTAAACAGATTTACAATCTACAACTGCAGCAACAGTGAAACACTACAAAAAGTTCTTGAATCACTCAGAAACTTGGTGCAAGATTTGCAATTAGCAAACTCTGATGTTGGTTGTCTCCTGTTAGCAGTGCCATCAAGTTCCAAGAATAGAGAAGAAAGATCCCAAAACCCATACAGGACCTGGATTCAAACACATCATAACTTTCCATTTGAAGGGTAAGAAATGAAAGTTTATTTGTATTTTAGATAACTCTAAGTCTATGTAAAATACAAATAACCTCCATCATTTCTGATCCTTGAGATGGAATGCTATGAGGTCTTTATGTTGGGCTCTGATTTTAAACTTTGTTGCACATTTGAATTTCAAAGTAGCAGTAGATAAAATAATATATATAGGATAGTTGCTAATCTCCATAAAGTGGAGATGCTCAGTTGCAGAAAGGTCCAACAAAAACTGTCCGGAAGTTAGCTTTTGGCCAACAGGGTTCTTTGTCAAAAATAGACACCACATGTGCACGACCACAGTCTCTGGTAGCTGGAGCTGAGGCTCCATCTGTGGTTCATTTTTGTGTGTGTGTATTTTGTCCACTTTTGAATAGGGCCTTGTTGGCCAAAAGCTAACCTTCCGACGGTCTTTTTGTTGTGCCTTTGCGCAACTCAGCATCTTCACTATAGGGTGAGTAGCAACTATGCTTTTCTTAATGTTGTTACATTCCATACTGGATTTTCCATTGTTCAGTAGATAAAATAGATTTTCTGAGGAATTAGACAAGTGATACTGAGATGTCGTATGACTGATGCTGGAAAGATTTTGTACTTCTTTTTGCAAGTAAGAATGTACTAGCTCTCACTTGCTTCAATACATTTCTAGTGATTCACATTTGAAACAAAGAAAAAGATAAAGAATGCCCTGTTAATGGACATGTGAGATTGCCCAATATCACACTTTCAGAAGGATACAGTGCTTCCTTGATACGAAATCTGGTCAGCAATGTCATTGGGGACCAAATGAAGTAAGTATTCAGTTTTTCAATTGCTTTGAAAGCTTAATGTGTATCAGTTACCTACATATTGGATAGGTACCTCCTTGGTTCTAATGTTCTTAATCACTTTGCAGAGTTACTGCAGATACCACACAGAAGCAAATACTGTTAATGGAATGCCAGTAATGTTTATTAGATTCATTTCTAAATAAGTTCTCGGCATTGCAGCTGGTGAGCAGTGTCACCAAGCACCGAAAGAAGAGTATTCAATTTTGGAGTTGTGCTCTGAAAACTTCATGTGTATCAGTTATCTTAACGTAGCATAACTCAATTACTTTGTTTTAATGTTGTTAATTTATTTGTTAGGTTCAGTTATGATGATCTCTGGGCAGTCAATCCATGGGAAAATTCACACCAGGTTGAATCAAGACTGTTCTATTCCAGACATAGCTTGGAAGATTGATAGTATTGCTGAAGAAAAATCATCCATATAGTTTTTCATATGTTTATCAAATTGCCATTTCTAGTAGCACATAAATGTTTGCAACTTGATTGTAATTCGTGAACACAGTTTCTCGGCAATCCAATAATTCATTGTTCTGAGAAGTATACATCGTCAGCTGGGTAAAGGAAATGCAAATCAGGGTCAATACAACTACCTTATTGACTTCCCACAGAAAAATATTTTCCTCTACTGCTACTTAAAAATTCACATGTGTGAGAAAGGTTTACTAACAGAACCTAGCATAAAGATCTCCCTTATTTGTATTTTAGATGGCTCTTATTGTTTGACCCTTCAAATGGAATGCTATGACCTCCTTAATAGTTAATTACCCATGAAAGCACAAGTATATGAACATTACAATGAGAGGGGTCTTAATGCCAGGCCCTGTAAAATTAACGGCATCTTAGTTAATATTATTTGTGGGAATTTAATGTTAGAGCTGTGGGGAGACCACAAACTTCAGGGTTCACTAACTGAAAATCTTGAACACAGTTGCTGAGTGATTCGAGTACATTTTGCAATGTTTAACTGTTGCTGCAGTTGTATGTGAGATTATAAACCTGTTTAACAACTCCCTCACTTCAGATTGCTGCAAATAAATGGTTCAGGTTTCAATGTGGTGCTCAATATTCGTTTCCTCAAATGTATCCTCATTGTTACTGTCTTCATGTAAAATTACTGCAGAACCACTTCTGAAGCCAACCCCGTACATCTCACCAGGATAAATTTAAGTGCTATTCCTTCAGCTTTCTGGTATTTTATCAAAATCCCACTCTGGATGCAAAATAAAGATTCCACAGAAATGCTTGCATGGGTAATTATATATTTGAAAATCTTCACAATTTCAGTTTGGTAGGGCAAAGCTAACAACATTATTACAGAATGAGATTTTCACTCTGCAGCGGAGTGTGCGCTGATATGAAACTTCCTGGCAGATTAAAACTGTGTGCCCGACCGAGGCTCAAACTCGGGACCTTTGCCTTTCGCGGGCAAGTGCTCTACCATCTGAGCTACCGAAGCATGACTCACGCCCGGTACTCACAGCTTTACTTCTGCCAGTATCTCGTCTCCTACCTTCCAAACTTTACAGAACTCTCCTGCGAAACTTGCAGAACTAGCACTCCTGAAAGAAAGGATATTACGGAGACATGGCTTAGCCACTGCCTGGGGGATGTTTCCAGAATGAGATTTTCACTCTGCAGCAGAGTAATACAGTAGATGGGATTCCAATCCTTGTTCCAGTCCTTCAAAATACCTTGCACTTCATGAATGGATATTGAATTTTGAACTTGAGTGAAAAAAAAAAACAACGACCAAATAGCCCACATTACTCTACACAGCTTTAAAAAATAAATGCATATCATATGTTATTGTTGTTTTGTATGTCGCATATAACAAACAACTATCCCCATATTCCTTCAAAAGATCTCTTTGCCAACAGCAAAAAAAGTAATGGTTTTATTCCTCCATTGTCATCCATATCATGTCTGTAATAAATCATGTGACTGACTGATTCCTTGTCCCACTCATCAACCTGATTCTGCACTCTAGTATCATCAAACAATGCTTTATTTGGACATTAATGGGTCCAATATATGTGACTACTAATTGTTTTATTTGCCTGGGTAAAATGTAGTATTCACTGTTTTTTTCAGCAGGGTAAAATGTAGTAATCATTGCTGTGTGCCTATTATGCTTACATGAACAGTTTGCTTAGATATGGTGTGATCTTCTGGGGGAATACAGGTATGGCAAAATAAGCTTTCAAACTTCAAAAAAGGGCTATTAGAATAATGAAAGGGGTTCCCTGCAGAGTGTCATGCAGGGAAATATTTAAAGAATTTAAAATAAAGACTCTTCGTAGCTTATACATCTAAGAATGTGCTTGCTTTCTGAAAACTCATCATGAACATTCAACATTAAATAATCAGGTTCATAACTATGAAACAAGGAACAGGGATGATTTTCACAGACACACCCAAAAAGAAGCACTCTACGAAAAAAGCGTAAACTACCAGCCCAAAATACTTTTTAGTGCATTGCCTGCTACAATAAAGAAAATTAAAGAATTTCATAAATTCAAGGTAGATCTTAATTTTTACTAACACATAGTTTTTATAACATGGAAGAATATTTGATTATGGAAAAGTAATATTTATAGATAATGATATAAAATATTTGTATTTATTATCCAAGTTTTTGAAACAAATTAAGTATAAGAAACTATATTGTAATTGACTACATCCATACAATGTATATTGTTAGAGGATGAATAAAGAGATTGATTGATTTGACAATGTATGTGTGTCCTAGTGACACTATTATCAACAACTCTATCTAGAGCCAACGTATTGGCTATATGTTGTCATTCCATTATGCACATGAATTGATTATATATACACTCCTGGAAATGGAAAAAAAACACATTGACCCCGGTGTGTCAGACCCACCATACTTGCTCCGGACACTGCTAGAGGGCTGTACAAGCAATGATCACATGCACGGCACAGCGGACACACCAGGAACCGCGGTGTTGGCCGTCGAATGGCGCTAGCTGCGCAGCATTTGTGCACCGCCGCCGTCAGTGTCAGCCAGTTTGCCGTGGCATACGGAGCTCCATTGCAGTCTTTAACACTGGTAGCATGCCGCCACAGCATGGACGTGAACCGTATGTGCAGTTGACGGACTTTGAGTGAGGGCGTATAGTGGGCATGCGGGAGGCCGGGTGGACGTACCGCCGAATTGCTCAACACGTGGGGTGTGAGGTCTCCACAGTACATCGATGTTGTCGCCAGTGGTCGGCGGAAGGTGCACGTGCCCATCGACCTGGGACCAGACCGCAGCGACGCACGGATGCACGCCAAGACCATAGGATCCTACGCAGTGCCGTAGGGGACCGCACCGCCACTTCCCAGCAAAATAGGGACACTGTTGCTCCTGGGGTATCGGCGAGGACCATTCGCAACCGTCTCCATGAAGCTGGGCTATGGTCCCGCACACCGTTAGGCCGTCTTCCGCTCACGCCCCAACGTCATGCAGCCCGCCTCCAGTGGTGTCGCGACAGGCGTGAATGGAGGGACGAATGGAGATGTGTCGTCTTCAGCGATGAGAGTCGCTTCTGCCTTGGTGCCAATGATGGTTGTATGCGTGTTTGGTGCCGTGCAGGTGAGCACCACAATCAGGACTGCATACGACCGACGCACACAGGGCCAACACCCGGCATCATGGTGTGGGGAGCGATCTCCTACACTGGCCGTACACCACTGGTGATCGTCGAGGGGACACTGAATAGTGCACGGTACATCCAAACCGTCATCGAACCCATCGTTCTACCATTCCTAGACCGGCAAGGGAACTTGCTGTTCCAACAGGACAATGCACGTCCGCATGTATCCCGTGCTACCCAACGTGCTCTAGAAGGTGTAAGTCAACTACCCTGGCCAGCAAGATCTCCGGATCTGTCCCCCATTGAGCATGTTTGGGACTGGATGAAGCGTCGTCTCACGCGGTCTGCACGTCCAGCACGAACGCTGGTCCAACTGAGGCGCCAGGTGGAAATGGCATGGCAAGCCGTTCCACAGGACTACATCCAGCATCTCTACGATCGTCTACATGGGAGAATAGCAGCCTGCATTGCTTCGAAAGGTGGATATACACTGTACTAGTGCCGACATTGTGCATATATATATATATATATCTGTGTGTGTGTGTGTGTGTGTGTGTGTGTGTGTGTGTGTGTGTGTGTGTGTGTGTGTGTGTGTGTGTCTGTGAGTGTGTGGGTGTGTGTATGCTGATTTGTTGGGGAAGCAAACAGATAGCCTTTCAGCTGTCTTTGAGAATGTTAAAGAAGCTGCTTTATAAATGAGTGTTCTGTACTGATATAGAAAAGTTTTCAAATTTTCTGTACAAACTCTAAACTGTTCCTCAGTTAGTGATTGTAGAAGATATTGCCATAGCCACAGTATTGATCACTGTCAGGTAATAAACTTAAGATATCCCTCCAGTATGTGCCAAGTCAAGTAAAACTGTGGTTGAAGAAACATTTTCCGTTCTTAAACTGAGTATTTGTAACCCACTATGTTAGATTCCAGTCAATGTGTAAATACTTAAAAATGTTTAATGCCTCACTGATGACACTTTATACAATTTCAATTTTTGAAGGCTATTCTGTGTTAAATAAGTTACATTTTGAATTATCCATTCAAGCTTATTATTTGCAACATGAAAGATGGATTTATGTTCAAGTAATATTTTTAACCTTGATGGTGGTAAGGTATAATCATATGTAAATGCCCACTGAAATAGAATAATTTTTATAATTTTTGTTTGTGTATAATAGTTCTATTGCTTGATGACCTGAGTCATCACCTGTATAAGATATTATCATTTCACTGGAAATGAGGCAATAATAGATCAGAAATTGTGTACAGAAGATACCTAAATTAGTAAGGTATTTACTGAGGATTATTCACCAAAGCTGACAAAACAGCCAGCATTCAGTAGTACTACATAATTGTGATGCCTCAGTAAAAACCTTGAACCTTTTAACTAGTTTAGTCTAGCAGGTGCAAATTGTATTCATCAAGGTATGTTTCACATGAGACTAAGGAACCTCTCAGCCTTGAATGTTGCACTCTGCTGCTATGTCTTCCTTTCAGATTTATTAAATTTCTTAGAGGCTTCTGTTACAAACACTACCAATTCACATAAGTGACTGATATTCCTTATGTATCACAACCTTCTTTCAGCTTCACCCTGTCGTTGCTGGTAACTTACTATGGAAAAATAGATTTGTTACTCCAAATAGTAGCCACATTAAGGAAGATTAAGAAACAAGTCATTTACAAACTAGTGAAAAAGCAGGCACAGTTCCCCAAAAGTATAAAGGGATGCCATAAGTAGTCATTTTTATTCGATTAAGCTCTTTCCGTAACCTGTCTGGAGATTTCAGCCAGCTGCACCCTACTGTAGACAGATGATATATACCTGGTTGCAAGTGACGAATCCAATTTCTGTAACAGCAAAGTGAAACAGGCTAACTCAAAAACATTACTGTTATATGGCCAGAGCATAAAAAAATCTGGTCAGTAACTGCCTGTTTATGGACCAGTTTCCAAAAAATACACTGTGTCAAGACATTCGGAATTGATCACCAACTTTCTTAATATTTTTAATGCAGCAGGAGGAATAGGGATTGCTTAACTTACCTTTATACTAAGATACGTTACAGATAGTATATAAAATTATCATGCAAAACAATCGAGATTGGGAATATGAGCTCTTACTTCACCTGATTACTATAACAATAGAAATTAATTTGAATACAATATTATAGGAGGTAGATGAAAACTAGGTGGGAGATAGACTAAGAGAATAATTTAAAAGTGTAATGAAAGACATGCACCCAAACAAGACCCCTGGAGTAAACAACATTCCCTCACATTTGTGGAGATCCTTCAGACAGACAGCCAAGTCAAGCTATTCCATCTGGTATGCAAGATAAGAGACAAGCGAAATACCTTCACACTTCAGAAGGAAGTAATAATTCCAATTCCAAAAAAGCCAGATACTGAAAGTTGAGAATATTACAGAACTATCAGTATGGCAAGTCATGGTTGCAGTTTGACACAAATTAACTACAGAAGAGTGGAAAAACTGGTAGATGCCAATTGGCCTCAGGAAAGGTCGCTTTGTTATCCAGAAAAAGTAGCAACACATGAGGCAGTATTGGCCCTATGGAAAATCTTACAAGTGACTGTTGGCTGGACTATACATTTCAAAATTCTGACGGTAGCAAGGATAAAATACAAAGACTAAAATTTGCACACTAGGATGAAAAAGACATGAAAGGTGTGTAGTACTTGGGAAGGGAGTGAAGTATGGTAGAAGGCGAAACCACGGCTTACAGTAAGTTCAAAGAGATGTCATTTCTGTTAGATTGAAGAATCAATGGACGGATAACATTCTACGAGTTGGGGTGTGTAATGTCAGAAGCTTGAACATGGAGGGAAACTAGAAAATCTGAAAAGGGAAATGCAAAGGCAAAGCCTAGAAATAGTAGCGGTCAGTGAAGTGAAGTGGAAAGAAGACAAGAATTTCTGGTCGGATGAGGATAGGGTAATACCAACAGCAGCAGAAAATGGTATAATGGGAGTAGGATTTGTTATGAATGGGAACCTAGGGCAGAGAGTGTGTTACTGTGAACAGTTCAGTGATAGGGTTGTTCTTATCAGAATCGACAGCAAACTAACATCGACAATGATAGTTCAGGTATACAAGCCGACGTCACAAGCTGAAGGTGAAGAGATGGAGAAAGTGTGTGAGGATATTGAAACGTTGATACGGTACGTAAAGGGATATGAAAATCTAATAGTCATGGGAGACGGGAATGCAGTTGTAGGGAAAGGATTAGAAGTACACATTACAGGAGAATGTGGGCTTGGGACAAGGAATGAGAGAGGAGAAAGACTAATTGAGTTCAGTAACAAGTTTCAGCCAGCAATAGCAAATACACTGTTCAAGAATCACAAGAGGTGGAGGTATACTTGGAAAAGGCCAGATGATATGGGAAGATTTCAGTCAGACAGAGATTCTGAAATCAGATACTGGACTGTAAGGTGTACCCTGGAGCAGATAAAGACTCAGATAACAATATAGTAGGGATGAAGAGTAGACTGAAGTTGAAGACATTAGTCAGGGAGAATCAACCCGCAAGGAAGTGGGATATGGAAGTACTGAGGAATGACGAGATGGGATGAAATTCTCTAAGGCTCTAGATACAGCAATAAGGAGTAGCTCCGTAGGCAATACAGTTGAAGAGGAATGAACATCTCTAAAAAGGGCGATCACAGAAGTTGAAAAGTAAAACATAGGTACAATGATGTAACTGCGAAGAAACCATGGGTAACAAAAGAAATATTTCAACTGATCGATGAAAGTAGAAAGTACAAAAATGTTCCGGGGAAACTCAGGAACAGAGAAATAAAAGTCGCTGAGGGATGGAATAAATAGGAAGTGGGGAAGCTAAGACAAAATGGCTGCAGGAAAAATGCGAAGACATCAAAAAAGAAATGATTGTTGGGAGGGCAGACTCAGCATACAGGAAAGTCAAAACAAACTTCGGTGACATTAAAAGAAAGGGTGATAACATTAAGAGTGAAACAGGAATTCAACTGTTAAATGCAGAGGAGAAAGTGCAGGTAGTTGGAAAGAATACAGTGAAAGCCTCTATGAGGGGGAAGATTTGCCTGATGTGATGGAAGAAGAAACAGGAGCCAATTTAGGAGAGGTAGGGGATTCAGTATTAGAATCAGGATTTGAAAGTGCTTTGGGGGACTTAAGATCAAATAAGGCAGAAGAGATAGATAATGTTGCTTCAGAATTTCTAAAATCATTCGGGGAAGTGGCAACAAAACCACTGTTCACATTGGTGTGTAGAATGTATGAGTCTGGCGACATACCAGATGTTTTTTGGAAAAGTGTGATCCATTCAATTCCAAAGACAGCAAGAGCTGACAAGTGTGAGAATTATCGCACAGTCAGCTTAACAGCTCGTACAACCAATTTGCGTACAAGAATAATATAGAGAAGAATGGAAAAGAAAATTGAGGATGCACTAGATGACCATCAGTTTCGCTTTAGAAAAGGTAAAGGCACGAGTATCTATCCATGGTCTAGGAGTAGCATCTTTGATTTATAATCAAAACGTTTTTGGTCTCGGGTTCGATCCCCGCCACTGCCTAAATTTTGATAAATAATCAGCATTGCCGGCCGAAGACTTCCGGCATAAGAAGTCAGCCTCATTCTGCTAATGGCCTTGTCAAAGAGGGCGGAGGAGCAGATAGAGGTTCAGGGCACTCTCTTGTCCTAGGGGTGGGAAATTGCCCCTAAAGGCAGAAGAATCAGCAATGTTCAACGACATGAGGATGCAGAAGGCAATGGAAACCACTGCATTAAAGACACGTAACGTGTATCCACAGTACATGTGGCCTGTAATTGAAGAAGTGTCATGATGATCTCTCCATTGGCAAAAGATTCCGGTATAGTCCCCCATTCGGATCTCCAGGAGGGGACTGCCAAGGGGGAGGTTACCATGAGAAAAAGATTGCATAATCAATGAAAGGATAATGTACTACGAGTCGGGGTATGGAATGTCAGAAGCTTGAACATGGTAGGGAAACTAGAAAATCTGAAAAGGGAAATGCAAAGGCTCAATCTACATATAGTAGGGGTCAGTGAAGTGAAGTGGATGGAAGACAAGGATTTCTGGTCAAATGAGTATCGGGTAATATCAACAGCAGCAGAAAATGGTATAACTGGTGTAGGATTCGTTATGAATAGGAAGGAAGGGCAGAGCGTGTGTTACTGTGAACAGTTCAGTGACCGGATTGTTCTAATCAGAATCGACAGCAGACCAACACCGACAACAATAGTTCAGGTATACATGCCGACGTCGCAAGCTGAAAATGAACAGATAGAGAAAGTGTATGAGGATATTGAAAGGGTAATGCAGTATGTAAAGGGGGACGAAAATCTAATAGTCATGGGCGACTGGATTGCAGTTGTAGGGGAAGGAGTAGAAGAAAAGGTTACAGGAAAATATGGACTTGGGACAAGGAATGAGAGAGGAGAAAGACTAATTGAGTTCTGTAACATGTTTCAGCTAGTAATAGCAAATACCCTGTTCAAGAATCACAAGAGGATGAGGTATACTTGGAAAAGGCAGGGAGATACGGGAAGATTTCAATTAGATTACATCATGGTCAGACAGAGATTCCGAAATCAGATACTGGATTGTAAGGTGTACCCAGGAGCAGATATAGACTCAGATCACAATATAGTAGTGATGAAGAGTAGGCTGAAGTTCAAGACATTTGTCAGGAAGAATCAATACGCAAAGAAGTGGGATACGGAAGTACTAAGGAATGACGAGATACGTTTGAAGTTCTCTAACGCTATAGATACAGCAATAATGAATAGTGCAGTAGGCAGTACAGTTGAAGAGGAATGGACATCTCTAAAAAGGGCCATCACAGAAGTTGGGAAGGAAAACATAGGTACAAAGAAGGCAGCTGCGAAGAAACCATGGGTAACAGAAGAAATACTTCAGTTGATTGATGAAAGGAGGAAGTACAAACATGTTCCGGGAAAATCAGGA
This sequence comes from Schistocerca piceifrons, assembly GCF_021461385.2. Classification (NCBI taxonomy): domain Eukaryota; kingdom Metazoa; phylum Arthropoda; class Insecta; order Orthoptera; family Acrididae; genus Schistocerca; species Schistocerca piceifrons. The sequence goes on from NC_060148.1 coordinate 59,574,148, forward strand.
ATACAGAAGTACAAATCGCTGAGGAATGAAATAAATAGGAAGGGCAGGGATGTGAAGAAGAAATGGCTGCAGGAAAAATGTGAAGACATCGAAAAAGATATGATTGTCGGAAGGACAGACTCAGCATACAGGAAAGTCAAAACAACCTTTGGTGACATTAAAAGCAATGGTGGTAACATTAAGAGTGCAACGGGAGTTCCACTGTTAAATGCAGAGGAGAGAGAGCAGATAGGTGGAAAGAATACATTGAAAGCCTCTATGAGAGTGAAGATTTGTCTGATGTGATAGAAGAAGAAACAGGAGTCGATTTAGAAGAGATAGGGGACCCAGTATTAGAATCGGAATTTAAAAGAGCTTTGGAGGACTTACGGTCAAATAAGGCAGAAGGGATAGATAACATTCCATCAGAATTTCTAAAATCACTGGGGGAAGTGGCAACAAAATGACTATTCACGTTGGTGTGTAGAATATATGAGTCTGGCGACATACCATCTGACTTTCGGAAAAGCATCATCCACACAATTCCGAGGACGGCAAGAGCTGACAAGTGCGAGAATTATCGCACAATCAGCTTAACAGCTCATGCATCGAAGATGCTTACAGGAATAATATACAGGAGAATGGAAAAGAAAATTGAGAATGCGCTAGGTGACGATCAGTTTGACTTTAGGAAAAGTAAAGGGACGAGAGAGGCAATTCTGGCGTTACGGCTAATAATGGGAGCAAGGCTAAAGAAAAATCATGACACTTTCATAGGATTTGTCGACCTGGAAAAAGCGTTCGACAATATAAAATGGTGCAAGCTGTTCGAGATTCTGAAAAAAGTAGGGGTAAGCTATAGGGAGAGATGGGTCATATACAATATGTACAACAACCAAGAGGGAATAATAAGAGTGGACGATCAGGAATGAAGTGCTCGTATTAAGAAGGGTGTAAGACAAGGCTGTAGCCTTTCGCCCCTACTCTTCAATCTGTACATCAAGGAAGCAATGATGGAAATAAAAGAAAGGTTCAGGAGTGGAATTAAAATACAAGGTGAAAGGATATCAATGATACGATTTGCTGATGACATTGCTATCCTGAGTGAAAGTGAAGAAGAATTAAATGATCTGCTGAACGGAATGAACCGTCTAATGAGTACACAGTATGGTTTGAGAGTAAATTGGAGAAAGATGAAGGTAACGAGAAGTAGTAGAAATGAGAACAGCGAGAAACTTAAGATAAGGATTGATGCTCACAAAGTAGATGAAGTTAAGGAACTCTGCTACCTAGGCAGTAAAGTAACCAATGATGGACAGAGCAAGGAGGACATCAAAAGCTGGCAAAAAGGGCATCCCTGGCCAAGAGGGTAAGTTGTTCAACAATATTCTAGTCAGACACTTGGGCTGGATTGCTGAGAACCTGAAGCTGCCGAATTGTTACTGTTTTTTTTTTTTTTTTTTTTTTTTTTTTACATTTGTGATGTTTTTTTTTGTGTTCACTTATGTATATTGTGCTTTATGTTTTTTGATTTGGACACAATTATTAAATAAATATAGTAGTGTTTCATGTACTTCTTACCAAGAGAAAATCTGAGAGTCAAAGATTTCTAGGCATGTGGTTTCCTCATTAAAAAAAACCTAGCTTACACATTTCTTATTACACTGAAGAGCGAAAGAAACTGGTACATCTGCATAATATCGTGCGGGTCCCCCGGGAATGCTCAAAGTGCTGCGTCACGAGGTGGCACGGACTCGACTAATGTCAGAAGTTGTGCTGGACAGAACTGACACCGTGGATCCTGCAGGGCTGTCCATAAATTCGTAAGAGTATGAGGGGTTGGAAATCCCCTGTGAACACCACGTTGCAAGACATTCCAGACACGATCGATAGTGTTCATGTCTGTGGAGTTTGGTGGGCAGTGGAAGTGTTTAAACTCAGAAGAGTGTTCCCAGAGCCAGTCCGTAGCAATTGTCATGCTGGAATTGCCAAAGTCCGTCAGAATGCACAATGGACATGAATGAATGCTGCACACACCCTAAACTATTACAGAACCTCCACCAGCTTGAAGAGTGCTCTGCTGACAGGCAGAGTCCACAGATTCACGAGCTCATCTCCATACCTGTACACATACATCCGCTTGATACCATTTGAAACGAGACACATTCATAATGGCAACACGTTTCCAGTTATCAACATTCGAATGTCAGTGTTGACATGCACGGCGAGACGTAAAGCTTTGTGTCGTGCAGTCATCTAGGGTGCACGAGTGAGACTTCAGCTCCGAAAGCCCATATCGATGATGTTTTGTTGAACGGTTCACGTGGAGATGCTAGTTGATGGCCCAGCATTGAAATTCTGTCATGTCGAACGATTCTCGTCAGTCGTCATTGGTCCCATTCTTGCAGGATCTTTTTCTGGCCGCAGCAGTGTCAGAGATTTGATGTTTTTCCAGATTCCTGATATTCACGGTACACTCACGAAACGGTCGTACGAGAAATCCCCACTTCACCGCGACCTCAGAGCTGTTATGTCCCACCGATTGTGCGCCGACTACGACACCACATTCAAACTCACTCAAATCTCGGTAACCTGTTATTGTAGAAGCAGTAACAGATCTAACAATTGGGCCAGACTCTTATGGCCTTATATAGGCATTGCTGACTGCAGTTTCGTATTCTGCCTGTATTTGAATACGCATGCCTGTACCTGTGTCTTTGGCGCTTCAGTATATTTTCTTCAGGTATGCTCAGAAAGACATTACCATTTACCCCAGCATCCTTGGCCCTCTTAAGAAATAAGCAGACATCCTTACGGAGGCAGACGAGCTGGCACGGGTCGAACAGTGGGAAAGCTGAGAGCCTGACGTGAAGGGCGCACCTGCACATCGTACGGACAGACCCACTGACGGCCGTATTTCATTGCGAGCGGCAGTCGTCGGAGCAGGCCTGTTCTCCAGCAGAGTTAACCTGCTGCAAACGTAGCCTCGCACTTGTGCCGAGAGTTGTCACACGCTCAGTTGTCAGCCACCCGTGCACACCGCGTGCTCGTTACTGTGTTGCACAAGTATCGACGAGAGTTTGGATGCTCTGCTTACCGTGGTTCAATTCACGAGGTGAGTTCATTCTACCCACAGCATCCAGTTCTCTAGTTGTTACTTAGCCACGTACCTTTGCTGACTGTGTCATGTAGTGACTTTGTCCCAATCTGCTGGAAATACTAAAGTGTCGACAAAGGACGCCTTATGTGTGTGACACGCCAGTTACTCCTTCCTGTTTTTCTTTCCCCATTTTCGTAGTGCTCACCTTGACCAGCTGTGGACTAAGAGTTTCTGCAGTGCTGGCAGGAACAGTTGTGCCTACAGAAGGAGCAGCAACATAAGCACATTCCGAAGCTGGTAATCCAGAAAGTGAATTCGCTTTGCTCCCTTGCTTCACTGGTGGGTGGCCACCCACACATGGACCTACAGTCAGCCTGGTTGATGGGGCTACTTATTGTTATCCTGCAGTGTCATCTATACCTGGTGCTGCAACAGAACTTCTTTATTTAATAAAACTCATTTTGTGAAGCATGACTTTTTAATTTTTCTAATCATTTAGGCACATTCTTAAAGTTTTCTTTTACACCGTTTTGAAATTCTTATGGACTGGGCGGTTTTTTAGGTTAGAGGGTCTCGAAAAACGCAAGAAGGGCTTCAGTCACAAAGGGTGCAGGCTGAACACAGGAAGAACGTATATACAGGCACCATTGGTATAACTGTTGTAAATTGTAACTGTGTTGGGAAAGTACCACAGCTCCAAGCGCTAATAGAAGGCACTGATGCTCAATTTGTTATAGGCACTGAAAGCTGGCTAAAGCCAGATATAAGCTCAGCCAAAATTTTTGCGAAGAACCTAACAGTGTTCCGAAAGGATAGGCTACACACGGTTGGCGGTGGCGTGTTTGTTGCTGTTAGAAGTAGTTTAACTTGTCACGAAATTGAAGTAGATACTTCCTGTGAGTTAGTATGGGCAGAATTCATTGTTGGCAACTGGAATAATATAATAATTGGATCCTTTTACCGATTTGCCAAATCAGATAATACAGTTACTAAAAGGTTCAGAGAAAACTTGAGTTTGATTTCAACACGTACCCGACTCGTACAATAATAGTCGGTGGTGACTTTAATTTACCCTCGATATGTTGTCGAAAATACATGTTTAATTCCGGAGGTACGCATGAAATATCAACCCAAATTGTGCTAAACGCATTCTCTGAAAGTTATTTCGATCAGTTAGTCATGAGCTCACACGAATAGGAAACGGTTGTGAAAACACACTTGACCTCTTAGCTACAAATAATCCTGAGTTAATAACGAGCATCAAAACGGTTACATGGATTAGTGAACACAGGGTTGTTGTAGCGAGATTGAATATTGTAATCCCCAAATTCACGAAAGATATACCTATTCAAAAAGCAGATATTAATTCACTTGACGCCTTCCTGAGAGACATTCTCCACTCTTTCCAAATTAATAATATAAGAGTAGACCAGATGTGGCTTAAATTCAAAGACATAGTATCGGCTACAGTTGAGAGATCTATAACAAATAAATTAACAAACGACAAAGCTGATCCTCCTTGGTACACAAAACAGGTTAGAAGACTGAAACAACGACTTAAACATGCCAACTTTAGCCGACCCTGTGGCCGAGCAGTTCTAGGCGCTTCAGTGTGGACCACGCGACCGCTACGGTCGCAGGTTTGAATAATGCCTCGAGCTTGGGTGTGTGTGATGTCCTTAGGTTAGTTAGGTTTAAGTAGTTCTAGGGGACTGATGACCTCAGATGTTAAGTCCCATAGTTCTCAGAGCCATTTGAACCATACCAAATTTAAACATCCGCAAAATCCCCAAGATTGGCGATCTTTTACAGAAGCTCGAAATTTAACGCGGACTTCAATGCAAGATGCCTATAACAGTTTTCACAACTAAACTTTGTCTCGAAACCTGGCAGAAAATCCAAAGAGATTCTGGTCGCATGTGAAGTACGTTAGCGGCAAGAAACAATCAATGCCTTCTCTGCACGATAGTGATGGATATACTATCGAAGACAGTGCTGCCAAAGCAGAGTTACTAAACACAGCCTTCCGAAATGCCTTCACAAAAAAAGATGAAGTAAATATTCCAGAACTCGAATCGAGAGCAGGAGCCAACACGAGTATCGTAGAAGTAAATATCCTCGAAGCAGCTTAAATCACTTAATAAACGCAAGTCTTCTGGTCCAGACTGTACACCAATTAGCTTCCTTTTGGAGTACGCTGATGCAGTAGCTCCATACTTAACAATCATATACAACCGTTCGTTCGACGAAAGGTCCGTACTCAAAGACTGGAAAGTTGCACAGGTCACACCAATATTCAAGAAAGGAAGTAGAAGTAATCCACTAGATTACAGGTCCATATCGTTAACGTCGATATGCAGCAGGATTTTAGAACATATATTGTGTTTGATGAAACACAACTGGCTCTTTATTCACATGAAGCGATGAGTGCTATTGGCAAGGGATTTCAGATCGATTCCGTATTTCTGGATTTCCAAAAGGCTTTTTGTCACTGTACCACACAAGCAGCTCATAGTGAAATTGCGTGCTTGTGGAGTATCGTCTCAGTTATGTGACTGGATTTGTAATTTCCTGTCAGAGAGGTCACAGTTTGTAGTAACTGACATCGAGTAAAACAGAAGTGATTGCTTGCGTTCTCCCGGGTAGTGCTATAGGCCCGTTGCTGTGCTTTATATATATATAAACGATTTGGGAGACAAACTGAGCAGCTGTCTTCGGTTGTTTGTAGATGACGCTGTCGTTTACCGACTAATAAAGTCATCAGAAGATAAAAGAAACTGCAAAACGATTTAGAAAAGATATCTGAATGTCGTGATAAGTTGCATTTGACCGTAAATAACGAAATGTGTGAGGTCATCCACGTGAGTGCTAATAGGAACTCGTTAAACTTCGGTTACACGATAAATCATCCTAATCCAAAAGCTGTAAATTCATCTAAATATCTAGGTATTACAATTACGAAGAACCCATAGAAAATGTTGTGAGGACGTCTAACCAAAGACTGTTTTTTATTGGATGGACACTTAGAAAATGTAACAGACCTACTAAGGAGACTGCCTACACTATCGCGAAATATGGGAGAGAGTGTCACAGAAATGATACAGGATTTGGGATGGACATCATTCAAAGAAAGGCGTTTTTCGTTGCGACGGAATCTTCTCACGAAATTCCAGTCACCAACTTTCTCCTCCTAATGCAAAAATATTTTGTTGACACCGACTTACGTAGGGAGGAACGATCACCGAGATAAAATAAGGGAAATCAGAGCTCGTAAGGAAAGATATAGGGGTTCATTGTTTCCATGCGCTATACGAGATTGGAATAATAGAGAATTGTGAGGGTTTATGTTTATTAATTTATTTATTTATTGAGTCCTTTGATCATATGTAGTACAGGGTACAGGATGATATTGGACTTATTACTAAATTCAAAATGATACATATTTAAATAATCATTTTTCAACATGCTACCAATTTCAAAAGTTGTAGTTCTTGCAATGATACAATGTTACAAATTACAGTAGCTTTAGTTCTTAACAGTTATTCTGGTCCAAGTATTCCTTTACTGAGTAGAAACAGTGGTACTGTACATACTCTCAGACAGATCTTTCAAATGCACTAATATTTTGTAAGCATTTTATACTATTTGACAGTCTAATATAGAGTTTCAATGAACCCTCTGCCAGGCACTTAAATGTGATATGCAGAGTATCCATGCAGGTGTAGATATAGATTAGGTAAGTACGAGAGCTGCACCGTAACTTCATTTGATACACACGCTATTTGGTATGTAGTGGTCTTGGTGGGGTGAGTTGTCTCATTTACAGGTGTTGCTCTCTCATCGGACAGGTGTTGTCCTCTTCCAGGTCAGTAAGGAACAGTGACGAGCAGGAGTGTGCGTTTGCATTAGAGGCCTGCTTTTCGGAAGGATGCTCTGTGACTGCAGCCTAGCATGCCTCACGAAATACCTTCAGTGTAGCATCGCTGGGCTGTGTCTGAGATCGTAAATCACTCGTAACACAGGCCACAACTTTCAGACGAACAACAAGTACAACAAGACAAAGAAATGGACTCCCTCGGCCAATTAGATTGCATCAGAACGTCGAGGAGTGAGAACTTCACTCTAGCAACGCCCACAGCATTCTGCGCAAAAACGTGCTTCGCTGTTGGACATTCTGATTGTTCATAAGGTGAATTCGTGATGACTTTCATTAGCATCCGTACAAGTTGGCAATAGTACAGGACTTCAAATCTCAGAGGAACACGTGTTAGGCATATATCAAAAACATTCCTAAGGACACAACTGCTTTTTTCAGTGACAAAGCCCATTTTCACTTAATCGGAAGTGTCAATTGACAAAACGTGTGCCACTGGGCCGATATCAATCCCCGAGAACTGCGTTGGAGGCTGCTGCAGTCATCTCAAGTGACATTGTGTCGTGCAACTTCCTCAGCTGGGATTTTTGATCCTTGGTTCTTTGAAGAGAATGGGATCAAAGTGACAGTGAATTCAAGCCAGTATGTGAACATGATGGAGGAACTTGTTTGTCCTCAACTTGGTGGACATTTCACTCCAACATGGTAGAGCAACAGTTTAGACTTCAAGGGCATCAATGGCTGTTTCAAGGCAACATGTCAAGAAGCGCCTCACCTCAGTAAGGGGTTATTTGGAGTCCAGTTATATGAACCGTCCAAGGACCCTACAATACCTGAAGTCCAACATTCAGGTAGAAAAGGCCAACATACCTGCTGCTGTGCTAGTAAGGTTTATGAGAAATGCCAGGAACAGGATTATTCATTTTGTGGGCAATGGGGAACATCACTTATTTATATGATTTTCAGAACTACGTAAAAGAAAACTTTAGACATGTACCTACACTATTAAAAAGGAAAAAAATCTTATTCATAAAATGGGTTTTATTGTGTGTTGAAGTCAGAAGGGTACGATGCCACACCCTCTATGACATTGTGCCAAATTTTCAGCCCTTCACTGAGCCCAAGAAGCTTTCTATTGACAAACGTTGTCAGTTGCTTACACAGTATTTCGGCCATCAAACCCATGTTGTAGCAACGTGGCTGCAGTTGAAATAGGACCACAACTGCCACGGGCAGTCGTATGCAGCCTGTATCGCTTATCTGCGAGGCCTCTCGCACGAGTGTCAGTTTGAGTGTCCCCAAGTGCTACCTCTAACACAGACTCGTTAATTCGGGGCATAATTGTTCAGTTAGCTCGTGATCCTGAGGATCAGATTAGGGCGTTGACCTTATCTAACCCTCCTTTAGCTGACATACCATAAATTGCAGAATCACATGAGTTTTTGGCGAGAGGTTGGGACATCCTTCCTGACAATTGTCACGTGGCAGAATTAAGTGTGCATGGTCAACAGCTCCAGGAGCCCTGTCAGGTACCCTAGATGGTCTCGCCTCCTGCTGTGTCGTCGTGAGTTACCACCACTGATGCCGAGGCAACAGCCCCAGTCTGTCTTTGCCTGTGCTGACGTCGCGTTTTGTGTAGCTCTGAGCATCATAACTTTTGCCTGCAGTGAAAATTGGATCCTCGGCGTCATTAATTTACCACACATATGGCTAGCCAGTGGTCTTGCCCTGATTGCCATTTGTTGCGTGTGTGACGAGACTACCGACAAGTTGAGGGCTTTTCAGGGTATGCCATCTGATAGAAACTTTGCCAACTGTCGGTGACATCTTCAGGGCCCCTGGTGTACACCTCGAAAAATGATGTCACTTTTGATCCCTCGATGGCATATGAAACCTGATGGATGACAGATATAATCGTTTCAACGTCATATGCCAGCAGATAGCGTAGTAGCATAGCTACCAGAATATCACCTTCGTCTATCCTTTAATAGAGTGTTCACAGCCAGAGACCTCAGAGTGGTGCAGACTTGTGAAGCAAGACTTGAATGACTTCAGCCAATGATAGACAGTTTTTGTTGGGACGAATGTAAGGATGTAGAGGCTTATCTCACTAGGGGTAAGATAGATACTGCCTACAGGAAAATTAAAGGGACCTTTCGAGAAAAGAGGACCACTTGTATGAATATCGAGAGCTCAGATGGAAACCCAGTTCTAAGCAAAGAAGGGAAAGCAGAAAGGTGGAAGGAGTATATAGAGGGTCTATACAAGGGCGATGTATTTGAGGACAATATTATGGAAATGGAAGAGGATGTAGATGAAGATTGAATGGGAGATATGATACTAGTAGTAAGATGGCGGCTAGTGTAAAAATTCGTTGTGCGTGTCCGAGAAAAAGTGTGAATTTTGCCGTGAAAAAGAAAAATTGTGACAGTTGTAAGGATAAAATTACAAAGTTCAGCGAATGGGTGTCTAGTTTACAATTTATTATCAGTTCCTTGAAGATGGATATCAAGAAACTTAAAGAAGAAAAAAGTGAAAGGAACATGAAAAACTCGCGCCATGAAAGTACGAATATGTCGGAGAATTGGACGGAAGTGAAGTACAAAAGACGCAAACAGATAACACAAGATACAGAAAACTGCGAAAGAAACATAAATATAGTGAACGAAAATTACTTTCGAGCTCTTTCGACTACGGATTGTGAAAGTGAAGTTAACAGTGCGAGTGTACCATGTGGAAAACCAAACGACTTTGTGAATAAGGTAAAACATGGAACATTTCAGCAGCAGTTAAGTAAAAGAACATATGCGAAAGTGCTCACGAAAAATCTTCCACCGCTAAGCTGCTCTACTGAGACAATATCGACATGTGTTAGCAAAAAAGACGGAATAAATAGTGCCAAACAAGACTTCGCTTACTGCAAAGGTAGGCAGGAAACAGGCAATCTCGGAACAGCAAGTACCGGTAAAATTGAACTGTATGCCGACAGCCAAGGATGAAATACAGCCGCTGAATTTCGATGTACAAGTAGTCAGAATTTTAGTTTTAACTGTACAATAAAACCAGGAGCAAAATTCAGTGCTGCTACGTCAATGAGTCAAGAAAAAATTTCCTCATTGAGCAAAAAGGAGTTTTGCATCTTCCTGGCGGGATCAAATGATATAGCTAGGAAGGAAAAAAACGATCTCTTAATCTCGCTAAAAAGAAAAGTGTATGAGCTGAGAGGAACAAATGTTATTGTTTTTTCAGTGCCACACCGTTACGACTTGATATAATGGTCCTGTGTAAATAAAGAAATTGAAACTGCAAATCAAGAGATGCAAAATATTTGCAAGCGGTTTGAAAATGTAACATTTGTGAACATCAGCAATTTAGGGAAAAGCTTTCACACAACACATGGTTCCCATCTAAATGTACTAGGAAAAAACGCAACAGTAACAAAAATTTTAGAACTTGTAAATAAAAGCTCAAATGTGCCGTGTGATGATAGAAGAGTCATACCTCTCATGGACAGGAAGTGTGTGTATCCTGTAGAATCCAATGTGAAATCTGCTGTCAGTGAAGCTAAACCTCTCCAAGACAAATGTGAAATTTTATTAATGCAAGTGAACACTCCAAATGTTAATGATTCACAGAAAGGCACAGCAGTTATGGAACAACAAACACCAGAAATAAGTGAAACAGCAGCAGCACCATCATTATCAGCAGAAGCAGCAACAGCAGCAGCAGTAGCAGAACCAACAACGACTGGAGCAGTAACACAGCAATGCTTAAGGAGGAGCCAAAGGAAAAATACATCTGTGTCATTCAGTGATAATTTTTTATGGTTTCAAGCCAAGAACAAAATAAAAATGTGAAAAACCAGCCTGCTAACTCACAGATAAGTCACAACAACATTCTATTTTTAAACATTCAGGGTCTTGAAAATAAAGTTGAAATTCTGGAGGAGTCATTGCCACAGAATAAGTATTCTTTCTTATGTCTATCAGAACATTGGCTTAAACCAGAACAAATACAATACTATGTACCAGAAGGTTATAAATATGGAAACAGTTTTTGCAGATCTCAGTACCGTAATGGTGGTACTGTTATCTATGTTTCAAATGAAATAGAGTGTAGAGCACTAGATCTTAGTTGGGCATGTGTAGAGAAACACTTTGAAATTACTGGGATCATATGTGAGTTAATGAAACTTATCATAGTATGTATCTACCATTCCCCTGACTCAGATGATAAAACTTTTTTAGATAATTTAGACAGTGTACTCTGCTACATAATGAAGTGGAAACAGTATGTAACTGTAATTGGGGGAGACTTTACTTCAAGCTTTAATGTAACATGTAACAAACCCAGTGTAAATAAGTTACTGAATATGCTAAGGCAGCACAACTTCAATCATGTAAATTCAGAACCAACAAAACTACAAGCGTGCTTGGATAATGCTTTTGTCAAATGTGCTTGTGATATGTACTCCACCAAGGTAAAGGAATTTGTTTTCTCAGATCACTCCATGTTAACAGTAGAGTTAAGACATTTTATAAAAGGGGATGAGAGCAAGGCTGCACAAAAGTTAACAAAATCTAATACCTTAATACTAACAAAACACAATCTCATGAAACTAACACACCAGCTGAGATAACAAACTGGGACAAATTATTTCTATACAGTGATTCCAGTGCCCAAACAGTTTATGAAACATTCCACAATTACTTAACAGGTATTTTAAAAGCCCATTTTGTTCAAAATAAATACGATAAAACAAGAAAGGGTAAATTTTGGTTCACCAAAGAACTGGAGAATCTAAAAAATAAGCTACTGCTGTTGAAGCGCCTTGCCAAAGTAAACAATTCTAATGAAATTAAGGATCTCGAAAAAATCGCTACGAAACTGTATAAAAAAGAGTTGCAATTGGCGAAAATAAGATAAAACACAAATTTCATAAAAAATAGTAAAAACCAATGCAAAACAGCCTGGTCAGGAATTAATACTGTTAAAGGTGAAGTCAGAAACTTCGACAAGACAGTCCCAATACCATCAGATACATTCAATAAATATTTTGTAAGCTGTGCTGATGATATCAAAAAGCTGATCAGAAAACCCAATGTAACATGTATAGATTATCTCAAGAGAGCAAACCTAAATCATAATAGGGACAGATCATCATTGAAACACTTCAAAGAGGTACGCCAACGTGAAGTTCTTAAAATAGTCACAGAAATGAAAAATTCATACAGTATAGATATTTTTAATATGTCAAACAATCTGTTGAAAAAATCATACATTACATTGCAGCACCATTAACATATTCTATAAACCTGTCTCTCATAGAAGGGTTTTTTCCTGATCCTCTCAACCTATCCAAGGTAACTCTAGTCTTTAAGAAGGGTGTCAAATCAGACCCTGCAAACTACAGACCAATTTCGCTAATTCCAGTACTAGGAAAAGTCTTTGAAGGCATAATATATAAGCAGATGTATGAGTACCTAGAACTAAATGGTATGTTAAGTGCTTCACAGTTTTGTTACAGAAGAGGAAGGTCAGCTATACATGCCATAGAGCTCTTAGTCAGAGACATTCTAGCAGCATTTGAGGTCCATGCGCACGCACAGGTAACCTTATGTGATCTGAGCCAAGCTTCTGACTGTGTTGACCACTCACTTCTGCTCTCTAAACTTGAGTACTAGGGAATATGTGATAAAAGTTTAAAACTCATCAAATCATACCTCAATAAAAGCAACCAGGTGGTGAGTTCAGGAAGTTATCTGTCAAACATACTCGAGGTTCAACATGGAGTGCCACAGGGATCTAAATTGGGACCACTTGTTTTCCTTGTACACATAAATGACTTACCAGGAAATATAGATGTAAAGACATATATGTATGCAGATGACACAACTTTTCTATCTGTAAACCATGTACTTGATAACCTTGTAAGTGATATGAAATTGGCAAAAGAAAATGCAACATCATGGTTTAATGCCAATGGTCTGCTATTAAATGAGGAAAAGACCCAGAATATGTGGTTCAGTCTATCAAAGACTACAAAAATAGAAAAACAAAAGGCAAAGTTTTTAGGTATTGTACTTGACAACAGTCTAACATGGAACTCTCATGTTGATCACATAGTGGTTAGGTTGTCAAGAGTTATATATTTGTTGAAGAGACTGATGTGTTGTGTGACATTTGAGTACGTAAGGACAGCGTACTTTGCCTTTTTTCAACCTGTTTTAAGGTATGGGTTAATACTCTGGGGAAACAGCAGAAAAATAAATGAAATTATGGTGATCCAGAAGAAAGCAATCAGAGTAATGGCTAACGTAGATAATAGAACACATTGTAAACCATTGTTCATTAAATATAGAATTTTAACAGTAATTAATTTATATATTCTTGACAGTGTTAACTACATACTTGCTGAACTACCTAATTTAAGTGTAACAAATGAAAGGCATGGCTACTATACAAGAACGTGTACTTCTCTGCTGTTGCCACAAAATAGATTAGCTAAAACTAACAATAGTCATAAGTATATGGCAATTAAAATATATAACAAATTGTCTAAAAATGGATCAATCAAGCCTGACAAATTATTTAAAGACAATGTTCATAACTTCTTGTTAACTAATCCATTCTATTCATTAGAAGAATTTTTAGAAATGCCCAATATCAACTTAAATATGTAAAAATTTATTTTGTAAAGGAAACATAGTAGGTGAATACGGGTTGGGGGTAAGAAATGAAAGAGGAAGCCATCTGGTAGAATTTTGCACAGAGCATAACTTAATCATAAGTAACACTTGGTTCGAGAATCACAAGAGAAGGTTGTATACTTGGAAGAATCCTGGAGATACTAGAAGATATCAGATAGATTATATAATGATAAGACAGATATTTAGGAACTAGGTTTTAAATTGTAAGACATTTTCAGGGGCAGATGTGGACTCTGACCACAATCTATTGGTTATGAACTGTAGATTAAAACTAAAGAGACTGAACAAAGGTGGGAATTTAAGGAGATGGGACCTGGATAAACTGACCAAACCAGAGGGTGTACAGAGTTTCGGGGAGAGCATACGGGAACAATTGACAGGAATGGGGGAAGGAAATACATTAGAAAAGAATGGGTAGCTCTGAGGGATGAAGTAGTGAAGGAAGCAGAGGGTCAAGTAGGTAAAAAGACGAGGACTAGTAGAAATCCTTGGGTAACAGAAGAAATATTGAATTTAGTTGATGAAAGGAGAAAATATAAAAACGCAGTAAATGACATAGGCAAAAGGAATACAAACATCTCAAAAATGAGATTGACAAGAAGTGAAAAATGGCTAAGCGGGGATGTAGGCTAGAGGACAAATGTAAGGATGTAGAGGTGTATATTACTAGGGGTGAGATAGATACTGCCTACCGGAAAATTAGAGAGACCTTTGGAGAAAAGAGAACCACCTGCATGAATATCAAGAGCTCAGATGGAAACCCAGTTCTAAGCAAAGAAGGGAAAGAGGATGTAGATGAAGATGAAATGGAAGATAGAATACTGTGTGAAGAGTTTGACAGAGCACTGAGAGACCTGAGTCGAAACAAGGCCCCGGGAGTAGATAACATTCCATTAGAACTACTGACAGCCTTGGGAGAGCCAGTCCTGACAAAATTCTACCATCTGGTGAGCAAGATGTATGAGACAGGCGAAATACCCTCAGACTTCAAGAACAATATAATAATTCCAATCCCAAAGAAAGCAGATGTTGACAGATGTGAAAATTACTGAACTATCAGTTTAATAAGCCACAGCTGCAAGATACTAACACAGATTCTTTACAGACAAATGGAAAAACTGGTAGAAGCTGACCTCAGGGAAGAACAGTTTGGATTCTGTAGAAATGTTGGAACACGTGAGGCAATACTGACCCCACGACGTATCTTAGAAAATAGATTAAGGAAAGGCAAACCTACGTTTCTAGCATTTGTAGACTTAGAGAAAGCTTTTGACAATGTTGACTGGAATACTCTCTTTCAAACTCTAAAGGTGACAGGGGTAAAATACAGGGAGCGTAAGGCTATTTACAATTTGTACAGAAACCAGATGGCAGTTATAAGAGTGGAAGGACTTGAAAGGGAAGCAGTGGTTGGGGAGGGAGTGAGACAGGTTTGTAGCCTCTCCCCGACGTAATTCAATCTCTGTATTGAGCAAGCAGTGAAGGAAACAAAAGAAAAATTCGGAGTAGGTATTAAAATCCATGGAGAAGAAATAAAAACCTTGAGGTTCGCCGATGACATTGTAATTCTGTCAGAGACAGCAAAGGACTTGGAAGAGCAGTTGAACGGAATGGATAGCATCTTGAAAGTGGGATATAAGATGAACATCAACAAAAGCATAACGAGGATAATGGAATGTAGTTGAATTAAGTTAGGAGATGCTGAGGGTATTAGATTAGGAAATGAAACACTTAAAGCAGTAAAGGAGTTTTGCTATTTGGGGAGCAAAATAACTGATGATGATCGAAGTAGAGAGGATATAAAATGCAGACTGGCAATGGCGAGGAAGCTGTTTCTGAAGAAGAGAAATTTGTTAACACTGAGTACGATAAATAGTTTGGACAAGAAGAGAATAGAAGCTTTCGAAATGTGGTGTTACAGAAGAATGCTGAAGATTAGATGGGTAGATCACATAACTAACGAGGTAGTATTAAATAGGATTGGGGAGAAGAGAAGTTTGTGGCACAACTTGACTAGAAGAAGGGATCGATTGGTAGGACATTTTCTGAGGCATCAAGGGATCACTAATTTAGCATTGGAGGGCAGCGTGGAGGGTAAAAATCGTAGAGGGAGACCAAGGGATGAATACACCATCAGATTCAGAAGGATGTAGGTTGCGGTAGGTACTGGGAGATGAAGAAACTTGCACAGGATAGAGTAGCATGGTGAGCTGCATCAAACCAGTCTCAGGACTGAAGACCACAACAACAACAACAGTTCACCACTTTACTCACGTCTAAAATTACTTTGCTGTGTTATAACCGACACAGTTTTCACAAGCCAAATAACATACTGCGCTTTCTGTTGCGGTGTACACATTGTTGCGTGGTTGCTCTGCACTGCACCCACACCTGGACTGAACAGTGGAAAAAAACAGCACTGGTACCATCTCAAGGTCAAGCAGACCTGCCAACTGACCAGAAACTGGAATAGGGTATGTCACTTTGTACAGGTTCTAGGACACATTAAAACTAGGGCCATCATTTTCAAACACACTGTGAATTTAACACTTCTGTAAAATGGTCTACATTACTGTGAAGTCTGAAGCAACTTTAGCCCATGTCAAAGTGACGCCAAAATGAAGATGAAGTGGTTTTAGAATCTGATAGTTATTTTGCAAGTTCTTCTGATGTGCAACATGGTGTTCAGTATCACAAAATATTGAAAGACAAAATTAACCGTTGGGCAGTAAGCTACAGCTTTATACTACAAACAAGAATATTCTAGAATCTTGATTGAGGTGAGTGATGAGTATGCTGAAGTAAATTATATTGGAAAGACTAAGTCCTATTGCAAATTGATACAACAAAGAGATAAACTATTTATCTTCAGGAGGACTTGGTGTAAATTATCATTTGAACAAGGGTAACAAAATGTGGCTATTTTCAAATATCCACATGTGAGTAGTTTGTGTAAAAAGCCTCATGTTCATATTTTTCAGTATCCGTAACATATGACCTAGTCTCCTTGCAAATAGTTCTCATAGTGCAAGGTGTAACTTGAAAATTAATTGCTCAGATGAAGAAATATGCTACACTTGTATATTTTCTGATTGAAGTTCATTACTCCCTGTCCTTACCCTTGAAAATTATTTGTTTCTCATGGTCCTGTATGTCTAATCTAGTGACATTCATTGAATTTACTTTGTCCCAGCATCATATTGCCATTTTTCCATGCAGAAATGACTGTGTGGGTCAAAGCAGTCCTGTGTGCAAGTTACACTGACCCACCTTTTTTATGATACCAGGACAACAGATGTGATGCTTTTTGTTTAATAACTTACTTAACGGTACATGTCTTCGCCAATACTACAAAAACGTATTTGGAATTTTTTCCCTGTCACTATCCTTTGTTTTTTCGCATAGCAAAAGAGAGGCAAAAATTAATTGGACTAAATTAATCACAGTTTCAGGTGTACTACATTACGTGTTGGGTAATGCACATGGCAGTTTCTCCCCCATCGTATACTACGTACATAAATGCTTGGAAGTAAGCTTTTGTTTTTTATTTTAAAAAATAAATAAACCGAAATTTCATGTATAAAAACAGCAGTCTATACACATATGTGCAGTACTGAAGAAACAGACATAAAATACCGATAAATTTAAAATATCGTCTGTAAACCAACTATTTACATTAGATTTCCAAGTTTCTTATATTTTTAAATTGTCTTGTTTCAGTTCCTTGTTTCCTATAATTGTCCACTAAACCAAAAGAAAAAAAGGATGCTTCAGGACGTGCCCACTACAAACTGAAACGAGAATTTGGTTTGTTCTCTCTCTTCTATGAAGTCTCCTGCTTTCACCTCGAATTTACAAAGATGCATAACCCGTGGTACCTGTACCAAGCAACAGCAACATATACGATCAATGTAGCTGCAAATATTATGTGATTCGTTTTCATCCAATCACTAATTGGGTGCAGCGGCAAGAGACGGTGTACAATGATTGCCATCTTTCCCAAGGCATCGCGTCGAGCTGACATCTGTCGGCCATAACATGGAGAAGCATCGTTGTCACACAAAATCCTAACATGTCGTCGTGGCTGTTTATTTGGTGGCATCAAATGTGTCGGAAAGTAAAAAACTGATGGCATGTTTCTTCCACGTTCCAGGGCTCACTACGTAATCATCTTGTCGGAAAAGGTTTCCGCAAGGAAAACTGCAAGACGTAGGATTAAAATCTTTCCGCTTCACGGAAGTAATCCACTTCTTTAGCAGCTCTGGGCGCTGAAGAGGAAACCTGTTCAAAAACATCGAATTAGCAAACGCACTAAGTCTGTATTGTTAGAATAGAATATTTTATTAGCCTTTCGGTACTTTTCATACAATTGGCTTCGTCAAAGTTTACAGAGGGTTTTAGTTTCAGTACGATAGTCACATAGTTACAGAAAGGGGAGAAACGGAACTAAAGACCTTTTCTTCAGCATTATGTAAAACAATGTTTTATACAGTAATTAAATACACACATAAGAAAAGAATCACAGTAAATAACTAGCTTATATAATATCAAAACATTTTCTTCATAATTTAGGTTATCGTATTGTATCGGTAGTCCTATGACCTGTGAAATGGTAAGTCACTTTCCTTACTCCATCACTTCGTACAATTGAAAGCGGAACAAGAAATCACCATTTCGATAATCCTTAATTCCTTATACACAGAAACTTCTTGGCAAATTCGAATACGGCGGGCAATACAGACGACAGTAATCAGCTGGTAGAGCCATCTATCGGTAGGTCCGGTAGTTGAGCATCCCTCATTTCGCTAGCTTTAGACGCCTGTGGCATCGCGTCGAGCTGACATCTGTCGGCCATAACATGAAACCTTGCCGTACCAACTAGCCTTTTATTTTACTTCCCATTAAGGAGTCTAGCAAGAAAATGTTAGAAGGAATAAACATATTTTTGGCTGTGTTAGTTAATTATTTTTAGTTCGTTAATAAACTAGCTATAAGTAGTCACATGTTCTTACTATTTATGACGAAAATGTTTCGTACCCTGTTATAATCTTGGTAACACGGTTTTTATATAAGCGAGCTATGTTTTTCGTGACACTGACTATTACGTACATTTAAAGAAATTTTTGGACGGTTTGGGTTGTTGTAGCCCAAGCCGGTTATACGCAAATCTGTCTAAGGCAGGGGCGGGTAGGAATCCTGCACGTTCCCGATGCATCCGCACGCGTGATGTTAACGGGTGTTCTGCGTGCACACAGGGGCAAGCTAGTCACCCCCTTATCCCCCCTCCCCACCGCATCCTCTGTCCGCTCCTTCCTCTGCAATGCGTTTTGTTTCCTAGCTTGCTTTATTGTATGTAGGAATAAGAGTAGTAGTAGTAGTGCTTGAAAGACATCGTGGTTTGAAAGAGTACCTATTACCTACGATACGTTTTATTTAATTACCACAGGTGGAGTGGAACAAAATTTCTACATACAGACAAACGCAAGCAGTTACTTAAATTTTCATCACTGATGTTTGCTCTTAACCGACACTTACTATTTCAGCAAATGGTTTTCCAGCTTTCTTCTTGACACCAGGCATTATGGGCTCTCTTGTGACCAGGGGTCAGTGGAATGCACCTTGCAGGTCTCCAGGCAAATAAACCGTGTCTGTTGAGTCCTCTGTAGACTGTGTGTCTGGAGACAACTGTTCCAGTGGTTGGGGTAAGGTCCCGAGCGAGGCTACCTTCAGTACTCTGCGGGCACTGTTAATGAGATATCGGTCTACTTGTGGTGTTGTACACTGTGGACGTCCCGTACTGTAGCGCCTGGACACGTTTCCTGTCTGCTGTAATCGTTGCCATAATCTTGAGATCACCCTTTGTGGCACACGGAGGGCCCGTGCTATGACCTGCTGTGTTTGACCAGCCTCCAGTCGCCCTAGTATTCTACCCCTCATAACGTCATCAATATGTGTTCTTTGAGCCACTTTCAACACACAGTCACCACTAGCACGTCTGAAAATGTGCGCACACTTACTCGCTGAACCGTACTCTGACACGCTCCGACACGCCTCTGCGTATTTGGACTGCTGTCAGCACTGTACACCTGTACCAGTACCACAAGATATTTTATTTTTAAGTTTATTAATAGCATTTCAAACTTCACATTTTGTTTTTGGGTACAGAAACATTGTTTTTTCACAAGCTGGTACTTATATAACTTTGTTGTTTGCGTTGCACAGACTTTTAATTAGGTTCAGTGCTATGTTCACATAATGTTCATTGAATGTATTAGCTATCTGTTGAGCATCTTCTATCACTTTACCCTCACTTTTAATTTATAAGTCATTGGTCTTGATTTTACATTTTCCTATGCTATTATTTATAACTAAGAAAGATCAATTTTGATTCATTGCTTCCCTTGTTAGTGTATGAATCATTGCTTAGGCTCTTTGCTGCCTGTAAAACTTTCCTATAGACCTTTCTGTATTTCCTATAATATGGTGCTATTGTTGTATTTATTTTAGCATGTTTGCTTAGATATCTAAGTGTGATTGCTGATTTTTTAATCCCTTGTGATACCCATGTCTTTGTTTCTCACTGAATTTAATTCTTTTTAATGGGAATGCTACATCATAGCAATATTTATAATCAGTAAGAAAAGTGTCACTTTTTCTGTCTACATCATCAGTTTGCACTATGCCCCACAGCACCCTTTTTAGCATACTATTAAACATTTAAACCCCCTTGCCCCCATGAACCATGGGCCTTGCCATTGGTGGGGAGGCTTGCGTGCCTCAGCGATACAGATGGCCGTACCGTAGGTGCAACCACAACAGAGGGGTATCTGTTGAGAGGCCAGACAAACATGTGGTTCCTGAAGAGGGGCAGCAGCCTTTTCAGTAGTTGCAGGGGCAACAGTCTGGATGATTGACTGATCTGGCCTTGTAACACTAACCAAAACGGCCTTGCTGTGCTGGTACTGCGAACGGCTGAAAGCAAGGGGAAACTACAGCTGTAAGTTTTCCCGAGGGCATGCAGCTTTACTGTATGTTTAAATGATAATGGCGTCCTCTTGGGTAAAGTACTCTGGAGGTAAAATAGTCCCCCATTCGGATCCCGGGCGGGGACTACTCAAGAGGACGTCGTTACCTAGAGAAAGAAAACTGGCATTCTACGGATCGGAGCGTGGAATGTCAGATCCCTTAATTGGGCAGGTAGGTTAGATATAGTGGGAATTAGTGCAGTTTGGTGGCAGGAGGAACATGACTTTTGGTCAAGTGAATACAGGGTTATAAATACAAAATCACATAGTGGTAATGCAGAAGTAGGTTTAATAATGAATAAAAATATAGGAGTGCGGGTAAGCTACTGCAAACAACATAGTGAACGCATTATTGTGACCAAGGTAGACACGAAGCCCATGTCTACTAAAGTAGTACAAGTTTATATGCCAACTAGCTCTGCAGATGATGAAGAAATTGAAGAAATGTATGATGAGATAAAAGAAATTATTCAGGTAGTGATGGTCGACGAAAATTTAATAGTCATGGGTGACTGGAATTCGAGAGTAGGAAAAGGGAGAGAAGGAAACATAGTAGGTGAATATGGGTTGGGGGTAAGAAATGAAAGAGGAAGCCATCTGGTAGAATTTTGCACAGAGCATAACTTAATCATAGCTAACACTTGGTTCAAGAATCACAAGAGAAGGTTGTATACTTGGAAGAATCCTGGAGATACTAGAAGGTATCAGATAGATTATATAATGATAAGACAGATATTTAGGAACCAGGTTTTAAATTGTAAGACATTTTCAGGGGCAGATGTGGACCCTGATCACAATCTATTGGTTATGAACTGTATATTAAAACTAAAGAGACTGAACAAAGGTGGGAATTTAAGGAGATGGGACCTGGATAAACTGACTAAAACCAGAGGGTGTACAGAGTTTCGGGGAGAGCATACGAGAACAATTGACAGGAATGAGGGAAGGAAATACAGTAGAAAAGAATGGGTAGCTCTGAGGTATGAAGTAGTGAAGGCAGCAGAGGATCAAATATGTAAAAAGACGAGGACTAGTAGAAATCCTTGGGTAACAGAAGAAATATTGAATTTAATTGATGAAAGGAGAAAATATAAAAACGCAGTAAATGAAATAGGCAAAAGGAATACAAACATCCCAAAAATGAGATTGACAAGAAGTGAAAAATGGCTAAGCGGGGATGTAGGCTAGAGGACAAATGTAAGGATGTAGAGGCGTATATTACTAGGGGTGAGATAGATACTGCCTACCAGAAAATTAGAGAGACCTTGGGAGAAAAGAGAACCACCTGCATGAATATCAAGAGCTCAGATGGAAACCCAGTTCTAAGCAAAGAAGGGAAAGAGGATGTAGATGAAGATGAAATGGGAGATAGAATACTGCGTGAAGAGTTTGACAGAGCACTGAAAGACCTGAGTTGAAACAAGGCCCTGGGAGTAGACAACATTTCATTAAAACTACTGACAGCCTTGGGAGATCCAGTCCTGACAAAACTCTACCGTCTGGTGAGCAAGATTTATGAGATAGGTGAAATATCCTCAGACTTCAAGAACAATATAATAATTCCAATCCCAAAGAAAGCAGATGTTGACAGATGTGAAAATTACTGAACTATCAGTTTAATAAGCCACAGCTGCAAAATACTAAACAGATTCTTTACAGACAAATGGAAAAACTGGTAGAAACTGACCTCGGGGAAGAACAGTTTGGATTCTGTAGAAATGTTGGAACACGTGAGGCAATACTGACCCCACGATGTATCTTAGAAAATAGATTAAGGAAAGGCAAACCTACGTTTCTAGCATTTGTAGACTTAGAGAAAGCTTTTGACAACGTTGACTGGAATACTCTCTTTCAAACTCTAATGGTGGCAGGGGTAAAATACAGGGAGCGAAAGGCTATTTACAATTTGTACAGAAACCAGATGGCAATTACAAGAGTTGAGGGACATGAAAGGGAAGCAGTAGTTGGGAAGGGTGTGAGACAGGGTTGTAGCCTCTCCTCGATGTTATTCAGTCTGTATATTGAGCAAGCAGTAAAAGAAACAAAAGAAAAATTTGGAGTAGGTAATAAAAGCTTTAAGGTTCGCCGATGACGTTGTAATTCTGTCAGAGACAGCAAAGGACTTGGAAGAGCAGTTGAAGGGAATGGTCAGTGTCTTGAAAGTTGGATATAAGATGAATATCAACAAAAGCAAAACGACAATAATGGAATGTAGTGAATTAAGTCGGGTGATTCTGAGGGAATTAGATTAGGAAATGAGACAGTTGAAGTTGTAAACGAGCTTTGCTATTTGGGGAGCAAAATAACTGATGATGGTCAAAGTAGAGAGGATATAAAATGTAGACTGGCAATGGCAAGGAATGCATTTCTGAAGAAGAGAAATTTGTTACTATTGAGTAAGTGTCAGGAAGTAGTTTCTGAAAGTATTTGTATGGAAGTGAAATGTGGACTATAAATGTTTGGACAAGAAGAGAATAGAAGCTTTTGAAATGTGGTGCTGTAGAAGAATGCTGAAGATTAGATGGGTAGATCACATAACTAATGAGGAGGTATTGAATAGAATTTGGGAGAAGAGGAGTTTGTGGCACAACTTGACAAGAAGAAGGGACCAGTTGGTAGGACATGTTCTGAGGCATCAGAGGATCACAAATTTAGCATTGGGGGGGGGGGGGGGGCAGTGTGGAGGGTAAAAATCGTAGAGGGAGACCAAGAGATGAATACACTAAGCAGATTCAGAAAGATGTAGGTTTATTTATTTTATTTTATTTATTTTATTTAGTCCTTCAAATCCTATATGTATAGAATATATACAAGGATATTGGGCATGGTTAGGTATTTACAAGATAAAATACAGTTTGTATTGCAATCCTAAGGACTAGATATTGAAGTAATTTAGCACAGATTCATAAATACAACAAACATTACAGGCAACATACAAATTAGAATATTAATAATGCATCTTTATTTTTGTTGTTTGGCTTTTATATATTCTGTCAGACTGTAAAAGCAATGATCAATTAAATATGCCTTTACTTCAGTCTTAAAACCACAGAGTTTACCTATTGATTTAATATGTTTAGGTAGATTATTGAAGATCTTTATCCCAGTATGTAGTGTGCCTTTTTGGCACAATGATGTTCTCACCCGTTTCACATGAAGGTCAGATTTTTGCCTTGTATTGTGTGCATGTATATCTTCATTTTTTAATAAGATATCTGGGTGTCTATTGATATATTGTTTGATGAAAACTGATGTTTCATAGATAAAAATGCAAGGAAGAGGAAGAACTGACAGTTTTTTGAATATGGGTCTGCACGATTTCGTATTGTTTACCCCTTCAATAATTCTTAGTATTCTCTTTTGCATCCTGAAAAGTTTAATATTTGTTGTTGTATTGCCCCAGAAGATTATGCCATATTTAATTACAGAATGCACATAGGAGTAGTATACATTTAACAGGCTGGCTTTGCTGCAACAAGTTTTTAAGATCCGTATCATGTAACAGGTTTTGCTTAGTTTTCTTTGCAAATATTCAATATGTACCGCCCATTTTGTGTTGTTCTGGAGCCAGAGTCCCAGAAATTTAGTGCTGTCAACACTTTCAAGAACTCTGTCCCTAAGTTCTATTTCTATGTTTGGGTGGTGTCTTCCTTTTACATTATAGAAATTCAGTGCTACTGTCTTTTCTTTGTTTATAATTAGCTTGTTGTAGCTGAACCACTGTTCTACACTGTTCATTGTTTGGATAGCGGAGTCTTTAAGTTTTTCTTCTGTTTTACCACTAATAAGGAAGCTTGTATCATCTGCAAATTGGAGGGTAGTTTGGCAATACTTGTTGTACATAAGATCATTGACATAGAGGAGAAACAGAATGGGTCCTAATACTGATCCTTGAGGGACACCATATTTCACATTTTCATATCCTGAATAGTAGTAGCTGATTTTGTTATGGTCAGTATATTGCACTTCAACCACCTGTTTGCGACCACATAGGTATGTCTTGAGCCACTCATTGGATATACCTCTAATTCCTAACTGGTCAAGCTTCTGCAGTAGGGCACTATGGTCAATGACGTCAAAAGCTTTAGATAAATCAAGACATATGCCTGTCACAAACTCACCTGCATCCAGTTTAGTATTGATTTCATTAAGAAATTCAAATATTGCACTTTCAGTTGAACAGCCTTTCCTGAAGCCATGCTGTGAAGGAGAGAGAATCTTATTTTTATTTAGGAAATCAGACAATCTCTTATAAAAAACTTTTTCTAAAATTTTAGAAAATACAGGCAGTAGGGCTATTGGTCTATAATTTGAAACACATTCTGGATTTCCTTTTTTGAACAGTGGTTTCAGCTTTGCTGTTTTTAAGCATGAAGGGAAGGTTCCTGATGCCAGTGAGCTGTTGCACAAATGTGTCAAGGGTTCAGCTAAGGCAAGACAGCATTTTTTAATAATTGCATCTGGTATTCCATCAATTCCACATGAGTAGCCTGTTTTCAAGGTTTTTATAACTGATAAAATTTCTTCAGAATTTGTGGGTGAAAGGAACAAAGATGTAGACACATTTCTCACACTATTGCATGTTGGAGGTGATATTTTGTTGTGTTCTTCCAGTCCACTCACCAACTGTTCACTTACGTTTGCAAAATATTTGTTGAAGGTCCCTGCAATTTCTGTTGGGCAAGAAATCATTTGTCCTTCATTACATAGGTTCACATTTTTATATTGTTTAGTTTCACTTGTTTGATTTTTTATAACTTCCCATATAGCTTTAGACTTGTTTTTTGAGTTTTCAATGTATTTGTCATTTGCCATTGTTTTAGCTTTCCTTACAACATTTTTGAGGATCCTCTTGTAATTCTTCAGGTACAAATGAAATTCATGAGGCATGTTCTGTGTCTTTGCTATATTGTGTAATCTTCTTTTCTCTGCACAAGATATTCTAATACCTACTGTAATCCATTTGTTCTTCTTGAAGTTAGGTTGACATTTTTGCTTTTTTAATGGAAATGCAGCTTCAAAGTATGACATGAAGATTTCCATGAATTTTTCAAACTTTTTGTTAGTATTTTCACTGGTATACACTTCATGCCAAGTTTCTTCACTTAGTCTCTGTACAAAAAGGTTTATTTGTTTGTTAGTGAATTTCCTTGCTTCTTTTACAAGTTCCTCTTTCTCAGTTGTTTCACTTGGGGTGTGCAAAGCAATAAACTGTGCATAGTGATCACTGAAGCCAGTATTAAGATTTCCGGCACATAAATTGTGATTTACATTGGTGTTTATTAATATCTGATCAATTGTTGAGCTAGTTGTTGGTGTAACTCTTGTAGGAGAGTCTATGGTGGCTTTTATGTTATATGTTTCCAGTAGGGTCATCAAGCTTTGCTGGTCTTTTGAGATTTCTTGAAAATCAATATTAAAATCTCCACATATGATCACTGTTTTGTTGAAGTTTTTTATAGTATTTAAAGCTGCTTCTAGTTGGTGACAGAAATCATTTAAGTTCCCATCAGGGCTCCTATATACACAGATGATTATTAATTTTAATGCAGAGAGTTCAACTGCGGATACTTCAAAAATTTTCTCTTCAGCTAACAGTTCAATGCATTTTATGTTACAATAATCAATGCCACTTTTAACAAATATACATGACCCTCCATGACTGGATGTAATTCTAGAAAATGATGAAGAAAGATTGAAGTCTGCAAGTTTTGTGACTGACATTGCATCTTTAGGCAGCCAGTGTTCAGTTATACACACTACAGAAACGTTTTTTAGCTCATCAGTACATAAAATTTCAACTTCACTTAATTTGTTTAGCAATGATTGGACATTTTGATGAATCAGCATGAAATTAAAGGGTTTGTTAGGCTTTGGCATATTGTTAGACTTTGGCATATTTAATTGATCACTTACCTTTACCCTGTCAATAAAAAATCATTCAGGTGTGCTGGAAGTACTGCTTTTCTTTTCCCGACTGCACCTATTCTTCTATTATCATCTGCAGCAGCATTTTCTTCTGTGTCTGGTTCCCCTGGTACTTGTTCAGCTGCTGCACCTGCTGTTGATAATATTGCTGCTGGTGTTTGAGCTGGGTCTGCAATTGGTAGAGCTGTTACTGCATTCATTGTGCCTGAATATTGGAGGCACCTAGTTCCTTCTTTTGTTGTTGATGTTGGTGAGTGAGGTCTTGCTGGCGTTGTTTCCTTCGAATATTTGGGGGGCCAATCCAGGATGATTTTACTTTTGAGTGTTTGATGCCTCTTGGTGATAATTTCTTCAATTTTTCCGACGAGCAGTTTTTTCCCCATGTTGTTAACGTGCAATCCATGTAATGTGTGGAATCTGCGCCCAATATTATTAACATTTACGAGTTCTACATTTCTGAAATGTTTGCAAAGTAATGAAATTTGTTGGTTGGCATTGATTATTTCTTTATTTACGCATGACCAAGACGGTAAGTCATGCCGATGTGGAATGTTCAGCACTAAAACATTTGTGTGTGTCAACTGTCCTAAGCACCTTTTTAGTTCTTGTTTTGCTTTGTGGGTTTCGTTTTTATATACGTCATTTGACCCACTAATTAGCATAACAAAGTCTTCAGAGGATAAGTCAGCAACGTCTGTGGATCGTACATGATTGCAAACTTCCGACATAGAAGCACCAGGCTTTATGTAAGCGATTGTTTGTAAACTGGACTGACCGTTCAGAAGGCGAGCAAATCCACGACCATGACTGTCTGCCATCAAAACTACTTTTCTTCGTTTAGGTTTCTCTGCCTGTTTAGAAGGTCCACCGTCGTTATGGCCAAACAATTTAGTATCAGCGCTGGACATATTCTTCATATTTGGGTCACGTAAGTGTTCAGGTCTTTCAGTTTCATTTCCTTTCATAGCAGTAGTTGAGTTGTTGGGCATTCTTTTGGATGTATCACTCCGCGTATTTTTAGTTTCATATTCAGCTCGGAAGTTAGTTTTATCACATGCACAATGTTTCTTACCTTGCACGGTTGATTGCACACTGAACCTGCTTGTAAACGCGGTATTAGGGTCATACAATAACCTTTGTTGAGAATGAGGCACTTTGTTTTTCACTTTGCCTGGAATTTCGTGGTTACTGTGAGGCAAGTTTGATGTAGGTTCACACTTTCTGGTCGTACGTTTTTTTAGTTCGCTCATCAGAGTATTAATGGTTAGTTGCAGACTACTTAAACGATCATTTAACTTTCTGATTTCATCACTACAATTCGTGCACACGCTGTTTTTATCGGTGTAATTTTCACTTTTTCCCGCATGAACACTATGCATATCAACACTAGCCGCCATCTTTATCAGCCTTTTGCAGTAGGTACTGGGAGATGAAGAGTCTTGCACAGGATAGAGTAACATGGAGAGCTGCATCAAACCAGTCTCAGGACTGAAGGCCACAACAACAACAAACAATTGAAAATCCTTATGTTCTTTGTAAATAATTTTCAGTGACTGCATTTCTTATTGTTCTCATTCCTTATTATCATTTTTAAAGCCGTATGGTCACAAAAGCTTGTGTCTGTTACTTCAATATTGTACTCAATGCTTTGTTTGTTGGTAAATATGTGACCAAGTGTTGTTTCAGACCCATCCCCATATCTGGTAATTTCCTGCACCAAGGTTGCATTTTGTATGAGTTAAACAGATTTAATAATTGGACCTTGTTCTTATTACTTTTGTTAAAATTAATTTTAAATTCACCATAACTACTATGTATTTTGACCTACCTCTCAATTCACTTACAGTATCGTCTATATAATATAAGAATTGGGTAAAGTCACCTGATGGGTGACCCAACAAATGAACAGGAAGTGGTAAAAACAATAGGGGAGCTAGAATCAAAATTTTCCTCTGGTACTGACAACATACCAGACCATATCATTATAAAATGTGCACCTTTAGTAACTAGGTCCATGGCAGACATACGCAATAGTTCCTTTTCTCAGGGAATCTTCCCAGAAAGTTTAAAAATAGCTAAAGTGAAGCCATTGTACAAAGAGGGTGAAAAATCAGATATAACAAATTACAGGCCGGTCTCTCTACTATCTGTTTTTTCTAAAATAATTGAAAAAATCTTTTATAAAAGACTCGTACATTTCATTGAAAAAAAAAATTTTTTTTCTCAGCTACACAGCACAGTTTCCGAAAATGTAAATCCACTGAGACAGCTATTATCGATTTCTTAAATGAAGCTTTAAATGCATTAGATAAAAAAGAACACATAGCAGCAATATTCCTAGATCTTTCAAAAACATTTGACATTATTAACCATGGTCTACTGCGTAGAAAGCTAGAAAATGTTGTTGTCAGAGGCCCAGCCTGTGAGTGGGTAAAGTCATATCTACAAAACAAGACGCCAAATAGTGGAAGTCTTGTACAATGAAGGAAAAAATTTAACTTCCTATCAATCAGAAAAACATTGTGTTAAATACGGTGTGCCACAGGGTTCTAAACTGGGACCAGTCTTGTTCTTGCTGTTTGTAAATGACATAGAACCATCCAGCCCTAACTATAAGTACATTAAATATGCAAATGATACAAATATACTTATCAAAGGAAAGACCCCAAAAGAGCTCCAAAATGAAATAAAAAAGAGCACTTCACAGGTATCCGAATGGTTCGCAGTGAACAACTTAATAATAAACACACATAAAACAAACACTGTTCATTTACACACAGTGCAGAATAAACAGCCTTTAACTGCAACCACAGAACTGTTAGGCAAAAGACTTGAAATTGTAAATAGGACAAAATTTCTTGGAGTTTGGGTCCAAGATTACCTAAGATGGCAGAAACACATACAACACCTATGTAGTAAATTAAATATCATTTGTTATAGTATAAAAATTCTTGCTGGATGCACATCAATGCAAGCCATAAAAAATGTGTACTATGCCCAAGCAGAATCACTACTAACATATGGATTAATTGGCTGGAGAAATTCACCACCCAGCACAAGCTG
Source organism: Schistocerca piceifrons (assembly GCF_021461385.2). Taxonomy (NCBI): domain Eukaryota; kingdom Metazoa; phylum Arthropoda; class Insecta; order Orthoptera; family Acrididae; genus Schistocerca; species Schistocerca piceifrons. The sequence continues at coordinate 59,603,827 of NC_060148.1, forward strand.
TTTTATTGCACAAACGAGTATTATAACAGCCTATGAAGGCTCAGCACCTCGATCTTCATGCAAACCCTGATTTAAAAAGCTTCATATTCTTCCATTACCATGACTATATATCCTAGAAACAATAATGTTTGTAAGGAAAATCACAGATGAAAATAGCAAGATTGCTCCAAAAAACCAAAATATCCATTCATAAAACACAAGGAATAATCAAGATTAACATATGCAGTTTTCACATACAAAACTAAAACAAAAAGGACCCTTGCAAACAGGAAAAAAACTGTATAACAAGCTACCTAAAACAGATATAAGGTAATAACTGACATGCATAAATTCAAAACTGCAGTGAGTGACTGCTTGGTAAAGAATTGCTACTACAGTGTTGATGAATTTTTATCTACATTGTAAATATGTGAAAAATTTAAATAGTTTATTCAATTAAGGCCAAAATAAGAAATGTGTACATGTAGATTTATCTGTGTATTATATGTGGTCTATTACATATATGTGTGTGTCTGTATGCCAAAAGTATGAAATGTGTGCATATAAAATTTATTTGTGTATTTGTGAAATGTTATTTCCATACATTAGAGTTATATTGCTATATACTGAAAACCATATAACAGTTTTTCTGGTAAACTTTATTGCAAATTACTTGACTTGTCCTATATCATTATGTACCCCTGTTCAGTGTATGATTCACAGGACCAATAAATATAGAATACAAATAATCAGATACTGAAACTAGAGTGGTAACTGTGTAAACCACTGCTGTGTAAATAGTAATTTGTTCCTTACTTGAGTGTGCACTCCTCACCTCATCCTGATGAGCAATAAAGGTCTCACTGAACTTAATCTGGAGTGCACTATACTGTTTCCTACACAGAACACTGAATGCAGCATGACCAGTAATGGGTTTTCACCACCACACTGGTGGGCAAACAGCATCAGGGTCTGCTCTGGCTGTTGGCAGTCACCGTGTGAAATTTAACATTATGGGAGTAAATAAGTTAAATGTACTATTGTATTCTTTTATTTCTAAAATGTAAAGATGTGTATCCAAATAGCATACCAAAATTTTTGGAGGTCTCTAAATGATTCACTAGAACAACGAAACAGCAAGGTAATATTTCATACCAAATACATGATTTTTATCCACTTTGAGTAAATATTCATCAATCCAGTTTCACTAAAAATATATCTTATATCTCATTATGGTTCAATATATTATACAGCTTCAGAAATTGTACATTATGATTTTTGAATTGATATACAGGAAGACAAAATCTATTGCATATCAAAATTCAGCACTTTGATTTGACTTTTCATTAAATTACATGTGTAAATTAAACATTGAAACCACACAAATGAATAACTATATCCTTCAGGTATTTGAGAAAATAAATGGATGAAAAGGCAATTATTTACTGTACAGATAAAAATGGAAGTGATAGATATCATACAATCTTACAAGTTTTCTATTGAAGATAAACAGGAGACAACAAACTGAAATTAAAGAGGTTCCACTGCACCCCTCACTATCTCGATTGTTGGCTGGTAGGGTAGGGAGGGAAAGAGTGAGGGGAAACTGGAGAATGTGAGGTCATGTACGAAGCCATGCAAATTTATTTTTCTATAATAGAAGTACCATTGCCCTGTATGGATTAGAATAATGATAGTCATTTATCTTGATATGTGTTAATTTGTTTTTGAACTTTTGCAGACTTGTAACTTTCTATAGAGTTAACACACACCTCTACAGACTTTTAGTTTTTTTTTATATCTAACCACAATCACTGAAAGTTGCAAATGTGAAAAAAGTCAGATGTTTTAATCGAAAATGTATACCTTTTATTGTTTATATAGAATGAACCATTAATATGTGTGTTCATCACGTTGCTTACAGAATTGACCAAATACCCGCTTCCAACCCATCTGTTCTAAAGTAGTCCTCTGGAAGTTAAATAAGTTGTGTCAACATTTGCTCTCATAGAAGCTACCACTATCGGAACAGCTGCTGACTTTCCAGGTGGTAATGAATTATTGGATGGTGCCCTATAGTGATTTACATATGCCAGTATATGGATGCTCACCTTATCGGATTTTAGCTGTTTCTTGCCGATGCTGTGATTGATCTGTTTAGTCTGTGGAGGACCAAATAGGTAGCATAAAATGTCTGCTTCAAGTATATAATTAATGCATTATTTCCTTAACACGTTCCGTAAACCATCATGTATAACTGTTGAGAGAATCTAAACATTGCCATTGTTTACGAGAAATAGCATTTGTTGTCAAGTACGCAGCTCGTACTAGGTAAAAGAAAAAAACAATAAACTGTTAAGCATAGTGCTATGCTAAGGCCATTAATTTTTATTTCCTGGGATACATAAAGAGACCAGTGCAGTTATAATGAAATATTGGTTTACCAAGAGCTGTTACTTACATTAGAAATAGATGTGTGTGCTAGCTTATGCCTCACGGGAAGTTAATTAATGCCTTTTCCAGTCTTCTCAGTTAATTATTAAACATCTTTTCAGAAGGAGCAGCCTTTGTTATACATTTAAGTGGTGATTCTCTGGCTACACACAGGTCAGCTTTCTAACTTGTATATTAATAATGGTTTCTATGACCATACAAATGGATTTTGATTGTGCAAAAATGGCTTTAAATGATCATGAAAAAAAAGCCCTCCAAGGGCACCATAAAATTCTTTAAAAAACTGTCCTTCCAGTGTTGATTATACCACAGTCAAATTGGAAAGAATACTTGTGTGTTGAATCTGAATAATGAAATGCAGTGTCCTCACACAAAAACTATATATGGATGTAAGAAGAATGGGTAAATCACTTGACTGAACAAGCTACAAGGCAGTTTGCTATGGAGTGCACAGCTCTCTCAGCAGGAAGAAACAAGAGCAAATTAAACAAGCGGTGTTACGAAGAGTGTTGTCATAAACCTTTCACATTATTTCCACTTTCCTGCAAATTTAACTGAATCCAGTTCATGTCGACTTTCTTCTCATATGGCTGTAACTGTTCAGTTTGTGAAAATTGTACTAAAAATTTACGACAAAACATTATGAACTTTTCTTGCTCTAGTTTCTGGTTCGTAAAGTATTCTTGTAACAATTCTTACTTTGAGAGTCCATAAAAATTTGTTCTACGCCTTTCCGGTATCATGGTACATCTATAATTTGCACCACATAATGCAAAGTCACTGCATATTTGATTCAGAAGTTCAAATGATGAGAGAGATATAAGGTATTTATTGTGCTACACAGTTTTGATTAAGAAATTGTCTCCAGAAAACACTTGTTTTTCTGCTTTCAGATGTATATATAATACTACTGCGAATGTATCTGTTATCCTGTAAATAATGATAAATTAGGATACTCTGCTGTCTGAGAAGATGATCAGATGTAAAAAGACTACACTAACAGCTATGTTAAGTTAATTGTGGTCATGAAGACAGGCTACAGCTTACTTTACAGATGACAGTGAAAGCAAATCGCAGTTTCTGCTATCATCTGTAATGTAAGTAGTAGTCTGTCTTCGTGCTGGGATAAAGCTGTGTGTTATTTAAATTTGTTGTTGATGATGTGATACATACAGGTTCTGCGTTTTGAAAATTCCAGTAACACTTCGAAGTAAAGTAAACGAGACATTGGTACTTTGTGTTACTGACAGCTCGATGTCATCAGGTTCAGTAAACAGTTTAATTGAATATCTGAAACCAGTCCTTAATTGGAGGAAACCAGCTCTGACAGGTGAATTGTCAACCACCTTTTTTCCTTACATTTCTTCTTCCTATCATTCTTTCTTCATTTGGAATCGGCTTGTCACTGATAACCTGTAACTGAATGCAAACCAGAACTCCTCATCAGTTGGCAACTTGGCAGTTCACATAGCCTGTGCGAGGATTTTCTAGGTTATATTGCATGTCGTGAGGTTCTGGTTAGGTTATCAAATGACTTTCAATTCAGGGCTACAAAATGTCATATCTGCCACAGTTATGCCACTGGTCACTCCAAAATCAGTTGTCGGCAGAGCGTCTCGTAGTCCTGTCATCTCACGATGGCCACTTCCGACACTGCACGGAGTTACATGTATACGTCTCTCACCCTTTTGTAATCCCAACCTGCGCTCTAGCTCTACCGAGTTGAACCTATTTTTCTTTTTTTTTAACACGAAAATTAAATTGAGCAGCACTTGCTGAGTGACCCACTCTATTTGTTGCCTATAATACAGCGGCAGCAACACTGCAGCAACAAGTGACAGATGGCAATGTACAAGCAATTTTAATGAAGCTGTACCACTATGTTCAGGTTGAAAGAAATGGTTTCTACGGTTTTTTATAACTGGGGTGCTGATGTGTAAAACAGCAGTCAGCTTATGAACCTATTGACAGGGCATGTTTAGCATAATTGTCTTTGCAGTTAAGTTTACTTTTTGTAAATCCACATTTAAGGTAATTAGATTTTTCTACATAAATATTCTTCACATCTCCTTTGTTTGCAAAGAATATTAATTCCACATTTTTTGAAACCACAATAAGCCACTTCACTTGTTGGAAAGCAGTGTGGCATCCATTTCTTTGCTAGATGTGATAGGTGTGATGTCCAGTAAAATTTTGCTCCAACACTATGTCAAATATATCAACAATCTACTTCCATCATTTCAGAACTTTATTATTCGTCAAAACCTATGAACTGAATGGAATTTTCTCTCGTACTGAATTAAATTAATTAACTATAACAGATGTTAAATAATTAACGATAACAAAGTGTGTGTTTTCGACCGTGAGAAATATTTTATTAACTGTTCCAGGTAAAACAAAGTATTTCTTTAGACACATACAGGGACATTTCCCCATCCCCTTTTTCGGTTCTGCCTTTGCTGTTAAGAGTGTGTGCTCTAGGCATGGTGTTTTGGGGCCAAAATATTATAAAAGCAAAGAGATTGGTGTGCCTGAGCACTTGGTAATACTGTGCTGTATTAAGATATACTTACTTTCCATAAAACAAGTTTGTTACATGGAATGTGTACTAAATATAATTTATAGTAGTTCTTTATCCTTTTAGGAAGAACATGTGTATCTTCAGAAGAGATTGCGAATCTTGGATACAAAGAAAAGCAATTGCCCACCTACTCTAAACATGAAGTTAAGCAGTTAGTAAATAAACACAGGGATACGAAGGCAAAAGTGAGTATCCAGTCTGGGTTCTGCTTGAAGAAAATTTTAATGACCAGATGACAGTATGCTTAAAAATTACTTGTTTTTAATGCTCTTAATTAAATAATTGATAAATTTGTTTTGTCCTGTAGGTTCTTGCAAGGCTACACAAGGATTTAGCATAGCCAATCCCACCAAATAGTTACTTGTATTAGTACTTAATTGTTTCCCAAGCAAGCACACACACACACATGGTACCAAACATGTTGAGACAAGTTGGTACATACGTCCTTCATACGTAAATGAAATAAAAAAATTCGTACTCAATGGAAAGACATCTCACAGTCATTAAGTTGGCTCTAGATAGATTTGTTGATAAATTTTGCTGGGACACACATACTGGGTCAAATGAATATTACATTTTACTGCACTGAGAAAGAAATTTACAGTCAAATATATCAGACTTTGTATGGTACAAATAAAGTATTGTTTCATGAGACTAGACTGCAGAATTAGGTTGATGAGTGGGATAAGGAATTGAGCAATCACATGATTCATTATAGACATTGTACGGGTGCCAATGGAGAAGTGAAACCTTTACTTTTTTGCTATCAGAGGTGTTGGCAAAGAGATCTTTTGAAGTATGGGGATAATTGTTAGACGCTACATACAAAACAACAACATATGATATTCCTTAATTTTTTATAGCTGTGAAGAGTAATGTGGACTATTTGGTTGTCTCTTTTTTTCATTTAGGTTCACAATGCAAGTTCCATCCATCAAGTGTTAGACATTTCCAAGGACTGGAACCAGGGATTGGAATCCCCTCTACTGGGTTACTGATTTACAGAGTCCATTGGAAACAGGCATGGGGAAGATGGTTGGAAAAAAATGTAATCTTTATGACATTTCTAGATATATGGCAAGAAACTGCAGAATCGTCAACAGAGGGAGGATTTAGAGATCGTATAGGAGAGTTGCGAATGCATGAGGTTTTTCAGAGAAACTAGCATGTGTGGCCATACTTCAAACAACAGTGGCTATTGGTATGTGAAAGGGCAGGTCTGTAACGACTGACACTACAAATTGGGTTGAAGCTATGAACAAGATTATAAAACATTTTTTCCTAATACACAATACAGACAAGACTTTAACATGGGTTACTAAGGTTAGAGTAAACCAGTTTCTTCCAAGCCTAATTAGAAAGTCCTGTCTGCTGCAGGAATTCTGCCATCAAATCATATAACAAAGATGTTCCACTGTTTTGGCATAAAAAAAATGAACAAGTCTGTGAAACAGGTCACACAGCGACATGCCTCAGCAAAAGTTGTGTTAACTGTAAGATCACTGAGTAGGAGATCAGATAGTTCATTTTGTGTGGAGAGTGCATTGTCCAAAAACTGTAATTATTTTGTTAACTTAGATATCCCAGATTCCACATGTGAAGATTTTCAGTGATATAAATACCCATACAAGCATTTCTGTGCAACCTTAATTTTTTATCCAGAGTGGAGTTTTGATAAAACGCCAGAAACCTATAAGAACAGCCCCATATTCTGTCTTGATGAAATGTATGGGGTAGGCTTCAGAAGTGGCTGTACAGTAATTTGATATGAAGGCAGAAGCAGTGATGAAGTAGTTGAGGAGGCTGTTGAAGCAGCTGAGGAGGCTGTCGAGGTTGAAGGGGCTGTCGAGGTCGAGGAGGCTGTCGAAGCCACAAATAAAGATGGTCTCGTTGAAACCCCGAATATTCCTTTGCAGCAAGGAGTTGTGTAAACAGATTTACAATCTACAACTGCAGCAACAGTGAAACATTACAAAAAGTTCTTGAATCACTCAGAAACTTGGTGCAAGATTTGCAATTAGCAGACTCTGAAGTTGGCAGTCTCTTGTTTGCAGTGCCATCAAGTTCCAAGAATAGAGAAGAAAGATGCCAAAACCCATACAGGACCTGGCTTAAAACACATCATAACTTTCCATTTGAAGGGTAAGAAATGAAAGTTTATTTGTATTTTAGATAACTCTAAGTCTATGTAAAATACAAATAACCTCCATCATTTCTGATCCTTGAGATGGAATGCTATGAGGTCTTTATGTTGGGCTCTGATTTTAAACTTTGTTGCACATTTGAATTTCAAAGTAGCAGTAGATAAAATAATATAAAAAGGATAGTTGCTAATCTCCATAAAGTGGAGATGCTCAGTTGCAGAAAGGTCCAACAAAAACTGTCGGGAAGTTAGCTTTTGGCCAACAGGGTTCTTTGTCAAAAATAGACACCAGACGTGCACGACCACAGTCTCTGGTAGCTGGAGCTGAGGCTCCATTCTGTGGGAGTTTCCTCATCCCCTCAAACCCAGAATCCCCCACAGAAGAACCACAAAAGTGCCCCACTTGTGGCAGGATACTTTCCGGGACTGGATCAGATTCTGAATGTGGCTCTCCAGCAGGGATACGACTTCCTCAAATCCTGCCCTGAAATGAGATCCATCCTTCATGAAATCCTCCCCACTCCACCAAGAGTGTCTTTCCGCCATCCACCTAACCTTCGTAACCTCTTAGTTCATCCCCATGAAATCCCCAAACCACCTTCCCTACCCTCTGTCTCCTACCCTTGTAACCGCCCCCAGTGTAAAACCTGTCCCATGCACCCTCCCACCACCACCTACTCCAGTCCTGTAATCCGGAAGGTGTACACAATCAAAGGCAGAGCCACGTGTGAAAGCACCCACGTGATCTATTAACTGACCTGCCTACACTGTGATGCATTCTATGTGGGAATGACCAGCAACAAACTGTCCATTCGCATGAATGGACACAGGCAGACAGTGTTTACTGGTAATGAGGATCACCCTGTGGCTAAACATGCCTTGGTGCAAGGCAAGCACATCTTGGCGTAGTGTTACACCGTCCTGGTTATCTGGATACTTCCCACTAACACCAACCTATCTGAACTCCGGAGATGGGAACTTGCTCTTCAATATATCCTCTCTTCCCGTTATCCACCAGGCCTCAATCTCCGCTAATTTCAAGTTGCCGCCACTCATACCTCACCTGTCATTCAACAACATCTTTGCCTCTGCAGTTGTGCCTTGACTGACATCTCTGCCCAAACTCTTTGTCTTTAAATATGTCTGCTTGTGTCAGTATATGTGTGGATGGATATGTGTGTGTGTGCGAGTGTATACCCGTCCCTTTTTCCCCCCTAAGGTAAGTCTTTCCGCTCCCGGGATTGGAATGACTCCTTACCCCTCCCTTAAAACCCAAATCCTTTCGTCTTTCCCTCTCCTTCCCTCTTTCCTGATGAGGCAACCGTTGGTTGCGAAGGCTTGAATTTTGTGTGTATGTTTGTGTTTGTTTGTGTGTCTATCAACCTGCCAGCACTTTTGTTTGGTAAGTCTCATCATCTTTGTTTTTAGGTATATTTTTCCCACGTGGAATGTTTCCCTCTATTATATATATATATATATATATATATATATATATAAGGCGGCTCAAGGTCATCTTGGCAGCGCGCCAGCCGCCGAAGACTGGCAAACAGCGGACGCGGGCACCTAGTGTGACTAGTGCCCGCGTCCGGGATAACGCTCTGCTGGCACTGTGAAATTTTCTAAGTCCCTTATCTCTCGCCACGCCACTGCGCGGCCGTAAAAGCGAGCGCTGCCCGCGGAGCGGATCATTCGCGCTGCTGCTGCTGCACAGGCAACTGCATTGAACGCTGCCAAGATGCCATATAGAAAATACAGTCGCCGTCGTCGTGCAAGACAGACTATATATAAAACAATTGAAGACGTTGAAATGACTACATCTGCCGCCGACAAGAAAAAGAATACGATCAAATCTGTCGCTGCACACGCTCTACTGGACGGACCTGCAGTCTTTTGTGGATGCAGACTGATATATATATATATATATATATATATATATATATATATATATATATATATATATATATATCTCTGTGTGTATGTGTGTGTGTGTGTGTGTGTGTGTGTGTGTGTGTGTGTGTGTGTATGCTGATTTGTTGGGGAAGCAAACAGATAGCCTTTCAGCTGTCTTTGAGAATGTTAAAGAAGCTGCTTTAGAAATGAGTGTTCTGTACTGATATAGAAAATTTTTCAAATTTTCTGTACAAACTCTAAACTGTTCCTCAGTTGGTGATTGTGGAAGATATTGCCATAGCCACAGTATTGATCCATTGTCAGGTAATAAACTTAAGATTTCCCTCCAGTATGTGCCAAGTCAAGTAAAACTGTGGTTGAAGATACATTTTCCGTTCTTAAACTGAGTATTTGTAACCCACTATGTTAGATTCCAGTCAATGTGTAAATACTTAAAAATGTTTAATGCCTCACTGATGACACTATATACAATTTCAATTTTTGAAGGCTATTCTGTGTTAAATAAGTTACATTTTGAATTATCCATTCAAGCTTATTATTTGCAACATGAAAGATGGATTTATGTTCAAGTAATATTTTTAACCTTGATGGTGGTAAGGTATAATCATATGTAAATGCCCACTGAAATAGAATAATTTTTATATTTTTTGTTTGTGTATAATAGTCCTATTGCTTGATGACCTGAGTCATCACCTGTATAAGATATTATCATTTCATTGGAAATGAGGCAATAATAGATCAGAAATTGTGTACAGAAGATACCTAAATTAGTAAGGTATTTACTGAGGATTATTCACCAAAGCTGACAAAACAGCCAGCATTCAGTAGTACTACATAATTGTGATGCCTCAGTAAAAACCTTGAACCTTTTAACTAGTTTAGTCTAGCAGGTGCAAATTATATTCATCAAGGTATGTTTCACATGAGACTAAGGAATCTCTCAGCCTTGAATGTTGCACTCTGCTGCTATGTTTTCCTTTTAGATTTATTAAATTTCTTAGAGGCTTCTGTTATAAACACTACCAATTCACATAAGTGACCGATATTCCTTATGTATCACAACCTTCTTTCAGCTTCACCCTGTCGTTGCTGGTAATTTACCATGGAAAAATAGATTTGTTACTCCAAATAGCAGCCACATTAAGGAAGATTAAGAAACAAGTCATTTACAAACTAGTGAAAAAGCAGGCACAGTTCCCCAAAAGTATAAAGGGATGCCATAAGTAGTCACTTTTATTCGATTAAGCTCTTTCCGTAACCTGTCTGGAGATTTCAGCCAGCTGGATCCTACTGTAGACAGATGATAAATACCTGGTTGCAAGTGATGAATCCAATTTCTGTAACAGCAAAGTGAAACAGGCGAACTCAAAAACATTACTGTTATATGGCCAGAGCATAAAAAAAATCTGGTCAGTAACTGCCTGTTTATGGACCAGTTTCCAAAAAATACACTGTGTCAAGACATTCAAAATTGATCACCATCTTTCTTAATATCTTTAATGCAGCAGGAGGAATAGGGATTGCCTAACTTACCTTTATACTAAGATACGTTACAGATAGTATATAAAATTATCATGCAAAACAATCGAGATTGGGAATATGAGCTCTTACTGCACCTGATTACTATAACAGTAGAAATTAATTTGAATACAATATTATAGGAGGCAGATGAAAACTAGGTGGGAGATAGACTAAGAGAATAATTTAAAAGTGTAATGAAAGACATGCACCCAAACAAGACCCCTGGAGTAAACAACATTCCCTCACATTTGTGGAGATCCTTCAGACAGACAGCCAAGTCAAGCTATTCCATCTGGTACGCAAGATAAGAGACAAGCAAAATATCTTTACACTTCAGAAGGAAGTAATAATTCCAATTCCAAAAAAGCCAGGTACTGAAAATTGAGAATATTACAGAACTATCAGTATGGCAAGAAATGGTTGCAGTTTGACACAAATTAACTACAGAAGAGTGGAAAAACTGGTAGATGCCAATTGGCCTCAGGAAAGGTCACTTTGTTATCCAGAAAAAGTAGCAACACATGAGGCAGTATTGGCCCTATGGAAAATCTTACAAGTGACTGTTGGCTGGACTATACATTTCAAAATTCTGACGGTAGCAAGGATAAAATACAAAGACTAAAATTTGCACACTAGGATGAAAAAGACATGAAAGGTGTGTAGTACTTGGGAAGGGAGTGAAGTATGGTAGAAGGCGAAACCACAGCTTACAGTAAGTTCAAAGGGATGTCATTTCTGTTAGATTGAAGAATCAATGGACGGATAACATTCTACGAGTTGGGGTGTGTAATGTCAGAAGCTTGAACGTGGAGGGAAACTAGAAAATCTGAAAAGGGAAATGCAAAGGCAAAGCCTAGAAATAGTAGCGGTCAGTGAAGTGAATTGGAAAGAAGACAAGAATTTCTGGTCGGATGAGGATAGGGTAATACCAACAGCAGCAGAAAATGATATAATGGGAGTAGGATTTGTTATGAATAGGAACCTAGGGCAGAGAGTGTGTTACTGTGAACAGTTCAGTGATAGGGTTGTTCTTATCAGAATCGACAGCAAACTAACACCGACAATGATAGTTCAGGTATACATGCCGACGTCACAAGCTGAAGGTGAAGAGATGGAGAAAGTGTGGGAGGATATTGAAACGTTGATATGGTACGTAAAGGGATATGAAAATCTAATAGTCATGGGAGACGGGAATGCAGTTGTAGGGAAAGGATTAGAAGTACACGTTACAGGTGAATGTGGGCTTGGGACAAGCAGTGAGAGAGGAGAAAGACTAATTGAGTTCAGTAACAAGTTTCAGCCAGCAATAGCAAATACACTGTTCAAGAATCACAAGAGGCGGATGTATACTTGGAAAAGGCCAGATGATATGGGAAGATTTCAGTCAGACAGAGATTCTGAAATCAGATACTGGACTGTAAGGTGTACCCTGGAGCAGATAAAGACTCAGATAACAATATAGTAGGGATGAAGAGTAGGCTGAAGTTGAAGACATTAGTCAGGAAGAATCAACCCGCAAAGAAGTGGGATATGGAAGTACTGAGGAATGACGAGATGGGTTGAAATTCTCTAAGGCTCTAGATACAGCAATAAGGAGTAGCTCTGTAGGCAATACAGTTGAAGAGGAATGAACATCTCTAAAAAGGGCGATCACAGAAGTTGAAAAGTAAAACATAGGTACAATGATGTAACTGCGAAGAAACCATGGGTAACAAAAGAAATATTTCAACTGATTGATGAAAGTAGAAAGTACAAAAATGTTCCGGGGAAACTCAGGAACAGAGAAATACAAGTCGCTGAGGGATGGAATAAATAGGAAGTGGGGAAGCTAAGACAAAATGGCTGCAGGAAAAATGCGAAGACATCAAAAAAGAAATGATTGTTGGAAGGGCAGACTCAGCATACAGGAAAGTCAAAACAAACTTCGGTGACATTAAAAGAAAGGGTGATAACATTAAGAGTGCAACAGGAATTCAACTGTTAAATGCAGAGGAGAGAAAGCAGGTAGTTGGAAAGAATACAGTGAAAGCCTCTATGAGGGGGAAGATTTGCCTGATGTGATGGAAGAAGAAACAGGAGCCAATTTAGGAGAGGTAGGGGATCCAGTATTAGAATCAGGATTTGAAAGTGCTTTGGGGGACTTAAGATCAAATAAGGCAGAAGGGATAGATAACATTCCATCAGAATTTCTAAAATCACTGGGGGAAGTGGCAACAAAATGACTATTCTCGTTGGTGTGTAGAATATATGAGTCTGGCGACATACCATCTGACTTTCGGAAAAGCATCATCCACACAATTCCGAAGACGGCAAGAGCTGACAAGTGCGAGAATTATCGCACAATCAGCTTAACAGCTCATGCATCAAAGCTGCTTACAGGAATAATATACAGAAGAATGGAAAAGAAAATTGAGAATGCGCTAGGTGACGATCAGTTTGGCTTTAGGAAAAGTAAAGGGACGAGATAGGTAATTCTGACATTACGGCTAATAATGGGAGCAAGGCTAAAGAAAAATCATGACACTTTCATGATTTTGTCGACCAGGAAAAAGCGTTCGACAATATAAAATGGTGCAAGCTGTTCGAGATTCTGAAAAAAGTAGGGGTAAGCTATAGGGAGAGACGGGTCATATACAATATGTACAACAACCAAGAGGGAATAATAAGAGTGGACGATCAGGAACGAAGTGCTCGTATTAAGAAGGGTGTAAGACAAGGCTGTAGCCTTTCGCCCCTACTCTTCAATCTGTACATCAAGGAAGCAATGATGGAAATAAAAGAAAGGTTCAGGAGTGGAATTAAAATACAAGGTGAAAGGATATCAATGATACGATTTGCTGATGACATTGCTATCCTGAGTGAAAGTGAAGAAGAATTAAATGATCTGCTGAATGAATTGAACCGTCTAATGAGTACACAGTATGGTTTGAGAGTAAATTGGAGAAAGATGAAGGTAATGAGAAGTAGTAGAAATGAGAACAGCGAGAAACTTAACATCAGGATTGATGCTCACAAAGTAGATGAAGTTAAGGAACTCTGCTACCTAGGCAGTAAAGTAACCAATGATGGACAGAGCAAGGAGGACATCAAAAGCTGGCAAAAAGGGCATCCCTGGCCAAGAGGGTAAGTTGTTCAACAATATTCTAGTTAGACACTTGGGCTGGATTGCTGAGAACCTGAAGCTGCCGAATTTTTACTGTTTTTTTTTTTTTTTACTTTTGTGATGTTTTTTTTTTGTGTTCACTTATGTATATTGTGCTTTATGTTTTTTGATTTGGACACAATTATTAAATAAATATAGTGGTGTTTCATGTACTTCTTACCAAGAGAAAATCTGAAAGTCAAAGATTTCTAGGCATGTGGTTTCCTCATTAAAAAAAACCTAGCTTACACATATCTTATTACACTGAAGAGCGAAAGAAACTGGTACATCTGCATAATATCGTGCGGGTCCCCCAGGAATGCTCAAAGTGCTGCGTCACGAGGTGGCACGGACTCGGCTAATGTCAAAAGTTGTGCTGGACAGAACTGACACCGTGGATCCTGCAGGGCTGTCCATAATTCGTAAGAGTAAGGGGGTTGGAAATCCCCTCTGAACACCACGTTGCAAGACATTCCATACACGATCGATAGTGTTCATGTCTGTGGAGTTTGGTGAGCAGTGGAAGTGTTTAAACTCAGAAGAGTGTTCCCAGAGCCAGTCCGTAGCAATTGTCATGCTGGAATTGTCAAAGTCCGTCAGAATGCACAATGGACATGAATGAATGCTGCACACACCTCACACTATTACAGAACCTCCACCAGCTTGAAGAGTGCTCTGCTGACAAGCAGAGTCCACAGATTCACAAGCTCGTCTCCATACCTGTACACGTACATCCGCTCGATACCGTATGAAACGAGACACGTTCATAATGGCAACACGTTTCCAGTTATCAACATTCGAATGTCAGTGTTGACATGCTCGGCGAGACGTAAAGCTTCGTGTCGTGCAGTCATCGAGGGTGCACGAGTGGGACTTCAGCTCCGAAAGCCCATATCGATGACGTTTTGTTGAACGGTTCACGTGCTGATGCTAGTTGATGGTGCAGCATTGAAATTCTGTCATGTCGAACGATTCTCGTCAGTCGTCATTGGTCCCATTCTTGCAGGATCTTTTTCTGGCCGCAGCAATGTCAGAGAATTGATGTTTTGCCAGATTCCTGATATTCACGGTACACTCACGAAACGGTCGTACGAGAAAATCCCCACTTCACCGCGACCTCAGAGCTGTCGTGTCCCACCGATTGTGCGCCGACTATAACACCACATTCGAACTCACTCAAATCTCGATAACCTGCTATTGTAGAAGCAGTAACAGATCTAACAATTGGGCCAGACTCTTATGGTCTTATACAGGCATTGCTGACTGCAGTTTCGTATTCTGCCTGTATTTGAATACGCATGCCTGTACCTGTGTCTTTGGCGTTTCAGTATATTTTCTTCAGGTATGCTCAGAAAGACATTACCACTTACCCCAGCATCCTTGGACCTCTTAAGAAATAAGCAGACATCCTTACAGAGGCAGACGAGCTGCCACGGGTCGAACAGTGGGAAAGCTGAGAACCTGACGTGAAGGGCGGACCTGCACATCATATGGACAGACCCACTGATGGCCGTATTTCATTGCGAGCGGCAGTCGTCGGAGCAGGCCTGTTCTCCAGCAGAGTTAACCTGCTGCAAACGTAGCCTCGCACTGGTGCCGAGAGTTGTCGCACGCTCAGTTGTCGGCCACCCGTGCACACCGCGTGCTCATTACTGTGTTGCACACGTATCGACGAGAGTTTGGATGCTCTGCTTACCATGGTTCAATTCACGAGGTGAGTTCATTCTACCCACAGCATCCAGTTCTCTAGTTGTTACTTAGCCACGTACCTTTTCTGACTGTGTCATGTAGTGACTTTGTCCCAATCTGCTGGAAATACTAAAGTGTTGACAAAGGACGCCTTATGTGTGTGACACGCCAGTTACTCCTTCGTGTTTTTCTTTCCCCATTTTCGTAGTGCTCACCTTGACCAACTGTGGACTAAGAGTTTCTGCAGTGCTGGCAGGAACAGTTGGGCCTACAGAAGGAGCAGCAACATAAGCACATTCCGAAGCTGGTAATCCAGAAAGTGAATTCGCTTTGCTCCCTTGCTTCACTGGTGGGTGGCCACCCACACATGGAACTACAGTCAGCCTGGTTGATGGGGCTACTTATTGTTATCCTGCAGTGTCGTCTATACCTGGTGCTGCAACAAAACTTCTTCATTTAATAAAACTCATTTTGTGAAGCAGAACTTTTTAATCTTTTTAATCATTTAGGCACATACTTAAAGTTTTCTTTTACATCGTTTTGAAATTCTTATGGACTGGACGGTTTTTTAGGTTAGAGGGTCTCAGGAGAGCACAAGTAGGGCTTCAGTCACAAAGGGTGCAGGCTGAACACAGGAAGAACGTATATACAGGCACCATTGGTATAACTGTTGTAAATTGTAGCTGTGTTGGGAAAGTACCACAGCTCCAAGCGCTAATAGAAGGCACTAATGCTCAAATCGTTGTAGGCACTG
This sequence comes from Schistocerca piceifrons, assembly GCF_021461385.2. NCBI lineage: Eukaryota > Metazoa > Arthropoda > Insecta > Orthoptera > Acrididae > Schistocerca > Schistocerca piceifrons. The sequence continues at coordinate 59,620,001 of NC_060148.1, forward strand.
AAAGCTGGCTAACGCCAGATATAAGCGCAGCCAAAATTTTCGCGAAGAACCTAACAGTGTTCCGAAAGGATAGGCTAACACGGTTGGTGGTGGCGTGTTTGTTGCTGTTAGAAGTAGTTTAACTTGTCGCGAAATTGAAGTAGATACTTCCTGCGAGTTAGTATGGGCAGAGGTCATTGTTGGCAACTGGAATAATATAATAATTGGATCCTTTTACCGATCTCCCAAATCAGATAATACAGTTACTAAAAGGTTCAGAGAAAACTTGAGTTTGATTTCAAACACGTACCCGACTTGTACATTAATAGTCGGTGGTGACCTTAATTGACCCTCGATATGTTGGCGAAAATACATGTTTAATTCTGGAGGTATGCATGAAATATCATCCCAAATTGTGCTAAACACATTCTCTGAAAGTTATTTCAATAAGTTAGTCATGAGCTCACACGAATAGTAAACGGTTGTGAAAACACACTTGACCTCTTAGCAACAAATAATCCTGAGTTAATAACGAGCATCAAAACGGTTACATGGATCAGTGAACACAGGGTTGTTGTAGCGAGATTGAATATTGTAATCCCCAAATTCACGAAAGATATACCTATTCAAAAAGCAGATAAAAATTCACTTGACGCCTTCCTGAGAGACATTCTCCACTCTTTCCAAATTAATAATATAAGTGTAGACCAGATGTGGCTTAAATTCAAAGACATAGTATTGGCTACAGTTGAGAGATCTATGACAAATAAATTAACAAACGACGAAGCTGATCCTCCTTGGTACACAAAACAGGTTAGAACACTGTTGCAGAAACAACGAATTAAACATGCCAACTTTAGCCGACCGGCATGGCCAAGCAGTTCTAGGCGCTTCAGTCTGGAACCACGCGACCGCTACGGTCGCAGGTTCGAATCCTGCCTCGGGCTTGGGTGTGTGTGATGTCCTTAGGTTAGTTAGGTTTAAGTAGTTCTAGGGGACTGATGACCTCAGATGTTAAGTCCCATAGTTCTCAGAGCCATTTGAACCATGCCAAATTGAAACATCCGCAAAATCCCCAAGATTGGCGATCTTTTACAGAAGCTTGAAATTTAGCGCGGACTTCAATGCAAGATGCCTATAACAGTTTTCACAACTAAACTTTGTCTCGAAACCTGGCAGAAAATGCAAAGAGATTCTGGTCGCATGTGAAGTATGTTAGCGGCAAGAAACAATCAATGCCTTCTCTGCACGATAGCGATGGATATACTATCGAAGACAGTGCTGCCAAAGCAGAGCTACTAAACACAGCCTTCCGAAATGCCTTCACAAAAAAAGATGAAGTAAATATTCCAGAACTCGAATCGAGAGCAGGAGCCAACACGAGTATCGTAGAAGTAAATATCCTCGGAGTAGTGAAGCAGCTTAAATCACTTAATAAACGCAAGTCTTCTGGTCCAGACTGTACACCAATTAGCTTCCTTTTGGAGTACGCTGATGCAGTAGCTCCATACTTAACAATCATATACAACCGTTCGTTCGACGAAAGGTCCGTACTCAAAGACTGGAAAGTTGCACAGGTCACACCAATATTCAGGAAAGGTAGTAGAAGTAATCCACTAGATTACAAGTCTATATCGTTAACGTCGATATGCAGCATGATTTTAGAACATATATTGTGTTCGATGAAACACAACTAGCTCTTTATTCACATGAAGTGGTGAGTGCTATTGACAAGGGATTTCAGATCGATTCCGTATTTCAGGATTTCCAGAAGGCTTTTTGTCAGTGTACCACACAAGCAGCTCATATTGAAATTGCGTGCTTGTGGAGTATCGTTTCAGTTATGTGACTGGATTTGTAATTTCCTGTCAGAGAGGTCACAGTTTGTAGTAACTGACAGAAAGTAATCGAGTAAAACCATGGAGGTAAAAATATTCTACCTCCATAAGTAAAACAGAAGTGATTGCTTGCGTTCTCCCGGGTAGTGCTATAGGCTCTTTGCTGTGCTTTATATATGTAAACGATTTGGGAGACAAACTGAGCAGCTGTCTTCGGTTGTTTGTAGATGACGCTGTCGTTTATCGACTAATAAAGTCATCAGAAGATAAAAGAAACTGCAAAACGATTTAGAAAAGATATCTGAATGGCGTGATAAGTTGCATTTGACCGTAAATAACGAAATGTGTGAGGTCATCCACGTGAGTGCTAATAGGAACTCGTTAAACTTCGGTTACACGATAAATCAGCCTAATCCAAAAGCCGCACATTCAACTAAATATCTAGGTATTACAATTACGAAGAACTTAAATTGGAAGGAACCCATAGAAAATGTTGTGGGCACGTCTAACCAAAGACTGCTTTTTATTGGCAGGACACTTAGAAAATGTAACAGACCTACTAAGGAGACTGCCTACACTATCGCGAAATATGGGAGAGAGTGTCACAGAAATGATACTGGATTTAGGATGGACATCATTAAAAGAAAGGCGTTTTTCTTTGCGACGAAATCTTCTCACAAAATTCCAGTCACCAACTTTCTCTTCCTAATGCAAAAATATTTTGTTGACACCGACTTACGTAGTGAGGAACGATCACCGAGATAAAATAAGGGAAATCAGAGCTCGTAAGGAAAGATTTAGGGGTTCTTTGTTTCCATGGGCTATACGAGATTGGAATAATAGAGAATTGTGAGGGTTTATGTTTATTAATTTATTTATTTATTGAGTCCTTTGATCATATGTAGTGCAGGCCACAACTTTCAGACAAACAACAAGTACAACAAGACAAAGAAATGGACTCCCTCGGCCAATTAGATTGCATCAGAAAGTCGAGAACTGAGAACTTCACTCTAGCAACGCCCACAGCATTCTGCGCATAAACGTGCTTCGCTGTTGGACATTCTGATTGTTCATAAAGTGAATTCGTGATGACTTTCATTAGCATCCGTACAAGTTGGCAATAGTACAGGACTTCAAATCTCAGAGGAACACGTGTGAGGCATTTCTCAAAAACATTGCTAAGGACACAACTGCTTTTTTCAGTGACGAAGCCCATTTTCACTTAATCTGAAGTGTCAATTGACAAAACGTGTGCCACTGGGCCGATATCAATCCCCGAGAACTGCATTGGAGGCTGCTGCAGTCATCTCAAGTGACATTGTGTCGTGCAACTTCCTCAGCTGGGATTGTTGATCCCTGGTTCTTTGAAGAGAATGGGATCACAGTGACAGTGAATTCAAGCCAGTATGTGAACATGATGGAGGAACTTGTTTGTCCTCAACTTGGTGGACATTTCACTCCAACATGGTAGAGCAACAGCTTAGACTTCGAGGGCATCAATGGCTGTTTCAAGGCAACATGTCAAGAAGCGCCTCACCTCAGTAAGGGGCAATTTGGAGTCCAGTAATATGAACCGTCCAAGGAGCCTACAATACCTGAAGTCCAACATTCAGGTAGAAATGGCCAACGCACCTGCTGCTGTGCTAGTAAGGTTTATGAGAAATGCCAGGAATAGGATTATTCATTTTGTGGGCAATGGGAAACATCACCTATTTATGTAATTTTCAGAACTATGTAAAAGAAAACTTTAGACATGTACCTACACTATTACAAAGGAAAGAAATCTTATTCATGAAATGGGTTTTATTGTGTCTTGAAGTCAGAAGGGTACGATGCCACACCCTCTACGACATTGTGCCAAATTTTCAGCCCTTCACTGAGCCCAAGAAGCTTTCTATTGACAAACGTTGTCAGTTGCTTACACAGTATTTCGGCCATCAAACCCATGTTGCAGCAACGTGGCTGCAGTTGAAATAGGACCACAACTGCTACGGGCAGTCGTATGCTGCCCGTATCGCTTATCTGCGAGGCCTCTCGCACGAGTGTCAGTTTGAGTGTCCCCAAGTGCTACCTCTAACACAGACTCGTTAATTCGCGGCATAATTGTTCAGTTAGCTCGTGATTCTGAGGATCAGACTAGGGCATTGACCTTATCTAACCCTCCTTTAGCTGACATACCATAAATTGCAGAATCACATGAGTTTTTGGCGAGAGGTTGGGATATCCTTCCTGACAATTGTCAGGTGGCAGAATTAGGTGTGCATGGTCAACAGCTCCAGGAGCCCTGTCAGGTACCCTAGATGGTCTCGCCTCCTGCTGTGTCGTCGTGAGTTACCACCACTGATGCCGAGGCAACAGCCCCAGTCTGTCTTTGCCTGTGCTGACGTCGCGTTTTGTGTAGCTCTGGGCATCATAATTTTTGCCTGCAGTGAAAATTGGATCCTCGGCGTCATTAATTTACCACACATATGGCAAGCCAGTGGTCTTGCCCTGATTGCCATTTGTTGCATGTGTGACGAGACTACCGACAAGTTGAGGGTTTTTCGGGGTATGCCATCTGATAAAAACTGTTGGAATTGTGTGAACAATATATTTCGTGTGTGACGGAGCAAAGTGCACTGTGTAAAATAGACCTCTTTGGCATTGCCTAACACTCTTTGTGTGCGCTGATTATTGTGTTGTGTTCGCTGGAATCTTGTTTTGTTCTTGAATGTGCAAATATAGTTATTAGTAAGATGTCCCTTTTTCTCCTTAATACTTATTCAGCTGCGCAAATTCCAATAGGTTATGGGCCCAGCGTGCATTTGGAATGAGTATATCAACAAAATAGTAAGGAGAAAGTATTGGAAAAGTTCCAATTTATGTGAAGTGCGAGTGATCCTTACAAGACGATCGCAATTTTTTTCCGCATTATTTTTCGGTGTTGTTTACGGCAGTAAAAAGCAAGTTACCGTTAAGAATGAGTGCAGCACAAATTCCACAGATTGAAAGACTTATAGGTCGCGAAAACTATGCAACCTGGAAGTTCGCAGTAGAAGCGTATTTACGTTTAGACGACCTATGGGACGTGGTACATGGGACAATGAAATCCACAGATCAGAATTATTCAAGTAAGGATAGGAAAGCAAAATCAAAATTGATATTACTGATTGATTCGGTGAATCGTGTTCACGTTGAAAAAGCTGCTACAGGGAAAGAAGTCTGGGACAATTTACGAAGTGCATTCGAGGATGATGGTCTTACGAGAAAAGTAGGATTATTATGCGAGTTAATTACCACTCGTCTGGACAAATGTAAGAGTGTAGACGAATACGTTAACAAAATATTAACCACGTCGAACCGACTGAGAAACATCGGATTCGAGATCGCTGAAGAATGGATAGGAACATTGCTTTTGGCAGGACTGCCCGAAAGGTATGCACCTATGATTATGGGACTTGAAAGCTCAGGTATACCAATCACAGGCGACAGTGTTAAGGTGAAAATCCTGCAGGACATAAAGAGTGCTCCAAGCTGTTGTACACTGGAGAAAGAAGGTGTGTCTGCTCTCTACTCAAAAAACAAAAAGAAGAAACCAGTGAGGTGCTATAAATGTCAGAAGATGGGACATATTGCGTCTCAGTGCAAAGAAAAAGTAAGCCCAGGATCAGACACTCAGCGAAGGAGGTATGTTACTGATAGCCCAGAGAGAAGGACCAATAACAAAGGTAAAACACTCTCATGTTTTTATTCTTTTGATGGGATGAGGAACCGTGATATGGAATGGATTTTAGACTCAGATGCATCTGTGCATATTGTTAAAGATAAATAACTTCTTTATGACATCAAAGATAAGACTCATATGGGGATATCTACTGTTGATGGCAACAAACTCCAGTGTCACCTGGCTGGGAAACTAGATCTACATGTAAGTGTAAATGGTGAATCAGATATGGTTACAGCACACAATATTCATTATGTGATAAATGTGGCAGTCAACCTGCTGTCTGTAGGGGAAATTGTCAAGAAAGGAAATACAGTCACCTTTGACATGCAGGGTGCAAGAGTAATCAGTGAATGTGGTGAAGTTATAGCTACAGCAAGTAACGAAAGGGGTATTTTAAAGTTGGATATCATTGACAGTAAACATAAAAATGTTAGTGATTCAGTATATTCAGCAGAAGGTTTTTCATGGCACCGGAGGCTTGGACATCTAAATAGAAAGAGTATGTCTATAATAAAGGATATGGTAAAGGGAATACAGAATTTTAGTGTGTCCAAGGATCCTTGTGAGACATGTATAAAGGGAAAACAAGCAAGGTTACCCTTCAAGACTAGTAAGAGCAAACCCACAGAAGTCTTACAGTTAATCCACACAGATGTATGTGGTCCGATGGAGTGTGAATCCATAGGTGGGAGTAATTATTTTCTTACGTTTATTGATGATTACTCACGATATACTCATGTTTATTTTCTTAGTTCTAAAGACCAAGTGAGTGATATCTTTGAGGAATATTGCAATATGGTTGAAAGATGGACAGGAAAGAAGATCAAGATCATCAGGTCTGATAATGGGAGAGAATATATTAACCAGAAATTGAAGAAACTTCTGGCAGAAAAGGGAATCAGGCATCAAACTACCATAAGGTACAGCCCATCTCAAAATGGGGTTGCTGAGAGGGCTAATAGGACCATTGTTGAGAAAGCAAGGAGCATGATGACTGACGCTGAATTATCCAAAGATTTTTGGGCAGAGGCAGTGTCAACAGCTGTATATTTGAACAATAGATCACCTACGAAAGCATTAAAGAGTAGAACCCCTTATGAAATATGGGTAGGAAAGAAACCTGATCTAAGCAATATATAAGGATTTTTGGGTGTGATGCAATGGCACATATTCCAAAACAGCTAAGAGGAAAGTGGGATCCAAAAGCTAAAAAGTATATTTTTTTAGGCTATTGTGAAAATTCAAAGGGCTACCAATTAATGGATCCATTGACTAAAAACATTGTCACAAGTAGAGATGTAATATTCTTTGAAAATAGAAAGGACTCAGAAGAGAGCAAAACCACTAAGTCAACTGCACCTAGTTCAGAAGGTGAAACCTTGTGTGAGGAAATAGGAAGTGAAGAAGAGGAAGACGACAGCCAAGGACAAATGGAAGCAATTTATGATGACAATGAGTTAGAGGATGAAAAACATGAAGAAACCAATGTAAGGCGTTCTTCTCGTGTACCAAAACCGAAGGAATATCCGGATTTTGAGATGTATACAGCACAGTCCTTTAATGATGAGCCAAGAACAGCAGAAGAAGCAATGAGTGGCCCAAACTCTCAAGAATGGAAAGAAGCGATAAAGAGAGAATTAGAATCTTTATATCAAAACGAAACCTTTGAATGGGTAGATATGCCAGGAGATAAGAAACCACTGCAGGCAAGATGTGTATTCAATTTGAAGAACCCTGAAAGCTCATCACCAAAATACAAAGCAAAACTTGTGGTAAAAGGATATACACAAAAACAAGGGGTAGATTACGAAGAAACTTTTTCACCTGTAGTCAAGTATGCATCATTGAGATATCTTTTAGCCTTGGCAGTAAAACGAAATTTATTAATTCATCATATGGATGTTAAAACGGCATATTTAAATGGGAAATTGGAGGAGGAGATATATGTCATTCCACCAAGGGAAGCCATAAAAACCAGGTGAGAAAGTAAAAAGATTTGGCGTTTGAGAAAAAGTATTTATGTACTTAAACAAAGTGGACGTTGCTGGAATCGATGTCTACATGAAACTCTAATAAATATGAATATGAAGCAATCCAAGGCAGATCCCAGCATTTACTATAAAGGGAGTAAAGGAAGAAAAGAAGAAATAATAATAATGGCGGTATGGGTGGACGATTTCTTTATCCTGACTGAAAGTGAAGGCCAAATGAGAATTTTCAAGAAACAGCTGCAAACCAAGTTTAAGGTGCATGATTTGGGAGAAGTTAAACGTTACTTAGGTATGCAAATTACTAAGGATGAAGAAAGACAAGAATTGAGCATAAGTCAATCATCATACACGGAAAAAATATTAAAGAAATTTGGCATGAGTGATTGCAAACCCATAAGTACTCCAATGGAAGTAGGAGTGAAGTTACGTGTAAATGAGACTGATGTGAAATGTGACAAGAATGTTCCTTATTTAGACGCAGTAGGGAGTCTGTTATATTTGTCTCAAACATCACGACCCGACATTGCTTTTGCCACCAATGCAGTGAGCAGATATTGCAGAGACCCAAAGGAAAAGCACTGGAAAGCTGTAAAGAGGATATTCCGATACCTAAGAGGAACCTCAAGCTATGAGCTAAAATACCATAGAGATGGTAACGCAAAACTAGAGGGATATAGCGATGCGGACTGGGGGAGTGAATTGGGAGACAGATACTCCACCACTGGCTGCTGTTTTAAATTAATGGGGGGCCTCACATCATGGTCCTGTCAAAAGCAAAAAACTGTTGCATTGAGCACCGTAGAGGCCGAGTATATGGCACTATCCTACACCACACAGGAAGCATTATGGCTACAAACATTAACAAGTGAAATAGAACCCAATTTAATTGAGGAACCTACAACCATCTTCTGTGACAATAAAGGAGCCATAAACCTAGCTAAAAATGATGTTACTAGTGCTAGAACAAAGCATATTGATATACAGCACCATTTCATTCGGGACCACGTAGAACGACAGAACATTGCCGTGGACTATCTGCATACAGAAGACATGTTAGCTGACCTTCTGACCAAACCCTTGGAAAGGGAGAAGTTTGAGAAGATTGTGGGACTATTTGGTTTATCTTGTGGAAGCAACACACAAAATATAAGTTCAAGAAGGGGTGTTGGAATTGTGTGAACAATATATTTCGTGTGTGACGGAGCAAAGTGCACTGTGTAAAATAGACCTCTTTGGCATTCCCTAACACTCTTTGTGTGCGCTGATTATTGTGTTGTGTTCGCTGGAATCTTGTTTTGTTCTTGAATGTGCAAATATAGTTATTAGTAAGATGTCCCTTTTTCTCCTTAATACTTATTCAGCTGCGCAAATTTCAATAGAAACTTTGCCAACTGTCGGTGACGTTTGGCGAGCTGCGAGTCTATCTTCAGGGCCCCTGGTGTACACCTCGAAAAATGATGTCACTTTTGATCCCTCGATGGCATATGAAACCTGATGGATGACAGATATAATCGTTTCAACGTCATGTGCCAACAGATAGCGTAGTAGCATAGCTACCAGAATACCACCTTCGTCTATCCTTTAATAGAGTGTTCACAGCCAGAGGCCTCAGAGTGGTGCAGACTTGTGAAGCAAGACTTGAATGACATTAGCCAATCATAGACAGTTTTTGCTGGGACAAATTTAAGGATGTAGAGGCTTATCTCATGTGAAAATTACCGAACTATCAGTTTAATAAGTCATGGCTGCAAAATACTAATGCAAATTCTTTGCAGACGAATGGAAAAACTAGTAGAAACCGACCTCGGGGAAGATCAGTTTGGATTCCGTAGAAATATTGGAACACATGAGGCAATACTGACCCTACGACTTATCTTGGATGCTAGATTAAGGAAAGGCAAACCAACGTTTCTAGCATTTGTAGACTTAGAGAAAGCTTTTGACAATGTTGACTGGAATACTCACTTTCAGATTCTGAAGGTGGCATGGGTAAAATACAGGGGACGAAAGGCTATTTACAATTTGTACAGAAACCAAATGGCAGTTATAAGAGTTGGGGGATATGAAAGTGAAGCAGTGGTTGGGAAGGGACTGAGACGGGGTTGTAGCCTCTCCCCGATGTTATTCAATCTGTATATTGAGCAAGCAGTGAAGGAAACAATAGAAGAATTCAGAGTAGGTATTAAAATCCATGGAGAAGAAATAAAAACCTTGAGGTTCGCCGATGACATTGTAATTCTGTCAGAGACAGCAAAGGACTTGGAAGAGCAGTTGAACGGAATGGATAGCGTCTTGAAAGAGGGATATAAGATGAACGTCAACAAAAGCAAAACGAGGATAATGGAATATAGTTGAATTAAGTTAGGAGATGCTGAGGGTATTAGATTAGGAAATGAAACACTTAAAGTAGTAAAGGAGTTTTGCTATTTGGGGAGCAAAATAACTGATGATGGTCGAAGTAGAGAGGTTATAAAATGTACACTGGCAAAGGAGAGGAAATTGTTTCTGAAGAAGAGAAATTTGTTAACATTGAGTATAGATTTAAGTGTCAGGATGTCTTTTCTGAGGGTATTTGTATGGAGTGTAGTCATGTATGGAAGTGAAACATGGACGATAAATAGTTTGGACAAGTAGAGAATAGAGGCTTTCGAAATGTGGTGTTACAGAAGATTGCTGAAGATTAGATGGGTATATCATATAACTAACAAGGAGGTATTGAATAGGATTGGGGAGAAGAGAAGTTTGTGACACAACTTGACTAGAAGAAGGGATCGATTGGTAGGACATGTTCTGAGGCATCAAGGGATCACTAATATAGCATTGGAGGGCAGCGTGGAGGGTAAAAATCGTAGAGGGAGAGCAAGAGATGTATACACCATCAGATTCAGAAGGATGTAGGTTGTGGTAGGTACTGGGAGATGAAGAAACTTGCACAGGATAGAGTAGCATGGTGAGCTGCATCAAACCAGTCTCAGGACTGAAGACCACAACAACAAAAACAGTTCACCGCTTTACTCACGTCTAAAATTACTTTGTTGTGTTATAACCGACACTGCGCTTTCTGTTGCGGTGTACACATTGTTGCGTGGTTGCTCTGCACTGCACCCACACCTGGACTGAACAGAAGAAAAAAACAGCACTGGTGCCATCTCAAGGTCAAGCAGACCTGCCAACGGCAGGGGAGCCAAACTTGGAAAGTTGATGAACCAAACGCCAGAAACTGGAATAGTGTATGTCACTTTGTACAGGTTCTAGGACACATTAACACTAGGGAATCATTTTCAAACACATTGTGAATTTAACACTTCTGTAAAATGGTCTACATTACTGTGAAGTCTGAAGCAACTTTAGCCCGTGTCAAAGTGACACCAAAATGGAGATGAAGTGGTTTTAGAATCTGCTAGTTATTTTGCAAGTTCTTTTGATGTGCAACATGGTGTCCAGTATCACAAAATATTGAAAGACAAAATTAACTGTTGGGCAGTAAGCTACAGCTTTATACTACAAACAAGAATATTGTAGAATATGGATTGAGTTGAGTGATGAGTAGGCTGAACTAAATTATATGGGAAAGACTAAGTCCTACTGCAAATTGATACAACAAAGAGATAAAATATTTATCGTCAGGAGGACTTCTTGTAAATTATCAGTTGAACAAGGGTAACAAAATGTTGCTATTTTCAAATATCCACACTTGAGTAGTTTGTGTACGAAGCTCATGTTCATAATTTACAGCATCCGTAACATATGACCTAGTCTCTTTGCAAATAGTTCTCGTAGTGCAAGGTGTAACTTGAAAATTAATTGCTCAGATGAAGAAATATGCTACACTTGTATATTTTCTGACTGAAGTTCATTAGTCCCTGTCCTTACCCTTGAAAATTATTTGTTTCTTATGCTCCTGAATGCCTAATCTAGTGACATTCATTGAATTTACTTTGTCCCAGCATCATATTGCCATTTTTTCATGCAGAAATGACTGTGTGGGTCAAAGCAGCCCTGTGTGCAAGTTACACTGACCCACTTTTTTTTATGCTACCAGGACAACAGATGTGATGCTTTTTGTTTAATAACTTACTTAACGGTACACGTCTTCGCCATTACTACAAAAATGTATTTGGAATTTTTTCTCGGTCACTATCCTATGTTTTTTTCTGCATAGCAAAAGAGAGGCAAAAATTGGACTAAATTAATCACAGTTTCAGGTGCATTACATTACGTGTTGGGTAATGCACGTGACAGTTTCTTCCCCATCACATACTATATACGTAAATGCTTGGAAGTAAGCTGATTTTTTTTTTAAAGAAATAAACCGAAATTTCATGTATAACAGCAGTCTATATACATATGTGCAGTACTGAAGAAACAGACATAAAATACCGATAAATTTAAAAATATCGTCTGTAAACCAACTATTTACATTAGACTAGCAAGTTTCTTATATTTTTAAATTGTCTTGTTTCAGTTAATTGTTTCCCAATTGTCCACTAAAACAAAAGAAAAAAAAGTATGCTTCAGGAAGTGCCCACTACAAACTGAACAAGAATTTGGTTTGTTCTCTCTCTTCTATGAAATCTCCTGCTTTCACCTCGAATTTACAAAGATGCATAACCCGTGGTACCTGTACCAAGCAACAGCAACATATACGATCAATGTGGCTGCAAATATTATGTGATTCGTTTTCATCCAATCACTAATTACGAGCAGCGGCAAGAGACGGTGTACTATGATTGCCACCTTTTCCAAGGCATCGCGTCGAGCTGACATCTGTCGGCCATAACATGAAACCCTGCAGCACCCATTAGCCTTTTATTTCACTTCACATTAAGGAGTCTAGCAAGAAAATGTTGGAAGGAATAAACATATTTCTGGCTGTATTAGTTAATTATTTTTAGTTCGTTAGTAAAATAGCTTTAAGTAGTCACATGTTCTTACTATTTATGACGAAAATACTTCGTACACTGTTACAATCTTGGTAATACGGTCTTTATATGAGCGAGCTATGTTAAATGTGCTCTCAAATTCAAATACACACCTTTTGTATGTAATTTTCGGATGGTTCGGATTTTTGTAGTCCGGACCGGTCAAGGAGAAATCTCTCAAAGTATATAACATTAATACGATATTCAGAACATAAGTCAAGTTTACGTCCATCAATAGAATACGAGGGCTTATTATTGCAGAAATAAAAAATTATATACAATGATTTGAAAACATTACTAGCAACAAAAAACAAAAAAATATTTTGATGTTAACTGTCAATAAGGACAATTTTTCATTAAGCATTTTATTTAGTTTAATATGTTCCTTTAGGGAAATGGCAGAGCAAACATACACACTATTTACACGGGGACCCAATAAGTGTATATCGCAAACGATTACCACAATACCGTTTTTGGTTGGTTATTGTAAACAGTTCAAAATCGATTCTGGAAATCCGCTTCTAGTTGCCGGTTTTGCAATTCAGCAATATATTTTCGCTTCCGTGTTAATTCAACCGGTTTTCAAAAGTGCTGGGCTGTCAGGTTTTGTCTTGTTTTTAAAAATTTTCAGCTATTATGGACGGACTGGCTTTTCGTACGGTGAAGTATAAGTGGAAATATTAGACTGATGCGGTTTACACCTAGGCTGATTAAAGACAAATGGCGATTGTTCTGACTAACACACAAACTATAACCGTTGTTTTCTGGGTGCCAAATTTAACTGGGCTAGCAAATCCGCTTGATATCGTAACATGTAAACACGAAAGCGAAAAACGGTTTCCGCAATTCGGTTTTCTTATTTCCGAACATACATGAGAAAGTGGTATCAAACACTTCAGTGTGTATCGCCTCAAATGAAGCATGCGATTTGAGCATACGCATATCCGTTTAGCACTACCATCGCCCACTATTAGCGGGCGAAGGCACTACCTGCTTGTCGAACTGGCCGCCAGCGATTCAGTTGTAGAAAACACTTGCCACGGCTTCGAAATGCTTGAAACAATCAATGGCATCGATTTTCTCATGAAAAACTTCACTGGTATCGTTCATATTGCAATTACCAACACGAAAAAATGAAATAAAAAATTTACGTCCGTGAAATAAATCTTTCGCAATGAAAAATTTTAGGGGTATGCATCACCCAGAGTTTCTCCAGAAAAACAGCACTGCTTGTATGAAATTATACAGGGAACCCCTTTCATTATTCTAACAGCCCTTTTTTGAAGTTTGAAAGCTTGTTTTTCCATATCTGTATTTCCCTAGTCGATCACACCACATCTAAGCAAACTGTTCATATAAGCATAATGGGCACGTAGCAGTGATTCAGTGCTGCAACATTCCCAAAGAATTCTTAGCACGTAGCAGCATTTACTTAGTTTTTTTTTCTCAAAACTTCTAGATGCTTTTCCCATTACAAGAGCTCATCCACCCATATACCTAGGAATTTTCTGTGTGGAGCTTATGCAGTAACATAGTTCCCTAACTCGGCTTTTACTCTTCTTCTAGCTTTACTTTTAAATTTACCGAAATTCATCAACACCATTTTATCCTTATTTATGATCAAAGCATTATTGCTTAACCATTTTCCTCTCTCATTTATTGTCCTAGAGACACTCTGCTGTTGATTATTCTCAGTGTATCCTTTAATGAAAATGCTAGTGTCAACAGCGAACATCACCGTTTCTGCAAGTGTCAGATTGTTGGGCAAATTCTTCATATACACCAAGAACATCAGAGGCCCTAACATGGAAGTCTGGGGCACTCCATAGCTAGATTTGTTTTAAATCTGAAAGATACTCTTTGCCTTCATGACATGTTTGTGCTTTCTGTTGTCTGTAAGAAAGATAAGACGTGAACCATTTGAAGGCTTGTCCCTAGATCCCATAAAATTCGAGTTTCATAAGCAACAAACACTTTAGATAAATCTAAGAATATCCTGCAGCTTAATTCGTTCTTGTCCAAGGCATTTAGGACCATTTTAATGAATTGCAAGACTTGCACTTCTGTGGATCTGTTCTTTCTAAACCCATTTTGAGCAATAGTCAGTACTTTATTTTTATTCAGGAAGTCAGCTAGCTTTTCATACATTACTCTTTCAATTACTTTAGAAAAACTTGACAATAATGACACTGGCCTATAATCATTTATATCAGTTGTACTATTCTTTTTGTGAAGTGACTTTATTATGGAGAGTTTTAGTTTTGATGGGAACACTCCTGTCCTGAAAGAAGTATTAATAATGTCAGTTAGGTGAGTATGTATACCAGTAGAACTACACTCATGCTCATAAATTAAGGATAATTGCAGAATGTGGTGCCACACAACGTGGCACTACACAAACCGGGCACTAATAGTGTAGGCACGTAGGGAACACACACGACGCAGATCTGTGAGTTGACGGTATTGGTGATAAGTTGAGAAAACAGTTCCAAAACATGTGTGCTAAAAAACGCCACTGTTTCCTGTGCATGTACAGCGACATCAATCTGGGATATGACCACCATGCACACGTACACAGACCGCACAACGGGTTGGCATAGTCTGGATCAAGTGGTCGAGCAGCTGCTGGGGTATAGCTTCCCATTCTTGCAGCTCTTTCTGTCTGAGCTCCTGAAGTATCGTAGGGGTTTGAAGATGTGCAGCGATATGTTGAACGAGAGCATCCCAGACGTGCTCAATGGGGTTTAGGTCTGGAGAACAGGCAGGCCACTCCATTCACCTGATATCTTCTGTTGTATGATACTCATCCACAATGGCAGCTCCGTGGGGCCGTGTGTTATCATCCATCAGGAGGAAGGTGGGACCCACTGCACCCCTGAAAAGGCGGACATGCTGGTGCAAAATGATGTCCTGATACACCTCACCTGTTACAGTTCCTCTGTCAAAGAGTGTTCGTGCACCAATCATAATCCCACCCCACACCATCAAACCACGACCTCCAAACAGGTCCCTTTCAAGGATATTAAGGGTGTGGTATCTTGTTCCCAGTTCATGCCAGATGAAACCCTGGCGCGAATCACTGTTCAGACTATACCTGGACTCGTCCATGAACATAACCTGGGACCACTGTTCCAATGAGTATGTACTCTGTTCTTGACACCAGGCATTACGGGCTCCTTGTGACCAGGGGTCAGTGGAATGCACCTTGCAGGTCTCCAGGCGAATAAACCTTGTCTGTTCAGTCATCTGTAGACTGTGTGTCTGGAGACAACTGTTCCAGTGGCTGGGGTAAGGTCCCGAGCGAGGCTACCTTTAGTACTCTGTGGCCGTCTGCGGTCACTGTTGATGAGACATCGGTCTTCTTGTGGTGTTGTACACTGTGGACGTCCCGTACTGTAGCGCCTGGACACGTTTCCTGTCTGCTGGAATCGTTGCCATAATCTTGAGATCACCCTTTGTGGCACACAGAGGGCCCGTGCTACGACCTGCTGTGTTTGACCAGCCTCCAGTCGCCCTAGTATTCTACCCCTCATAACGTCATCAATATGTGTTCTTTGAGCCACTTTCAACACACAGTCACCATTAGCACGTCTGAAAATGTGCGCACACTTACTCGCTGAACTGTACTCTGACATGCACCAACATGCCTCTGCATATTTGGACTGTTGTCAGCACTGTACACCTGTACCATTACCACAAGACATTTTATTTATAAGTTTATTAATAGCATTTCTAACTTCACATTCTGTTATTGGGTACAGAAACATTGTTTTTTCACAAGCTGGTACTTATATGTTTTTATTGTTTGCATTGTTTGCATCCATATACGGAGACAGACCTACTTGTAGAAAGAAGAATAGCAACAGTTGAGTGTATGTCATTACCAGAAACAGCACAACAACAACATCTCCATTATCAGCTGCAGATCAACAACAACAACCAGTAGCAGCAGATAATCTGTCAGCTGTAGCAGCAGCAGCAGACACACCACCATCGTCAACAACAGCATCCAGTCCAGCAGAAACAATCAGCAGACTGCCAATCAGAAGACTGACGAGACCATCACACTTGAAGATTTTTTTTCTACCAAGCAGACTGAAGGGGACACTAGGGTGAGCTGTGCACCAAATCTAAGTGGCTCGAATTTGCTGTATCGAATGTACAGGGACTAGGCAACGAAATGTGTGAGCTGGAAGTAATTTTTCTGTGCTGTGTATCAATGAACACTGGCTTCGGGTCACTCAGAATTGTGCAGCAAATATACCAGACTTTGGCTTAATAAGTAGCTTTTGCAGGGAAACTCATAAATGTGGAGGTGTATGCATCTATGTTAGAAGTAATGTTAAATATAAAGAGGCAAAACTTAGCAAGGTGAAGTGTGCGGAAAAAGATTTTGAATGTTGTAATTGTGAACTTACTGATTGTCAGACTATCGTTGCTTGCATCTATAGATCCCCATCAGGTGACTTTACCCAATTCTTATATTATATAGATGATACTGTAATTCAATTGAGAGGCAGGTCAAAATACATAGTAGTTATGGTGAATTTAAAATTAATTTTAACAAAAGTAATAAGAACAAGGCCCCATTATTAAACCTGTTTAACTCATACAAAATGCAACCTTGGTGCATGAAATTACCAGATATGGGGATGGGTCTGAAACAACACTTGATCACATATTTACCAACAAACAAAGCATTGAGTACAATATTGAAGTAACAGACACAAGCTTTTGTGACCGTATGGCTTTAAAAATGATAATAAGGAATGAGAACAATAAGAAATGCAGTCACTGAAAAATATGTACAACGAAGACTTATTAATGCAAACAACATAAGGGTTTTCAATTGTTTGTTGTTGTTGTGGTCTTCAGTCCTGAGACTGGTTTGATGCAGCTCTCCGTGTTACTCTATCCTGTGCAAGACTCTTCATCTCCCAGTACCTACTGCAACCTACATCTTTCTGAATCTGCTTAGTGTATTCATCTCTTGGTCTCCCTCTACGATTTTTACCCTCCACACTGCCCTCCAATGCTAAATTTGTGATCCCCTGATGCCTCAGAACATGTCCTACCAACCGGTCCCTTCTTCTTGTCAAGTTGTGCCACAAACTCCTCTTCTCCCCAATTCTATTCAATACCTCCTCATTAGTTATGTGATCTACCCATCTAATCTTCAGCATTCTTCTGCAGCACCACATTTCAAAAGCTTCTATTCTCTTCTTGTCCAAACTATTTATAGTCCACATTTCACTTCCATACAAATACTTTCAGAAACTACTTCCTGACACTTAAATCGATACTCAATATTAACAAATTTCTTTTCTTCAGAAATGCTTTCTATGTCATTGCCAGTCTACATTTTATATCCTCTCTACTTCGACCATCATCAGTTATTTTGCTCCCCAAATAGCAAAACTCCTTTACAACTTCAAGTTCAAGGATTCTCTCAGTAGGTGGGACTATACCAGGCATGGCCTACATCTCAATAGGAAAGGGAAGGGGAAACTGGCTGGGGTAATAGCAGGAAACTTAAGGGGGGGGGGGGGGGGGAGGCACTGCCATGAATGGTAAAATACCAGTGGTTACAGGTGTTGGAGCAGCACCCTTTTTAGGATAGGTAAGACAGAAGTCAAGTCCTACGAGAGGTCAGGATTGAAACAAATCTTCAGTTTAGGAAAGAAATTAAACAGCACAATTCTAGCACATTGGATCACCAATCACAGCTGTCAGTTATAAATTTTCACCAATCACCAGAAATTTTATCTCCACCAAGTTGTATTTATTTCCTAAGTAATTGCATTGATGAATTAAAGTCACCCAACCCAGTTGACATAATCTGCCTCTCAGAACACCATGTGACCACTGGTTAGCAACTAGGCCTAAGCACAATGAGAAACTCAGACAGGAGAGTACTGCAAATGTTAGAATAAGGAAAGGTTCTCATAAAAGTATAATTAAAAATAATGTAAGTATATTTCATCAAAATATTGGGAGTTTAAAGAATAAAATAGATGAGCTTTTGGTTTGTTTAGAAGATTTAGAAGCTGAGGATGAAACAGATATACTATGCCTGTCTGAGCATCAAATTGTTACTGATATGGATAAGGTAAATGTAAGTGGATATAAGCTCTCTGCACATGTAATGAGAGAAAATATGGAGAAAGGAGGAGTTGCCATATATGTCAAAAGTTATCATTGTGCAAAAAGTATAGAAACAAAAAAGTTTTGTGTAGAGAAACATATAGAAGCATGTGCCTGTGAGCTTAAATTAAATAAAGGCACATTTATAATTGTAACTGTATATAGGTCCCCATCAGGAAATTTTCAACTATTTCTGAAAAATTTGGACTCCTTGTTGTGCTATCTGTCAGACAGGGGGAAGCAAATTATTATTTGTGGGGACTTCAATGTAGATTCTCTGAAAGAGAGTAATAGGAAAAATGACCTTGAAGTATTACTCGGTTCTATCAATTTGACACCCGTTATTGATTTTCCTACTTGGGTGGTAAAGGATAGCAGCTCACTGATAGATAACTTCTTTATAGACCAAGATAAGTTTAACCAGATAAATGCTCAGCCTGTTGAGAATGGTCTTTCTGATCATGGTGCACAGCTAGTTACAATATATGACATAGCTACATTCAGCAATACTAAACAGTCCTCCAAAGTAGTACGTTCAGTCAACGATTTAACAATTGCAAATTTCAGGGAAAGCCTACAGCAGTTAGACTGGGATGAGGTGTACCGTGAACCTGATGCCAATTTAAAATATAATTTATTTCAAGACATTTTTGTAAATGCATTTGAAAACTGCTTCCCCAAGAAAATAGTTAAATATACTCGTAAGGAACCTTGTAACAAACCATGGCTTACTAAGGGTATAAAAATATCTTTTAACCAGAAAAGGGAAATGTATCTGACAGCAAGAAAGAGTAGTGACCCAGAAACTATCAAACATTATAAAAACTATTGTGTTATATTAAGAAAAGTTATTAAAAAATTCAGAAGTATGTGTATCATGTCTGAAATCAGCAACTCTGATAATAAAATTAAAACAATTTGGAATATTATTAAAAGAGAAACAGGTCAACCAAGAGCACAGGAAGACAGTATTACCATCAAATTGAATGAAAACTTTACGAACAAAAAGTCAGAAGTTGAAAAAATTTTTAATAATCATTTTTTTAATGTTGTGGATATAGTAGGATCCAGGTGTTCATTAGAAGATGCTAGGCTGTTAGTGGAAGAGGCCATACCTATGCAATTTGATACAATTGAAATCTCACTCACTTCTCCCTCTGAAATTAGAAAAATAATAAACTTGCTTAAAAGCAAAAACTCACATGGAATTGATGGCATTTCCAGCAAAATACTAAAAGCTTGTTCTCAACAGATAAGTAAGATTCTCAGCCACCTGTGTAATAGCTCTCTGGAACAGGGCATTTTCCCTGATAGACTGAAATATGCTATTGTAATACCTTTGCATAAAAAGGGTGATAGATCTGATGTCAACAATTACTTTTCAATCTCCCTTCTAACAGCTTTATCCCAAATTTTTGAGAAAGTAATGTATTCAAGAGTAGCTTCACGTATCTGTAACAATGAAGTACTAACAAAATGTCAGTTAGGTTTCCAGAAAGGTTTTTCAACAGAAAATGCCATATATGCTTTCACCAATCAAATTTTGAATGATCTGAATAACTGAACACCACCCATTGGGATTTTTTGTGATCTCTCAAAGGCTTTTGATTGTGTAAATCATGAAATTCTGCTAGACAAGCTCAAGTATTGTGGCATGAGTGGGACAGTGCACAAATGATTTAATTCGTACCTAACTGGAAGAGTGCAGAAAGTTGAAATAAGTAGTTTTCATAAAATGCAAAGATCAGCACATTCCTCAAACTGGGGAACTATCAAGAATGGGGTTCCACAAGGGTCAGTCTTGGGTCCTTTGTTGTTCTTAATATATATTCATGAAGAGGCAAAGTTAGTTCTCTTTGCTGATGATACAAGTATAGTAATCACACCTGACAAACAAGAATTAACTGATTAAATTGTCAATACTGTCTTTCAGAAAATTACCAAGTGGTTCCTTGTAAACGGACTCTCACTGAATTTTGATAAGACACAGTACATACAGTTCCGTACAGTGAATGGTATGATGCCATTAATAAATATAGACCTTAATCAGAAGCATATAGCTAAGGTAGAATATTCAAAATTTTTAGGTGTGTCCATTGATGAGAGATTAAATTGGAAGAAACACATTGATGATCTGCTGAAACGTTTGAGTTCAGCTACTTATGCAATAAGGGTCATTGCAAATTTTGGTGATAAACATCTTAGTAAATTAGCTTACTACACCTATTTTCACTCATTGCTTTCATATGGCATCGTATTTTGGGGTAATTCATCACTGAGGAATAAAGTATTTATTGCACAAAAGCGTGTAATCAGAATAATAGCTGGAGTCCACCCAAGATCATCCTGCAGACATTTATTTAAGGATCTAGGGACATTCACAGTAGCTTCTCAGTATATATACTCTCTTATGAAATTTGTTATTAACAACCAAACCCAATTCAAAAGTAATAGCAGTGTGCATAACTACAATACTAGGAGAAAGGATGATCTTCACTATTCAAGATTACATTTAACTTTGGCACAGAAAGGGGTGAATTATACTGACACTAAAGTCTTTGGTCACTTACCAAATAGTATCAAAAGTCTGACAGATAACCAACAAGTATTTAAGAAGAAATTAAAAGAATTTCTGAATGACAACTCCTTCTACTCCATAGAGGAATTTTTAGATATAAATTGAGAAAATTAAAAAATAAAATATAAAAAAAACACAAAAAATGAAAAAGTTGTTATATTAACTTAAGTATGTTGTTAAATTAACTTAATTATGTCATGTATTGGAAAATTTGACTCGTTCCACATCATTACGAAATATCGTATTCATGATCCATGGAACTAGTATTAATGTAATGTAATCTAATCTAATCTAAGTGTCTCATTTCCTAATCTAATTCCCTCAGAATCACCCGACTTAATTCTCTACATTCCATTATCCTCGTTTTGCTTTTGTTGATATTCATCTTATATCCAACTTTCAAGACACTGACCATTCCCTTCAACTGCTCTTCCAAGTCCTTTGCTGTCTCTGACAGAATTACAATGTCATCGGCGAACCTCAAAGCTTTTATTACCTACTCCAAATTTTTCTTTTGTTTCCTTTACTGCTTGCTCAATATACAGACTGAATAACATTGAGGGGAGGCTACAACCCTGTCTCACACCCTTCCCAACTACTGCTTCCCTTTCATGTCCCTCGACTCTTATAACTGCCATCTGGTTTCTGTACAAATTGTAAATAGCCTTTCGCTCCCTGTATTTTACCCCTGCCACCTTTAGAGTTTGAAAGAGAGTATTCCAGTCAACATTGTCAAAAGCTTTGTCCAAGTCTACAAATGCTAGAAGCGTAGGATTTGCATTTCCTTAATCTATATTCTAAGATACGTCATGGGGTCATTATTGCCTCACGTGTTCCAACATTTCTACGGAATCCAAACTGATCTTCCCCGAGGTCAGCTTCTACCAGTTTTTCCATTCGTCTGTAAAGAATCTGTGTTAGTATTTTGCAGCTGTGGCTTACTAAACTGATAGTTCAGTAATTTTCACTTCTGTCAACATCTGCTTTCTTTGGGATTGGAATTATTATATTGTTCTTGAAGTCTGAGGATATTTCGCCTGTCTCATAAATCTTGCTCACCAGATGGTAGAGTTTTGTCAGGACTGGATCTCCCAAGGCCATCAGCAGTTCTAATGGAATGTTGTCTACTCCCGGCACCTTGTTTCGACTCAGGTCTTTCAGTGCTCTGTCAAACTCTTCGTGCAGTATCGTATCTCCCATTTCATCTTCATCTACATCCTCTTCCATTTCGATAATATTGTCCTCAAGAACATCGCCCTTGTATAGACCCTCTATATACTCCTTCCACCTTTCTGCTTTCCCTTCTTTGCTTAGAACTGGGTTTCCATCTGAGCTCTTGATATTCATGATATTCTTGATATTCATCCTTACATTTGTCCTCTAGCCTACATCCCTGCTTAGCCATTTTTCACTTCCTTCAATCTCATTTTTGAGACGTTTGTATTTCTTTTTGCCTGCTTCATTTACTGCATTTTTATATTTTCTCCTTTCATCAATTAAATTCAATATTTCTTCTGTTACCCAAGGATTTCTACTAGCCCTCGTCTTTTTACCTACATGATCCTCTGCTGCCTTCACTACTTCATCCCTCAAAGCTACCCATTCTTCTTCTACTGTATTTCTTTCCCCAATTCTTGTCAATTGTTACCTTATGCTCTCCCTGAAACTCTGTACAACCTCTGGTTCTTTCAGTTTATCCAGGTCCCATCTCCTTAAATTCCCACTTTTTCTGCAGTTTCTTCAGTTTTAATCTACAGGTCATAACCAATAGATTGCGGTCAGTGTCTACATCTGCCCCTGGAAATGTCCCACAATTTAAAACCTGGTTCCTAAATCTCTGTCTTACCATTATATAATCTATCTGATACCTTTTAGTATCTCCAGGGTTCTTCCATGTATACAACCTTCTTTCATGATTCTTAAACCAAGTGTTAGCTATGATTAAGTTGTGCTCTGTGCTCTGTTTATTAATACACATATAATTCTTTTCGAATACTTGACAATCACTGCATTACCAGGTTTTCACTCTATCTGTTGCATTTACGCACGAGTTATGGAATTTCCTCTTACACTTTGCACAACTGACACCTTTTCTTGCTGTTTTGTTACAGGAACACAGTTTATTCCACATATCCTCACTTATTTCCTAAATAGTATTCAAATTTTCCGAACTGTTTGCGGCGAATGTGCACGAGTTAGTTACAAAACACAGTAAGTCCCTGTTCTTTCGACAGAGCTCCGTACTTTTAGTTGCACTCAAAGAACAATTACTAATCCACATGTGCACACCATTATATGTTTAGATTAAGTCAGTTTCTTCAGTGGATATTCACCTAAATACTGAGTAAAGAATTCAGTGCTAAGCTGTCTTCCACTAAATTTGCTGTGGAAGTACCCGACATGCAGCTGAGGCCAATTCAGCAGGTGTCTTGTAATATAGTAGCAAAATTTCCCGCCTACGAAAATAGTAATTTAACACTCACTCCAAAAAGTGTTAAAATTCTTCTTACACTTGCATAACTTTTAAATGTTTTGTAATTTCACAATTATGACCTGAAACCAATTTTTAACAAATAAAAAAAGCTACTGAATTGTATACTTCACTGCAGTGTAACTAAAGAAGCATTTTCCTTTTTTATTGTTTGTTGTAAAATGTTAGCTATTGACGCTGTGTGTTCTGTCATAGGATATTCCACAATTTAATTATTACATTAGTTTCACTGACCAAGTGCTGATGATGGTGTGAGGGAGATTTAAGGTGTTATAATTTTAAATTTCTACAATATTTATGGGTATCTTCATTTGTACAATTGAATGTGAAGAATTAGCATGAAAATTAAACCTGGAGACTACTAATTTTTGTTCAGATAGAGCTTTATATGAACATACAATCAAGATTTGATGATGCGGTCTGTGTTCATTTTCCATTAAAAAAAATTAAAAGTTAGTATTAATATAGAGCAAGACATTTAACTCATACTGCTGGTTCTGCTGTGGCCTCGTGGTAGTTGATGTGTTAAATGTTACAGATGTAAATTTTAATGTAACAGTCATAACACTTCCACTTAACCTACAGTGACTGACTGTACTTAAAATTGTTAAAATTATTGTGGAGTGTCACATTTATGAATAAATGAAGACCATTAAGAATACAGATTTAGTGGGAAACATTTAATTTCAGTGTAGAAAAATTTAGGTTTTCCCACGTTTGTGTGGAAGGTTCTTGCCAACTTTACTTGCATCATCCTTTTCTGGACATACAAATTTATTCTCTTGCCTGTCAAGCAATTTAACTAAAGTTTTTAGCATTGTTTTCTGTCCGCTTGTCCAACAAATAAGTGCAAACGTCCTCATTCAGAATGTAGTCTATAATAACCCACAGCTCATTAAATGATGAAAAGTTTTAATTGCCGCAAGAGGCAATGAAAGGATCTCCGAGTGTTTCTTGGTGAACATTCTGGTTTGCATTAGGTATGAACTGGAAGTATGTGCCATTCCAGACAACAATCTTACTTAAACTGTATATTTCCTGATGGTGTAGAGATTGTGCACTTGAGTGTTTGTTGAGATTTAGTATTGTCCAGTGCATCTCTACCTGGCCGGCATGGTGTTGTCACCTCCTCCACTCGAACTTCTGATACATTAAGTTTCACTTAGGGATTTTGTACACTGTAGAAAACATGTGTAGTCTGTAATGAGAATTTGTCTAGCTTTCAGATACTCCCAAACATGATACCTTGGTTCCACCAGAGAATATTTCCACCACTTTAGGATTTTTTTGTCATGAAGTATTTTTTTGTGATTGAAAGCATGAACATGTAGCTTCTCACTATCTGTGTAAAGAAACTTGGGAAGACATCTATGAATGTAAAAGTACAAATGATATGTTCAACAAATTCCTAAATAGTTTTAGCTATTATTTTGAACTTTGCTTTCCACTCCATAAAAAAGACAGTCACAAAAAAGTATCTGAAAATACAATGGGTCACAACAGGGATACAAATATCTGTGAAGAAAAAGAGATTACTCCATGAAATATCTAGACAGCATACCACATCCCCAGAATTTGATTCCTATTTTAAGAATTACATACAGATTTTAACTAAAGTCATAAAAGAAGCAAAAAATAGCAAACAGTTTCTTCATAGCAAAAGCACAAAATAAAATGAAAGCCATATGGGACATTGTAAGGCGTAAAACAGGAGTAAACCGGAGAGAATACCGTAATATCAAACTGAATGAAAACACTTCTGTAATATCTGATCCCCAGCAGATAGCAAATAATTTTAACTCATATCTCTCAGAGGCAGCTGAGATTCTGGTGAAGCAAAACTTTCAATATGCCGTCACTGCAAAACAGATTAAAACTATCCCTAGTAACAAGTCTCTCTTCCTGTACCCAACAAATGAACAGGAAGTGCTAAAAACAATAGGGGAGCTAGGATCAAAATTTTCCTCTGGTACTGACAACATACCAGACCATATCATTATAAAATGTGCACCCTTCGTAACTAGGGCGATGGCAGACATATGCAATAGTTCCCTTTCTCAGGGAATTTCCCAGAAAGGTTAAAAATAGCTAAAGTGAGGCCATTGTACAAAAAGTGTGAAAAAGCAGATATAACAAATAATAGGCCGGTCTGTTTTTTCTAAAATAGATTTCATTGAAAAAAATTTTTTTTTTGTCAGCTACACAGCACAGTTTCCGAAAATGTAAATCCACTGAGACAGCTGTTATCGATTTCTTAAATGAAGCTTTAAATGCATTAGATAAAAAAGAACACATAGCAGCAATATTCCTAGATCTTTCAAAAACATTTGACACCATTAACCATGGTCTATTGCTTAGAAAGCTAGAAAATGTTGGTGTCAGAGGCCCAGCCTGTGAGTGGGTAAAGTCATATCTACAAAACAGACACAAAATAGTTGAAGTCTTGTACAAAGAAGGAAAAAATTTAACTTCCTATCAATCAGAAAAACAGAGTGCGTGCCACAGGGTTCCATACTGGGACCAGTCTTGTTCTTGCTGTTTGTAAATCACCTAGAACCATCCATCCCTAACTATAAGTACATTAAATATGCCAATGATACAAATATACTTATCAAAGGAAAGACCCCAGAAGAGCTCCAAAATGAAATAAAAAAGAGCACTTCACAGGTATCAGAATGGTTCGCAGTAAACAACTTAATAATAAACACACATAAAACAAACACTGTGCATCTACACACAGTGCAGAATAAACAGCCTTTAACTGCAACCACAGAACTGTTAGGCAAAAGACTTGAAATTGTAAATAGGACCAAATTTTTTGGAGTTTGGATCCAAGATTACCTAGGATGGCAGAAACACACACAACACCTATGTAGTAAATTAAATATCATTTGTTATAGTATAAAAATTCTTGCTGGATGCATATCAATGCAAGCCATAAAAAATGTGTACTATGCCCAAGCAGAATCACTACTAAGATATGGTTTAATTTGCTGGGGAAATTCACCACCCAAACTGTTTTATTGCACAAACGAGTATTATAATAGCCTATGAAGGCTCAGCGCCTCGATCATGCAAACCCTCATTTAAAAAGCTTCATATTCTTCCATTACCATGACTATATATCTACATCTTCATCCATACTCCACAAGCCACCTGACAGTGTGTGGCGGCGGGTACCTTGAGTACCTCTATCGGTTCTCCCTTCTATTCCAGTCTCGTATTGTTCGTGGAAAGAAGGATTGTCGGTATGCCTCTGTGTGTGCTCTAATCTCTCTGATTTTATCCTCATGGTCTCTTTGCGAGTTATACATAGGAGGGAGCAATATACTCCTTGACTCTTTGGTGAAGGTATGTTCTCGAAACTTTGACAACCGTACCGAGCTACTGAGCGTCTCTCCTGCAGAGTCTTCCACTGGAGTTTATCTATCATCTCCATAACGCTTTCGCGATTACTAAATGATCCTGTAACGAAGAGCGCTGCTCTCCGTTCGATCTTCTCTATATCTTCTATCAACCCTATCTGGTACGGATCCCACACTGCTGAGCAGTATTCAAGCAGTGGGCGAACAAGCGTACTGTAACCTACTTCCTTTGTTTTCGGATTGCATTTCCTTAGGATTCTTCCAATGAATCTCAGTCTGGCATCTGCTTTACCGACGATCAACATTATATGATCATTCCATTTTAAATCACTCCTAATGCATCCTCCCAGATAATTTATGGTATTAACTGCTTCCAGTTGCTGACCTGCTATTTTGTAGCTAAATGACAAAGGATCTATCTTTCTGTGTATTCGCAGCACATTACACTTGTCTACGTTGTGATTCAATTGCCATTCCCTGCACCATGCGTCAATTTGCTGCAGATCCTCCTGCATTTCAGTACAATTTTCCATTGTTACAACCTCTCGATACACCACAGCATGATCTGCAAAAAGCCTCAGTGAACTTCCAATGTCATCCACAAGGTCATTCATGTATATTGTGAATAGCAACGGTCCTATGACACTCCCCTGCGGCACACCTGAAATCACTCTTACTTCGGAAGACTTCTCTCCATTGAGAATGACATGCTGCATCCTGTTATCTAGGAACTCCTCAATCCAATCACACAATTGGTCTGATAGTCCATATGCTCTTACTTTGTTCATTAAACGACTGTGGGGAACTGTATCGAACGCCTTGCGGAAGTCAGGAAACACGGCATTAACCTGTGAACCCATGTCTATGGCCCTCTGAGTCTCGTGGACGAATAGCGTGAGCTGGGTTTCACATGACCGTCTTTTTCGAAACCCATGCTGATTCCTACAGAGTAGTTTTCTAGTCTCCAGAAAAGTCATTATACCCGAACACAGTACGTGTTCCAAAATTCTACAACTGATCGACGTTAGAGATATAGGTCTATAGTTCTGCACATCTGTTCGACGTCCCTTCTTGAAAACGGGGATGACCTGTGCCCTTTTCCAATCCTTTGGAACGCTATGCTCTTCTAGAGACGTACAGTACACTGCTGCAAGAAGGGGGGCAAGTTCCTTCGCGTACTCTGTGTAAAATTGAACTGGTATCCCATCAGGTCCAGAGGCCTTTCCTCTTTTGAGCGATTGTAATTGTTTCTCTATCCCTCTGTCATCTATTTCAATATCTACCATTTTGTCATCTGTGTGACAATCTAGAGAAGGAACTACAGTGCAATCTTCCTCTGTGAAACAACTTTGGAAAAAGACATTTAGTATTTTGGCCTTTAGTCTGTCATCCTCTGTTTCAGTACCGTTTTGGTCACAGAGTGTCTGGACATTTTGTTTTGATCCACCTATTGCTTTGACATAAGACCAAAATTTCTCAGGATTTTCTGCCAAGTCAGTACATAGAACTTTACTTTCGAATTCATTGAACGCCTCTTGAATAGCCCTCCTCACACTACATTTCGCTTCGCGTAATTTTTGTTTGTCTGCAAGGCTTTGGCTATGTTTATGTTTGCTGTGAAGTTCCTTTTGCTTCCACAGCAGTTTTCCAATTCGGTTGTTGTACCACAGTGGCTCTTTTCCATCTCTTACGATCTTGCTTGGCACATACTCATCTAACGCATTATGTACGACGGTTTTGAACTTTGTCCACTGATCCTCAACACTATCTGTACTTGGGACAAAACTTTTGTGTTGAGCCAACAGGTACTCTGAAATCTGCTTTTTGTCACTTTTTCTAAACAGAAAAATCTTCCTACCCTTTTTAATATTCCTATTTACGGCTGAAATCATCGATGCCGTAACCGCTTTATGATCGCTGATTCCCTGTTCTGCGTTAACTTTTTCAAATAGTTCGGGTCTGTTTGTCACCAGAAGGTCTAATATGTTATCGCCACGAGTCAGTTCTCTGTTTAACTGCTCAAGGTAGTTTTCAGATAAAGCACTTAAAAAAATTTCACTGGATTCTTTGTCCCTGCCACCCGTTATGAACGTCTGAGTCTCCCAGTCTATATCCAGCAAATTAAAATCTCCACCCAGAACTATAACATGGTGGGGAAATCTACAGGGAAATATTTTCCAAATTATCTTTCAGGTGCTCAGCCACAACAGCTGCTGAGCCAGGGGGCCTATAGAGACATCCAATTACCATGTCTGAGCCTGCTTTAACCGTGACCTTCACCCAAATCATTTCACATTTCGGATCTCCGTCAAATTCCTTCGATACTATTGCACTTCTTATCGCTATAAACACACCTCCCCCTTCACTGTCCAGCCTGTCTCTACGGCATACATTCCAATCTGAGTTTAGGATTTCATTACTGTTTACGTGTGGTTTCAGCCAACTTTCTGTCCCTAGTACTATATGAGCGTTGTGACCGTTTATTAATGAGAGCATTTCTGGGACCATTCTGTAGACGCTTCTGCAGTTTACTATTAACAGATTAATATTGTTATTCACTGTTGCATTTTGCCTACTCCTACCTTGCCGCGTCTCAGGAGGCGTCTTGTCGGGCCTAGGGAGGGGATTCCTAGTAACAGAAACAGTAATGTTTGTAAGGAAAATCGTAGATGAAAATAGCAACATTGCTCCAAAAAACCAAAATATCCATTCATACAACACAAAGACTAATCAAGATTTACATATGCAGTTTTCACATACAACACTAAAACAAAAAGGACCCTTGCAAGCATGAAAAAAACTGTATAACAAACTACCTAAAAAAATTAAGGCAATAACTGGCATGCATAACTTCAAAACTGCAGTGAGTGGCTGCTTGCTACAGAATTGCTACTACAGTGTCGATGAATTATTAACAACATTGTAAATATGTGAAAAATTTAAATAGTTTATACAACTAAGGCCAAAATAAGAAATGTGTACATGTAGATTTATCTGTGTATTATATGTGGTCTATTACATATATGTGTGTGTCTGTATAATGAATGCCAAAAGTATGAAATGTGTGCATATAAAATTTATTTGTGTATTTGTGAAATGGTATTTCCATATGTAAGAGTTATATTGCTATCTACTGAAAACCATACTACAATTTTTTTTGGTAAACTTTACTGCAAATTACTTGACTTTTCCTATATTATTATGTACCCCTGTTCAGTGTATGATTCACAGGACCAATAAATATACAACACAAATAATCAGATACTGAAACTGGAGTGGTAACCGTGTAAACCACTGCTGTGTAAATAGTAATTTGTTCCTTACTTGAGTGTGCACTCCTCACTTCATCCTGATGAACAATAAAGGTCTCACTGAACTTAATGTGGAGAACACTACTGTTTCCTACACAGAACAGTAAATGCAGCATGACCAGTAATGGGTTTTCACCGCCACACTGGTGGGCAAACAGCATCAGGGTCTGCTCTGGCTGTTGGCTGTCACCGTGTGAAATATAACATTATGGGAGTAAATGAGTTAAACGTACTATTGTATTCTTTTGTTTCTAAAATGTAAAGACGTGTTTCCAAATAGCATACCAAAGTTTTTGGAGGTCTCTAAATGATTCACTAGAACAATAAAACGGCAAGGTAACATTTCATACCAAATACATGATTTTTATCCACTTTGATTAAATATTCATCAATCCATTTTCACTAAAAATATATTTTATATCTCATTATGGTTCAATATATTATACAGCTTCAGAAATTGTACATTATGATTTTTGAATTGATATACAGGAAGACAAAATCTATTCCATTTCAAAATTCAGCACTTTGATTTGACTTTTCATGAAATTACATGTGTAAATTAAACATTGAAACCACACAAATGCATAACTATATCCCTCAGGTATTTGAGAAAATAAATGGATGAAAAGACAGTTATTTACTGTACTGATGAAAATGGAAGTGATAGATATCATACAATCTTACAAGTTTTCTATTGAAGGAAAACAGGAGACAACAAACAAATTAAAGAGGTTCCACTGCACCTCTCACTATCTCGATTGTCGGCTGGTAATGGTCTGGAGTAGGGAGAGAAAGAGTGAGGGGAAACTGGAGAATGTGAGGCCACGTACGAAGCCATGCAAATTTATTTTTCTATAATAGAAGTACCATTGCCATGTATGGATTAGAATAATGATAGTCATTTATCTTGATATGTGTTAATTTGTTTTTGAACTTTTGCAGACTTGTAACTTTCTATAGAGTTAACACACACCTCTACAGACTTTTAGCTTTTTTTTATATCTAATCACAATCAGTAAATATAGAAAGTGTGAAAGAAGTCAGATGTTTTAATTGAAAATGTGTACCTTTTATTGTTTATATAGAATGAACCATTAATATGTGTGTTCATCACATCACTTACAGAAATGACCAAATACCCGCTTCCAACCCATCTGTTCTAAAATAGTGCTCTGGAAGTTAAATTAATTGTGTCAACATTTGCTCTCATAGAAGCTACCACTATCGGAACAGCTGCTGACTTTCCAGGTAGTAATGAATTATTGGATGGTGCCCTATAGTGATTTACATATACCAGTATATGGATGCTCACCTTATCGGATTTTAGCTGTTTCTTGCTGATGCTGTGATTGATCTGTTTAGTCTGTGGAGGACCAAATAGGTAGCATAAAATGTCTGCTTCAAGTATATAATAAATGCATTATTTCCTTAACATGTTCTGTAAACCATCATGTATAACTGTAGAGAGAATCTAAACATTGCCATTGTTTACGAGAAATAACATTTGTTGTCAAGTACGCAGCTTACTAGATAAAAGAAAAAAACAATTAACTGTTAAGCATAGTGCTGTGCTAAGGCCATTAGTTTTTCTTTCCTGGGATACATAAAGAGTCCAGTGCAGTTATAATGAAATATTGGTTTACCAAGAGCTGTTACTTACATTAGAAATAGATGTGTGAGCTAGCTTATGCCTTACGGGAAGTTAATTAATGCCTTTTCCAGTCTTCTCAGTTAATTATTAAACAACTTTTCAGAAGGAGCAGCCTTTGTTATACATTTCAGTGGTGATTCTTTGGCTACACACAGGTCAGCTTTCTAACTTGTATATTAATAATGGTTTCTATGATCATACAAATGGGTTTGGATCGTGCAAAAATGGCTTTAAATGATCATGAAAAAAAAACCTCCAAGGGCACCATAAAATTCTTTAAAAACTGTTCTTCCAGTGTTCATTATGTTAGAACTTCAAGTTTAACACATATATTTTGGAACGACACGACAACAACACATATAAGTCACAGAGTAAGTTGACATGTGTACTCGTTAGCATTCAAATAAGCACTGAGTCCCAGTCTAGCGGCCACTGCTCGGCTGGCCGCTTAGGTGGCGCAGCTGCTGCATGGCTGGCAGACAGCGCCGCACGTAGAGGACGCGCATAATTGCGCGGCGGCACTTTGAATGATCGGCGAGTCACAACACTTTTCCCCCATTTGAAATTGTTGCACTGGTCTTGATGGAGGTGTCCTGGAGATGGCTAACGTCCATAGGCGTTGTTTGACTTGCCGTGAAGTCTCGAGGAGGCGGCTTCCCGTACGGACGGAAGTGTCCCCGATGATAAAGGGTCGGGATGACAGGAGATGTAGGGGTCGAATCTGCTGGGGCCCCATACACCAATCTGCCCATTGTGGCAAGTCCAGTTGATATGACAGGATACATGGGCGATGTGTCGGCGTCCGTTGGAGGAGGCGAGTAGATTTGCTCAGACAGAGGATGGGCCTCCGGTTCCTGCATGGGCACGTCTCCTGGTGGCGTCCGTTCTGGTGCTGGCATCGCGGTGACGGTGAGAGGGCTGCGTTGTGAGTATTGAGAGATGCCAAGATCCCGAGCGTCAGGTAGAGCCAAAGGTGGTGTGGCGGCATTCGGAACAGGCGTTGCTGGCACCCGAGGCCGAAGCTGGTCCAAATGACGCACTGCAACACCCGTGTCCGTCTGGATTTCATACAGGCGTCTGCCACGGTGTCCTAAGATGCGGCCCGGGATCCATTTTGGCGGCCTGCCATATCCCCGTACCCAGACGAGGTCGTCGGCCGTGAACCGGCTGAGTGAAGGCACTCATGGCCGTGAGGTGGGAGGCTGCAGAAGATGAAGTAGCGTGCGGGGCTGTCGGCCATGTAAGAGCTCAGCCGGGCTGTGGTCGCCCGTGGGAGTGAAACGGTAAGACACCAGAAACTGGAGAAGCGCCTCATCAGCAGCAGAAGAAGTCAGAAGTTTCCACATCTGAGCCTTAAATGTGCGGACCAGTCGTTCAGCCTCACCGTCGGATTGTGGATGTTACGGCAGGGCCGAGACACGGGTAACGCCGTGACGAGCACAAAAATCCGCAAATTCGGAAGAGGCAAATTGCGGACCATTATCAGTAACAAGATTAGAGGGGCGGCCTTCCAAAGAAAAAATGCGGGCGAGAGCACTGGTGGTTGCCGCGGTGGTAGGTGCCGTGCAACGGACAATGAAAGGAAAGTTAGAGTAGGCGTCAATTACGAGGAGCCAATAAGTACCTAAAAAGGGTCCGGCAAAGTCGGCACAAATGCGCTCCCAGGGCTTCTCAGGCGAAGGCCACGGTGACAAAGATGACTTCGGGGCAGCAGCCTGTGACGCACAAGGGCCGCAGGCAGCGACCATGTGTGCTATTTCAGAGTCGATGCCAGGCCAGTACACATGACGGCGCGCCAGGATTTTGTGCGACACACATCCCAGTGCCCTCGGTGAAGGAGGCGCAAGACCGAAGCACGCAAAGACGCCCGCAAAGACGCAGGTACCACGACACGCGGTGAAGCATTGTCAGTGGAGAGGAGGATAACACCGTCCCTAGCCGTGAGGCGGTAGTGCAAAGTGTAGTAGTTCCGCAACGGATCAGAAGTCTTAACGGACGGGCGATCTGGCCAACCCTTCTGAATACAGCATAAAACCCGAGAGAGGGTAGGGTCAGAACCCGTAGCAGCCGCCAGCCTGTCCCCATTGATGGGGAACCCGTCCACAACCCGCTGCTCGGCAACATCCAGGTGGAAACACAAAAGTTCGTCCCTATCGAACGCCTGATCAGGACCCATGGGAAGGCGAGACAGAGCATCAGCATTTGCATGTTGAGCCGTTGGCCGCAAATGAATCTCATAATTGAAATGGGACAAGTAAAGAGCCCAACGCTGGAGGCAATGTGCAGCCTTGTCGGGAAGTGACGTTGATGGATGAAACAAGGAAACAAGTGGTTTGTGATCCGTAACAAGATGAAATTTGGAGCCATAGAGAAAAACACCAAACTTATGAAGAGCATAAATGATGGCCAAAGCTTCTTTCTCAATTTGAGAATCCTTTGTTGGGCATCTGTGAGCGTTTTGGAGGCATAAGCAATGGGTTGTTCCGAGAAAAACGGTGCGCAAGGACTGCACCGACCCCGTATTGAGAGGCATCTGTGGCAAGAACAAGATGTTGGCCAGGTCGATAAGTAGCCAGGCACGGGGCCTGTTTCAGTATAGTCTTTAATTTCTGGAAAGCCGATTCACATGACGCGGACCAGTGAAAAGGCACGTTTTTATGCAACAGGTGATGCAATGGCTGAGCCACCGAAGCCGCAGACGGTAAAAACTTGTGATAGTATGCTATTTTCCCCAAGAAGGCCTGCAGTTCCTTAACAGATGTACGGCGAGGAAGGGC
Source organism: Schistocerca piceifrons (assembly GCF_021461385.2). Taxonomy (NCBI): domain Eukaryota; kingdom Metazoa; phylum Arthropoda; class Insecta; order Orthoptera; family Acrididae; genus Schistocerca; species Schistocerca piceifrons. Next base: position 59,654,754 of record NC_060148.1, read on the forward strand.
ATCGATCGCAGCGACAGTTTGTTGAAGCGGACGAATACCATCCCGAGAGAGTTGAAACCCCAAGTACGTGATAGATGCCTGAAAAAATTGTGATTTCTGAAGATTACACTTAAGACCGGCAGTCTGTAAGACATGAAAAAGTGTGCGGAGATTTTGAAGATGTTCTTCAGTGGCGGAGCCAGTGACAACAATGTCGTCCATGTAATTGATACACCCAGGGACAGGGAGCAATAATTGTTCCAAGAATCGCTGAAAGAGAGCAGGGGCGCTAGCAACCCCGAATGGCAAGCATTGGTATTGATAGAGGCCGAAAGGCGCGTTAAGGACCAGAAACTGCCGGGAAGCAGCGTCGAGAGGAAGTTGATGATAAGCTTCCGACAGGTCAATTTTAGAAAAATACTGGCATCCACCGAGTTTAGTGAACAGTTCTTCAGGACGGGGCATAGCGTAAGTGTCGATGAGGCATTGAGCATTTACAGTGGCTTTGAAATCGCCACAGAGACGAATATCACCATTTGGCTTAGCAACTACAACGACAGGAGAGGACCACTCACTGGAAGTGACAAGAAGCAAGACCCCTGACGCAGTGAGGCGATCCAACTCCCGTTTTACCCGATCACGAAGGGCCACAGGAATGGGCCAAGCCCGAAAAAACTTAGGCCGAGCAGTGGGTTTGAGCGTGATATGAGCCTCAAAGTCGTTTGCACGGCCTAACCCAGGAGAAAAAAGGGACGAAAATGTCGTCGACAAGGAATCCAGTTGAGCAGAAGGAATAGCGTCAGAGACAATATTGACAGAGTCATCTATGGAGAACCCAAAAAGATTTTCTGCGTTGCTCTGGTCGACTACAAATATGGGAACAGTGCGAACGACGAATTTTTAAGAGACCTCAGCATTAAACTGTCCCAAGAGAGAAATCTTCTGTTTATTGTACGTCCGTAATTGCCGAGTAACAGGGGACAGGAGTGGAGAACCCAGCTGAAGATACGTCTGAGAATTAATTATAGTGGCAGCAGAACCGGTATCCACTTGCATGCGAATATCTCGACCAAGGATTTGGACAGTGAGGAATAGCTTCCCTGAAAGGGAAGAAGTGCAATTGACAGACAACACAGAATCAGAATCAGCGTCATGTTCATGAACATCATATATGCAGTTGGATTTACAAACAGAAGACACATGACCTTTCTTTTTGCAATTGTGACACACAGCCCAACATTGGGGACAATCCTAGCGTGAATGTTTCGTAAAACACCGCGGACATGAAGGAAGTTGTCGTGGGTTTTGCTGCAGTTTCTTAGCGGGTTGTTTACGGCTAGGCCGAGGCTGCGCGTGGGAGCGCACTGCGGCCACGTCGGCCAGCGGGGACGCGCCGCACGCGTCGTCAACAGCGCACAGAGGTTGTATTTCCCCGACGTCACCCCACGCTTCTATTTTTTTTTTTTTTCATTTATTGAATATCAATTCCCCCCGAAGGGGGCGGGCTGGCAGCAGCTTAGTATGCCGCTCTTCAGCCGACAGATTTTGTGACAAAGAGCAAGAGAACAAATAATAAAAAACAGGCGATAAAATCGGAGACTTAGAGAGTAACAAGGCGAAAAGAAATCGTGGAATTTAAAACAACAACACAGGGATGATGACGCTAATAAAAATACATACGAAGTAGACAGGGAAAACAATAGACAATTAAAAAACACGGCGACAGTCTGGATTCTGTTCGCAAAGGACATAAAATTCACACCGAGCGACAGCATGGTTTCTGTTCGCAACACGAGAAAGACAAACAACACTGAATAGTCACTGGAACACTGCACTAAAAAGTTGGCAAATGTGACACCACAGTCGAGAGCAGGTGGGGGGAAACTGGACAGAACATGGGAAAACAAAAAAGGGGGGGAAAGGAGAGTAAAAGCGAAGGGGGGAGCCGGGAAAGGAGCTGAAGGAGGATGAGGACCTATAAGAGGGGTGGGGGGCAGACGCGACAGGGAGTGGGGTAGGCAGAGGAGGGGAATACAAAAGGACTGGGGGGGAGAAGGGAGGTAGGGAGAGGGGTAGTGGGGAGAAAAACAGGACGGAAGGGGGGGGAGAGGGAGCCCAGGGAAAGGACAGAGGAAAGGAGGGGGATTGAGGATCAGAGTTGATAGGAAGGATAAATGGAGGGAGAGAGGGCATCATCCGGGAGGGGGAGTTGACGGAAGCCACCTCGGGAAAGGATATGGAGGGTGTAGAGATGGAGGGTAGGGGGGACACAACGGTGAAGGCGTGGCAGGGGGTGGGGATGGGAGAGGAGAGGAGCAACCAGGGGGTGAGGGGGTTCAAGACGGCGGGAGGTGTAGAGGATGCGGATATGTTCGAGGAATAGGAGCAGATGGGAGAAAGGAATGAGATCATAGAGGATCCGCGTGGGGGACGGGAGGCGGATACGGAAGGCGAGGCGGAGTGCATGACGCTCAAGGATCTGGAGGGACTGATAGAATTTGGGGGGGGGGGGGCAGATATCCAGGCAGGACTGGCATAACAGAGGATGGGACGGATGAAGGATTTGTAGGTGTGGGGGATGGTAGAGGGGTGCAACCCCCATGTCCGGCCAGAGAGGAGTTTGAGGAGTCGGAGGTGGTTGTGGGCTTTGGATTGGATGGAGCGGAGATGAGGTATCCAGGTGAGGTGACGGTCAATGGTGAGGCCAAGGTAGGTGAGGGTAGGGGTGAGGCGAACAGGATGTGCGCAGACAGTAAGGGAGAAATCCAGGAGTCGGAAGGAGCGAGTGGCACGACCTACGATGATTGCCTGGGTCTTGGAAGGATTGAGTTTCAGGAGCCATTGGTTACACCATGCAGCAAAAAGGTCAAGGTGATTCTGGAGAAGGCGTTGGGACCATTGGAGGGTAGGAGCGAGGGCGAGGAATGCGGTGTCATCAGCATATTGCAAGAGGTGTACTGGAGGGAGGGGTTGGGGCATATCTGCCGTGTACAGGAGGTAGAGGAGAGGGGAGAGGACAGAGCCCTGGGGCACACCGGCAGAGGGGTAGAAGGTGTGGGAATTGGCATGATGGACGGTAACATAGGAGGGGCGGTGGGAGAGGAAGGAGGCCACCAGATGGATGTAGTTGATAGGAAGGGCGTAGGTTTGGAGTTTAAACAGGAGACCGGGATGCCAGACACCGTCGTAGGCCTTTTCGAGGTCAAGTGAGACAAAAATGGCGGAGCGACGGAAGTTAAGCTTGAGGGAGAGGAGCTGAGTGAGGCGGAGGAGTTGGTCATCAGCAGAGAAGGAGGGTTGAAAGCCACATTGGGTGTTTGGGAGGAGGTGGTTTTGGTGGAGGTGGAGATGGATGCGCCGGGAAAGGATGGATTCCAAGAGCTTGCTGAACACCGATGTGAGACAGATAGGACGATAGGAAGAGGCATCAGATGGAGGCTTATTGGGTTTGGAGAACATCAGGATACGGGAGGTTTTCCACAGGTCGGGATAGAAGCCAGTGGCAAGGATGACATTGTAGAGGGTGGCAAGGAGGGAAAGGAAGGAGGGAGGGTAGTGTTTGAGGTGGCAGTAGGTAATGCAGTCGTGGCCGGGAGCAGTGTTGCGTTTAGTGCGGAGTGTGAGGCTGATGTCCTGTGTAGTGATGGAAGTGTTAAGTGCAGAAGGTGGGGCGCGGCCCAAGTACTGGAAGCTAGGAGCAAGGGGAGGAACAGAGGTATTCGTACGGTCCATGACATCAGGGAAGAGGGAATAATCAAAGTGGGGATCATCGGGGATGGAAAAAACATCAGAGAGGTGGGAGGCAAAGTGGTTGGCCTTACTGAGGTTGTCAGGAAAGGGATGGTCATTAAGGAGGAGAGGGTACTGGGGGGTGGGGCGGTTCCCAGTAAGGCGGTGGAAAGCAGACCAATACTTGGAAGAGTTGATGGGGAGTGTGGTGTTGAGTCGTGTATATGTCTGGCGCCAGGCTCGGCGTTTCTTCGCAACAAGCAGGTTGCAGACGTGTCGCTGTAATTGCCGGTGGCGGGTAAGTGTATCCCGGTCATGAGTGTGGAGAAAAGAGCGGTAGAGGCGGTGGGACTCCCGAAGGAGAAGGACGGCCTGTGGAGGCAGGGCGGGGCAGTGAGGGTGGATGGCTTTGGTGGGGATATGGGTGGCGACGGCGTCAGACAATGTCTGGTGCAGGAAGGCAGCAGCGCGAGCGATGTCATCAGGAGACTGGAGGGTAAGGTCGTGGCCGTCAACCTGGGTGTGAATGGAATCCCGGAAGGCATCCCAGTTGGCACGGGAGTAATCATGGACAAGTTTAGGAGGGACGTCAGGGCGAGGAGCGTGGCGGGGACGGCGACCGTTAGAGATAGTGAGGAGGACAGGAGCATGGTCACTGCCAATGAGGTCAAGGACATCCGCGGTGATGCGCCCAAGGAGGTTTGGAGAGGCAAGGACCACATCAGGAGTGGTGTTGGATTCGGGTCGGGTGTGCTGAGGCAGGGGAACCAGGTCTCCCTGGAGAGTGGTGAGAAACTGATGCCACCACCAGAGGTCGGCAGGATCACGGCTGTGGATATTGAGGTCAGTGGCAATCACGTAGGTGGAGAAGGTGCGGTCAATGTGGGCCAGGAAATCGTACGGGATGGGGGTGCGAGGGCGGACATAAATGGTGGCACAGGTGATGGTAAGGGTGGGGAAGAAGAGGCTGAGGGTGAGACGCTCGGCAGGATTGTTAAGGAGAGGTTGGGGCCAGACAGGGAGGTGCTTGAGGTGGCCTATAGCAACTCCGCCACGCGCGAGAGGGTACGGGTTATTGGTGCGGTGTAGAGTGTAAGGAGCCGTGGAGACGGAGAGACGGGGTTGAAGGAAGGTTTCATTTAGGACGAAGGCATCCACGCGGTGCTGACGTAGGGTGTGGAGGAAGAGGAGTTTGTGGGTGGGCAGGGAGCGAATGTTGTGGTACAGGATATGGTACGGTTGTTGTGCCATGGGAGTGGAGAGTTAGACAAGGGTGGTGAGGGGGGTGAAGGTGAAGTGGGCCTGGTTGTGGGAGTATGTGGCATAGGTGGTAAGATGGAAGATGGAACGGGCAGCAAGGGCGATTTGGGAAAGAGTGTGTGAGCGCTGGAAGGGGTGGATGTTTTGGAGCACAATGGTGGTGAAACGGATGATGTCCTCAGCAGTAGGGGGAGGGCGGAGCGAGTTGTTGGGGTGGATGGGGTCATCAACAGGACGGACAGGCACGGTGAGCTCAGGGGTTACTGGTGGAGGTTTCGCTTTACACTTCGAGGAGTAGGTAGGATGTGGTTTGTTGCAAGTGTTGCAGGAGGGGGGAGAGGTGAGGTTGGGGCAATGCTTGAGGAAGTGGGAAGCTTGGCAGTGGGGACAAGTAGGGGGGTTCCTGCAGGCAGAGGTAACGTGGTCGTTGTAGGTGAGACAGCGTTGGCAGCAGTAGGATTGGACGGGGGAATGGGAGGGGTCCACCTTGTGGTGCTGATTGTAGATGAGGGCTCCCTCGGTGAGGAGGCGGTCAATGGAGGAGGAGGATTCGGTGAATATCCGCATGACAAAAGTCGGCCCGGCATCATTGAAGATGCGACGGGCCGAGCGGATTTCAATGTCGGGCCGGGAGTTGAGTTCCGCCAACACCTCAGCCTCCGTGATCACGGGGCTAAGTTTCGTGATCACAGCGGTGAAGGTTGGCAGATGCCGGGGAGGTTGAGGCTGACGGGGAGAGGACGGGGTGTGGTAGGGGGTGAGGGTTGCACGTTGGCCAAATTGGATACGGGGGATGCGGGAGAGGAGATCGGTGTGGAGGGAAGCACTGGGGGATTTGATGAGGACTGAGTCCTTGCGAGGAATCAGTTGGGAGATGGGAGCATTGGGGTAGTATTTCCGGATGGCGAGGGTGAGGGAGCGGGCATCAAGGAATTGAGGGTCAGGATTGGAGAGGACAAAGGTGTGGGTGGCAGGCGGGGCGGGGGCGGGGGTCGGAGCCGCGTCCATGGTGGTGGGTGGGTCACGGGGGTTGGGGTTTTTTTTGGAGGAGACTGCAGGGGAAGGGTCAACATTCGGGTGCTTTGAAGGTTTCGTGGGCACGACCGGGTGGAGAGGGGGCAGGGCTACGGGTTGCAGGGGGAGATGGCGCGGGGCAGGACCACCCTGAGCAGCAGATGACGCGGATGGAGGGGGCGTGGGTGTCACTGAGACTGTGGAACGTCGAGCAGAGATCCGTGCTGGCTTGGAGCCTGTCGGAGGCGGTGCGGGGACCGGCGGAAAGTCAGTAGCTGTCGATGGGGCGACAGTGATAGGGGAGGAGGAGTTGGGGGTGGTTACAGCCGAAAGTGGTGCAGGGGTGGGGTGGACAGGGAGAGAAGGAAGGACGGGAAGTGGGGTGGAGGAGGAGCTCCATGTGACGGTGGTTGGAGCAGTGGAGGGAGAGGTGAAAATGATAGTGGTGGTGGTGGTGGGTTGGGACATGGCGGCGGCGCGCGAGAAGGGCGGCGGCGGCGACCAGACGGCGGCAGCGGAGACCGGCAGGCGGCGGCGGCGGCGGCGGCGGCGGCGGCGGCAAGCACCGGCAGGCGGCAGGCGACGGCGGCGAGCACCGGCAGGCGACAGCGGCGGCGAGCCCCGGCAGGCGGTGACGGCGGCGGCGGCGGCGGCGGCGGCGGCGGCGGCGGCGGCGAGGACCGGAAGGCGGTGACCAAACGGCGGCGCAGACGGCGACGGCGGCGACCGGCAGGCGGCGGCGGCGGCGGCGGCGGCGGCGAGCCCCGGCAGGCGGCGACGGCGGCGGCGGCGGCGGCGAGGAGGGCCGGACGGCGAGCAGTATGAACAGCAAGCAGACGACACGGCAAGGAAACGGCGGGAAGCTTCACCGTCAAAGGTGCACCCTAAGAGTAGCCCAGGCAGTGAAACTCTTCGATGAAGAAGAGAGGGAATCCAACCCTCGAATGATGACGCTTGTATTTGCGCCCCAGCGGCGCGAGAAATTTCAAAAGACTGCGCAATGGAGAGAACCTCATCGAGAGTCAGATTCGCCAACTGAAGGGCACGTTGCCGAACTTCTTTGTCGGGCGCCGACCGGATAATAGCATCCCGTACCATGGAATCGGCATAGGATTCTTTGTGAACGTCAGTAACAAATTGACACTTTCGACTGAGGCCGTGAAGTTCAGCAGCCCAAGCGCGATAGGATTGATTTGGTTGTTTTTGACAACGATAAAAGGCAACACGAGAGGCTACCACATGCGTTTGCTTTTGAAAATAGACAGACAGAAGTGAGCACATTTCAGCGAAGGACAAAGACGCAGGATCCTTCAAAGGAGCCAATTGCGACAACAACCGATACATTTGAGGTGAAATCCAGGAAAGGAACAGAGACTTACATGGTTGTTCGTCCGTGACATGAAATGCCAAGAAGTGCTGTCGAAGACGTTTTTCATAATCAGACCAGTCTTCCGCCGTCTCGTCGTAAGGAGGAAATGGAGGTATAGCCAACGACGAGAAACGCCCCGCATTTGACGCCGCGACGAAATTGCGAATCGCCGCTATTAGAAGCGTTTGCTATTCAAGGAGATTTTGCAAGAGTTGCTCGACAGTAGCCATGGAACCCTGTGAGTCAATGGTGAAAAGGAAAAATCCACTACCTCGTCACCAATTGTTAGAACTTCAAGTTTAACACATATATTTTGGAACGACACAACAACACATATAAGTCACAGAGTAAGTTGACATGTGTACTCGTTAGCATTCGAATAAGCACTGAGTCTCAGTCTAGCGGCCACTGCTCGGCTGGCCGCTTAGGTGGCGCAGCTGCTGCATGGCTGGCAGACAGCGCCGCACGTAGAGGACACACATAATTGCGCGGCGGCACTTTGAATGATCGGCGAGTCACAACACATTATACCACAGTAAAATTGGAAAGAATACTTGTGTGTTGAACCTGAATAATGAAATGCAGTGTCCTCACACAAAAACTATATATGGATGTAAGAAGAATGGGTAAATCACTTGACTGAACAAGCTACAAGGCAGTTTGCTATGGAGTGCACAGCTCTCTCAGCAGGAAGAAACAAGAGCAAATTACACAAGCGGTGTTACTAAAAGTTTATGGCAAAACACTATGAAGCTTTTCTTACTCTACTTTCTGGTTCATAAAGCATTCTTGTAACAATTCTTACTGTGAGAGTCCATAAAAATTTGTTCTACACCCTTCTGGTATCATGGTACATCTATAATTTGCACCACATAATGCAAAGTCACTGCAGGTTTGATTCAGAAGTTCAAATGATGAGATTGTGCTACACAATTTTGATTAAGAAATTGTCTCCAGAAAACGCTTTTTTTTCTGCTTTCAGATGTATATATAATACTACTGTGAATGTATCTGTTAACCTGTAAATAATGATAAAATAGGGTACACTGCTGTCTGACAAGATGATCAGATGTAAAATGACTACACTAACAGCTATGTTAAGTTAATTGTGGTCATGAAGACAGGCTACAGCTTACTTTACAGATGACAGTGAAAGCAAATCACAGTTTCTGCTATCATCTGTAATGAAAGTAGTAGTCTGTCTTCCTGCTGGGATAAAGCTGTGTGTTATTTAAATTTGTTGTTGATGATGTGATACATACAGGTTCTGCATTTTGAAAATTCCAGTAACACTTCGAAGTAAAGTAAACGAGACATTGGTACTTTGTGTTACTGACAGCTCGATGTCATCAGGTTCAGTAAACAGTTTAATTGAATATCTGAGACCAGTCATTAATTGGAGGAAACCAGCTCTGACAGGTGAATTGTCAACCAACAAATAATTTTAATCTTATCAAAATTACTTAATCATATTTTTTCACTAAATGGGATTGTATGCAGTTTTATTTCTAACACTTTACTGTGTCATTTTCAACACTGTATTTGCCTTTTTTCCTTACATTTCTTCTTCCTATCATTCTTTCTTCATTTGGAATTGGCTTGTCACTGATAACCTGTAACTGAATGCAAACCAGAACTCCTCATCAGTTGGCAACTCGGCAGTTCACATAGCCTGTGTGAGGATTTTCTAGGATATACTGCATGTCGTGAGGTTCTGGTTAGGTTATCAAATGACTTTCAATTCAGGGCTACAAAATGTCATATCTGCCACAGTTATGCCACTGGTCACTCCAAAATCAGTTGTCGGCAGAGCGTCTCGTAGTCCTGTCATCTCACGATGGCCACTTCCGACACTGCACGGAGTTACACGTATATGTCTCTCACCCTTTCGTAATCCCAACTTGTGCTCTAGCTCTACCGAATTGAACCTATTTTTTTTTTTTTTTTTTAACATGAAAATTAAATTGAGCAGCACTTGCTGAGTGACCCCCTCTGTTTGTTGCCTATAATACAGCGGCAGCAACACTGCAGCAACAAGTGACAGATGGCAATGTACAAGCAATTTTAATGAAGCTGTACCACTATGTTCAGGTTGAAACAAATGGTTTCTATGGTTTTTGATAATTGGGGTGCTGATGTGTAAAACAGCAGTCAGCTTATGAACCGATTGACAGGGCATGTTTAGCATAATTGTCTTCCCAGTTAAGTTTACTTTTGTAAATCCACATTTACGGTAATTAGATTTTTCTACATAAATATTCTTCACATCTCCTTTATTTGCAAAGAATATTAATTCCACATTTATTGAAACCACAATAAGCCACTTCACTTGTTGGAAAGCAGTGTGGCATCCCTTTCTTTGCTAGATGTGATAGGTGTGATGTCCAGTAAAATTTTGCTCCAACACTATGTCAAATACATCAACAATCTGCTTCCATCAATTCAGAACTTTATTATTCGTCAAAACCTATGAACTGAATGGAATTTTCTCTTGTACTGAATTAAATTAATTAACAATAACAGATGTTAAATAATTAATGATAACAACGTGTGTGTTTTTGACTGTGAGAAATATTTTATTAACTGTTCCAGGTAAAACAAAGTATTTCTTTAGACAAATGCAGGGACATTTCCCCATCCCCTTTTTCGGTTCTGCCTTTGCTGTTAAGAGTGTGTGCTCTAGGCATGTTGTTTTGGGGCCAAAATATTATAAAAGCAAAGAGATTGGTGTGCCTGAGCACTTGGTAATACTGTGCTGTATTAAGATATACTAACTTTCCATAAAACAAGTTTGTTACATGGAAAGTGTACTAAATAAAATTTATAGTAGTTCTTTATCCTTTTAGGAAGAACATGTGTATCTTCAGAAGAGATTGCGAATCTTGGATACAAAGAAAAGCAATTGCCCAGCTACTCTAAACATGAAGTTAAGCAGTTAGTAAATAAACACAGGGATACGAAGGCAAAAGTGAGTATCCAGTCTGGGTTCTGCTTGAAGAAAATTTTAATGACCAGATGACAGTATGCTTAAAAATTACTTGTTTTTAATGCTCTTAATTAAATAATTGATAAATTTGTTTTGTCCTGTAGGTTCTTGCAAGGCTACACAAGGATTTAGCATAGCCAATCCCACCAAATAGTTACTTGTATTAGTACTTAATTGTTTCCCAAGCAAGCACACACACACACATGGTACCAAACATGTTGAGACAAGTTGGTACATACGTCCTTCATACGTAAATGAAATAAAAAAATTCGTACTCAATGGAAAGACATCTCACAGTCATTAAGTTGGCTCTAGATAGATTTGTTGATAAATTTTGCTGGGACACACATACTGGGTCAAATGAATATTACATTTTACTGCACTGAGAAAGAAATTTACAGTCAAATATATCAGACTTTGTATGGTACAAATAAAGTATTGTTTCATGAGACTAGACTGCAGAATTAGGTTGATGAGTGGGATAAGGAATTGAGCAATCACATGATTCATTATAGACATTGTACGGGTGCCAATGGAGAAGTGAAACCTTTACTTTTTTGCTATCAGAGGTGTTGGCAAAGAGATCTTTTGAAGTATGGGGATAATTGTTAGACGCTACATACAAAACAACAACATATGATATTCCTTAATTTTTTATAGCTGTGAAGAGTAATGTGGACTATTTGGTTGTCTCTTTTTTTCATTTAGGTTCACAATGCAAGTTCCATCCATCAAGTGTTAGACATTTCCAAGGACTGGAACCAGGGATTGGAATCCCCTCTACTGGGTTACTGATTTACAGAGTCCATTGGAAACAGGCATGGGGAAGATGGTTGGAAAAAAATGTAATCTTTATGACATTTCTAGATATATGGCAAGAAACTGCAGAATCGTCAACAGAGGGAGGATTTAGAGATCGTATAGGAGAGTTGCAAATGCATGAGGTTTTTCAGAGAAACTAGCATGTGTGGCCATACTTCAAACAACAGTGGCTATTGGTATGTGAAAGGGCAGGTCTGTAACGACTGACACTACAAATTGGGTTGAAGCTATGAACAAGATTATAAAACATTTTTTCCTAATACACAATACAGACAAGACTTTAACATGGGTTACTAAGGTTAGAGTAAACCAGTTTCTTCCAAGCCTAATTAGAAAGTCCTGTCTGCTGCAGGAATTCTGCCATCAAATCGTATAACAAAGATGTTCCACTGTTTTGGCATAAAAAAAAACGAACAAGTCTGTGAAACAGGTCACGCAGCGACATGCCTCAGCAAAAGTTGTGTTAACTGTAGGATCACTGAGTAGGAGATCAGATAGTTCATTTTGTGTGGAGAGTGCATTGTCCAAAAACTGTAATTACTTTGTTAACTTAGATATCCCAGATTCCACATGAGAAGATTTTCAGTGATTTAATACCCATACAAGCATTTCTGTGCAACCTTAATTTTTTATCCAGAGTGGAGTTTTGATAAAACGCCAGAAACCTATAAGAACAGCCCCATATTCTGTCTTGATGAAATGTATGGGGTAGGCTTCAGAAATGGCTGTACAGTAATTTGATATGAAGGCAGAAGCAGTGATGAAGTAGTTGAGGAGGCAGTTGAAGCAGCTGAGGAGGCTGTCGAGGTTGAGGAGGCTGTCGAGGTCAAGGAGGCTGTCGAAGCCACAAATATAGATGGTCTCATTGAAACCCCGAATATTCCTTTGCAGCAAGGGAGTTGTGTAAACAGATTTACAATCTACAACTGCAGCAACAGTGAAACCTTACAAAAAGTTCTTGAATCACTCAGAAACTTGGTGCAAGATGTGCAATTAGCAAACTCTGAAGTTGGCAGTCTCCTGTTAGCAGTGCCATCAAGTTCCAAGAATAGAGAAGAAAGATGCCAAAACCCATACAGGACCTGGCTTAAAACACATCATAACTTTCCATTTGAAGGGTAAGAAATGAAAGTTTATTTGTATTTTAGATAACTCTAAGTCTATGTAAAATACAAATAACCTCCATCATTTCTGATCCTTGAGATGGAATGTTATGAGGTCTTTATGTTGGACTCTGATTTTAAACTTTGTTGCACATTTGAATTTCAAAGTAGCAGTAGATAAAATAATATAAAAAGGACAGTTGCTAATCTCCATAAAGTGGAGATGCTCAGTTGCAGAAAGGTCCAACAAAAACTGTCGGGAAGTTAGCTTTTGGCCAACAGGGTTCTTTGTCAAAAATAGACACCACACGTGCACGACCACAGTCTCTGGTAGCTGGAGCTGAGGCTCCATCTGTGGTTTATTTTTGTGTGTGTGTATTTTGTCCACTTTTGAATAGGGCCTTGTTGGCCAAAAGCTAACGTTCCGACGGTGTTTTTGTTGTGCCTTTCCGCGACTCAGCATCTTCACTATAGGGCGAGTAGCAACTATGCTTTTCTTAATATTGTTACATTCCATACTGGATTTTCCATTGTCCAGTAGATAAAATAGATTTGACTGACGAATTAGACAAGTAGTACTGAGATGTCGTACGACTGATGCTGGAAAGATTTTGTACTTCTTTTTGCAAGTAAGAATGTACTAGCTCTCACTTGCTTCAATACATTTCTAGTGATTCACATTTGAAACAAAGAAAAAGATAAAGACTGCCCTGTTAATGGACATGTGAGATTGCCCAATATCACACTGTCAGAAGGATACAGTGCTTCCTTGATATGAAATATGGTCAGCAATGTCAGTGGGGACCAAATGAAGTAGGTATTCAGTTTTTCAATTGCTTTGAAAGCTTAATGTGTATCAGTTACCTACATATTGGATAGGTACCTCCTTGGTTCTAATGTTCTTAATTACTTTGCAGAGTTACTGCAGATACCACACAGAAGCAAATACTGTTAATGGAGTGCCAGTAATGTTTATTAGATTCATTTCTAAATTAGTTCTCGGCATTGCAGCTGGTGAGCAGTGTCACCAAGCACCGAAAGAAGAGTATTCAATTTTGGAGTTGTGCTCTGAAAACTTCATGTGTATCAGTTATCTTAATGTAGCATAACTCAATTACTTTGTTTTAATGTTGTTAATTTATTTGTTAGGTTCAGTTATGATGATCTCTGGGCAGCCAATCCATGGGAAAATTCACACCAGGTTGAATCAAGACTGTTCTATTCCAGAGATAGCTTGGAAGATTGATAGTATTGCTGAAGAAAAATCATCCATATAGTTTTTCATATGTTTATCAAATTGTCATTTCTAGTAGCACATAAATGTTTGCTACATGATTGTAATTTGTGAACAAAGTTTCTCGGCAATCCAATAATTCATTGTTCTGAGAAGTATACATCGTCAGCTAGGTAAAGGAAATGCAAATCAGGGTCAATACAACTACCTTATTGACTTCCCACAGAAAAATATTTTCCTCTACTGCTACTTAAAAATTCACATGTGTGAGAAAGGTTTACTAACAGAACCTAGCATAAAGATCTCCCTTATTTGTATTTTAGATGGCTCTTATTGTTTGACCCTTCAAATGGAATGCTATGACCTCCTTAATAGTTAATTACCCATGAAAGCACAAGTATATGAACATTACAATGAGAGGGGTCTTAATGCCAGGCCCTGTAAAATTAACGGCATCTTAGTTAATATTATTTGTGGGAATTTAATGTTAGAGGTGTGGGGAGACCACAAACTTCAGGATTCACTAACTGAAAATCTTGAACGCAGTTGCTGAGTGATTCGTGTACATTTTGCAATGTTTAACTGTTGCTGCAGTTGTATGTGAGATTATAAACCTGTTTAACAACTTTCTCACTTCAAATTGCTACAAATAAATGGTTCAGGTTTCAATGTGGTGCTCAATATTCGTTTCCTCAAATGTATCCTCATTGTTACTGTCTTCATGTGAAATTACTGCAGAACCACTTCTGAAGCCAACCCCGTACATCTCACCGGGACAGATTTAAGTGCTATTCCTTCAGGTTTCTGGTATTTTATCAAAATCCCACTCTGGATGCAAAATAAAGATTCTACAGAAATGCTTGCATGGGTAATTATATATTTGAAAACCTTCACATGTGCAGTTTGGTAGGGCAAAGCTAACAACATTATTACAGAATGAGATTTTCACTCTGCAGCGGAGTGTGCGCCGATATGAAACTTCCTGGCAGATTAAAACTGTGTGCCCAACCGAGACTCGAACTCGGGACCTTTGCCTTTCGCAGGCAAGTGCTCTACCATCTGAGCTACCGAAGCACAACTCACGCCCGGTACTCACAGCTTTACTTCTGCCAGTATCTCGTCTCCTACCTTCCAAACTTTACAGAAGCTCTCCTGCGGACCTTGCAGAACTAGCACTCCTGAAAGAAAGGATATAGCGGAGACATGGCTTAGCCTCAGCCTGGGGGATGTTTCCAGAATGAGATTTTCACTCTGCAGCGTAGTAATACAGTAGATGGGATTCCAGTCCTTGTTCCAGTCCTTCAAAATACCTTGCACTTTATGAATGGATATTGCATTTTCAACGTGAGTGAAAAAAAACAACGACCAAATAGCCCACATTACTCCACACAGCTTTAAAAAATAAATGCATATAATATGTTATTGTTGTTTTGTATGTCACATATAACAAACAACTATCCCCATATTCCTTCAAAAGATCTCTTTGCCAACTGCAAAAAAAGTGATGGTTTTACTCCTCCATTGGCATCCATACCATGTCTGTAATAAATCATGTGACTGACTGATTCCTTGTCCCACTGATCAAACTGAGTCTGCACTCTAGTATCATCAAACAATGCTTTATTTGGACATTAATGGGTCCAATATATGTGACTACTAATTGTTTTATTCGCCTGGGTAAAATGTAGTATTCACTGTTTTTTTCAGCAGGGTAAAATGTAGTAATCATTGCTGTGTGCCTATTATGCTTACATGAACAGTTTGCTTAGATATGGTGTGATCTTCTGGGGAAATACAGGTATGGCAAAATAAGCTTTCAAACTTCAAAAAATGGCTATTAGAATAATGAAAGGGGTTCCCTGCAGAGTGTCATGCAAGGAAATATTTAAAGAATTTAAAATAAAGACTCTTCGAAGCTTATACATCTATGAATGTGCATGCTTTCTGAAAACTCATCATGAACTTTCAACATTAAATAATCAGGTTCATAACTATGAAACAAGGAACAGGGATGATTTTCACAGACACACCCAAAAAGAAGCACTCTACGAAAAAAGCGTAAACTACCAGCCCAAAATACTTTTTAGTGCATTGCCTGCTACAATAAAGAAAATTAAAGAATTTCATAAATTCAAGGTAGATCTTAATTTTTACTAACACATAGTTTTTATAACATGGAAGAATATCTGATTATGAAAAAGTAATATTTATAGATAATGATATAAAATATTTGTATTTATTAACCAAGTTTTTGAAACAAATTAAATATAAGAAACTATATTGTAATTGACTACAGCCATACAATGTATATTGTTAAAGGATGAATAAAGAGATTGATTGATTTGACAATGTATGTGTGTCCTAGTGACACTATTATCAACAACTCTATCTAGAGCCAACGTATTGGCTATATGTTGTCATTCCATTATGCACATGAATTGATTATATATATATCTAAAAAGTAAGATGATGAGACTTACCAAACAAAAGCGCTGGCAGGTCGATAGACACGCAAACAAAAAACAGGTTTCTTTCTTTTTAGATATATTTTTCCCACGTGGAATGTTTCCCTCTGTTATATATATTTGTGTGTGTGTGTGTGTGCCCCTTTCAGCTGTCTTTGAGAATGTTAAAGAAGCTGCTTTAGAAATGAGTGTTCTGTACTGATATAGAAAAGTTTTCAAATTTTCTGTACAAACTCTAAACTGTTCCTCAGTTGGTGATTGTGGAAGATATTGCCATAGCCACAGTATTGATCCACTGTCAGGTAATAAACTTAAGATTTCCCTCCAGCATGTGCCAAGTCAAATAAAACTGGGGTTGAAGAAACATTTTCCGTTCTTAAACTGAGTATTTGTAACCTACTATGTTAGATTCCAGTCAATGTGTAAATACTTAAAAATGTTTAATGCCTCACTGATGACACTTAATACAATTTCAATTTTTGAAGGCTATTCTGTGTTAAATAAGTTACATTTTGAATTATCCATTCAAGCTTATTATTTGCAACATGAAAGATGGATTTACGTTCAAGTAATATTTTTAACCTTGATGGTGGTAAGGTATAATCATATGTAAATGCCCAATGAAATAGAATAATTTTTAAATTTTTTGTTTGTGTACAATAGTCCTTTTGCTTGATGACCTGAGTCATCACCTGTATAAGATATTATCATTTCATTGGAAATGAGGCAATAATAGATCAGAAATTGTGTACAGAAGATACCTAAATTAGTAAGGTATTTACTGAGGATTATTCACCAAAGCTGACAAAACAGCCAGCATTCAGTAGTACTACATAATTGTGATGCCTCAGTTAAAACCTTGAACCTTTTAACTAGTTTAGTCTAGCAAGTGCAAATTATATTCATCAAGGTATGTTTCACATGAGACTAAGGAACCTCTCAGCCTTGAATGTTGCACTCTGCTGCTATGTTTTCCTTTTAGATTTATTAAATTTCTTAGAGGCTTCTGTTACAAACACTACCAATTCACATAAGTGACTGATATTCCTTATGTATCACAACCTTCTTTCAGCTTCACCCTGTCGTTGCTGGTAACTTACCATGGAAAAATAGATTTGTTACTCCAAATAGTAGCCACATTAAGGAAGATTAAGAAACAAGTCATTTACAAACTAGTGAAAAAGCAGGCACGGTTCCCCAAAAGTATAAAGGGACGCCATAAGTAGTCACCTTTATTCGATTAAGCTCTTTCCGTAACCTGTCTGGAGATTTCAGCCAGCTGCATCCTACTGTAGACAGATGATAAATACCTGGTTGCAAGTAATGAATCCAATTTCTGTAACAGCAAAGTGAAACAGGCTAACTAAAAAACTTTACTGTTATATGGCCAGAGCAGAAATAAAATCTGGTCAGTAACTGCCTGTTTATGGACCAGTTTCCAAAAAATACACTGTGTCAAGACATTCGGAATTGATCACCATCTTTCTTAAAATTTTTAATGCAGCAGGAGGAATAGGGATTGCTTAACTTATCTTTATACTAAGATACGTTACAGATAGTATATAAAATTATCATGCAAAACAATCGAGATTGGGAATATGAGCTCTTACTTCACCTGATTACTATAACAATAGAAATTAATTTGAATACAATATTATAGGAGGCAGATGAAAACTAGGTGGGAGATAGACTAAGAGAATAATTTAAAAGTGTAATGAAAGACATGCACCCAAACAAGACCCCTGGAGTAAACAACATTCCCTCACATTTGTGGAGATCCTTCAGACAGACAGCCAAGTCAAGCTATTCCATCTGGTATGCAAGATAAGAGACAAGCGAAATACCTTCACACTTCAGAAGGAAGTAATAATTCCAATTCCAAAAAAGCCAGGTACTGAAAGTTGAGAATATTACAGAACTATCAGTATGGCAAGCCATGGTTGCAGTTTGACACAAATTAACTACAGAAGAGTGGAAAAACTGGTAGATGCCAATTGGCCTCAGGAAAGGTCGCTTTGTTATCCAGAAAAAGTAGCAACACATGAGGCAGTATTGGCCCTATGGAAAATCTTACAGGTGACTGTTGGCTGGACTATACATTTCAAAATTCTGACGGTAGCAAGGATAAAATACAAAGACTAAAATTTGCACACTAGGATGAAAAAGACATGAAAGGTGTGTAGTACTTGGGAAGGGAGTGGAGTATGGTAGAAGGCGAAACCACGGCTTACAGTAAGTTCAAAGGAATGTCTTTTCTGTTAGATTGAAGAATCAACGGACGGATAACGTTCTACGAGTTGGGGTGTGTAATGTCAGAAGCTTAAACGTGGTAGGGAAACTAGAAAATCTGAAAAGGGAAATGCAAAGGCAAAGCATAGAAATAGTAGCAGTCAGTGAAGTGAAGTGGAAAGAAGACAAGAATTTCTGGTCGGATGAGGATAGGGTAATACCAACAGCAGCAGAAAATGGTTTAATGGGAGTAGGATTTGTTATGAATAGGAACCTAGGGCAGAGAGTGTGTTACTGTGAACAGTTCAGTGATAGGGTTGTTCTTATCAGAAATGACAGCAAACTAACACCGACAATGATAGTTCAGGTATACATGCCGACGTCACAAGCTGAAGGTGAAGGGATGGAGAAAGTGTGTGAGGATATTGGAACGTTGATACGGTACATAAAGGGATATGAAAATCAAATAGTCATGGGAGACGGGAATGAAGTTGTAGGGAAAGGATTAGAAGTACACGTTACAGGAGAATGTAGACTTGGGACAAGGAATGAGAGAGGAGAAAAACTAATTGAGTTCAGTAACAAGTTTCAGCCAGCAATAGCAAATACACTGTTCAAGAATCACAAGAGGCGGAGGTATACTTGGAAAAGGCCAGATGATATGGGAAGATTTCAGTCAGACAGAGATTCCGAAATCAGATACTGGACTGTAAGGTGTACCCAGCAGCAAATAAAGACTCAGATAACAATATAGTAGGGATGAAGAGTAGGCTGAAGTTGAAGACGTTAGTCAGGAAGGATCAACCCGCAAAGAAGTTGGATATGGAAGTACTGAGGAATGACGAAATGGGTTGAAATTCTCTAAGGCTCTAGATACAGCAATAAGGAGTAGCTCCGAAGGCAATACAGTTGAAGATGAATGAACATCTCTAAAAAGGGCGATCACAGAAGTTGAAAAGTAAAACGTAGGTACAATGATGTAACTGCGAAGAAACCATGGGTAACAAAAGAAATATTTCAACTGATTGATGAAAGTAGAAAGTACAAAAATGTTCCAGGGAAACTCAGGAACAGAGAAATACAAGTCGCTGAGGGATGGAATAAATAGGAAGTGGGGAAGCTAAGACAAAATGGCTGCAGGAAAAATGCGAAGACATCAAAAAAGAAATGATTGTTGGAAGGGCAGACTCAGCATACAGGAAAGTCAAAACAAACTTCGGTGACATTAAAAGCAAGGGTGATAACATTAAGAGTGCAACGGGAGTTCCACTGTTAAATGCAGAGGAGAGAGAGCAGATAGGTGGAAAGAATACATTGAAAGCCGCTATGATGGTGAAGATTTGTCTGATGTGATAGAAGAAGAAACAGGAGTCGATTTAGAAGAGATAGGGGACCCAGTATTAGAATCGGAATTTAAAAGAGCTTTGGAGGACTTACGGTCAAATAAAGCAGAAGGGATAGATAACATTCCATCAGAATTTCCAAAATCACTGGAGGAAGTGGCAACAAAACGACTATTCACGTTGGTGTGTAGAATATATGAGTCTGGCGATATACCATCTGACTTTCGGAAAAGCATCATCCACACAATTCCGAAGACGGCAAGAGCTGACAAGTGCGAGAATTATCGCACAATCAGCTTAACAGCTCATGCATCGAAGCTGCTTACAGGAATAATATACAGAAGAATGGAAAAGAAAATTGAGAATGTGCTAGGTGACGATCAGTTTGGCTTTAGGAAAAGTAAAGGGACGAGATAGGTAATTCTGACGTTACTGCTAATAATGGGAGCAGGGCTAAAGAAAAATCATGACACTTTCATAGGATTTGTCGACCAGGAAAAAGCGTTCGACAATATAAAATGGTGCAAGCTGTTCGAGATTCTGAAAAAAGTAGGGGTAAGCTATAGGGAGAGACGGGTCATATACAATATGTACAACAACCAAGAGGGAATAATAAGAATGGACGATCAGGAATGAAGTGCTCGTATTAAGAAGGGTGTAAGACAAGGCTGTAGCAGGACAATATCTACAAGACTTATTATGTACATCTTTGTAGAGATATGGGAAATTTACAACGAAAAGACCCTCGATGGAAGAAGATAATTCAGCTAAAGGAACAACAAAATTCAAGGGCTAGTTTAGATCATTATAAATTAGTAAATGGAGTATTATTCTTCAGACGTGGGAAGGACAACAATCCACGGTGGTGTGTATGTATCCCGAAGGAATATGAGGAAAAATTAATTTGGTTTACCCACTTATCATGGGGACATTTTGGTGTAATTAAATGTGCCAATAAAATAGGAGCATACTGTTATTTTCCGAATATTCGGAGAAAAGTGCACCAAACAATACAAAACTGTTTACTCTGTCAAAAGGCAAAACCGGATAATAGAGGTAGTAAGCATGTTCTGCATTCAATTATTCCACGAGAGCCAAGGGCGTTAATTTCGTGTGATATCTGCGGCCCTCTCCCACGATCAAGAGGAGGAGTCAAATTCATTGTTGGATTCTTTAACGTGTTTACAAAATATGTAAAACTATATCCATTAAAGTGTGCTACTGCTAGAGCTGTTGTAGTGATTGGTGCGTGATTATCTTCCGCATGTAGGTTTACCGAAATCCATAATTACAGATAATGCCAGAATTTTTACTGGATTTAAATGGAAGCAAACACTAACACAACTTGGTATTCAACAAATTTTGACATCATGTTACCATCCACAAGGTAGTCCAATAGAATGAGTTTTTCGAGAATTAAACCGATTTATGCGTACATACTGTCACAGTAAACAAACATCATGGGCTGATTATTTGTCAGAATTTGAACAAATATTTAATAATCTGACACATACCTCAACTAACTTTACTCCAACAGAGCTTATGTTTAGTCAGACTGAAAAGAACTTCTGGATAAACCATCTGCCAAAGTATGAAGACCAGAATTTAAAATGGGAGGAAAAGATTCGACTCGCACTTGTCAATTTAACTAAAAAGGCAATACAACGGAAATTGACATACGATAAACGGATTCACCGGATTCAGACGTTTCATCTTGGAGAAAAGGTTTTATTGAGGCGACACATCCATTCCTCGAAACTGATGAAGAACATAAAGAAATGGAATCTTATTTATACCGGACCATATGTTATTGTAAATATACCAAATCCTGGATCATACTTGTTGGCATATCCCGAATCGAAAAGAATAAAGGGATTATTCTGGCATAATGATACTAAGAAATTTTTTGAAGGATTGTAGATCTGTGATACCAAATATGGAGAAGAATTTAGAGTGGAATTTGACTATGAGTCGAATGTGTATATAAATATCAAGAAGTTTATGTTGTCTAGAGGTTAAGAGAGAGTGAGATTACTCCTTTGATAGGTTAAGAGACAGTGAGATTGCTCTTGTGATAGGTTAAGAGACAGTGAGATTGCTGCTGTGATAGGTTAAGAGACAGTGAGATTACTCCTGTGGTAGGTTAAGAGACAGTGAGATTGCTCCTGTAATAGGTTAAGAGACAGTGAGATTGCTCCTGTGATAGGTTAAGAGACAGTGAGATTACTCCTGTGATAGGTTAAGAGACAGTGAGATTACTCCTGTGATAGGTTAAGAGACAGTGAGATTACTCCTGTGATAGTTTAGCACAAAATTTTTAAGACAGGTAGAAGAATTTGTTAATTACTAGTGTTTGTAAGTGTGGACTATGAGCAGAAGCCACAGTGATATACAATGAAAGTGCATCTACATTTCCTCAAGACACGGCACTTATGTGAGATTTGGGTGTGAAACATGAACATTGTGGGATATGTAAGTAAATACGCTGTGTGTATGATGTGTGCTGTTCGCGCAAGATAACAAATGAACTGTGAAATGAAGCAACAGTCGATAATGTCACTGTTGCAAACAATTGAAGAAACTCTCTGGTTACGCGAGAGAAAATTATTAAAATTTTAGATTTTTTTTATTATGCCTTCTCTACCAGGACAATTAATTTAAGAATTCTAATTAACATTTTAAGAATAGCAGTTTGTGTGTTTCATATTATGGACATAATTGTTGAAATATATTTCCATAAATGTTCATGAGAGGATGAAGAAGATTCTGCGAGTGGATGATTTGTTAAATGAACATACGTCATCATTAATGATATTTATTTGCAAGTGGATCTATAAATCAATTAATTATAAGAATAATGAAAATTTTTCAAATTATTCCTTTTGTGGAATCAGTGTCATATGCCTATGTTTAAAATTTTTCATCAGGTGTAAACTTAAATTTTATCCATAATTTCGTAATTGAAAGCAAACCTCGGACAGATTCAATGCTCCACTTCCACCTGCAGTATAACAAAACAAAGATTAGATTTGAAAAAATTGTGAGGAATACATTCGATATGAGCTACAACAAAATTTAAATGCCCACAGTCTATTTGGCAATGTTTTGGACAATCAGCAGTTGTAATTGGTATTGAGGACTACAAAAAATTCGCAATTGTCAGGACTGATGGATGTTCCACTCTAGTACAGATGGAAGAATATAAGAATCCACACCGATTTTGAGTTCAACGATGAAATATGGACTTCGTTGCCTTAATCCACTCTCTTCCAGGGATTTATTCAGTCAGAACCTTTTCTTATTCCACTTTAAACCTGTTTCATGTTCCTGAGATCATCTTCCTGTTTCTACGGCACATTACCAGCTTCTATCCTGTACCATAAGCCATCGCCTGTCCTCTGTGCCGCCTCCTGCCGCCTCCACCAGACGCCGTACGTCGCCTACCCGGTGTCCGTACCCAGTGTTCCTGTTCCATCAACTTCACAACGAGATCGCCGGCTACATCGTCGAAAGAAGAATTTTGAAAATTTTTTCTGAGCAATATTGTAAAAATTTTTGGCTATGAGACACTTTTCCTTTGATCTAATATATGGATCTTCCGTATATTTCAAAATTACTGGATTTAGGCTTTCCTATCTTCTTTAATACCTGAGCTGGGGTCTATTCTTCCAGGTTTTCCAGGGTTTCCCTGTGAAGGCCAGTTCCCAAATGGGTAGACCTTTTTCGTAACTACACCAATCTACATCTTCCCTGGTTATGTGCTCGGGATTCGGGTATACCCCGGTACATGTAAAAGCTACAGCTTAGGTATTCTCGTAACTTACTGTCTTAACATGATACCCATACTCTCTATAGTAAAATTCTACTAATTCAAAATATTCCTCTTTTGAATAAACAACCCAACAAATTTTTTCTGTTAGCTCGCAAAGTGTATTATCATTAACTTTGCTCGCTGCGAGGGGCAATTGTAATATCTCTTTATATTCGATGAATTATTCTGATTCAATTCTACCCTTGAATGACGTTTACAAATTTTCTATCTTCATACTCGCAGAATCCATGCGCAAAATAGTTTCATACAATAGCTATGCCATGAGCTCATAAGTATTCTTTGTAGTACTCTCTTTGGTGGTTGTTAGAAAAAAAAGAAAGGGGGCTTACGAGATTGTCTTCGTGCCGATTAGCCTGTGCTTGGTTTGGAAGAACTGTAATCTGATTATTGAGATTTATTACAGAAGATAACTGATATGAACTGTACGATTAAATGGAAATATATATAGATGGCTCCTTCAAGTAAATGGTGTGTATTTTAAATTTGAGAATTAATGATATTTATCAATATATTGCGTAGTTGTTAATCAGAAGGGACTTCCGAAAGACTGGATACAAACCTGCATTTAATAATCCAAGAGGTCCATTACTTCTTCGGAAGGTTAAACTTCATCAAAGCCAAATATCCACTTGATCTGAGGTTTCCCGACTGATTATACAACGCTCCCAAAATTACGAGGTATTTTATTTGTACAGATTAGCAGACTGCCGCAAAGCACGAGCCTGCAGAGAAGAAGAATCATCGCCTGATTTCATTCTAACAAGTAAAATTTCAGAATCATTTTGGAGTGACTAAGCTATGACTGTGTTTCCTATCATGAATGATTGATTGCTCGAAAGAATTGAGAGCTACAGAATTACGTAGATAGAAAGGAGGAAAAATTACAGCTCCCTTGCTTCACTGGTGGGTGGCCACCCACACATGGACCTACAGTCAGCCTGGTTGATGGGGCTACTTATTGTTATCCTGCAGTGTCGTCTATACCTGGTGCTGCAATAGAACTTCTTGATTTAACAAAACTCATTTTGTGAAGCAGAACTTTTTAATTTTTTTAATCATTTAGGCACATACATAAAGTTTTCTTTTACACTGTTTTGAAATTCTTATGGACTGGTCGGTTTTTTAGGTTAGAGGTTCTCGGGAAAACACAAGTAGGGCTTCAGTCACAAAGGGTGCAGGCTGAACACAGGAAGAACGTATATACAGGCACCATTGGTATAACTGTTGTAAATTGTAGCTGTGTTGGGAAAGTACCACAGCTCCAAGCGCTAATAGAAGGCACTGATGCTCAAATCGTTGTAGGCACTGAAAGCTGGCTAAAGCCAGATATAAGCTCAGCCAAAATTTTTACGAAGAACCTAACAGTGTTCGGAAAGGATAGGCTACACACGGTTGGCGGTGGCGTGTTTGTTGCTGTTAGAAGTAGTTTAACTTGTCGCGAAATTGAAGTAGATACTTCCTGTGAGTTAGTATGGGCAGAGGTCATTGTTTGCAACTGGAATAATATAATAATTGGATCCTTTTACCGATCTCCCAAATCAGATAATATAGTTACAAAAAGGTTCAGAGAAAACTTGAGTTTGATTTCAAACACGTACCCGACTCGTATGTTAATAGTCGGTGGTGACCTTAATTTACCCTCGATATGTTGGCGAAAATACATGTTTAATTCCGGAGGTACGCATGAAATATCATCCCAAATTGTGCTAAACACATTCTCTGAAAGTTATTTCGATCAGTTAGTCATGAGCTCACACGAATAGTAAACGGTTGTGAAAACACACTTGACCTCTTAGCAACAAATAATCCTGAGTTAATAACGAGCATCAAAATGGTTACATGGATCAGTGAACACAGGGTTGTTGTAGCGAGATTGAATATTGTAATCCCCAAATTCACGAAAGATATACCTATTCAAAAAGCAGATAAAAATTCACTTGACGCCTTCCTGAGAGACATTCTCCACTCATTCCAAATTAATAATATAAGTGTAGACCAGATGTGGCTTAAATTCAGAGACATAGTATCGGCTACAGTTGAGAGATCTAT
The DNA here is from genome assembly GCF_021461385.2 of Schistocerca piceifrons. NCBI lineage: Eukaryota > Metazoa > Arthropoda > Insecta > Orthoptera > Acrididae > Schistocerca > Schistocerca piceifrons. The sequence continues at coordinate 59,680,168 of NC_060148.1, forward strand.
AACAAATAAATTAACAAACGATGAAGCTGATCCTCCTTGGTACACAAAACAGGTTAGAATACTGTTGCAGAAACAACGAATTAAACATGCCAACTTAGCCGACCGGCGTGGCCGAGCAGTTCTAGGCGCTTCAGTCTGGAACCGCGCGACCGCTGCGGTCGCAGGTTCGAATCCTGCCTCGGGCTTGGGTGTGTGTGATGTCCTTAGGTTAGTTAGGTTTCAGTAGTTCTAGGGAACTGATGACCTCAGATGTTAAGTCCCATAGTTCTCAGAGCCATTTGAACCATGCCAAATATAAACATCCGCAGAATCCCCAAGATAGGCGATCTTTTACAGAAGCTCGAAATTTAGCGCGGACTTCAATGCAAGATGCCTATAACAGTTTTCACAACTAAACTTTGTCTCGAAACCTGGCAGAAAATCCAAAGAGATTCTGGTCGTATGTGAAGTATGTTAGTGGCATGAAACAATCAATGCCTTCTCTGCACGATAGCGATGGATATACTATCGAAGACAGTGCTGCCAAAGCAGAGCTACTGCACACAGCCTTCCGAAATGCCTTCACAAAAAAAGATGAAGTAAATATTCCAGAACTCGAATCGAGAGCAGCAGCCAACACGAGTAACGTAGAAGTAAATATCCTCGGAGTAGTGAAGCAGCTTAAATCACTTAATAAACGCAAGTCTTCTGGTCCAGACTGTATACCAATTAGCTTCCTTTTGCAGTACGGTGATGCAGTAGCTCCATACTTAACAATCATATACAACAGTGCGTTCGACGAAACCAAAGAATCCTTTTTATTGGCAGGACACTTAGAAAATGTAACAGACCTACTAAGGAGACTGCCTACACTATTGCGAAATATGAGAGAGAGTGTCACAGAAATGATACAGGATTTGGGATGGACATCATTAAAAGAAAGGCGTTTTTCGTTGCGACGGAATCTTCTCACGAAATTCCAGTCACCAACTTTCTCCTCCTAATGCAAAAATATTTTGTTGACACCGACTTACATAGTGAGGAACGATCACCGAGATAAAATAAGGGAAATCAGAGCTCGTACGGGAAGATATAGGGGTTCATTGTTTCCATGCGCTATACGAGATTGGAATAATAGAGAATTGTGAGGGTTTATGTTTATTAATTTATTTATTTATTGAGTCCTTTGATCATATGTAGTGCAGGCCACAACTTTCAGACAAACAAGTACAACAAGACAAAGAAATGGACTCCCTAGGCCAATTAGATTGCATCAGAATATCGAGGAGTGAGAACTTCACTCTAGCAATGCCCACAGCATTCTGCGCATAAACGTGCTTCTGCTGTTAGACATTCTGATTGTTCAGTAAGGTGAATTCGTGATGACTTTCATTAGCATCTGTACAAGTTGGCAATAGTACAGGACCTCAAATCTCAGAGGAACACGTGTGAGGCATTTTTCAAAAACATTCCTAAGGACACAACTGCTTTTTTCAGTAACGAAGCCCATTTTCACTTAATCGGAAGTGTCAATTGACAAAACGTGTGCCACTGGGCCGATATCAATCCCTGAGAACTGCATTGGAGGCTGCTGCAGTCATCTCAAGTGACATTGTGTTGTGCAATTTCCTCAGATGGGATTGTTGACCCCTGGTTCTTTGAAGAGAATGGGATCACAGTGACAGTGAATTCAGGCCAGTATGTGAACATGATGGAGGAACTTGTTTGTCCTCAACTTGGTGGACATTTTACTCCAACATGGTAGAGCAACAGCTTACACTTCAAGGGCATCAATGGCTGTTTCAAAGGAACATGTCGAGAAGAGCCTCACCTCAGTAAGGGGTAATTTGGAGTCCAGTTATATGAACCGTCCAAGGAGCCTACAATACCTGAAGTCCAACATTCAGGTAGAAATGGCCAACATACCTGCTGCTGTGTTAGTAAGATTTATGAGAAATGCCAGGAACAGGATTATTCATTTTGTGGGCAATGGGGAACATCACCTATTTATATGATTTTCAGAACTATGTAAAAGAAAACTTTAGATATGTACCTACACTATTAAAAAGGGAAAAAAATCTTATTCGTAAAATGGGTTTTATTGTGTGTTGAAGTCAGAAGGGTATGATGCCACACCCTCTATGACATTGTGCCAAATTTTCAGCCCTCCACTGAGCCCAAGAAGGTTTCCTTTGAGAAACATTGTCAGTTGCTCACTCAGTATTTTGGCCATCAAACCGATGTCGTAGCAACGTGGCTGCAGTTGAAATAGGACCACAACTGCCATGGGCAGTCGTATGCAGCCTGGATCGCTTATCTGCGAGGCCTGTCGCACAAGTGTCATTTTGAGTGTCCCCACTGTGCTACCTCTTACACAGACTCGCTAATTCGGGGCATAATTGTTCAGTTAGCTCGTGATCCTGAGGATCAGACTAGGGCGTTGACCTTACCTAACCCTCCTTTAGCTGACATACCATACATTGCAGAATCACATGAGTTTATGGCGAGAGGTTGGGACATCCTTCCTGACAATTGTCAGGTGGCAGAATTAGGTGTGCATGGTCAATAGCTCCAGGTGCCCCGTCAGGTACCCCAGATGGTCTTGTCTCCTGCTGTGTCGTTGTGAGTTACCACCACTGATGCCGAGGCAACAGCCCCTGTCTGTCTTTGCCTGTGCTGATGTCGCGTTTTGTGTAGCTCTGTGCATCATAATTTTTGCCTGCAGTGCAAATTGTATCCTCGGCGTCATTATCCTGCCACACATATGGCAAGCCAATGGTCTTGCCCTGATTGCCAATTGTTGCATGTGTGACGAGACTAACGACAAGTTGAGGGCTTTTCGGGGTATGCCATCTGATAGAAACTTTGCCAACTGTCGGTGACATTTGGCGAGCTGCGAGTCCATCTTCAGGGCCCCTGGTGTACACCTCGAAAAATGATGTCACTTTTGATCCATCGATGGCATATGAAACCTGATGGATGACAGATATAATCGTTTCAATGTCATGTGCCAACAGATAGCGTAGTAGCATAGCTACTAGAATACCACCTTCAACTATCCTTTAATAGTGTTCACAGCCAGAGACGTCAGAGTGGTGCAGACTTGTGAAGCAAGACTTGAATGACTTTAGCCAATGATAGACAGTTTTTGTTGGGATAAATGTAAGGATGTAGAGGCTTATCTCGCTAGAGGTAAGACAGATACTGCCTACAGGAAAATTAAAGAGACCTTTCGAGAAAAGAGAACCACTTGTATCAATATCAAGAGCTCAGATGGAAACCCAGTTCTAAGCAAAGAAGGGAAAGCAGAAAGATGGAAGGAGTATATAGAGGGTCTATACAAGGACGATGTATTTGAGGACAATATTATGGAAATGGAAGAGGATGTAGATGAAGATTGAATGGGAGATATGATACTGCGTGAGGAGTTTGACAGAGCACTGAAAGACCTGAGTCGAAACAAGGCCCTGGGAGTAGATAACATTCCATTAGAACTACTGACAGCCTTGGGAGAGCCAGTCCTGACAAAACTCCACCATCTGGTGAGCAAGATGTATGAGACAGGCGAAATACCCTCAGACTTCAAGAAGAATATAATAATTCCAACCCCAAAGAAAGCAGGTGTTGACAGATGTGAAAATTACCGAACTATCAGTTTAATAAGTCACGGCTGCAAAATACTATTGCAAATTCTTTACAGACGAATGGAAAAACTAGTAGAAACCCACCTCGGGGAAGATCAGTTTGGATTCCGTAGAAATATTGGAACACATGAGGCAATACTGACCCTACGACTTATCTTGGAAGCTGGATTAAGGAAAGGCAAACCAACGTTTCTAGCATTTGTAGACTTAGAGAAAGCTTTTGACAATGTTGACTGGAATATTCTCTTTCAGATTCTGAAGGTGGCAGGGGTAAAATACAGGGAACGAAAGGCTATTTACAATTTGTACAGAAACCAAATGGCAGTTATAAGAGTTGGGGGACATGAAAGGCAAGCAGTGGTTGGGAAAGGAGTGAGACAGGTTTGTAGCCTTTCCCCGATGTTATTCAATCTGTATATTGAGCAAGCACTGAAGGAAACAAAAGAAAAATTCGGAGCAGGTATTAAAATCCATGGAGAAGAAATAAAAACCTTGAGGTTCGCCGATGACATTGTAATTCTGTCAGAGACAGCAAAGGACTTGGAAGAGCAGTTGAACGGAATGGATAGCGTCTTGAAAGGGGGATATAGGATGAACGTCAACAAAAGCAAGACGATGATAATGGAATGTTTTTGAATTAAGTTGGGAGATGTTGAGGGTATTAGATTAGGAAATGAAACACTTAAAGTAATAAAGGAGTTTTGCTATTTGGGGAGCAAAATAACTGATGATGATCGTAGTAGAGAGGATACAAAATATAGACTGGCAATGGCGAGGGAGTTCTTTCTGAAGAAGAGAAATTTGTTAACATTGAATACGATAAATAGTTTGGACAAGAAGAGAATAGAAGCTTTCAAAATGTGGTGTTACAGAAGAATGCTGAAGATTAGATGGGTAGATCACATAACTAACGAGGAGGTATTGAATAGGATTGGGGAGAAGAGAAGTTTGGGGCACAACTTGACTAGAAGAAGGGATCGATTGGTAGGACATTTTCTGAGGCATCAAGGGATCACTAATTTAGCATTGGAGGGCAGCGTGGAGGGTAGAAATCGCAGAGGGAGACCAAGAGATTAATACACCACCAGATTCGGAAGGATGCAGGTTGCGGTAGATACTGGGAGATGAAGAAGCTTGCACAGGATAGAATATCATGGAGAGCTGCATCAAACCAGTCTCAGGACTGAAGACCACAACAACAACAACAGTTCACCACTTTACTCACGTCTAAAATTACTTTGCAGTGTTATAACCGACACAGTTTTCACAAGCCAAATAACACACTGCACTTTCTGTTGCGGTGTACACATTGTTGCATGGTTGCTCTGCATTGCATCCACACCTGGACTGAACAGAAGAAAAAAACAGCACTGGTGCCATCTCAAGGTCAAGCAGACCGCCAACTACAGGGGAGCCAAACTTGGAAAGTTGATGAACCAAACACCAGAAACTGGAATAGTGTACGTCACTTTGTACAGGTTCTACGACACATTAAAACTAGGGAGATCATTTTCAAACACACTGTGAATTTAACACTTCTGTAAAATTGTCTACATTACTGTGAAGCCTGAAGCAACTTTAGCCCATGTCAAAGTGACTCCAAAATTAGGATGAACCAGTTTTAGAATCTGATAGTTATTTTGCAAGTTCTTCTGATGTGCAACATGGTGTCCAGTATCACAAAATATTGAAAGACAAAATTAACCATTGGGCAGTAAGCTACAGCTTTATACTACAAACAAGAATATTCTAGAATATGGATTGAGGTGAGTGATGAGTATGCTGAAGTAAACTATATGGGAGAAACTAAGTCCTACTGCAAATGGATACGACAAAGAGATAAACTATTTATCATCAGGAGGATTTGGTGTAAATTATCAGTTGAACAAGGGTAACAAAATGTGGCTATTTTCAAATATCCACACTTGAGTAGTTTGTGTAAAAGCCTCATGTTCATAATTTACAGTATCCGTAATATATGACCTAGTCTCTTTGCAAGTAGTTCTCATAGTGCAAGGTGTAACTTGAAAATGAATTGGTCAGATGAAGAAATATGCTACACTTGCATATTTTCCGATTGAAGTTCATTACTCCCTGTCCTTACCCTTGAAAATTATTTGCCGGCCGGAGTGGCCGAGCGGTTCTAGGCGCTACAGTCTGGAACCGCGCGACCGCTACGGTCGCAGGTTTGAATCCTGCCTCGGGCATTGATGTGTGTGATGTCCTTAGGTTAGTTAGGTTTAATTAGTTCTAAGTTCTAGGCGACTGATGACCTCAGATGTTAAGTCGCATAGTGCTCAGAGCCATTTGAACCATTTTTTGAAAATTATTTGTTTTTTATGGTCCTGAACGTCTAATCTAGTGACATTCATTGAATTTACTTTGTCCCAGCATCATATTGCCATTTTTTCATGCAGAAATGACTGTGTGGGTCAAAGCAGTCCTGTGTGCAAATTACACTGATCCATTTTTTTTTATGATACCAGGACAACAGATGTGATACTTTTTGTTTAATAATTTACTTAACAGTACACGTCTTTGCCAATACTACAAAAATGTATGTGGAATTTTTTCCCAGTCACTATCCTTTGTTTTTTCCCCATAGCAAAAGAGAAGCAAAAATTAATTGGACTAAATTAATCACAGTTTCAGGTGCATTACATTACGTGTTGGGTAATGCACATGACAGTTTCTCCCCCATCACATACTACGTACGTAAATGCTTGGAAGTAAGCTGTTTTTTTAAATAAATAAACCGAAATTTCATGGATAACAGCAGTCTGTACAGATATGTGCAGTACTGATGAAACAGACATAACATACCGATAAATTTAAAAATATCGGCTGTACACCAACTATTTACATTAGATTAGCAGGTTTCTTATATTTTTAAATTGTCTTGTTTCAGTTCCTTGTTTCCTATAATTGTCCACTAAAACAAAAGAACAAAAAGCATGCTTCAGGAAGTGCCCACTACAAAATGAAACGAGAATTTGGTTTGTTCCCTCTCTTCTATGAAGTCTCCTGCTTTCACCTCGAATTTACAAAGATGCATAACCCCTGGTATCTGTACCAAGCAACAGCAATATATACGATCAATGTGGCTGCAAATATTATGTGATTCGTTTTCATCCAATCACTAATTGCGAGCAGCGGCAAGAGTCGGTGTACAATGATTGCCATCTTTCCCAAGGCATCGCGTCGAGCTGACATCTGCCGGCCATAACATGAAACACTGCAGCACCCATTAGCCTTTTATTTCACTTCACATGAAGGAGTCTAGCAAGAAAATGTTGGAAGGAATTAATATAGTTTTGGCTGTATTAGTTATTTATTTTTAGTTCGTTAATAAAATAGCTTTAAGTAGTCACATGTTCTTACTATTTATGACGAAAATACTTCGTACCCTGTTACAATCTAGGTAACATGGTCTTTATATGAGCGAGCTATGTTAAATGTGCTCTCAAATTCAAATACACACCTTTTGTTTAAAATTTTTGAATGGTTCGGATTGATGTAGTCCGAGCCTGTTAAGGGTGAATCTATTAAAGGTAACAATGTAATATTGATACGATGTTCGCAATAAGTCAAGTTTACGTCCATTAGAAGAATACGAAGGCTTACTATTGCAGAAATAAAACATTACCAGCAACACAAAACAATCAAATATTTTGACGTTAACTGTCTATAAGGACAATCTTTCATTAAGCATTTTATTTAGTTTAATATGTTCCTTTAGGGAAACGGCAGAGCAAACATTTACACGGGGACCCCATAACTGTATTTCGCAAACGATTACCCCAATACCGATTTTGGTTGGTTATTGTAAACACTTCAAAATCGATTCTGGAAATCCGTTTCTAGTTGCCGGTTTTGCAATTCAGCAATTTATTTTCGCTCTCTTATAAATTCAACCGGTTTTCAAAAGTGCTGGGCTGTCAGGTTTTGTCTTGTTTTTAAAAATTTTCAGCTATTATGGACGGACTGGCTTTTCGTACGGTGAAGTATAAGTGGAAATATTAGACTGAAGCGGTTTACACCTAGGCTGATTAAAGACAAATGGTGATTGTTCTGACTAACACAGAAACCATAACCATTGTTTTCCGGGTGCCAAATTTAACTGGCTAGCAAATCCGCTTGAGATCGTAACATGTAGACACGAAAGCGAAAAACGGTATCCGCAATTCGGTTTTTTTATTTCAGAAGATGTTTCGCATGTATACGTAGTGATACAATTCAAAAAAGATGCTCTTTGACCTGAACTGTTAGCGGTAAGCGAATGGTGCAGAAGATATGTGACGTAGTGGAATGGGTAGGACTTGTTCCAGGTCAGGGGCTGTCATAAAAGTTCCCTGCAGGCCATTGACTCGATTGTCTAAAATCAATATTATACCTAAACAAGTCAAAGTCTTTTTGCTATCTATCTACAATTGGCTTATGAAAATTAAATATAAGAATGACATAAAGTAGGAATGCCTAATTAAAGCAGTAGGATATATAAGTTACTACGTCACTAATTAATTGCATGTGTAATGGATGAATTTTAACTTGTAAATTCTTCCAGTGTCGTCGCTGCACATTATAAATGAGATTAATTTAGTGACTATAGATAATTGTGACCGTGGCTGTGTTAAAAATTAGTGTCCTATGTACTGTTGAAAACATCTCAGGAAAATAGTCCCTTCCTATAATTTGTTTGTGCCTGTTGTCAGCCAAGAGTTTATGCAATATTTTTTTCCCCATTTCCGACTCGATAATGGTGATGTGCGTGTTTGTGCCAGTGTGGGCTTGCACGCAATACATGCTACAGTATTTTGTGGCCGTAGTGTATGTTCTTCAAGCTATGGTACTTCTTTTTCCATTGTTGAATTTCTTCAGCAGAACTGCTCAGTGAGTACCATGCAAAAATAGCTTGTATCGATCAAGCAAGAACAAAACAATTTGACTGCCTTTTGGAATTACAGTCAAAATTGGTGTTTGTTTCACACATACTGTCGGAACTGAAACTTAGGTTTCAGCTATGCGGTGGTTCCACTTTCGCTACGTTCACCTTATTCTTTGAGGGTTGGGTGACATTTCTCACACTTAATCAATAAATCAAAATCTTTATTCATCTGTTAACAATATACATTGTATGGATGTCGTCAGTTACATTGTAATTTCTTATATTCAATTTGTTTCCAAAAACTTGGGTAATAAAAACGAATATTTTGTATCAATATATATAAATAATTACTTTTTGATTTTCAGATATTCTTCAATGTTATAATAACTATGTGCTATTAAAAATTGGTTAAGATCTACCTTGAATTTATGAAATTCTTTAATTTTCTTTATTGTGGCAGGCAATGCACTAAAAAGTATTTTGGGCTTGTAGTTTACACTTTTTTGGAAGAGTGCTCCTTTGTGGGTGTCTCTGTGAAAATCATCTCTGTTCCTTGTCTCATGGTTATGAACCTGATTATTTAATGTTGAAAATTCCTGATGAGTTTTCAGATAGCAGACACATTCATAGATGTATAAGCTACAGAGTGTCATTATTTTATGTTCTCTAAATATTTCCCTGTATGCAGTGCTTTTTTTTCTGAAAAAAGGTTGAGGGTACTCCGACACGGGATATAATGCTGCGAAAATTAGTTATAACTGAAGCATGGGATACCACCCGACTGCTTTTAGCGATGACGTCATCATCATGTCGAACTAAAAATCATATATCCGTTTAGCACTACCATCGCCCACTATTAGCTGGCAAAGGCACTACATGTTTGTCGAACTGGCTGCCAGTGATTCAGTTGTCGAAAACACTTGCCGCAGCTTTGAAATGCTTGAAACAGTCAATGGCATCGATTTTCCTATCAAAAACTTAACTGGTATCGTTCATATTGCAATTACCAACACGAAAAAATGAAATAAAAAATTTACGTCCCTGAAATAAATCTTTGACACTCTTCCAAGTTCTCAACATCGTGAAAAAATTACTTAGTCAACGAAAAATTTTAGGGGTATGCATCACCCAGTGTTCCCCCAGAAAAACAGCACTGCCTGTATGAAATTCTACAGGTAACCCCTTTCATTATTTTAATAGCCCTTTTTTGAAGTTTGAAAGCTTGCTTTTCCATACCTGTATTTCCCTAGTTGATCACACCACATCTAAGCAAACTGTTCATATAAGCATAATGGCCACATAGCAGTGATTCAGTGTTGCAAAATTCCCAAAGCATTCTTAGCACATAGCGGCATTTACTTAGTTTTTTTACTCAAAACTTCTAGATGCTTTTCCCATTACAAGTGCTCATCCACCCTTATACCTAGGAATTTTCTGTGTGGGGCTTGTGCAGTAACATAGTTCCCCAACTCAGCTTCTACTCTTCTTCTAGCTTTACTTTTAATGTTACCGAAATTCATCAATACCATTTTCTCCTTATTTATGATCAAAGCATTATTGCTTAACCATTTTCCTGTCTCATTTATTGTCCTAGAGACACACTGCTGTAGATTATCCTCAGTGTATCCTTTAATGAAAATGCTAGTGTCAACAGCAAACATCACCGTTTCTGCAAGTGTCAGATGGTTTGGCAAATCGTTCATTGTTGTTGTGGTCTTCAGTCCTGAGACTGGTTTGATGCAGATTGTTCATATACACCAAGAACATCAGAGGGCTAACATGGAACTCTGTGGCACTCCATAGCTAGATCTTATTTAAAATAGGAAAGATACTCTTTGCTTTCATGACATATTTGTACTTTCTGTTGTCTATAAGAAAGATAAGACGTGAACCATTTGAAGGCTTGTCCCTAGACCCCATAAAATTCGAGTTTCATAAGCAATAAACACTTTAGATAAATCTAAGAATATCCCGCAGCTTAATTCGTTCTTGTCCAAGGCATTTAGGACCATTTTCATGAATTGCAAGACTTCTAGGGATCTGTTCTTTCTAAACCCATTTTGAGCATTAGTCAGTACTATATTTTTATTCAGGAAGTCAGCTAGCCTTTCATACATTACTCTTTCAATTACTTTAGAAAAACGTGACAATAATGACACTGGCCTATAATCATTTATGTCAGTTGTACTATTCTTTTTGTGAAGTGACTTTATTATGGAGAGTTTTAGTTTTGATGGGAACACTCCTGTCCTGAAAGAAGTATTAATAATGTCAGTTAGGTGTGGACGCATACCAGTAGAACTACACTCATGCTCATAAATTAAGGATAATTGCAGAATGTGGTGCCACACAACGTGGCACTACACAAACCGGGCACTAATAGTGTAGGCACATAGGGAACACACACGACGCAAATCTGTAAGTTGACGGTATTGGTGATAAGTTGAGAAAACAGTTCTGAAATATGTACGCTAAAAACGCCAGTGCTTCCTGCTCATGTACAGTGACATCAATCTGGGACGTGACCACCGTGCACACATACACAGAGCGCACAACAGGTTGGCATACTCTGGATCAGGTGGTCGAGCAGCTGCTGGGGTATAGCTTCCCATTCTTGCAGCTCTTTCTGTCTGAGCTCCTGAAGTGTCGTAGGGGTTTGAAGATGTGCAGCGATTTGTCGAACGAGAGCATCCCAGACGTGCTCGATGGGGTTTAGGTCTGGAGAACTGGCAGGCCACTCCATTCGCCTGATATCTTCTGTTTCAGGATACTCATCCACAATGGCAGCTCAGTGGGGCCGTGTGTTGTTATCCATCAGGAGGAAGGTGGGACCCACTGCACCCCTGAAAAGGCAGACATGCTGGTGCAAAATGATGTCCCGATACCCCTGACCTGTTACAGTTGCTCTGTCAAAGACAGGGGTGTACGTGCACCAATCATAATCCCACCTCACACCATCAAACCAAAGCCTCCATACAGGTCCCTTTCAAGGATATTAAGGGTATGGTTTCTGGTTCCTGGTTCACGCCAGATGAAACCCCTGTGAGAATCACTGTTCAGACTATACCTGGACTCGTCCGTGAACATAACCTGGGACCAATGACTATGTACTCTGTTCTTGACACGAGGCATTACGGGCTCTCTTGTGACCAGGGGTCAGTGGAAAGCACCTTGCAGGTCTCCAGGCAAATAAACCATGTCTGTTCAGTCGTCTGTAGACTGTGTGTCTGGAGACAACTGTTCCAGTGGCTGCGGTAAGGTCCCGAGCGAGGCTACCTTCAGTACTCTGTAGCCATCTGCGGGCACTGATGGTGAGATTTTGGACTTCTTGTGGTGTTGTGCACTCTGGACGTCCCGTACTGTAGCGCCTGGACACGTTTCCTGTCTGCTGGAATCGTTACCATAACCTTGAGATCACACTTTGTGGTACACGGAGGGCCCGTGCTACGACCTGCTGTGTTTGACCAACCTCCAGTCGCCCTAGTATTCTACCCCTCATAACGTCATCAATATGTGTTCTTTGAGCCATTTTCAACACACAGTCACCATTAGCACGTCTGAAAATGTGCGCACACTTACTCGCTGAACCGTACTCTGACACGCACCGACACGCCTCTGCATATTTGGACTGCTGTCAGCACTGTACACCTGTACCAGTACCACAAGACATTTTATTTTTAAGTTTATTAATAGCATTTCTAACTTCACATTCTGTTATTGGCTACAGAAACATTGTTTTTTCACAAGCTGGCACTTATATAACTTTGTTGTTTGCATTGCACAGACTTTTAATTAGGTTCAGTGCTATGTTCACATAATGTTCATTGAATATATTAGCTATCTGTTGAGCATCTTCTATCACTTTACCCTCACTTTTAATTTAGAAGTCATAGGTCTTGATTTTACATTTTCCTATGCTATTATTTATAACCTTCCTGATCAATTTTGATTCATTGCTTCCCTTGTTAATGTATGAATCATTGCTTAGCCTTTTTGCTGCCTGTAAAACTTTCCTATAGACCTGTCTATATTTCCTATATTATGGTGCTATAGTTGTATTTATTTTAGCATGTTTGCTTATATATCTAAGTGTGATTGCTGATGTTTTAATCCGTTGTGTTACCCATGTCTTTGTTTCTCACTGAATTTAATTCTTTTTAACGAGAATGCTACATCATAGCAATATTTATAATCAGTAAGAAAAGTGTCACATTTTCTGTCTACATCATCAGTTTGTACTACGCCCAACAGCACCCTTTTTAGCATACTATTAAACATTTAACCCCTCACCCCCCGCCCCCCATGAACCATGGACCTTGCCGTTGGTGGGGAGGCTTGCGTGCCTCAGCGATACAGATGACCGTACCGTAGGTGCAACCACAAAGGAGGGGTATCTGCTGAGAGGTCAGACAAACATGTGGTTCCTGAAGAGGGGCAGCAGCCTTTTCAGTAGTTGCAGGGGCAACAGTCTGGATGATTGACTGATCTGGCCCTGTAACGGCTGAAAGCAAGGGGAAACTACAGCCGTAATTTTTCCCGAGGGCATGCAGCTTTACTGTATGGTTAAATGATAATGGCGTCCTCTTGGGTAAAATACTCTGGAGGTAAAATAGTCCCCCATTTGGATCCCGGCTGGGGACTACTCAAGAGGACGTCGTTACCAGGAGAAAGAAAACTGGCGTTCTACGGATCGGAGTGTGGAATGTCAATCCCTTAATCGGGCAGGTAGGTTAGATATAGTGGGAATTAGTGCAGTTCAGTGGCAGGAGGAACATGACTTTTGGTCAGGTAAATACAAAATCACATAGGGGTAATGCAGGAGTAGGTTTAATAATGAATAAAAATATAGGAGTGCGGCTAAGCTACTACAAACAACATAGTGAACACATTATTGTGGCCAAGATAGACACAAAGCCCATGCCTACTACCGTAGTACAAGTTTATATGCCAACTAGCTTTGCAGATGATGAAGACATTGATGAAATGTATGATGAGATAAAAGAAATTATTCAGGTAGTGAAGGGAGACGAAAATTTAATAGTCATGGGTGATGGGATTCGAGAGTAGGAAAAGGGAGAGAAGGAAACATAGTAGGTGAAAATGGAGTGGGGGTAAGAAATGAAAGAGGACGCCGTCTGGTAGAATTTTGCACAGAGCATAATTTATTCATAGCTAACACTGGGTTCAAGAATCACAAGAGAAGGTTGTATACATGGAAGAATCCTGGAGATACTGGAAGGTATCAGATAGATTATATAATGATAAGACAGATATTTAGGAACCAGGTTTTAAATTGTAAGACATTTTCAGGGGCAGATGTGGACTCTGACCACAATCTATGACGATGGTGGTGTGTCTGCTGTTGCTGCTGCTGCTAAAGCTGACAGATTCTCTGCTGCTACTGGTTGTTGTTGTTGATCTGCAGCTAATAATGGAGATGTTGTTGTTGTGCTGCTTCTGGTAATGACAGACACTCAACTGTTGCTATTCTTCTTTCTGCAAGTAGGTCTGTCTCCTTATAGGGTGTCTTCTTTCCTGCCACATCGTTTGCTGCTTCTTCTAACTTTTGCATTGATCTCTTGGGTATGTTTACTTCTTGAGTACTTGTGCTGTAAATAGACACATTTTTCACTTTTATGGATTCTCTTGTTATTTGTGCACGAGCTGTGTCAGTAACCATTCTCACTGATTCTTTATCTGAGACTGCAGTGTCCTTCCATTTAAGCTCTATTACTGTTTTGTACACTTCCGTGTTTATTTCCACTGATTCGTGAATTCTTGCAGCCATTAGTTCTTTACCAGTTGCATTTAGGCACTGTCCATGTGCTGTATGTAGCTCCTTGTTACTAGGAGTATTAATAAAAACAAGTGTTTTTTTTTGTTTTTTAGTTTTCTGTTTGTGGATTGAATTTCTTGGTTTACACAAGACCTTTCAGGCAGGTACCTGTGTGATACTCCAGCTACAATCACATTTTTATTTTCTAATGCTGACAAGGATTTTTGTAATGAACAATTCACCAAGTTGGCTTCATCCTTTGCTACGTCATTAGCCCATGCCCAAATAACTGCAAAACCTTCTTTTGTCAGATTATGAAGATCATTGTATTTTTGTAATATTACATTAGTGGGGGCACCTGGTATCACCTTCCCTTCAATGTCATATTTATTTGAAGTTAAATTTAAAATGTTTCTTGCACTGTCTCTGCCATGGCTAGCAGAGGCAACGAATATTTTGGGTCTCCTACTCACTAACTGACTCTCAGGAGCAAAGTTTTGCATTTTCATTGCTGCAACCTTAGATTACTTTCCTTTTAAAACTGCATTCTTTGTTGTGGTATGCTCACTGTATTGTGAAAAGCGCTTTATGATGGACGCCTCGAATCTGTAGTTTTTACACATTTCTTTCTTGGCTGATTCTTGCTTCTGGAGTTTGTTTATTGTTGTTGTTGTGGTCTTCAGTCCTGAGACTGGTTTGATGCAGCTCTCCATGCTACTCTATCCTGTGCAAGCTTCTTCATCTCCCAGTACCTACTGCAAGCTACATCCTTCTGAATCTGCTTAGTGTATTCATCTCTTGGTCTCCCTCTACGATTTTTACCCTCCACGCCGCCCTCCAATATTAAATTGGTGATCCCTTGATGCCTCAGAACATGTCCTACCAACCGATCCCTTCTTATGGTCAAGTTGTGCCACAAACTTCTCTTCTCCCCAATCCTATTCAATACTTCCTCATTAGTTATGTGATCTACCCATCTAATCTTCAGCATTCTTCTGTAGCACCACATTTCGAAAGCTTCTATTCTCTTCTTGTCCAAACTATTTATCGTCCATGTTTCACTTCCATACATGGCTACACTCCATACAAATACATTCAGAAATGACTTCCTGACACTTAAATCTATACACAATGTTAACAAATTTCTCTTCTTCAGAAACGCTTTCCTTGCCATTGCCAGTCTACATTTTATATCCTCTCTACTTCGACCATCATCAGTAATTTTGCTCCCCAAATAGCAAAACACCTTTACTACTTTAAGTGTCTCATTTCCTAATCTAATTCCCTCGGCATCACCCGAATTAATTCGACTGCATTCCATTATCCTCGTTTTGCGTTTGTTGATGTTCATCTTATATCATTCTTTCAAGACACTGTCCATTCCATTCAACTGCTCTTCCAAGTCCTTTGCTGTCTCTGACAGAATTACAATGTCATCGGTGAACCTCAAAGTTTTTATTTCTTCTCCATGGATTTTAATACCTACTCCGAATTTTTCTTTTGTTTCCTTTACTGCTTGCTCAATATACAGATTGAATAACATCAGGGAGAGGTTTCAATCCTGTCATACTTCCTTCCCAACCACTGCTTCCCTTTCATGTCCCTCGACCCTTATAACTGCCATCTGGTTTGCGTACAAATTGTAAATAGCCTTTCGCTCCCTGTATTTTACCCCTGCCACCTTTAATATTTGAAAGAGAGTATTCCAGTCAACATTGTCAAAAGCTTTCTCTAAGTCTACAAATGCTAGAAACGTTGGTTTTCCTTTCTATAATCTTTCTTCTAAGATAAGTTGTAAGGTTAGTATTGCCTCACGTGTTCCAGTATTTCTAGGGAATGCAAACTGATCTTCCCCGAGGTCGCCTTCTACTTGTTTTTCCATTCGTCTGTAAAGAATTCGTGTTATTATTTTGCAGCTGTGGCTTATTAAACTGATTGTTCGGTAATTTTCACATCTGTCAACACATGCTTTCTGTGGAATTGGAATTATTATATTCAGAGGGTATTTCGCCTGTTTCATACATCTTGGTCACCAGATGGTAGAGTTTTGTCAGGACTGGCTCTCTCAAGGCCATCAGTAGTTCCAATGGAATGTTGTCTACTCCGGGGGCCTTGTTTCGACTCAGGTCTTTCAGTGCTCTGTCAAATTCTTCACGCAGTATCATATCTCCCATATCATCTACATCCCCTTCCATTCCCATAATATTGTTCTCAAGTACATCGCCCTTGTATAGACCCTCTATATACTCCTTCCACCTTTCTGCTTTCCCTTCTTTGCTTAGAACTGGGTTTCCATCTGAACTCTTGATGTTCATACAAGTGGTTCTCTTATCTCCAAAGGTCTCTTTAATTTGCCTGTAGGCAGTATCTATCTTACCCCTAGTGAGACAAGCCTCTACATCCTTACATTTGTCCTCTAGCCATCCCTGCTTAGCCATTCTGCACTTTCTGTCGATCTCATTTTTGAGACGTTTGTATTCCTTTTTGCCTGCTTCATTTACTGCATTTTTATATTTTCTCCTTTCATCAATTAAATTCAATATTTCTTCTGTTACCCAAGGATTTCTACTAGCCCTCGTCTTTTTACCTACTTGATCCTCTGCTGCCTTCACTACTTCATCCCTCAAAGCTACCCATTCTTCTTCTACTGTATTTCTTTCCCCCATTCTTGTCAACTGTTCCCTTATGCTCTCCCTGTAACTCTATATAACTTCTGGTTCTTTCAGTTTATCCAGGTCCCATCTCCTTAAATTCCCACCTTTTTGCAATTTCTTCAGTTTTAGTCTACAGGTCATAACCAATAGATTGTGGTCAGAGTCCACATCTGCCCCTGGAAATGTCTTACAATTTAAAACCTGGTTCCTAAATCTCTGTCTTACCATTATATAATCTATCTGATACCTTTTAGTATCTCCAGGGTTCTCCCATGTATACAACCTTCTTTCATGATTCTTAAACCAAGTGTTAACTATGATTAAGTTGTGCTCTGTGCTCTGTTTATTAATACACATATAATTCTTTTCGAATACTTGACAATCACTGCACTTCCAGATTTTCACTCTATCTGTTGCATTTACACATGAGTTATGGAATTTCCTCTTACACTTTGCACAACTGACACCTTTTCTTGCTGTTGTGTTATGGCGACACGGTTTATTCCACATATCCTCACTTATTTCCTAAATAGTAATCAAATTTTCCGAACTGTTTGCGGCCAATGTGCACAAGTTAGTTACAAAACACAGTAAGTCCCTGTTCTTTCGACAGAGCTCTGTACTTTTAGTTACACTCAAAGAACAATTACTAATCCACATGTGCACACCATAATATATTTAGATTAAGACTGTTTCTTCAGTGGATATTCACCTAAATACTGAGTAAAGAATTCAGTGCTAAGCAGTCTTCAGGTACATTTGCTGTGGAAGTACCTGGCACACTGCTGAGGCCAATTCAGCAGGTGTCTTGTAATATAATAGCAAAATTTCCCGCCTACCAAAATAGTAATTTAACACTCACTCCAAAAAGTGTTAAAATCCTTCTTACACTTGCGTAACTTTTAAATGTTTTGTAATATCACAATTATGACCTGAAATCAATTTTTAACAAATTGAAAAAAGCTGCTGAATTGTATACTTCACTGCAGTGTAACTAAAGAAACATTTTCCTTTTTTACTGTTTTTTGTAATTTGTTAGCTATTGCCACTGTGTGTTCTGTCATTGGATATTCCACAATTTAAGTATTACAGTAGTTTCACTGACAAAGTGCTGATGACAGTGTGAGGGAGATTTATGTGGTATAACTTTAAATTTCTACAATATTTATGGGTATTTTCATTTGTACAATTGAAAGTGAAGAATTAGCATGAAAATAAAATCTAAAAGCTACTAATTTTTGTACAGATAGAGCTTTATATGAACATACAATCAAGATTTTATGATGCGGTCTGTGTTCATTTTCCATCTAAAAAAATTAAAAGTTAGTATTAATATAGAGCAAGACATTTAACTCATACTGCTGGTTCTGCTGTGGCCTCATGGTAGTCGATGTATTAAATGTTACAGATGTAAATTTTAATGTAACAGTCATAACACTTCCACTTAACTTACAGTGACTGACTGTACTTAAAATGTTAAAATTATTGTGCAGTGTCACATTTATGAATAAATGAAGACAATTAAGAATACAGATTTAGTGGGAAACATTTAATTTCAGTGAAGAAAAATTTAGGCTTTCCCACATTTGTGCGCAAGGTTCTTGCCAACTTTACTTGTATCATCCTTTTCTGGACATACAAATTTATTCCCTTGCCTGTCAAGCAATGTAACTAAAGTTTTTAGCATTGTTTTCTGTCCGCTTGTCCAACAAATAAGTGCAAACGTCCTCATTCAGAATGTAGTCTATAATAACCCACTGCTCATTAAATGATGACAAGTTTTCACTGCCGCAAGAGGCAATGAAAGGATCTAAGAGTGTTTCTTGGTGAACACTCTGGTTTGCATTAGCTACGAACTGAAAGTATGTGCCATTTCCAGAAAACAATCTTATTTAAACTGTATATTTCCTGATGGTGTAGAGATTGTGCACTTGAGTGTTTGTTGAGATTTAGCATTATCCAGTGCATCTCTACCTGGCCAGCATGGTGTTGTCACCTCCTCCACTCGAACTTCTGTTACATTAAGTTTCACTTAGGGATTTTGTACACTGTAGAAAACATGTGTAGTCTGTAATGAGAATTTGTCTAGCTTTCAGATACTCCCAAACATGATACCTTGTTTGCATCAGAGAATATTTCCACCACTTTAGGATTTTTTGGTCATGAAGTATTTTTTTTCTGATTGGAAGCATGAACATGTAGCTTCTCACTATCTGTGTAAAGAAACTTGGGAAGACATCTATGAATGTAAAAGTACAAATGATATGTTCAACAAATTCCTAAATAGTTTTAGCTATTATTTTGAACTTTGCTTTCCACTCCATAAAAAAGACAGTCACAAAAAAGGATCTGAAAATAAAATGGGTCACAACAGGGATACAAATATCTGTGAAGAAAAAGAGATTACTTCATGAAATATCTAGACAGCATACCACATCCCCAGAATTTGATTCCTATTTTAAGAATTACATAAAGATTTTAACTAAAGTCATAAAAGAAGGAAAAAAATGGCAAACAGTTCCTTCATAGCAAATGCACAAAATAAAATGAAAGCCATATGGGACATTGTAAGGCGTGAAACAGGAGTAAAATGGAGAGAATACCGTAATATCAAACTGAATGAAAACACTTCTGTAATATCTGATCCCCAGAATTGGCAAATAATTTTAAAAAATATCTCTCAGAGTCAGCTTATATTTTGGTGAAGCAAAACTTTTAATATGCTGTCACTGCAAATCAGATTAAAACTATCCCTAGTAACAAGTCTCTCTTCCTGTACCCAACAGATGACAGGAAATGCTAAAAACAACAGGGGAGCTAAAATCAAAATTTTCTTCTGGTACTGACAACATACCAGACGATATCATTATAAAACGTGCACCCTTAGTAACTAGGTCCGTGGCAGACATATGCAATAGTTCCCTTTCTCAGGGAATCTTCCCAGAAAGGTTAAAAATAGCTAAAGTGGAGCCATTGTACAAAAAGGGTGAAAAAGCAGACATAAAAAAAATAGGCCGGTCTCTCTACTATCTGTTTTTTCTAAAATAATTGAAAAAATCTTTTTTATAAAAGACTCATAGATTTCATTGAAAAAAATAAACTTTTCTCAGCTACACAGCACAGTTTCCGAAAATGTAAATCCACTGAGACAGCTATTATCGATTTCTTAAATGAAGCTTTAAATGCATTAGATAAAAAAGAACACATAGCAGCAATAGTCCTAGATCTTTCAAAAACATTTCACATCATTAACCATGGTCTGTTGCTTAAAAAGCTAGAAAATGTTGGTGTCAGAGGCCCAGCCTATGAGTGGGTAACGTCATATCTACAAAACAGACACCAAATAGTTGAAGTCTTGTACAAAGAAGGAACAAATTTAACTTCCTATCAATCAGAAAAACAGTGTGTTAAATATGGTGTGCCACAGGGTTCTGTACTGGGACCGTCTTGTTCTTGCTGTTTGTAAATTACTTAGAACCATCCAGCCCTAATTATAAGTACATTAAATATGCTGATGATACATATATACTTATCAAAGGAAAGACCCCAGAAGAGCTCCAAAATGAAATAAAAAAGGAACTTTTCACATGTATCAGAATGGTTCGCAATGAACAACTTAATAATAAACACACATAAAACAAACACTGTGCATCTACACACAGTGCAGAATAAACAGCCTTTAACTGCAACCACAGAACTATTAGGCAAAAGACTTGAAATTGTAAATAGGACCAAATTTTTTGGAGTTTGGATCCAAGATGACCTAAGATGGCAGAAACACACACAACACCTACGAAGTAAATTAAATATCATTTGTTATAGTATAAAAATTCTTGCTGGATGCACATCAATGCAAGCCATAAAAAAATGTGTACTATGCCCAAGCAGAATCACTACTAAAATATGGTTTAATTTGCTGGGGAAATTCACCACCCAGGAAAAGCTGTTTTGTTGCACAAAAAAGAATATAATAGCCACGGAAGGCTCAGCACCTCAATCTTCATGCAAATTCTCATTTAAAAAGCTTCATATTCTTCCATTACTATGCCTATATATCCTAGAAACAATCATGTTTATTAGGAAAACCGTAGATGAAAATAGAAGATTGCTCCAAAAAAACCAAAATATATATAGTGTTGATGAATTTTTATCTACATTGTAAATATGTGAAAAAATTTAAATAGTTTATTCAATTAAGGCCAAAATAATAAATGTGTACATGTAGATTTATCTGTGTATTATATGTGGTCTATTACATATATATGTATGTCTGTATAATCAATGCCAAAAGTATGAAATGTGTGCATATAAAATTTATTTGTGTATTTGTGAAGTGTTATTCCCATATGTTAGAGTTATATTGCTATATATTGAAATCCATACAGCAGTTTTTCTGTTAAACTTTATTGCAAATTACTTGACTTGTCCTCTATCATTATGTACCCCTGTTCAGTGTATGATTCACAGGACCAATAAATATAGAATACAAATAATCAGATACTGAAACTGGAGTGGTAACTGTGTAAACCACCGCTGTGTAAATAGTGATTTGTTCCTTACTTCAGTGTGCACTCCTCACCTCATCCTGATCAACAATAAAGGTCTCACTGAACTTAATGTGGAGAACACTACTGTTTCCTACACAGAACACTGAATGCAGCATGACCAGTAATGGGCTTTCACCACCACACTGGTGGGCAAACAGCATCAGGCTCTGCTCTGGCTGTTGGTAGTCACCGTGTGAAATATAACATTATGGGAGTAAATAAGTTAAACGTACTATTGTATTCTTTTATTTCTAAAATGTAAAGAAGTGTTTCCAAATAGCGTACCAAAGTTTTTGGAGGTCTATAAATTATTCACTAGAACAATGAAACGGCAAGGTAACATTTCATACCAAATACATAATTTTTATCCACTTTGAGTAAATATTCATCAATCCATTTTCACTAAAAATATATTTTATATCTCATTATGGTTCAATATATTATACAGCTTCAGAAATTGTACATTATGATTTTTGAATTGAAATACAGGAAGACAAAATCTATTGCATATCAAAATTCAGCACTTTGATTTGACTTTTCATTAAATTACATGTGTAAATTAAACATTGAAACCACACAAATGCATAACTATATCCTTCAGGTATTTGAGAAAATAAATGGATGAAAAGGCAATTATTTCCTGTACTGATATAAATGGAAGTGATAGATATCATACAATCTTACAAGTTTTCTATTGAAGGAAAACAGGAGACAACAACCTGAAATTAAAGAGGTTCCACTGCACCCCTCACTATCTCGATTGTTGGCTGGTAGGGTAGGGAGGGAAAGAGTGAGGGGAAACTGGAGAATGTGAGGTCACGTACGAATCCGTGCAAATTTATTTTTCTATAATAGAAGTACCATTGCCCTATATGGATTAGAATAATGATAGTCATTTATCTTGATATGTGTTAATTTGTTTTTGAACTTTTGCAGACTTGTAACTTTCTATAGAGTTAACACACACCTCTACAGACTTTTAGTTTTTTTTTTTTTTATATCTAACCACAATCAGTGAATATAGAAAGTGTGAAAGAAGTCGGATGTTTTAACTGAAAATGCATACCGTTTCTTGTTTATATAGAATGAACCATTAATATGTGTGTTCATCACGTCGCTTACAGAATTGACCACTTACCCGCTTCCAACCCATTTGTTCTAAAATAGTCCTCTGGAAGTTAAATTAGTTGTGTCAACATTTGCTCTCATAGAAGCTACCACTATCAGAACAGCTGCTGACTTTCCAGGTAGTAATGAATTATTGGATGGTGCTCTATAGTGATTTACATATACCAGTATATGGATGCTCACCTTATCGGATTTTAGCTGTTTCTTGCCAATGCTGTGATTGATCTGTTTAGTCTGTGGAGGACCAAATAGGTAGCATAAAATGTCGGCTTCAGGTATATAATAAATGCATTATTTCCTTAACATGTTCCGTAAACCATCATGTATAACTGTAGAGAGAATCTAAACATTGCCATTGTTTACGAGAAATAGCATTTGTTGTCAAGTACGCAGCTCGTACTAGGTAAAAGAAAAAAAAAACAATAAACTGTTAAGCATAGTGCTGTGCTAAGGCCATTAATTTTTATGGGATGCGTAAAGAGTCCAGTGCAGTTATAATGAAATATTGGTTTACCAAGAGCTGTTACTTACATTAGAAATAGATATGTTTGCTAGCTTATGCCTTACAAGAAGTTAATTAATGCCTTCTCCAGTTTTCTCAGTTAATTATTAAACAACTTTTCAGAAGGAGCAGCCTTTGTTATACATTTAAATGGTGATTCTTTGGCTACACACAGGTCAGCTTTCTAACTTGTGTATTAATAATGGTTTCTATGACCATACAAATGGATTTGGATCGTGCAAAAATTGCTTTAAATGATCATGAAAAAAAAACCCTCCAAGGGCACAATAAAATTCTTTAAAAAACTGTTCTTCCAGTGTTCATTATACCACAGTCAAATTGGAAAGAATACTTGTGTGTTGAACCTGAATAATGAAATGCAGTGTCCTCACACATAAACTATATATGGATGTAAGAAGAATGGGTAAATCACTTGACTGAACAAGCTACAAGGCAGTTTGCTATGTAGTGCACAGCTCTCTCAGCAGGAAGAAACAAGAGCAAATTACACAAGCGGTGTTACGAAGAGTGTCGTCATAAACCTTTCACATTATTTCCACTTTCCTGCAAATTTAACTGAATCCAGTTCATGTTGACTTTCTTCTCATATGGCTGTAACTGTTCAGATTGTGAAAATTGTACTAAAAATTTATGGCAAAACACTATGAAGCTTTTCTTACTCTAGTTTCTGGTTCGTAAAGTATTCTTGTAACAATTCTTACTGTGAGAGTACATAAAAATTTGTTCTACGCCCTTCCGGTATCATGGTACATCTATAATTTGCACCACATAATGCAAAGTCACTGCAGATTTGATTCAGAAGTTCAAATGATGAGAGAGATATAAGGTATTTATTGTGCTACACAGTTTTAATTAAGAAATTGTCTCCAGAAAACACTTGTTTTTCTGCTTTCAGATGTATATATAATACTACTGCGAATGTATCTGTTATCCTGTAAATAATGATAAAATAGGATACTCTGCTGTCTGAGAAGATGATCAGATGTAAAAAGACTACACTAACAGCTATGTTAAGTTAATTGTGGTCACGAAGACAGGCTACAGCTTACCTTACAGATGACAGTGAAAGCAAATCGCAGTTTCTGCTATCATCTGTATTGTAAGTAGTAGTCTGTCTTCCTGCTGGGATAAAGCTGTGTGTTATTTAAATTTGTTGTTGATCCTGTGATACATACAGGTTCTGCATTTTGAAAATTCCAGTAACACTTCGAAGTAAAGTAAACGAGACATTGGTACTTTGTGTTACTGACAGCTCGATGACATCAGGTTCAGTAAACAATTTAATTGAATATCTGAGACCAGTCCTTAATTGGAGGAAACCAGCTCTGACAGGTGAATTGTCAACCAACAAATAATTTTAATCTTATCAAAATTACTTAATCATATTTTTTCACTTAATGGAATTGTATGCAGTTTTATTTCTAACACTTTGCTGTGTCATTTTCAACACTGTATTTACCTTTTTTCCTTACATTTCTTCTTCCTATCATTCTTTCTTCATTTGGAATCGGCTTGTCACTGATAACCTGTAACTGAATGCAAACCAGAACTCCTCATCAGTTGGCAACTCGGCAGTTCACATAGCCTGTGTGAGGATTTTCTAGGATATATTGCATGTCGTGAGGTTCTGGTTAGGTTATCAAATGACTTTCAATTCAGGGCTACAAAATGTCATATCTGCCACAGTTATGCCACTGGTCACCCCAAAATCAGTTGTCGGCAGAGCGTCTCGTAGTCCTGTCATCTCACGATGGCCACTTCTGACACTGCACGGAGTTATATGTATACGTCTCTCACCCTTTTGTAATCCCAACCTGCGCTCTAGCTCTACCGAGTTGAACCTATTTTTTTTTTTAACATGAAAATCAAATTGAGCAGCACTTGCTGAGTGACCCGCTCTGTTTGTTGCCTATAATACAGCGGCAGCAACACTGCAGCAACAACTGACAGGTGGCAATGTACAAGCAATTTTAATGAAGCTATACCACTATGTTCAGGTTGAAAGAAATGGTTTCTACGGTTTGTAATAGTTGGGGGGCTGATGTGTAAAATAGTTGTCAGCTTATGAACCTATTGACAGGGCATGTTTAGCATAATTGTCTTCCCAGTTAAGTTTACTTTTTGTAAATCCACATATACGGTAATTAGATTTTCCTACATAAATATTCTTCACATCTCCTTTGTTTGCAAAGAATATTAATTCCACATTTATTGAAACCTCAATAAGCCACTTCACTTGTTGGAAAGCAGTGTAGCATCCATTTCTTTGCTAGATGTGATTGGTGTGATGTCCAGTAAAATTTTGCTCCAACACTATGTCAAATACATCAACAATCTGCTTCCATAAATTCAGAACTTTATTATTCGTCAAAACCTATGAACTGAATGGAATTTTCACTTGTACTGAATTAAATTAATTAACAATAACAGATGTTAAATAATTAACGATAACAACGTGTGTGTTTTTGACCGTGAGAAATATTTTATTAACTGTTCCAGGTAAAACAAAGAATTTCTTTAGACAAATGCAGGGACATTTCCCCATCCCCTTTTTCGGTTCTGCCTTTGCTGTTAAGAGTGTGTGCTCTAGGCATGGTGTTTTGGGGCCAAAATATTATAAAAGTAAATACATTGATGTGCCTGAGCACTTGGTAATACTATGCTGTATTAAGATATACTAACTTTCCATAAAACAAGCTAGTTACATGGAAAGTGTACTAAATAAAATTTATAGTAGTACTTTATCCTTTTAGGAAGAACATGTGTATCTTCAGAAGAGATTGAGAATCTTGGATACAAAGAAAAGCAATTGCCCAGCTGCTCTAAACATGAAGTTAAGCAGTTAGTAAATAGACACAGGGATACCAAGGCAAAAGTGAGTATCCAGTCTGGGTTCTGCTTGGAGAAAATTTGAATGACCAGTTGACAGTATGCTTAAAAATTACTTGTTTTTAATGCTCTTAATTAAATAATTGATAAATTTGTTTTGTCCTACAGGTTCTTGCAAGGCTACACAAGGATTTAGCATTGCCAATCCCACCAACTAGATACTTGCATTACTACTTAACTGTTTCCCAAGCAAGCACACACACACATGGTACCAAACATGTTGAGGCAAGTTGGTACATATGTCCTTCATACATAAATGAAATAAAAAAATTCGTACTCAATGGAGAGACATCTCACAGTCATTAAGTTGGCTCTAGATAGATTTGTTGATAAATTTTGCTGGGACACACATACTGGGTCAAATGAATATTACATTTTACTGCACTGAGAAAGCAATTTACAGTCAAATATATCAGACTTTGTATGGTACAAATAAAGTATTGTTTGATGAGACTAGACTGCAGAATTAGGTTGATGAGTGGGATAAGGAATTGAGCAATCACATGATTCATTATAGACATTGTACGGTTGCCATTGGAGAAGTGAAACCATTACTTTTTTGCTGTCAGAGGTGTTGGCAAAGAGATCTTTTGAAGTATGGGGATAATTGTTAGACGCTACATACAAAACAACAACATATGATATTCCTTTATTTTTTATAGCTGTGAAGAGTAATGTGGACTATTTGGTTGTCTCTTTTTTTCATTTAGGTTCACAATGCAAGTTCCATCCATCAAGTGTTAGACATTTTCAAGGACTGGAACCAGGGATTGGAATCCCCTCTACTGGGTTACTGATTTACCGAGTCCATTGGAAACAGGCATGGGGAAGATGGTTGGAAAAAAATGTAATCTTTATGACATTTCTAGATATATGGCAAG
This sequence comes from Schistocerca piceifrons, assembly GCF_021461385.2. Classification (NCBI taxonomy): domain Eukaryota; kingdom Metazoa; phylum Arthropoda; class Insecta; order Orthoptera; family Acrididae; genus Schistocerca; species Schistocerca piceifrons. Next base: position 59,707,074 of record NC_060148.1, read on the forward strand.
AAACTGCAGAATCGTCAACAGAGGGAGGATTTAGAGCTCGTATAGGAGAGTTGCGAATGCATGAGGTTTTTCAGAGAAACTAGCATGTGTGGCCATACTTTAAACAACAGTGGCTATTGGTATGTGAAAGATGGGTAGAAGTGTTTGAAGACAAGGGCAGGTCTGTAAGGACTGACACTACAAATTGGGTTGAAGCTATGAACAAGATTATAAAACATTTTTTCCTAATACACAATACAGACAAGACTTTAACATGGGTTACTAAGGTTAGAGTAAACCAGTTTCTTCCAAGCCTAATTAGAAAGTCCTGTCTGCTGCAGGAATTCTGCCATAAAATCGTATAACAAAGATGTTCAACTGTTTTGGCATAAAAAAATGAACAAGTCTGTGAAACAGGTCACACAGCGACATGCCTCAGCAAAAGTTGTGTTAACTGTAAGATCACTGAGTAGGAGATCAGATAGTTCATTTTGTGTGGAGAGTGCATTGTCCAAAAACTGTAATTATTTTGTTAACTTAGATATCCCAGATTCCACATGTGAAGATTTTCAGTGATATAAATACCCATACAAGCATTTCTGTGCAACCTTAATTTTTTATCCAGAGTGGAGTTTTGATAAAACGCCAGAAACCTATAAGAACCGCCCCATATTCTGTCTTGATGAAATGTATGGGGTAGGCTTCAGAAGTGGCTGTACAGTAATTTGATATGAAGGCAGAAGCAGTGATGAAGTAGTTGAGGAGGCTGTTGAAGCAGCTGAGGAGGCTGTCGAGGTTGAGGAGGCTGTCCAATAATTCATTGTTCTGAGAAGTATACATCGTCAGCTGGGTAAAGGAAATGCAAATCAGGGTCAATACAACTACCTTATTGACTTCCCACAGAAAAATATTTTCCTCTACTGCTACTTAAAAATTCACATGTGTGAGAAAGGTTTACTAACAGAACCTAGCATAAACATCTCCCTTATTTGTATTTCAGATGGCTCTTATTGTTTGACCCTTCAAATGGAATCCTATGACCTCCTTAATAGTTAATCACCCATGAAAGCACAAGTATATGAACATTACAATGAGAGGGGTCTTAATGCCAGGCCCTGTAAAATTAACGGCATCTTAGTTAATATTATTTGTGGGAATTTAATGTTAAGAGCAGTGGGGAGACCACAAACTTCAGGGTTCACTAACTGAAAATCTTGAACACAGTTGCTGAGAGATTCGAGTACATTTTGTAATGTTTAACTGTTGCTGCAGTTGTATGTGAGATTATAAACCTGTTTAACAACTCCCTCACTTCAAATTGCTGCAAATAAATGGTTCAGGTTTCAATGTGGTGCTCAATATTCGTTTCTTCAAATATATCCTCATTGTTACTGTCTTTATGTGAAATTACTGCAGAACCACTTCTGAAGCCAACCCCGTACATCTCACAAGGACAGATTTAAGAGCTATTCCTTCAGCTTTCTGGTATTTTATCAAAATCCCACTCTGGATGCAAAATAAAGATTCCACAGAAATGCTTGCATGGGTAATTATATATTTGAAAATCTTCAATGTGCAGTTTGGTAGGGCGAAGCTAAAAACATTATTACAGAATGAGATTTTCACTCTGCAGCGGAGTGTGCGCTGATATGAAACTTCCTGGCAGATTAAAACTGTGTGCCCGACCGAGACTCGAACTCGGGACCTTTGCCTTTTGCTCTACCATCTGAGCTACCGAAGCACGACTCAAGCCCGCTACTCACAGCTTTACTTCTGCCAGTATCTCGTCTCCTACATTCCAAACTTTACTGAAGCTCTCCTGCGGACCTTGCAGAACTAGCACTCCTGAAAGAAAGGATATAGCGGAGACATGGCTTAGCCACAGCCTGGGGGATGTTTCCAGAATGAGATTTTCACTCTGCAGTGGAGTAATGCAGTAGATGGGATTCCAATCCTTGTTCCAGTCCTTCAAACTACCTTGCACTTCATGAATGGATATTGCATTTTCAACTTGAGTGAAAAAAAACAAAGACCAAATAGCCCACATTACTCTACACAGCTTTAAAAAATAAATGCATATCATATGTTATTGTTGTTTTGTATGTCGTATATAACAAACAACTATCCCCATATTCCTTCAAAAGATCTCTTTGCCAACAGCAAAAAAAATAATGGTTTTATTCCTCGATTGGCATCCATACCATGTCTGTAATAAATCATGTGACTGACTGATTCCTTGTCCCACTCATCAACCTGATTCTGCACTCTAGTATCATCAAACAATGCTTTATTTGGACATTAATGGGTCCAATATATGTGACTACTAATTGTTTTATTCGCCTGGGTAAAATGTAGTATTCACTGTTTTTTTCAGCAGGGTAAAATGTAGTAATCATTGCTGTGTGCCTATTATGCTTACATGAACAGTTTGCTTAGATATGGTGTGATCTTCTGGGGAAATACAGGTATGGCAAAATAAGCTTTCAAACTTCAAAAAAGGGCTATTAGAATAATGAAAGGGGTTCCCTGCAGAGTGTCATGCAGGGAAATATTTAAAGAATTTAAAATAAAGACTCTTCATAGCTTATACATCTATGAATGTGCATGCTTTCTGAAAACTCATCATGAACTTTCAACATTAAATAATCAGGTTCATAACTATGAAACAAGGAACAGGGATGATTTTCACAGACACACCCAAAAAATAGCACTCTACCAAAAAAGCGTAAACTACCAGCCCAAAATACTTTTTAGTGCATTGCCTGCTACAATAAAGAAAATTAAAGAATTTCATAAATTCAAGGTAGATCTTAATTTTTACTAACACATAGTTTTTATAACATGGAAGAATATCTGATTATAAAAAAGTAATATTTATAGATAATGATATAAAATATTTGTATTTATTATCCAAGTTTTTGAAACAAATTAAAAATAAGAAACTATATTGTAATTGACTACATCCATACGATGTATATTGTTAAAGGATGAATAAAGAGATTGATTGATTTGACAATGTATGTGTGTCCTAGTGACACTACTATCAACAACTCTATCTAGAGCCAACATATTGGCTATATGTTGTCATTCCATTATGCACATGAATTGATTATATATATATCTAAAAAGTAAGATGATGAGACTTACCAAACAAAAGCGCTGGCAGGTCGATAGACACGCAAACAAAAAACAGGTTTCTTTCTTTTTAGATATATTTTTCCCACGTGGAATGTTTCCCTCTATTATATATATATATATATATATATATACGTGTGTGTGTGTGTGTGTGTGTGTGTGTGTGTGTGTGTGTGTGTGTGTGTGTGTGTGTGTGTGTGTGTGTGTGCGCGCGCGCCCGCAGTTGCTGAGTTAATAATAATAATAATAATAATTTTATTGTCTTTAAGCCATTACAGCAATAGACAAAGTCATACATATAATACAATAGAGTACAGTACATGCTATAGAAGGACAGAATTGTTCAGAACTTTACAGTTTAATATCACAGGTCATGAAATCCTTTACACTGTAGAATGGGTTTACAACTAACCAGTCATAAAGTGTTTGTTTGTATTGTTGCTCTGGTAAATTTTGTATACCTTGTGGAAGTTTGTTACATAATTTGTGGCCCATAATTTCATAACTGTTAACTGATTTTGACAGCCTGTGGTAGGGCGTATAGATAGAGCTGTTTGTCCTAGTGCTGTAACAATGTATATTTGCCCTGCGTTTTACTTTAGGTAAGTTCTTTTTGTGTAGACTAAAACATAATAAATATATAGGTTTATTACTGTCATGATTTTTTGTTGAGTAAACGAAGGTTTACAATGAGCCTTGTATGGTGAGCCTGTAATTATCCTAATAGCTTTCTTTTGCAGCATTAGCAGTGGAGTTTCCCCATGAAGTAATGCCATAGGATATGATGCTTTGGAAAAACGAGTAGTAAGATACTCTAACATAATTTTTAGGTACACAGTGCATTAATCGCCTTAACAAATAGATTACCCTAGACAATTTACTGCTAATATACTTAATATGTGGATTCCAAAAAAGTTTATCATCCAAATATACCCCGAAAAATTTAACACGACTAGGATCATTTGTTGGGGAAGCAAACAGATAGCCTTTCAGCTGTCTTTGAGAATGTTAAAGAAGCTGCTTTAGAAATGAGTGTTCTGTACTGATATAGAAAAGTTTTCAAATTTTCTGTACAAACTCTAAAATGTTCCTCAGTTGGTGATTGTGGAAGATATTGCCATAGCCACAGTATTGATCCACTGTCAGGTAATAAACTTAAGATTTCCCTCCAGTATGTGCCAAGTCAAGTAAAACTGTGGTTGAAGAAACATTTTCCGTTCTTAAACTGAGTATTTATAACCCACTATGTTAGATTCCAGTCAATGTGTAAATACTTAAAAATGTTTACTTCCTCACTGATGACACTTTATACAATTTCAGTTTTTGAAGGCTATTCTGTGTTAAATAAGTTACATTTTGAATTATCCATTCAAGCTTATTATTTGCAACATGAAAGATGGATTTATGTTCAAGTAATATTTTTAACCTTGATGGTGGTAAGGTATAATCATATGTAAATGCCCACTGAAATAGAATAATTTTTATATTTTTTGTTTGTGTATAATAGTCCTATTGCTGGATGACCTGTGTCATCACCTGTATAGGATATTATCATTTCACTGGAAATGAGGCAATAATAGATCAGAAATTGTGTACAGAAGATACCTAAATTAGTAAGGTATTTACTGAGGATTATTCACCAAAGCTGACAAAACAGCCAGCATTCAGTAGTACTACATAATTGTGATGCCTCAGTAAAAACCTTGAACCTTTTAACTAGTTTAGTCTAGCAGGTGCAAATTATATTCATTAAGGTATGTTTCACATGAGACTAAGGAACCTCTCAGCCTTGAATGTCATTTAATTTTGCACTCTGCTGCTATGTTTTCCTTTTAGATTTATTAAATTTCTTAGAGGCTTCTGTTATAAACACTACCAATTCACATAAGTGACTGATATTCCTTATGTATCACAACCTTCTTTCAGCTTCACCCTGTCGTTGCTGGTAACTTACAATGGAAAAATAGATTTGTTACTCCAAATAGTAGCCACATTAAGGAAGATTAAGAAACAAGTCATTTACAAACTAGTGAAAAAGCAGGCACGGTTCCCCAAAAGTATAAAGGGATGCCATAAGTAGTCACTTTTATTCGATTAAGCTCTTTCCGTAACCTGTCTGGAGATTTCAGCCAGCTGCACCCTACTGTAGACAGATGATATATACCTGGTTGCAAGTGACGAATCCAATTTCTGTAACAGCAAAGTGAAACAGGCTAACTCAAAAACATTACTGTTATATGGCCAGAGCATAAAAAAAAATCTGGTCAGTAACTGCCTGTTTATGGACCAGTTTCCAAAAAATACACTGTGTCAAGACATTCGGAATTGATCACCATCTTTCTTAATATTTTTAATGCAGCAGGAGGAATAGGGATTGCTTAACTTACCTTTATACTAAGATACGTTACAGATAGTATATAAAATCATCATGCACAACAATCGAGATTGGGAATATGAGCTCTTACTTCACCTGATTACTATAACAATAGAAATTAATTTGAATACAATATTATAGGAGGCAGATGAAAACTAGGTGGGAGATAGACTAAGAGAATAATTTAAAAGTGTAATGAAAGACATGCACCCAAACAAGACCCCTGGAGTAAACAACATTCCCTCACATTTGTGGAGATCCTTCAGACAGACAGCCAAGTCAAGCTATTCCATCTGGTATGCAAGATAAGAGACAAGCGAAATACCTTCACACTTCAGAAGGAAGCAATAATTCCAATTCCAAAAAAGCCACGTACTGAAAGTTGAGAATATTACAGAACTATCAGTATGGCAAGTCTTGGTTGCAGTTTGACACAAATTAACTACAGAAGAGTGGAAAAACTGGTAGATGCCAATTGGCCTCAGGAAAGGTCGCTTTGTTATCCAGAAAAAGTAGCAACACATGAGGCAGTATTGGCCCTATGGAAAATCTTACAAGTGACTGTTGGCTGGACTGTACATTTCAAAATTCTGACGGTAGCAAGGATAAAATACAAAGACTAAAATTTGCACACTAGGATGAAAAAGACATGAAAGGTGTGTAGTACTTGGGAAGGGAGTGAAGTATGGTAGAAGGCGAAACCACGGCTTACAGTAAGTTCAAAGAGATGTCATTTCTGTTAGATTGAAGAATCAATGGATGGATAACATTCTACGAGTTGGGGTGTGTAATGTCAGAAGCTTGAACATGGTAGGGAAACTAGAAAATCTGAAAAGGGAAATGCAAAGGCAAAGCCTAGAAATAGTAGCGGTCAGTGAAGTGAAGTGGAAAGAAGACAAGAATTTCTGGTCGGATGAGGATAGGGTAATACCAACAGCAGCAGAAAATGGTTTAATGGGAGTAGGATTTGTTATGAATAGGAACCTAGGGCAGAGAGTGTGTTACTGTGAACAGTTCAGTGATAGGGTTGTTCTTATCAGAATCGACAGCAAACTAACACCGACAATGATAGTTCAGGTATACATGCCGACGTCACAAGCTGAAGGTGAAGAGATGGAGAAAGTGTGTGAGGATATTGAAACGTTGATACGGTACGTAAAGGGATATGAAAATCTAATAGTCATGGGAGACGGGAATGCAGTTGTCGGGAAAGGATTAGAAGTACACGTTACAGGAGAATGTGGGCTTGGGACAAGGAATGAGAGAGGAGAAAGACTAATTGAGTTCAGTAACAAGTTTCAGCCAGCAATAGCAAATACACTGTTCAAGAATCACAAGAGGTGGAGGTATACTTGGAAAAGGCCAGATGATATGGGAAGATTTCAGTCAGACAGAGATTCTGAAATCAGATACTGGACTGTAAGGTGTACCCAGGAGCAGATAAAGACTCAGATAACAATATAGTAGGGATGAAGAGTAGGCTGAAGTTGGAGGCATTAGTCAGGGAGAATCAACCCGCAAAGAAGTGGGATATGGAAGTACTGAGGAATGACGAGATGGGCTGAAATTCTCTAAGGCTCTAGATACAGCAATAAGGAGTAGCTCCGTAGGCAATACAGTTGAAGAGGAATGAACATCTCTAAAAAGGACCATCACAGAAGTTGGGAAGGAAAACATAGGTAAAAAGAAGGTAGCTGCGAAGAAACCATGGGTAACAGAAGAAATACTTCAGTTGATTGATGAAAGGAGGAAGTACAAACATGTTCCGGGAAAATCAGGAATACAGAAGTACAAGTCGCTGAGGAATGAAATAAATAGGAAGGGCAGGGATGTAAAGAAGAAATGGCTGCAGGAAAAATGTGAAGACATCGAAAAAGATATGATTGTCGGAAGGACAGACTCAGCATACAGGAAAGTCAAAACAACCTTTGGTGACATTAAAAGCAATGGTGGTAACATTAAGAGTGCAACGGGAGTTCCACTGTTAAATGCAGAGGAGAGAGAGCAGATAGGTGGAAAGAATACATTGAAAGCCTCTATGAGGGTGAAGATTTGTCTGATGTGATAGAAGAAGAAACAGGAGTCGATTTAGAAGAGATAGGGGACCCAGTATTAGAATCGGAATTTAAAAGAGCTTTGGAGGACTTACGGTCAAATAAGGCAGAAGGGATAGATAACATTCCATCAGAATTTCTAAAATCACTGGGGGAAGTGGCAACAAAACGACTATTCACGTTGGTGTGTAGAATATATGAGTCTGGCGACATACCATCTGACTTTCGGAAAAGCATCATCCACACAATTCCGAAGACGGCTAGAGCTGACAAGTGCGAGAATTATCGCACAATCAGCTTAACAGCTCATGCATCGAAGCTACTTACAGGAATAATATACAGATGAATGGAAAAGAAAATTGAGAATGCGCTAGGTGATGATCAGTTTGGCTTTAGGAAAAGTAAAGGGAGGAGATAGGTAATTTTGACGTTACGGCTAATAATGGGAGCAAGGCTAAAGAAAAATCATGACACTTTCATAGGATTTGTCGACCTGGAAAAAGCGTTCGACAATATAAAATGGTGCAAGCTGTTCGAGATTCTGAAAAATGTAAGGGTAAGCTATAGGGAGAGACGGGTCATATACAATATGTACAACAACCAAGAGGGAATAATAAGAGTGGACGATCAGGAATGAAGTGCTCGTATTAAGAAGGGTGTAAGACAACGCTGTAACCTTTCGCCCTTACTCTTCAACCTGTACATCGAGGAAGCAATGATGGAAATAAAAGAAAGGTTCAGGAGTGGAATTAAAATACAAGGTGAAAGGATATCAATGATACGATTTGCTGATGACATTGCTATCCTGAGTGAAAGTGAAGAAGAATTAAATGATCTGCTGAACGGAATGAACAGTCTAATGAGTACACAATATGGTTTGAGAGTAAATCAGAGAAAGACGAGGGTAATGAGAAGTAGTAGAAATGAGAACAGTGAGAAACTTAACATCAGCATTGATGGTCACGAAGTCAATGAAGTTAAGGAATTCTGCTACCTAGGCAGTAAAATAACCAATGATGGACGGAGCAAGGAGGACATCAAAAGCAGACTCACTATGGCAAAAAAGGCATTTCTGGCCAAAAGAAGTCTACTAATATCAAATACTGGCCATAATTTGAGGAAGAAATTTCTGAGGATGTACATCTGGAGTACAGCATTGTATGGTAGTGAAACATGGACTGTGGGAAAACTGGAAGAGAAGAGAATCGAAGCATTTGAGATGTGGTGCTATAGACGAATGTTGAAAATTAGGTGGACTGATAAGGTAAGGAATGAGGAGGTTCTACGCAGAATCGGAGAGGAAAGGAATATGTGGAAAACACTGATAAGGAGAAGGGACAGGATGATAGGACATCTGCTTAGACATGAGGGAATGACTTCCATGGTACTAGAGGGAGCTGTAGACGGCAAAAACTGTAGAGAAAGATAGAGATTGGAATACATCCAGCAGATAATTGAGGACGTAGGTTGCAAGTGCTACTCTGAGATGAAGAGGTTAGCACAGGAAAGGAATTTGTGGTGGGCTGCATCAAAAAAAAAAAAATAATAATTGCACGAGAGGCAATTCTGATGTTGCCGATAAAAATGGAAACAAGACTAAAGAAAAATCAAGACACGTTCATAGGATTTGTCCCTGGAAAAGTGCTCGACAATGTAAAACGGTGCAAGATGTTCGAAATTCTGAGAAAAGTAGGGGTAGGCTATAGGGAGACACAGGTATATAAAATATGTACAACAGCCAAGAGGGAATAGTAAGAGTGGATGACCAAGAACAAAGTGCTCATATTAAAAAGGGTGTAAGACAATGGCGTAGTCTTTTACTGCTACTGTTCAATCTCTGCATTGAGGAAGCAATGATGGAAATAAAAGAAAGGTTCAGGAGTGGAATTAAAATTCAAGATGAAAGGATATCAATGATATGATTCGTTGATGACATTGCTATCCTGAGTGAAAGTGAAGAAGAATTACATGATCTGCTGAATGGAATGAACAGTCTAATGAGTACAGAGTATAGATTGAGAGTAAATCGAAGAAATACGACAGTAATCAGTAGTAGAAATGAGAACAGCGAGAAACTTAAGATAAGGATTGATGCTCACAAAGTAGATGAAGTTAAGGAACTCTGCTACCTAGGCAGTAAAGTAACCAATGATGGACAGAGCAAGGAGGACATCAAAAGCTGACAAAAAGGGCATCCCTGGTCAAGAGGGTAAGTTGTTCAACAATATTCTAGTTAGACACTTGGGCTGGATTGCTGAGAACCTGAAGCTGCCGAATTGTTACTGATTTTTTTTTTTACATTTGTGATGTTTATTTTTTGTATTCACTTATGTATATTATGCTTTATGTTTTTTGATTTGGACACAATTAATAAATAAATATAGTAGTGTTTCATGTACTACTTACCAAGAGAAAATCTGAAAGTCAAAGATTTCTAGGCATGTGGTTTCCTCATTTAAAAAAACCTACCTTACACATTTCTTATTACACTGAAGAGCGAAAGAAACTGGTACATCTGCATAATATCGTGTGGGTCTCCCGGGAATGCTTGAAGTGCTGCATCACGAGGTGGCACGGACTCGACTAATGTCTGAAGTTGTGCTGGACAGAACTGGCACCGTGGATCCTGCAGGGCCGTCCATAAATTCGTAAGAGTATGAGGGGTTGGAAATCCCCTCTGAACACCACGTTGCAAGACATTCCAGACACGATCGATAGTGTTCATGTCTGTGGAGTTTGGTGGGCAGTGGAAGTGTTTAAACTCAGAAGAGTGTTCCCAGAGCCAGTCCGTAGCAATTGTCATGCTGGAATTGCCAAAGTCCGTCAGAATGCACAATGGACATGAATGAATGCTGCACACACCTCACACTATTACAGGACCTCCACCACCTTGAAGAGTGCTCTGCTGACAGGCAGAGTCCACAGATTCACGAGCTCGTCTCCATACCTGTACACGTACATCCGCTCGATACCATTTGAAACGAGACACGTTCATAATGGCAACATGTTTCCAATTATCAACATTCGAATGTCAGTGTTGACACGCTCGGCAAGACGTAAAGCTTCGTGTCGTGCAGTCATCGAGGGTGCACGAGTGGGACTTCAGCTCCGAAAGCCCATATCGATGACGTTTTGTTGAACGGTTCACGTGCTGATGCTAGTTGATGGCCCAGCATTGAAATTCTGTCACGTCGAACAATTCTCATCAGTCGTCATTGGTCCCATTCTTGCAGGATCTTTTTCTGGCCGCAGCAGTGTCAGAGATTTGATGTTTTGCCAGATTCCTGATATTCACGGTACACTCACGAAATGATCGTACGAGAAAATCTCACTTCACCATGACCTCAGAGCTGTCGTGTCCCACCAATTGTGCACCGACTGTAACACCCCGTTCAAACTCACTCGAATCTCGATAACCTGCTATTGTAGCAGCAGTAACAGATCTAACAACTGGGCCAGACTCTTATGTTCTTATACAGGGTGTTACAAAAGGTACGGCCAAACTTTCAGGAAACATTCCTCACACGCAAAGAAAGAAAATATGTTATGTGGACATGTGTCCGGAAACGCTTACTTTCCATGTTAGAGCTCATTTTATTACTTCTCTTCACATCACATTAATCATGGAATGGAAACACACAGCAACACTTTGTTACAGGAAATGTTCAAAATGTCATCTGTTAGCGAGGATACCTGGGTCCACCCTCCGTCGCACGGAATCCCTGATGCGCTGATGCAGCCCTGGAGAATGGCATATTGAATCACAGACGAAAGTTTGGATGCTCTGCTTACCGTAGTCCAATTCACGAGGTGAGTTCATTCTACTCACAGCGTCCAGTTCTCTAGTTGTTACTGAGCCACATACCTTTGCTGACTGTGTCATGTAGTGACTTTGTCCCAATCTGCTGGAAATACTAAAGTGGTGACAAAGGACGCCTTATGTGTGTGACACACCAGTTGCTCCTTTCTATTTTACTTTCCCCATTTTCGTAGTGCTCATCTAGTCCAACTGTGGACTAAGAGTTTCTGCATTGCTGGCAGGAACAATTGTGCCTACAGAAGGTGCAGCAACAGAAGCACATTCTGAAGCTGGTAATCCAGAAAGTGAATTCGCATTGCTCCCTTGCTTCACTGGTGGGAGGCCACCCACACATGGACCTACTGTCAGCCTGGTTGGTGAGGCTACTTGTTGTCATCCTGCAGCGTGGTCTATACCTGGTGCTGCAACAGAACTTCTTGATTTAATAAAACTCATTTTGTGAAGCAGAACTTTTTAATTTTTTTTTTCATTTAGGGACATACTTAAAGTTTTCTTTTACACCGTTTTGAAATTCTTATGGACTGGGCGATTTTTTAGGTTATATGGTCTCGGGAAAACACAAGAAGGGCTTCAGTCACAAAGGGTGCAGGCTGAACACAGGAAGAACCATTGGTATAAGAGTTGGAAATTGTAGCTGTGTTGGGAAAGTACCATAGCTCCAAGCACTAATAGAAGGCACTGATGCTCAAATCGTTACAGCCACTGAAAGCTGACTAAGGCCGGATATAAGCTCACCCAAAATTATTGCGAAGAACCTAACAGTGTTCCGAAAGGATAGGCTACACACGGTTGGCAGTGGCGTGTTTGTTGCTGTTAAAAGTAGTTTAACTTGTCGCGAAATTGAAGTAGATACTTCCTGTGAGTTAGTATGGGCAGAGGTCATTGTTGGCAACTGGAATAATATAATAATTGGATCCTTTTACCGATCTCCCAATTCAGATAATACAGTTACTAATAGGTTCAGAGAAAACTTGAGTTTGATTTCAAACACGTACCCGACTCATACGATAATAGTCGGTGGTGACTTTAATTTACCCTCGATATGTTGGCGAAAATACATTTTTAATTCCGGAGGTACACATGAAATATCATCCCAAATTGTGCTAAACACATTCTCTGAAAGTTATTTCAAACAGTTAGTCATGAGCCCACACGAATAGTAAACGGTTGTGAAAACACACTTGACCTCTTAGCAACAAATAATCCTGAGTTAACAATGAGCATCAAAACGGTTACATGGATTAGTGAACACAGGGTTGTCGTAGCGAGATTGAATATTGTAATCCCCAAATTCACGAAAGATATACCTATTCAAAAAGCAGATAAAAATTCACTTGACGCCTTCCTGAGAGACTTTCTCCACTCATTCCAAATTAATAATATAAGTGTAGACCAGATGTGGCTTAAATTCAAAGAAATAGTATCGGCTACAGTTGAGAAATCTATAACAAATAAATTAACAAACGACGAAGCTGATCCTCCTTGGTACACAAAACGGGTTAGAACACTACTGCAGAAACAACAAATTAAACATGCCAACTTTAGCCGACCGGGGTGGCCGAGCGGTTCTATGTGCTTCATCCTGGAACCGCGCGACCGCTACGGTCGCAGGTTCGAATCCTGCCTCGGCCATGGGTGTGTGTGATGTCCTTAGGTTAGGTTTAAGTAGTTCTAGAAGACTGATGATCTCAGATGTTAAGTCCCATAGTTCTCAGAACCATTTAAACCATGCCAAATTTAAACATCCGCAAAATCCCCAAGATTGGCGATCTTTACAGAAGCTCGAAATTTAGCGCAGACTTCAATGCAAGATGCCTATAACAGTTTTCACAACTAAACTTTGTCTCGAAACCTGGCAGAAAATCCAATGAGATTCTGGTCGTATGTGAAGAATGTTAGCGGCAAGAAACAATCAATGCCTTCTCTGCACAATAGCGATGGATATACTATCGAAGACAGTGCTGCCAAAGCAGGCTACCAAACACAGCCTTCCGAAATGCCTTCACAAAAAAAGTCGAAGTAAATATTCCAGAACTCGAATCGAGAGCAGCAGCCAACACGAGTAACATAGAAGTAAATATCCTCGGAGTAGTGAAGCAGCTTAAATCACTTAATATAAGCAAGTCTTCTGGTCCAGACTGTATACCAATTAGCTTCCTTTTGGAGTATGCTGATGCAGTAGCTCCATACTTAACAATCATATACAACCGTTCGTTCGACGAAAGATCCGTACCCAAAGACTGGAAAGTTGCACAGGTCACACCAATATTCAAGAAAGGTAGTAGAAGTAATCCACTAGATTACAGGTCCATATCGTTAACGTCGATATGCAGCAGGATTTTAGAACATATATTGTGTTCGATGAAACACAACTAGTTCTTTATTCACATGAAGTGATGAGTGCTATTGACAAGGGATTTCAATCGATTCCGTATTTCAGGATTTCCAGAAGGCTTTTTGAGACTGTACCACACAAGCTGCCCACAGTGAAATTGCGTGCTTGTGGAGTATCGTTTCAGTTATGTGACTGGATTTGTAATTTCCTGTCAGAGAGGTCACAGTTTGTAGTAACTGACAGAAAGTCATCGAGTAAAACAGAAGTGATGTCTTGCGTTCTCCCAGGTAGTGCTATAGGCCCTTTGCCGTTCTTTATCTATATAAACGATTTGGGAGACAAACTGAGCAGCCATCTTCGGTTGTTTGTAGATGACGCTGTCGTTTATCGACTAATAAAGTCATCAGATGATAAAAGAAACTGCAAAACGATTTAGAAAAGATATCTGAATGGTGTGAAAAGTTGCATTTGTCTGTAAATAACGAAATGTGTGAGGTCATCCACATGAGTGCTAAAAGGAACTCGTTAAACTTTGGATACATGATAAATCAGCCTAATCCAAAAGCCGTAAATTCAACTAAATATCTAGGTATTACAATTACGAAGAACTTAAATTGGAAGGAACCCATAGAAAATGTTGTGGGGACGTCTAACCAAAGACTGCTTTTTATTGGTAGGACACTTAGAAAATGTAACAGATCTACTAAGGAGACTGCCTATACTATCGGGAAATATGGGAGAGAGTGTCACAGAAATGATACAGGATTTGGGATGGACATCATTAAAAGAAAGGCATTTTTCATTGCGACGGAATCGTCTCACGAAATTCCAGTCACCAACTTTCTCCTCCTAATGCAAAAATATTTTGTTAACACCGACTTACGTAGGGAGGAACAATCACCGAGATAAAATAAGGGAAATCAGAGCTCGTACGGAAAGATTGTTTCCACGCGCTATACGAGCTTGGAACAATAGAGAATTGTGAGGGTGGTTCAATGAACCCTCTGCCAGACACTTAAATGTGATATGCAGAGTATCCATGCAGATGTAGATATAGATTAGGTAAGTACGAGAGCTGCACCGTAACTTCCTCATTTTACACGCATGCTATTTGGTATGTAGTAGTCTTAGTGGAGTGAGTGGCCTCATTTACAGGCGTTGTTCTCTCATCGGACAGGTGTTGTTCTCTTCCAGGTGAGTACGGAACAGTGACGAGCAGGAGCGTGCATTTGCTTTTCGGAAGGACGCTCTGTGACTGCAGCCTATCATGCCTCACGAAATCACTTCAGTCGAGCCCCACTGGGCTGTGTCTGAGACCGTAAATCACTTGTAACACAGGCCACAACTTTCAAACAAACAACAAGACAAAGAAATGGACTCCCTTGGCCAATTAGATTGCATTAGAACACCGAGCAGTGAGAACTTCACTCTAGCAAAGCCCACAGCATTCTGCGCATAGACGTGCTTCTGCTGTTGGACGTTCTGATTGTTCAGTAAGGTGAATTCGTGATGACCTTCATTAGCATCCGTACAAGTTGGCAATAATGCAGAAAGCCTTGGTACAGGACTTCAAATCTCAGAGCAACACGTGTGAGGCACTTCTCAAAAACAACTGCTTTTTTCAGTGACGAAGCCCATTTTCACTTAATCGGAAGTGTCAATTGACAAAACGTGTGCTGCTGGGCCGATATCAATCCCCGAGAACTGCATTGGAGGCTGCTGCAGTCATCTCAAGTGACATTGTGTCGTGCAATTTCCTCACATGGGATTGTTGATCCCTGGTTCTTTGAAGAGAATGGGATCACAGTGACAGTGAATTCAAGCCAGTATGTGAACATGATGGAGGAACTTGTTTGTCCTCAACTTGGTGGACATTTCACTCCAGCATGGTAGAGCAACAGCTTACACTTCAAGGGCATCAATGGCTGTTTCAAAGGAACATGTCGAGAAGAGCCTCACCTCAGTAAGGGGTAATTTGGAGTCCAGTTATATGAACCGTCCAAGGAGCCTACAATACCTTTAGTCCAACATTCAGGTAGAAATGGCCAACATACCTGCTGCTGTGCTAGTAAGGTTTATGAGAAATGCCAGGAACAGGATTATTCATTTTATGGGCAATGGGGAACATCACCTATTTATATGATTTTCAGAACTATGGAAAAGAAAACTTTAGATATGTACCTACTCTATTAAAAAGGAAAACAAATATTATTCATAAAATGGGTTTTATTGTGTGTTGAAGTCAGTAGGGTACGAAGCCACACCATCTATGACATTGTGCCAAATTTTCAACCCTCCACTGAGCCCAAGAAGGTTTCCTTTGACAAACGTTGTCAGTTGCTTACACAGTATTTCGGCCATCAAACCCATGTCGTAGCAACGTGGCTGCAGTTGAAATAGGACCACAACTGCCACGGGCAGTCATATGCAGCCTGTATCGCTTATCTGCGAGGCCTCTCGCACAAGTGTCATTTTGAGTGTCCCCAATGTGCTACCTCTAACACAGACTCGTTAATTCGGGGCATAATTGTTCAATTAGCTCGTGATCCTGAGGATCAGACTAGGGCGTTGACCTTATCTAACCCTCCTTTAGCTGACGTACCATTAATTGCAGAATCACATGAGTTTATGGCGAGAGGTTGGGACATCCTTTCGGAGAATTGTCAGGTGGCAGAATTAGGTGTGCGTGATCAACAGCTCCAGGAGCCCTGTCAGGTACCCCAGATGGTCTCGCCTCCTGCTGTGTCATTGTGAGTTACCACCACTGATGCCGAGGCAACAGCCCCAGTCTGTCTTTGCCTGTGCTGACGTTGCGTTATGTGTAGCTCTGGGGATCATAATTTTTGCCTGCAGTGAAAATTGGATCCTCGGCGTCATTATCCTGCCACACATATGGCAAGCCAGTGGTCTTGCCCCGATTGCCATTTGTTGCATGTGTGACGAGACTACTGACATGTTGAGGGCTTCTCGGGAGTATGTCATCTGATAGAAACTTTGTCAACTGTCGGTGACATTTGGCGAGCTGCGAGTCCATCTTTAGGGACCCTGGTGGACACCTCGAATAAATGTCACTTTTGATCCCTCGATGGCATATGAAACCTGATGGAAGATAGATATAATCGTTTCAATGTCGTGCCAACAGATAGCGTAGTAGCATAGCTACCAGAATACCACCTTCGTCTATCCTTTAATAGAGTGTTCACAGCCAGAGACCTCAGAGTGGTGCAGACTTGTGAAGCAAGACTTGAATGACTTTAGCCAATGATAACCAGTTTTTGCTGGGACAAATGTAAGGATGTAGAGGCTTATCTCACTAGGGGTAAGATAGATACTGCCTACAGGAAAATTAAGAGACCTTTTGAGAAAAGAGAACCACTTGTATGAATATCAAGAGCTCAGATGGAAACCCAGTTCTAAGCAAAGAAGGGAAAGCAGAAAGGTGGAAGGAGTATATAGAGGGTCTATACAAGGGCGATGTATTTGAGGACAATATTATGGAAATGGAAGAGGATGTAGATGAAGATTGAATGGGAGATATGATACTGCGTGAAGGGTTTGACAGAACACTGAAAGACCTGAGTCGAAACAAGGCCCCGGGAGTAGATAACATTCCATTAGAACTACTGACAGCCTTGGGAGAGCCAGTCCTGACAAAACTCTACCATCTGGTGAGCAAGATGTATGACTTAGAGAAAGCTTTTGACAATGTTGACTGGAATACTCTCTTTCAAACTCTAAAGGTGGCAGGGGTAAAATACAGGGAGCGAAGGCTATTTACAATTTGTACAGAAACCAGATGGCAGTTATAAGAGTTGAGGGACATGAAAGGGAAGCAGTAGTTGGGAAGGGTGTGAGACAGGGTTGTAGCCTTTCCTTGGTGTTATTCAGTCTGTATATTGAGCAAGCAGTAAAGGAACCAAAAGAAAAATTTGGAGTAAGTAATAAAAGCTTTGAGGTTCGCTGATGACATTGTAATTCTGTCAGAGATAGCAGAGGAATTGGAAGAGCAGTTGAAGGGAATGGACAGTGTCTTGAAAGTTGGATATAAGATGAATATCAACAAAA
The DNA here is from genome assembly GCF_021461385.2 of Schistocerca piceifrons. NCBI lineage: Eukaryota > Metazoa > Arthropoda > Insecta > Orthoptera > Acrididae > Schistocerca > Schistocerca piceifrons. The sequence continues at coordinate 59,724,836 of NC_060148.1, forward strand.
GCAAAACTAGGATCATGGAATGTAGTGAATTAAGTCGGGTGATTCTGAGGGAATTAGATTAGGAAATGAGAGACTTGAAGTTGTAAAGGAGTTTTGCTATTTGGGGAGCAAAATAACTGATGATGGTCGAAGTAGAGAGGATAAAATGTAGACTGGCAATGGCAAGGAAAGCATTTCTGTAGAAGAGAAATTTGTTAATACTGAGTATAGATTTAAGTGTCAGGAAGTAGTTTCTGAAATTATTTGTATGGAAGTGAAATGTGGACTATAAATATATTGGACAAAAAGAGAATAGAAGCTTTCTGAAATGTGGTGCTGCAGAAGAATGCTGAAGATTAGATGGGTAGATCACATAACTAATGAGGAGGTATTGAATAGAATTGGGGAGAAGAGGAGTTTGTGGCACAACTTGACAAGAAGAAGGGACCGGTTGGTAGGACATGTTCTGAGGCATCAGGGGATCACAAATTTAGCATTGGATGGCAGCGTGGAGGGTAAAAATTGAAGAGGGAGACCAAGAGATGAATACACTAAGCAGATTCAGAAAGATGTAGGTTGCAGTAGGTACTGGGAGATGAAGAGGCTTGCACAGGATAGAGTAACATGGAGAGCTGCATCAAACCAGTCTCAGGACTGAAGACCACAACAACAACAAACAATTAAAAACCCTTATGTTGTTTGCATTAATAAGTCTTCTTTGTACATATTTTTCAGTGACTGCATTTTTTATTGTTCTCATTCGTTATTATCATTTTTAAAGCCATACGGTCACAAAAGCTTGTGTCTGTGACTTCAATATTGTACTCAATGCTTTGTTTGTTGGTAAATATGTGATCAAGTGTTGTTTCAGACCCATCCCCATATCTGGTAATTTCTTGCACCAAGGTTGCATTTTGTATGAGTTAAACAGATTTAATAATTGGACCTTGTTCTTATTACTTTTGTTAAAATTAATTTTAAATTCACCATAACTACTATGTATTTTGACCTGCCTCTCAATTCAATTAGAGTATCATCTATATAATATAAGAATTGTGTAATGTCACCTGATGGGGATCTATAGATGCAAGCAATGATAGTCTGACAATCAGTAAGTTCACAATTACAACATTCAAAATCTTTTTCCGCACACTGCACCTTGCTAAGTTTTGCCTCTTTATATTTAACATTACTTCTAACATAGATGCATACACCTCCACATTTATGAGTTTCCCTGCAAAAGCTACTTATTAAGCCAAAGTCTGGTATATTTGCAGCACAAATCTGAGTGTCCCAAAGCCAGTGCTCATTGATACGCAGCACAGAAAAATTACTTCCAGCTCAGACATTTTGTTGCCTAATCCCTGAACATTCGATACAGCAAAGTAAAGCGACCTATATTTGGTGCACAGCTCACCCTAGTGTCCCCTTCAGTCTGCTTGGTACAAAAAAATTCTTCAAGTGCGAGGGTCTCGTCGCTCTTCTGATTGGCAGTCTGCTGATTGTTTCTACTGGACTGGATGCTGCTGTTGACGATGGTGGTGTGTCTGCTGCTGCTGCTAAAGCTGACAGATTCTCTGCTGCTACTGGTTGTTGTTGTTGATCTGCAGCTGATAATGGAGATGTTGTTGTTGTGCTGTCTCTGGTATTGACAGACACTCAACTGTTGCTATTCTTCTTTCTGCAAGTAGGTCTGTCTCCTTATAGGGTGTCTTCTTTCCTGCCACATCGTTTGCTGCTTCTTCTGACTTTTGCACTGATCTCTTGGGTATGTTTACTTCTTGAGTACTTGTGCTGTAAATAGATACATTTTTCCCTTTTAAGGATTCTCTTGTTATTTGTGCACGAGCTGTGTCAGTAACCATTCTCACTGATTCTTTATCTGAGACTGCAGTGTCCTTCCATTTAAGCTCTATTGCTGTTTTGTACACTTCCATGTTTGTTTCCACTGATTCGTGAATTCTTGCAGCCACTACTTCTTTACCAGTTCCATTTAAGCACTGTCCATGTGCTGTATATAGCTCCTTGTTACTAGCAGTATTAATAAAAACAAGTGTTTTTTTTTTTTAGTTTTCTGTTTGTGGATTGAATTTCTTGGTTTACACAAGACCATTCAGGCAGGTGCCTGTGTGATACTCCAGCTACAATCACATTTTTATTTTCTAATGCTGACAAGGATTTTTGTAATGAACAATTCATCAAGTTGGCTTCATCCTTTGCTACGTCATTAGCCCCTGCCCAGATAACTGCAAAATCTTCTTTTGTCAGATTATGAAGATCATTGTATTTTTGTAATATTACATTAGTGGGGGCACCTGGTATCACCTTCCCTTCAATGTCATATTTATTTGAAGTTAAATTTAAAATGTTTCTTGCACTGTCTCTGCCATGGCTAGCAGAGGCAACAAATATTTTGGGTCTCCTACTCACTAACTGACTCTCAGGAGCAAAGTTTTGCATTTTCATTGCTGCACCCTTAGATTGCTTTCCTTTTAAAACTGCATTCTTTGTTGTGGCCTGCACACTGTATTGTGAATAGCGCTTTATGTTGGACGCCTCGAATCTGTAGTTTTTACACATTTCTTTCTTGGCTGATTCTTGCTTCTGGAGTTTGTTTATTGTTGTTGTTGTGGTCTTCAGTCCTGAGACTGGTTTGATGCAGCTCTCCATGCTACTCTATCCTGTGCAAGATTCTTCATCTCCCAGTACCTACTGCAACCCACATCCTTCTGAATCTGCTTAGTGTATTCATCTCTTGGTCTCCCTCTACGATTTTTACCCTCTACGCCGCCCTCCAATACTAAATTGGTGATCCCTTGATGCCTCAGAAAATGTCCTACCAACCGATCCCTTCTTCTGGTCAAGTTGTGCCACAAACTTCTCTTCTCCCCAATCCTATTCAATACTTCCTCATTAGTTATGTGATCTACCCATCTAATCTTCAGCATTCTTCTGTAGCACCACATTTCGAAAGCTTCTATTCTCTTCTTGTCCAAACTATTTATCGTCCATGTTTCACTTCCATACATGGCTACACTCCATACAAATACTTTCAGAAATGACTTCCTGACACTTAAATCTATACACAATGTTAACAAATTTCTCTTCTTCAGAAACGCTTTCCTTGCCATTGCCAGTCTACATTTTATATCCTCTCTACTTCGACCATCATCAGTTATTTTGCTCCCTAAATAGCAAAACTCCTTTACTACTTTAAGTGTCTCATTTCCTAATCTAATTCCCTCAGCATCACCCAATTTAATTCGACTACATGCCATTATCCTCGTTTTGCTTTTGTTGATGTTCATCTTATATCCTCCTTTCAAGACACTGTCCATTCCGTTCAACTGCTCTTCCAAGTCCTTTGCTGTCTCTGACAGAATTACAATGTCATCGGCGAACCTCAAAGTTTTTATTTCTTCTCCATGGATTTTAATACCTACTCCAAATTTTTCTTTTGTTTCCTTTACTGCTTGCTCAATATACAGATTGAATAACATCGGGGAGAGGTTACAAACCTGTCTTACTCCCTTCCCAACCACTGCTTCCCTTTCATGCCCCTCGACTTTTATAACTGCCATCTGATTTCTGTACAAATTGTAAATAGCCTTTCGCTCCCTGTATTTTACCCCTGCCACCTTCAGAATTTGAAAGAGAGTATTCCAGTCAACATTGTCAAAGCTTTCTAAAAGTCTACAAATGCTAGAAATGTCGGTTTGCCTTTCCTTAATCTTTCTTTTAAGGTAAGTCATAAGGTCAGCCTCACGTGTTCCAGTATTTCTACGGAATCCAAGCTGATCTTCCCCGAGGTCGCCTTCTACTAATTTTTCCATTCGTCTGTAAAGAATTCGTGTTAGTATTTTGCAGCTGTTGCTTATTAAACTGATTGTTCGGTAATTTTCTCATCTGTCAGCACCTGCTTACTTTGGGATTGGAATTATTATATTCTTCATGAAGTCTGAGGGTATTTCGCCTGTCTCATACATCTTGCTCACCAGATGGTAGAGTTTTGTCAGGACTGGCTCTCCCAAGGCCGTCAGTAGTTCCAATGGAATGTTGTCTACTCCGGGGGCCTCGTTTCGACTCAGGTCTTTCAGTGCTCTGTCAAGTTCTTCACGCAGTATCGTATCTCCCATTTCATCTTCATCTACATCCTCTTCCATTCCCATAATATTGTTCTCAAGTACATCGCCCTTGTATAAATCCTCTATATACTCCTTCCACCATTCTGCTTTCCCTTCTTTGCTTAGAACTGGCTTTCCATCTGAACTCTTGATGTTCATACAAGTGGTTCTCTTATCTCCAAAGGTCTCTTTAATTTTCCTGTAGTCAGTATCTATCTTACCCCTAGTGAGATAAGCCTCTACATCCTTACATTTGTCCTCTAGCCATCCCTGCTTAGCCATTTTGCACTTTCTGTCGATCTCATTTTTGAGACGTTTGTATTCCTTTTTGCCTGCTTCATTTACTACATTTTTATATTTTCTCCCTTCATCAATTAAATTCAATATTTCTTCTGTTACCCAAGGATTTCTACTAGCCCTCGTCTTTTTACCTACTTGATCCTCTGCTGCCTTCACTACTTCATCCCTCAAAGCTACCCATTCTTCTTCTACTGTATTTCTTTCCCCCATTCTTGTCAATTGTTCCCTTATGCTCTCCCTGAAACTCTGTACAGTTTATCCAGGTCCCATCTCCTTAAACTCCCACCTTTTTGCAGTTTCTTCAGTTTTAATCTACAGGTCATAACCAATAGATTGTGGTCAGTGTCTACATCTGCCCCTGGAAATGTCTTACAATCTAAAACCTGGTTCCTAAATCTCTGTCTTACCATTATATAATCTATCTGATACCTTTTAGTATCTCCAGGGTTCTTCCATGTATACAACCTTCTTTCATGATTCTTAAACCAATTGTTAGCTATGATTAAGTTGTGCTCTGTGCTCTGTTTATTAATACACATATAATTGACAATCACTGCATTTACAGCTTTTCACTCTATTTGTTGCATTTACACACGAGTTAAGGAATTTCCTCTTACACTTTGCACAACTGACGCCTTTTCTTGCTGTTTTGTTATGGCAACACGGTTTATTAGACATATCCTCACTTATTTCCTAAATAGTATTCAAATTTTCCGAACTGTTTGCGGCCAATATGCACAAGTTAGTTACAAAACACAGTAAGTCCCTGTTCTTTTGACAGAGCTCCATACTTTTAGTTACACTCAAAGAACAATTACTAATCCACATGTGCACACCATAGTATGTTTAGATTAAGTCTGTTTCTTCAGTGGATATTCACCTAAATACTGAGTAAAGAATTCAGTGCTAAGCTGTCTTCAGCTACATTTGCTGTGGAAGTACCTGGCACACAGCTGAGGCCAATTCAGCAGGTGTCTTGTAATATAGTAGCAAAATTTCCCGCCTACCAAAATAGTAATTTAACACTCACTCCAAAAAGTGTTAAAATTCTTCTTACACTTGCATAACTTTTAAATGTTTTGTAATATCACAATTATGACCTGAAATCAATTTTTAACAAATTGAAAAAAGCTGCTGAATTGTATACTTCACTGCAGTGTAACTAAAGAAGCATTTTCGTTTTTGTTTGTTTGTTGTAATATGTTAGCTATTGCCACTGTGTGTTCTGTCATAGGATATTCCACAATTTAATTATTACATTAGTTTCACTGACCAAGTGCTGATGACGGTGTGAGGGAGATTTAGGTGGTATAATTTTAAATTTCTACAATATTTATGGGTATTTTCATTCTTATCGACATTACATTTGTACAATTGCATGTGAAAAATTAGCATGAAAATAAAATCTGGAAGCTACTAATTTTTGTACAGATAGAGCTTTATATGAACATACAATCAAGATTTGATGATGCGGTCTGTGTTCATTTTCCATTTAAAAAAATTAGAAGTTAGTATTAATATAGAGCAAGACATTTAACTCATACTGCTGGTTCTGCTGTGGCCTTGTGGTAGTCGATGTGTTAAATGTTACAGATGTAAATTTTAATGTAACAGTCATAACACTTCCACTTAACTTACAGTGACTGACTGTACTTAAAAATGTTAAAATTATTGTGCACTGTCACATTTACGAATAAATGAAGACCATTAAGAATACAGATTTAGTGGGAAACATTTAATTTCAGTGTAGAAAAATTTAAGCTTTCCCACATTTGTGTGGAAGGTTCTTGCCAACTTTACTTGTATCATCCTTTTCTGGACATACAAATTTATTCCCTTGCCTGTCAAGCAATTTAACTAAAGTTTTTAGCATTGATTCCTGTCCACTTGTCCAACAAATAAGTGCAAACGTCCTCATTCAGAATGTAGTCTATAATAACCCACTGCTCATTAAATGATGAAAAGTTTTCACTGCCGCAAGAGGCAATGAAAGGATCTACGAATGTTTCTTGGTGAACACTCTGGTGTGCATTAGGTATTAACTGGAAGTATGTGCCATTCCAGACAACAATCTTATTTAAACTATATATATTTCCTGATGGTGTAGAGATTGTGCACTTGAGTGTTTGTTGAGATTTAGCATTATCCAGTGCATCTCTACCTGGCCAGCATGGTGTTGTCACCTCCTCCACTCGAACTTCTGATACATTAAGTTTCAGTTAGGGATTTTGTACACTGTAGAAAACGTGTGTAGTCTGTAATGAGAATTTGTCTAGCTTTCAGATACTCCCAAACATGATACCTTGGTTCCATCAGAGAATATTTCCACCACTTTAGGATTTTTTGATCATGAAGTATTTTTTCTGATTGAAAGCATGAACATGTAGCTTCTCACTATCTGTGTAAAGAAACTTGGGAAGACATCTATGAATGTAAAAGTACAAATGACATGTTCAACAAATTCCTAAATAGTTTTAGCTATTATTTTGAACTTTGCTTTCCACTCCATAAAAAAGACAGTCACAAAAAAGGATCTGAAAATACAATGGGTCACAACAGGGATACAAATATCTGTGAAGAAAAAGAGATTACGTCATGAAATATCTAGACAGCATACCACATCCCCAGAATTTGATTCCTATCTTAAGAATTACATAAAGATTTTTTTTAAAAAAAAGGGCAAACAGTTCCTTCATAGCAAATTCACAAAATAAAATGAAAGCCATATGGGACATTGTAAGGCATGAAATAGGAGTAAAACAGAGAGAATACCATAATATCAAACTGAATTAAAACACTTCTGTAATATCTGATCCCCAGCAGATAACAAATAATTTTAACTCGTATCTCTCTGAGGCAGCTGAGATTCTGGTGAAGCAAAGCTTTCAATATGCTGTCACTGCAAATCAGATTAAAACTATCCCTAGTAACAAGTCTCTTCCTGTACCCAGCAAATGAACAGGAAGTGCTAAAAACAATAGGGGAGCTAAAATCAAAATTTTCCTCTGGTACTGACAACATACCAGACCATATCATTAAAAAATGTGCACCATTAGTAGCTAGGTCCATGGCAGACATATGCAATAGTTCACTTTCTCTGGGAATCTTCCCAGAAAGGTTAAAAATAGCTAAAGTGAAGCCATTGTACAAAAAGGGTGAAAAAAACAGATATAACAAATTATAGGCCAGTCTCTCTACTATCTGTTTTTTGTAAAATAATTGAAAAAAATCTTTTTTATAAAAGACTCATAGATTTCATTGAAAAAAATAAACTTTTCGCAGCTACACAGCACAGTTTCCGAAAATGTAAATCCACTGAGACAGCTATTATCGATTTCTTAAATGAAGCTTTAAATGCATTAGATAAAAAAGAACACATAGCAGCAATATTCCTAGATCTTTCAAAAACATTTCACATCATTAACCATGGTCTGTTTATTTATTTATTTATTTATTTATTTAGCATCCAATAGATCACACATGTGATATAGGATTTGACATTTGATTACACGTAACACATAACAACACATACGCATAATAAATTGACGAACATATATAAACAGCAAACAAATTACATACACATAGCACATAAGTAGTGTACAAGAACTTATTACCCAAAAAACAAAAGTACGTGCTCATGATAAACAATTTTAGTTCAAGGACTATACCTTATACAGAAAACATATTACGAATATACACAAAACGTATTACGGATATTTAACAGATTTTTCCTAAGAATCATAATTACAAAGTTGAAAGCATCATTAATTTAGTTTGAATTTTTTAAAAGTAAGTACAGGTTTCAATCCACAGTCTGAGACAGGTATTCATTTACACTGTAGTAGCATTTTTCCATCAAGTGTTTTTTTACTTCATGCTTGAAATTATTTTTGCCTTTCTATTCTTTAATTTGAGATGGAAGTGCATTTAAAAGCTTTATTCCTAAGTGGCTAACATGTTTCTGACTTCTAGTTTTTGCTACATAGGGAATGTGGAAGTCTTTACAATGCCTTGTATTGTGATCACGGTAGCTTGAGTTGGTTTGAGATCAGTTATTTTTACTTATCATTTCCAGGCATTTAAAAATATATATTGATGGTATTGTAAGTATCTTTAGTTGTCTGGATAAGGGTCTACAGTGAGTTTGTGGTGGGCTGTGTGTCATGATACGAATAGCTCTTTTTTGCATAATAAAAATGTCATTTAGTCTTGACCTGGTTTTTCCTCAAAAACTTACGCCATAGCTTGCAACTGATTGGAAATAACTAAAATACACCGCTCTGATACATTCTTTTCTGCATACCTTGGATATTATTCTTAAGGCAAAACATGCTGAGCTAAGTTTCTGAGTAAGATATACACTGTGTTCATTCCAGTTTAAATCTTGGTCAATTCGCATTCCCAGAAACTTTGTGGTGCACACTTTTTCTATTTGTTTGCTATCCAGCATAAGGCACATATTTTCCCCTTGGCACTTGCTTCCATACTGTATAAAGTTTGTTTTCTTTGTATTTAATGTCAGCTTATTCGAATAAAACCATGACTGTATGTATGAGAGCATTTTCTCTGCTGTAGTACACAATGATTCTTTTATATCACTAATTATGATACTTGTGTCATCTGCAAATAGTAGAATTTTGGCTGAGCTGTCTGGAGCCTGTATATCATTGATATAAATTAGAAATGACAATGGGCCCAGAATGCTGCCCTGTGGAACACCTATTTCAATTTGTTTCGGTTCAGATATGAGTTTAAAATTGTGAAGATTGTTGGATGACCTCAGCTCAACAACTTGTGACCTGTTTTGCAGATAAGATTCAAACCATTTTTTAACAGTACCCCTGATGCCTATTGCTTGGAGTTTCTCTAGTAATATTACATGGTTCACAGTATTGAAGGCTTTGGATAAATCTAGATTAATTCCAACAACCTGTTTATTTGACTCCAAATTTCTTACTATTTCTGTTGCGTAGTCCAATATGGCTGTTTCTGTACTGTTTCCTGCTCGAAAGCCATGTTGACTGTTATTTATTAGTTTATGTTTTTCTAGATATTTTGTAACCCTGATTTTCATTAATTCCTCAAGTATTTTGGAGAAGGCTGGGAGGAGAGATATAGATTGGTAATTTTCTATTTTATGTCTGTCACCATTTTTGTATAGAGGTATCACTTTAGAGATTTTAAGTTTGTCCGGAAATAACCCTTCACTAAGGGACAAGTTTGCTATGTGCACTATAGATTTGACAACACATGGAGCAATTTTCTTAATTATTGATACAGGTACATCATCCAACCCAGAGGACATTTTGGATTTCAAGCATTTAATGACTTTTAGAACTTCATGCTCATCTGTTGGGATTGCCATCATGCTGGTATTTACCATTGGAGTCGTCACTGTTGGTTGTTGCTTAAATTTACTACTTAAAGTAAGGGGAATGTTTACAAAATAATTGTTTGCATAGTTTGCCATGGCATCTTTTTCTACGGGAATATTTTCATTATTTTTAAGATTGATTTCCTGTTCTTTAGTTTGACCCCCAGTTTCCTTTTTTAACATTTTCCACATCATTCTGGACTTGTTACTAGCCTGCCTTATTAATCTATCATTACTTAATAATTTTGCTTTTGCTATTACTTTGCGGTAAGTCTTTTTGTATGTCCTCACATACTCAACAAACTGCTGATCATGACATGTTTTTAACTTTAAACTTAATATAATAGAAGGAAACATTCCACATGGGAAAAATTATATATAAAATCAAAGATGAGGTGACTTACCGAACGAAAGCGCTGGCAGGTCGATAGACACACAAACAAACACAAACATACACACAAAATTCAAGCTTTCGCAACAAACTGTTGCCTCATCAGGAAAGAGGGAAGGAGAGGGGAAGACGAAAGGAAGTGGGTTTTAAGGGAGAGGGTAAGGAGTCATTCCAATCCCGGGAGCGGAAAGACTTACCTTAGGGGGAAAAAAGGACAGGTATACACTCGCACACACGCACATATCCATCCACACATACAGACACAAGCAGACATATTTAAATTAAATATGTCTGCTTGTGTCTGTATGTGTGGATGGATATGTGCGTGTGTGCGAGTGTATACCTGTCCTTTTTTCCCCCTAAGGTAAGTCTTTCCGCTCCCGGGATTGGAATGACTCCTTACCCTCTCCCTTAAAACCCACTTCCTTTCGTCTTCCCCTCTCCTTCCCTCTTTCCTGATGAGGCAACAGTTTGTTGCGAAAGCTTGAATTTTGTGTGTATGTTTGTGTTTGTTTGTGTGTCTATCGACCTGCCAGCGCTTTCGTTCGGTAAGTCACCTCATCTTTGATTTTATATATAACTTTAAACTTAGTAATTTCATGGTTTCACTTGACTTTTTAATTCCGGGTGTAATCCAGGTCCCTTTGGATCCAGATGATCTATAACTCAAAAGCTTTTTTGGGAAAAACATTTCAAAGTATGTCATAAAAGTGGAAGCAAATATATTGTAAGCATCATTTGTGTTTGTCTGTGCCAGGACCTCTGAGCAAACTGCATTTTTAAAATTATTTTTGAACTGATTACAATTTTCAGTAGAGAAAAATCGTTTGTACTCCTTTTTATTTTCCTCCTCCTTGGGAGTTGCAGTGAGATTAAAGGTTCGTGCATTATGATCTGATAATCCTATATTCACATTTGTAACTGCAACTTCATGTGTGTCCACATTTGAGAAGATGTTATCTATTAGGCTTTCACTGGAATCTGTTGTTCTAGTGGGAGCTGATATGTGGGGGAAATGTTGAAGCTTTTTAGTATGTCTAAAAACTTGTTTTTTACTGGACTCTGGACCAATAGATTAATATTCAAGTCACCACAAAGAATTATCGTAGAGTTCTCATTTGAGAAAATGTTGAGCATTTCTTCCAAATTCTAAAGAAAGACTTCAGTATCTCCAGATGGTGACCTGTAAATTGCTGCAACAATTATTTTCTTCTTTAAACTATATAACTGAATGGCTACTGCCTCAAAATCCTTTTCTATGATTAATGGTTTAGCCTCGTATCTTAAATTTAAGCTTGGGATTTAGATAAATGCATACACCACCACCTTTGGCATTTTGCCTACAGTACTGACTGGCAAGTTTATATTGGCTTAAGTTTATGCTGTTTAGTTCACTGTCCCTGTTCCATAACACATAAACAATCAATATGGTCACTGTTTGCTGCTACCTCAAGTTCAAGGTACTTGTTTTTAAGACACTGAATGTTCAGACTCATAATTCTCGGCTGATTTGAACAATCCGACTGACCTGTGACTTTACACTCTGTTGATGCATTTTCTCTTACACTGTTACAAGATTTCATACCTTTTTGTAGATTCCTCTGCTTGCAAACATTTCCCTGTTATGTGCTGTTGTTTACTGTTTTGCCCCAGCAAAAATCCTGGCTTCTCAAGGGTGGCTGCCTTCTTCTGGTGTGATGGCTGCTCCTATTACCACTGCTGCTGCTGTGTGCTGTTGCAGTGAATGTCAGTGATTCTGGTTGCTTGGTTATTGATGTTGGAACTACTGCTTCTGATGTTGCTGCGACTGCTAATGATTCTGGTTGGTTGGTTTTTGATGCTGTAACTATTGCTTCTGTTGTTAGTTCTGCTGCTGCTGCTAATGTTGGTCCAGTAGTAGCTTCCTCTGTTGCTACTGTTTTTTGGACGGTCCATTTGCATGCTGCTGCTGTTTGTGCTGGTGTTTCTGCTATTGGAGATTTATACCATCCCAGTTCAGTGGATGACGCTTTGTAATTACATTTAATTGCTTCCCTTATCAAGGTTCCTAACCTGGCCTTCCCATTTCTGTTAAGGTGAAGCCCATGTTTCGTAAAAGATTTTCTATCAAGTGTGCTAGAGTCAATTAATTTCACATTGCTTAATAGCCTACAACTGCTTTTAAGTTTCGCATTAATTCTGTGAATTTCCTTATTCACACATGACCATTCAGGTGAAGTATGCCTGTGGGTAAAGTTCACCAGTAAAATGTTTGTATTTGACAGTGCTAGCAAAACACTCAAGAGCTGTTTATACATTTTCATAGCATTGTTTTCGTAAATGTCTTCAGCTCCAGCGCAAATTACAACACTATCCTGCTTGTCATAGTTATATTTTACGATGTTTTTCGTCACTTCTTTGAAACCAGCACCTGGTTTTACCATGCCTGTGACTGTCGTTGATTTACTATTTACTTGCAGTTCTTGAGAAATTCCTTTGGCGTGACTACCTCCAAAGACTTTGGATTCTTTCTTCGTCACGCACGTCAGTTTTTGTTTATTTGTATTTTCTCTTTGTTGCAAAACGTCGTATTCGTTTTTATCGCAAAATGTGATAGATTTTACGGACTTTGTTATTCTTTTAGTGGACAAGGGATTACCTTTGAGCGACACTTTTATCCACTCGGATGTTGTTTCACTGTCTTGCATCACTTCACTAGCGTTTTGCTTATCCTTATTGCAGGCATCACCACTATTCGACAGAACACTATACCTATCGCTTCCTTTCCGCTTCTCATAACTCACCAGGTTCCCGTTTTGTGGCTTAATTGTTTTATCATTTAGAATATGGCGCAACTTCTTCAGCTCACAGTTTTCATTAGTTATATGCGAAATCTCACGTCTTAGAACATCTACAATTTTTTGTAGACTTGAAATGCGTTGGTTTAGTTTTTCGATTTCACTTTTACAGTTTCCACAGGATTCCTTTTTTACAACAGAACAGTAACTTTTATTCACTCGTTCACTATGCATCACTACACTTGTCGCCATCTTGAAGCATGTAGACTGTTGCCTTTTTTTTTTTCTACTGACTGGTTTGATGCGGCCCGCCACGAATTCCTTTCCTGTGCTAACCTCTTCATCTCAGAGTAGCACTTGCAGCCTACGTCCTCAATTATTTGCTTGACGTATTCCAATCTCTGTCTTCCTCTACAGTTTTTGCCCTCTACAGCTCCCTCTAGTACCATGGAAGTCATTCCCTCATGTCTCAGCAGATGTCCTATCATCCTGTCCCTTCTCCCTATCAGTGTTTTCCACATATTCATTTCCTCTCCGATTCTGCGTAGAACCTCCTCATTCCTTACCTTATCAGTCCACCTAATTTTCAACTTTCTTCAATAGCACCACATCTCAAATGCTTCGATTCTCTTCTGTTCCGGTTTTCCCACAGTCCATGTTTCACTACCATACAATGCTGTACTCCAGACGTACATCCTCAGAAATTTCTTCCTCAGATTAAGGCCGGTATTTGATATTAGTAGACTTCTCTTGGCCAGAAATGCCTTTTTTGCCATAGCGAGTCTGCTTTTGATGTCCTCCTTGCTCCGTCCATCATTGGTTATTTTACTGCCTAGGTAGCAGAAGTCCTTAACTTCATTGACTTCGTGACCATCAATCCTGATGTTAAGTTTCTCGCTGTTCTCATTTCTACTACTTCTCATAACCTTCGTCTTTCTCCGATTTACTCTCAAACCATACTGTGTACTCATTAGACTGTTCATTCCGTTCAGCAGATCATTTAATTCTTCTTCACTTTCACTCAGGATAGCAATGTCATCAGCGAATCGTATCATTGATATCCTTTCACCTTGTATTTTAATTCTACTCCTGAACCTTTCTTTTACTTCCATCTTTGCTTCCTCGATGTACAGATTGAAGACTAGGGGCAAAAGGCTACAGCCTTGTCTTACACCCTTCTTAATACGAGCACTTTGTTCTTGATCGTCCACTCTTATTATTCCCTCTTGGTTGTTGTACATATTGTATATGACCCGTCTCTCCCTATAGCTTACCCCTACTTTTTTCAGAATCTCGAACAGCTTGCACCATTTTATATTGTCGAACGCTTTTTCCAGGTCGACAAATCCTATGAAAGTGTCTTGATTTTTCTTTAGCCTTGCTTCCATTATTAGCCATAACGTCAGAATTGCCTCTCTCGTCCCTTTACTTTTCCTAAAGCCAAACTGATCGTCACCTAGCACATTCTCAATTTTCTTTTCCATTCTTCTGTATATTATTCTTGTAAGCAGCTTCGATGCATGAGCTGTTAAGCTGATTAAGCGATAATTCTCACACTTGTGAGCTCTTGCCGTCTTCGGAATTGTGTGGATGATGCTTTTCTGAAAGTCAGATGGTATATCACTAGACTCATATATTCTACACACCAACGTGAATAGTCATTTTGTTGCCAATTCCCCCAATAATTTTAGAAATTCTGATGGAATGTTATCTATCCCTTCTGCCTTATTTGACCATAAGTCCTCCAAAGCTCTTTTAAATTCCGATTCTAATACTGGATCCCCTATCTCTTCTAAATTGACTCCTGTTTCTTCTTCTATCACATCAGACAAATTTTCACCCTCATAGAAGCTTTCAATGTATTCTTTCCACCTATCTGCTCTCTCCTCTGCATTTAACAGTGGAATTCCCGTTGCACTCTTAATGTTACCACCATTGCTTTTAATGTCACCAAAGGTTGTTTTGACTTTCCTGTATGCTGAGTCTGTCCTTCCGACAATCATATATTTTTCCATGTCTTCACTTTTTTTCTAAAGCCATTTCGTCTTAGCTTCCCTGCACTTCCTATTTATTTCATTCCTCAGTGACTTGTATTTCTGTATTCCTGATGTTCCCGGAACATGTTTGTACTTCCTCCTTTCATCAATCAACTGAAGTATTTCTTCTGTTACCCATGTTTTCTTTGCAGCTACCTTCTTTGTACCTATGTTTTCCTTCCCAACTTCTGTGATGGCCCTTTTTAGAGATGTCCATTCCTCTTCAACTGTACTGCCTACTGCGCTATTGCTTATTGCTGTATCTATAGCGTTAGAGAACTTCAAACGTATCTCATCATTCCTTAGTACTTCCGTATCCCACTTCTTTGCATATTGATTCTTCCTGACTAATGTCTTGAACTTCAGCCTACTCTTCATCACTACTATATTGTGATCTGAGTCTATATTTGCTCCTGGGTACGCCTTACAATCCAGTATCTGATTTCGGAATCTCTGTCTGACCACGATGTAATCTAATTGAAATTTTCCCGTATCTCCCAGCCTTTTCCAAGTATACCTCCTCCTCTTGTGATTCTTGAACAGGGTATTCGCTATTACTAGCTGAAACTTGTTACAGAACTCAATTAGTCTTTCTCCTCTTTCATTCCTTGTCCCAAGCCCATATTCTCCTGTAACATTTTCTTCTACTCCTTCCCCTACAACTGCATTTCCAGCCCATGACTATTAGATTTTCGTCCCCCTTTACATACTGCATTACCCTTTCAATATCCTCATACACTTTCTCTATCTGTTCATCTTCAGCTTGCGATGTCGGCATGTATACCTGAACTATCGTTGTCGGTGTTGGTCTGCTGTCGATTCTGATTAGAACAACCCGGTCACTGAACTGTTCACAGTAACACACCATCTGCCCTACCTTCCTATTCATAACGAATCCTACACCTGTTATACCATTTTCTGCTGCTGTTGATATTACCCGATATTCATCTGACCAGAAATCCTTGTCTTCCTTCCACTTCACTTCACTGATCCCTACTATATCTAGATTGAGCCTTTGCATTTCCATTTCAGATTTTCTAGTTGCCCTACCACGTTCAAGCTTCTGACATTCCACACCCCAACTCGTAGAACGTTATCCTCTCGTTGATTATTCAATCTTTTTCTCATGGTAACCTCACCCTTGGCAGTCCCCTCCCGGAGATCCGAATGGGGGACTATTCCGGAATCCTTTACCAATGGAGAGATCATCATGACACTTCTTCAATAACACGCCACATGTCCTGTGGATACATCTTACGTGTCTTTAATGCAGTGGTTTCCATTGACTCCTGCATCCTCATGTCGTTGATCATTGCTGATTCTTCTGCCTTTAGGAGCAATTCCCCACCCCTAGGACAAGAGAGTGCCCTGAACCTCTATCCGCTCCTCCACCCTCTTTGACAAGGCCGTTGGCAGAATGAGGCTGACTTCTTATGCTGGAAGTCTTCGGCCACCAATGCTGATTATTTATCAAATATTTATTTATCAAATATTTGTTGCTTAGAAAGCTAGAAAATGTTGGTGTCAGAGGCCCAGCCTATGAGTGGGTAAAGT
Organism: Schistocerca piceifrons; assembly: GCF_021461385.2. Lineage (NCBI taxonomy): Eukaryota > Metazoa > Arthropoda > Insecta > Orthoptera > Acrididae > Schistocerca > Schistocerca piceifrons. The sequence goes on from NC_060148.1 coordinate 59,741,371, forward strand.
CATATCTATAAAACTGACACCAAATAGTTGAAGTCTTGTACAAAGAAGGAAAATATTTAACTTCCTATCAATCACAAAAATAGTGTTAAATACGGTGTGCCACAGGGTTCCGTACTGGGACCAGTCTTGTTCTTGCTGTTTGTAAATGACATAGAACCATCCAACCCTAACTGTAAGTACATTAAATATGGCGATGATACAAATATACTTATCAAAGGAAAGACCCCAGAAGAGCTCCAAAATGAAATAAAAAAAGAGCACTTCACAGGTATCAGAATGGTTCGCAGTGAACAACTTAATAATAAACACACATAAAACAAACACTGTGTGTCTACACACAGTGCAGAATAAACAGCCTTTAACTGCAACCACAGAACTGTTAGGCAAAAGACTTGAAATTGTAAATAGGACCAAATTTTTTGGAGTTTGGATCCAAGATGACCTAAGATGGCAGAAACACACACAACACCTATGTAATAAATTAAATACCATTTGTCATAGTATAAAAATTCTTGCTGGATGCACATCAATGCAAGGCATAAAAAATGTGTACTATGCCCAAGCAGAATCACTACTAAGATATGGTTTAATTTGCTGGGGAAATTCACCACCCAGCAAAAGCTGTTTTATTGCACAAAAAAGAATTATAATAGCCACGGAAGGCTCAGCACCTCGACCTTCATGCAAACCCTCATTTAAAAAGCTTCATATTCTTCCATTACCTGCCTATATATGCTAGAAACAATAATGTTTGTAAGGAAAATCGTAGATGAAAATAGCAAGATTGCTCCAAAAAACCAAAATATCCATTCATACAACACAAGGAATAATCAAGAATAACATACGCAGTTTTCACATACAACACTAAAACAAAAAGGACCCTTGCAAGCAAGAAAAAAAAACTGTATAACAAAGTACCTAAAAAAGAATTAAGGCAGTAACTGGCATGCATAAATTCAAAACTGCAGTGAGTGACTTTTTGGTACAGAATTGCTACTACAGTGTTGATGAATTTTTATCTACATTGTAAATATGTGAAAAATTTAAATAGTTTATACAATTAAGACCAAAATAAGAAATGTGTAATCAATGCCAAAAGTGTGAAATGTGTGCATATAAAATTTATTTGTGTATTTGTGAAATGTTATTTCCATATGTTAGAGTTATATTGCTATATACTGAAAACCATACAACAGTTTTTCTAGTAAACTTTACTGCAAATTACTTGACTTGTCCTATATCATTATGTACACCTGTACAGTGTATGATTCACAGGGCCAATTAATATACAATACAAATAATCAGATACTGAAACTGGAGTGGTTACTGTGTAAACCACTGCTGCGTAAATAGTGATTTGTTCCTTACTTCAGTGTGCACTCCTCACCTCATCCTGATGAACAATAAAGGTCTCACTGAACTTAATGTGGAGAACACTACTGCTTCCTACACAGAACACTGAATGCAGCATGACCAGTAATGGGTTTTCACCACCACACTGGTGGGCAAACAGCATCAGGCTCTGCTCTGGCTGTTGGTAGTCACCGTGTGAAATATAAAATTATGGGAGTAAATAAGTTAAACGTACTATTGTATTCTTTTATTTCTAAAATGTGAAGATGTGTATCCAAATAGCATACCAAAATTTTTGATCTCTAAATGATTCACTAGAACAATGAAACAGCAAGGTAACATTTCATACCAAATACATGATTTTTATCCACTTTGAGTAAATATTCATCAATCCATTTTCACTAAAAATATATTTTATATCTCATTATGGTTCAATATATTATACAGCTTCAGAAATTGAACATTATGATTTTTGAATGGATATACAGGAAGACAAAATCTATTGCATTTCAAAATTCAACACTTTGATTTGACTTTTCATGAAATTACACGTGTAAATTAAACATTGAAACCACACAAATGCGTAACTATATCCTTCAGGTATTTGAGAAAATAAATGGATGAAAAGGCAATTATTTACTGTACTGATGAAAATGGAAGTGATAGATATCATACAATCTTACAAGTTTTCTATTGAAGGAAAACAGGAGACAACAAACTGAAATTAAAAGAGGTTCCACTGCACCTCTCACTATCTCGATTGTTGGCTGGTAACGGTCGGGAGTAGGGAGGGAAAGAGTGAGGGGAAACTGGAGAAAGTGAGGTCACGTACGGAGGCCTGTGAATTTATTTTTCTATAATAGAAGTACCATTGCCATGTATGGATTTGAATAATGATAGTCATTTATCTTGATATGTGTTAATTTGTTTCTGAACTTTGCAGACTTGTAACTTTCTATAGAGTTAACACACACCTCTACAGACTTGGATGCTCAACTTATCGGATTTTAGCTGTTTCTTGCCGATGCTGTGATTGATCTGTTTAGTCTGTGGAGGACCAAATAGGTAGCATAAAATGTCTGCTTCAAGTATATAATAAATGCATTATTTCCTTAAAACGTTCCGTAAACCATCATGTATAACTGTAGAGAGAATCTAAACATTGCCATTGTTTACGAGGAATAGCATTTGTTGTCAAGTACGCAGCTCATACTAGGTAAAAGAAAAGAAAAAACAATAAACTGTTAAGCATAGTGCTGTGCTAAGGCCATTAATTTTTATTTCCTGGGATACATTAGAGTCCAGTGCAGTTATAATGAAATATTGGTTTACCAAGAGCTGTGTTCCTTGCATTAGAAATAGATATGTGTGCTAGCTTATGCCTTACGGGAAGTTAATTAATGCCTTCTCCAGTCTTCTCAGTTAATTATTAAACATCTTTTCAGAAGGAGCAGCCTTTGTTATACATTTCAGTGGTGATTCTTTGGCTACACACAGGTCAGCTTTCTAACTTGTATATTAATAATAGTTTCTATGATCATACAAATAGATTTTGATCATGCAAAAATGGCTTTAAATGATCATGAAAAAAAAAACCTCCAAGGGCACCATAAAATTCTTTAACAAACTGTTCTTCCTGTGTTCATTCTACCACAGTCAGATTGGAAAGAATACTTGTGTGTTGAACCTGAATAATGAAATGCAGTGTCCTCACACAAAAACTATGTATGGTTGTAAGAAGAATGGGTAAATAACTTAACTGAACAAGCTACAAGGCAGTTTGCTATGGAGTGCACAGCTCTCTCAGCAGGAAGAAACAAGAGCAAATTATACAAGCTGTGTTACAAAGAGTGTTGTCATAAACCTTTCACATTATTTCCACTTTCCTGCAAACTGAACTGAATCTAGTTGATGTCGACTTTCTTCTTGTATGGCTGTTACTGTTCAGTTTGTGAAAATTGTACTAAAAATTTACGGCAAAACACTATGAAGCTTTTCTTACTTTCGTTTATGGTTCGTAAAGCATTCTTGTGACAATTCTTACTGTGAGAGTCCATAAAAATTTGTTCTACATCCTTCCGGTATCATAGTACATCTATAATATGCACCACATAATGCAAAGTCACTGCAGATTTGATTCAGAGGTTCAAATGACGAGAGAGATATAAGGTATTTATTGTGCTACACAGTTTTGATTAAGAAATTGTCTCCAGAAAACACTTGTTTTTCTGCTTTCAGATGTATATATAATACTACTGCGAATGTATCTGGTATGATAAAATAGGATACACTGCTGTCTGACAAGATGATCAGATGTAAAAAGACTACAGTAACAGCTATATTAAGTTAATTGTGGTCACAAAGACAAGCTACAGCTTACCTTACATATGACAGTGAAAGCAAATCGCAGTTTCTGCTATGATCTGTAAAGTAAGTAGCAGTCTGACTTCCTGCTGGGATAAAGCTGTGTGTTATTTAAATTTGTTGTTGATGCTGTGATACATACAGGTTCTGTGTTTTGAAAATTCCAGTAACAATTCGAAGTAAAGAAAATGAGACATTGGTAACAAATGCATGTAGTGTTGCAAACTTCTTAAATAGTTATGGTACTTTGTGTTACTGACAGCTCGATGTCATCAGGTTCAGTAAACAGTTTAACTGAATATCTGAGACCAGTCCCTAACAAGTAACTTCAGTAAAATGGAAATGACCCTCACTTATCCCTAAGAAGTAGCATCCATCATAAAATCCTTAGAGTATTCTAGTGGTTATGATAACATAAATAAAGTTACTGGAACATTTCAAGAATGGCTAAAGTTAAGCGTTTTTACAAGAAGGGGGATAAAGAGATACCCACAAATTGTCGACGAAGTTTACTTTTGCTGGTTTTTTTTAATTTTTTTTTATTTATTTATTCTACTCATCAACCTAATTCTGCAGTCTAGTCTCATCAAATAATACCTTATTTGTACCGTACAAAGTCTGATATATGTGACTGTAAATTGCTTTCTCAATGCAGTAAAATATTCATTCGACCCAGTATGTGTGTCCCAGCAAAATTTATCAACAAATCTATCTAGAGCCAACTTAATGACTGAGAGATGTCTCTCCATTGAGTACGAATTTTTTTATTTTTTTACATATGAAGGATGTATGTACCAACTTGTTTCAAAATGCTTGGTACCATGTGTGTGTGTGCTTGCTTGGGAAACAGTTAAGTAGTAATGCAAGTAACTATTTGGTGGCCTTGGCAATGCTAAATCCTTGTGCAGCCTTGCAAGAACCTGTAGGACAAAACAAATTTATCAATTATTTACATAAGAGCATTAAAAACAAGTAATTTTTTAAGCATACTGTCAACTACCCAGTAAAATTTTCTCCAAGCAGAACCCAGACTGGTTACTCACTTTTGCCTTGGTATCCCTGAGTTTATTTACTAACTGCTTAACTTCATGTTTAGAGTAGCTGGGCAATTGCTTTTCTTTGTATCCAAGATTCGCAATCTCTTCTGAGGATTCCCATGTTCTTCCTAAAAGGATAAAGAATTACTATAAATTTTATTTAGTACACTTTCCATGTAGCAAACTTGTTTTTTGGAAAGTAAGTATATCTTAATACAGCACGGCATTACCAAGTGCTCTGGCACACCAATCTCTTTACTTTTATAATATTTTGGCCCCAAAACACCATGCCTAGAGCACACCCTCTAAACGGCAAAGGCAGAACCGAAAAAGGGGATGGGGAAATGTCCCTGCATTTGTCTAAAGAAATACTTTGTTTTACCTGGCACAGTCAATAAAATATTTCTCACAGGCAAAAACACAAATATTGTTATCGTTAATTATTTAACATCTGTTATTGTTAATTAATTTAATTCAGTACAAGAGAAATTTCCATTCAGTTCATAGGTGTTGTCGAATAATAAAGTTCTGAATTGATGGAAGCAGATTGTTGATATATTTGACATAGTGTTGGAGCAAAATTTACTGGACATCACACCTATCACATCTAGCAAAGAAATTGATACCACACTGCTTTCCAACAAGTGAAATGGCTGATTGTGGTTCCAATAAATGTGGAATCAATATTCTTTGCAAACAAAGGAGATGTGAAGAATATTTATGTAGAAAAATCTAATTACCTTAAATGTGGATTTACAAAAAGTAAACTTAACTGCAAAGACAATTATGCTAAACATGCCCTGTCAATAGGTTCATAAGCTGACTGCTGTTTTACACATCAGCACCCCAGTTATCAAAAACCGTAGAAACCATTTCTTTCAACCTGAACATAGTGGTACAGCTTCATTAAAATTGCTTGTACATTGCCATCTGTCACTTGTTGCTGCAGTGTTGCTGCTGCTGTATTATAGGCAACAAACAGAGTGGGTCACTCAGCAAGCGCTGCTCAATTTAATTTTCATGTTAAAAAATAGGTTCTACTCGGTAGAGCTAGAGCACAAGTTGGGATTACGAAAGGGTGAGAGACGTATACATATAACTCCGTGCAGTGTCAGAAGTGGCCATCGTGAGATGACAGGACTACGAGACGCTCTGCCGACAACTGATTTTGGGGTGACCAGTGGCATAACTGTGGCAGATATGACATTTTGTAGCCCTGAATTGGATGTCATTTGATAACCTAACCAGAACCTCATGACATGCAATATATCCTAGAAAATGACTGTCAGCATTCTACAGAAGAACTGTTGATCATGCTCATTTTGTTCACAACAGTTAATACGTTTAATGCAGAGCCTCACACCTAATGCTGTCGGCTGGCTCGGCTCAACAGCGAAACATCCGACACTTAGCGTGTGACAGGAAACTAGCTGAAGCTACCCTCTATGAATGAACTCGAGACAGAAAATTTTTTGTTCCAGTGCTAAAATCAAGCTATTTTCTTCCTTTCATTAATTATGGCACCTGAAACTATCCTCACACAGGCTATACGAACTGCCGAGTTACCAACTGATGATGAGTTCTGGTTTGCATTTGGTTACAGGTTATCGGTGACGAGCCGATTCCAAATGAAGAAAGAATGATAGGAAGAAGAAATGTAAGGAAAAAAAGTAAATACAATGTTGAAAATGACACAGCAAAGTGTTAGAAATAAAACTGCATACAAACCCATTAAGTGAAAAAATATGATTAAGTAATTTTGATAAGATTAAAATTATTTGTTGGTTGACAGTTCACCTGTCAGAGCTGGTTTCCTCCAGAGTGCTCAGTGTGGCACACCCAAACTATCTCTATTCCCCATTTCCAAACTACCACACCAGCTGATCGATCCACTTCTATTTTTTGTCTGACCTTCTATCCTGACACGTTTGAACGCCGTGCGATCATTTGCTGCCTTCAATCAGATCGTCCGTACACAATATCGTATGGCAGTAGACCTAGCTACCTAGCCTTACACAATATCTTACGATGCTAGACCTAGCTTTAGCATCGTAAGATATTGTGAAAGGCTGATCTGGTTGAAGGCAGCACATAATCGTTGGGACCAAATAATCTTAAATATAAGTGTAATGTAAAGTGGTGACACAGTGTAATGGATAAAAACATTCCTGATGCAATGTAAGTTGAGGATTTGAGTCTTGTCAGGTTCTTCGGTATTTTTGATATCAAAATCTTATCAATCATTTTTATTCACTTAATAGGTTTGTATGCAATTTTATTTCTAACATTTTGCTGTGTCATTTTCAACACTGTATTTACTTTTTATTTTCTTATATTTCTTCTTCCTATCATTCTTTTTTCATACGGAATCGGCTTGTCACTGATTACCTGTAGCCGAATGCAAACCAGCACTCCTCATCAGTCGGTAACTCGGCCGTTCGTATAGCCGGTGTGAGGATAGTTTCAGGTGCCATAATTAATGAAAGGAAGAAATTAGCTTGATTTTAGCACTGGAACAGAAATTTCTCTGTCTTGAGTTCATTCATAGGGGGTAGCTTCAGCTAGTTGGGGTGAGGCTCTGCCTCGAGTGCCTGCAGGCACATGGCATTAAACGTATTAACTGTTATGAACAAAGTGAGCACGATCAACAGTTCTTCTGTAGAATGCTGACAGCCATTTTCTAGGATATATTGCATGTTATGAGGTTCTGGTTAGGTAGTAGTTGTTATTGTGGTCTTCAGTCCAGAGACTGGTTTGATGCAGCTCTCCACAGTACTCTATCCAGTGCAAGCTTCTGCATCTCCCAGTACTTACTGCAACCTACATCCTTCTCAATATGCTTAGTGTATTCATCTCTTGGTCTCCCTCTTCAATTTTTACACTCAACACTGCCCTCCAATACTAAATTGGTGATCCCTTGATGCCTCAGAATATGTCCTACCAACCAATCCCTTCATCTAGTCAAGTTGTGCCACAAATTTCTCTTCTCCCCAATTCTATTCAATACCTCCCCATTAGTTATGTGATCAACACATCTAATCTTCAGTATTCTTCTGTAGCACCACATTTCGAAAGCTTCTATTCTCTTTTTGTCCAAACAGGTTATCGTCCATGTTTCACTTCCATACATGGCTACACTCCATACAAATACTTTCAGAAACTACTTCCTGACACTTAAATCTATACTCGATGTTAACAAAATTCTCTTCTTCAGAAACGCTTTCCTTGCCATTGCCAGTCTGCATTTTATATCCTCTTTACTTCGACCACCATCAGTTATTTTGCTCCCCAAATGGCAAAACTCCTCTACTACTTTAAGCATCTCATTTCCTTGTTTAATACCCTCAGTATCCCCCGATTTAATTCGACTACATTCCATTATCCTCGTTTTGCTTTTGTTGATGTTCATCTTATATTCTCCTTTCAAGACACTGTCCATTCCGTTCAGCTGCTCTTTCAGGTCCTTTGCTGTCTCTGACAGAATTACAATGTCATCCGCGAACCTCAAAGTTTTAATTTCTTCTCTGTGGATTTTAATTCCTACTCTGAATTTTTCTTTTGTTTCCTTTACTGCTTGCTCAATATACAGGTTGAATAACATCGGGAATAGGCTACAACCCTGTCTTACTCCCTTCTTAACCACTGCTTCCCTTTCATGTCCCTCGACTCTTATAACTGCCATCTGGTTTCTGTACAAATTGTAAATAGCCTTTCGCTCCCTGTATTTTACCCTTGGCACCTTCAGAATTTGACAGACAGTATTCCAGTCAACATTGTCAAAAGCTTTCTCTAAGTCTACAAATGCTAGAAATGTAGGTTTGCCTTTCCTTAATCTTCCTTCTAAGATAAGTCATGGGGCAGTATTGCCTCACGTGTTCCAACATTTCTACAGAACTGTTCTTCCCCAAGGTCAGCAGCTACCAGTTTTTGCATTCGTCTGTAAAGAATCTGTGTTAGTATTTTGCAGCTGTGGCTTATTAAACTGACAGTTCAGTAATTTTCACATCTGTCAACACCTGCTTTCTTTCGGATAGGAATTATTATATTCTTCTTGAAGTCTGAGGGTATTTCGCCTGTCTCATACATCTTGCTCACCAGATAATAGAGTTTTGTCAGGACTGGATCTCCCAAGGCTGTCAGTAGTTCTAATGGTATGTTGTCTACTCCGGGGGCCTTGTTTCGACTAAGGTCTTTCAGTGCTCTGTCAAACTCTTCACGCAGTATCGTATCTCCCATTTCATCTTCATCTACATCCTCCTCCATTTCATTACATTGGCCTCAAGAACATCGCCCTTGTATAGTCCCTCTATATACTCCTTCCACCTTTCTGGTTTCCCTTCTTTGCTTAGAACTGGGTTTCCATCTGAGCTCTTGATATTCATGCAAGTAGATCTCTGTTCTCCAAAGGTCTCTTTAATTTTCCGGTAGGCAGCATCTATCTTACCCCTAGTGATATACACCTCTACATCCTTACATTTGTCCTCTAGCCATCCCTGCTTAGCCATTTTGCACATCCTGTCGATCTCATTTTTGAGACATATGTATTTCTTTTTGCCTGCTTCATTTACTGCATTTTTGTATTTTCTCCGTTCATCAATTAAATTCAGTATCTCTTCTGTTATCCAAGGACTCCTATTAGCCCTGTCTTTTTACCTTTTTGATCCTCTGCTGCCTTCACTATTTCATCTCTAAAAACTACCCATTCTTCTTATACTGTATTCTTTCCCCCATTCTTGTCAGTAGTTCTCTAATGCTCTCCTTGAAACTCTCTACAGCCTCTGGTTCTGTCAGTATATCCAGGTCCCATCTCCTTAAATTCCCACCTTTTTGGAGTTTCTTTAGTTTTAATCTGCAGTTCATAACCAATAGATTGTGGTCAGAGTCCACATCTGCTCCTGGAAATGTCTTACAATTTAACACCTGGTTCCTGAATCTTTGTCTTACCATTATATAATCTATCTGAAACCTGCCAGTATCTCCAGGCTTCTTCCATGTATACAACCTTATTTTATGATTCTTGAACCAAGTGTTAGCTATGATTAAGTTATGCTCTGTGCAAAATTCTACCAGGCGGCTTCCTCTTTCATTCCTTATCTCGAATCCATATTCACCTACTACCTTTCCTTCTCTCCCTTTTCCTACCCTCGAATTCCAGTCACTCATGACTATTAAATTTTCGTCTCCCTTCACTACCTGAATATATTTATTTTATCTCATCATACATTGCATCAGTTTCTTTGTTATCTGCAGAGCTAGTTGGCATGTAAACTTGTACTACTTCGGTATGCGTGGGCTTCATAAGTATCTTGGCCACAATAATGCGTTCCCTATGCTGTTCGTAGTAGCTTACCCGCATTCCTGTTTTTTTATTCATTATTAAACCTACTCCTGCAATACCCTCATTTGATTTTGTATTTACCTGACCAGAAGTCTTGTTCCTTCTGGCACCGAACTTCACTAATTACCACTGTATCTAACTGTAACCTATCCATTTCCCTTTTTAAATTTTCTAACCTACCTGTCCGATTAAGGGATCTGACAGTCCACGCTCCAACCCATAAAACACCAGTTTTCTTTCTCCTGATAGGTTATCAAGTGACTTTCAATTCAATGCTTCAAAATGTCATATCTGCCACATTTATGCCGCTGGTCACCCCAAAATCACTTGTCAGCAGAGCATCTCGTAGTCCTGTCATCTCGCGATGGCCACTTCCAACACTGCACAGAGTTACATGTATACGTCTCCCACCCTTTCGTAATCCCAACCTGTGCTCTAGCCCTACTGAGTAGAACCTATTTTTTTTTTAACATGAACATTAAATTGAGCAGCACTTGCTCAGTGACCCGCTCTGTTTGTTGCCTATAATACAGCGGCAGCAACAAGTGACAGATGGCAATATACAAGCAATTTTAATGAAGCTATACCATTATGTTCAGTTTGAAAGAAATGGTTTCTACAGTTGTGGTGCTGATGTGTAAAACAGTAGTCAGCTTATGAACCTATTGACAGGGCATGTTTAGCATAATTGTTTCCCAGTTAAGTTTACCTTTTGTAAATCCACATTTACAATAATTAGATTTTTCTACATAAATATTCTTCACATCTCCTTTGTTTGCAAAGAATATTGATTCCACATTTATTGGAACCACAGCCACTTCACTTGTTGGAAATCAGTATGGTATCAATTTCTTTGCTAGATGTGATAGGTGTGATGTCCAGTAAATTTTGCTCCAACACTATGTCAAATATATCAACAATCTGCTTCCATCAATTCAGAACTTTATTATTCGACAACACCTATGACCTGAATGAAATTTTCTCTCGTACTGAATTAAATTAATTAACAATAACAGATGTTAAATAATTAATGATAACAATATTCGTGTTTTTGCCACTGAGAAATATTTTATTAACTGTGCCAGGTAAAACAAAGTATTTCTTTAGACACATGCAGGGACATTTCCCCATCCCCTTTTTCGGTTCTGCCTTTGCCGTTAAGAGTGTGTGCTCTAGGCATGGTGTTTTGCGGCCAAAATATTATAAAAGTAAAGAAATTGGTGTGCCTCAGCACTTGGTAATACTGTGCTGTATTAAGATATACTTACTTTCCAGAAAACAAGTTTGTTACATGGAAAGTGTACTAAATAGATTTTATAGTAGTTCTTTATCCTTTTAGGAAGAACATGTGTATCTTCAGAAGAGATTGAGAATCTTGGATACAAAGAAAAGCAATTGCCCAGCTACTCTAAACATGAAGTTAAGCAGTTAGTAAATAAACACAGGGATACGAAGGCAAAAGTGAGTATCCAGTCTGGGTTCTGCTTGAAGAACATTTTAATGACCAGTTGACAGTATGTTTAAAAATTACTTGTTTTTAATGCTCTTAATTAAATAATTGATAAATTTGTTTTGTCCTACGGGTTCTTGCAAGGCTACACAAGGATTTAGCATTGCCAATCCCACCAAATGGATACTTGCATTACTACTTAACTGTTTCCCAAGCAAGCACACACACACATGGTACCAAACATGTTGAAGCAAGTTGGTACATACATCCTTCATATGTAAATGAAATAAAAAAATTCATACTCAATGGAGAGACATCCCTCAGTCATTATGTTAGCTCTAGATATATTTGTTGATAAATTTCGCTGGGACACACATACTGGGTCAAATGAATATTACATTTTACTGCACTGAGAAAGCAATTTACAGTCACATATATCAGACTTTGTACGGTATAAATAAAGTATTGTTTGATGCGACTAGACTGCAGAATTAGGTTGATGAGTGGAATAAGGAATCAAGCAATCACATGATTCATTATAGACATTGTATGGGTGCCAATGGAGAAGTAAAACCATTACATTTTTGCTATCAGAGTTGTTGGCAAAGAGATCTTTTGAAGTATGGGGATAATTGTTAGACGCTACATACAAAACAACATATGATATTCCTTTATTTTTTATAGCTGTGAAGTGTAATGTGGACTGTTTGGTTGTCTTTTTTTTTCATTTCGGTTCACAATGAAAGTTCCATCCATCAAGTGTTAGACACCTTCAAGGACTGGAACCAGGGATTGGAATCCCCTCTACTGGGTTACTGATTTCTCATAGTCCATTGGAAACAGGCATGGGGAAGATGGTTGGAAAAAAATATAGTCTTTATGACATTTCTAGATATATGGCAAGAAACTGCTGAATCGTCAACAGAGGGAGGGTTTAGAGATCGTATAGGAGAGTTGTGAATGCATGAAGTTTTTTAGAGAAACTAGCATGCATGGCCATACTTTAAACAACAAGGGCTATTGGTATGTGAAAGATGGGTGGAAGTGTTTGAAGACAAGGGCAGATCTGTAACCACTGTCACTACAAATGGGGTTGAAGCTATGAACAAGACTATAATACATTTTTTCCTAGTACATAATACAGCTTCCCCCATGAACCATGGACCTTGCCGTTGGTGGGGAGGCTTGCGTGCCTCAGCGATACAGATGGCCGTACCGTAGGTGCAACCACAACGGAGGGGTATCTGTTGAGAGGCCAGACAAACATGTGGTTCCTGAAGAGGGGCGGCAGCCTTTTCAGTAGTTGCAGGGGCAACAGTCTGGATGATTGACTGATCTGGCCTTGTAACATTAACCAAAACGGCCTTGCTGTGCTGGTACCGCGAACGGCTGAAAGCAAGGGGAAACTACAGCCGTAATTTTTCCCGAGGACATGTAGCTTTACTGTATGATTAAATGATGATGGCGTCCTCTTGGGTAAAATATTCCGGAGGTAAAATAGTTCCCCATTCGGATCTCCAGGCGGGGACTAGTCAAGAGGACGTCGTTATCAGGAGAAAGAAAACTGGCATTCTATGGATCGGAGCGTGGAATGTCAGATCCCTTAATCGGGCAGGTCGGTTAGAAAATTTAAAAAGGGAAATGGATAGGTTAAAGTTAGATATAGTGGGAATTAGTGAAGTTCGGTGGCAGGAGGAACAAGACTTTTGGTCAGGTGATTACAGGGTTATAAATACAAAATCAAATAGGGGTAATGCAGGAGTAGGTTTAATAATGAATAAAAAAATAGGAGTGCGGGTTAGCTACTACAAACAGCATAGTGAACGCATTATTGTGGCCAAGATAGACACAAAGCCCATGCCTACTACAGTAGTACAAGTTTATATGCCAACTACTTCTGCAGATGATGAAGAAATTGATGAAATGTATGACGAGATAAAAGAAATTATTCAGCTAGTGAAGGGAGACGAAAATTTAATAGTCATGGGTGACTGGAATTCGTCAGTAGGAAAAGGGAGAGAAGGAAACATAGTAGGTGAATATGGATTGGGGGGAAGAAATGAAAGAGGAAGCCGCCTTGTAGAATTTTGCACAGAGCATAACTTAATCATAGCTAACACTTGGTTCAAGAATCATAAAAGAAGGTTGTGTACCTGGAAGAATCCTGGAGATACTAATAGGTATCAGATAGATTATATAATGGTAAGACAGAAATTTAGGAACCAGGTTTTAAATTGTAAGACATTTCCAGGGGCAGATGTGGATTCTGACCACAATCTATTGGTTATGAACTGCAGATTGAAACTGAAGAAACTGCAAAAAGGTGGGAATTTAAGGAGATGGGACCTGGATAAACTGAAAGAACCAGAGGTTGTACAGAGTTTCAGGGAGAGCATAAGGGAACAATTGACAGGAATGGGGGAAAGAAATACAGTAGAAGAAGAATGGGTAGCTTTGAGGGATGAAGTAGTGAAGGCAGCAGAGGATCAAGTAGGTAAAAAGACAAGGGTTAATAGAAATCCTTGGGTAACAGAAGAAATATTGAATTTAATTGACGAAAGGAGAAAATATAAAAATGTAATAAATGAAGCAGGCAAAAGGGAATACAAACGTCTCAAAAATGAGATCGACAGAAAGTGCAAAATGGCTAAGCAGGGATGGCTAGAGGACAAATGTAAGGATGTAGAGGCTTGTCTCACTAGGGGTAAGATAGATACTGCCTACAGGAAAATTAAAGAGACCTTTGGAGAGAAGAGAACCACTTGTATGAATATCAAGAGCTCAGATGGCAACCCAGTTCTAAGCAAAGAAGGGAAGGCAGAAAGGTGGAAGGAGTATATAGAGGGTTTATATAAGGGCGATGTACTTGAGGACAATAGTATGGAAATGGAAGAGGATGTAGATGAAGATGAAATGGGAGATAAGATACTGCGTGAAGAGTTTGACAGAGCACTGAAAGACCTGAGTCGAAACAAGGCCCCGGGAGTAGACAACATTCCATTAGAACTACTGATGGCCTTGGGAGAGCCAGTCATGACAAAACTCTACCATCTGGTGAGTAAGATGTATGAGACAGGCGAAATACCCACAGACTTCAAGAAGAATATAATAATTCCAATACCAAAGAAAGCAGGTGTTGACAGATGTGAAAATTACCGAACTATCAGTTTAATAAGTCACAGCTGCAAAATACTAACGCGAATTCTTTATAGACGAATGGAAAAACTGGTAGAAGCAGACCTCGGGGAAGATCAGTTTGGATTCCGTAGAAATTTTGGAACACGTGAGGCAATACTAACCTTACGACTTATCTTAGAAGAAAGATTAATTAAAGGCAAACCTATGTTTCTAGCATTTGTAGACTTAGAGAAAGCTTTTGACAACGTTAACTGGAATACTCTCTTTCAAATTCTGAAGGTGGCAGGGGTAAAATACAGGGAGCGAAAAGCTATTTACAATTTGTACAGAAACCAGATGGCAGTTATAAGAGTCGAGGGGCATGAAAGGGAAGCAGTGGTTGGGAAGGGAGTGAGACAGGGTTGTAGCCTCTCCCCGATGTTATTCAATCTGTATATTGAGCAAGCAGTAAAGGAAACAAAAGAAAAATTCGGAGTAGGTATTAAAATTCATGGAGAAGAAGTAAAAACTTTGAGGTTCGCCGATGACATTGTAATTCTGTCAGAGACAGCAAAGCACTTGGAAGAGCAGTTGAACGGAATGGACAGTGTCTTGAAAGGAGGATATAAGATGAACATCAACAAAAGCAAAACGAGGATAATGGAATGTAGTCAAATTAAATCGGGTGATGCTGAGGGGATTAGATTAGGAAATGAGACACTTAAAGTAGTAAAGGAGTTTTGCTATTTAGGGAGTAAAATAACTGATGATGGTCGAAGTAGAGAGGATATAAAATGTAGACTGGCAATGGCACGGAAATCGTTTCTGAAGAAGAGAAATTTGTTAACATCGAGTATAGATCTAAGTGTCAGGAAGTCGTTTCTGAAAGTATTTGTATGGAGTGTAGCCATGTATGGAAGTGAAACATGGACGATAACCAGTTTGGACAAGAAGAGAATAGAAGCTTTCGAAATGTGGTGCTACAGAAGAATGCTGAAGATAAGGTGGGTAGATCACGTAACTAATGAGGAGGTATTGAATAGGATTGGGGAGAAGAGAAGTTTGTGGCACAACTTGACTAGAAGAAGGGATCGGTTGGTAGGACATGTTTTGAGGCATCAAGGGATCACAAATTTAGCATTGGAGGGCAGCGTGGAGGGTAAAAGTCGTAGAGGGAGACCAAGAGATCAATACACTAAGCAGATTCAGAAGGATGTAGGTTGCAGTAGGTACTGGGAGATGAAGAAGCTTGCACAGGATAGAGTAGCATGGAGAGCTGCATCAAACCAGTCTCAGGACTGAAGACCACAACAACAACAACAACATAATACAGACAAGACTTTAACACGGGCTACTAAGGTTAGAGTAAACCAGTTTCATCCAAGCCTAATTAGAAAGTCCTGTCTGCTGCAGGAATTCTGCCATCAAATTGTATCACAAAGATGTTCCACTGTTTTGGCATAAAGAAACAAAAAACAAACAAGTCTGTGAAACAGGTCATGCAGTGACATGCCTCAGTAAAAGTTGTGTTAACTGTAAGATCACTGAGTAGGAGATCAGGTGGTTCATTTTGTGTGGAGAGTGCATTGTCCAAAAACTGTAATTATTTTGTTAACTTAGATATCCCAGATTCCACATGTGAAGATTTTCAGTGATATAAATACCCATACAAGCATTTCTGTGCAACCTTAATTTTTTATCCAGAGTGGAGTTTTGATAAAATGCCAGAAACCTATAAGAATAGCCCCATATTCTGTCTTGATGGAATGTATGGGGTAGGCTTCAGAAGTGGCTGTTCAGTAATTCGATATGAAGGCAGTAGCAGTGATGAAGCAGTTGAGGAGGCTGTTGAAGCAGCTGAGGAGGCTGTCGAGGTTGAGGAGGCTGTCGAAGCCACAAATATAGATGGTCTCGTTGAAACCCCGAATATTCCTTTGCAGCAAGAGAGTTGTGTAAACAGATTTACAATCAGCAGCTGCAGCAATAGTGAAACATTACAAAAAGTTCTTGAATCACTCAGAAACTTGGTGCAAGATTTGCAATTAGCAAACCCTCAAGTTGGCGGTCTCCTGTTAGCAGCGCCATCAAGTTCCAACAATAGAGAAGAAAGATGCCAAAACCCATACAGGATCTGGCTTAAAACACATCATAAATTTCCATTTGAAGGGTAAGAAATGAAAGTTTATTTGTATTTTAGATAACTCTAAGTCTATGTAAAATACAAATAACCTCCGCCATTTCTGATCCTTGAGATGGAATGCTACGAGGTCTTTACGTTGGGCTCTGATTTTAAACTTTGTTGCACATTTGAATTTCAAAGTAGCAGTAGATAAAATAATATCATAAAAAGGATAGTTGCTAATCTCCATATAGTGGAGATGCTCAGTTGCAGAAAGGTCCAACAAAAAACTGTTGGGAAGTTAGCTTTTGGCCAACAGGGTTCTTTGTCAAAAATAGACACCACGGGTGCACGACCACAGTCTCTGGCAGTTGGAGCTGTCGCTCCATCTGTGGATCATTTTTGTGTGTATGTATTTTGTCCACTTTTGAATAGGGCCTTGTTGGCCAAAAGCTAACGTTCCGACAGTCTTTCTGTTGTGCCTTTCCGCGACTCAGCATCTTCACTATAGGGCGAGTAGCAACTATGATTTTCTTAATATTGTTACAGTCCATACTGGATTTTCCATTGTTCAGTAGATAAAATAGATTTTCTGAGGAATTAGACAAGTCGTACTGAGATGTCATACGACTGACGCTGGAAAGATTTTGTATTTCTTTTTGCAAGTAAGAATGTACTAGCTCTCACTTGCTTCAATACATTTCTAGTGATTCACGTGAAACAAAGAAAAAGGTAAGACTGCCCTGTTAATGGACATGTGAGATTGCCCAATATCACGCTGTCAGAAGAATACAGTGCTTCCTTGATACGAAATCTGGTCAGCAATGTCATTGGGGACCAAATGAAGCTTTGAAAGCTTAATGTGTATAAGTTACCTACATATTGGATAGCTACCGCCTTGGTTCTAATGTTCTTAATCACTTTGCAGAGTTACTGCAGATACCACACAGAAGCAAATACTGTTAATGGAATGCCAGTAATGTTTATTAGATTCGTTTCTAAATAAGTTCTCGGCATTGCAGCTGGCGAGCAGAAAGAAGAGTATTCAGTTTTGTGTATCAGTTATCTTAATGTAGCATAACTCAATTACTTTGTGTTAATGTTCTTAATTTATTTGTTAGGTTCTGTTATAATGACCTCTGGGCAGCCAATCCATGGGAAAATTCACAGCAGGTTGAATCAAGACCGTTCTATTCCAGAGATAGCTTGGAAGATTGATAGTATTGCTGAAGAAAAATCATCCATATAGTTTTTCATATGTTTATCAAATTGCCATTTCTAGTAGCACATAAATGTTTGCAACTTGATTGTAATTCGTGAACACAGTTTCTCGGCAATCCAATAATTCATTGTTCTGAGAAGTATACATCGTCAGCTGGGTAAAGGAAATGCAAATCAGGGTCAATACAACTACCTTATTGACTTACCACAGAAAAATATTTTCCTCTACTGCTACTTAAAAATTAACATGTGTGAGAAAGGTTTACTAACAGAACATAGCATAAAGACCTCCCTTATTTGTATTTTAGATGGCTCTTATTGTTTGACCCTTCAAATGGAATGCTATGACCTCCTTAGTAGTTAATTACCCATGAAAGCACAAGTATATGAACATTACAATGAGGGGTCTTAATGCCAGGCCCTGTAAAATTAACGGCATCTTAGTTAATATTATTTGTGGGAATTTAATGTCAGAGCTGTGGGGAGACCACAAACTTCAGGGTTCACTAACTGAAAATCTTGAACACAGTTGCTGAGTGATTCGAGTACATTTTGTCATGTTTAACTGTTGCTGCAGTTGTATGTGAGATTATAAACCTGTTTAACAACTCCCTCACTTCAAATTGCTGCAAATAAATGGTTCAGGTTTCAATGTGGTGCTCAATATTCGCTTCCTCAAATGTATCCTCATTGTTACTGTCTTCATGTGAAATTACTGCAGAACCACTTCTGAAGCCAACCCCGTACATCTCACCGGGACAGATTTAAGTGCTATTCCTTCAGCTTTCTGGTATTTTATCAAAATCCCACTCTGGATGCAAAATGAAGATTCCACAGAAATGCTTGCATGGGTAATTGTATATTTGAAAATCTTCACATGTGCAGTTTGGTAGGACAAAGCTAACAACATAATTACAGTCTTTGAACATTGTACTCTCCATACAAAACAAACCGTCCAACATCATATTCACAAATCTTCCAGTTAACTCAACTTTTGCTGATGCTGATGCAAAATCTACCAAAATGAACAGTTACTTGATGCAGAAGGCATCTTACAGTGAACACATCAGAGTTGTAGATGTAAATAGCTTCCTCCAACGGAAAGACTTCACCAGGCATGGGCTTCACTTACATAAAAATGGGATAAAGAAGTTGTGTGTTAATTAGCTGAATGCCATCAAAAGTCCACTGGTAACAAGAAGTGCCATAAACCGTGTTACACCAGGACATCAAACATATTTGTGGTCCAATGAAGCTAATTTGGGGGACAATCTCAGAAGAATGAGCAATACTGCAGCTGAATCAACGGCATCACCAGGAGCTGAAGAGCCATCTGTAACAACAACAAAAGTGAATATGCAGTCAGGGTCATCAAGGAAAACACCAGAAACAGTTTTAGGAAAGAAGAAGGTATCCACAGTCAGCACTAAGTCACCACCAGCATCCTATGCAAATATCTCAAGTGCCACAAATCAGTGAGCCCACGACATCCAAGTGGAAACAGCAAAAAATGTGCAGCCACACTCTATATCAGTACCACTGGAAACTGTGACAAGATCTTCAACACGAAAACGCAGACCTCCAGCCTACAGCCAGGATTTTTCATGGGCAAGAACACCAGTAACTCCCTGCTAGCAGCAAACCAAAGGAAAACAGGTGCAGAGTAAAATTTTCATGAACTAAAACTGCAAGAAAACCCAGTGAGTGGTGTCAAAAATCATTCCTTTGGACAACAGTCACTATTATCCTTTAAAATATTACACCATAATGTGCAGTCAATGTTTAATAAGTTACTAAAATAGATCTCTTCCTAAAAACAAAGCCACACTTAGATGTTCTCTGTATTACTGAACGCTGGTTAACAGAAGACAAAATTTAAAAAACGCCACTTGGCGAGTTTACTCTAGCTGGTTATTCTTGTCGGAACAAAAGTAAGGGGGGTGGTACAGCAATCTATGTCAAAAATATTTAAGACACAAAAGCCTCACAAAGTACAATAATATGCAAATAGAAACAGACTTTGAATTCTCCTTAATTATCTTAACAGACTATAACCTATTGATACTGAATGTATATAGAGCCCCTGATGGGAACATCCAAACCTTCGAACACTCCCTTGAAGAACTACTCCCAAAAATTTACTCACTAAACAAAAACCTATTAATAAGTGGAGACTTTAATATTGACTTCCTCACACCTGGAAAAAACAAAGATGAATTGTTGAATATTACAAATTCATTTAACCTATCCCCAACTGTGAACACACCAACCAGGATCACAAAAAATTCAAAAACAGCTCTAGATCAGATTTTCATAAATGCATACAAACTACACCACTCAATTGAAGTCATCAGCACAGGTTACAGTGACCGTGAAGTCCAAATACTAACAACGAATTTAAATTACATAGGACAATATCCCACAATAACTAAAATGCAAAGGCAATTTAATGATGATAATATAAGGCTTTTTAACTATCTGTTAAGGGCTGAAAACTGGGCAGAGGTCTGTAAGAAAATGATGTAAACTACATATTTAATTCCTTCCATGAAACATTTCTCCACCACTTCAATACTGCATTTCCACTGAAATCCAGGAAAATCGGAAACAAACACACAAACTCATGGGTAACAAAAGGGATAAGGATTTCCAGCCAAAAAAAGCGTGACTTAAAAAATCACATGAAACACCATGACGTCGATGATCAGTTTAGGTCATATTGTAAGACCTATGTTGCAATCTACAGGAAAGTTATCCAACAAGCAAAAAAATTATACAATGATAAATTTATAAAGGAATCTAACAATAAAAGGAAAGGCTTGTGGACACTTGTAAAAAATGAAACAAACACTATGCAGCATGTTATAAACAAAACATTAAAACTAAACCTAAATAATGAAGTCACATCAGATCCCCAAAAAATAGTAAATAGTTTTAATGACTATTTTAGCAAAATAGCAGAAAACCTGATAAAGAACAACTTCTACAGACCAAATAGTCAACACCAAACACTAATAGAAACCATACCAGTACAGGCATCAATGTTTCTTCACAAAGTCTCCAATACTGAAGTACTTACAGCTATAAAAGGACTAAAGAATAAGTACTCCAGTGGTAGTGACAACATTCCTGATTTAATTGTAAAGAAATGTGGAGGATCCATTGTAGAACCCCTATCCCACATAATAAATGCATCCTTTACAAATGGAGTTTTCCCTGACCTACTAAAGACTTCTAAAATTACCCCACTTCACAAAAAGGGCTCTAAAAATGATGTAGCCAATTACAGGCCCATAGCACAACTCAGCTCATTCTCAAAAATGTTTGAAAACTTATTTCACACCAGATTGGAAGACTTTACTAATAAACCATCCTTATTGACAAAACACCAGCATGGTTTTAGAAAGCAAAAGACAACTACCACAGCTATTTATGAGTATCTCAACAAAACCTTACAAGCACTGGATAATAAGGAAATCACTACTGGTATCTTTTTAGATTTATCCAAAGCCTTTGATGTAATTGACCATACCATACTCCTTAAGAAGTTAGCAAATAAAGGTATAAGAGGAATTGCAAACAAAGCTCTCAACTGTGTGTTACATTTTAAGGATACTCAAAAAATCAGTCACAAAATCTGTTCTCATACATGTATATTATGCTTACTTCCATTCTACATTACAGTATGGTATCATATTTTGGGGGAACTCACCTGGAGATAGATATATTTTCAAAATGCAAAAAAAGGCAATACGCATAATATGTAATCTAAGACATAACGAATCATGCAGACAACATTTCAAAACAAATGGCATTATGACACTGCCCTCTGCTTACATTTATAATATCGTCTCATTTGTCAAGTCATACATGTTAAAAAATGACTGCACACTAAAATTCAATGGAGATATTCATAACTATGCAACAAGGCAGCAATCTGACCTACATATGATTCAGTCCAGAACTACCTGCTACCAAAAAAGTGTTTTAAATGTTGGGATACAAATGTATAATAATTTACCCAATGAAATCAAAGCAACAAAGAACCCAAGAGCCTTCACACATAAGTTAAAAAAATATCTCTTGGACCATTGCTTTTATGCAGTTGATCATTTTTTTGAAAGGGGTTAAAAATGTAAACAATATGATAAATGTTCAATTAGGTCTGAAAATTATACACTGTGCATGTCTATGAAATATACTGGATTATTATATACTGTGCATGTCTATGAAATACACCGGCCTACTTTACTATTATATTTATATTGGTTGTTTGTATTTTACCATACAACATTTGTATTTACTGTTTTGTTAAAGATATATAACTTACTCATTGCAAAATAATGTAAAAACAATTTATTAAATATTACCTGCAAATATGTTCCCTTGACCTGTCCAATATCGTACGTACAACCTTACAATCCTATGATTTGTTTTAACTGTTTGTTTAAGATAGATAATTTCCTTGCTACAAAATAATGTAAAAATCAATTTGTAAAAATTACTTGTAAATAATTCTCTTGACCTATCCAATATCATATGTACAGCTGTACAATACTATGATTGCCTAGATCAATAAAAATACAATACAATACAATACCCTTCGCTTACCGCTAACAGTTCAGGTCTAGAGCATCTTTTTTGAATTGTATCACTACTTGTACATGCGAAACATGTTCTGAAATAAGAAAACCGAATTGCGGTAACCGTTTTTCGCTTTCGTGTTTACATGTTACGGTCTCAAGCGGATTTGCTAGTCCAGTTAAATTTGGCACCCGGAAAACAACGGTTATAGTTTCTGTGTTAGTCAGGACAATCGCCATTTGTTTTTAATTAGCCTAGGTGTAAACAGCTGCAGTATAATATTTCCACTTTTCCTTCACCGTACGAAAAACCATTCCGTCCATAACAGCTGAAAATTTTTAAAAACAAGACAAAACCTGACAGCCCAGCACTTTTTAAAACCGGTTGAATTCGCAAGGGAGCGAAAATAGATAGCTGAATTGTAAAACTGGGAACTAGAAGGGGATTTCCAGAATCGATTTTGAAGTGTTTACAATAACCAACAAAAAATGGTATTGGGGTAATCTTTTGCGAAATACAGTTATGGGGTCCCCGTGTAAATGGTGTGTATGTTTGCTCTGCTGTTTCACTAAAGGAACATATTAAACTTAATAAAATGCTTAATGAAAAATTCTCCTTATTGACAGTTAACATCAAATTTTTTTTTGTTTTGAGTTGCTTGTAATGTTTTCAACTCATTGTGTATAATTTTTATTTCTGCAATAGTAAGCCTTCGTATTCTATTGATGAACATAAATTTGACTTCTTTCTGAATATCGTAGTAATGCATCATACATACTTTACACATATTCACCCCTAACCAGCTCGGAATACAATCCGAACCGTCCAAAAATTCTCGTAAAGGTGTGTAATAATTAACATTTTATACATTCAATTTTTTTTTTTTTTTTTCCTTTATTGAATTTCAATTCCCCCCGAAGGGGGCGGTAACATTTCATACATTCAATTTTTTTTTTTTTTTTTTCCTTTATTGAATTTCAATTCCCCCCCCGAAGGGGGCGGTAACATTTCATACATTCAATTTTTTTTTTTTTTTTTTTCCTTTATTGAATTTCAATTCCCCCCGAAGGGGGCGGGCTGGCAGCAGCTTAGCATACATTTTTTTTTTTTTTTTTTTTTTTTTTTTTTTTCATTTATTGAATTTCAATTCCCCCCGAAGGGGGGCGGGCTGGCAGCAGCTTAGTACGCCGCTCTTCAGCCGACAGATTTTGTGACAAAGAGCAAGAGAACAAATAAGAAAAACAGCAGGTGATAAAATCGGAGACTTAGAGAGTAACAAGGCGAAAAGAAATCGTGGAACTTAAAACAACAACACAGGGATGATGGCGCTAATAAAAATACAGACGAAGTAGACAGGGAAAACAATAGACAATTAAAAAACACGGCGACAGTCTGGATTCTGTTCGCAAAGGAAATAAAATTCACACCGAGCGACAGCATGGTGTCTGTTCGCAACACGAGAAAGACAAACAACACTGAATAGTCACTGGAACACTGCACTAAACAGTTGGCAAATGTGACACCACAGTCGAGAGCAGGTGGGGGGAAACTGGACAGAAGATGGGAAAACGAAAAAGGGGGGGGAAAGGAGAGTAAAAGCGAAGGGGGGAGCCGGGAAAGGAGCTGAAGGAGGATGAGGACCCATAAGAGGGGTGGGGGGCAGACGCGACAGGGAGTGGGGTAGGCAGAGGAGGGGAATACAAAAGGACTAGGGGGGGGGGGAAGGGAGGTAGGGAGAGGTTTAGTGGGGGGAAGAACAGGACAGAAGTGGGGGGGGAGAGGGAGCCCAGGGAAAGGACAGAGGAAAGGAGGGGGATGGAGGATCAGAGTTGATAGGAAGGATAAATGGAGGGAGAGAGGGCATCATCCGGGAGGGGGAGTTGATGGAAGCCACCTCGGGAAAGGAGATGGAGGGTGTAGAGATGAAGGGTAGGGGGGACACAACGGTGAAGACGTGGCAGGGGGCGGGGATGGGAGAGGAGAGGAGCAACCAGGGGGTGAGGGGGTTCAAGACGGCGGGAGGTGTAGAGGATGCGGATATGTTCGAGGAATAGGAGCAGATGGGGGAAAGGAATGAGATCATAGAGGATCCGCGTGGGGGACGGGAGGCGGATACGGAAGGCGAGGCGGAGTGCATGACGCTCAAGGATCTGGAGGGACTGATAGAATTTGGGGGGGGCAGATATCCAGGCAGGACTGGCATAACAGAGGATGGGACGGATTAAGGATTTGTAGGTGTGGAGGATGGTAGAGGGGTGCAACCCCCATGTCCGGCCAGAGAGGAGTTTGAGGAGGCGGAGGCGGTTGTGGGCTTTGGATTGGATGGATCGGAGATGAGGGATCCAGGTGAGGTGACGGTCAATGGTGAGGCCAAGGTAGGTGAGGGTGGGGGTGAGACGGACAGGACGTGTGCAGACAGTAAGGGAGAAATCCAGGAGCCGGAAGGAGCGAGTGGTACGACCTACGATGATTGCCTGGGTCTTGGAAGGATTGAGTGTCAGGAGCCATTGGTTACACCATGCA
Organism: Schistocerca piceifrons; assembly: GCF_021461385.2. NCBI lineage: Eukaryota > Metazoa > Arthropoda > Insecta > Orthoptera > Acrididae > Schistocerca > Schistocerca piceifrons. The sequence continues at coordinate 59,766,477 of NC_060148.1, forward strand.
GCAAAAAGGTCAAGGTGATTCTGGAGAAGGCGTTGGGACCGTTGAAGGGTAGGAGCGAGGGCGAGGAAGGCGGTGTCATCAGCATATTGCAAGAGGTGCACTGGAGGGGGTGGTTGGGGCATATCTGCCGTGTACAGGAGGTAGAGGAGAGGGGAGAGGACAGAGCCCTGGGGCACACCGGCAGAGGGGTAGAAGGTGCGGGAATTGGCATGATGGATGGTAACGTAGGAGGGGCGGCGGGAGAGGAAGGAGGCCACCAGACGGATGTAGTTGATAGGAAGGGCGTAGGTTTGGAGTTTAAACAGGAGACCGGGATGCCAGACACGGTCGTAGGCCTTTTCAAGGTCAAGTGAGACAAAAATGGCGGAGCGACGGGTGTTAAGCTGGAGGGAGAGGAGATGAGTGAGGCGGAGGAGTTGGTCATCAGCAGAGAAGGAAGGTCGAAAGCCACATTGGGTGTTTGGGAGGAGGTGGTTTTGGTGGAGGTGGAGATGGATGCGCTGGGAAAGGATGGATTCCAAGAGCTTGCTGAACACCGACGTGAGACAGATAGGACGATAGGAAGAGGCATCAGATGGAGGCTTATTGGGTTTGGAGAACATCAGGATACGGGAGGTTTTCCACAGGTCGGGATAGAAGCCAGTGGCAAGGATGACATTGTAGAGGGCGGCAAGGAGGGAAAGGAAGGAGGGAGGGCAGTGTTTGAGGTGGCGGTAGGTAACGCAGTCGTGGCCGGGAGCAGTGTTGCGTTTAGTGCGGAGTGTGAGGCTGATGTCCTGTGTAGTGATGGGAGTGTTAAGTGCAGATGGTGGGGTGTGGCCCAAGTACTGGAAGCTAGGAGCAAGGGGAGGAACAGAGGTATTCGTACGGTCCATGACATCAGGGAAGAGGGAATAATCAAAGTGGGGATCATCTGGGATGGAAAAAACATCAGAGAGGTGGGAGGCAAAGTGGTTGGCCTTACTGAGGTTGTCAGGAAAGGGACGGTCATTAAGGAGGAGAGGGTACTGGGGGGTGGGGCGGTTCCCAGTAAGGCGGTGGAAAGCAGACCAATACTTGGAAGAGTTGATGGGGAGCGTGGTGTTGAGGTGGGTACATGTCTGGCGCCAGGCTCGGCGTTTCTTCGCAACAAGCAGGTTGCGGATGTGTCGCTGTAATTGCCGGTGGCGGGTAAGTGTATCCCGGTCACGAGTGCGGAGAAAAGAGCGGTAGAGGCGGCGGGACTCCCGAAGGAGAAGGACGGCCTGTGGAGGCAGGGCGGGGCGGTGAGGGTGGACGGCTTTGGTGGGGATATGGGTGGCGACGGCGTCAGACAAGGTCTGGTGCAGGAAGGCAGCAGTGCGAGAGATGTCATCAGGAGACTGGAGGGTAAGGTCGTGGCTGTCAACCTGGGTGTGAATGGAATCCCGGTAGGCATCCCAGTTGGCACGGGAGTAATCATGGACAAGTTTAGGAGGGACGTCAGGGCGAGGAGCGTGGCGGGGACGGCGACCGTTAGAGATAGTGAGGAGGACGGGAGCATGGTCACTGCCAATGAGGTCAAGGACATCCGCGGTGATGCGCCCAAGGAGGTTGGGAGAGGCAAGGACTACATCAGGAGTGGTGTTGGATTCGGGCCGGGTGTGCTGCGGCAAGGGAACCAGGTCTCCCTGGAGAGTGGTGAGAAACTGACGCCACCGCCGGAGGTCGGCAGGATCGCGGCTGTGGATATTGAGGTCGGCGGCAATCACGTAGGTGGAGAAGGTGCGGTCAATGTGGGCCAGGAAATCATACGGGATGGGGGTGCGAGGGCGGACATAAATGGTGGCACAGGTGATGGTAAGGGCGGGGAAGAAGAGGCTGAGGGTGAGATGCTCGGCAGGATTGTTAAGGAGAGGTTGGGGCCGGACAGGGAGGTGCTTGAGGTGGCCTATAGCAACTCCGCCACGTGCCAGAGGGTACGGGTTATCGGTACGATGTAGGGTGTAAGGGGCAGTGGAGACGGAGATACGGGGCTGAAGGAAGGTTTCATTGAGGATGAAGGCATCCACGCGGTGCTGACGTAGGGTGTGGAGGAAGAGGAGTTTGTGGGTGGGCAGGGAGCGAATGTTGTGGTACAGGATACGGTACGGTTGTTGCACCATGGGAGTGGAGAGTTAGACGAGGGTGGTGAGGGGGGTGAAGGTGAAGTGGGCCTGGTTGTGGGAGTAAGTGGCATAGGTGGTAAGATGGAAGATGGAACGGGCAGCGAGGGCGATTTGGGAAAGAGTGTGGGAGCGCTGGAAGGGGTGGATGTTTTGGAGCACAATGGTGGTGAAACGGATGATGTCCTCAGCAGTAGGGGGAGGGCGGAGCGAGTTGTTGGGGTGGATGGGGTCATCAACAGGACGGACAGGGACGGTGAGCTCAGGGGTTACTGGTGGAGGTTTCGCTTTACACTTCGAGGAGTAGGTAGGATGTGGTTCATTACAAGTGTTGCAGGAGGGGGGAGAGGTGAGGTTGGGGCAATGCTTGAGGAAGTGGGAGGCTTTGCAGTGGGGACAAGTAGGGGGGTTCTTGCAGGCAGAGGTAACGTGGTCATTGTAGGTGAGACAGCGTTGGCAGCGGTAGGATTGGACAGGGGAACGGGAGGGGTCCACCTTATGGCGCTGATTGTAGATGAGGGCTCCCTCGGTGAGGAGGCGGTCAATGGAGGAGGAGGATTCAGTGAATATCCGCATGAGAAAAGTCGGCCCGGCATCATTGAAGATGCGACGGGCCGAGCGGATTTCGATGTCGGGCCGGGAGTTGAGTTCCGCCAACACCTCAGCCTCCGTGATCACGGGGCTAAGCTTCGTGATCACAGCGGTGAAGGTCGGCGGACGTCGGGGAGGTTGAGGCTGACGGGGAGAGGACGGGGTGTGGTAGGGGGTGAGGGTTGCACGTTGGCCAAATTGGATACGAGGGATGCGGGAGAGGAGGTCGGTGTGGAAGGAAGCATTGGGGGATTTTATGAGGACCGAGTCCTTGCGAGGAATCAGTTGGGAGATGGGAGCATTGGGGCAGTATTTCCGGATGGCGAGAGTGAGGGAGCGGGCATCAAGGAATTGAGGGTCAGGATTGGAGAGGACAAAGGTGTGGGTGGCTGGCGTGGCGGGGGTGGGGGTCGGGGCCGCGTCCATGGGAGTGGGTGGGTCACGGGGGTTGGGGGTTTTTTTGGAGGAGACTTCGGGGGAAGGGTCAGCATTCGGGCGCTTGGAAGGTTTCGTGGACACCACTGGGTGGGGAGGGGGCAGGGGGACGGGTTGCAGGGGGAGATGGCGGGGGGCAGGACCACCCTGAGCAGCGGAAGAAGCAGACGGTGGGGGCGTGGGTGTCACTGAGACTGTGGAACGTCGAGCAGAGATCCGTGCTGGCTTGGAGCCAGTCGGAGGCGGTGCGGGGAGCGGCGGAAAGTCAGTAGCTGTCGATGGGGCGACAGTGATAGGGGAAGAGGAGGTGGGGGTGGGTACAGCCGAAAGTGGCGCAGGGGTGGGGTGGACAGGGAGAGAAGGAAGGACGGGAAGTGGGGTGGAGGATGAGCTCCATGTGATGGTGGTTGGAGCAGCGGAGGGAGAGGTGAAAATGATAGTGGTAGTGGTGGTGGGTTGGGACATGGTGGCGGCGCGCGAGAAGGGCGGCGGCGGCGACCAGACGGCGGCGGCGGTGACCAGGCGGCGGCGGCGGCGGCGGCGGCGGCGGCTGCGGCAGGCGGCGAGCACCGGCAGGCGGCGACCAGGCGGCGGCGGCGACCAGGCGGCGGCGGCGGTGAGGACCGGCAGGCGGCAACCAAACGACGGCGGCGGCGGCGGCGGCGGCGGCGGCGGCGGCGGCGAGCACCGGCAGGCGGCGGCGGCGAGCACCGGCAGGCGGCGACCAGGCGGCGGCGGCGGCGGCGGCGGCGGCGGCGGCGAGCAGTACTGACGACGAGCAGACGGCAAGGCAAGGGTGGGGATCTTCCACGTCGAGGGTGCACCCTGAGAGTAGCCCAGGCAGTGAAACTCTTCGACGAAGAAGTGAGGGAATCCAACCCTCGAATGTAGCATACATTCAACATAGCTCGTTTATATTAAAACCGTGTTACCAAGATTGTAACAGGGTACGAAGTATTTTCTTCATAAATAGTAAGAACATGTGACTACTTATAGCTATTTTATTAACGAACTAAAAATAATTAACTAATACAGCGAAAAATATCTTTATTCCTTCCAACATTTTCTTTCTAGACTCCTTAATGCGAAGTAAAATAAAAGGCTAATGGGAGCTGCAGGGTTTCATGTTATGGCCGACAGATGTCAGCTCGATGCGATACCTTTGGAAAGATGGCAATCATTGTACGGAGGATGCTAAGTTCACTGGACTTGGATACGATGTGACATCATTATGACGTATACACGCTACATCGAAAATGATAGAAACCGTATATCGACTATTCGACTTTTGTGAACTTTCGAGAGGTAGTGACAGGGTAGCGCTGTGCTCTGAGCCACTCGTTTAAATGTGTTTTGCGTTTAAATCGTGTATTGTACTGTGTTTGTGTCCTGTGTGTTGTTTTTCGTTTGCTCGTCTCTAATTATGTGTTCCGCATTCGAGAGACTAATGAGAGAAAATCTGAAAGAGTTCAGCATCGATGACGACGGGCAATTGCGTGGTTATTGTGAATCTCAAGCAGAAATTGATGTACTTCTGACCCAACTGAAGTGCGTCGGTTATTCGTACTCGGTGAGAAGAAGCACTCAGCAGCCAAAATCTTTAGATGCGTCAAGACACTAACCTTTGGTTAAGATTACATTGAGAAATCTACTTCCCCTCATATTTCATCTCCGGTCGACGATTTTTCTTCAACAATGCCTCATATTTTTCCTTTTAAGTTCGAAATTCAATCATTCTACACACCAGTCATTACTGGACACTAAGGTACCTGTCTCTGCGGTCCGAGTGTAAAATTACTTGGAATTATGGTTGATAAAAGAGTATCTTGAGATGGACATATAAATTACTTAGCTAACAAACTTGCACAAGTTCTCTTCCAGCTATATAAATTAAGAAAAAAAAGTCAGCAAGAGTATGCTGCTACAATGTAATATGTACTGACAAGACCAATTGTATGAAACCATACTAAAATATTGATAATAAATAAATATTATTTTCGGCGTAAGCGTTCAACACAACAATCACACAATCAAATCTGGTCGGGACACAAGAAGACTTCACTTTTTTACGAAACATATTGTCTCTGGTGTTTTCAAGGCCACGGTCAGGAATATTTCTATTAATATCCAGCTCTTTTATTTTGGCGAAATACATATACGCTGCCACACTGAGCTGTTATCAGAATAGCACGTGTCAAAACAAACCACTAGCTGACGACAGTTTAGAATCTCGAACGTTCGTAAAAGTCGATAGGTGTGTTAATCGACTAAAGCGTATATACGTCATAATGACGTCACATCATATCCAGGTTGGGTGAACTTAGCATCCTCCTCATTGTACACCGTCCCTTGCCGCTGCTCGCAATTTCATGTTATGGCCGACAGATGTCAGCTTGACGCGATGCCTTGGGAAAGATGGCAATCATTTGACACCGTCCCTAGCCGCGGCTCGCAATTAGTTATTGGGTGAAAACGAATCACATAAATTTGCAGCCACATTGATCGTATATGTTGCTGTTGTTTGGTACAGATACCAGGGGTTATGCATCTTGATAAATTCGAGGTGAAAGCAGGAGACTTCATAGACGAGAGAGAAGAAACCAAATTCTCGTTCAGTTTGTAGTGGGCACTTCCTGAAGCATGTTTTTTTTTTCATTTGTTTTACCCCCCCCCCCTCCCATTATGAGTACTCTCCCTCCTTTTGTTCCCCTCCCCCCTTCGTTTATCCTCTCCTCCCTCCTTGTTTTCCCTCTTATCTGTCCAGGACCCCCCACCCCAACGGCCCAAGGCTATGGTGTGTCCTCTTTGTGCCAACATTTTAGTGCAGTGTTCACAGTGAGTGTTCAGTGTTGTGTGTCTTTTCTGAAGTGTTGCAACGGCCATCATACTGTCACTGGGTGTGATTTTATATCTCTTGCGAAAAGAAACCAGACTGTCGCCATGTTTTTTAATTGTCTGTCCACTATGTTACCTGTCTGCATCCTGTGTATTTTATTCGCTTTGCCAACCCTTTCCTTTATGTTTTAACTTTCGACAATTTTCCGCCGTTTTACAATTTAAGTCCCCGTTTTATCGCCTGCTTTTATTGTTTCTCAACGTCTTACGTTTTAAAAAAAGTCTGTAGGCTGCGGAGCAGCGTACTAAGCTGCTGCGAGCACGCCCCCTTTTGGGGGGGGGGGGGGGAATCTAAATACAATAAAGGAAAAAAAATAAATTGTTTTAGTGTACAATTATAGGAAACAAGGAACTGAAGCAAGACAATTTAAAAATATAAGGAACTTGCTAATCTAATGTAAACAGCCGATCTACAGGCGACTATTTAAAAATTTATTGGTATTTTATGTCTGTTTCTTCAGTACTCTGAGCCACTCGTTTAAATGTGTTTTGCGTTTAAATCGTGTATTGTACTGTGTTTGTGTCCTGTGTGTTGTTTTTCGTTTGCTCGTCTCTAATTATGTGTTCAGCATTCGAGAGACTAATGAGAGAAAATCTGAAAGAGTTCAGCATCGATAACGACGGGCAATTGCGTGGTTATTGTGAATCTCAAGCAGAAATTGATGTACTTCTGACCCAACTGAAGTGCGTCGGTTATTCGTACTCGGTGAGAAGAAGCACTCAGCAGCCAAAATCTTTAGATGCGTCAAGACACTAACCTTTGGTTAAGATTACATTGAGAAATCTACTTCCCCTCATATTTCATCTCCGGTCGACGATTTTTCTTCAACAATGCCTCATATTTTTCCTTTTAAGTTCGAAATTCAATCATTCTACACACCAGTCATTACTGGACACTAAGGTACCTGTCTCTGCGGTCCGAGTGTAAAATTACTTGGAATTATGGTTGATAAAAGAGTATCTTGAGATGGACATATAAATTACTTAGCTAACAAACTTGCACAAGTTCTCTTCCAGCTATATAAATTAAGAAAAAAAAGTCAGCAAGAGTATGCTGCTACAATGTAATATGTACTGACAAGACCAATTGTATGAAACCATACTAAAATATTGATAATAAATAAATATTATTTTCGGCGTAAGCGTTCAACACAACAATCACACAATCAAATCTGGTCGGGACACAAGAAGACTTCACTTTTTTACGAAACATATTGTCTCTGGTGTTTTCAAGGCCACGGTCAGGAATATTTCTATTAATATCCAGCTCTTTTATTTTGGCGAAATACATATACGCTGCCACACTGAGCTGTTATCAGAATAGCACGTGTCAAAACAAACCACTAGCTGACGACAGTTTAGAATCTCGAACGTTCGTAAAAGTCGATAGGTGTGTTAATCGACTAAAGCGTATATACGTCATAATGACGTCACATCATATCCAGGTTGGGTGAACTTAGCATCCTCCTCATTGTACACCGTCCCTTGCCGCTGCTCGCAATTTCATGTTATGGCCGACAGATGTCAGCTTGACGCGATGCCTTGGGAAAGATGGCAATCATTTGACACCGTCCCTAGCCGCGGCTCGCAATTAGTTATTGGGTGAAAACGAATCACATAAATTTGCAGCCACACTGATCGTATATGTTGCTGTTGTTTGGTACAGATACCAGGGGTTATGCATCTTGATAAATTCGAGGTGAAAGCAGGAGACTTCATAGACGAGAGAGAAGAAACCAAATTCTCGTTCAGTTTGTAGTGGGCACTTCCTGAAGCATGTTTTTTTTTTCATTTGTTTTACCCCCCCCCCCCTCCCATTATGAGTACTCTCCCTCCTTTTGTTCCCCTCCCCCCTTCGTTTATCCTCTCCTCCCTCCTTGTTTTCCCTCTTATCTGTCCAGGACCCCCCACCCCAACGGCCCAAGGCTATGGTGTGTCCTCTTTGTGCCAACATTTTAGTGCAGTGTTCACAGTGAGTGTTCAGTGTTGTGTGTCTTTTCTGAAGTGTTGCAACGGCCATCATACTGTCGCTGGGTGTGATTTTATATCTCTTGCGAAAAGAAACCAGACTGTCGCCATGTTTTTTAATTGTCTGTCCACTATGTTACCTGTCTGCATCCTGTGTATTTTATTCGCTTTGCCAACCCTTTCCTTTATGTTTTAACTTTCGACAATTTTCCGCCGTTTTACAATTTAAGTCCCCGTTTTATCGCCTGCTTTTATTGTTTCTCAACGTCTTACGTTTTAAAAAAAGTCTGTAGGCTGCGGAGCAGCGTACTAAGCTGCTGCGAGCACGCCCCCTTTTGGGGGGGGGGGGGAATCGAAATACAATAAAGGAAAAAAAATAAATTGTTTTAGTGTACAATTATAGGAAACAAGGAACTGAAGCAAGACAATTTAAAAATATAAGGAACTTGCTAATCTAATGTAAACAGCCGATCTACAGGCGACTATTTAAAAATTTATTGGTATTTTATGTCTGTTTCTTCAGTACTGCATATGTGCGTATAGACTGTTGTTATCTATGAAACTTGAAATGAATCTTCGCTTAAAAAAAAAAATAGCTTACTTACAAGCATTTACGTAAGTAATGCACCTGAAACTGTGATTAATTTAGTCCAATTTTTGCCTCTCTTTTGCTATGCGGCAAAAAAAAAAAAAGAAAACAGAAACAAAACGAAGGATAGTGACAGAGAAAAAATTCCAAATACATTTTTGTAGTATTGGCAAAGGCGTTTACCATTAAGTAAGTTATTAAACAAAAAGCATCATATCTGTTGTCCTGGTATCATAAAAAATGAGTCAGTGTACTTGCACACAGGGCTGCTTTGACCCACAGAGTCATTTCTGCGTGAAAAAATGGTAATATGATGCTGGTACAAAGTAAATTCAATGAATGTCACTAGATTAGACATTCAAGAGCATAAGAAACAAATAATTTTCAAGGGTAAGGACAGGGGGTAATAAACTTCAATCAGAAAATTTACAAGCGTAGCATATTTCTTCATCTGACCAATTAATTTTCAAGTTACGCCTTGCACTATGAAAACTATTTACAAAGAGACTAGATCATATGTTAAGGATACTGTAAATTATGAACATGAGGATTTTTACACAAACTACTCAACTGTGAATATTTGAAAATAGCCACATTTTGTTAACCTTGTTCCACTGATAATTGTCACCAAATTCTCCTGACGACAAATAGTTTATCTCTTTGTCGTATCCATTTGCAGTAGGACTTAGTCTTTCCCATATAGTTTATTTCAGCATACTCATTAGTCACCTCAATCCATATTCTAAAATATTCTTGTTTGTAGTACAAAGCTGTTGCTTCCTCCCCAACAGTTAATTTATCTTTCAACATTTTGTGATACTGGACAACATGTTGCACATCACAAGAACTTTCAGAATGACTATCAGATTCTAACACCACTTCATCTTCATTTTGGCGTCACTTTGACATGGGCTAAAGTTGCTCCAGACTTCACAGTAATGTAGACCATTTTACAGAAGTGTTAAATACACAGTGTGTTTGAAAATGAAGTCCCTAGTTTTAATGTGTCGTAGAACCTGTACAAAGTGACGTACACTATTCCAGTTTCTGGTGTTTGGTTCATCAACTTTCCAAGTTTGGCTCCCCTGTGGTTGGCGGTCTGCTTGACCTTGAGATGGCACCAGTGCTGTTTTTTTCTTCTGTTCAGTCCAGGTGTGCGTGCAGTGCAGAGCAACCACGCAACAATGTGTACACCGCAACAGAAAGCGCAGTGTGTTATTTGGCTTGTGAAAACTGTGTCGGTTACAACACAGCAAAGTAATTTTAGATGTGAGTAAAGTGGCGAACTACCTGCAGCAAAAACTGTCTATCATTTAAAGTCATTCAAGTCTTGCTTCACAAGTCTGCACCACTCTGAGGTCTCTGGCTGTGAACACTCTATTAAAGGATAGACGAAGGTGGTATTCTGGTAGCTATGCTACTACGCTATCTGTTGGCACATGACATTGAAACGATAATATCTATCATCCATCAGGTTTCATATGCCATCGAGGGATCAAAAGTGACATCATTATTCGAGGTGTACACCAGGGTCCCTGAAGATGGACTCACAGCTCGCCAAATGTCACCGACAGTTGGCAAAGTTTCTATCAGATGACATACCCCCGAAAAGCCCTCAACATGTCGGTAGTCTCGTCACACATGCAACAAATGGCAATTGGGGCAAGACCACTGGCTTGCCATATGTGTGGCAGGAAAATGACGCCGAGGACCCAAATGTCACTGCAGGCAAAAATTATGATGCCCAGAGCTACACAAAACGCGACGTCAGCACAGGCAAAGACAGACTGGGGCTGTTGCCTCGGCATCAATGGTGGTAACTCACAATGACACAGCAGGAGGCGAGACCATCTAGGGTACCTGACAGGGCTCCTGGAGCTGTTGACCATGCACACCTAATTCTGCCACCTGACAATTGTCAGGAAGGATGTCCCAACCTCTCGCCAAAAACTCGTGTGATTCTGCAATTTATAGTATGTCAGCTAAAGGACGGTTAGATAAGGTCAACGCCCTAGTCTGATCCTCAGGATCACGAGCTAACTGAACAATTATGTTTCAGGCTGCATACGACTGCCCGTGGCAGTCGTGGTCCTATTTCAACTGCAGCCACGTTGCTACAACATGGGTTTGATGGCCGAAATACTGTGTAAGCAACTGACAACGTTTGTCAAAGGAAACCTTCTTGGGCTCAGTGGAGGGCTGAAAATTTGGCACAATGTCATAGAGAGTGTGGCATCGTACCCTTCTGACTTCAACTGACAATAAAACCCATTTAATGAATAAGATTTTTTTTACTTTTTAATAGTGTAGGTACATATCTAAAGTTTTCTCTTACACAGTTCTGAAAATCATATAAATAGGTGATGTTCCCCATTGCCCACAAAATGTCTAAGCCTATTCATGGCACTCATAAACCTTACTGGCACAGCAGCAGGTACGTTGGCCATTTCTACCTGAATGTTGGACTTCAGGTCTTGTAGGGTCCTTGGACAGTTCATATAACTGGACTCCAAATTGCCCCTTACTGAGGTGAGGCGCTTCTTGACATGTTGCCTTGAAACAGCCATTGATGCCCTTGAAGAGTAAGCTGTTGCTCTGTCATGTTGTAGTGAAATGTCCACCAAGTCAAGGATGATGTCCTCTGTTGTAGGAGGAGGGTAGAGTGAGTTGTTGGGGTGGATGACATCATCTATGGAGCAGACAGGGATGGTGAGCTCGAGGGGGAAGGGAGGAGGTTTTGCTTTTTCATTTAGAGGAGGGTAGGATGGGGTTCATTACAGGTATTACAGGAGGGAAGAGATGCTAGGTTGGGGCAGTTCTTCAGGAAGTGGGAATCTGTGCAATTGGGGCTGGTAGGGGGACTCTTACAAGCAGCAGCGACATGGTCATTATACTTAAGGTAGTGTTGGAAGCGGTATGATTCAAGAGGGAACAGAAGGGGTCAACTTCGATACATATCTTGTAGATGAGGGCTCCCTCTATAAGGAGGTGGTCGACAAAGGAGGACGATTCCATGAATAGTCACATACGGTAAGTAAGCCCGGCATCATCTAACATGCGACGGGCTGAGCAGATTTCAATGTCGGGATTGGAATTGAGTTCTGAAAACATCTCAGCCTCCGTGATCGTGGGGTTAAGCTTTGTGATCACAGCAGTGAAGGTCGGTGGACGATGGGGAGATCGAGGCTATCAGGGAAAGGAGGGGGTGTGGTAGGGGGAAGGGTGGCCTGTGGGCCAAATTGGATACGTGGGATTTTGGAGAGGAGATTGGTGTGGAACGAAGTATTGGGGGATTTGATGAGGACCAAGTTCTTGTAAGGAATGAGAAGAGAAATGTAGGAATTGGGGAAGTATTTACAGGTGGCCAGGGTGAGGGTGTGGACATCGAGGAATTGAGGGTCAGGATTAGAGAGAATGAAGCTGTGGGTTGAAGGATTTGTAGGGGTGGGGGATGGGGTCACATCCATGAGGGTGTGTGAGTTGTGGGGATCAAGTGTTTCTCTAGTGGAGAGGGTGGGGGCAGGGTCAATATTTTGGCATTTAGTAGGTTTATTGAACAGGACAGGTTGTGAAGACAGCTGGGGCATGGGTTGGAGCAGGTCCTCCCTGAGGGGCAGGTGATGCAGGGGGTGGTGGTATAGGTGTGGCAGATACTGTGGTGTGGTGGACTGAGATTCATGCTGGCTGGGAGCCTGACATAGGTGTTGCAGTGAGTGGTGGGAATTCTGACAATGGCGATGGGATGACAGCTAAGGGTGATGGAGAGGGAGAGTCAGGGGAAGTGACAGCTGAAAACAGTGCAGGAGTGGGGTGGACAGGGAGGGAAGGGAGAATGGGGATGGGGTCTGCAGAGGAGCTCCTTGTGGTGGTGGTTGGAGCAGCTGAGGGGGAGGTGAAAATTATGGATGGTGGTAGGGTGGGCCATGGTGGTAGTGAGGAAGTGGGGGGGGGGGGGTGAAGATGGCGACGGTGGTGATGGCGAGAGCGACGGTGACGGTGGCGGCAGCGGTAGGGACGATAAACGGCTGTGGCAGCAAGGACAGTGGCGGTGGGGAAGGACTGCGGCAATGGCAGAAGGATCAACAATGATGATGGAGTGCTCAGTGAGTGGGAGGCAGTGGCGACTCGACTAGGGCGGGATGGCAGCCCCTGCAGGTGGTGAAGGTGGTCTGACAACCCCCTCCGGGCAGCAGCTGGACGATGATGGCAACAGGGCTGGCAGGCTGACAGACAGACAGACAGACGGATGGCTGGCTGGCAGCAGCACACAGACGGCAGCAGCAGGGGCATGGGGCTCTTCCAAATGCGCCAATTCCACCCTGAGTGTAGCCCAGGCAGTGCAATCCTCCGGCTTCGAAGCGAGGGGATCCATTCCTCGAGAATGTATCATATTTTACGAATTTGTTTTCTTTATTTAATTTCAATGCCCCATACGGGGCGAGCAGGCAGCAGCATAGGCGCTGCTTTTCAGCCGAGAGAGTGCATAACAGGGAGACATTTAAAACAACGTAAAGGAGAAAATATGGCGAAACAGGCACATAAAAGGGGAAACATAAATGAAGATAGCGTAAGAAGAGGATGATTGTAAAAATGCTGATAAAAATCTAAAAAGTGTACACAAAAACCACACACTGTGATGAGTAAAAGAAACAAGGTGAAGTACAGCTGGAGTATAAAAGCTGCGATGGGCAGCGTAGCACACAATCATCACGGACAGCAACACTGTGTACGAGACCAGCACAATATTAAAATCACAGCTCTTGACATCACTGTAGATCAGCGCCAAACACAACACTGACATAGCACACTGACGATGACGAACGAACTGAGAGGATCTGCCAGAGTACGGAGACAAGGGAGAATGGAAGAAAGGAGGGATGGGCGGTGCTAGAGGGGGGAAGAGAGCGGCAGACAGGTGGGGGTGCACTGAAGGGAGCCATGGAGGGAAGGATGGGGGAGGGAAACAGCTGAGGAGGGGGTGCAGAAACTGTGGGGGAAGGGGGAAAAACCGCTCTGGGAGACCAGCGTGCAGGAAACTGGCCTGATGAAGAAGATGGAAGGTTTGGAGGTCGAGAGAGGGAGGGATACAGCAATAGGGGTGCAGGAGGACACCAGGGGTTGGGGGGGATCATGCCTGCAGAAAGTGTAAATGATGCTGGTTTGTTGGAGGAAGAGGAGGTGGGGGAAGGGGATGAGGTCATACAGGAGTCATGTGAGGGACGGAAGGTGGATATGGAAGGTAAGGCTGAGTGCGTGGCATTCTAGGATTTGGAGGGCCTTATAAAAACGGAGATCCAGGCAACGCTGGCATAACAGAGGGTAGGATGGATGAAGGATCACGACAATGCTCCACCACATTCCTCGCATTTAGTTCAGACTTTCTTGGCAAAAAACCAGATTCCTGTGCTTCAACAGGCTTCTTACTCTCCGGATATGGCCCACTGCGACTTCTTGTTGTTCCCCAAACTCGAGCGGCCATTGAAAGGAACAAGATTTTAGATGAGAGGATGTTATGGCAGCAACAACAGCCAAGCTAAAGTCTATTCCAAAAGAGGCCTTTTCGGCATGATTTCAACAATGGCGGCACTGCTGGGAGAAGTGTGTGAAGTCTCAAGGGAACTATTTGACAGTGATTAAGTAACCAACATTCCTGGTGAGACAGCTTTTTTTTTTTGCTGGCAAAAGGTCGGATACTTTTATAATAGACCTTGTATACAAAAGCCAATGCCCTGACACTGGATCATCATCAGCCAGCCCAAACTGCTAAAGATAGAAACCTGAAATTTGGAAATGGTGTTTATCTTACACTTTAGGCCTCGTTTAGGAAGAGACTTTTCGAGACTCCACCCCTAAGGAGTAAAATAGGGGATGAAAGATTTTTGTGACACTATGAAATGTATTCAAATTAAATCAAGTGTTGTTCAGGGAAGTAGATTAGGAAATGAGACACTTAAAGTAGGAAATGAGTTTTCCTATTTGTGAAGCAAAATAACTGATGTTGGCCGAACTAGGGAGGATATAAAATGCAGACTGGCAATGGCAAGAAAAGCGTTTCTGAGGAAGAGAAATTTGTGAACATCGAGTATAGATTTAAGTGTTAGAAAGTCCTTTCTGAAAGTATTTGTATGCAGTGTAGCCATGTATGGATTTCTGAAAGTATTAGTATGCAGTGTAACCACATATGGAAATGTAACAAGGATGATAAACAGTTTAGACAAGGAGAGCATAGAAGCTTTTGAAATGTGATGCTGCAGAAGAATGTCGAAGATTAGATGGGTAGATCATGTAACTAATAAGGAGGTACTGAACAGAATTGAGGAGAAGAAAACTTTGTGGTACAACCTGACTAAAAGAAGGAATCAGTAGGTAGGACACATTCTAAGGCATCAAAGGAAGGAATCAGTGTAGGTAGGACACATTCTGAGGCATCAAGGGGTCACCAGTTTGGTATTGGAGGAAAGTGGATGTAGGGGGCAGGGGGCGCTAAAAATCGTAGAGGGAGACCAAGAGATGAATACAGTATGCAGATTCAGAGGGATTTAGGTTGCAGTAGTTACTCGGAGATGAAGAGACTTGCACAGGATAGAGTAGCATGGAGAGCTATATCAAACCACACTTTGGACTGAAGACACAACGACAACATGTCGCTGTTAAGCAATTTTGAAACTATATCTACGAAAAGAAGCATTTGGTTTCTCAGTCAGAAATAAACAAACCTGTGTTTAAGCATTTTTGTAAATGTAACACTTATGGGATCTTTTTAAGGAAATCGTTATTAAAGAACAACTAAAGTATTTTTAAACCTAAAACTATGAAAATTAGTATTTTAGTTTAACATAGAAAGCCTAATATTTCAGTATGTTTGGAAATTCAACCCCTGAAGGGCTGAAATAGCAGATGAAATGTTTCACAAAAATATTTCATTGGAAACCATTTTTAAAGCTAAACGTTTGCAAATTTGAATTTGAGTTCTTGGTTAGAAGTAAAAAATTATGTGTTTTGGTGTTTTTGGAAATTCACCCCCTAAGATGGCAAAATAGGGCTTGACTGATTCACTGACGCATCATCGCCCAGCCCTGACTGATAACGATCGAAACTCTAAATTTGGAAAAGGACTTGATCTTACACTATAGGCATGAAGAAGGGATTGTTCGAAATAACACTCCTAAGGCGGTGAATGAAATAGGGGATGAAAATTTTTATGAAATTATCTCATTATGAAAGAATTTTCAAAGCTAAATCGATAACAATTTGTATTGGTCTCTCAATTAGAAATTAAATAAATATGTTTTCAGTGTTTTTGGAATGTCAACCTGCATTGGTATGAAAAACTTTCATCGTGAAGGAAATTTTCTAGCTATATCTATGAAAATTTGTATTTACCTTTTCCATTAGAAATAAAGAAATACATGTTTCAGTGTTTCTGAACAATCAAATCCTAAGAGAGTGAAATAAGGGATGAAAATTTTTAATAAAATGCTTAGTTATATTAAAAAATCTACGAAAGAAGATATTTCACTTCTCAGTTACGTATAAGGAAATGTGTTGAGATATGAAAGTTTCTTTGGAAATATCATCACAAGAGCGCAAAAGGCATGATCAGCTAAAACCGTGGCCACCAGGTACTATAATCGCATTTTAGTCAAAAGTGTATTAGGAAAGGACCATGCTTCTATGCCCTTAATTACCACGAGAAGTTCAGAAGGTGTTTACAATTTGTGAACAACATACTTATTTGAATAAAGAAAAGCAAATAATGTGCAGACCACACAATCTGTGCAAACACGGCAGAGGATGACAAGCGAGTGCATAATTTCTATACATTCTTTTCAATTAACATAAGTCAGGATCTAAGCGAACACAGTCCCTATTTCCAAAAATACAGGGTGTTACAAAAAGGTACGGCCAAACTTTCAGGAAACATTCCTCACACACAAATAAAGAAAAAATGTTATGTGGACATGTGTACGGAAACGCTTAATTTTCATGTTAGAGCTCATTTTAGTTTCGTCAGTATGTACTGTACTTCCTCGATTCACCGCCAGTTGGCCCAATTGAAGGAAGGTAATCTTGACTTCGGTGCTTGTGTTGACATGAGACTCATTGCTCTACAGTACGTTTGAGCAGGCATTGTTGGTGAGGTCTTGATTGAGCCCCATGTTCTTCCACCTACGCTCAATGGAGCACGTTATCATGATTTCATACGGGATACACTACATGTGCTGCTAGAACATGTGCCTTTACAAGTACGACACAACATGTGGTTCATGCACGATGGAGCTCCTGCACATTTCAGTCGAAGTGTTTGTACGCTTCTCGACAACAGATTCGGAGACCGATGGATTGGTAGAGGCGGACGAAATCCGTGGCCTCCACGCTCTCCTGACCTTAACCCTCTTGACTTTCATTTATGGGGGCATTTGAAAGCTCTCGTCTACGCAACCCCGGTACCAAATGTAGAGACTCTTCGTGCTCGTATTGTGGACGGTTGTGATACAATACGCCACTCTCCAGGGCTGCATCAGTGCATCAGGGATTCCGTGCGACGGAGGGTTGATCCATGTATCCTCGCTAATGGAAGACATTTTGAACATTTCCTGTAACAAAGTGTTTGAAGTCACGCTGGTACGCTCTGTTGCTGTGTGTTTCCATTCCATGATTAATGTGATTTGAAGAGAGGTAATAAAACGAGCTCTAACACGGAAAGTAAGCGATTCCGGACACATGTCCACATAACATGTGGTGTCACCGCCAGACACCACACTTGCTAGGTGGTAGCTTAAATCGGCCGCGGTCCAGTAGTACATGTCGGATCCGCGTGTCGCCACTGTGTGATCGCAGACCGAGCGCCACCACAAGGCAAGTCTCGAGAGACTGACTAGAACTCGCCCCAGTTGTACGGACGACATTGCTAGCGACTAGACGTACGAAGCCTTCCTCTCATTTGCCAAGAGACAGTTAGAATAGCCTTCAGCTAAGTCCATGGCTACGACCTAGCAAGGCGCAGTTATCCATATCTGGAGAGAGTCTCACTTGTATTATCAAGAGCAATGTATAAGAAGACATTAAAGTTAAGTATATGAGAAGCTCCGTTCTTTTCTTTATAGCTTTCATCACGTATCCTGTTTCAGACTTAACGCAAGACGGCGTGAGTTGACGCGTGCCCTTTCGGCTACTTCACTGTGGACTGGCTGCCTTGTCAGTCCACAACATTGGCGACGCGGATTAAAAAATCGTGTTCTTTTTACTTGTTTTGCACTAATTTGCTTGTGTCATGGCTTCGCCACATTCTCCAGATGTACTGTCCGAATTTTATCGCTTGCAGAATCAGCAGACGCAGGCGTTATTGGATGCCCTTGGAAAGCTCGTCCAGGGTCAACGTGCACTGCACCACGATGTGGCAGCCGCCGTTTCATCGCTACCGCAGCCACAACATGCCGTTGCACCGTCCTTCCGTAATTTTGACTCAACCATGGAAACGTGGCCGGAATGGTCCCGACAGTTTGGCTTTCATCTCGCCGCCTACAGAATTCAAGGTAATGAGCGGCAGCCGTTTTTGCTTTCTTGTGTCGGTGTGTCCACCTACCGTGTGATAGTGAAATTGTTTCCCCGACGCGACGTAGCAACTCTGTCCTACGAAGAAATTTTGTCTGCTTTAGATGCCTATTTCAAAGAAACAGTAAATGTCATTGCAAAAAGGTATACGTTCTTTCGTACGAAACGTACGGCCGGTCAGTCTAATAGGGAGTGGGTTGCAACATTGCAAGGACTTACTAGGGATTGTGATTTTCAGTGTGACTGTGGACTTCCTTCTTCAGATACTATTGTGCGCAATGCTTCTTCCATTTCAGCTCCGCTTCATCGCTTACACCGTAAAGGTGTTCCGTTCGTCTGGACGACGGAATGCGAACGCGCCTTTCGCCAGTTGAAATCGGCGTTGCTTTCAAATACTTGCCTTACGCCATTCGATCCCCAGAAACCCCTTTTGTTGATGGTAGATGCATCGGATTTCGGGATCGGTGCTGTGCTTGCGCACAAAGATGGATCGCATGATCGCCCTATTGCCTTTGCGTCAAAATTGCTCTCATCTGCGCAAAGAAATTATTCCCAGATAGAGAAAGAAGCTTTGGCTCTCGTCTTTGGTGTTACAAAGTTCCATGATTTCTTGTATCGTCGTCACTTTACCATCATCACAGACCACAAACCTTTGACATCGCTTTTTCATCCGAACAAGCCTGTACCTCCGCGTACAGCGCAGAAATTCATTCGCTGGTCTATTTTTCTCTCGCAGTACCGCTACAATATCTTGTATCGGTCCACTGCTCAGCACGGAAACGCTGATGCGTTGTCCCGTTTGCCTGTTGCTGAGGATAAAGCATTCGATTCTTCCGAACTTGCTTGCATGTTCATTGATTCGGAAACCGATGACGTGGTCGAATCGTTTCCGATTGATTGTCGTCGTGTCGCTACAGCCACAACTGCTGACCCTGTCCTTGCTACTGTTTCGCGTTTTGTTGCTACGCAATGGCCCTTGTCAAAGTCACGGATCGAGGATCCGTTGGTTCGCCGATTTTTTGCCCACAAGGAGAGACTTTTTGTACGACGTGGTGTTTTGTTGTTGCGTTCTGATACTGATCAATCCAGAGTCGTGGTCCCACGTTCGTTCCAGTCCTCTGTCTTACGGCTTCTTCACCAAGGACATTGGGGTATAGTGCGAACGAAACAACTTGCTCGACAGCACTGTACTTGGTTCGGAATCGATGCTGCGATTACGAATATGTGCTCCTCTTGCGTGGCGTGTGCCGAACAACAATCCACACCGCCGCGGCAATTCTTTGCATGGTCGAAAGCCACTTCCCCTTGGCAACGCTTGCACATCGATTTTGCTGGTCCCTTCTGGAATGCTCGATGGTTGGTTGTTGTCGATTCCTTTAGTAATTTTCGTTTTGTTGTCCGGATGTATTCCACGATGTCGTCTGCCACAATCCAAGCCTTGTCTGCTATCTTTTGCATTGAAGGTCTTCCGCAGACTATTGTTTCCGACAATGGCCCCCAATTCATGTCCGCAGAGTTTCAGTCATTCTGCAAGGCCCATGGTATTCAACATCTGACATCCGCGCCGTTTTCACCTCAGTCAAACGGTGCCGCTGAACGATTGGTCCGGACTTTCAAGTCACAGATGTTGAAGTTGAAAGAGTTGCATTCTCGGGAGGACGCGTTATTGCTCTTTTTGTCTTCGTATCGCTCTCAGCCCCGCGATGGTCGTTCGCCGGCTGAGTTGCTCCACGGTCGTCCTCATCGAACCTTGATGTCTTTGCTGCATCCGCCGCATCAGGTTCCTGTGCAGCGGCAGACTCCTGCTTTTGCTCCTGGCGACGTTGTTTTCTATCGCAACTATCGCGGTTCACGGCGTTGGCTCGCAGGGCGCATTCTTCGATGCCTCGGCCGCGCGATGTATTTGGTTTTGGGGACCTCTGATGAGGTGCGTCGGCATCTCAATCAGCTGCGCCTCTGTCGTCGCCTGGGTTCTGCCGCTCCCCGTCTGCTTTCAGCGACGGTGCCGTCAGGTCAGCGCCCTGGGGACCCATCTACTGGCTCGCCTCATCCCCAGGTGTTACCGACGCTGCCTTCCATTTTGCCTCAGGGCGACGCGCCGCCGCCGCCGCCTGTTCTCCCGCCGGCGGCGCCCGCAGTGGACGCGTCGCTGCCACCGCCTGGCGCCTCCCTGGGTCACGCGCAGCCGCTCGCTTCCCGTGACCAGATGTCCTCCGCCATGGAACTCTTGCCCACTCCGGACCAGATGTCGTCTTCGCCCGTCGGGTGCCCCGACCACATGGAGGTCGACCCTTCGGCCCCTCCTGTCTCTTTACGGGCGCATACACCGCATGTTGACGTGCACCCTGGACTAGGTTTTCAGGCGTTTCCTAGCTCCCCTCGGACCGAATGGCCGGGTGCGGGTGGCACAGCCTCGCCTGTTGTTAGGCTCCCCACCTCGTCACATACGTCAACATGGGGTCCTCCCCATGGCGGACGGAAGCCTTATAACACGACCGTTCGCCGATTTGTGGGGGAGGAATGTGGTGTCACCGCCAGACACCACACTTGCTAGGTGGTAGCTTAAATCGGCCGCGGTCCAGTAGTACATGTCGGACCCACGTGTCGCCACTGTGTAATCGCAGACCGAGCGCCACCACAAGGCAGGTCTCGAGAGACTGACTAGAACTCGCCCCAGTTGTACGGACGACATTGCTAGCGACTAGACGTATGAAGCCTTCCTCTCATTTGCCGAGAGACAGTTAGAATAGCCTTCAGCTAAGTCCACGACCTAGCAAGGCGCAGTTATCCATATCTGGAGAGAGTCTCACTTGTATTATCAAGAGCAATGTATAAGAAGACATTAAAGTTAAGTATATGAGAAGCTCCGTTCTTTTCTTTATAGCTTTCATCACGTATCCTGTTTCAGACTTAACGCAAGACGGCGTGAGTTGACGCGTGCCCTTTCGGCTACTTCACTGTGGACTGGCTGCCTTGTCAGTCCACAACATAACATATTTTCTTTCTTTGTGTGCGAGGAATGTTTCCTGAAAGTTTGGCCGTACCATTTTGTAACACCCTGTATTAGCCGAACCGAAGTCCTGGAAATTGCCCTGACTACTGTCAAACGATTGGCAGCTGCTGCGAATCGGGTGTGTTGGAAGGACTCCAAGGAGTCGTGTACCTGTGATACCGGTATCAGAGGCACCTCAAGTACTATTCTCTCCTGTCGATCCTGTCTCCTCAGCAGAAAGTACATTACTCGTCCATTTGACTGGGAGTGGCTCATCAGTGGCAGATCTAGGATTCCTGTACAGGGTGGACGGGCACCAGGGAGGACTCAGGGTATTGTACCAATCCCCATAACCAACAAGTTAGAGGTGCAGTCTTTTACTGAAACTGAGTCAGTGGGGCACACTTCATTTGTTTTGGGGAAACCTGTGTTGTCCATTTTCAAGAGGAGGCAAATGCAAAAGGAGTCTATTAATTGTCGGCAGCTCAAATGTATGGAAAATGTTGGTACCCCATACAGAAATGGCAGGAAGGGACAGGAAAGAACACCAGGTGTACTCGGTGTCTACGCTTGGAGGCCTCATTCGACATACTATTCCAGCAACCATTGAGCAAACAGCATGCAACCAACTGCAGGTTGTGGTGCATGTTGGAACAAAAGGTGCCTGTCGTCTGGGCTCTGAGGTATTTCTTGAGTCATTCAGGCAGAGAAAGTTGAGAAGACCAGCATTGTCCCAGCTCGCAAATTGCAAAAAAATGGTTCAGATGGCTCTGAGCACTATGGAACTCAACATCTGTGATCATCAGTCCCCTAGAACTTAGAACTACTTAAACCTAACTAACCTAAGGACATCACACACATCCATGCCCGAGGCAGGATTCGAACCTGTGACTGTAGCTGTCACGCGGTTCCAGACTGAAGCGCCTAGAACCGCACGGCCACACCGGCCGGCCGCAAATTGCAGCATTGTCCCCAGAACTGATCGTGGCCTTTGGTTCTGAGTTGAGGGGAAGGGGTGAACGAGAGACTTCGAAGTTCTGTGATGAACTCGGCTGCAACTTCGTGAACTTGTGCCATAGGGTTGAGAACTGTAGGGTCCCCCAATATGGGTCAATTGTGCACTACACATCAGAGGCTGCTACTCATGTTGCTGACTGTGGGCGGGGCGCACGCAAGGGTTTTTAGATAAAACGCTCTCTATCCAGTCCAGATAATGATACGTGTAGGAAACCCAGAAGCATCGGTGTGAGATCGAAAGAAATGCCTCCCACAGGTGACAGTATTAAAATTCTAATGGTAAACTGCCAAAGCAATCGCAACAAAGTGTCAGAGTTTGAAACGCCCATGACAAGCAGTGAAGCTCACATAATACTAGATGCAGAAAGCTGGTTGAAACCTGAAACTGATAGCAGTGAGATTTTTGGTGAAAATTTTATATCGAAAAGATTGGCAAATGAGAAATGGAGGTGGTGTATTTGTCGCAGTAGGCAAGAAACTCAAACCGACCGAGGTAGAAATTGAAGCCGCATGTGAGACTGATTGGGCAAGACTTGGTATCATGGTTGGGCATAACATGATAATTGGATCCTTCTGTGGCCCACCAAACTCCTCTCTTGATGTAACCGAAAACTTTAGACAGAACCTCAGTTCACTTGTACATAATTTCCGCAATCACACTGTAATCATCAGTGGAGACTTTAATTATACAACAGTTAATTGAAAAAATTACAGTTTTGTTACTAGTGGGCATGATAACACATTGTGTTAAACTTTACGAAATACCTTCGCTGAAAACTAACTAGAACAGATAGTTTATAAACCTACTCATGATGGAAATGTATTTCAGCTTATGGAAACAAATAAACCTGACCTCTTTGATGATGTTCACATCGAATCTGATATCGGTGATCATGACGAAGTTATGGCAACAGTGATTACCAAAGTGCAAAGAACAACTTAAATAAGCAGAAAGATATTTATATTCACTAAACTAGATAAAAAATCAGTAGTGTCAAATCTCAATGAGGCACTTAAAACTTTCAGCACAGGGCAGGAGCATGTAGAGGAAAGATGGCTCAATTTTAAAAGAGTAGTTGACCATGGTAGTTATCTACCCAGTAGAAGAGATCATAATTGGAAGGAATCTCCATGGTATACAGTCACTATAAAGAAATTTCTAATGAAACAGAGATTACTACGTAATAGCTGTAAAACAAAGCATGAGCCTGTAGATAAAGGGTACTGAATGCAGTGCATTTGGCTGTCAAGAGAGCAATCCGAGATGCCTTCAATGACTACTGTAACAGAAACTTGTCAAATGATATAAAACACAAAGAAATTCTGATCGTTCATAAAGGCTATTAGTGACACGAAAGTTAGTGTCTAGTCCCTAGTGAATAAGACAGGAACTGAAATTGAAAGTAGCAAAGCAAAAGCTGAAATGCTTAACTCCCATTTTCAAATGCTCTTTTACGAGAAAAACCCAGGAAAACTGCACCAATTTAATCCTCATACCACTAAAAAGACGAACGAAATAAGTATTAATGTTAGTGTTGTTGTGAAACACATGGAATCTCTATCATATTCTACACCGAATTTGCGCTCTATTCTAACTATAATCTGTCGTAGATCCCTCAAACAAAAAACTGTGCCCAATGCTTTGAAAAAAGCTCATGTCACACCCACCTACAAGAAGGGTAGCAGAAGTGATCCACAAAACTACCATACAATATCCTTGACACTGATCTGTTGTACAATCTTTGAGCATATTTTCAGCTCAAACATAATGAGGTATCTTGAACAGAATGACCTCCTTAGTGTCAATCAGCATGGATTCTGAAAACATAGAACATGTGAAACCCAACTCGCTTTTTCCTCAAATGCCATACTGAAACCTTAGGATCAAGGAAGTCAGGTAGATGCAATATTTCTTGATTTTCAGAAAGCATTTGACTCAGTACCACATGTACGCTTATTGTCAAGTGTATGATCATATAGGGTACTGAGTGAAATTTGTGACTGGATTGAGGACCTTTTGGTAGGGAGGAAGCAGCTTGTCATCTTGAATGGAGAGTCATCGTCACATGTGTGTCCCAGGGAAGTGTGTTGCGACCCTTGCTGTTCATGTTGTATATTAATGACCCTGCAGACAATATTAATTGTAACCTCAGACCTTTGCAGATGATGAGGTTATCTATAATGAAGTACTGTCTGAAAGAAGCTGCGTAGATATTCCGTCAGATCTTGGTAAGATTTCCAAGTCATGCAAGAATTGGCAACTTCCTTTGAATGTTCAGAAATGTAAAACTATGCACTTCACAAAACAAAAAAACGAAATATCCTATGACTATAATATCAGTGAGTTGCTATAGGAATCGACCAACACATACAAATACCTGGGTATAACATTTTGTAGGGACATAAAATTGAATGATCACATAGGCTCAGTTGTGGGCAAAGCAGGTGGCAGATTTCAGTTTATTGGTAGAATACTGGCGAAGTGCAGTTCTAGAATATTGTTAAAGTGTAGAGGATCCATACCAAATAGGATGAACAGGATACTGAATGTCTTCAGAGAAGGGCAGCATGAATTGTCACAAGTTTGTTTGATCCATGGGAAAGTGACACAGATATACTGAAGGAACAGAACTGAACTGGTAGACACTTGAAGATAAGATGCAAGCTATCCCGAGAATATCTACTAATAGAGTTTCAAGAATTGGATTTCAATGATGACTCTAGGAATATACCACAGTCTCCTACGTATATCTCACATAGGGATTCTGGGGACGAGATTGGAATAATTGCAAAGCGCACAGAGGCATTAAAACAATCATTCTTTCTACACTCCATACGTGAATGGAAGAGGAAGGAACCCTAATAACTGGTACAATGGAACGTACCCTCTGTCATACAACCCATGGCGGTTTGTCGTTAATAGGCGTAGATATAGAAGACAGTAAATGTACACAACTTGGCCATTTTGCACTGCATGCTGGAAGCTTAAGCTCGCCATTGCCACCATGTTGAATGGCATCTGATGCGTTAGGAGATGCGTTAGGAGATGCGTGTGGGAACCAAACCCTGCCTGCTTCTTGCGTGGCAGGCAGCACACCTCAGTCCACAGTGGGCACTGCAACAGCACAGCATGCTGTATTTTTGTTTTAGTGCTAATGTTGGGGACATTCTATACAGGCCCAAAGTCATATGATATTCACCGACTTCTTCCCTTCCAGAAAAGGCAAAAGTTATATCATACATGTTGTGGGGCGGTGGGTTAATAATTATAATAACCATCATCATAAGTAATAGGAGGAAATATTTGAATACTATAATATTGTTTGCCGTCTTTTACGAGAACCTGGAAACTATTTCTGTGGTCAGCCAGAAAGTGATGGAGAACATACTGGCCATAGTTTCCAGTCTGAAAATCCATGTTCTTGTCCAACCCACTGAAAGAAACGTTTCTATTCTCTATTTACTCAGCTGGATCAGGACCATGTTAATACTAAAAATAAATCTTTCTATCCTAAACAATACAATGAGCAATTCAGAGGCGACCTCTACGGTAAGTTCCTATTAAATTGTCTTTCGCTCTGACTTCTGATAATCAAAATAATTGCTCACCACAAAAGTGGAAAATAATCGTTACCACTTACCACGTGGATTTATGAAACATTACACGCACTGTACCAACAGTTACTTCCACAAAATCTAAGTGATCCAGGACTGTGTACAGTCCTCGGGATTTTGCTTTCAATTATTAGTGAAAATATACATTTAGTAACAGCCTTTCTCTGACGTCATCCGAGGCAGCGTATACTCCGGTGTTTGGTTGACGCGGATCGTATGTTGGCTGGGTGCAAATTGAAGCCTAGCCTTGCCTCTCAGGCTGTATTTATATAATGGAGCAGCGGACAGCCAAAGGAACACCTGCTGTTTTCCACTGTATGAGGTGCGTTCAAGTTCTAAGGCCTCTGATGTTTTTTCTCCGGACTGGAAAGAGATAGAAACATGCGCATTGTTTTAAAATGAGGCCGCGTTCATTGTCAATACATCCCAGAGATGGCAGCGCCGTACGGCAGATCGAATTTTACCGCCAGTGGCGAGAATGAGAACTGTTTTAAATACTTAAAATGGCGACGTTTTCCTTACTTGAACAGCGTGCAATCATTCGTTTTCTGAATTTGCGTGGTGTGAAACCAATTGAAATTCATCAACAGTTGAAGGAGACATGTGGTGATGGAGTTATGGATGTGTCAAAGTGAATTCGTGGGTGCGACAGTTTAATGAAGGCAGAACATCATGTGACAACAAACTGAAACAACCTCGGGCTCGCACAAGATGGTCTGACGACACGATTGAGAAAGTGGAGAGAATTGTTTTTGGGTATCGCCGAATGACTGTTGAACAGATCGCCTCCAGAGTTGCCATTTCTGTGGGTTCTGTGCACACAATCCTGCATGACGACCTGAAAATGCGAAAAGTGTCATCCAGGTGGGTGCCACAAATGCTGACGGACGACCACACGGCTGCCCATGTGGCACGTTGCCGAGCAATGTTGACGCTCAACGACAGCACGAATGGGACTTTCCTTTCGTCGGTTGTGACAATGGATGAGATGTGGATGCCATTTTTCAATTCAGAAACAAAGCGCCAGTCAGCTCAATGGAAGCACACAGATTCACCGCCACCAAAAAAATTTAGGGTAACCGCCAGTGCTGGAAAAATGATGGTGTCCATGTTCTGGGACAGCGAGGGCGTAATCCTTACCCATTGCGTTCCAAAGGGCACTACGGTAACAGGTTCATCCTACGAAAATGTTTTGAAGAACAAATTCCTTCCTGCACTGCAACAAAAACGTCCGGGAAGGGCTGCGCGTGTGCTGTTTTACCAAGACAACGCACCCGCACATCGAGCTAACGTTACGCAACAGTTTCTTCGTGATAACAACATTGAAGTGATTCCTCATACTCCCTACTCACCTGACCTGGCTCCTAGTGACTTTTGGCTTTTTCCAACAACGAAAGACACTCTCCGTGACCGCACATTCACCAGCCGTGCTGCTATTGCCTCAGCGATTTTCCAGTGGTCGAAACAGACTCCTAAAGAAGCCTTCGCCGCTGCCATGGAGTCTGGCGTCAGCGTTGTGAACAATGTGTACGTCTGCAGGGCGATTACGTCGAGAAGTAACGCCAGTTTCATCGATTTCGGGTGAGTAGTTAATTAGAAAAAAAATCGGAGGCCTTAGAACTTGAATGCACCTCGTATGCCCTCAGTAGCAGCCTCTAAATGGCCACTTTCTCGGACACATAATGCTTTATAACGCTATTGTGTATTAATTTAGAATACTCGTAATTTTTGTATGAATGTAGTTAAATTGGTTAAAATCACAGAAAAGGTTTTACCTCGCCTACATATGAACTTTTCTGTCTAGAATTTTCATAACGGAGCTGGCAGTAGAACATTATCTCTGAATTACAACTTTAAGAGGCCTTATATTTGTTACTATTTATATCCACACCTTGAAACGTGTTATAGCACAATTGTTTAATAGGTTTCATCACGTGATGTAACCAAAACTTTCTAGCATTAATATTACAGATACTTAATCTATTACAAATAAGGACGTTTTTCTTCCAAATTTAGTTTTCAGTAAATTACTTGAAAACTATTAGAGGTGGTTGGATGAGGTTACATAATTAAAGTTTTTTGTACTAAACTGAAACTTCATACAAATTTTCATATTTCTAAGTCTAATATGCAGCGCCTTCAATTTTTCTTAAAAACTTGGATTCTCACCAAAATATTGCTTTAATCACAATGAAACTTGTACCAGTTAATTTTGACATATATCTACACATTATGACCATTCCTGGCTTTATTATTTAGTGCCACTTATTTTTTTCTTAAATCGATGTATTTGCGGAAAATATTCATCTGATCAGTCTGAGATTTGGCAGTTTAAACATTTATATACTAAAAGAAAAGTTTGGAGTAGGTATTAAAATCCATGGAGAGGAAATAAAAATTTGAGGTTCGTTGATGACATTGCAATTCTGTGAGAGACAGCAAAGGACTTGGAAGAGCAGTTGAATGGAATGGATAGTGTCTTGAAAGGAGGATATAAGATGAACATCAACAAAAGCAAAACGAGGATAATGGAATGTAGTCGAATTAAGTCGGGTGATGCTGAGGGGATTAGATTAGGAAATGAGACACTTAAAGTAGTAAAGGAGTTTTGCTATTTGGGGAGCAAAATAACTGATGATCGTCGAAGTAGAGAGGATATAAAATGTAGACTGGTAATGGCAAGGAAAGCGTTTCTGAAGAAGAGAAATTTGTTAACATCGAGTACAGATTTGAGTGTCAGGAAGTTGTTTCTGAAAGTATTTGTATGGAGTGTAGCCATGTACAGAAGTGAAACATGGACGATAAATAGTTTGGACAAGACGAGAATAGAAGCTTTCGAAATGTGTGCTACAGAAGAGTGATAAACATCCAAGTCTGCCACCCAACAACGTCGCTAGCATCTGATATGTAAATATGAAACACACCTTATAGATAACAGCCAGCTTTCTGCAACACAAAACTTAACACTGTGGTGATGGACAAATAGATTACAGTATTGCTTTACATAATCAATATTCAGTAATTCTTAATGGAATATTCTGATGTATAACTTCCCAAATTGTTGGAGATGTTCCGTGATAGCAATATTGTTTCATTAATAAGTACTTTATATAAAATCGCAAGTGTAAACATCAGGTAGCTTTAGCATAATAAATGCTAAAAATGAGTTATTTATTTTGAAAACAGACGTTATCTATATTCAAAACGCAGATGATATGTGACATATTACAAGAGTACAAAGAACAGTTTACCGACTTGTAATCAATCAAATACAACACTGTTGGTGTGCTCCGAACATTATAGATCAAAAGAGAGCTATCATTGATTCTTAACAACATCAACCACATTCCCCATTGCAGCCAAGACCTTGCACATAATCGGTTAGCGCGCATCCAAATATCGTAAATATAAAAACTGTGTTTCTAATGTAATAAGGTCAGGTATGTGCGAATGCAGTCCTGACTACCATAAATTGTGCACTCGAGTTACTCACACTTGATATAATCGTAGTTATCAACGTAGTCGAAGTACAACAGAAAAGTCACGTCCTGGTGAAACCACCTTCATGACTGCAGAATCCGCTTTGCCATTAGCAAGTACAAGCTCCAAAACACCTGCTACTTTATCTCGTATAGCGCACATCATACAAAGTGAGCGTGTATCGGTGTTCACATAATGTGCAGTGGTGAAGCGTCCATTAAGGCTCTAAGGTTGAGCCTACCCAAAAAATTCCAAAATAATTCGTCCAAACTGAAATCAATCCGATGTGATCAGGTATCCTCGTAAATGTTTTCAAATGTCTGATATATGCACCTGCCAGTATAATCCATCACTCTTCCCAAGGTTACTAAATAATAAAGGTTGGACAGTAAGTGCTCTGGTCTGCCATTGGCTGCTGTTGTGATGTCAGTGTGGAAGCAGGCACTCGCAAGTAGATGACAATGGCAAGCACATTACTTTAAGGTTTAACGAAAGATTATGTTTTTAAGGTTTTAACAAAAGATTTTGTTTATACCAGAATTTAGATGCTTTCCTGCTTCTAAAATATTGCATTTAAAACTGATAAGTTATATTCTATCGTAGCTTATGCCTTATGCATCGGTAAAACATCAGATCACATCCAAACTGACACACACTCGAAATGCGAAACATTGACTCAAATGAATCAGAAACTATTTGTTTAATCGCACTGAAATAAATTTACATAACCGCATATCTGCTGTCAATTACGGTTATACAAAAAAAATCAAATTTACTTACCATTTCTCCTCTGTAGTGAAGCTGCGAAGCAGTGTTGTAAACGTGCAAAAACATTTGTAAGACCAGTCTTGTAACGTCGTGACAAAATTCGGGAGATGTTTACCCCAGCATAGTATCACACGCAACTTAACTCTATGTACAATAGTTCTATCAAAAATGTATGTACCTATACACACAATATTTATTTAAAAAACAGACTACGTACTGAATTGATTATTGTTCCCCCTTTTTCGATTAACTGTTTCAGATATTCTTGCTCTGTCTTTTAATGAAAGCCAGCTTAAACGAATAAATGTGCGAGTTGTAGCGTATATTCTAATTATCTCTTTGTGTATATTGGGAAAATTTTCACCAAGTATTGCACGTAACTTAATAATGATGCTCCTTTCTCTAGAAAAATTGTTACTGCCATGAAGCTGACCAAAAGTCAGCTCGAATTGGATTATAGTCTGAAGCCATGTTTCTGAAGGCACAAGTAAACTTCCCCTAGGAATCCTGTACAAACAGCTGATAGGTTTTTCTCCTGGGATTGACATGAGCTCTTCAGTAGGTGTGGCTAATGTGTTCAACAAAAGAAGCACTAGACATAGGGATATCGCAAGCATAGTCTTATTCTGTTTTTTACATCTACAGGAGTTGGATGGTCATAAAAATATCCCAGGACCCTTACAAGAGGAAAGAAGTTTTCTAGACAGTACTCATTCAGCCTGGCAGTAAGTACATATTTAACATCGTATTTTTTGAAGTCGCTGAATAGACTTAAAGGTGACCGGATACATTTCATGAATCCTTCCTGAAAAGGTAACAAATGATGATCCAACACGCATACTCTCACAACATTTGTAGAACTTGCATTGTTCTTGTTCTTGTGCTTCGAAATGAATTCCGAATCCACATGCCAGAGGTTTCTTTCTTTCCAAGGTCCTTGAATTCAGAACATCTGAAGATCATTGACCAGCTGTACGAAGTCGCTAGTATGTCCTTCTGGCATTAAATACCGAACGGCCTGAGAAGTTGTGTGAGACAGCAATTCGGCTGCTAACCGAACTCTCTGTCCTTAACAGTGATGTACTGCTGAGTTAACTTTGGGCACATTTTCATCTCGCCACTGTCTAAAGCCAAAAAGTCTCTCGAACACTGATTTGGTCACTGCCTTATTTTCTACAATAATGCCTTCATTCAGCAAATGATTGCGTAACAGCTTAAGCAAATGTGGGACATCAACGAACACCCACACACGTTTCCGTGTATCGCCGGGATGAGGAAAACAACTGTTTATGTGCGCCACGCCAAGCTCGTTCCAAAAGGAAATGTTTTTGCTCCCATGTCAGCTACACAAGCCACAACGTTAAACGAATCACTGGCTAAGACGGCAAAATTTCATTTGAGAGGACAGCTGTCGTGTGACTGTCAGAATCAAAATAAACAGGTTGTTTCCAACTTACAAAGAACCCACACACCATGCCAATCAAAACATTACTGTGGGCTCCTAACACCCTCTCCTCTTGTTGTTCAGAGCAAATCCGTTCAGTTCGTCAAAGGACAAATCATAAAAATGGTCTCTGTCGGTGAATGTTTTAACCTGATATACATCATAATTAAAACAGCTTGCAAAATGCCAGGACTGCAACAAAAGAGCGGTTTATCCAAGCCCTCAACATCGACACTGCGGGTAGAGGATACACGATTTTTTCCCTCAGAAAATTATTACATTTCCGCGATATAGCACGCAGAGTAATTGATTCACAAATGTCCTCATTACTCCATCGAACCCTTTTATTTTTCCCAATACACGAATAACTTCATTAGACAGAAGAATCCCCTTGTTAATTTCTCCCTCGCGCAGAAGTCATGTTCTTGACAGTCGACTACGAAGATCTCTATTAGGCGCTCAAAGTTACAAACACTTCTTTGTAAGAGCAGCACTCCTTCTTTCTAATGCCGTTATAGCGTTAACCAAAGAAACTTTATCTGTTCCAGAAGAAAGATTATCATCTGTAACAGTGCCCTTATTTAGATGTTTCTTATTTGGTAACAGCTTTTCTGTAGTCTCGAGAGATCTTTTTTGTAGCTCTCGTGTCTCATGCTGTTTGCTTCTAACTTCTGTTGCATGTAAAACATTAGAGACGGGCAAACTGAAACACTTAACTGTTTCGAAACAAATGAAACAGTACAGTAAATGTTTCGATACGCTGTTTCGAAACAGTGTAACAGTTTGTGTTTTGTAATCTAATAAACCTACACATTTTATCATCTTGAATATCTACTGTATAAGTATGTCCATATAAACACAAGTGAGGTGCGAGAGCGCTAATTATTTCGCAGAAAGTATGAAACTATCACTTGGGCGTCTTAGCAGTTTCGTATTTCCTGCAGCAAATGCGCTACTTTCGTGTTGTGTGACTTTTATACTTTTCAATTGGCTGAGGACAGCCATAACTGAAGACAGAAGAACCACCACGAACGGAACTGGTGGTCGGAGCAAACTACAGAAACAACAGATATGCTACTGGGATTCCCACATTCCGTTAGTATGGGTAATATACCCATCCTGCTAATTTCCATGCACATAAAGGGAATCATTGTGAATAATAGGGACAGTGACTATAGAGTCACAAATAACGCCAAATAATTCGAATAAATAACAAAAAATAACAGAAAAAAATTTTGTCTTTCAAGGTGTTTCGAACCGTTACTATAAATTCACCATGCTTCCCAGCCCTTCCCGTTCACCATTAGACTATCAGTGATATGTCAAACAGATTGCTTGCAATTATACCTACATCAAATTTATGTGTATGTCTAATAACTGTCACTCTACGCCTTTTTTTATTCAAAATGTTGTAGGCTTACTTGCGTTTCTTAATACGATTACTGTACATGAAAAGAGAAGCGTATGTTATAAAAAAAAGTGTAATTTAATCGAATGATTTTCACATATTTATTATTTTGAATGTGAATAGAATGCGTTGTTTTATTGTTTGGTTAGTGTTTATAAACCAGATGTTACGCCATTTCGTAATAGGACAGTCAGCTAGAAACGAAGCTTGATTTTCGGATATCTTAAGCTTCATTCTGTTCCTTGTCAAAAAGATTTTGACACTCTTGAATGTGTTTCATGAAGTGTTATGTTGTGTTTCAGTATCTGTGCCGAGCCCGAATCTCGTACGAAACAGAGCGGAACGAAACATCACTGTTTCGATACAATTAGTCCGTTCCAAGCGCAGGTGGACTGAAACAACCTTATTTTGAAACAACGATACAGTTTCTGTGTCTGGCTCGAGATCGAATCTGGTGCGGTTATCCGAGACAGGGACGGAACGAAACACCACTGTTTCGAAACAGTGAACCACAGCCGTTCCGAAACACTGAAACAATTCGACGTATCGATACACTGTATCGAAACATAGAAACAGTGGCCAAGTCTATAACACATTGACAACCGCACTTCTGCAGGGCATAATGCACGACGGAACTGCAACTGGCTTGAGCACACTTTTTCGGGGCAAACTGAGGAATTCAGAATGTAAATCCCTCATGCAACCTGCTTCTGTGAAATGGCGAGAGCATATTCGTGCATGCATCTACATCTACATCTACATACATACTCCGCAATCCACCATACGGTGCGTGGCGGAGGGTACCTCGTACCACAACTAGCATCTTCTCTCCCTGTTCCACTCCCGAACAGAGCGAGGGAAAAATGACTGCGTATGTGCCTCTGTACGAACCCTAATCTCTCTTATCTTATCTTTGTGGTTTTCCGCGAAATATAAGTTGGCGGCAGTAAAATTGTACTGCAGTCAGTCTCAAATGCTGGTTCTCTAATCTTCTCAGTAGCGATTCACAAAAAGAACGCCTCCTTTCCTCTAGAGACTCCCACCCGAGTTCCTGAAGCATTTCCGTAACACTCGCGTGATGAGCAAACCTACCAGTAACAAATCTAGCAGCCCGCCTCTGAATTGCTTCTATGTCCTCCCTCAATCCGACCTGATAGGGATCCCAAACGATCGAGCAGTACTGAGCAATGGGTCGTATTAGATAGAAAACAACAGCGGACCTCCCACACTTCCCTGGGGCACTCCAGATGATACCCTCAACTCCGATGAACACTCACCATCGAGGACAACGTACTGGGTTCTATTACTTAAGAAGTCTTCGAGCCACTCACATATTTGGGAACCAATCCCATATGCTCGTACCTTAGTTAGGGGGTCTGCAGTGGGGCACCGAGTCAAACGCTTTCCGAAGTCAAGGAATATGGCGCCCGTCTGATACCCTTCATCCACGGTTCGCAAGATATCATGTGAAAAAAAGGCGAGTTGCGTTTTGCAGGAGCGATGCTTTCTGAATCCGTGCTGATGCATGGACAGCAACTTCTCTGTCTCTAGGAAATTCATTATATTCGAACTGAGAGCGAGAATCCTGCAACAAACCGACGTTAAGGATATTGGTCTGTAATTTTGAGGATCCGTCCTTCTACCCTTCTTATATACAGGCGCCACCTGCGCTTTTTTCCAGTCGCTCGGGACTTTGCGTTGGGCAAACATTTACACTGTCTTTCCTACAACATATGGACAGCCATAGTTTTTGTAATGTTTCATTATGCGGGAAACTGTGACACATTATGTCAGTTCCCTTTGTGTTCCGGTTGTAGCAACAGCACAGCCTGCCATTGTAAAAATTAAATTCTCACACTCACTTGTACATTCAACAATGAGTATTTCACAGGACAAACCACAAACCATTCAGCTGGCGAAAGCCTTGTTGATCCCGCTGTCCACCGTGCGCTAACCATTTAAGTTCCGAATCAAATCTCTATGCAATAACAACAAAAACCGTAACACACCCGAATCCTTTAAAGTTTCCACTGTTGACTGTGTACTTTCGAGGAAAGAATTCAAAGTACCCCACCAAATACAGCAATAACTATTTCACACAACGCGAACTAATGTACTGTTTGGCACGGCTGCTTCAACTCTGACCTCATCCTCACAACTGAGAAAACGCGTTACTTTCTGTGCATTGCTTATTGCGCCCCCGGACTCTTCTAGCTTTGCAACAAATAGCAGCTCGGAATTCCGTGCTTGTTACGAGCATGCGCAGTAAGCCCATTTCTTTCAAGTGGCGAACTGGGGTTTGTAAGGCGTGGATAAGGTTTTTCTACTTCTCGTCAGGTGGTGGAAACTCACCTGAGGGCCGATTGTATAAACATCGTTGGCTGGAGCTCAATTTTGACATCAGATCAAAAACTGAATCATTTTTCAGGACTCCTTTCTATTGTGTAACACTAAACCTGGATCCACCAAAGTAGGTTCGGTGTTGACCTAAATTGGCAATAAAAATGCCTGTCAACACTGCAGAAATCAGCTGCCACCACCCTTCGAACGCAGACATTTATCGTACATCATAGATACATAGTGGATATACACTACTGGCCAATAAAATTGCTACACCACGAATATGACATGCTACAGACGAGAAATTTAACCGACAGGAAGAAGATGCTGTGATATGCAAATGATTAGCTTTTCAGAGCATTCACACAAGGTTGGCGCCGGTGGCGACACCTGCAACGTGCTGACATCAGGAAAGTTTCCAACCGATTTCTCATACACAAACAGCAGTTGACCGGCGTTGCCTGGTGAAACGTTGTTGTGATGCCTCGTGTAAGGAGGAGAAATGCGTACCATAACGTTTCCGACTTTGATAAAGGTCGGATTGTAGCCTATCGCGATTGAGGTTTATCGTATCGCGACATTGCTGCTCGCATTGGTCGAAATCCGACGACTGTAAGCAGACTATGGAATCGGTGGGTTCAGGAGGGTAATATGGAACGCCGTGCTGGATCCCAACGGCCTCGTATCACTAGCAGTCCAGATGACAGGCATCATATCCGCATGGCTGTAACAGATCGGCCGGCCGTGTGGCCAAGCGGTTCTAGGTGCTTCAGTCTGGAACAGGTCCGAATCCTGCCTCGGGCATGGATGTGTGTGGTGTTCTTATGTTAGTTACGTTTAAGTAGTTTTAAGTTCTAGGGGACATGACCTGAGATGTTAAGTCCCATAGTGCTCAGAGCCATATGAACCATTTTTTTTGTAACGGATTGTGCAGCCACGTCTCGATCCCTGAGTGAACAGATGGGGACGTTTGCAAGACAACAACCATCTGCACGAACAGTTCGACGACGTTTGCAGCAGCACGGACTATTAGCTCGGAGACCATGGCTGCGGTTACCCTTGACGCTGCATCACAGACAGGAGCGCCTTGCGATGGTGTACTAGACGACCAACCTGGGTGCACGAATAGCAAAACGTCATTTTTTCGGATGAATCCAGGTTCTGTTTACATCATCGTGATGGTCGCATCCGTGTTTGGCAACATCGCGGTGAACGCACATCGGAAGCGTTTATTCGTCATCACCGTACTGGTGTATCGCCCGGCGTGATGGTATGGGGTGCCATTGGTTACACGTCTCGGTCACCTCTTGTTCGCATTGACGGCACTTTGAACAGTGGACGTTACATTTCAGATGTGTTACGACCCGTGGCTCTACCCTTCGTTTGATCCCTGCGAAACCCTACATTTCAGCAGGATATTGCACGACCGCATGTTGTAGGTCCTGTACAGGCCTTTCTGGATACAGAAAATGTTCGACTGCTGCCCTGACCAGCACATTCTCCAGATCTCTCACCAATTGAAAACGTCTGGTCACTGGTGGCCGAGCAACTGGCTCGTCACAATACGCCAGTCACTACTCTTGATGAACTGTAGTATCGTGTTGAAGCTGCATGGGCAGCTGTACCCGTACACACCATCTGAGCTCTGTTAGACTCAATGCCCAGGCGTATCAAGGCCATGATTACGGCCAGAGGTGGTTGTTCTGGGTACTGATTTCTCAGGATCTATGCACCAAAATTGCGTGAAAATGTAATTACATGTCAGTTCTAGTATAATATGTTTGTCCAATGAATATCCGTTTATCAACTGCATTTCTTCTTGGAGTAGCAATTTTAATGGCCAGTAGTGTAATTGAAAGTGTTGTGTCATGAAGGTGGAAGAAAGTAAACAGAAAAAAAGCAACCTTCGAACTTCTGCCCATTCAAAAAAGATTTTTTGCTGAAGATCGTATTGAGTCAATATAAAGGCACAACAGAATGCAAAAAAACTGATAAAGTTACCACGACCAACAAGAAAAAGGCGTAACTTATTTGTGTAAAAAATTGTTTGTACATTACTCATTCATTACATTGTAACTCCTGTTCGCTTCATTTTCTGTCGGTTGTGGATTTCCTTCATAGAAGGATCTTCAACCCAAAGTTACGTATGATGCTTTTATACATTTTAATACACTCTGATTAAACTTAGTCCCGAGACTGCTTGTACAATTAACGAAAACCATCAGTGACGTTTCCTAAATATCTCAGTACTTTTGCCACCAGGAGACATGATGGTGACATGGGTACAGTCCACAGCGCCTAAACTACCAGGAAAACGTGATATTTGATGAAAACCATACTGCGTTTTCGTCATATTATTTTCTTCCATACGCATTTTGATGAATTCTTTCGTCAGTCAGTATTACCTGAACACTGGCCGATACCTTGAGGACAACTCTGCAAGCTGTTGCTACATCTGTTTGAACAAATCGCCAACCATCATCTGAAAGCTTTCTGTAGCACAAAATCTTGATGTTAAACGTAGCACACACATTCCAGTCAGTGGCTGGTATCTTTTCGTGCTTTCAGGTGATGCGTACTCTCTCAACCTTCTTTCTAACAGCTGCAAGGCCTTTTTTTTTGGCTGAAATGATTTATCATTTAATTTCGAGAATGGGTTCACCATTTCTCTTCCTCAGCATACACTTCAGAATGCTTAGATAAGAAAACGAACGGAAACTATGTACCATAAATCGCGTTGTGCAAGTTCCTTGTAAACAGAATGCTGCCCACCACAGAGGCCCAGAACGCTCGGAAAATGGGAAGAGTTACGTGGTTTCAGAACATAGTGTTTTTATAATTATCTTCATGGCCAATACGGCAGAAAAACTAGTATCAAATGGAAAAAATTCCTAGAATGGACCGTGATTTGAACCTGAGTTCATTCATACGAGAAACCCAAACGGAAGTTCTGAGCGACTGAAACATTTGTATGCATAGTGGCTAGTACACAACTACTTCCTAAACAACTTACCTCTACTTCCCTATTTTTCCTTTATTCATCCGTGCTCATGCAGTCGCTATAACAGTTTAGGCATGTGTTCGATAGTTCTAAAATTAATACGCATTGTATAGTTACTACTACTAGAGACGAGAGGGCACATTTGTAAGAGACGCTTCAAGAATCAAGAATTTTGTTCATCATAGTTCATTTTACAGTGATATTGGCTTCGTTACAGAGGATGTAGCAGTACATACATAAAATTAACTAATGTCAATACATTATACTATATGTTTGAACCATGGCAGTGTACCAAATTACACCATGATAGTTTCTAAAAGTTAATGCAATCAGCTATACTACATTATAATATATTATAATGTAGTATAGTATAGTATACCCTGTATGTAGTGTATTGTGTATTGTATGTACTATGTAATTACTTAACCACAGCATGCAATAATATGTTTAACTACAGAATACATTTAAATGCTAATATCCTCCTCAGGCATCTTAGAGAATTGTTTAATGTCACAAAATGGATGATCTGCTAGCCAGCTTTACCAGTTTATTTTGAAAACAATTTATGTCTATAGACTGAACATGAATTGGCAGTTTACTGAACATTTTCAGTGGGTTCACTTTGTGGGAATTTCCTGTTCTTGCTAATCTATGGCATAGTATGTCTAAATTACCTTTAGCTCTAGTGTTTTGTTCATGTATTTCCCCTCTGGCAACAAATTCTGAAAAATTATTTTTGATATAGAGTACAGACACATGAATGTATAAATTTGTAATTGTGACTATTCTGAGTCTGGAAAAAAGAGGACGGCAGTGCTCCCTATGACCTCTTTTACATGGTATGCATAAGACTTTTCTTTGTAATTTCAAAATGTATTTGATGTGAGGGGAGTGCCCCCATATAATCAGACCACATGAAATTTGTGACTGGAATAGCCCAAAGTGTGTCACCCTAAGGCAAGCCAAGCACACTACCTCCCTTAGTTTCAACATAAGGTATGCCACCTGGGATATTTTTTCATGTATGTGATTGACATGTTCCTCCCAATAGAGTTTTGAGTCAGTGTAAATACCTAAGACTTTTACTGGCTTATTGCTTAATTCCCATTAAAAGTTGGTGGGTTTTATCAGGTGTATCATAGTGTAGCGTTGTATCACCAGCATAACATATGACAAAGTGGGCTTTGTTATTAGGTAAATCATTGATAGCTACAATGAAGAAGAAGGGTCCAAGGATAAACCCTTGTGGCACACCTGTGCTGATTTATATTATGAAAGAATTTATGTTTCTGACTGAGACAAATTGTTTTCTCTTACTTAAATAAGTACTTATCACAGCTAAAGTGCTCCCTCTCACCCCTTAAGACTCTAGTTTCGTCAACAGTACATTAACAGGAATGCAATCGAAATCTTTGCTTAGGTCACATAATACCAGTGATACCACATTATTGTTTTCAAAAGCTGTTAAGGTTTGGTCAATGATTTCCAAGATGGTCCCTGTTATGTTTCTCCATTTGTGAGAACCAAACTGATTGTCACATAGGATGTTGTGTTTTCCAAAGAAGCTGCTTGTTTGTGTGTGTATCAGTGCATCAAATATATTTCAGAATATTGGAACTATGGAGACTGGTCTGTAGCTTTTAGGAAGATGTTTGTCCCCTTGTTTAAAAACTGGGACAACTTTTCATACCTTATGTGCATCCAGAAAACCTCCAGATTCCACACATTTATTAAAAATAAAAGCTAATGGTTTAGCGATTGAGTGTATTGTCTTTTTACTGATGTTATTCGATAACTAATAACAGTCCATACTTTTAGAACCTGAAAATTTGAATACAGCTTTTATAATATCAGCAGGTGTGACAGCCCTCCATTGAAATACCAGGTAACAACATCCATTGTAGATTAATTTGTTGGTTTAATGCTGTCACTTATTTCTTTAACTGAGTTTAAAAACTAGTGATTTAATTCCTTGGGTTCAAGCAAAGCAAATATCTCGAACTTTCCTTTCTTACTCTGCTGCTGAATTTCTATAAAATGCCTCAAAATTAATCACATAAATTGCGCGACTTCTCCATGAATTGTTGTGAGCTAAATTACTATCTGCATTCATTATGTACATAGCTGATAAGTCCCTTAACCAAGGTTTTATGGACCGAAAAAATATTCTGAGCTTCAGCAATACAGCAGTGGCGCAGTTACATATTTATGTGTTGATAACAAATGGATCTGAGCACTATGCGACTTAACTTCTGAGGTCATCAGTCGCCTAGAACTTAGAACTAATTAAACCTAAATAACCTAAGGACATCACACACATCCATGCCAGAGGCAGGATTCGAACCTGCGACCGTAGCGGTCGCTCGGTTCCAGACTGTAGCGCCTAGAACTGCACGGCCACTCCACCCGGCTGTTGATAACAACTTCTTCAATTGGTATTTGCACAAACAAAAGCGTTGTTTTGCAATGCCACGAGATTGTGTACTGACGATTACATTTGAACCTAACTATGATCTGCAAAGTGAAAGTTGATTCTACTTCCCTGCGATATAATCTGGGATTAACGTTTATACAGTGCAAATTTCCGAGATAAGCTCCACGGCCTGAGGTCATTTTTGTATTAATATAAGGTCAAATCCTTTGTACAATTGGCCCTAAGTGGAATGACAAATCATTCAGCAGGTCCTTAAGGGGCTCCGGAGAGGCTCAAAATCATGAAAAGTTCAATTTTTACTTTTTTGCGTATTCTGAATTTGTAGACTATTACCTTTTAATAGATACATAATTTATTCAATTCTGAAGACTACAACTATTTTTAAATTTTTTTTGAAATGTGTTCTACATGGGCGTGACCCACTGTGGCGCTGTTAAACTGCTGTCAAATGGTGTTATTATTAACGTCCGTGTTCATCAGGTACATTTTAGTGATGTGAGATAAAGTATGTGTTGTGGCTAACCTGTGATGGTTCAATATATATCGCTGGTGTGATTGTCGATTGTTTCATGTTTATTTACTCTGCCGTTATCTCGAAAATATTCGTAATTAATTCTGTTTCTTGAGTCTCTGTTTTGTTGAAGTATAATAATGAGTAAAAGTAAAGTTATTAGAAATCCTCTGAAGGATTTTAAGAAAAGGAGAAATGTTGGAAAGCCAAAGGTATGTGTTATTACTGTAAACAATAAAGACGATAACCAAGTGAGTGAACCTAACCTCTGAAGTACACCTGCCCATAGCAGTCAAAGAGGAAAGAAAATACTTCACAGAAGAAGCTTGGTTCAATGAGTAAAAACTATGAATGTTTTATGGGCGAATCGGATGTGAATGAAATATTTGATATGTCGGTTCTCAAAGGAATTTTTTCAAACTGTGTAAGATGTATTCATTGTAGTGAAGTTGGTCTGGAACTCTCCATAATAAAGCACGTAGGACTTGCTAGTGAAATACAACTGAAATGTGATAAGTGTTCATACATGACCACCTTTTGGAACAGTGTTGCAGTAACTGCAACTGAAGAAAATGGTAGCAAAATCTACGAACACAACAACGAGCGATGCTTGCTTTAGACAAGGAAGGCCTTCGGGCTGTAAAGAGTCTAGAAATACAAACAAGAGTAAACAGGAGGAGGAACAAGAGGAAGCTGGAGGAGGAGTTTACAGAGGATGAAGATAATCCATCCTATGGACCTGGAATGCACTAAAAAGTTAATCCAATCTTTGTCGCTCGATTCCCAAAACTTTTATTTTCTCATACTAATTACATGTTTTCTAAGGATCTTCCAAACATATTTGTTTCAAACTTTCAGTAAATGTTACACAGTACCTTCTGCATAATTTAACACAGCCTTTTTCCAAAAAACTGTATATTTTTGAATATATAAATAAAAAATTGCAAAAAAATGTTGTGAATTTTCATTACAATTGAAAAAAAATCATCTTTAATAACTGAACCAAAATTTTGTAAAATCCCTGTGTTAAGTTGTAGCCCATATTCCAATAAATAATATGGAAAAAGTTCAACTTCCTACCTCAAATACTTTGAGAGGAAAGATGTAATTTATAAGCGTTATTTTAACATTGCAAGTATAGGGCGTTCCGGAGCCCCTTAACAGATAGAGCCACTTCGCATAGTCTAGCACGGTAGCAGCAAGTTGGGAAGAATAAGAAACCATTAACTGTTAATTTAAGTGTTTATTTAACACAAAGAATAATATGACATTAATAATTCATACAAAATAAATGTGAATGCATCATTGGATATGGCTCCAAGATGATAGGAAATAATCTATGTATTTTCATTGCTTCTTATATCAAAATTTTGTAGCCTTGCTTATCTCAAACTCTGATTTTTCCATAGGGTGTCTATAGTTTTCGTATCAACAGTACTTGAGATGCTTGTGAGGAAACCTAGAAAATGAATTTTGTAGTTAAAATGCAGTAATTAGTGGTAGTGATTAACTGATTAGTGAAGAAAATTTCGGTGTGCCCTGTTCTATGTGATGTATCACATGTTTGCTTGTCATTGTGTTGTTGGAAGGAAAACAGTAAGTTGTTTAATATTAAAATCATTGTCTTGTACCACATGATATTGCTGACTACCTCGAACTGCCATGGACGCATTTATTTCATCACAAGATCCACTAAATATTTTGACTGAAAATCCTGCATGCTTCTCTCGTCTTTCTTTAGAAAATAAACCTGCTGGTGAAAGAACAAAATACGACTCCAAGTCTGACTGTTAAAAAAATCTTATGGGAAGTTTGTAAGACAGTTCCAAAAACAATGGTGCAGTTCAAAACCGTGATTAAGTGGCAGCGTTCTAAGGTTCTAAGGATTAACCTTCTTTGTGTTTGTTGTATGCTATTTGGAATGGGTGATAACGGTTTTGAATGGGAAATATCCGAAGGGTCTTCGAAATTTCCTTTCTAAAGCTAAAAAGCATGAATGTTTGTATTTAGAACTTTTGGATTTCTTGGTAGAAGAAGGACTACACATGAAAGATCATTTAGCTTCCGATTGAGTGTTGAAAGGCACTCCCTCTGACACATGGAATGAACTAATAGTTTGTATTATAGATGTTGTTAAGGAACAAATTTCCATTGAAGTTAAAAATAGTTCTTTTATATCAGTACAAACCGACAAAACAACGGATATGTCAAAATAGAAGTTAAGTGAATGTAATTTTTCGTTTTGCAAATAACGAATCAGGACAAACACGAGAGATTCGTAGGGTTTTATGACTTATCCAAAGACCGGAGTGCACAAGGCATAGCCACTGTTTTGTTGCAAGTGCTAAGCAGGTGGAATATTGATAAAAAAATTAGTGTCGTAAACATAAGGCGGTTGCAGTGCAATGGCAGGAAAAAATTATAGTGTCCATTCTGTTGTGAAACAAACATATCCACATACTCTCCTTAACCACAGCTACACACATCAGTTGAACGTAGCCCTCCTCCTTTTCTTCTTTTGGTTTCTCCTTTATCCCGCAATTTCGGTAGGGTTGGCGTTGTTGCAGTCGGATTTGGCATGGTTAGTTTGAAGGGGTGGCCAAATGCCCTTTCTGCTGCCACCCCATACCCCCCCCCCCCCCCCCGAATGGAATCAGTGTGCCTCAATGGAAATCAAGAAATAGTGCGCACTTATTTCAACTGAGGTGGAACGTGGATACCAACTCGGTATTCACCTAGGGGATGTGGAAACCGCCTAAAAATCACATCCAGGCTGGCAGGCACTCCGGCCCTCGTCGTTAATCCGACGGGCGGATTCGATCCGGGGTCAGCAAGCCTACCTTAGTCCAGGAGGCAGCGCATTAGCGCTCTCGACTAACCTAGCGTGTTGAGCACAGTCCTCCTCTACGCTTGTTTTTTTTTTTTAAAAAAAAAAACGCAAGTAAAAGTTTTTGTGGCAAATGTATCAGGATTTCAAGCATTTTTAGGCATTTCAGTAAAATAACTGAACTGTGTGGGAAAAGGTATATAAACCACCAAGTACTTGTGAAACAGGGTAGAATTTTCATTCATCTGCTGTACAGACCATTATTCTTCACTATACAGACATGAGAGCAGATTCTAATGACGCCACATACAATGAAGTGTGGGATGATGATACATTACGTCAAGCAGTTGGGCTAAATAGCATACTGAATGATCAAACTTATCCTTTTCTACAACAGCTGAACAATTCAATTTTCTAGCATACAAGTATCTTCTTTGACATCTTGCAAAGTAAAACTGAGGACATAAGACGCTGTAAATTCGAAATAGAAAACTGCATTAAGGCCATTGAAAGGCTTAAGATGTGAGAAAATTATTCTGAAATGCATAGTGGAAGCTAAGAACCTTATAAATTCAGCAGGAGTATATGAAATTAATTTTAACGAAATAGAAGTAAGGATTCAGAAACTGAGAAGGCTAACATACGAAATAATTGACATTGTAGTAGTAAACATGGAAACTAGATTCCAGGATATTCATGAAACTGATTTTACTGAACTTGTAAATGAGAAAAAGTTCTCAAGTTATAGTTGGCCAAACAGCTTCCAGA
Organism: Schistocerca piceifrons; assembly: GCF_021461385.2. Lineage (NCBI taxonomy): Eukaryota > Metazoa > Arthropoda > Insecta > Orthoptera > Acrididae > Schistocerca > Schistocerca piceifrons. The sequence continues at coordinate 59,811,238 of NC_060148.1, forward strand.
TATGTGAAGTTGAGAAACTACTTAAAACATACCCTTTCTTTGACAGTGAAAAGCTGAAAGGAGAACTTACGTTTATTTACAGCAGTGAGGATAAACGTCTTCAGCCTCAGGATCTGCTGAGTGTGTGAAACTACTGTCGTTGGTTCTTGAAATACCCACAAACAACGCATCTTGCGAAAGGAGGATGAGTGCATTCAGACGCATTAAAGCCTATTCCACATCACAATGACAAATGACAGGCTGTCAAAGTTGGCTATTTTGGCTGTGGAGAAGGGAGCTGTGACATCATCAACCAAATGACAGAAATCATATCGCGTATTATCAATGCTTACTCCGAGGAAAAGGACAGTGGGCTAGAACTGATTTATAGAAGGATGTAATGGTGAGTTACTATCGTTATATTTTTATTAATGTATAGCTGGGACGTGGATAAACTGAAAAAACCAGCGGTTGTAGAGAATTTCAGAGAGAGAAGACAAGAACAGGGAAAAGAACTACGGTAGAAGCAGAATGGGTAGCTTTGAGAGATGAAATAATGAAAGCAGCAGAGGATCAAGTAGGTAAAAAGACGAGGGCTAGTAGAAATCTGTGGGTAACAGAAGAGATATTTTATTTAATTGATGAACGGAGGAAATATAAAAATGCAGTAAATGAAGCAGGTGAAAAGGAATACAAACATCTAAAAATGACATCGACAGGAAGTGTAAAATGGCTAAGCAGGGATGGCTAGAAGGCAAATGTAAGGATGCAGAAGCATATATCACTAAGATACATACTGCCTACTGGAAAATTAAAGAGAACTTTGGAGAAAAGAGAACCGCCTGTTCGAATATCAAGAGCTAAGGTGGAAAACCAGTCCTAAGCAAAGAAGGGAAAGCCGAAAGGTGGAATGAATATACGGTATAGAGGGTCTACATAAGGCCGATGTAATTGAGGGCAATACTGTGGAAATGGAAGAGGACGTAGATGAAGATGAAATGGGAGATATGATACTGTGTGTGAATTTAACACAGCACTGAAAGACTGCAAGTCGAAACAAGGGCCCAGGAGTAGATAATATTCTATTAGAACTACTGATAGCCTTGGGAGAGACGGCTATGACAAAACTCTTCCATCTGGTAAGCAAGGTGTATGAGACAGGCGAAATACCTTTAGACTTCAAGAAGAATATAATAATTCCAATCCCAAAGAAAGCAGGTGCTGACAGATGGGAATATTACCGAAATATCCGTTTAGTAAGTCATGGTTGCAAAATACTGATAGGAATTATTTACAAACGAATGAAAAAAACTGGTACAAACCGACCTCATGGCAGGTCAGTTTGGATTCTGTACAAATGTTGGGATACACGAGGCAAAACTGATCCTACGACTTATCTTAGAAGATGGGTTAAGGAAAGACAAACCTACATTTCTAGCATTTGTAGACTTAGAAAAAGCTTTTTACAATGTTGACTGGAATAATCTCAAATTCTGAAGGTGGCAGGTGTAAAAAAAAGGGAACAAAAGGCTATTTACAATTTGTACAGACTGGGTTGTAGCCTATCCCCAATGTTATTCAATCTGTATATTGAGCGAGCAGCAAAGGAAACAAAAGAAAAATTTGGAGTAGCAATTACACTCCTGGAAATGGAAAAAAGAACACATTGACACCGGTGTGTCAGACCCACCATACTTGCTCCGGACACTGCGAGAGGGCTGTACAAGCAATGATCACATGCACGGCACAGCGGACACACCAGGAACCGCGGTGTTGGCCGTCGAATGGCGCTAGCTGCGCAGCATTTGTGCACCGCCGCCGTCAGTGTCAGCCAGTTTGCCGTGGCATATGGAGCTCCATCGCAGTCTTTAACACTGGTAGCATGCCGCGACAGCGTGGACGTGAACCGTATGTGCAGTTGACGGACTTTGAGCGAGGGCGTATAGTGGGCATGCGGGAGGCCGGGTGGACGTACCGCCGAATTGCTCAACACGTGGGGCGTGAGGTCTCCACAGTACATCGATGTTGTCGTCAGTGGTCGGCGGAAGGTGCACGTGCCCGTCGTCCTGGGACCGGACCGCAGCGACGCACGGATGCACGCCAAGACCGTAGGATCCTACGCAGTGCCGTAGGGGACCGCACCGCCACTTCCCAGCAAATTAGGGACACTGTTGCTCCTGGGGTATCGGCGAGGACCATTCGCAACCGTCTCCATGAAGCTGGGCTACGGTCCCGCACACCGTTAGGCCGTCTTCCGCTCACGCCCCAACATCGTGCAGCCCGCCTCCAATGGTGTCGCGACAGGCGTGAATGGAGGGACGAATGGAGATGTGTCGTCTTCAGCGATGAGAGTCGCTTCTGCCTTGGTGCCAATGATGGTCGTATGCGTGTTTGGCGCCGTGCAGGTGAGCGCCACAATCAGGACTGCATACGACCGAGGCACACAGGGCCAACACCTGGCATCATGGTGTGGGGAGCGATCTCCTACACTGGCCGTACACCACTGGTGATCGTCGAGGGGACACTGAATAGTGCACGGTACATCCAAACCGTCATCGAACCCATCGTTCTACCATTCCTAGACCGGCAAGGGAACTTGCTGTTCCGACAGGACAATGCACGTCCGCATGTATCCCGTGCCACCCAACGTGCTCTAGAAGGTGTAAGTCAACTACCCTGGCCAGCAAGATCTCCGGATCTGTCCCCCATTGAGCATGTTTGGGACTGGATGAAGCGTCGTCTCACGCGGTCTGCACGTCCAGCACGAACGCTGGTCCAACTGAGGCGCCAGGTGGAAATGGCATGGCAAGCCGTTCCACAGGACTACATGCAGCATCTCTACGATCGTCTCCATGGGAGAATAGCAGCCTGCATTGCTGCGAAAGGTGGATATACACTGTACTAGTGCCGACATTGTGCATGCTCTGTTGCCTGTGTCTATGTGCCTGTGGTTCTGTCAGTGTCATCATGTGATGTATCTGACCCCAGGAATGTGTCAATAAAGTTTCCCCTTCCTGGGACAATGAATTCACGGTGTTCTTATTTCAATTACCAGGAGTGTAGAATCCATGGAGAAGAAATAAAAAATTTGAGGTTTGCCGATGACATTGTAATTCTGTCAGAGACAGCAAAGGACCTGGAAGAGCAGCTGAACGAAATGGACAGTGTCTTGAATGGATATGAGATGAACATCAACAAAAGCAAAACGAGGATAACGGAATGTAGTCGAATTAAGTGGGGTGATGCTGAGGGAATTAGATTAGGAAATGAGACACTTAAAGTAGTACATTAGTTTTGCTATTTGGGGAGCAAAATAACTGATGATGGTTGGAGTAGAGAGGGTGTAAAATGCGGACTAGCTATGGCAAGGAAACCGTTTCCGAAGAAGAGAAATTTGTTAACATAGAGTATAGATTTAAGTGTCAGAAAGTACTTTCTGGAAGGGAGTGTAGCCATGTATGGAAATGAAATATTGATGACAAACAGTTTAGACAAGGAGAGAACACAAGCTTTTGAAATATGGTGCTGCAGAAGAATGCTGAAGATTAAATGGGTAGATCACATAACTAATGAGGCGATACTGAATAGAATTGGGGAGAAGAGGAATTTGTGGCACAATTTGATTTGAAAAAGGGATCGGTTGGTAGGACACTTTCTGAGTCATTAAGGGATCACCAATTTAGTATGGGAAGAAAGTGTGGAGGGTAAAAATCATAGAGGGAGACCAATAGATGAATACAGTAAGCAGATTCAAATGGATGTAGGTTGCACTAATTATTCGGAGATGAAGAGGCTTGCACAGGATATAGTAGCTTGGAGGGTTGCATTAAAACCAGTCTCTTGGCTGATGACCGAAATATGTAACTTAATTACTTTTGCAGCGTTTCTGTTTTACAACTTTTTGGTTTAAGATTTTGTTTCTTTTCCAATATTAGTAATTCTCAGTGTACCCTACAAAAAATACCATGCTTCACCACAGGTTATGTGTAACTTGTCTCACCACACACATTACCTGAAACGAGAAAGAACTCAGATGGCTTACGATTTTGTTCCTTTGTGTTCTGAACAGACAGACACACTACATTTTAGAAAAGCAGTATTCTGTCAACTAGACATTCCATCTAAACGGCTCAATTAGTTCCATGTACCAACTGAAAACGACAGCCAAATAGCCTGCAGAGCCTGAGCATGCACCATCTGCTCCGCCTCCACTCCCCCACGGCCATACAAACCCCTCCATACCATCACCCACACACTGCATCAACACGTGATTCTACAGCTGTGCAGACTTATTAGACCTGTTATTACACCTGTTCCTAGCACGATCTCCCTCTCTCTCTCTCTCTCTCTCTCTCTCTCTCTCTCTCTCTCTGACATACACTCTTTCTTTGTTAAGAGAATCTTTTGATTCCACCAGTTCTCGGATGATGTTACTTAACAACTGTGTTTCACCGATAAATATTTTATCCAAGAATCGCAAATGCAAACATTATCTCAGCATTTTGCTTAAGATTTACTTGACCATTGTTACTAGTGGGGCAAAGCCGACATGAATACAGCCTGCACTGTTGACAAATTTCCTCCCTGTCAACCCAGCCTGGTGCTGTGTTGCAGTGGTAAATGTGGCAATGTCACAGTTTAATTCTGCAAATTTGCTCTCCATGACCCTCTCCACTCCTCCTCCTCCTCCTCCTCCTTCAACCTGCCTTATTGGCAGGAATCTCGTATTTTGATGGAATATTTAAAACTGGTGCGAATTTCAAAAATGGCAGGAATATCTTTGTCCCAAAGTTGTGCACATGTCACACCCCCACTCTGGGAGTTGGCAGGAAATTAAAATTGGTGGGTGCCCTTTCTGTGTCTCGAACCCCGGTCTTTCTGGGGAGCAAGCCAAAGTGCACTGCCACCCCCCCCCCCCCCTCTCCATCCAAGGAAACGGTCAGTGTCTGTCAAGCTGCAGGAGAGGAAGGTTAGGTTAGTGTATTTATTTTGGGTGGAAACTGAAATAAAGACTGGTCCCAATTACACATCTATATGCATCATCAAAGAACGCCTAAAATCGCAATACAGCTAAAAAATTGATGATGTCATACAAATGGTGTTAATACTGCTGAAAAAATTAACAATACCACAATACCACTCAAAACTAGTAGCAGACATGCTCAAAATAAATAGTAACTCTACATAGGATCATCCCTTTAGCTATCTGTTGGAATAAATCTCTCTGGTCCACTTATGAATTGGTGGGAAAAAGGCTGGAGTAGAAGGTACTATCTTTATTTTTGAGGGGAAACGTGTTCAACTGACAAGATGTCGGCATTGGACAGAGAGTAGTTTAATAAGTGTATTACCTGTAAATATACAACTGAGGACTGTGTCTATAGCCTCCTGCATGAGGAATCGAAGGAGGTGATAATGATAGAGCACAGGGGGAATACTTTTCAGCAAATAAAGGTGTTGCAATGGGATGGACTGAAGACGTATTTCACAACTCACAGAGACTATTGCCTATGCTGGAGCTGTTCATGTTTCTGAAATGGCCGATCAATCCACAGTGCAGGAAACGATGTCATGCACCCACCACCATCCTTTTTACAGACTGAGTGTGTGTCTCACTGTCTCACAGATGCTTCCTGCTGCTCTGCTGTATCCTATGCTTAACAAACACACTGCAGCCCTGGTACTCGAAATTCAAATAAAAAGTTGCTCTCTTTATTTCCCGGCAATTTCGTCCTATTCCCCTGCCCCGAGAGGTCACCTTGGTATAACTGCTGAGTATTGTATAGCCCTCAGTGGTACACAACCCCACAACAGGCTACAGCAGTCCAGTCACCCCACCATCCCTCCACACCGAACCCAGGGTTATACTGCTCAGTAACTTGTACCCTGGTATATAGTAAGAAGGGGTAGAACAGCAAACCATCACTGATGCCTACAGCTGTGTGACTGGATTTGTGATTTCCTGTCAGAAAGGTCACGGTTCGTAGTAATAGATGGAAAGTCATCGAGTAAAACAGAAGTAATATCCGGCGTTCCCCAAGGATGTGTTATAGGCCCTTTATTGTTCCTGATCTATATTAACGACATAGAAGACAATCTGAGTAGCCATCTTAGATTCTTTGCAGATGATGCTGTCATTTACCGTCTTCTAAAGTCATTAGATGATCAAAACGACTTGCAAAATGATTTAGGTAAGATATCTGTATGGTGCGAAAAGTGGCAATTGGCCCTGAAGAAAGAAAAGTGTGATGTTATTCACATGACTTCTAAAAGAAATCAGCTAAATTTTGATAACATGATAAGTCACACAAATCTGAGGACTGTAAATTCAACTAAATACTTAGGGATTACAGTTACAAATAACTTAAATTGGAACGATCACATAGAGAATATTGTGGGCAGAGCAAACCAAAGACTGCGATTCAGTGGTAGAACACTTAGAAGGTGCATCAGGTCTACCAAAGAGACTGCTTACGATAGTCCGCCCTTTTCTGGAGTACTGTTGAGCGTTGTGGGATCCGCATCAGGTGGGACTGTCGGATGACATCGAAAAAGTACAAAGAACGGCAGCTCGTTTTGTATTTTTACTATCGCGAAATAGGGGACATAGTGTCACAGACATGATACGTGAATTGGAGTGGCAATCATTAAAACAAAGGCGTTTTTCATTGCGACGGGATCTTCTCATGAAATTTAAGTCACCAGCTTTCTCCTCCGATTGCGAAAACATTCTGTTGGCACCCACCTACATAGGGAGACATGATCATCACGATAAAATAAGAGAAATCAGGACTCGCGCCGAAAAATTTAAGTGTTCGTTTTTCCCTCGTGCCGTTAGAGAGTGGAACGGTAGAGAGACAGCATGAAGGTGGTTCATTCAACCCTCTGCCAAGCACTGTGAATAGCATTGTGAATAGTAGAGTAACCACGTTGATGTAGATGTAGATGTGAAGGAAGCCAATACACTCTACCACAACTAATGGAAAACGTTTCACGTATAAACATAAAAACCGTCATGAAGAAAACGGCACTCATAAACAGTGGCTCATAATGCAACACATGTATTGGGAATTGAAAAAATCACCCGAAACCGACCCCAAAAGATCGTACTAGAACAGAGGTATGGCAGCTGCATGTGTGTTCCCATCGACGTGCAGTCACAGAGAAACCAGTCTAGAACTGGTCTTATTTCCCCATCTACTACCCCTCTTCCCTCCCTCTCTCTCTCCTCACCATAGGTAGGGATACCGACCTGTTCTATCCTATTGCTGATGGTACAGAAAGAGATCCATCTGGTGGCAATGATATTGAGACGGGTGTTACGATTAATCAAGGAAAATCCCCCAGTTGGGAAACGGGGCAAAAATTAGTTGGTTACTGTCGAATTGCAAATTACAATTTCTTTATTGATTACTTCAGCCATTAAAAGTCATTTCTTTATCACTTGACCAGGAACAGATCCAAAAAAGCTAGTAGGCACGAGTGCCTTTTCAAAACAATTTACTTTACAGTTAATGGTCAAGCCATTTTACTTAAAATCGACTTTGATAAAACATTTGATAATAAATCAAAATTTTCCAAGGAATGAAATTAAAAACTTTACTTTACCGTTAATAGCCAAGCCATTTTACTTAAAACACACTTTGATAAAGCATTTAATAACAAAATTAAAACTTCCAAGTAATGAAACAAAAAAACCACCACTTTGCATACAATTTGGCTAGCAAACATGTAGGGAGCCATCTTCTTTTAAACTTTGGCACAACAAGATATTAAATTACAAGGGCTCGCTAAGAGCGAGGCAGAACTAGCATTTTCAAAGGATGCCAAGTAGATTAAAACAATCAAAGTAAAGATACAGTCATTCACCTTTTACAATATCTAACAATTTTAAAGCCACGTAATTTTAAAAACTCACCAATGAAAGGCAAACTTAACCTTTTTAAACAGTGGCCAAAGAACAATCAGAGTAAAATACAAACATTTAACATTTTACAGTAAGTACCAACTTTAATACGATGTCCTGCCACCAAAATGTCCTGGGATAGAAATAATTAACCGACCAGGTGTAAGGGTGGCCACAGTTGTCTCCCGAAGGATACTCAGGCTAGAAGCAGACCAACAGACCCACAACACCTCAAATTCAGCAATCACATCGACCTCACGTGAGGCCAGGTGAGGAAGAGGAATCAAATCAGGAACCATAATCCCTGCCCAAAAATACAGTTCCGCCCAGGCAGTACTAATAAGAAGCCAAAAGATCACTGTCTATAATTACACTGACGACAGGGACAGGAAATCCGAACGCAGGAGGCCACAAGGCAGAAAAGACGCTGGTTGCACAAACCAAAATTCTTCATTTAACATCTAAACCTTTCACCACCTTAACTTGCAGTTTATCAGAGAAACAGCAGGTGAACTCCGATGCAAAGGTTCCTCACACCCGACCGTGTCCGCGTCGCCAGCATACCCAACCTGACACAGTCTCGCAGCCACGCGCTCTGTCACCGGAGCCCTCGTCTTCTCTGCACCCACGGCGGCGAAATACCACTCCTCAGGTTAGGCGAGTTACTGGCCCATCACTCCCGCCTCCAGACGGAAAATTTAAAGACATCCGTTGCCGCTCCCACCAAGTAGTGACTCGGAACCACAGCCGTGGCCCCCGAGTGCTCACAGCGAGAGCTTACAGCCTTCTCCCGTCAACTCGTCCCACTCGTCTCGCACCGCCAGGATAGACCACGCAGCTTCTCGGAACAACAGCCAACTCTCCACCTCCGAGCCGGCCGCGGTGGTCTAGCGGTTCTGGCGCTGCAGTCCGGAACCGCGGGACTGCTACGGTCGCAGGTTCGAATCCTGCCTCCGGCATGGGTGTGTGTGCTGTCCTTAGGTTAGTTAGGTTTAAGTGGTTCTAAGTTCTAGGGGACTTATGACCTAAGATGTTGAGTCCCGTAGTGCTCAGAGCCATTTGAACCAATCTCCACCTCCACGCCACGCCGCGGTCTCATCGTACGACATTCTCTAATTCCCGATTTTAAAAATCGACCGACCGAGTCGTCACCGCTAGGCAACCAACCGGCCATCCCCCCAAAGGTCTTATTCCCTTACACAAGGCTAACAGGAAGCAACGACTCGAAGATCGATAAGACCAGACACGCCGTCAGAGGGGAATCTCAACAGAATCGTACGCAGCATAACGATAAATATGAAAGAATCAATTAACGATGGAATGGAAGGACACAGAACAATCTTTACATATATGTTGAGAGCCGACACACGGCTCAGTTATAAAGTTTCCGGTCTATGGAAATCAGTCACAGATGGGCAAAAGACTCAAGAACAGGACACTTCCTGCAAGCCATTAAACTTATTTCTTGGAAGGACTGGCTTGCTCGAACAATAACTTAATTCCAAAGTACTTTTTTAATGTCCTCTGGTTGAGATATGCGACACTGCCATTACTGTCCCTCCGCCACCCACTGCGATGGTAGCAAGCAGGGTCTTTGACCAGCTGTGTTTCAAGGCAGCATCTCCAGCCGAGCATGGTCTTGGGAGACCCGCGCTACCAATGCAGGCGACAGCTACTCCTACACAATACACCGTGACTCCAGCAGGCCACAGAACAAAATGAGGTGAATGACGGCTCTCCTGAACAAAGACGACCGTATGTTGTTCAGCTAAAATTGCAGGGGAGGCCACGTAGGAGAAAAACACACTGTCAACACTCGCCCCCGTAAGCGCTCACTGTTCCGAGAGATAACAGGTATCTGTGTAGAGTCCATTAAAAAACACTGTGCTAACGGTAATAAAACGGACCTTTTTCCATGAAAATAGGCGCAGTGCATTAATTTTTAGTTTTATGGGCAAAATCGATATACTTCGAGAGCATTCCTCATGAAAAAGAGCATTACACTCATTTCAGACAATTGAATTATCAATATAGCACAGCATCTATACAGTCAGTTTTACGCGTTCACCTGCAGGATACAATTCACATCTCTCTCTCTCTCTCTCTCTCTTTTTCTCTTTCTCTGACCACTTTCCATTATTATGTGACGTCCAATAATGTGAAGAAAAACTGTAGCAGTGCTGCCGATTACAGATGAGCAAACTGCAGAGATCAGAGCTGTATATCAATACATCTGACAGCTGTATTAACTTATCTCGCATCTCCTATACATGTCCACCTTGTGTAAAATCCAAAAATTTTCCACTGTTTTGCTGCAAGAACTACTGGTCACTGAAGAGTGTCCTCGTTATTTCAAAACTTTCATCAAAGTAAATAAAAATTGAGTATTTAAACTCCAAAGAAAAAGAAATTGTACAGCCTCATGAAGCTTCTATGTTAACCGATTTCTTTCAGTTTGATGGACAAAATTACACGGTTTCAGAGCGTCTCTGGCGTCCAAATCAGTGTCTATAAATAAAATGTCATGCACGTGGGTATTAAAAACATTACGGAATGCAGCCTTTCACACTACCCGTTCACCTATCAGAAAAACACAGTTAATTGATTACAGAAATCTCTCAGAACAATGTGTGTTGTTCACTACCGCCAATAGTTTCACATTTTCCTGTGTCAGGGAGGGAGACACCACCATTATGAGTATGCCTGCAACAGACCTGGTGTTGGCCGTGCCTAGCTGACGTGACGTCATGAACAAGCTCCGAGGCCTTCCTTTGAGTCGGTGTTGCTTCGGTCCATAGTTTGTTCAAGGACTTCTAGATGACCCACTTCTCCATGTGTCCAGGCGGCAGGGATTCCTGTGGTGTCATCTAGTTTGACAGGTGTTGGCATCTTTCTTTCCACTTGGTGAGTCGGGTAGCCGCAGCTGATCCTTCTAAGGGCTGTGAAGTTGTTAGGAAACTCTTCCTGGACTTCGGTCTTGGCTTGGCAGGTTGAAGTCCAAAGAGTGGATGTGAGGTCACTGTATTTGATTTATGTCACTGGATGTTGGCGGCGACCTCACTTCTGATGTCACATGGAGCAATCCCAGCGAGACACTGAACATTGTCCTTGGGGGTTGGCCTTAGGCAGCCTGTAACAATCCCAAAGCTGTCGTTTAAGGCTACATCAACCTGCTATACATGTACTGAGTTATACCACACTGAGCTAGCATGCTCTCCTGCAGAATAGCATAAGGCAAGAGCTGTTGTTCTTAATGTTTGTGGATGTGTAACCCAGATCCATCTCGACAGTATCCAAAGAAGGCAGTTTCTGGAGATACTTTCTGCTTCAGCTTCGGTCAATGTTCCTTGTAGATCAGTGTACGGTCGAGAGTGATACCCAAATACCTGGGGTGGGAACAATATTCTAGTGCAACTCCATTCCAGAATATTTCAAGTTTCCTGTCAGCTTGTTTATGTTTCAGATGGAATGAACACACTTGCGTTTTTTTAGGGTTGGGCGCTAGTTGATTCTTTTCATAGTAAGTACCAAGCTGTTGTAGACCGTGTGTAAGGCCGGTATTACACTATCAGATTTCTTTGTCAAATATCTTTGTCAAAAGTCTTTGTCAAAGATATTTGATGGTGTAATAGGAACTTTGTCAAATGTCGTCCAATATTTGATCAAATCTAGGGCCTCGCTGTAGATTTGATCTAAGAAATCGCTTGTCTTCTGTTCACTGCAATGTGACATGCTACCACATGGAGCGCTAGCATCGCTACAGCGTTCTGTCGTCTGCAGTGTTTTTATAAGCATTGCCGGTAAATACAATTGGTGTGTGCCGACAACTACAAAATTAATTGAGATGTATGAAGCTGATGAGGCGCTTTACAACGTGAGGCACCCTGAATACAAAAATAGATTAAGAAGATTGGAGACCTGATGTGACCTAACCTAACCTAATCTAACATAACCCTCTCCTGTAGCAAGGAATCGGAGTGTTACAGTGAGCCTGTCTTCTGAAGATGTAGCAGTTCTTAAGTGAATATTGTGCTTTGTGATATGAGGATACACTTCACTGAGCACATACAGAAATGTATGCTCATCCATTCTTAAGTAATTGATGTACGACTTGACGTCTTCCACTGTAAACTCACGTAACAAATTTTGTTGAATGCTTTTATCGTGTCGTCGGAAAACCCACGGCTTCCCCAGATTAGATTAGTTTTTCGTTCCTTAGATCCGTGCTGAGGAGATCCTCGTGGATGTGGAACATGTCTTTTTTTTAAGCTGAAATAACATTACTAATAGTATGAATAAATACAATACATCATTTGTTTGTATTAAAAATTTCGTCAATGGAGTAGAAGGAGTTGGCCACTAGTAAGTCTTTCAGGCTCCTTTTAAACTGGTCTTTATTTGTAACTAAATTTTTTATGTTTGCTGGCAAATTATTGAAGATGAGTGTTCCTGAGTAGTGGACCCCTTTTTGAACTGAAGTAAGTGCTTTTAAGTCCTTGTGCAGATCATTTTTGTTCCTGGTATTGTATGTATGACCTGAGTTGTTTGTTGGAAAAAGAGATATATTGTTTAGGACAAATTTCATTAAGGAGTAAATATACTGAGAGGCAGTAGTTAGTATACCCAGTTCTTTGAAGAGGTTTCTGCAGGACGTCCGTGAATTTACTCCACAAGTAATACGTATTACACGCTTTTGGACTCTGAAAATTTTTGTTTGACTTGAAGATTTACCCCAAAATATTATACCATATGACATTATGGAATGAAAGTAGGCAAAGTGTGCAAGCTTTTTCATTTTTATGTCGCCTATGTCTGCTAACACTCGAATTGCAAATACAGATTTGTGAAGGCGTTTCTGCAGCCCTGTTGTGTGCTCCTCCCAACTGAATTTATTATCAAGTTGTAATCCCAGGAATTTAAGACTGTCAACCTCGTATGTATGGTTCCTTCCCCCCCCCCCCCCCTCTCACTTCTTTTCTGCATGTGTACACAATGCAATTGCGGTACGTGCAACTGCTGTGGGTAATAACAAGTTGTTGTCAGTCATCTTGAATTTTGACGAAAAATTTGATGACAGCGTAAAGGTCGGGACACACACGTCCGGGCCGTGCCAGGGCCGAGCGTGGGACGAGTGACGGCCGTGCTGCAGGGGCCACACATGACCGGGGCACGCCCGTGTCTTTGTTGTTCCTTGTAGCGACTCGGACGCGGTGATCTGTGTTTCTGTTTGCAAAAGCTGTAAAACATGTTCACTAATTTTCGTAATAGTCAATCAGGACTTATAGCACTTGCTTTAGACGAAGAGGAAAAAGAACAAACAAGAAGAAGAAAATTATGGATCCACAGTTCCTGGAAAACAAGACCAGTACAGGGAGAGTTTCGAACATTATTTTCTCATCTCATAGATGATGAGACTAAGTTTTATGAACATTATAGGATGACGCAGTACACCTTCTGTGAACTTTTAAAGAAACTAGAACCAAGAGTGAGAAAAACATGGCATTCAGTATACTGCAACAGAAATTTCGAATATTTAGAATAATCCTTCAGGGACATCCTAATAACCTTACAATGCTTGTGACGGCTGTGTGTGTACTGTACAACTTTATTCGAAAAATGGAAGTTTATAGGGTGCCCGAACAGAGCATGGATCAAAAGGAAACTGCTGAGGGATCCGGAAGATCATCAAATCTTCGAAACCCACCTCGAATTCGTGGGAGATCAACAGATGCTGCATTTGCTGTACGAGAACAACTCAAAAAATTCCTGAATTCTCCACAAGGGACTGTGGAATGGCAAGAACATGTCGCCTTGGCGATATAACGATGACATAAACCAAACATCTGTTTGTAAAATAAAAAGTAAATAAATATCTTTGGGTTATTAAAACTTGTATAGTTTTTATCTTACCCTTGGCTTGTAGATCTGCTGCAATTGTCTTCGAAACTCTGTCTTTTTACTCGATATCCCTGTAGTTTTCACTTCCCTGATCGTAAAGAACAGGAACATTACGAACTCCTTCTATTAGTCGTTCCACATCCGTGTTTTGTACACAGAACAGTCTTGCGCAGTCGCACAGCTCACAAGACAGTTCCACCGTCAGCCCGTGTCCCTCACGTGAAAATTTAACGACGTCGAATCTCTCCCGGCCCGTTGACGTTCCCCGTGCACGGCCCGGTCAAGTGGGGCCCGCTACGCTACATTTGTTTTAATGTTGTATTTCGTTGCCCGGGTGACGGCCGATACTCGGACGTGTCTCGGCACGGACACGGTCCGAACATGTGTGTCACGACCTTAATACCCCTTCTAGCGCTACGTCAAAGATCTTTGTCAAATATATTTGATCACACCTTTGATCAAATCTTTGACAAAGAAATTTGATAGTATAATACCGGCCTAAGCATTATCTCTACATCTCCAAACCGACTGTCCTGGGCAGCAAGAGCAAGGTCATCAGTATATATGTAACTATTGCGTCCTTGAGGCTGTGGTTGATCGTTAGTGTACACATTACATAAACTAGGTGACAGTAGACTTCCTTAAAGGAGAGTTCTCCATTGGCTACTATAGTACTATAAATGATAATCGGAATGTTATGCTGTTGGAACGTAAATTTACTGTGGTTAGTGTTCCAACATGTGCAAAGAAAATGAGGTGAGTGGGATTATTTACGGTAGTAAGGCATGCGGTTGTGTATTTTTTTCTTTTTTTTTTTAAACAGAAAGTCACTTATAAGAGATAAGTTGATGTTAATACAATTGCTCCAGTGGATTTTCTATCACAGACGCAAGTGAGCGGTCGGCAGCGGACGCAGCACTTGCAGGTGCACATTTTAGGCGAAAAAGCGTTTCTCTCGTTTGTTCTGTAGAGTGGCCAGGTGCCTCACTATCTTGAGTGGTCCACCGGCCAGCCAAATAACTCCCGCCGAGGGATGAGGCCTTAGGCTGCTGGGCGGCTGGGACGTCAGCTTGCATCGGCTACAGCAGTGGACGGTTCTCCCAGCCAGTTTCTCTTTGCATTTCGTAATCGCCAGCTCGATATACCACTGAACTACTTTAATGGAATCCTGCCATAGTGTGCAGACGAAGTGCTCTTGAATTATAGCTTGTTGCGGAACCTACAAAAATGACAGTGTTTTTCTCTGACGTGTAACTGGATTACGTGGAACACACTGTTCTGCGAAACGGCAACACGAGAATCTGCTGGTATTGCGAATGATGGTTTTCTGGGTGTGGTCTTCTTCTTCAAGTACAGACGACAGAAACTGTACACACAGGTCAATACAGACGAGTCCGCAGCTCGTGGTCTTGCGGTAACATTCTCGCTTCCCGCGCACGGGGTCCCGGGTTCGATTCCCAGCGGGGTCAGGGATTTTCTCTGCCTCGTGGTGACTGGGTGTTGTGTGTCTTTCATCATCACTGACTCGCAAGTCGCCGAAGGTGGCGTCAACTAAAATAAGGAGGACTTGCAATGCGGCGGCAGAACTTCCCCGTATAGGTCTCCCGGCCAACAATGCCATACGATCATTTGGCTCTGAGCACTATGGGACTTAACATCTATGGCCATCAGTCCCCTAGAACTTATCACTACTTAAACCTAACGACAGCACACAACACCCAGTCATCACGAGGCAGAGAAAATCCCTGACGCCGCCGGGAATCGAACCCGGGAACCCGGGCGCGGGAAGCGAGAACGCTACCGCACGACCACGAGCTGCGGACATATACGATCATTTCAGTACAGACGAGTTACGGAGCAAATATGTCCGACATCAGCTTGAGGATGGCATTTGTTTTCGATGTATCGGTGAAATCTTGTAGGTGATGTTAGGAGGTTCTATTACAAGTCATGCTTTGCTTCTTTTTATGTTTCGTAAATATGAGCGTGGTATACCACTGCAGTTGTATAACAGGACCTGCCATAGTGTGCAAAACAACAATGCTTCTTGAATTATAGCTTGTTGTTGCCGAAAGTAAAATGATTGTGTTTTTCTGATAGGTGAACAGATAGTGTGAAAGGCTGTATTCTGTGATGTTTGTAATATCGACGTGCATGACATTTTATTTGCAGACACTGATCTGAACTCCAGGGACACTCCAAACTGTGTAAGTTTGTCCGTCAAACAGAAAGAAATCGCTTAACAACGATACTTCGTTGGACTGTAGGTTTTTTTCCTTCGGAGTTAAAATACTTACAAGGGGATGCCACGACGTTTGGAACGCGGATTTACTGCAAGTACTCCATGCGGACAACAAAATGTTTAAATGTTTAAGCCGTAGCGCGTACTTCTCAAGCGTTACTGAGAAAATCGCAAGATAATTTCGGTCGATGCGTGGCCATTTTAACCGTGAAGCGGCTGCAGCCGAGTGGTGCCGGCACGGTAGCTCAGCGTGTTTGCTCAGAGGGTTAGCTGCCCTCTGTAATAAAATAAACTGAGATAATGGATCAACAACGAACTTAAACGGATGTCTCACCACGTCCGCCCTGAGCAGATGCAACGAACGAAAACGAAGAAAATGAGATTTAAAAGAAAAAAAAGCGTGTTCGATCAGACCGGTAGTTACCCCTTATAAGAACTGAGCGAATGGATCATCGAACAAACTGAATGGATGTCATCGGACGTCTGCCCTGAACAAATTCAACGAACAATTTAGAACAAAATGTATTTTTTTTAAAGTGTTCAGCGTTCAAGCCGCTGGAACGCTGGATCGAGTTCCGTTCGTCAGTTTTTATTTTTATTTTCAACACAGTCATTTTCTTTATTATTTGTATTACAAGTGATATAATGGGGAAAATACGTGTAATCGGATGAAATTTTATTAAAGTTACAATGTTATTCGGCAGTTTACTAACTTTTATTATCATAAATATGTAATAATCATAACTACGGACTAGTAAACGACCAAATGCATCAAGTCATACTGAAAATGTATGCTTGTCCGTGATTTTGAGAAATCCCCGAAAAGACTTGTTACCTCCAAGTTTTGACTGGCACAGGCGGCTTTCGAAAGATGTACAATTAATCGTCGCTTTCGACATTACGAGTACAAGTTGCAGGACGGTATTTTTCGTAAACACATGGAAAACATAAAGTTAAACGGCACCGCATACGCAAGGTCTTTTGACGTTCTCTGTGGAAAAACAAACCTCGTTAACATTTACAAAAACCTGTCTTTCAGACGATAGTTTGGAAGCAAACCATGCATAATGCAGTATTGCCTTAAAAATCGGCGCTGATAATTAGTTATGCAGTATCGTTCTCTTTCAATTCAATACGAACAGTTTTGAAGACACGGACAAGCATACATTTTCAGTATCACTTTATGCGTTTGGTCGTTTACTAGTCGATAGTTATGAATATTATACAGGGTGTTACAAAAAGGTACGGCCAAACTTTCAGGAAACGTTCTTCACACACAAAAAAAGAAAAGATGTTATTTGGACATGTGTCCGGAAACGCTTAATTTCCATGTTAGAGCTCATTTTAGTTTCGTCAGTATGTACTGTACTCCCTCGATTTACCGCCATGATTTCATACCTGTGCTGCTAGAACATGTGCCTTTAGGACACAACACGTGGTTCATGCACATTTCAGTCGAAGTGTTCGTACGCTTCTCAACAACAGACTCGGTGACCGATGGATTGGTGGAGGCGGACCAATTCCGTGGCCTCCACGCTCTCCTGACCTCAACCCTATTGACTTTCATTTATGGGGGCATTTGAAAGCTCTTGTCTACGAAACCCCGATATCAAATGTAGAGACTCTTCGTGCTCGTATTGTGGACGGCTGTTATACAATACGCCATTCTCCAGGGCTGCGTCAGTGCATCAGTGATTCCATGCGACGGAGGGTGGATGCATGTATCCTCGCTAACGGAGGACATTTTGAACATTTCCTGTAACAAAGTGTTTGAAGTCACGCTGGTACGTTCTGTTGCTGTGTGTTTCCATTCCATGATTAATGTAATTTGAAGAGAAGTAATAAAATGAGCTCTAACATGGAAAGTAAGTGTTTCTGGACACATGTCCACATAACATATTTTCTTTCTTTGTGTGTGAGGAATGTTTCCTGAAAGTTTGGCCGTACCTTTTTGTAACACCCTGTATGTATCAGGGTACAAGTTACTCAGCAGTTATACCAAGATGACCTCTCAGGGCAGGGGAGTAGGACGAAGTTGTCGGGAAAGAAAGAGAGCACTTTTTATTTGAATTTCGAGCACCAGGGCTGCAGTGTGTTTGTTGTGTAGGGCATCCAGCAGTGCAGTGGGAAGCATCTGTGGCAAACTCTGCTGTGAAACAGTGAGACATGCACTATGGTGGTAAGAAGGGATGGTGGTGGGTGTGTGGCATCGTTTCCTGCACTGTGGTTTGACCGGCTATTTCAGAAACAGCGCTCCAGCGTAGGCAATAGTCTCTATGAGTTGTGAAATGCGTCTTGAGTCCATCCCGCTGAATCATCATTCTTTGCTGAACAGTATTCCCCCTATGCTCGACTGTTATCACCTCCTTCGATTCCTCGTGCAGAAGGCTGTAGACACAGCCCTCAGCTGTATATTTACAGGTAATACACTTATCAAACTACTCTCTGTACAACACCAACATCTAGTCAGTTGAATACATTTCCTGCCAAGAATAGTACCATTCACTTCAGCCTTTTTCCCGCCTATTCGTAAGCGCGGCAGAGAGATTTATTCCGACTTGTAGCTACAGGAATGATCCTATATAGAGCTACTATTTATTTTGAGTATGTCTGCTGCTACTTTTGAGTGGTACTGTGAATTTTTTTCCTGTAGAATAACACCAGTTGTATTACATGATGAATTTTTGAGCTGTATTGCAATTTAGGCCCTTCTTGTGTACAGCTATGCATGTAGATGTGTAATTAGAGCCGATCTTTATGATTCATTATGTAATTAGGACCGATCTGTACTTCAGTTTCCCATCCAAAATAAATAAAGTACACTATCCTAAGCTTCCTCTCCTGCAGCTGGACAAAGACTGACCATTTCCCTGTGTAGGGAGGGACATTTGGGGTTTCCACCTGAAGGACTGGGTTTCTCCCGGAAAGGGCACCTGCTATATTGAATTTCTCTTCAGTTTCCTGATGGGTGTAGGGGCGTGACATCAGTACAACTCTGGGACAAGGAAATTACCATCATTTCTTAAAATTCCAACAATTTTTTAAAATTTCATACCAACTGCTAACACAGCAAGAGGGAAGGGGGAGGGGAGTGGAGACGGAGGTTGTGGGGGATGGATAATTTGCGTAATTACTTTGCGACATTACCATATCTACCACTAGAATCGTCTAGCAGGCTGCTGCAGGGAAAGGAAATGTGGCAACGATGCAGAATGTGCTTGTGGCAGCTTTGCCCCTCTACGCGCGTTTTTTAGAAATGGTTCATGAGCAAAGGATTTTAATATCGTAAAATCCTTACAATATTTCACCGGTATAGTTTCAGGTGTGTTAAATATACTACCGAGCTATGGCTGCATCCTCCTATTTATGCCTATCTAACCAGTAAGGGGATGATTTGGCAGAATAAATGAAGCCAAATAAGTTAATTAATCTGAAAACTAGTCTTATTTGCATGGTTAAAGCAGCTGCTTTATGATATATGTAGTAACCAATACCAACTGCGGGTACACCTCGGGCTGCGGATCAGAGCCGCGAGGCGGGGAAGCCGCCGGTGGTGGAGCACGCACCACTGGGTAAACTCAAGGACGAGTCGGACGACAGACCAACGACAACCGACAACAAACGACCACGACCGACTATGACTGACACAACAGGGAAGAGATAAACAACAGAGGCTGGTAGAAACCACAACAGCAAACACCAACAGTAAATCTACTCGGAACCAGAGCCAGGCAAATGTCAACAACGAGCAACGACCAGAACACAGTACCGCCGCGATAGAGATGCAATCCAGAGCGAGTAGCAGACTGACTAGACTAGGTTTTTTTTCCTTTATTGTTATTTTCATACCTGTACAATCAGGTAGGCTGTCAGCGGCACACTACGCCGCTCTTCAGCCATAGAGTTGACAATGACATAACACAGAATGGAGATCCAGAGTAAACATAGTGACGGGCAAAAAATAGTGGACAAAGAAATACAAAAAACACGGAGCTGTTCACACTCGACGATAACGACACTGAAAACATGTTGACATGGCGCACATAACACTGATGAATCCGATGGCACAAGTGAATGAATGAGCGTGATGGCGGACCCTAAAAACACAAAACGACGGATCACACACGTGAAACTGATGGTGATGATCTCTGGCACGCGAATGTCCACAGAGCGTGTACGAGTCCAGGGACCTGCCAAAAAGGGAAGAAGGGGGAGTGGGAGGGAGAGGGGTGAGCAAGGATGCCAATGGCAGAGGAGACAGAAGTAGGAGATGGAGGAAGGGCTGGAGGGGAAGCCAGGGGGAGGAGTGGGGAGAAAGGGAGGAGGGAGGGAAGGGGGAGGGAAGGGAAGGAGGGTGCCCAAAGGAACAAACACAGGAAGAGGGAGGGAGGATCAAAGTTGGTAGGAGGGGTAGATGGAGGGGAGGAGGGCATCATCAGGGATGGGGAGCTGATGGAAGCCACCTTGGGAGAGGGTCAGGAGGGTGGAGAGATGGAGAGTAGGTGGGATGTGGGAATACAGGCGCGCAGCGGGCGGGGGTAGGTTGGTTGGTTGTGTTGAGGATTAAAGGGACCAAACTGCATAGGTCATCGGTCCCCGGGCGGGGGTGGGAGAGGATGGGGGACACAAGCGGGTGAGGAGGATCGAGTTTGCGGGAGGTGTAGAGGATCCGTATCCTTTCAAGTAAAAGGAGGAGGTGGGGGAATGGAATGAGGTCGTACAGGATCCACGTGGGGGAGGGGAGACAGATGCGATAGGCAAGGCGGAGAGCATGGCGTTCAAGGATCTGAAGGGATTTGTAAAAGGTAGGGGGGGGGCGGAGATCCAGGCAGGATGGGTGTAACAGAGGATAGGGCGGATGACGGATTTATAGGTGTGGAGTATGGTGGAGGGGTCCAGACCCCACGTATGGCCAGAAAGGAGCTTGAGGAGATGGAGTCGGGAGCATGCCTTGGCTTGGATTGTCCGGAGATGGGGGGTCCAGGAGAGGCGATGGTCGAGGGTGACGCCAAGGTACTTAAGGGTGGGGGTGAGGGCGATAGGACGGCCATAGATGGTGATGTAGAAATCGAGGAGACGGAAGGAAGGGGTGGTTTTGCCTACGATGAGCGCCTGGGATTTAGAAGGATTGACCTTAAGCAACCACTGGTTGCATCAAGCGGTGAACCGGTCAATATGGGATTGGAGAAGGTGTTGGGAGCACTGCAGGGTGGAGGCAAGGGCAAGGAAGGCGATGTCATCGGCATACTGGAGAAGGTGGATGAAGGGTGAAGGCAGCGGCATGTCCGCCATATACAAGAGGTACAGAAGAGGGGAGAGGATGGAACCCTGGGGCACGCCGGCGGAGGGGAAAAAGGTGTAGGAATCCGTGTTGTGGATTGTGATGTAGGAAGGACAGTGGGAAAGAAAGGAGGTGATCAGACAGACGTAGGTGATAGGAAAGGCGAAGGTTTGGAGCTTAAGAGGAGACCGGAATGCCACACGTGGTCATAGGCTCGTTCAAGGTCAAGGAAGAGGAAGGTAGCACAACGACGGGAATTAAGCTGTTCGGGGAGGAGATGAGTGAGGCGAAGGAGAAGGTCATCGGAAGAGAAGGAAGGCCGAAAGCCACACCGGGTAACGGGAAGGAGGCGGTGCTGGCGGAGATGTTGGTGGATGCGTCATGTGAGGATGGATTCCAGGACCTTGCTGATGGGACGGTAGGAGGAGGCATTAGATGGCGGTTTACCGGGTTTGAGGAACATCAGGATATGGGAGGTTTTCCACAGTTCGGGGTAGTAGCCGGTGGACAGGACTACATTGTAGAGCCTGGCCAGGGTGGAGAGGAAAGAGGCAGGAGCTTCGCGAAGGTGGTGATAGGTGACACGATCGTGACCAGGAGTGGTGTTGTGTTTCGTGTGGAGTGTAGCGATGAGATCCTGTGTAGTGATAGTTTCATTGAGTTCTGTGTGTGCAATGTTGTCCAAGTACTGAAAACCAGGTGCGAGGGGATGGACAGAGGTGTCAGTCCGATTGCGGACATCTGGGAAGAGGGAGTAATCGAACTGGGGATCGTCAGGGATGCTAAGGACATCGGAGAGGTAGGAGGCAAAGTGATTGGCCTTACTAATGGCGTCAGGGAAGGGTTGGATGTCATGAAGGAGAGGATAGTAGGGAGGGGATTTAGATCAGGTAAGGCGGCGGAAGGCTGACCAATACTTGGACGAGTTGATAGGAAGTATAGCATTAAGATGGGTGCATGTTTGTCACCAGTCCCGGCGTTTCTTAGCCGCGAGCAAGTTACGGATGTGTCTCTGGAGTTGCTGGTGGCGTCGGAGTGTGTCCAGGTCACACTTGCGGAGGAAGGCATGGTAGAGATGGCGGGATTCATGGAGTCAGACGACAGCCTGTGGGGGTAAGGTAGGACGGTGGTGGTGGATGGCGACAGAAGGGATGTGGGCCTCCACAGCCTCAGACAAGGTCTGCTGGAGAAAGGAGGCGGCATGGTAATATCGTCACGGTGGAGGTAGATGAAGGTGTGGCCATCGACCTGGGTGGAGAGGGTATCCCGGTAGGCATTCCAGTCAGCGCAGGAATAATCATGGACGTACTTCGGGGGAGGGTCATGACGAGGCTTGGGGCGGGGGCGACGACCATCTGAAACGGTGAGGAGGACAGGGAGATGGTCACTACCAATGGGGTCCAGGACATCCACTGTTATGCGGCCAAGGAGGTTAGGGTAGGAGAGGATGACATCAGGAGTGGAGTTGGATTCGTGGCGGGTGTGCTGGGGAATGGGGATGTGGTCGCCTTGGAGGGAGGAGAGGAACCGACGCCACCGCCGTAACTGGGCGGCGGAACGACTATGGATGTTGAGATCGGCGGCGATCCCATAGGAGGAGAAGGTACGGTCAATGTGGGAGAGGAAGTCAAAAAGAATAGGGGTGTTAGGGCGGACATAGATGGTGGCGCAGGTGGCGGTAAGGCCAGGGAAGAAGAGACTAAGGATCCCATACCTTCATCAACAGTCTGCAGTGGGGCACCTTGTCAAACACTTCTCGGAAATCTAGGAATATGGAATATGCCTCTCGCCCTGCGTCTGTAGTTCGCATGTATCATGCGAGAAAAGTGCAAGCTGAGTTTTGTACAAGTGATCCTTTCTAAAGACCATACTGATTCGTGGATATAAGCTTTCCGTTCTCTGGAAAATTTATTGTATTCGAACTCAGAATATGTTCCAGAACTCTACAGCAAACTGATATAAAGAACATTGGCCTGTAATTTTGGAGGTCCATTCTTTTACTCTTCTTATATACAGGCGTTACCAGCGCTTTTACCAGTCGCTTGGCACTTTGTGCTGGGCGAGAAATTCGCGATAAATACAGGCTAAGTATGGGGCCAATTCCGTAGAGTACTCTTTCTAAAACCAAATAGGGATTCCATCTGGACCTACGGACTTTTTGGTTTTATGCTCTTTCAGTAGTATCTCTATGCTTGGTATTGTGTCATCCATATGGGACTCTGTGTGGTCAAACAACATATGCTGTATGATTCTCCTGCATGAACAATTTCTTGAATGCAGAGTTTCAAACTTTGGCTTTTGTTTTGCTCTCTTCAACTGCCACACCAGACTGCTCAATGATACAATCTTTCATAGAGAAAAGACTTACAAAAACGCTTGTTGACCAAGAAATAGAGTTGTTCTGTTGAACTCCCTGTTGTGCCCTGGTCGGATGACGTGGAAGTTATCTTCCCAGTGGGTCCGCTGACTGTCAGTTGGGTGGGCTATCATCGAATCATGAATGATTCGCTCGACTGGCTGTCTCACCTAAGCGAGCATTACTGTTTGAAATACAGACCGACCCATGTGGGCGCCCTTGTGTGTACTGCCTAATTTTTTTCAAATTTGTTCCTGTTGTTGGTACTTGTATGGCTTCTAGCCGGTTTTTTGTTTTTTGGCTGAGACAAGAGCCGCAATTGAATTTTGTTTGAGGCTGTTACAGGCCTTGAGGACACTAGGTATTTCTTGAAAGGAGTGCAACCTACAGACAGTCAATTGGACAGGGTGCGGGCACTGTTTATACATTAGTTCAAGACATCACCTTCTGGTCTTAAGGTCCTGGTAGCTCTTTGGTTGTCAACTTCGAATAGTTCCTTCAACTTCGTCATCTTGTGAGGCTTAGATCGGTTCCTTCTTCAGTGTACGGATGTTGGGTTGCCTATGGGCATGTTTCCTCTGCATTGTTGAAGTCCGGGCGGGTATCTCGCTATTTTCGTTGCTGAGTTAGCAATGGTTTTGAATTGGTCATCTTGTAGAAATTAGATCGGTCCCTTCCTGGCGCAGGGATGTCGGGTAGCCAGGGGGCGTGTTCCTTCTGGGGGGTCCGAGCGAGTGTTTCTCTTGTGGCTGTTCTCAGCCATTGTCTTTGCCTTCATTGGGAGCTGCTAGTTATTTAATTTCAGCATGTGACCCCCAGGTACATGTTTGAGGGGGGGAGGTTGAGCCGTGTGTGGCTCGTGTTTGTGCCATCTCTTATTTAACATCCTGTTTTTGCCATACTGCCACCTCGTTATGTTAGTTTGAATTACTTGTGTCACTGAGTGGCTGCTTTGCCTGCCCATGAGCGATAACAGCATCTCTTAACGATATAAGCCCAGCCATTTTTTCTTTGCTGGACTGCTATTACGTCCCGGTCGTCGTGTGTCGACTAGTCAATTGCAATGTGCCAGCGGTTAGTTCGGATCTGGCAGTGTTTCAGTTGCCATGTGGCACAAGATTAGTTGGGGAGCGGCAGCGGTGAGGTCTGGACTGCCATGACTCGCCCGAAGATTGCCAATACACATGTTTGGAGTGGGGACTACTTTGATTGGTCATCGGTCGGTCGTCTTGCTGGCGATCGCTTATGGGTTGGCTGTGTGTGTGCTGATTCGTGATTTGTCCCTGTTATTGTACAGTCACTGCCGTTAGTATTATTTAGTTCTTCATACAAGTGTTGGTGAAACTGTGTGTAGTTTGAGTGATTTTGATTGACAAGCTATTTTAAATATTGTTTGTGTACTGGCTCTAATGAAACGGTCGGTTGGCTTGGAGCAGTGACGAATTTTCCTCATCGTGTTGATGCTGTCCAGCTTAGTGTGTAGTTTGACAATTCTGTGTATGATTGGTTGTGGGTGCGAATACCTTCTATGTTGTTCCATTGAACTCCCTGTTGTACCCTGGTTGGGTGAAGTGGAAGTTATCTTTTCAGTGGTTCCACTGACTGTCAGTTGGTTGAGTTGTCGTTGAATCATGAATGATTGCCCTGACTGCCTGTCTCACCTAAGCGAGAGTTAGTGTTTGAAATACAGGCCGACGCACGAACATCTGGCGCCCTTGTGAGTACTGCCTTTTTTTTTTTTTTTAATTTATTGTTGTTGGTACTTGTATGGCTGCTAGCCGGTTATGTGTTTTAAATTTGAGTTGTTCTACTCTTAAGGCCTTCAGCCTAGTTTAAAGTACTGTTTCAAACAAGCCCTTTGACATTTTAAAAAGGTTTTTTTAAAGTTTTAAGTCTTCGGCCTTCAGCCAATTTGAATTTAACTTGTTTACTGCAACCTATTGAATTTTTAAGTCTTCAGCCTTCAGCTGCTTTGAGTTTCAGTTGTTTGTTCTTAAGGCCTTCAGCCTAAATTAAAGAACTGTTGCACGTAAGGACTTTGGTACTTTAAAAAGACAAAATTAATGTTTTGAAGTTTTAAGTGTTTGGCCTTGAGCTGATTTGAATTTAACTTGTTTACTTCAGCCAAACTAAAGAACTGTTTTACGATAAGGCTTGCATTTTATATTTCTGATTATGCTTGCGTTTTAAGCTGATGGCCTTCAGCCGTTTTTAAATTAAAGTGGCTTTCAGCCAGTAATTAAGTCCCAAAGATTAAAGCTGTGTGTCTAAAAAATTTTTTGGAGCACTTGTAATGTTTGATCAAATAATAAAGTGGTATGTTCGAGTGTAACTGACAGCCCCTTATTTTGGCCCCTTTCCACAATTTATTCTATCTGTCCTGTCCTGCGGGTTGAGCAGGACATTTCATTATCAGTAGCTTTATACACTGTAAGGTGCGAACGCCTTCTCCTGCTAAAATAACGCGGCATAACTAGTCTGTGTCGACGCAGCTTCATGCGCGGCTGCTCGACGAGTAATGCCATCTTATTAAAAGCGTCACTTATGTAGCTGCCAGTTACCTAACAGCAACTTCTGGTACAAAAGTGAACCGAGTCCCATTATCAGCAGTTGCGCAATTATCGGGAGTAATTTTTTGGGTCCACGATGCTTGTGAAACTAGAGCATCACGGAACACCACAGCCACCTAACACGCGCATAGTAACTATCATATCGAACATACACTCCTGGAAATTGAAATAAGAACACCGTGAATTCATTGTCCCAGGAAGGGGAAACTTTATTGACACATTCCTGGGGTCAGATACATCACATGATCACACTGACAGAACCACAGGCACATAGACACAGGCAACAGAGCATGCACAATGTCGGCACTAGTACAGTGTATATCCACCTTTCACAGCAATGCAGGCTGCTATTCTCCCATGGAGACGATCGTAGAGATGCTGGATGTAGTCCTGTGGAACGGCTTGCCATGCCATTTCCACCTGGCGCCTCAGTTGGACCAGCGTTCGTGCTGGACGTGCAGACCGCGTGAGACGACGCTTCATCCAGTCCCAAACATGCTCAATGGGGGACAGATCCGGAGATCTTGCTGGCCAGGGTAGTTGACTTACACCTTCTAGAGCACGTTGGGTGGCACGGGATACATGCGGACGTGCATTGTCCTGTTGGAACAGCAAGTTCCCTTGCCGGTCTAGGAATGGTAGAAAGATGGGTTCGATGACGGTTTGGATGTACCGTGCACTATTCAGTGTCCCCTCGACGATCACCAGTGGTGTACGGCCAGTGTAGGAGATCGCTCCCCACACCATGATGCCGGGTGTTGGCCCTGTGTGCCTCGGTCGTATGCAGTCCTGATTGTGGCGCTCACCTGCACGGCGCCAAACACGCATACGGCCATCATTGGCACCAAGGCAGAAGCGACTCTCATCGCTGAAGACGACACGTCTCCATTCGTCCCTCCATTCACGCCTGTCGCGACACCACTGGAGGCGGGCTGCACGATGTTGGGGCGTGAGCGGAAGACGGCCTAACGGTGTGCGGGACCGTAGCCCAGCTTCATGGAGACGGTTGCGAATGGTCCTCACCGATACCCCAGGAGCAACAGTGTCCCTAATTTGCTGGGAAGTGGCGGTGCGGTCCCCTACGGCACTGCGTACGATCCTACGGTCTTGGCGTGCATCCGTGCGTCGCTGCGGTCCGGTCCCAGGTCGACGGGCACGTGCACCTTCCGCCGACCACTGGCGACAACATCGATGTACTGTGGAGACCTCACGCCCGACGTGTTGAGCAATTCGGCGGTACGTCCACCCGGCCTCCCGCATGCCCACTATACGCCCTCGCTCAAAGTCCGTCAACTGCACATACGGTTCACGTCCACGCTGTCGCGGCATGCTACCAGTGTTAAAGACTGCGATGGAGCTCCGTATGCCACGGCAAACTGGCTGACACTGACGGCGGCGGTGCACAAATGCTGCGCAGCTAGCGCCATTCGACGGCCAACACCGCGGTTCCTGGTGTGTCCGCTGTGCCGTGCGTGTGATCATTGCTTGTACAGCCCTCTCGCAGTGTCCGGAGCAAGTATGGTGGGTCTGACACACCGGTGTCAATGTGTTCTTTTTTCCATTTCCAGGAGTGTATATAAGGTAGCAACTGGCAGCAAATGATTTTTTTTTAATCAAAGATGGGTCTCAAACCTCACATTGCACTGGTTCCCCCCTCTGAGGTGTCAGTGTACGTTGGTGAATCGGTATCTGGATGACTTGGGATAAGTCATTTACCATGACCCAACAGGTTTCTTTTTTCCTGTAGTGTAATATTTAGTATCTCAGCGTCAAATAACGAAAGGACAAGTGCTTTATTTCAATTTCTATACTAACAACTTTAATCATAGCCCAATTTGGTGCACCTTTAACTCATACGAACACAGACCCTGATTCATTTATTTTACGACGATTACTCTCCCTAAGAACCAATGGCGTGGTAGACATATAATAAGATGTACCACGCTGTTATACACTTCACATATCTGGAGAGTACGATAAGCAATAACTTCTCGGCTGTTAAAACTCTCCCCCCATTCCAATGGGGGTCTGAGACCCATATTTGATTTATATACTTGCTGCCAGTTACTACCATATACATCTTCGATATGATAGTGTACTATACATGTGTTAGGCGTCTGCTGTGTTCCACAGACCTCCCGGTTTTACAAGCGTCGCGGACGTGAAAAATTACTTCTAGTGATTGCGCAACTGCTGATAACAGGACTCAGCTCAGTTTTGCACTGGAAATTGCAGTTATGTAACTTGCAGCTATATAAGTGACGTTTCTCGTAAGACGGTGTCAATCGTCAAGCAACTGCACGTGCAGCAGCATCAACACAGACTAGTTATGCAAAAGTAGTGTAAATCAGAAGACTGGGAGGACTTGTGGCCTAAATAACAATTCATTTATTCTTTCTTAACATCACATGGCAAATGATACCTGAAGAAACGCCACAGAAACATTTTATCTGACAATGGCTTTCAGTAATATGCGGTCTGTGGTTAAAAAAGTGATCGGTTGGGATCAACACACTACACTAACCAGAACTAATCGCTTTATCTGACTTCATAAATGTGAATCTGTGGTATGGTCTCAAAACTACGTTACTATCAAGCATATACAGGATGAGTCACCTAACGTTACCGCTGGATATATTTCGTAAACCACATCAAATACTGACGAACCGATTCCACAGACCGAACGTGAGGAGCGGGGCTAGTGTAATTGGTTAAAACAAACCATAAAAAATGCACGGAAGTATGTTTTTTAACACAAACCTACGTTTTTGAAATGGAACCCCGTTAGTTTTGTTAGCACATCTGAACATATAAACAAATACGTAATCAGTGCCGTTTGTTGCATTGTAAAACTTTAATTACATCCGGAGATATTGTAACCTGAAGTTGACGCTTGAGTACCACTCCTCCACTGTTCGATCGTGTGTATCGGAGAGCACTGCAACATACATCGCGTTTCTACAGAATGATCTGCCAGCGTTGCTCGAAAATGTCCCACTGGAAACGCGTCGACGTATGTGGTATCAGCATGATGGTGCACGTGCACATTCCGCAATTAACACTAGGCTGACCCTTGACAGGATGTTCGACGGGCGTTTCATAGGACGTGGAGGACGCATAAATTGGTCAGCCCGTTCTCCTGATCTTACACCTCTGGACTTCTTTCTGTGGGGTACGTTAAAGGAGAATGTGTACCGTGATGTGCCTACAACCCCAGAGGATATGAAACAACGTATTGTGGCAGCCTGCGGCGACATTACACCAGATGTACTGCGGCGTGTACCACATTCATTACGCCAGAGATTGCAATTGTGTGCAGCAAATGATGGCCAACACATTGAACATCTATTGGCCTGACATGTCGGGACACACTCTATTCCACTCCGTAATTGAAAACGGAAACCACGTGTGTACGTGTACCTCACCCCTCATGGTAATGTACATGTGCGTCAGTGAAAAAGACCGATAAAAAGGTGTTAGCATGTGGACGTAATGTGCTGTTCCAGTCTCTTCTGTACCTAAAGCCGTCGGCACACGGACCGTTCTGTCGAACGTTAACGCTGAGCGTGCCAAGTTCAACGTGCTGCTGAACGCTTAGGAACGATGCGACTTGTGCATACGGTACGTGGGCCCCAACGTGATATACGCGCTCGCAACGCACTCCAGCGGCAGTTTGAGGGATGTTTCTAGTTCGTAAATCACACCGTTTACTCAACGGGCGCGCGTAAAATTCCCACGTTAGCTCTATTAAAACACACATTTCCTCTATCGTCCAAGAAAAGGTAAGTGCCATGTCCAGTCATTATGAACACAGGCTTATAAAAGTTCCATTACAAACAGTGCAGTACAAATTTAGAATACTTCTCCGAATAAGATAAACATTATTTCATCATTCCCACATTTTAGTAAAACCCCAAGGTCAGTCTTACTTGATCATTGTTTTACCCAGCAGCAGAATCTCTGCAACATGTGAATTACGAAGCGTAAAAGAAAAAGGAGCAAAATATCTTTATACAAGTAGCGCAAGCTGTCCTGTATATTAAGCCAATCCAACAAAGTCACCCCTCATAAAAAGGTGAACTTATATTTACATAACATCAAATATTGTAGCATATTCTTATATTAAACTAATAATAAAGTATCAGAACCTAATAAAAACGCGAATGTTGGGAAACAAAATTTGGAACTGTACAAACGCGAACCACCGCCTCAACAAAAGTTCATGACTGGACACAGACGCTACTCATTACGCTAAACATACAACACAATCCTCTTTCTTCATCATATTGAATTACCCCTTGCCAGAAACGTTAATAGTAGATAATTATGTTACTAATTGAAATTTAATTATAACAAATTGTACGAAGAACAATGCGTTTTGGATGGATCTTCAGTGTGTCGCTGCCTTCAAATAGCCTACTCTCATAATACGCTCGTTACAATAATTATTTTGCCATGACTATGATGTTTCTCGTTACTGTATTGGAACGAATCACACAGTTAACAACGGGGTTCCCAGTTATTCGCACTTCGCTGGTGCTCAGAAACGGCATATACATGTATAGACTCGAAATGAATGCCAATATGGCGCCTCACAACTCTGTGCTGAAGGGAGACGGCGTGCGTGTGACGTAGGTGGCGTTGTGCCATCTCATTGGTCAACGCTCAGACGCACGCTCAGAATGTCTGACATGCCAGATGTTGCTCTGCACGTTCGGAAAGACTCCCGAGCGTGCTGTTCCACAGTATGACGTCAGAAACTGGGCACGCTCAACGCTCAACGTTCGGATGCACGGTCCGTGTGCCGACGGCTTAAGGTCCATCACCGTTCCCTTTGGATCCCTACGTAATTCGGTATTCTCCGATACACACGATCGAACAGTGGAAGAGGGGTACTCAAGCGTCAACTCTAGGTCACAATATCTCCGGATGTAATTAACATTTTACAATGCAACAAACGGCACTGATTACATATTTGTTTATATGTTCAGATGTGCTAACAAAACTAACGGGGTTCCATTTTAAAAAAACGTAGGTTTGTGTTAAAAAACATACTTTCGAGCATTTTTTTATGGTTTGTATTAAGCAATTACACTAGCCCCTCTCCTCACATTCGGTCTGTGGAATCGGTTCGTCAGTATTTGATGTGGTTTACGAAATATATCCAGCGGTAACGTTAGGTGACTCACCCTGTATATTCTACTATTCCATAAAAAATATGGTAACAGTGAACAGGGTTATGAGAAGCATTTATTGGAGCCATAGCAGCCAATACTTTACCCTTGTGCCAGTGAGCACGACACAGGACAACGCGCTCGCCGAGTGCAGTCATGGGTAGCAGCAATCTGTTATTAATGGCGCGCGCCCGGAAATATGCAAGTACACGGTCTTGCGTTTGGCTGATTCGGAATGCAGATACTTCCTCATGATCGTCTGAAATGCCAGCGGATTCCAGTGTGCACGTGCACACATTTGCTGGTCTGCCACACTAATTTGACTCCGTGACACGACTATGCATGACCGAATATGTAAAACATTTAGACGGCCAACTCAAAACAAATAAAGTACACCCACGCATAACAAGTTGTGTGCGTGATACAAGAAGTAGTACCTCAGACGGTTCAGATGGTGACTGGCACAGACTCTTCAGTGGCATGCTAGCAATGGGCACAAGTCTCACTGTCTAGGTAAACACTTGCCGCTCTTTGCTAGTCGCTGGCAGGGGTGGCTGAGCGGTTCTAGGCGTTATAGTCTGGATCCGCGCTACCGCTACGGTCGCAGTTTCGAATCCTGCCTCGGGCATGGATGTGTATGATGTCCTTAGGTTAGTTAGGTTTAAGTAGTTCTAAGTTCTAGGGGACTGATGGCCAGAGAAGTTAAGTCCCATAGTGCTCAGATCCATTTGAACCATTTTTTCTTTGCTAATGAAGCGCCAGTACAAGACTGATCTTCTCCTTCTCTACAGCTTTCCTCTGCACCTCGGTAGCATAGCACACTTTCACGCTTAGACTACAAAGCTATTCATGAGCTGGAGCTCGGCATTCAAAGCTGGGAGACCGTCCCCTGCTCTGCATACACAGATTTGACTAACCAGATCCTTTAAAAATAAATTGGGAGAAAAGGAAAAAAGATTCAGCTATGCACCCTCTTTACCACGCGTTTACGCCATGTCTTTGCTAAAAGCATAACTTGGATGGAACCACAGCCCCCCCATAAAAATATCGTTATCTCCCCTGTTGCATCCACTTCGAACTTTCTAAAGAATCACCATAAACTCCCTAAAAGCCTCATGCCTCCACAAATATATTTTGTAGCAGAGTATGGACGCCTGTGCGCCACTGCCCTGTCCCACGTAATTCGTAAGAACTCTCAGCTGTCTCATTTGCTTTCTACCTAACAAGGGTCCATACTCCGCTTTATTGCTGGCCATCAGTTGGTACAACGCGCCGGTCAAACCTGCAGCACAGTCTAACATAACAGTCGCGACACTTAGCCTCGATTTTGTTGCCTACGTCAGCAGCGCCCCAAGCGGACGGTAGGTTGAACTGTGAGTTCCTCGCGATCGTGAAAGCGAATAGTGATTGTTTATTTTGATTTATACAATGGCTTTTACCATCGGGAGCGTTTGTAGCGCAATAAATTGCAGCAACAACAGGAAGAAGACACCACAACTGTCTTTTTTTTTTTTTAGGTTTCCTAAGGATCCTGAGAGGTATATACCATCATGTTACTAAACTCTATCGTCAGGATTCACTTGCAAACTATATGTGTATAAATGATGAATGTATCGTTTTAGGAGCACACCTGGACCCCTCATCTCCTGACCATCCAGCAGAAAGCCCATTCCCGCCTCCGCCTGCTAAAACTACTGTCCGGCCGGACATGGGGATTGCATCCTTCTACCATCCTCCACAACTACAAATCTCTCATCCGTCCTATCCTCTGTTATGCCAGCGTCGCCTGGATCTCCGCCCCCACCCGCTTTTACAAGGCTCTCCAAATCCTTGAACGCCATGCGCTCCGCCTTGCCTTCCGTATCCGCCTTCCTTCCCCCACACGGCTCCTGTATGAACTGATCCCCTTCCCCCACCTCCTCTTGTTCCTCCAACATCTCCGCATCCTTTACATTGTTCGCAGGGTTGATCCCCCCCACCCTCTGGTTTCCTCCTTCCTCTCCACCCCCAGCCCGTTGCCGCGCCTCTATCGCTGTATCCCTCCCTCTCTCCACCTCCACACCCTCCATCTCCTTCATCAGGGCAATTTCCAACGCCTCCCCCTCCCGGATGACGAACTTTGCCGTGACATATACCCTTCCTTCCAACTATAACCCGGCCTTGTTCCCCACCCCCCTCCTCAGGGGCCCCTTCTCCTCTTTCCTCCTTCTCCCAGAGCGGATTTTCCTCCATCCCCCCCTCCGCTGAGACCCTGCACCCCATACTTGCCTCTCTCCTTCCCACATCCCTCCCTACCTGGCCCTCTTCCGAGCGCCCCCCATTCCCCTCCCCCATCTCTTCCCCTCCCTCCCTTCTTCAGGTCTCCCTCATCTCCTTGAACCTGGCAGATCCTCTGTATTG
The DNA here is from genome assembly GCF_021461385.2 of Schistocerca piceifrons. Classification (NCBI taxonomy): domain Eukaryota; kingdom Metazoa; phylum Arthropoda; class Insecta; order Orthoptera; family Acrididae; genus Schistocerca; species Schistocerca piceifrons. Next base: position 59,845,044 of record NC_060148.1, read on the forward strand.
ATCATCATCAGTGTGCCACGTCAGTGTTGTGTTTCGTGCTGTTTCTCGTGTGCGTCAAGAGGTGTGATTTTAATTGTGTACTGCCTTGAGGTTCGCCGTCAGTGTTATGTTGTGTGCTAGGCCATCCGTCAACACCTTTATGCTCCAGTCATACTGTGCCTTGTGTTCTTTTAATCGTCGCAGTGTGTGGCTTTTTGTGTGTGCTACTTTTAAACAGTTTTTTATCTCCATTTTACAGTCACCCCATTTTTTTTTTTTTTTTTTTTTTTTTTTGCATATTGCCTTCCATGATGTTCTCCCTTTTTTATATCTATGTTCGCCTTCTTCTCTCCTTTGCTGTTTTTACATGTCTTCTATTGTTTTGTTCTATGTCTTTCGGCTGAAGAGCAGCGCATATGCTGCTGCCAGCCCGCCCCGTTGGGGAATTGAAATACAATAAAGAAAAAGAAAAAAAAAATTTTAGGAGCAGAAAATGGCTAGTTAATAGCAGACGAGAAGACCTTATGAAGAAAGACCCAGTTTACATGTATAATAATATTAGGTTTTGTCCGCTACATTTCGAATAAAATCCGTTCATGAACGCAGACAATAACAAACTCGTGTGGAGTGCAGTACCCACACTGTTTTACATTCCAAATAAGCCACCTCAACTGACGATGAAGAGGAAACTGCCACAAAGATTCGGCAGTCAATCTAAAGTTGTAAAACAGTCCTATGACACAGAAGCAGCCAGTTCAACTCTCCATGTATCAGTGCCAGATTCGTGTGAATTATCAACACAGACCTACTTTGGCGATGAAGTGGTTAGATTAAGTGCAGCTGCTCGTGTCTTACAAAGCGTGTGAAGTGTCAGAATGTGCAGATCGAACGAAACTATTACGGGATAAGGAAAGTGCCTACAGACAGATTGATTGAAAATTATTCAAATATTTGGTTCTTCATCAAATGTAAAGTAATCAGCTCATTATAATGTTTTCAGCATATTTCTCCCACCATTTGGCAGTTGCTTGTCCCACTTAGAATAATATAAAGATGAAGGTCGTACTTGTGGCAACAGGCGACAATGACACACACAGTAGGCCTACAGAACGATAAACGAGCTGTCGATCGCTTTTGCATGCAGAGGTACATGTCTGTGCTTCTTACATGTGAATCTGTGTATTTATATTCTTTTGATATCAACGTGGTAAGCTGCAATTCTGTGCAATGTCACAAGTGTTTCTTCACGAATGTGTTGTAACTTGCCACTCTATTCATGGTTTTTGTCCACACTTGCGCTTATTATAGAATCATTTTTAGAAACATATATGCCTTCTGATACTATACAAACTCTTGGATGCAAGAAAATAACCCGAATAATTCGGAAATTCCGTAGGAAATGGATGCGAACAAACATTATGCTTACGACGCGTCTGACGTTCACCTTACCTGCCGCTTGGAGCGCTAGTGTCGCTTAATCTGTCAAACGGCAACAACTTTTACAGCAGTGAGTGTCGCGACTGCAGTGACTCCTCAGCCTGCATAGACGTGGCCACCAACTGACAGGCGCTACCCAATGTGTCTGCACAATGAAACATGGGGACTTGGCTGTTGGCAAACGTTTTCACCCAGGTTCCGCAGAAAAGAGCTCCCCTTGGCTCTCAGGCAACATACACTTTTACTGCTGTCAATTAACTCGGCACCCGCTTCCTTCGAACACAGGTGAAGCCTACTGCTATGCCTTCACTAGAGCACACAAGCAAGAGCGTAAGTTACTGCCAACCATTTCATCATATGAATGATCTCAGATGGTATCGAATGCAACAACCAAGCAATAAAGATGACCCTCTGTATGAACATTAAGCAGCATGACACCGTATCAAAAGTGAGAGTGCCCTGCAATCTCTGAATCTTTCACTTGCTCACTCTTTATGTAGACGCTGTGATGCTTGTGTGGGTTCCAGGTTATGTCGATCTGACAGGAAACGAGGCTGCTGACGCTGCTGCCAATGCTGCATTTCTCGTGCCTCAGCCCAATAGTTTTTACATTTCCTCTGATGACCTCTTGTTCCTGTCTGTCAGGAGGTGATGTCACTTTGGCATCGCCACTGGTCATTTTAACTAATTTGCATATTGGGCACTGCCTTTTTAGCCATCGCCATTTGTTAAGTAGTGCAGCCCCACCACTAAGTGCATCTTGCGCCCAACTTTTAACTGTCCGCCGTTTCCTGATGGGATGCCCATTTTTTGACCGTTTACGTATCCCTTTGGGTGTTCCATTCAGTTATTAGCCGTTTTAGTGAACGACATGCGGGATGTCGACCGCGTTTTACTTTTCCTTTTGATTGACATGTAGTCGTTTTTAATTCCACTCTTTGTTTTCTTGTTTCACAGTTTTGACTTGGACATGTACGATCCTAGTTGTTTTTGCGCCATAAAAAAATTGGAGAAAAATACAAAAGCCCTTACGTTTTTTTGTCAACTTCTGTGTTTACTCTTTGTCAGGAAAAATTGCTTAAACTTGTCTGGAAATCAGGGAAATATTAAGGAATTTCACTTGGGGAAACGTGTGGCAACATTGAGTTCATAAAATTTATTTTCAGTCACTGAAGTATGTTACAAGGAAACTAAAGCAGAAGGAAACATGCAGCAAAACTAGATATACTATGGGAAATTTTCATCTGTAAAACAAGATGCTGAAATAGCAGGTAAGAATTTTTATGAATGTATCGGCTGTCTTTGAGAAATGTTGTAAGTAAAATCAGTTCTACTAAATTCCCCATCCGGAAGTAAATGGTTTAGGATATAAGTATAAGAACTTCGGTGGTAGAATGGATAATTTTTAGATCTTAACTGTGCTTAAAAAGAAAATGCTGTGGGACAGATTGAATAAAAGTATGGTGTCAGCGCTATTTGTGGGCCAGCACAGTGAGAAAGATTTCGAAGAGCAAAGCAGGCAGTACTGATCGTTTTGGGTTGTACCAAAATGACGCACACTTTGAGCAAATGTTCCAACAGTAATTAACTTCATTCAAAATAAATTAGTCATGTTTTCTTGTCATTTGGCAATCATTATCTCATAATTATTCAGTACTTGAGGCTAACATGAGGTTATTCAAACCCATCTGCTTTGACCCATAACATCACTGTGATGCAGTGTGTGAGGCTTGATGCTTTTGAGTCAGTTTGTGTTTGTAGATGGTGCGTTGTAGTATTTCATGGGGCAGTCTTGTGCTGGATGTATATTAGTAAGTTGTTTTGTCTGAATTGAATGTTTGTGGTTGCTATTGGAAGAATTTGGACTGGTTTTATGGCGAGTTGTGTTGAATTTGCATATTGTGGCTGATGGACCCATTCTTATGTTTGGAAATATTAGTGCTGTGTGTTTCTTATGGTTTGAGATTTCATAGTATTTTCCTTTTTTGTTCTGTTGTGAATAAGATACAGATATATTTATGAGTAGGTTACAGCTTGTGGCAATGGGCAAAGTTGTTTGTGTATACTGAAACTGGTGATGATGCAAGTTTTCATTAATTTTGGGGATTCAGTGGCTCATGATGCAACCACAGAAAGCTACAAGCTATGGTGCCAGATTAGTTGCTTGTGTGAACCCAGCTCTGTGCAATTTGACTGTCAAGGAACAAGAGTGGCAGGATGTTTATAGTACCAATAACATAGATGACAAATATAATGCTTTCCTTAACACATTTCTCATGCTCTTTGAGAGTTGATTTAGTAGTAGTAGTAGTAGTAGTAGTAGTAGTAGTAGTAGCTTTATTCATCTGTAGAGCTCTTTTTAAAAGGATATATGACATGTCAAAGTATTCACAAATTTAGATCAATTTAAAATAAAGTAATACGCATACACATATATTTGCAGACTTCTAGTTAAGAGGCAATCATTAGATTTACTCCTGGTATACAAAACTTTTTTACAAATAACTTATGAAATAATGTAATGCCACATTGGTCACTCATATCTCACTATCAGTCACTGCACATACTATACACACATTGTTTCATAACACCTCACTCACTACACACACACACACACACACACACACACACACACACACACACACACACACACACACACACACAAATACACACACAGACACACACACACACACTGGTGATCTTTGGGCCATTTTCTGTACTGCAACTTCCCATTTGCTACCCTGAAAAACTAAGTCAGCATCCTTCCATAATGAGTGAGATGTTGAGCTCAGAAAGAGGAAGAGGTGTTAGTATTGTGCTACTCACAGCTTGGGGTTAAGTATTTCTAGAAAGGAAAAAAAGAAGGTAGAAAACATAAAGTGAACGTGTTATGTGGAATGTTGTATATTTTATAATCATTATTGTTATTATTTTTTTGTACAACATTTTTTATCAAACCCCTACTCTGTTTTAGCTAAGTAATCCTTCAATGTATAAAATGTATTTCATAACAGGTACTTTTTAGCTGCCTTTTTAAATAAGTGTATTTTTGCAGTTTCTTTAATCTCTTTCAGTAATTTATTGTACAGTTTTATTCCTTGGTAGAAAATGCTGTTTTTAGTTTTATGTTTATTTTTTCTGGATAAATGTAAGGTGAGTCTATCTCTTGTTGCATGGTCATGGACAGAGCTGTTTGTGCAGTAATTACCAATGTTATTTTTGATGTGTACAACTGTGTGGTAAATGTATTCACATGGAGCAGTTAAACTCCCCACTGTTCTGAACAGATCTTTACAATGTGCTCGACTTGTATTTTTGGTTATTATTTTTATGGCTCTTTTCTAGAGTTTGTAAATTGTGTTCATTTTTGTGTGTTTGTTCCCCAAAAAAAGAATGCAACTGCTATGAATTGAGTGTACATACGAATAATAAGTAACTAAAAGACACTGCATGTTACACATTAATGATAAGATTCTAAGGGTATAACATGCTGATGACATTCTGTTTGCAAGTACCTTTGTGTGTTCACACCACTTCAACTAAGAATCAATATTCATTCCTAGAAATTTTGCATCTGTTACACAGTCTGTAGAGGTGCCATATACATTTAATTTAACATTGTCATTTTTCCTCTTCAAACTGAAATTAATGGCATTAATTTTCTTTATGTTCAATGTCACTTTATAATTTATTGAGCTATCACAAACTTCTTTGAGAGCTTCATTTGCTTTCTTGGCAAGAAGTTTTCTGAGTGACGATAATATTGTTGTCATCAGCGAATAGGAATTTTTCACCATCAGTAAAAATACTGGGAAAGTCATTGATGTATATCAGGAACAGTATTGGTCCTAATATGCTACCCTGCGGAACACCTATATTAATGTATTTTGGTTCTCATAAGTGTTTTACTAAATATTTAGATCTGTTTGAAGTATGTGTTACCTCTACTCTTTGTATCCCATCTGTTAGGTATGATCGAAACCAGTCATTAGCTACTCCTCTTATTCCTAATGCTTCTAATTTATTTAATAGAATTTTGTGGTCGACGGTATCTAAGACCTTAGAAAGATCCAACACTTATCTTTATCAAGATCATCAAGCACAGCTTTTGTGAATTCTACTATGGCTGACTCTGTATTTTTGCCGCTTCGGAAACCAAACTGTGATTCAATTAAAAGATTGTATTTATTCAGGTAATTCATTAATCTGTCTTTCATAATTGCTTCTATTATTTTTGAGAATGCTGACAGCAGGGAAATGGGCCGCTAATTTTCTATGTCTTCTGCATTACCTTTCTTAACCAAAGGTACAACTCTTGTCTGTTTTAACTGCTCTGAAAATGTCCCTGATATGAGGGATTCATTTATTATATTTGTTAAAGGGCTTTGTATAATCCCTATGCATTGTTTCAGTACACGCATTGGTACTTCATCTAAACCTACCGACCGAAGTAACATCGTTGTATTTAGTGCAACATTATTTATAGGTGTTACATTTGGTTGGGGGAAATTTGCTGTAACTTCTCTGCAATACTTGAAAAATGACGGTTTACATAGTTTGCTAATTGCGTGGATCATTTATTACAGCAGCACCTTCCTAGATCTTTTTGTATCTATGATAGGAATTCTGGATCATCGCGAATCTTTTTCATGGAACTGAGGTGTTTAAGTGTTTGGGAGGATTTCTTAATACCTGCTGTTATCTGTCTGTTTTTGTGAGATGTTGGTACAGACATGCATACTTTTGGAAATGCCTTTTCAAAGTTAAATTTAAACAATGTGGTGAATTTAGAGAATTTCATATTAACATTGGTTTCTGTATGCCCTTCATCCCAGCTTTGTTTTCTAGTTCTTTTGAAAAATCTTTTATTTTGATTTCGTTTGTAGACTTGTAGTTTAGGAAATGATTCGATGCCTGACTTTACTGTTGTTATTTGACGGAGATGGTCTGATAGTCTGAGATCTTTTACAGTTACATCACGTTTTTTCCTGTCCATATTTGTGGCCACATGGTCGATTACTGATGAACTCGTTGCGGTAAACCTTGTTGCACTATTGACCAATAGGGACATGCCAAAACTTTGGAGGACGTTTATGAAGGTGCTGCCAGATTAATTTATGATGTTAGTGTTGATGTTAATGTCCCCACACAGAATTATATTGACCTTTGGACTTGAGACTTTATCTAGAACTTCTGTTAACTTATTGAAAAAAGTATCCACATTACCACTGGGAGATCTATACACACACAAAATGATTAATTTCTTGGTGATATCAATCCCTGTTAATTCAATAGCTGATATTTCAAGGTGTTTCTCTTCACTTACGGTACTGAGGTCAGGTCTTGATTTGAACTGTGTTCCTTTTCTGATATAAATGCATGATCCTCCACCCCTTGAAGTAGTTCTGCAGTAAGAGTTTGCCTTTTCGTACAATGATAGTACTACATGTTGGATTTCTATGTCTCTCACCAGTTCTCAGTAATACAAACTACTGTGCAGTTCAAAGATTGGAGCTCAACTTCTAATAGTTGTATTTTATTTTTGATTGATTGCATGTTTTGATGGAGGATTGTTAAGTCTGTGAAATGCCCCATGTTACTGTTTCGAATCATTTGTTTTTCTTTGCTACATCTGGTTTATGTGATGTCTGAGGTGCTAAAATCTGTCTTGTGAGTGATTGTTTCAGTATTTTTTAACGTGCTGGAGATATTATTCAGGCAGGGGAACCTGTGCTGGAGATACTCTCTAGGCAGGGGAACTTGGATTTATCCTAAAAAAGACCTACTTTTCCTCCCTATGACAACAGGTATTTGACCATGTGTGGCCCAAGATCCACCTCCTATACTTCTATCAATCAGCTGTACCAATCTTCCCTTCTCAGTTCTGGTCAGGTGTAGGCCATACCTAGTGCAACTCCATCTGTTGATGGTCCCGATGGGCACCAGAGAAACATGAGCAAAGTTGGCTGTCCTCAGAGCCATCTTTAACCCCACATTGATTCGCCTCACAGGTCCATCAAGGTGTGGTCGATCATGACGCCGGAACAGCTCGACAAAGTGTACGTTGGTGCCATGAGTCAGGGAAGCTATCTTGTCCAGGTCACCACCTATGTTATATGCCCCATCCCTGTCGAAACTGTTTCCCACACCACCCACTATCACTACATGGTCCTCTTTTGTAAAGTCCTCTATCACATGACTTAGCCCTGCATTTGGCTTGAGTTCCATTAGAACGTTCTAAACGGTATATTGGCAGTAAAAGGCAGCCTGGGTGGCTGACTAGTGGGATAAGGATATCATGTAGAACAAAGTGGGAATTATGTCAAAATATTAGAATTGGTCACAATCAAGCTGCAGTAGCCCATTACAAACAGTATTGTAAGGTACTTGAAATTTCATTAGGAAGGCAAAGAGTATGTGGTACACAAACAGACTAGGTAATTCACAAGATAAAATTAAAACCACATGGTGAAGGAAGTGTCTGGTCAGCAGCACAAGGTCGACTATATAAAGTCACTCCGTAGTAAAAATATTCCTGTTACTGATAAATCAGATATATGTACAGTACTTAACAATCATTTTCGGAGCATTGTTGGTTAATTAAATAAAAATTTAGTCTCTACAACAAATCACATAACTCTCTTGGCAAATGCCATTCTGTGACTGATGTCTTAAATACTCCTCTGTGATACTGCAAGGGGGAGATTGAGTCAATAATTAAATCACTGAAGACTAAGGACTCCCATGGGTATGATGGAGTGCATAGCAGAATATTAAAGTACTGTGCTGCACATGTTAGCCCTGTACTTAACCACATTCGTAATTTTTCTTTTAGGAATGGTCAGTTTCCTGAACGGTTAAAGTACTCAGTAGCAAAGCCACTTTATAAAAAGGGAGAAAGGGATAATGTAGACAATTTTAGGCCTATATCTATGCCATCAGTATTTGCTAAAGTTATTAAAATGGCTGTGTATGTAAGGATAATTGATCATTTTGTATCACAGAATTTACTATCAGAAGTACAGTTCGACTTTAGAAGACGTTTAGCAACTGAAAGTGCTATATTCTCTTTTCTCTGTGAGGTATTGGATGGGGTAAACAAAGGGCATATTTTTTTGATTTAATCAAGTTGTTTAATTGCGTTTATAACAAAATATTGCTCCAAAAATTGGACCATTACGGAATACAGGGAGTAGCTCACAATTGGTTCACCTCTTACCTTAACAACATACAGCAAAAGGTGATTATTCACTGTGTTGAGAATGGCTGTGATGTGGGTTCTGAGTGGAGTATGGTCAAGTGGGAGCTGCCCCAGGGATCAGTGTTGGGACCACTCCTGTTCCTTATTTATATAAATGATATGCCCTCTAGTGTTACGGGTAATTCTAAAATATTTCTGTTTGCTGATGATACTAGCTTGGTAGTAAAGGATATTGTGTACAACATTGGGTCTGTTTCAAATAGTGCAGTTCATCAGTTCATGACATAAGTTCATAGCTTGTAGAAAAGAAACTAACGCTAAATCACAGTAAGACTCAGTTTTTACCGTCTCTAACGCACAATTCAACAAAACCCGACGTTTTAATTTCACAGAATGGGCATATCATTAGTGAAACTGAACAGTTCAAATTTCTAGCTGTTCATATAGATAGTAAGCTGTCGTGGAAAGCCCACGTTCAGGATCTTGTTCAAAGACTTACTGCTGCGATTTTTACTATTCTACTATATCTTAAGTGAATGATCATTCGACACGAAAATTAGTCTACTTTGCTTATTTTCATTCGCATATGTCGTATGATATTATATTTTGGGATAACTCTTCCCATTTTAAAAGGATATTTTTGGCTCAGAAACGGGCGGTTCAGGCAATAATTGCTGTTAGTTAACGAACCTCTTCTCGACCCCTGTTCACGAGTCTGGGTATTTTGACATTGGCCTTACAGTATATATATTCCTTACTGTCATTTATAGTTATCAAAATTAGCTTATTCCCAAGAATAATCAGCCTTCACTCAGTTAGTATTCCGCAGAAATTTAACCGGCATTTGGATCGGACGTCCTTAACTCTTGTGCGGAGAGGTGTGTAGTATACTGCTACATCCATTTTCAATAAGCTACCACTCGAAGTCAAAAATCTTAGCAGTAATCCACGCGCTTTCAAATCGAAACTGAAGGGTTTCCTCATGGGTCACTCCTTCTATTCTGTCGAGGAGTTCCTTGAAAAATTAAGCTGATTCTTATTGTATTGTTGATTGCGTTTACTTAAACTTGTGGACTAACTTTTTTCGGGTTCATAAACATTTATTTTTATCTGTTATTTCTTTTATGTTGTAATTTAATGTACTGACATGTTCCATGACCTTGGAGATTTACTCCTCATTTTGGTCCTACGGAATTGACGTTTAAATAAAATAATGTATTGTGAAAGTTTCCATCGTCAATTGTTATTTAAAAAATCCTCAAAGCAACTTCGAGTAAAAACGTTCAAAACAGGTTTTTTCTGGTTCTAACATGTTGTCCAAAGTTTTTAAATTTTATCTATCTGGTGCTTCGAACATAGATATTGGTATCTATGGTCGAAGGTCTGGTGTTGCATTTACAACTTCGCCTTTATCTTTCTTTGCTCAATAAGAAATCAACGAGTTCTTTGCTTAGCGGTTGCTCAACAATTTGAATTTGCAAAGTGCAAAGGAAAGACTGTGAACCTGGCGTTCAAACGGATAAGAAACCGTATTGAGGTATGCATGAAGTCGTGCAGTGATTTTGTGAAAATTTATGTATGATTTAATGCACCAGCGCTTGCACTGTCGTGGAAGTGCGTACGGACCTTTGCAATCTAAAGCACCGTCCACTGGAATTTATGTAAGTGTATACAACTGTTTCACATTGTATGTAAATATATGCGTGCGCATTAAAATGTTTTTATCGTTAAAGCAACATAAAACTGGCACTAAAGAAGAGTTATTCTTTTGCAGTGCTTGAGCGTAAGACATGTTACTAATGAAAACGTTTATGTATTGAAAGAAGTAACTGGAAATGTTAACTCATCTGAAAATAGACATGAGTGCCCGAAACTGGTTATTGCGCTGTAAGAAAAGAATTTTGAAATTATTCGTGACTTGTTGCATTATTCACTAACAAGAATTTATGTAAGAGTAAAAATTATTGGAAAAACATAGCTGGTCTTTTTCCTATTAAGATTCCAGCCAGTTCATCTGGCTTTGCCCTGTAGGCCTGTACAAACATTTGCGCGTACCATACTCACGCCGCATCGGTTTTCCTTTCGTGTTTGATTTGAACAAAATGGCTCCGTTGCGGGTTTTTATCCTACATGATTGCATGTATGGTTATGGTGTGATGTAAAAGCCCCTTGGGATGACGGGGGAGGTTAAATGTGTGTATCTGATAGTTACTGATCCGGAAACATTATTTTGATACCACTGGCAGTGGAATACCTGTACTGGCACTATTGTTGCTGAGATTGTGGGGTAGGCACATTCGAGAGGTGGTAGTATGGACAAAGCGCGGAAACGTCTAGCAATCATAGGCTGTAGAGTGGATACTCTAGAGCACATGATCGTGTTCGCTACTGTAAATCATCTACTGCAACCTCTGGTTTCTGTATTTTTGGAGGAGTATAGGCAGAAACGAGAAAAAATACAGTAAATATGAGCCCCCTAATGCATACCATGAATAAAATGGGCGCGTCTTCAGTAGAATTGTTTCTCAGGAGCGAAGATGGAAAAAGTAGCCTACTATTAGTTGTTAAAGTATTCATTTTAAAGCCCATGTTTGCTAGATATTTTCTTTTGGCCCATTCTATCACGTTCAAAAGTTGCCAATCCCACGATCTTACCAACATCAGAGGTATCAGAACGATTTTTTCCATAATAACTATAGACTTGGTCGTTCCCTGGGCAGGGTCCCTTACCTCAGATTGATGCATTTAACCCTCTTCCATCATCCCTGGAAGTTTGTGGTTCCTAACAACACGAAGTCATCCTGTATCAGATAGGGTAATTGAAAATTATTTTGAAAAGTTTGGACTTTGATTTAAACAAGCAATTACTAGCTTCCTAAATTTGAGTTATTTTTAAAATTCTAAGACATAATAGGCTTGAAATACACACTGCTCCTGTATTCATTAATCTGTTGATTCTGACAGGCATCATAGTGTAAGTTTACCTTCTGTTCAGTTAACTGTAAACCAGCATTGTTCTGATTTATGAACATTTTCCCGTGTAACAGTATTTACAATTACCCCAGCCAGTGCAGAAATACATATTCCATGTAAGCATTTTTAAAAATTCATCAAATAACATAACGGAAATAGCAGGTAACTTATTGCTTGTCAGTACTCATAAACAGAATACAATATTACATGGCTAAGCTGTTTCCCACCATTGGGTTTAACTGGGCCAAACAAAAGTTTGTCAGGAGGTTGTAGTTTGTCTGGTAAGTGACTCAGCAAGCACACTAAATGAGAATGTTGATTTGTAGAGCCATTTCCACTAATTAATTGTAAGACTGATATGGCTACCATGCTCATCAAATAAATGACAGGGTAATTGGTGGTTTGTAAGCTACTTTTGTATGTGAAAGATGTACAGAACCATTGATAAAACTTTAGTTTCTCCACCCACCCATTTGTTGAGGCAGTATTCGTGTCAACTTAGTGTTATTTGCAGTGATGCAGGCTGAAATAGAACTTTGTTGATTCCGTACCTGATCAGAGACCCTGTTCAGTGGCTTTCCCTTTTTTGTTTTTGTAGTTGGGTCACTGCCAAACTGACTTATCACAATTGTAGATAACTATGATCTCGCATAATTTTTTAGGACATATATTTAGTACAAAATATGCAGTTCACTGTAAAAGGTATTAACTACAAATAGATCTCTAGCATTCTATTGGGACTTTCAAAACTTCTCAGGTTTCTTGAAAGAAAACAGGTTGTTTCATAAAGGCCTGATAACCAGTCACTTTCTGGATGACCATCTTTAAATGGTATTTTCATTGAATTTTGTTTAACAGTCTTGCACCTTGCTCTTTCACATGGACGTAGCATTTCTGCATGAATGTTGGCCAGTGTAGTTTCAGCATGTGGAGGAAGAGCTTGGATGTGACAAAGGCCTAATTTATCCAGTGCTACCCTGCAACCTAAAGAAGAAATTAGAATAAAATTATGCAAATCCTTTATAAAGGATTATATTTAATTTCTTCTTTTTAGTCTGTAGTTCTGGACTCTCAAAAGAATAGTTTCACCCTTTAATTTTGGGACTCCATAAGCTGCTTCTCTAAATGTTTTAACCTTAATAACATTTGTACACAACTGTTGACATGATTTACAGTGTAATTGCAAGCTGGGCACTTCTTAATGCAGGTCCTTGGCACTTCTCAAAACATGGTACGAAATAGTCATGTTTTGCCATCTCCACTCAGTTTTGGTACCTAATTACCTAACTTTGTAATTTTTTAGGGGGTAAATGTAAAAATGCAGTGGTTGCTTCTCATGTAATTGAAATTGTAATGAAATTACTTAGTCTCATTTGGGAGTGATAAAATAACACAATAAACCATGAATGTGTTTAACTTGTCATGTCATTTTGTATTTAAATGTTATTGGGTAATAACAGTTCTATAGCCATCACAAAACCTTTGGAAGAAGAGGAGATGAAAATGAACCTAGAAAGGGGAAAATATGGTATCATTGCATTTGATTTTTCAGTTTCTGAGCTAGCTGAGGATCACATGCCACTTAAAATTTCTTCTCATTTGCTGCTTTCTTTTTGGTATTTCTTCTTTTTGCCCAGTCTTTGCTTTCAAACCACTTCATACCTGCTCCTACAGTTTTTAACTTTGAACCCCATCTTAAGATTTTCTGTCAACTATTCATTGAAATACATATACAGGCAGTTAGTATGTGTTTGGTTGGATATATGAGGCACGTAATGTGAAGGTACTGAAAAAAGTTGGATGGAATCAAAATTCATGCTGCAACATGAATAAAAGATGGGATAAGTTTAGACAATTCCCAAGGTAAAATTTGCCAATTAATTGGGCAATGGAAGAAAGTGCACCAGAAAAAATGTTGGAGGGAGACCATGGATTGACTGCCATAAGCAGTTTCAAATGGGTGTAGATTGTAGTATTTACACACAGATGGCCTATTCCATGCCAATTGGTCTAATATTGAGAAATGTTCCCACATGATCATCATGGATTTTGATGAAATTTTGTATGAACATTCACACATGTTCTCAATGAACACTGGCAAAGCTTCAGTTTCAGAAATTCAATACTTTTTGAGATACAGTCGCTTGTTTAAGACCATAGCACAGCTTTCTATAGTGTGTCCTTGAATTTTCAGCAACTTTGAGATATCCCTGTAAGTATTTGCATGAAAGAAACAAAACTTGGCCATCTTATACAACGTTTAGAGCTCTTTAAAGTAAAATATTAAGAAATTCTGAGCAATTTTCATATAGATAATTTGAAGCAAAATTGGGCGAAAAAATAGCTGTTTAAAAAATGTGAACTTCAGTTTTTTATATCTCCAAAAGTAATTGTGGGATGGACATGAAACTTTGCACATCATCACTCACCAACACAAGATCTTAGAATATAAAATTTCATTCTCCTATTGCTTTCCTTTATTTCACAAGTCTAAGGTGAAGTTTACAATTTTTCAAAAAGTGCTAAAAATGGTATTTTTAGTCAAATTTTTCAAAAAAGTGTTTTCTTCAAACTCTTCTAAACTATGGTCATTAGAAAGAGCATATTCTAAACTATCTAGAAAAGTGGATTTGGTTTTGCAATGCAAGCATATAAGGCCCTAAAAAGTAGCATCATCAAAGAGGTGCACTGGAAGTTTGAACACATTTTTCTGTCACTCAAATTATACCTGAAACCTTTTATTATGCCTAATAAATGTTTTAGTGCCTTGAATAATTGAAATAAAAAGATCTGGTAAATAGGCAATGAAACTGTCAGAAAAACTTGAAAACTATGAGAAGTAGCCCTTCTGCTTTTATCGTAAGTATTCATCTGCATAAAACTCTTCTCATTTGAGAGAGAGAGAGAAAAAAGAGATCATAAAGAATTAAATGAATAATAGCTTCATATTTTTTGTACTTCTCAAAATTGTAAATATTTACAAGTGGAAAATGAAGACCTAATTTTTGGATTCAATTGTATAAAACATTTTTCCAAAAAACAATCGGTTTACTTGAATCATGCATCAAGTGATGCAAATTTTCCAGTCAATATTGCAGAGATTTTAATACCTAGGTGTTGTAACCTGTGAATGTTTTTCTTGAAGTTATTAGGGAAACGTGTGAATTTGGTTGGTTAAACATCCAAGAGTTTTAATTTTGTATTTAATCACACTTAAATGTAGCCTACCTTGATAAATAAGTAACCACTAGTTTCACAGAGAAAATTCAAAAGATTCACTGTTTATAGAAAATATAATGGCAACAATTACTTTAACAGTCAGATTGTTTCATTATAGTGACCCTTGTTTGAACAATCTGTATTTCAGTGGTGTGTTTGCAGCATAGTGAGTGGGTTCTCTTGACTGAGTGTGGCCTGTTAAGTGATTCGTAAGACCATCTAAGTTTGTAATCTAATTTACAAAAACTTGTTTTGTCTTTTATAGCATATCTCTTATTAGATTTTTCATTGGTATTATACATTGTGTATAATTTCATTCAGTAGCAATTTGTCTGAAATTTAAGCAGATTATAATTTGCACTTAGAGGCCAAATACATTATTTAGTTACCAATTACAGATGGGTGCAGAAGGGAACAGCATACCTTCCTGCTCAATTGGGCAAGGAGATAGTGGAACAGTGTCATGTCACTTTCTTTGCCAAAAAAGCTGCTTTAAAATTGTTTGCGGATTTTAGTGATGAGGAAAAAGTGGTTGGTCCGATGTTCTGAAGCAAAGCTGGACAATACCTCTCAAGTTTGCCTACACCATGAAGCCCTGTTATTGGCACAATATGAGATGCTACAAAAAAATGCTTCAATCCCTTTGGGAAGGTGAATCATAATGTTAAGGCAGGAATTCACACTCTTGATACTGAAATAGCTAATAAGGCTTCTGATATGTTGAAGAAGCACCTTCTTAATAACATAAAGGCAGGTCAGAAAATTTGTCCGGCTTGCAGGTCTACCTTGGACGAAGCTTTATCAGCCTCATCATCACATTCTGATGAGGACTTTACACCAAAAGAAGAATTAAATAGTAGCTTATTGTTTATCGGTATTTCACCCGTGAAGAGAACAGTAAGCTACAGAGAAAAGCCCCAATATATGAAGAAGAAAATTCAAAAGGCTCAAAATGTGATTAAAAACAGAATTGTAAATGCAATGGGAGTAAACCGACAAATTGAAGATGCTAGTGAAATTAAGGAATGTGGAAACTGCCAAGATGCAGAATGCAATTCATAAAGAACAGATGCAAATTTTAACCTTGGCACCTGTAAGTTGGACAGTCAGACAAACAGCGGCTCAGTTTGGCATGTCTGAAAGAATGGTGAAGAATTCTCGGCAGCTTAAAGCAGAGGTGGTCATTCTGGCACTTCCCGAAAATACGCAAAGCAGGAAATTACCAGCAGAAGTTGCTAGTAGAGTGCGAAATTTTTTTGAAGATGAGTATAGTAGGGTGTGCCCTGGAAAAAAAGTATTTCAGTTAGACTTTTAGATAGAAAGACATACATGCAGAAAAGATTGTTACTTTACAATTTACGGGAAATGTATGTTATCTATAAGAATATAAATGGTCCAGAAATAGGGTTCTCAAAGTTTTGTGAACTTAGACCCAAATGGTGTGTAACAGTAGGATCAGCTGGAATGCATGCAGTTTGCGTCTGTGCAATCCACCAAAATGTTAAGCTTATGCTTAGCGGAGCTGGTATAAGTGAAAATTGATGAGATTCTCAGCAAGGCAGTTTGCAGTTTGAACTCTAAACAGTGCATGTTACATCGCTGTGAAAGGTATCCTGTGCCCAAAGCTATAGCATCTGAAATTGCCAGCTATTTCCTAGATCGTGAGCCACAGGAACTTATTGTGTTTAAGCAATGGATACATACCGATCGGGCCACACTGGACTCGAAGTAAATGGTAGTGGATGAATTTATTGAAGATGTAAAAAATAAAATGTGGAGTCTGTCATGCCATCATTACATTGCCAAGCATCAAAGCTTGCATCTTAAAGGCCTTAAATGTCATCTGATGGATTTTGCAGAAAATTCTTTTATCATTCAGGATGCTGTGCAAGGCTTCCACTGGGACAATAGTCAAGCAACAATTCATCCATTTGTTATCTACTTCCGTCAAAATGAGAAAGTACAACCTTTAAGTTTTTGTATTATCAGTGATTGTTTGCGGCATGACACTATTACAGTTCACGTTTTTATCAAGGAGCTCATCAAATATATATAAAAGCACAGTTTGCACAGATATCCCACATTCATTATTTCAGTGATGGTTCCAGTGCTCAATATAAAAATTTCAAGAATTTCCTGAATTTGTGCTATCATGATAGTGATTTGGGAATGACAGTCGAATGGAATTTTTTTTATACTAGTCACGGGAAATCGCCTTGTGATGAGATGGAGGTACAACAAAGCGGTTAGCAGCAAGAGCAAGCTTGCAACAGCCACTTAATGGACAAATTCTTACCCCCCCCCCCTGGATCTGTTTCACTTCTGCTCTTAAAATATTAATGGAATTAAATTTGTTTTCGTCAGTAAAGATGAAATTGAAAAAAATATTGTCGCAAGAAGAGAGTTTTAAACTTGGACAAACTGTAGCAGGCACTAGAGAAAATCATCACTTTTTACCTATTGATGAAACAACAATTCAGGTCAGCAGAGTTTCAAATGATTGTTCATCTTTTCTAGTTAAAATGGGTCACAGTAATGAAGGAGGCATATTAATGTCTGCTCTCCAACCAGGACAATATGTTGCATGCATCCATGAAAACGTGTGGTGGATTGGGAATATCTGAGAGACCTCCACAGAGCAAAGGGATGCGTTAATAAACTTAATGCACCCACATCGTCCAGAAAATTCATTTTATTGGCCACCAGGAAGTGACAAGTGCTGGGTTCCAGAACACCACATTATTACAGTTGTTCCAGCTCCATCAGTAAATTCGTCTGGCCGGCAATACACCATTCCTCTTGATATTCATCAGAAAATTAATGTAGCATATCAAAAATTGAAATAGGTTAGAGGAAACAATCTAAGGAACCCAAGAGTGCCTTCTAATTTTACACAGGGCACTTAAATAATTTTACTATCAGGCTTGGGAAACTGTGTAAAGAAACCCTTATCAGGCTTGGGATCCTGTGGTAAAGAAACCCACCCGTGGCTGTTGTTGCTAAGCTATCGGGCATGGCCCCTATGGGAATGGGAATGCTGGTTTTCTCAGGTGAAATGAAACTAGCGGTGGTTAAACCACCATGGACCATAGCAACTCATTTATACACTTCTTTTCCATCAGTAAGCTGGTGTTGTTCATTAAACAGGCAACTAATAATTAGATGATTATGCAAATAAATTTTAAGATTTACATTCATTCTTAATAATAATTTTGTGTGTGTGTGTGTGTGTGTGTGTGTGTGTGTGTGTGTGTGTGTGTGTGTGTGTGTGTGAGAGGGTGGGGGGGTGACAATTACGAAATAACGTTTTTATTTTTATTCTTTTGCTATTCAGACTTAAGCTAGGTCCTATTCATCAGGACTTCTTATTTCACTTATCCCAGACATTAATAAACATATACAAGGCAAAATAAAAGATTTCAGGTATAATTTGAGTGCCAGAAAAATGTGTTGAAACTTACAGTGCACCTCTTTGAAGATGCTACTTTTTAGGGCCTTATATGCTTGCATTGCAAAACTAGATAGTTTAGAATATGCTCTTTCTAATGACCATAGTTTAGAAGAGTTTGGGAAAAACACTTTTTGAAAAATTTGACTAAAAATACCATTTTTAGCACTTTTTGAAAAATCAACTTTACCCTAGATTTGTGAAATAAAGGAAAGCAATAGGAGAATGAAAATTTATATTCTAAGATCTTGTGTTGGTGAGTGATGGTGTGCAAAGTTTCATGTACATCGCACAATTACTTTTGGAGATATAAAAAACTAAAGTTCGCATGTTTTTAAAAACAGCACTTTTTTCGCCCAACTTTGCCTTAAATTATCTATATGAAAATTGCTCAGAAATCCTTTACTTACTATTTTACTTTAGAGCTCTAAAAGTTGTATAAGATGGCAAAGTTTTGTTTCTTTCATGCAAATACTTTTGAGATGTCTCCTCTCAAAGTTGCTGAAAATTCAAGGAGACACTATAGAAAGCTGTGCTATGTTCTTAAACAAGTGACTGTATCTCCGAAAGTATTGAATTTCTGAAACTGAAGCTTCACCAGTGTTCATTGAGAACATGTGTGAATGTTCATACAAAATTGCATCAAAATCCATGAGGATCATGTGGGAGCCTCTAGACCACTTGGCATGGAATGACCCAGATGAAACCAGCACAGAGTACATGTGAGAAGCTACATCACACCGTTCTTTTGAAAATGGTTATTTAAGTGTGTGATATGTATAGGATACCCTGTAAAATAGAAATTGAAGAAAGTTAAACTTTAAATTTACATAAGAAAACTAATTTGCACAATTTTTGGTGTTAAGTGAGCTGTCCCAACTGGACCAAAATTGTTTGCACAGATTTATCTCAAAGGTAGTTTTAGTATTCGAAAAAGCTGTTTCTTTCAAAGTGGAAGGTGTAATTTCAAATTGACTTCAATTAGGGTGCGCATATCGTGAATTCCTTTATCAGAAGGATGCTGTAAAACTTGTAAGTTTGTATGCATGCCAGTGAGGATTATATGCAAAGTGCTACTGAGGGCTTCGGTTTTCAGGTGAAAGCGTGTACTTACAAATGAAACCTGTTGATGTACATTGTTGAGGTCCGTAATGATATAGTAGGACCTTCTGTACAGGTATTGGATTTTAGTTTATGGAAAATTGGTCACAATGACACCTTATAGGATTGATTGGGAGATACACCTGCATTGCAGTTTTCCTTGCCTTAAGGCAATTGTGGCTTGAAGCACTACATCATGTCTTCAGGAATTATTTCCAATTTGTAGTATTGGGTGTAGAGGACCTGTACCTTAACTGGCCTGTTCCCCAGAATTAACACCTGTAGACTTCCATTTGTGGGGAAAGCTGAAAGAAACTGTCTAAAAGGACATACGAACTACACCTGATAAAATGCAACGATGTATTACTGCAATAAGAGTGCCCGTGTGGGAACTTTTTAAAATACGTACTCAGAAATGGCTCACACTAGAAGTCTGCGAAAGACACCACTGACATTCTGCTTTCCCTACTTTAATGCCAATAAGCATTGTTCCATTTAAAGAGTATGTTTTCACACAAAAATACTTTATAAATATTATGTCGATTGGCCAACAGTACCGAGGCCCTGACTACCAATTCATTGTGTGAGAACTGCACATCAGTATCACTTTTCATTTCTGCAATATTTGCAGTGCAAGTTTTAGGTGATTCACCCTAAAAGGTGAAGTAAGACCTTCTGTGGACCTTACTTTCTACAAAATTGATGTCACGACAGCCTTATTATATATCAGTTGGGAAATGCCATACCTGATGGCAGTTGTGGCAGCTGTAAAACAATTGAATTGGTTGAGCGAAGAGACTGAGGGATCTTTTGACATTGATTACCACATTCTTCATCTTGTGACAAATTCAGATACCTCAAGAGTTTCTACATCAAACCAGTCAGAATCCTGCTCACCAAATTTTCATTACTCTTTATTATAAGATAAATTGTGGTGGTTCAAATTCTGAAAAACCTGTATTTTGGTGGATTTCGTAGCTTTCATGTAAATTTTTAAGTGTTCTTTTTGCCATGTATTTCGCTGATGCAATTTTGTGACTCATTTCAGGTTACCAGGCAGGTCAGCATGAAAATTTCATCACCAGCACTGACGATGTGGAGGGTGAATGGACAGAGTTCGAGCGTCATATGGTACACTTTAGACAGGTATGTGCTGGGCAAAATTGAGGGATGAAAAAGACTCACTGTGGTTAGATAGCTGTGTCAGAAAGCTGCTACGAAAACAAAGGGGGCTTCACCGCAAATTTAAATGTAGCCAAACCCTCGCAGACAAACCAAATGATGCCAAAATTAACATAGGGAGGGCTTTGCGTGAAGCATTCAGTGAAGGAATTCGAAAGTAAAATTCTATCTACTGACTTAATGAATCTTACGTGGTGGTCCTGCAGCAAATCGGTAAATTTATCGAAGCATATTTCCAGGCAATCTGACCATAATGGGATTGTAATAAAGAATGACGCAGTAAAGACTGAAATGCTATGTCCTTTTCCAAAACTGTTTCACAGAGGAAGATCACAATGTAGTTCCTGTTTAATTGATGCACAAATGACAAAATCACAGATATGAAAATAAGTGCTCAAGGGATAGAAAAGAAACTGAAATTGCTCAACAGAGGAAAGGAAACTGTACCTGATGGAACCATAACAGTAAAATTGTACAAAGAATATGTGAAAGAACTTTCCCTGTAAGTTATTCCCATTTTCAAGAAGGGTCATAGAAAAGACTCTCAAAACAATACTCCTACATGTGATTTGGTCTCTCGTCGAATTTTGAAATGTGTTTTATGCTCTTGTATTATGAAATTTATGGAGACTGAAGATCTCCTCTGTAGCAATCGACATGTGTTCCAAAAAGAATGATCATGTGAAACCTAACTTGCGCAGCTCATCCATGAAACCCAGAAAGCAGCAGATACGGACACCCAGATTTATTCCACGTTTGTTGACATTCAGAAGGCATTAGGTATTGTTGCACATTACCGCCTAAAGAATAAAATAAGTGTACGGGATGTCAAACTGTGACTGAATTAGATTTTTTAGCCATCAGAACACAGCATGCTGTTTTCATCTGAGAGGAGCATTCCGATGTAAGAGTAAATTTGAATGTGCCCCATGGGAGTGTTAAAGGAACGTTACTTTCACACTATATATAAATGAACTACTAGATGTCGGAAGGCCCATGAGCCTTGTTGCAGATGGTGCTGTCATATGCAGAAAACTCTCAACAATACAAAATTGTAGCAGACTGCCGGAAGACCTACAGAGTATTGATGCTTGTAGCAGGTTGTGACAATTGACCCTCAACGTAAACAAACGCAAAATATTGCGAATACATACAGAAAGACATTTTATTGAAACTTCCTGGCAGATTAAAACTGGGTGCCGGACTGAGACTTGAACTCGGGACCTTTGCTTTTCATAGGCAAGTGCTCTACCAACTGAGCTACCCAAGCACAACTCACGCCCTGTCCTCACAGCTTTACTTCGGCCAGTACCTCGTCTCCTACCTTCCAAACTTCACCACGCTCTCCTGCGAACCATGCAGAACTGGCACTCCTGAAAGAAAGGATATTTTGGAGACATGGCTTAGCCACAGCCTGGGGGATGTTTCCAGAATGATTTTCAGTCTGCAGCAGAGTGTGCGCTGATATGAAATTTCCTGGCAGATTAAAACTGTGTGCCAGACCGAGACTCTCTCAGGACCTTTGCCTTTCGTGGGCAAGTGCTCTGCCAACTGAGCTACCCAAGCACAACTCACGCCCCGTCCTCACAGCTTGCCGCGAAAGGCAAAGGTCCCGAGTTAGTCTCTGTCCGGCACACAGTTTTAATCTGCCAGGAAGTTTCATATCGGCACACACTCCGCTGCAGAGTGAAAATCTCATTCTGGAGACATTTTATTGTATGATTATTCAATTGCATAACATTGACTGGATGCAGTTACTTCCATAATGTATGTAGGAGTATGCGTACAGTGTGATTTGAAGTGGAATGACGAAATAAAATTAATGATGGGTAATGCAGATGGCTGTCTGAGATTTGTTGGATGAATTCTCAGGCAGTGTAGTCTGTCAAGAAAGGAAGTAGCTTAAAATACCCTCATTCAACCAATACTTGACTGTTCCTCAAGAGTCTCCGATTCTTACTTCATCGGACTAATGGAGGAAATAGAAAAGATTTAAAGAAGAACAGTATGTTTCATTACAGGTTCATTTAGTAAATGTGAAAGTATCACACTTGTGCTCATTCAGCTTCATTGGCAGACACTCGGTGATGTTCGTGTCACTGTATGGTCTGCTGGTAAAATTCAGGAGATGTGTTTCTAGAAGAGACAGCCAAATATATTTCTGCCTCCTAAATATCTCTCGTGAAAACACAATGAGGATAAAGTTAGTTATTAGAGCCCACACACTGGCTTACCAGCAATCGTTCTTCGCTGCAAATCTATGCGATTGGAACAGGAAAAGGGTCAGTGACCAGTACTGAAAGTACCATACACTGTAAAGTGGCCTGCAGAATATAGACATAGATGTAAGATTTCTCCCAAATATCAAAGTTTCTCTTACTGAAGCAAAACGCCACAGAAATAAACCTGCCTGTGAAATGAAACACTTCACAATTTGTCTGATGCTGCTTGCTCAGCGGACTGATGTGAGTGCAGTCAATCCATGATAAATACTGATTACTCGATGCTCTAGGTTTTAGAGTTAAATCTTCCAGTGTGGAATATTCCATTAAAGTAGGACACACTTACAATATTTAAAAGTTTAAAAAATTTTGCACTTTATAAATTTTTTGATAAGGCTGGACTTTTTACTGTATGGCAACAGTGGTTTGTGACCATTATTGCTTTTCCTCATTTTGTAGCCATTTTTATAATGCCATATGTTTTTGTCTGGTGGGAGTGTGAATTATTAGAGATTTTGGACCTTCATTTTAACTAATCGGCAGGTAAGAATTATTTGTATTACTGTTACATACCCTAATGTATTGCATAAAGAGTATAAAACTGAAGTACGTAAATTACAGGTTAGAGTAAACAATGTAATACAACAGCATTAACTTTAATGTAACATGAGTCACTTTCATGTAATTAAGTTTTTATACCAAGAGATAGATTTGAGATAACTTTATCTTGTTCAGTAATTTACTTCTTGGTGTGAGTGTGTAACTAATAATACTACAACAAATTTCCCAATGTCAACCAATAGTTTAAAAACAGAAAATTAAATGTGTTATGTGAGTCACATAATCTTGAGTCACAGTTATATTATTTTAAGATTAGAAGAATAGGATGCCCTTAGCAGCAGCAGCAGCAGCAGCAGAAAGACAGAGGAGGAGGGGGGAAAAGTTAGAGTGAAGGAAACTATGGAGAATTTAAGAAGTTCAAAAATCCAGCAGAAGCAGAAACAAAAGTTTCTGCAGTTGAGTCAACATACGCAAGGACTGATATTAGAAGAAAAAAAGAGCTAAAATAGGGAGAGAATTAAAAACAGAGGCAACATAGGATACAAGAACAGCAGCGTAGTAAAGCACATTTGTCACCATATATGTCACTCAGTGCTATGGATAAAGCTATGACTCAAGTGCTGCAATTGCTTGCATTAGCAAGGTGCTGTCAACTGTACCTGAAAATGTGAAAGTAGTTTCAATCTGGTCAGATGGACCTGCCTCACAATTTAAAAATGAATATATTCACTTACTGCTGCTGCACCTCAGTTTGTCATTTCATAATGTGGAAATATATTGAAACATATTTGCTACATCCCAAGGTAAAGGAGCCATAGATGGAATTTGTGCAGTTGCGAAATGGCCAGTGGGAATGTGGTAAAAAGTGAAAATTCATAGTGGGTGATGTGTCAACGTTAGCTCAGGTAGGTGCAAGTACCATGACTATGCAGGTTTTTTTCATGTGTCTATTGTTGAAATTCAAGGAATCACTGTGAAACTTAATCTGGCTGAAATATTTTCTTCGGCACCATCAGTACCACACATTAAAAGCATTCATTGTTTTCACTACAAGAAAGCAGATATGTTTGTAGTACTCCTATCTCCAAAGAATTTTATGCTGCAGATCATAATACTGAAGAAACTATAGAAAGTGTGAAAATTGGAGCCTGGTACAAAGTATAATATGTTAAATTCAATGCCAGAGAAGTACATGCAGTTTTTGGAAATTCTTACTTAATCAGTGCACTGGAGTGTGCTGGTCACTACTGGAAATAGCCTGTAAAATATGATGAAATTATAAAGAAAATCAATCCACTTGATGTCGAGGATATTTTCAATTCTGACTTTGAATTGAATTTACAGTTCATTTTCCCAGATGTTGTGCTCGTATAATCTTTCATAGAGTTTGAAAAGTGAAATGTTAATGTTAGGTTTGTTGTTTGCCAATTGTCATATTTTCATTTTTCTGCAGAAAAAATGTTTTTCCAACCAGAAGTAGCAAGTAACACGAGTCACGTAACATTGAGTCATGTGCTTTTTCAATATTTCAATATTAATTGCCTTACAGAAAAAGGAAGTTATTTATGTCAAATTTCCAAAGAAATTGGGCTTTTATTAATCTTTTTTGCGGAGGCAGTAAATTTGTTTGAAACACTGTTGGCTAGTGTCAACTGTTTGCTGAATTTCAAGTGCATGTTTTTTCTTATGGCACGTATGGGATTATGCCATAATATAGAACCAAATATGAGATAATACAATACAACACTAGTACTCTGACAATTTGCATTCTGGAAACCACAGGTTTGGGCCTATTTGTTTGAATCTGGACATACGAATGTGCACTTTAAGCCAAATTATGCATTAGAGTATGGTTTATGATGTAATGTAGGATCTCTTAATACTGTATACGCATGAACATAGCTTCCTACTTGATTGTAGCTGCACATGTGCAATAACGCATATTTTGTGGCACTCTGACAGCTGCTGAAATGAATTCTAACCAGTTGCAGGAAAGTATTGTGAATGGTGGTTATAAGTGTTACTTTCAAAGTAAATTTCATTTTATGCAATATGAATTGTTACATGTGGAAATGTGCTTTTAATTTCTTAAATCAGTGTTTGATTCTTACTTAAAACTTAACACTTTGAGGACCAGCCACTTGGAAAAATTTCTAGCCCAGAAGACTAGACATTACATTGTAAATAAATTTTACTGTCACATTTGTCTGATGTAGTGGAACGCGCGCGCGCGCGCGCACACACACACACACACACACACACACACACACACACACACACACACACACACACACACACACAGTGAATGCTATATTACATGTGAAAGTTTAGCTTTTCGTCTAGCTACACTGTGCATGTTAATTTAAACCATTAACTTTTCCTATATGTGTGTTCGTGTAAAGCAGGGATATTGCTAATGGCTGACTACATGATGTATCCTATGCTCTGAATATCTGGTGTCATTGGCTGGCAAGATCATGTGACATGAACTAAGATTGAGTGCAATCCTGATTTCAGTTTTTGGAAACTAATTGCTGTGTTTCGTGGAATTCAAATTTATAATTTTGTAACACGAAAATATGCAGTGTACATGTTGCGGTACATCAAAGAGCTTTCCAAAACATGTTTCTTTCAAGGGGGATCGTTTTCTATAGTTCCAGGAGGTTCTACGCAGTTGTACAAGACATTAACCATCCAAAGAATTCATAAGTTTCACGGTTCCTAGGGAAAATATACTGTCACTGTATTTTCAGCCAGGAGAAAGTGTTGTTTTAACTGGGAAATCCAGGCATTTTTTCCTTGTCCGCGTATACACCCTGTAGATGCTTCACTGAAAGCTAGTTCTGTAAATTTCTAGATAATCTTTCATGGGATAGTTTGTCTGCTTCTGCCAGTACATTTTTCCACCATCTCTCAAACG
Organism: Schistocerca piceifrons; assembly: GCF_021461385.2. Classification (NCBI taxonomy): domain Eukaryota; kingdom Metazoa; phylum Arthropoda; class Insecta; order Orthoptera; family Acrididae; genus Schistocerca; species Schistocerca piceifrons. The sequence goes on from NC_060148.1 coordinate 59,871,287, forward strand.
CTCTCCCATGGATCAAACAAATCTTTCACCATTTGTTTTGCCAGTCTTTTAATTCAGTGTCCTTTGTTAGTCATAAGTTGTACAGATCCCACACACTTGAACAGTTTTCAAGGATGCTTCACATGAATGCGTTGTTAGCAATCTCGGTTGTAGACTGGTTTGATTTTCGTAGTATCCTGCTAATGCTAGAAGTAAAAAAGATTTGCAAGTACCGCCCTAAATTAAACTTTCCAAACATTGCAATATAATGTTTTAAAGATCTCCAGAAATGCTGTGTAAAGTGTCTGATGAACAAGAACTGACAGGATTTGACAGATGGAAAGATTAAAAGATCCCCCTTCTTGAATCTTTAACACAGATAACCTTTTCTAAAATGAATACCCTAGCCAGCAACCCCTGTGCAAATTAAAAATCTTCTTGCTTATTCATTATTGGAATTATCTGATAACAAAACATGGAAAAAACTTTGAAGCTTGGTCCTTTACAATATTTCCAATGAAATTTGAAAGAACTAGCAAGTTTTTATAGACCTGATACTTCTGCACTGTATAGCTGCTGATGCATTTGGCTTACATATTGCTAGTGAAATTCTTTTGAAACTGAAGGACTGATATCTCTAATTCATTTGTACTTGCTTTAGTGTCTGAAAAGATAACATCCATTCCAGATCAGTTGTTCCTGACAGGGACTTTTTTCATTACTTTCAGGTGGTATAGCAGAAGTGGTAGAAAATAGCACTGAATGCAGATCCTTTTCGGCTTCATGGATTGGTTCATTATGTGATGTGCGAACACTGAATTCTAAATCTGGAGCTTTTTCACATGAGTTAGGGTAAGTTTTGGTCAGTAACTACCCATGTTACCTTCTCAATAAGTATGATTCAGTGTGTCAAAAATAACCTTATTTTATGAATAGGAACTTGATTGATTGAACAAAAACAGGTGCATGCTAAGGAGTGTGGCATCTGTTGGTAGCACCTTATCAGAAAATGAGTCTTCGCTTCCCCTCTGCTCAAATTGTTTCACGTTAATAAAGATACGCATTTGAAGGCAAAATACTGGGAATACTTCCTTAACTGCTTGTCATGTGTGATGAAGCAGCTCTTCTTTGTTGAAAGCTATGTCAATCAACTTTATTCCACAACTTGATCTTCTACACTGTCTGCTCTTGTCTGACATAGGGTTTGTATTTGTACAAATTTCAATTGCCTCTAGGCTTAGTAGGTGAAAATCAGCAGATCTGATGTCAGAAAAACTGTTTGTGACTTGGCTTCTGCCATCCTTTGGAAACATTAGATGTGCTGAAACAGTAGTGGCCATAGTGATACTATGGTTGACTTGTCTGTTATTCTGCATTTGTTTGTGTATTCTCAGGGGAGAACTGACTGTAAAAATAATTCAGCATTTGAGTTGTTCACCTCCATAGGACAGGCTCAAATGTTTCACCTTTTTTAAAAAAAAATTATTTACTGACGCAGAGGTTTTGGCGCCAGTATTTATCTTTGTGCCTGCAAAGCATGCCTGTATAGTGATACATATATTCGATGGCAGAAGTTAGTTGTTGCAGCACCTACCAACATTTTTCAGAACTTCCGCTTACTTTGCACTCGATTCTAAGCCGCAGGTGGTTTTTTGGATTACAAAAACAGGAAAAAAGTGTGGCTTAGATTCGAGTAAATACGATACTCTCTCCTTTGTGTGTTGTCATTTATTGGAAAGCTTTCTCTGATATCTTAAACTGTACTAGTATTTCCCACATTACGTGAACCACTGTGTGTAGTTATGACATAGATAATCTTTCCCTGCGTTTGTACATACTCCTCCCCCCCCCCCCCCCCCCCCCACACACACACACACACACACACACACACACACACACACACACACACACACACACACACACACACACACATTGTTATGCACTCATTCAGGCTATGCATGAGAGAGCAAAATGCATCTCTACAAGATGGCAATGTATTGTAATGTACAGCATCACTAACAAAAGAACAGTAGTGGGCAACATCCTGAGGAACTTTGTAAGGCTCGAAAAGGACGAATCGCCTTTGATGAAGGAGCACAAAGACATAATCCAAAATGACACTTAACTCTTCCTGATGAGTCAAAGAAGTGTGATAAACTCCTTTTCTCGTCAGGGACAAATGTTCGTAAAACTTAAAATGCAAGGGCTTGTGTATAATGAATTGGAGTCAGTGAGTTCAGTACAAAACAATGACTGTGCACTAATTCAACTTTGTTCATTGTTCTAGATATTTTTGTTTCTTGTGTTATGCGCCTGTAAAAATGTTCTGATTCAAAATTTTTGTCTTGAATGTTCTTTAGCTGATACTGAAATGTATAAGAACTCATTTTTCAATATGAAAAATTTTCAGGTACTTTTTTGGTTCTTCGTTTAGTGAAGAAATTCTCCTAAATGTAAGTCGATGTTCACGAGTCTATTAACCACACATTTTTTATGTGCTTCAAAATTCGACTAGTTACAACAATGTGAAAACAAAACCAACACAACTGTGAAATCATTGTTCTGTAAGATGGCTCTAATAGGATAGTGGTGAAACCCTTCTGGCAGCACCTGTTATCTTCAACCTTCAGTTGCAGAAGAGAGGATCTTTTGCTGCTGGAGACAAGCCCACCAAATGGAGACTGAAACAGTCACACACACCTCATCCTTTAAACTGGTTTGAACTGTGTCAGGATCTGATACATCAGTTGATAGAAATTCATTTACCTGTCCTGCAGTGTTCGGGTGTGGGGGGGGGGGGGGGGGAGGGTGGTATGCCAAATCCTCTCATTTTTCTTTGAGTTAAAGTAGAAAAATCGAAATGGAAGTGCCTTCGAGGCAAAGAGAACTTAATATTTTTGTCATCTAATGATCGAGAAAAATATCAATAGAAATGCAATTCCACTTTGTCTTGGTTTCATTGCAGTAATTTCTTAAAATAAATGCTTTTTGTAAGAGCTGTGCAGTGATTTGAAAGTGGAGGTAGGATCGAGCTAAAGAATTTAAGTATTTACACCATGTAGTACTACATAACATCTTATGTATTAATCAAACTTAGACATAGAAAAATCTATAAATGTAATTATATTTTTCAGCATATGCCATTTTAATCTCCAACTAGAAAGTAATTAAGTAGAATGTAGCAAGTTTTTATTACAGTCCGTCCACAGAAGTCTCCCCTTAATTTATTCATCTCTTCTATTTCCAGATAAAAAAATGTACATTCTACTAATTGTAGGAAGTGGATATCAAGTAATGTTTAGCCTTCTAGTGTAAAGTGTGGCTCACTGTAAAACCATAGCAGATGATTATCTAGTATGATCTGATGTTGCCGAGGGAAAATTTCATTTATATTTGTGTTTCTCTGGGCGTGGATCATTAAAATAACATGTGGGACCAACAATAAGCCTTAAATGATTGCAGTGGCTTGAGCCGTTTAGGTGCTTACCATACCAGGCTGCTTCTACTCTGTGTTGTAGTCTTTAGTCTGAAGACTGGCTTTATGCAGCCCTCCATGCTAGTCTATCCTGTGCGAGTCTCTTCACCTCTGAATAACTACTGCAACCTACATCCTTCTCACACTGTATAGTGTATTAATCTCTTACTCTCCCTCTACAATTTTTGCCCTCCACGCTGCCCTCCAGTACTAAATTGGTAATCCCTTGATGCCTCAGAACATGTCCTACCAACTGATCCCTTCTAGTAAAGTTGTGCCACAAATTCCTCTTCTCCCCAATTCTGCTCAGTACCTCCTCATTAGTTAACCCTAGGATGCATGGTGCCGAAAACACACATGAATGCATGTGCAGGGCCTCCAAGGCCCTGCCCTAATTTAAAATTTTCCTCTTTTCATATAATCATTCTTTGGAGTTAAATTTTTCTGTCAAATTTGTCATATTGAAAGATTCCTAAGATGCAGTAACAGGATCTGGTGGGCCTGATTAACATTTTATTAATTTTTTAAAAAAAACTCTAATAAGAGTGAATTTTTATTAGTTACATCCTTTTACATACAACATATACAAATAATTTTATTAATTCACTTATAAGTTGCAGTTTACATTTTATAATATTTATTACAACCAATTTCTTCAATTAAAACATACTCATTATTCACAATATTATGTATATAGGCAATATTTTGACAAAAAGTTATTATTCATTGTTCACATAAAATTGCATTTTTCTTTGTTTTCAACATGTGACAAACAAGAAGCACAAAGAACGCCACTATGTTGCTTTTACACTTAATACATGTCATAACACTTTTCCTGTGTTTATTATATGGACAATAATTGCATCTTCTTCTTTTTCCTGAAACAGGTAGTTGGTTCGGCAATATGACATCTTTTTGAACACCACATCTTTGCATAGCATCAACGATTTTCTGTGGAAGATTAGGGATCTGAATGCGAAGTTCCATTAGTGGTCTTACCATTCCTCTGCTAAGTCTCTTAGGAGCAAACGCCATTTATCACTTCTTCCACTATGGAATGTCAGATGTTGGGTGGAAAATAAAATTTCACTGTTCGTTGCTGCGAGGTCCATCATATTCATCCATAATGCAAATGGCCATCTTCTTGTTTGTGTCTTGCAAGTGTAATAACAAATTTTCTAGTCAATTTGATCTAGTCCACACTCGCAGAGTTATAAACTTTATTATATCTGGTCTCTTTTTTGCATGAGTTTCATCAATGTTTCTGTCTTGATGCATTGCGCTAATGAGAACTACAGATTTTTTATTTTTGGGAGCATAACTCACCATTGTAATGTCACCTCTAAATGTAAACAGAGGAATGAATCGCTCTTGAGGCAGATGGTTTCATCTCATTAGGAATTTCTGGTTTATTTTGTTTGAGTGTTCCCACCACTGTAATTTGCTTCTGAAGCATCTCTTCTGCCAGCTGCACACTAGTAAAGACGTTGTCAAAAGTAATATTTTTTGATGATCCTTCAATGCATTTAGCAAGATCTTTCACCACATTCAATCAAAGATTTTTCTGAATAGGTTCATGGGGCTTCCTTCCCGTGTAAAGAATTCCGTCTAAAGCATATGAAGATGTAGCATCACATAACCAAAATATTTCTATGCCATACTTGGCTGGTTTAGAGGGCATATACAGGGTGAAGCTGCATCTTTCACGGAATGGGACTAGCTGTTCGTCAACTGTGAGCGAATCATTGCGAATCATTCTATTTCTACACTTGTCAAGAAATAGTTCCTATACATAGCGATCAGCTGCAAGTTTGTCATCTGCAGATCGAGCTTCACGGGTATGCCTGTCATGGTAGACGCTTTCATCAAATCTAATCATTCTCCTTGTATCCTTGAATCTATTTACTGACATGGTGGCCTTATATGTAGGATTTGCCTTTTCATCCAAGAATAATTCTCTAATAGGGAGATCCCAACTCTTCTGAACACCAGAAAGCAGTAAAAGACCAAGAAAACCCTCCATTTCAACAAGCGAAACGTTTTTCCACATTTTACCATGTAAAGCAGCCACTCTTCTGCCTTCAATATTTGTGCAGTTGATGATTTCCTCTAGTATTTCCTCGGAAATGAAATAGTCCCAGGCATCCTTAGGTTTACAGGTTTTCAAACCACGGGCTGGACCAGGTGCCTTCTTTACAATATTATGGATAGGCGTACGAAAAGTTGCAGGAGGATCTAATTTCCAAATCGTTCCATTCCAACTAATGTGTGTGGGGTCTTCTATATCTTTTTGTGGTGGTTCTTCATTTTCAGACTCTGAAGTAATGTTATCGGAAGGACTGTCATCTGCCTCAATATTCACATCTGCGGGTTCATTGACTGACTCTACACTTCTTGCATCTTCAAAAATATTTCCTTCCTCGCAAGAATCATCTTCAAACCACTGAGCCACACTACTTTCAAAGTTAGCTGCATTTGCACGTACTGACTCTCTTGCTTTGCGTGTCGAAGCCATAGCAAAAGGCGTGTCTCTCGAACAGCAGCTTGTGCAGCACTAAACGAGTCATACTCGTAACAATATGGGCCTTGCAGCAACAAACAAACTACAGTAACAATGAGGCTGACAAGAGCAACACAGGATAACAATACTACGCAATAATAAAATTTTTGATAGCAAAAAGATCAATGATACAGACATCGCCAATATGTGAAAGTAGTGTGTACTATTTTTTAGTTATCCTATTACTACTACAGCTGCTGCTGCTGGCACTCCTGGAAATACCACTACAGTTATTGTTGAGTTAATAACTGCTCCCAAACCAGTGTTGAATACAATATAGGCTAAAGAACATTTATAAATGTGTGAGGGCTTCTGAAGCCCTGCTTATGCATTCACGGTGTATGGGTAAACGTTTTGAATTATACAAAAAACTGAAAAAGGTATCTCATTCAGACTTGATAGGAGGAATGTCACAGTGTTAGTGAAAGAGTACTGGAAAGCAGTTTGAAATCAAACAAAAAAATTAGATTTTTTTAAAAAAAATGAAGACACACAAGGGCCTCGGAGGCCCTGTATATGCATCCTAGGGTTAAGTGATCTATCCATGTATTCTTCAGCATTCTTCTGTGGAATAACATTTCGAAAGCTTCTATTCTCTTGTCTAAACTATTTATCGTCTGTTTCGGTTATATACATGGCTACACTCTGTACAAATACTTTCAGAAAGGGCTTCCTGACACTTAAATCTATACTCGATGTTAACAATTTTCTCTTCTTCAGAAACGCTTTCTTGCCGTCGCCAGTCTACATTTTGTATCCTTTCTACTGTGACCATCATCTGTAATTTTGCTTCCCAAATAGCAAAACTCATTTACTACTGTGTTATTTCCTAATCTAATTCCCTCAGCATCATTTTATTTGACTACATGCCCTCATCCTCGTTTTGATTTTGTTCATCATCTTATATCCTCCTTTCAAGACACTGTTCATTTTGTTGAAATGCTCTTCAAAGACCTTTGCTGTCTGACAGAATTACAATACCTTTGGCAAATTTCAGAGTTTTTCATGCTTCTCCCTGAACTTTAATTCCTACTCCAAATTTTTGTTTGGTTTCTTTTACTGCTTGTTTAGTGTACAGATTGGATAACATCAGGGATGGGCTACAACCCTTTCTCAGTCCCTTCTCAACCACTGATTTATTTTCATGCCCCTCAATTTTACAAGTGCCGTCTGATTTCTGTAAAAGTTGTAAATAGGCTTTCGCTCTCTATATTTTACCTCTGCTATCTTCAGAACTTCAAAGAAAGTATTCCAGTCAGAATTGTGGAAAGCTTCCTGTAAGTTTACAGATCCCAAAAACATAGGTTTGTTTTTCCTTACTCTATCTTCTATGATAGGAATTCTTAAAAAATGTGTGTAAGGCATGTATGTAGGTGTCTTTCACTGTAGTTAAACTGTAATCACTCTGTGTAAAAAGACTAATGTAAAGACTTATCATAAAAACGTTCAGTATGTTGTATTTTTCACTGTGAGCAGGCATTATGACAAACTTGTTCTACATTACAGTGAGACCAAATCTATAATCTTTGGAACAAGCACCAGTTAGCCACCTTTTGCGAATAATGTGAGTAAATGCTGACCGATAACATCAGAAACCACTAATGTCTAGGCAAATAACTGTCCCTGACATTTTAAGGAATTTTACAATTTGTGCCTTGAAAATGACAGGTGTTGACCTGTGGAAATACCCGAGTTTTTGACAAATTTATCCAGAGCAGTCTCTAAAGTTATTAGAGAATAAAACTCGCTGGGAAAAGATTAACATATCCTTCGGCAATCTGTTGAACATTAGTTTGCATACTCCATAGGATACAAATTCCTTATCAGTAGAGACTAAGAAGTTCACATATACTATGTAGACAATTGAAATGTTGACAAACATTTTTGAAGAATTTCAGCATGCCACATGCTGAAGGGAGGACGTATGTTTCTTCATGCACAAGTGATTGTGTCAGCTACCTTAAATTCCTCTCCCCTCCAACCCCCCAACACACCCCACCCCACATAGCCTTTAACCTTTGATAAATTAATTCTGTTTGATTATACTGACAGTGGTATGTGGTTAACGCAAAACTATGTGACCACAACCACGTGCAAGAAAGTAAAGTCTGTTTGTTTCGTTGCGGGACTTGTATAAATTAATGAGCTTCAGTAGTTTGGCATGAGTAAAATTTATACTGTACAAAATATTTTTATTTTTAAGCCAGGGTAAAATACCCACTTTCCTGGTGTTTGATGTTTTCTCTGTAACACCAGCTTAACAACTGGCAATGACCACCTTCGAAGCAATGTATGCCAAGAATTGTTCAGTGTACAACTTCATGAAACCACTGCGTTCATTTCCAAATGGTAGTCAGTGCTTTTATTATTAGTGGTAGTGGTGGTGGTGGTGGTAGTAGTAGTAGTAGTAGTAGTAGTAGTAGTAGTTTGCACTCAAGAACAAAACCAGAAGAGGAGCTATCATACCAAATAATTATCAGAACCTATTCCTATGGGAACTTTAAAACTGCCAGTCCCATCACTCATTTTTATGCAGGTGTTCCAGGAATGATTTTGATCACACGTTTATTAAGGTAATACACTGTTGAATTTACTCCTTATTTATTGTGCGTCTGTATAAGTGATGTAGTGGGTTGTGTTACACCTGTGTCCTTTCTTTCAACTAAAATTCTCCTCTTAACACAATTGAAACAAAAGTATTGTAAAATTCTTTGCATTGACGAAGTGCGACCTTTGGAGCCGTGCATAATTGCGACAAGTTTTTGTGATGTTGGGTAGTCACCATTCACAAAGACTGCTTTAAAACATCGTTGTCAAAACTACCCATTTGTTACAGGTTTCTTGAATTTTGATTCTGAACGGCTGAAAATTGGGCCATCTTACTACATGACATGGACTTCAGTAATAAATATTCTACTTCTACTTTAATATCATACTTCAGACATAAATGAGTAGTTTTGCTCTGCTGTTTTTGTAGATTATAATCTATTTTTGGTCTGCTGCTTTCGATACAGTCTGTATGATTACACGCAATACTTTTTATCGAGGCGAAACAGCATAGATGGTGACACTTCCTAAGGAAGGAGCACTCTGCTCAAATTGTGGTAGACCAGCTGGAAATGTGTGACAAGGTATCATTAAATTTTTCATTTATATTGCTAGGAACACCCCAGTTGCTGCTCAGATCAGTGTATATAGTAAGCAATTTTGTAGACAACGCAATTTTCCACCACTATTTCAGAACACCCACAGATGGCAAGAAAACAAACGTACACTGAAATGATTTGAACTGTGGAAGTTAAATTTAGTTGAGTGAACACCTTGACTCTGCAGAAATTACAAATGACATTTTAGCAAAGCATACCTGGATCAGCCAAGACAGGAAGTCATGTGAAGTACATATGGGGAATTAATAAAGAGAAACACCATTAATCAGTGTGTAATAACACCAAAGTGTGAGATATTAACATAACCTATTTTGAAATAATGTTAACTGTTGATCATAAACTTGTGCTTTATACATTCTAGTCAACTTTATGAACTGAACTGCTCATCTAACTCACCTTCAACTTTCATAGTTTGTCAAAGTTAAAAATGACAGATTTTTGAAATGTCAAATTACCACGTACACTTAAGATAGCTACTGGAGATCACTATTTGCCTCTGCGTAAATAAAATATAAGATTACTTAATCATTGTTTCAAAGATGGGTTAATAGCTACTAACATGTAACACAACAGATCAAACTGCTACACGGACAAAGCAATGAATTTAGTACTTGCCAACTTTGAGCCAGTAAATAGACACCACCTTCATCGCTGTCGGACTGCGGCGAATCTGGCTCGTGGTGGTTTAGTACAAAAGGTTCCCTAATAGTCCTACTAATATCTTATTGCTAGTTCTCTGTCTGCAACTTTCTGCATGCCTCACACTCTCCGTGCAGAAATCATGATGCTCTAGATTGCTGCATGCGTAAGACTAGACATCTGCAGTTTAAAGGTATTATTCTTTTCTGCAATGTAAGCTTTGTGGGAATGTAATCGTAATGATACGGTGGTAATACGAATACTTGGTGCCCGCGTTGTTTAGTGATCTTATCTAGGTACGACAAACTGGCTTATTTGCGTTCACAATCGGCATCATTTCTTTTCTGGTTTGTGACAGATTGTGAGGGATGTTATTACTCAGTAACGGATACATGAAACTTCATTGATTTGCATTTAGTGGACACTGGCATGGCATTACTGATTACAATAACTGAATTTGGGCAGAGGTATGGTAATAACTGTTTTGTGAAGGATTGTTCGTCATTTCACTGTGGTAATCGTCAGAGCTCTTTGACTTTGAAGCATTAAATACCAGTTTACTCTTAGGAAAAAACTGTGTATCTGCTGACACTTCATCTACAATAGTAAGTAAACTGCCTTTATCTACTGGAACTTTTAAGACTACCAAATCCATCACTCATTTTCCAGCACACTGACCTTGCACAGTTCTGGTTCATATACGTTTTGTCGATATAATAAGTGTGATTTGTTCCACTGTCAAGAATCTCCTGCATTCTTAGTAAAAACACTGTCCTGCAGTTGCAACCGCAGTATCACTTCCCTCCGTGGCCTTTAATATTCGTAGTGTTGTCCATCGCGCTATTCGTCCACGAGACTCAGAGGGTCATAGACACGGGTTTACAGGTAGATGTCGTGTTCCTTGACTTCCGCAAGGCGTTCGATACAGTTCCCCACAGTCACTTAATGAACAAAGTAAGAGCATATGGACTATCAGACCAATTATGTGATTGGATTGAAGAGTTCCTAGGTAACAGAACGCAGCATGTCATTCTCAATGGAGAGAAGTCTTCCGAAGTAAGAGTGATTTCAGGTGTGCCGCAGGGGAGTGTCATAGGACCGTTGCTATTCACAATATACATAAATGACCTTGTGGATGACGTGGGGAGTTCTCCGAGGCTTTTTGCAGATTATGCTGTGGTGTATCGAGAGGTTGTAACAATGGAAAATTGTACTGAAATATAGGATGATCTGCAGCGAATTGACGCATGGTGCAGGGAATGGCAATTGAATCTCAGTGTAAAAAAGTGTAATGTGCTGCGAATACATAAAAAGATAGATCCCTTATCATTTAGCTACAAAATGGTCAGCAACTGGAAGCAGTTAATTCCATAAATTATCTGGGAGTACGCATTAGGGGTGATTTAAAATGGAATGATCATATGAAGTTGATCGTCGGTAAAGCAGATGCCAGACTGAGACTCATTAGAAGAATCCTAAGGAAATGCAATCCGAAAACAAAGGAAGTAGGTTACAGTACGCTTGTTCGCCCACTGCTTGGATATTGCTCAGCAGTGTGGGATCTGTACCAGATAGGGTTGATAGAAGAGGTAGAGAAGATCCAACGGAGAGCAGCGCGCTTCGTTACAGGATCATTTAGTAATCGCGAAAGCATTACGGAGATGACAGATAAACTCCAGTGGAAGACTCTGCAGGAGAGACGCTCAGTAGCTCGGTACGGGCTTTTGTTGAAGTTTCGAGAACATACCTTCGCCGAAGAGTCGAGCAGTATATTGCTCCCTCCTACGTATATCTTGCGAAGAGACCATGAGGATAAAATCAGAGAGATTAGAGCCCACACAGAGGCATACCGACAATCTTTCTTTCCATGAACAATAAGAGACTGGAATAGAAGGGAGAACCAATAGAGGTACTCAGGGTACCCTCCGCCACACACCGTCAGGTGGCTTGCGGAGTATGGATGTAGATGTAGACTGCAGTTAAAATCAAAGTTCTCGTTCATTTGTGAAATTGAATTGTTTGCAATTGGATATTCACCTCTCGAAAACATACAAATATTTTCTAATGTAAAATGTTCTCAGAGAAATTGTCCAGATCACTTACTTCCTTCATAAGACTGCGTCACTTCCCTGGAGATTTAAAAGATGCTGACCCACTGGCTTTAATAGACACAATAGTTTTGCTTTATATACGATGCTCAGTACGCAGTCACTCTTGTCTGTAGACAGTGTTGGGACGAGCACCACGTCGTGGCAAGTTGTCTACTTTTACCTCTCTTTTATAGGATTATACACTCGGAGCACAATAGCTCTTTCTTGCTCGATAACACTTGGTGCTTTTCTCATCTGTCAGCCGTAGTGAACATTTCGCAAGTAATGTAATTGGCCACACAAGTACACTGGAGAAGAGATCACCACCACCACACGTTCAAAGCAATGTGTGAAACAGACTGAAGTGGCAGAATGACACTAGTGGCTGAAGTGTCACGTTGTATCCTTTCCTTGCTACTGTGCATCGCCCCATCACCTGCAGTCAGCTGGAGATAGCTACAGCACTGTGCAAAAATTGATGACTAATTTTTTTTTCTAGTCGACCTTTATGGACTTCGTTGACTGGGCTAATTGTTATGTTTTTTCTGATTAATGTACTTATTTGTGTAAGTTCACTGTCATGGTGTAACACATGCTAATGATGTACATCATTGCATAGGAATTTGCCTCGTCTTTCATTTTTTTACATTTTATTGCACCTGTGTATCAAAGGTTGAGAACAGATAACAATATTCCGTGTTTTGTTTCATTTGATCTTACAGGTTGAGAACTGGCAGTGGTCTTTACTGTGTCTCATGGTACAACACGCATTTCTGGAACTGGCGCGGCTTGCAGTCATGAGAAGCTCTTGCCCTCAGTATTAGCAGAAGGCGAAGATGTGCTGCAGGAAGCTCTACACTGCACAATGCACGCTGGCAAGTCACTGCCCATTGCAACTATTGTCGTGGCCATTCACACTTCCACTTTGAAGAATGGGTGTATTGAAGCAGGTAAAAATATTAAGAAGTCTGCCTAAAAGTATCAGACTTTTGATTTGAGCAAAGATACTGCTTCAGTTTTGTCAAAAGCTTGGTGATTCTCAAAGCGAAACAATTTGTAAGATTCAGCAGGTATTCGGAGAAGATGCGATGGATGTAAAACAAATTAAGGAGTGGTTCGACCAATTCAAAAATGGCTTCACATCAGTGGAGAGTGACCATTGTTCAGACAGGCCCCAAAATGCTTGGAGTGCAGCTGTTGAAAGGGTGCAAAATTTGATGAGGGCACATAATCATTTGACCGTGTGGGAGATTGCCCGAGAGGCTGGAGTGAGTAAAGATTCTGCACATGCAATTTTGGATGATTTGAATATGCACAGAGTAGCTGCGAAATTCATGTCCAAGTTGTTGTCGCCTGAACAAAAGACCTCCTTTTTGACGTTGCGCAATATCTTCTGGACACCACCTACACTGATCCTGGCTGTCTGAACACTGTGATAACTGGAGATGAGTTATGGGTGTACGGGTATGACCCAGAAACAAGACAATCATCACAATGGAAGCATCCTGAGTCTCCAAGGCTGAAGAAAGTGTGGCAGGTGCAAAGCAAAATCAAGGTGATGCACAATTCCACAGACTTCGAAGAAGACAGTCAGCATTACGAATACACACCGGAAGGACAAACAGTGACAAAGGAGTACTATCAATGTTTTCCAGTGACTCCATGGCGCATTCAGCGCAAAAGTCCAACATGGACTGTGAAAAACTGGCAACTGTATCACAATACCCCCGCACATTCATCCTATTTGATCCAAAATTTCTCTGCCAAATGTGGAATTAAAGCCAGTTCGCCAACCTCCCCACTCTCCAGACATGGCTCCTTGTGACTTCTGGTTGTTTCCAAAATTGAAGACACCACTGAAAGGATCCCATTTGAGAGTAAAGAAGAGATAATGTGGAACAAGACGACGGAGCTGAACACCATTCCAAAAGACTTCCAGAGGTGTTTCTGGCAGTGAAAGGATCGATGGCAAAGTGTGTGCAAGCACAAGGGGCCTACTTTGAAGGGGATTAGGGTCCCAACCCCGTCAGGTGTTAGAAATATTTTTTCTGGCCGAAGGTCAGATACTTTTTAGACGGGCCTTGTAGTTATTGAGGTGTTTGCAGACTATTTACAATGTGAAACTGTCAGGTTTCATTGATGGAAATGCTGATATTAATTAGAGATGATAAATGAAAGGAATGTGGATTCAGGTCCCTCCTTTCATGTCCCATTATGGAACAGGTCCAGCAATGTTCATAGGAGATGCAGAAGTATGTGATGGTTTTAATATAAATTACTTTCCTTTGAACCAGCAAAAAATATTTGTTTCAGTTAAAATGCCTTTTGCATGCTGAAAATTAATGAATTTAATTACCCAAGTGCATCTTGCTTGTGTTAACAAGCCATTGTTGCTGTGTGTACTGATATGTTGGCTTACCAATGTTGATTTTAGGTTTAGTGTTTACATATAAATTTTAATGTAAAAAGAAAATTAGAAGTGGCTCATTTCCTTCAACTGTTGAATTGCACTTTTCCATTCTTTTGCATGTCATTGACATGTTGGGAGTCAAAATTTCTGTGTTTCACTAAATCCTTTCGTATCTTGTGGTCTCGTAATTGATACAGATGTTGCAGGAAATGGCCAATCCAAGAAACTTGAAATATTTGTTATGTTGCTGGCACATTTCTGCCCTATTACAGAAATTTTTATTGGAACATTTTGGTGTGTGGAGAACATTCTAATGGCAGTGTTTGCAAATGGACAGGCCTAAAGAATTTTTAATATGCATTCACAAAACTTCTCATATTTTCGAAAATTAAAGTACAATACTTCAAACGATTTTTTTCCTGCTTCGTCTCCAGGCATACGTATTGTAAACAAAATCTAATTTACAAATTAAAACATATTAAAACAAAATTTTCACCCATATGTTGCTAGATGATAGCTCTTTGCAGGGATCGGAAGTGTGTGGGGCAACGAGTAAGCTACTTCACTGGTTTAAAGTTTTGATGCCATCTTTAATCACATGATCCTGGCAACTAATTTGGTGGTCAGCCAGAAAGTGAAGGGAAACATACTGACCTTAGTTTCCAGTCTGTACAGCCACATTCCGGTTCAGCTCACTGAAAGAAGTGTCTATTTCCCATTTCTTTGCGGGATCAGGACTATGACTTCAGTAAAAGTTTAAAGTTCCAATCAAGATTTAAAGTTTCTCACAAACAACACTTAAAATTGCTTTATGTTCAGTTGAAAGTCTTTCTAATCTAACAGCACCTTTAACAGTTCAGAGGAGACCTCTATGGTAACTTCCTACCAGATTGTTTCAATTGAAAGTTCGCAATAAATGTTCAAAAATTAATGCTCGCCATAAAAGTGAAAATAAATTCACCACTTGCCACGCGGAATTGAATTTCACACTGACGGCACGCTAATAGTTATTTTATCGAATTCTAAACGATCCAGGACGGTGTACAGTCTTTGCGGGTTCACTATCCGTTTTCACTGCCAAATACACACTTGTCACAGCTCGGCTCTGATGTCATCAGAGGCAGAGTGCGACCAGATGTTTAACTGGCATGGACCCTACAGTGTCTGAGAGCGAATTGAACCTTCCTACTGCTTCAGGGGCTGTATTTATAAGGTGCCGTTGCGGACTACCGAGAAAACATCTGTTGTCTCTATTTGCATATGGCGGCAGTCTACAAATGACCGCTATCTCGGGCACATAATACCAATTACTTCAGAAACTTCTTAATTTTTGCAGATATGCAGTTTGAAAGCACTTAGAAAGTTTCAGCTTGCTAGAATGAAAACTTTACGTAATAGAATTTATTTAGTGGAACTAACGGTAGATTGTTACCTCTGAACCATACCTTTGCTAAGACTTATATCAGTTGCTATTTATGTTAAGTCTTAACCCTTTTAGTGCCAGACGTTTTCTCAAAAGATCATGTTAAAAGTGCCATGCGATTTTACAGTAAAATGCAGACCTCTGCCATACTTGCAATAAAATCTAAACTAATGCATAAAGGAATGTAATTTTTTTTAATTTTTAAGGAATGCTGCTGGCTACAGTTACATGTGCAATACATATTGTCAAAGAACATATTTTCAGAGAAAAAAATTATTTTCATGATGGGGTTTATCGAAAAAAATAAAACTTTGATTGCAATTTACTCTGAGACCCATCAAATGATATACTAAAAAATTTCAGGTATATATATGGAATCTCTGTAGTTTCCTTAACAAAAACATCATAAAGGAATACAAAAAATTTTATTACACTAAGGAAAAAACAAAACATAACATTACAAAAAAAAATTGTTTTGCTCTGAACGTGTTCTCTCAGTTCTTCAGTCATAAATCATTGTCAAATGTGAGGTTGCAGTTATGACAACTACTTGCAGACATGAAGGATGCAGTCCTTTCTTGCAACAAACAATGCTGTTCGTGAGCGCCACTTCTTATCCTTCGTAGAACAAACACTGCAGTAGCGTTCCTTTCTCCCCGGAAGAGTCTCTACACCATATACTGTTGGAGCAGGTACATTTATATCTATTGCACTTGTGGTTACAGTCCTTGCCTAAAACCACTGTTTAGTGAGTTTCAAAATTACTATGCTTTTGAACTTCAGCCGTATCAATGGTTTGTCATTGGGGTTTAGGCTTTCCTTATACAAAACATATGCATTCAGCAACATCCTGGCAGTTATGCTGAACACTGCCTTCTTCCACATCTTGACGGTCCTCCTCTCATCTAAATAGCGGTATGCCATCATATCAGATGAGTCAATGCCACCCATATACTTATTATATTCAAAAATCACATCTGGTTTCTTGACCGGCAGTCTATTACGAATTGTCTTTTCTGATGATGTAGCAGAGGATGTTGTACTCACAAGGACTGGATTTCTCTCTGATTTCTTCTGTCTGAAGCCACATAGAAGTATAAAACATTTTCTGAAAAACTTTAGCTGACCTACAGCATAATTCGACAGATGACCACATGGCAGGAATTTTCTGTTTCTTCTAATTGTTCCCGTTAGATAAGTGCCGACTGAATACAGCTTTTCTGCCAGAGGAATAGTTGTAAAAAAGTTATCACAAAACCCAAGGTAACCTTTTTGCATGTAGCTCCCAAGAGCTAGTACTTTCATGATGACTGCATATCCCAGGCCATTCTCTTTTATTTCGTTTTTGTCATCATCACTTTTTGCACCACGGTATGCCTAAAACCCTAGGCAGTAATTTACTACTGAATCACATAGCATCCAAAATTTGACTCCCCACCTGTGATGTTTGTTGGGGAGGTACTGGATTAGTTGTGAGTGCGCCTTTGTCCCAACAAGACTTTCATCAGCAGTCAGGTGCTGGTGTGCAGTGTAGTAGCGACGGAAAACATTGTTGGCAAAATCCACCAACACTTGAAATTTGGCTGTTGGATCATATAATGGGTGACCAGGAGGGTGAACATTCGAATTGTCTACAAAATGTAAGAACTGCAGCAACAAGTGAAACCTGTTACGTGAAAACATTTGCGAAAACCACAGTGTCGACAGGTTTGCATCAGTTGACCAATAACTAAAAATCGTCTATCAGTCCCATATTCAAAATCACTGCTATAAAAGCCCTCATTTCTGCTACAGTTGTTGGTTGCTATCATTTGATTCTCGAATTTGGCGGTAAACGCGTTGACTGAATCACCTGGCGAGCGTATCTGTTAGTCTGTCACCATAATTGTTAGAAGCTGCTGCGAAAAAAACTGCAAAAAATCAATTAGTGTGACGTTTGCTGGTATATGTTTAGGGCCTGGTAGTTCTGCATACACAAAGCTTCGAGGGGACAGATTATCTGATGCCTTATCCATTATTTCAACAAAAGTATTTGCACTGTAATTCTGTTGTTTGGTTGTCGTCGTCATTTGCTGACGCACAATCGTCACTTCAAGAAGAAAACGAAGAGTCCTCTTCCCCACTGGACATCTCACAATCCGATTCACTTTCTGCAAATCCTGCAAATTCATCTTCACTTTCACTACTTACCATATTGTTGCCTAAATCACTCATATTGAACAACTACTTCTTACTTGACGACGCCATGCTGCCACGAAATACTCGGTAAATAAACACCAGAGAAGTTTATTTTACTCGAAATATCGCACTGACAACTGAAAAGATCAGTATACTGTGCCTTCGACCTTCCTTCTGCGTCTTTGCTAGGAAATGCTAACAACTTTGCCTTCAAGTGCGGAAAAAATGAACGAGAAGATCGTTACTGGTATTTTTCGCTGAAAATCTGGATCACGGTCAGATTGTATTTGGCACTTAGTGTTAAACTTGGTGTAGCTCTATTATTTGATATATTTGATCATCTGATTTAACCAAAATCCTCTATCATTAAAATTTCAAGTACTTAATTTACAACACTTAGGTACATTTTAGATACAAAATTAGTTTTCATTTAATTCCTCAAAAACTAGAAGAGGTAGATTAACATGGACTCTGTTATTTTTGGGGTGTACTGAAGCATAAAATAATTTTTCCATTATTTAGCACCTCTTATTTTTCCGAAAATCGTGGATTCTGGCGTTAATTTTTGTTTTATGGTTTTGGAAACCGGCATAACTTATTTATAACTTCTAACTGCACATTCTGACCAAATTCTGGCTTCCTGGCGTCATTATTTAGCGTCTCTGATTTTTCTCTTAAAACAGCATTTTTCCGTAAACTATTAAGTTTAGAACATCGAGACTTGGTATTTGAAATATTATTACACTAAACTATTATTTAACATAGTTTCAAACATAAATTTTGATTTTTAATTTCATACTAAATTGTGGTGCAGTACTTGAGCGCTACATGCAGACACGTTAAGGTGACGTGGCACTACTAGCAGTGAACTGGGGTAAGTCCCAGCGCACTCACTCGCCTCTGTATCTCACATATGATACAGCGCTTGGTTGGCTTCACCCCCTCGTACGCCAACCTATTTATGGGTCGCTTAGAGAAAGCCTTCTTGGTTACCCAAGTCTGCCAACCCAAAGTTTGGTACAGATTTATTGACATCTCTATGATCTGGACTCAGAGTGAAGAACTCCAGAATTTCGTCTCCAACCTCAACTCCTTTGGTTCCATCAGATTCACCTGGTCCAACTCCAAATCCCATGCCACTTTCTTCGACGTTAATCTCCATCTGTCCAGTGGCCAGCTTCACACATCCGTCCTCATCAAACCCTCCAACAAGCAACAGTACCTCCATTATGACAGCTGCCACCCATTCCATATCAAACGGTCCCTTCCCTACAGCTTAGGTCTTTGTGGCAAACGAATCTGCTCCAGTCCTGAATCCCTGAACCATTACACCAATAACCTGAAAACAGCTTTCGCATCCTGCAATTACCCTCCGGACCTGGTACAGAAGCAAACAGCTAGAGCCACTTCCTCATCTCCTCAAACCCTGAACCTCCCACACAAGAACCCCAAAAGTGCACCATTTGTGACAGGATACTTTGTGGGACTGGATCAGACTCTGAATGTGGCTCTCCAGCAGGGATAAGACTTCCTCAAATCCTGCCCTGAAATGAGATCCATCCTTCACGAAATCCTCCCCACTCCACCAAGTGTGTCTTTACGCCGCCCACCTAACCTTCGCAACCTCTCAGTTCATCCCTATGAAATCCCCAAACCAGCTTCCCTACCCTCTGGCTCCTACCCTTGTAACCGCCCCCAGTGTAAAACCTGTCCTATGCACCCTCCCACCACCACCTACTCCAGTCCTGTAACCCGGAAGGTGTACACGATGAAAGGCAGAGCCACGTGTGAAAGCACCCATGTGATTTACCCAACTGACCTGCCTACACTGTGATGCATTGTATGTGGGAATGACCAGCAACAAATTGTCCATTCGCGTGAACGGACACAGGCAGACAGTGTTTGTTGGTAATGAGGATCACCCTGTGGCTAAACATGCCTCGGTGCACGGCCAGCACATCTTGGCACAGTGTTACACTGTCCGGGTTATATGGATACCTCCCACTGACACCAACCTGTCAGAACTCCGGAGATGGGAACTTGCCCTTCAATATATTCTCTCTTCCCGTTACCCACCAGGCTTCAACCTCCGCTAATTTAAAGTTGCCGCCCTCGTACATCTCCTGTCATTCAACATCATCTTTGCCTCTGTACTTCCGCCTTAACTGACATCTCTGCCCAACCTCTTTGCATTTGGAGCTCTCTCTCTCTCTCTCTCTCTCTCTCTCTCTCTCTGTGTGTGTGTGTGTGTGTGTGTGTGTGTGTGTGTGTGTGTGTGTGTGTGTGTGTGTGTGTGTGTGTGTTTGTTTCTCCTGTTCGAAAATAAAATTGCCTCCTATCTCTTAGTGAGTTCTGTCAGGATTTCATCTTAAACCAAATTTATTTCCCTCTGAATCTCCTGTTTTGAGTCAAGATAGTCTGAAAGACGTTGGCTTATGATCTTCAGTTTTTTTTTCCAGAAGAATTATCATCGATACCAATTTTTTTGCGCTTGCTTTGTTGCATACTTGATTGCTGGACCTGACTTGTATTTGACAATCCCTTTATCATTTTGCTAGCCTTGTCGACTGCAACACTCTTTCTAAAGTGACTTGCTGATTTTATCAATTGAGACTAGAATCCTTTCCCACAGAAGCAAGAGACATAGGAATTTGAAGTCCATTTGCTTGATGAGTCCTTGAGCCCCCACTGATGTTTCCAGGTTCGATTTGTCTTTGTTAATATCAGCTATTTCCTCCAGGCATGCATACAGTTCATTCAGTGT
This sequence comes from Schistocerca piceifrons, assembly GCF_021461385.2. Lineage (NCBI taxonomy): Eukaryota > Metazoa > Arthropoda > Insecta > Orthoptera > Acrididae > Schistocerca > Schistocerca piceifrons. The sequence continues at coordinate 59,891,972 of NC_060148.1, forward strand.
TATTTTTAAAGCAGTGACTGCTCTTCGTTTGGTTGACCACCTAGTGTCACAATGAGCCTTCAACGTAATGTCGAAGTTACTTAACACAGCTTGTCACCTTCCTGTAGAGCCACTGAAGATAGTAAATATCTTTTGAACTGTTCCAAAAAAGTAATCATTAGAGGTGAAACAGTGGCAGCATGCGATCCGATAAGGTTTAAACTATGTGCAACACAGGGTACAACCCGAGCAATATCATTTTGTTTGAGGATCTGAACTTGCACATCGCTATATTTTCCATCCATATTGCTGCCATTATCATATTCCTGACCTCGGCAATTATCAATACTCAGCCCATCTTTTAAGTTTTTTTAAGAATGTCCACTAAAATGCCTTCACCTGTTTTTTCATTAGTGTCGATGAAGTCAATGAAACTTTCTTTAACTTGACATCTGACAACTCAACAAATCTAATAACATTGGCTCATTTGCTCAATGTGAGCACTGTCTGGTGGGAGTAGCTTGTGCAGAGTCCATTAATTTTCTTCTTAATATCTGCTGCTTTGCAACCAGGCTGTATCTCACAGCTAATGACCTCCGCAATATTTTTATAGCTCTCCAGTCTTTATTTTTGTATTCAGGGAGCCTCATGGAGTAAAATGCCTCATCAGCTTCATATGTGTCTATTAATTTTGCAGTCGACGGTTCGCCAATTGTATTTACTGGCCATGTCTATAAACAAACTACAGATGACAGAACGCTGCATCAATGTTAGTGTTCCACGTGGTAACGTCACATTGCACTGAACTGAAGACAAGAGACGTTTATGATCAAATCTACAGCGAGGCTCTAGATTTCATCAAATTTGATGACAGACAAGATTTGACAGATTGTAATACTGGCCTTAGCTTGTGGTTTACAACAAGGGTTATGTGTGTTTCCCACCATGGCTTTACGTGACGACCAGGTCCTATGCTTCATGTTCAACCAAGCAAGTTTTAAAGTTTCTCAAATTTACTCACCTTTTTAGCAATATTAGATCTGCTGCTCGCTAAGTTCACAAATTTGAGCTGCAATTACACTGACAAAATTATCACCGCTGCCCACCATGACATTGGATGCTACCTGGAGGTGTTGCAGGCACGTGGCTTGGTAACAAAAATATGTAAGTGGGGCAGACATGGACAGGGGATCACCCTAGTAAAGATATGGGCTGCAATGGAGGAAATCTGTTGAGATAAGCAACTTTGATGAAGGGCAGATTATTATTATTATTATTATTATTATTATTATTATTATTATTACACAGAGCCCGTGAACAAGTTTCTCAAGAATGGCGAAGTTGGTAGAGCGTTCATATACTACTGTCATGAGCATCTACAGAATGATGTAAGAGGATAGTGAAATTACTACTAGGTGCTAAATGGTTGTGTCCACGACTGATCACAGAACGTGGAGTTTGGAGGCTAATCTGCTCTGTCAAGTAGGACAGATGGTTATTTCTAGGATCTTTTGTCACCTCTTTCACCAGTGGCAGTGTTTTGTTACTGTGAAAAATGCCAGAGTTCACATTGATGTGCAGTTCTCCTAGAACTGCTTGGGTAAATTATTTCAAAGATCAGAGGAAGCCATGGCCACACTGTCTGACTGGACCATGCTTAGTATGTGGCATACAAAACCTACCGCAGGATTGAGATGAGGACAGTTTTACCAATTAGTTAGGAAAAGTGCAGGTGTGGACTTTCATTTGTTTCCCTTTTTTAGTTCTGTGTGCAGTTGTGGTTGTCTATGGGGGTTTCAGTTAGAGAGACCACTCTTCATATTATGCAGATTGTGAGGAATTTTTCAAAATTTAAAGTAGACACATCGGTAGAGGTGTCGTCCTGGGCACGACGTTAAACTGCCCCCCAACCCAAGGTGTGGTGCGACCCGTGCCGAGGGGTGCGTGGCACAGGGGAGCTGTGCCTCGAACGGGGCCTCTGGGATACCGGGCGCCCTCCCAGAGTATCCAGCCTAGCCCGGGCATGCGGGGCTCTGCCCGTGTGGTCCACACTTTCCTCAGCGTCTCGTGGGATCATAGAGAAAAAATCTGAAATTAGCTCCGAGCGAGCAGATGCCGAGAATTCTGGGGGACCTCACTGTGAGGTGACCCGGGAGTCAGAACAGACAGAACGTGAACTTGGTGCGAGGGGACCTCTAGGTGAGGTGACCCCGGGCCTCGTAGATGGTAAAGGCTCAGTTGCAGAGGGAGATAGTTCTAAACTCGCAACAGGAGGAACTTCAGCTGCCGTACTTGGTGCTGGGGAAACTGATACTTCCAAAAACAGCTCTGAAAGAGCAGTCGGGGAAAAGGGTGACAGTGCTGCAGAGGAGGAGAGCTCGAACCTCGCAGATAAAATTGTCCCCCTCACAAATAAAAGGAAACTGGAGGAAGTAGTCCACAACACTGATAAAATAAATGTGGATGTTAAAAAATTAAAAACTAATGGTGACGAAGAGGTTGACGAAAACGGAACATGTTTGTCGGGTCGAGAAGTGGAAGCGAAGGAGGAAATGTTTCGCTCGATGAGGCTGGCTGTTGTACTGCAGGGTTTTCCAGATAATAAGATGACGGAGAAACAGGCTGAGGTGGTGGAGGCTGCCCTAGTGGAGAGCATCAACCCATCCGACCAGGAGGAACCTATCCAGTTTTCTGCGACACAGTACGAGAATGGGGGCTTGGTGTTCACTTGTGCCAACAAAGAGACAAAATCGTGGCTGCACAAGAAGGTGAACAAACTTGTTCCGTGGCCAGGGGCCAGGCTGGCTGTCGGACAGGCAGAAACCACATTGACGGGTACCAGGTACGTACTGTGGGTGACGGGGATGAAGAAGAAAAGCAGCCAGCAGATTCTGGATTTGTTTCAGAAGCAAAATAAAGACATCTCCACCACAGAGTGGAAAGTACTCAGGAGAGTGCCAGAGTCAGACATAAAGACAAGGCTGGCTGTTTGGGTAGATGACAGATCTTCTGACCATCTGAAGAAACACAATTATAAATTATTCCTCGGCTTTGGTAAAACTAAATTTGTGCCGATGTCGGAATGGAAGGAGCAACAGGGTGGAGCGGCAAAGCGAAGTGACCTGCAGCTCCAGAATCTGCCACGGCCCTCCCTGAATTACACACCGCATAAACCTGTGGGGCCAAAGTTCACAACTCACAATTTTCTGCGTCCGCTGATACCCAGTTTGGGTTTTCGGGCTGTGACTCAGACTCTGAAATCTGGACCCTCTGATACAAATTCTCGTCCTCGCGTTTCCAGATTTGAAAGTCGGGTACGGCCACAGCGTAATGAGTTCGAATTTGCTGGTGTCAAACCACCTCACCTTCGTGAAGCGCAGTTTACGGCTTCAGGTAGACTCTCGCCCCAAGAGCATACAACACTGCAGAAACGCAAGTCTAGATTCCCGGTTTCAGAACGGCCTCGTGAGCGTGGGTTCGCCGTGCCAGAACAGTCACCTTTGCGAGAAGCCAGTTACATCACGTCGGACCACGCACAGCGTAGGGAGCCTAGATTTGCCGCAGATCGATCCCAGGAAAACAGCTACTTTGCTTCAGAACCTCGGCAGCCTCGTGAGACAGGTCATGGAGTCGCAGATCCTCCCCAGCTCCTTTTGATGAGGCTTATTGTTCCAGATGAGCTGTTGCCTCAAGAAACAAAGTATGCAGCTTTGGATGAGGCACCATCTCACGATTCCACGTACATGATTCCAGACAGAGGTCAATCAGATAACCCGCGGTTCAGAGGCTCGTATCAACCACCGTCCCACGACTCCAGATTTAGAAACCTGAATGAGTCACCTTTCCGGGAATCCAGGTTTAGAGGGTCAGATCAGATGCAATCCAGAGTAGATAGATATGTGGAACGAGATCCTGTGAACTCTGGTGAACGTAGATCAAGAATGTCGGATTCCCAACAGTACAGAGAATTTCACAATACATTTTCTCGTGTCCCACGTGTCCAGGAAGACAGAATTTCAGGTTCAGATTTTCCTCCCCAGCGGTCAAGGTCATCTTATGCGAACTCTGGCAATTCTTATTACTCGAGGCGCTCAGGTTCTGACAGGATCAACTGGTAGATAATCCCCATCTGTAGTAACTCTTAATTGGTATTTGTGCACAAGGTCTCTTGTTTGTAGCATCTAACATTCCAAATTCTGGGGACAGTTGTTGAATAATATTCAAATAATTTTAGTATTAAGTTGCTGTGCACTGTCTCGTGCTGGACTTGCTCTTAAATTTTCGTGAGCTCATGAATTTTGTTTATGCTTCGAAATATTCTATGAGAATACTGTCGCTCATTTTGGAATTTTTTTGTTTAAATTGTTACACTTGGGTGCCCGGTGATGAGTACTTACGAACAGGCCTGTCCATTAGCTCTTAATTGCAAAAACAGGTTAATAACATGTTTTGATCATATTCATCAGGAAAATTTGCTTTTGTAACTGTTTTTACTAGTTTGTGTAGTTTAATGAAAGAAGTTAGTTTAAGCAGGTATGTCACATTTTGCCCACATAGTGACGTGCGTAAACATAGTCATTATCCACAGTGCCAGCATTTAATATTGTCTTCAGTGTTCAGAGAATATTGTAAAGCAAGTAGCTTAAATATTCATACTGTGTTAGTTGTATTTTTTGTATGTATTTTCATTATTTAAACATTTTTCTGATTCAAAATACTTAATTTTCAATTTTTATGCAAAATAAAATTATAATTTTTTGAATAAATAGCAAAGGTGAAATAAAACCATGTATTACTGTGTGTTCTTTCTTAAACATGAAATGCTGTTTGAGGTACTAGAAAGGACTGGTGAATTGTTGAAGTAAAGGAACAGAAAAGCTGAAGCATGCATCCACTTATCTGAACATGTTGTTTGCTTGTTATCAAACAAAACATCTTTTTAGCCTAACTGCAAGGCATTGCTCCACTACAGGAACTAGTATAATTAGAAATGAGCATGAATTTGCTTTACATATCAAAACTGTCATTTATTCCTAATTTCACTGCTTAGCAAAGCTGATGTCTACAATACAGTGTTTACTGGCATACAGTTAAATACAGCAAAAGACTAAAAGGTCAAGACAAATCAGGCCAGCAGATGTAGAAAAAGGTTTACTTATAAATATAGGTAAGTGCAAAAATATTGTTTTGATGCTGCATCCTAATATTATACCAAATGAAAAGTCACTTGACAAAACTGTAAACTGTAGTACCCAGCCGGCATTTTTAAGGGTAAATTCCAGCATTGCCGATAAACCTGTCTAAAAGTGAAACCACTGTTTTTAGCTTTCAAAACTACGCTTTCAATATTATATAGCGGAGATGTTGAGTAGCAGAGAGGCACAACAAAAGACTCCTCACAATTTCACAATTAAAGCTTTCAGCCATTGGCCTTCAACATTAGTCAAACGCACACGCGCACACACACACACACACACACACACACACACACACACACACACACCTCTTTTTTAGTACATGTAATGTCAGACAATATGTTAAATAGACTATTCCACATACAGTATTGTAGACATCATTGAGTATATGTAATATACACTCTGTTTAGTCAGAGATTTGAAATAGAAAAGACAGATAACATAATAATTGATAGTACAACAGCAGGTAGAAAGGTTCTAGCTTGGTATGTTATAGGTCTCAAACGCTGAGATTGTTTTCACTACTAAACATGTGTATTGGCAGTAATGGAATTTTGTCTCTGAAGATAATTTAGGCCAACCATTCTGTTTCTTTGTGATTTTACAATGTATTGTGGTGGCTCACATAGTTTCTGAATACTTTGTTATTAAAGTGCAAAAAATTTCAGAAAACAAGTAGAAAACAAAATGTAGAAATAATGGAAAAACTTTTCGTTATGCTCTAACAGACCGTTAAAACAGTTAGTGTGCCAAGTAACACGTACTGTTGAAGTTTTAGGACATTGCTTCTTTATTCTTTAAATGTAATGGAATGTGATAGGTTGTAAATGGCAGCTGACGTAATGCATGCTGCTCTTGTACCAGGTGAGACTATCAATAGATGGTGTTTCACTAAACATCACCTCCACCTAAGCATGATTAAAGAGAAGAGTGGTAACTTGATTTGTAGAAATTTAGGCCACATGGTGAAAAACCTTTTGTGGGTGGTTGGAGTTGTTTTTCAGGATAAATCAACAAAAACTTCCCCTTGCCTAGAGTATTCCAGCAGTTCAAAAAATACTTCGATGGGTGGAGGATCACACATTTATGTAGGAAATGGAGTACAGTTTAAATAAAGGTGCAACCTTGGAACAGGTAGTAACACACTTCGATATGAAATCATTTTGTCCACATGACTGGGAATCTTGACACTTTCTTAATAAATTAATGGATGTTCTAGATAAAGACTCATCTAAGAAAGGCAACATAAATTTGTGCAGAGAATCATCATAGATGAAACTACTAGTTTTCCAAGTAGAAGAGTGTGTTCTGGCTCCCTGTATGTTAACACATGTAGCATAGGATAGGTGGTTTGCTGGCAAACTAAAAGCAGACTGATGCTCAAGGCTAGAGTTGAAGTGCTTTTGCTTTATCATAAGGTGTGTTATCGCTCATTCTTGTTTAATGAATTTGTTTACGGTATTGTGAGTGAACATCAAAGAGTTGAAGGCTGCAGTACTAAAGTGGTGGTGTGTTATAGTTACTCATATTTAGAAAAGAAAGAAAGAACAAAAAGGCTCATATGTTTTGTTCCAGCTTGCATATCTGGCTGCAGGAAGGTAAAGGTAAACATTTTTGAGGCATCCAAAAAACGAAGTAGAAATTTCAAAATGGGTGAAAGCAATTTCTTGGAAAGACACAAATTTGACTCAGCTGTTCTAATATCGGTGTGGAACATATTACAAAAGCAGACTTATCATTGATGTCAAATGTGAAAGTTTAAGACAAAGGTGGTCTCTAAAACCATAAGTGGTTACTCATTTGTTCCTCAGTTTACCAAAATATCTTTGCAGCAAGTAAAACGTGGAAAAGAGAAACTACAGCAAAGACGACGAACAGAAAGAAGCTGAAATGTCTGTTTCTTCTGTTGAGGAAAATTTATGAAACAAACCACTACTGAACACGGCAATGATTTCATGAGAAAGAACATTGAAGTATAAGAAACTAAAAGTTGTGGGATAATGTAATAAATTAAAAACGGAGAGCTGAAATCAATCTATAGCGAAAAAGTCTGTTACACGAAAAGCCTAAGACAGCTTTATCGATAACCAGAAGGTTATAGTTGACTTTGTTTAATGTGGTATGACAAGTCTTTTCTGGACAGCAAGCTCTTAAGTCGCCCAAAGGCTACATTGTCCAAAGTGTTGGTTACCACTACTTCATTCTGATACACATCTCCAAAATATAGTAAAGGGTCTCAAATGCTCAAATGAAATTGATTAGCACTGTGTGCAATCAATTAAGAACAATTTTTGGGAAGAAAAAGATGAAAACAAATGTTTAGAGGTGCTAATTTTTGATGAATTTAAGGCCAAAGATCATCATTATTTTAGTAACACTTTGTCGAAAGTTGGTTTCGCCAGTTTAGAGGACGATAGTTGGTGGCAGTGCAGTAGTCATCACGCAGTGAAAAGATTGTCTGACTTCAAGCTGTGGCTTTAACTCAATTTCAATGCAAATACCACTTGTGTAGGTCATTGTAATGTTCTTTCTTCAGTGTGTCATTTACTGACAGTGAATTAATAAATGATTGCGTAAGTTGCAGAAATATGTCCAGAGAAAGCTAATTTATTTAAAAACACCAGTTTGTCAGCAAACATTGTGGCTCGAAGAGTAAATGATCTTGCTGGAAATATATTAACTCACTTCTATGAGAACTCGATACTTAAGTGATTCTCTTTGGGTCTGGACGAATCAACATATGATTTAGATACTGCACAGGTTTTAATTTTTATTTGAAGGATAAACGAAAATTACGATTTTCAGAAGCTCATCGTCAACAATTAAAATATTTATTTTGTTTTATTGTTAGTTTGAAAGTCCATTGTTGAAACTAACAGTAGCAGTGAAGATAGAGCGTTTGCTTTCTGGTGGAAAGCATTTGTTCTAGTGTTATTGACTCTGCTGCTTCTTGTGATGGACAGTCAGTAACTAATAATAAAATTATGATGTGTAGGTTCGTAATTTCGCTCATTATTACGGATTAGTAATTTGAATACTTAAATAAAATACATAAGCAAGCACAAATTGGAAAAAGAATATTTCATTTACTTTGTTGTGGAACTGGCTTATATCGTACGTTGGGCAATAAGGGGTCATTTTCCTGCAGTTGGTCAGATTTATTTCAGATATAATTTATGACTTAGAAGAGGTTCTAAACATGCTATTCTACACAGAAGACGACGACGACAAAACTTTGTGTGACATATTTGATAGATGTCAGGAACTTTTAATTTGTACTTGTTCAGTCAGATGATGGTGAGGACACTGATAAAGATGATGCAGAACAACCCACCAGTGTTGCTAGTTTGGGGACGAAGTTTCTACGACATGCTGCAGAGATAAGATCAGTAAATACTGACGACCTTGTTGAAAATGTTACCTCTTTGTCCACTCGAGAGAGAAATCCCTGCTGTTCCAGATCACAATCGTGGTCCCAAGTTACGAAAAGACACTGGATAGAATAAAGACTGGGTTGAAGCACCTTGTGATCCTACACCTGATAGAATAGAACATCTCGACACATCAAACTCTACTCAAATAGTTTTTTGTAAAGTTTTTGATGCTGATTTGGTTGAGATTCTGATGAGAGAGACAGTAAAATACGGGACATCTTAACATCTTTTTTCCTTCTTTTTAAGTAGATCTTTAATGCACTGAAAGTGCATTTTTGTGGAAAATGTTGCTATAAATATGAAATCTACCCAATATGGCTCGATAGCTGTGGAAACTGCGTAAAATTGTGGTAATGCTAGTCATTTTGATGTGAGATGCGATAGCGGCAACCGCATGGTCAACTATTAACTTAGTGACAAGGAAGAATATGAATATTTTTGCTACTCGATTCACTTATGGCAATTTAAGCTGTCCTCCTGTGGTTCCTGCCTAACCACATACTCGGAAAAACGCTAAATGTTTATTTCACCTGTCGTTCTCAGATAAGACAATGTAAATAACATCCAGTATTGCAGGACATATTTGCGTTACATTCATAAGAAAGTAACAGAATATGTTAAACAAAGCTAACATGGAAAAAAAATTACACACGTGATGCGAACCACGACTCCAGAAACTACGACGTTATTAAGTACGCTAGCACTTAGCCTTGGTCGAGTCAGTCTTCGTTATCATTTTCTATTTTGAAGGCTTGTGTCGTTGATGCATTATTGACATTTAATTATAACGGCGATGATTTTGTGACAAATTATCAGTGCTCAGTTACGTTGAGAACATGCTGCAAATTATAAAATGTCTTTCGTTCTTAATTTGTATATTATTGACAGTAACAACTCGCTCCTCAGAGAGCACTCTTACATGAATGCATTAGCCGTCAATAAATAATTACGTGAAATTTTATTCTAGCAATAATTATAATGAAATCGTTCCAAGATTGACGTGTTTTGTAAGTCTCCAATATGCGCCATTAAATCTCGTGAGAGGCCCGTATCAAATGCTAACGAAAGTCGATAGCCGATCGTGTGGTCGTCGATATTGTGTGACATCACATTCGTGGGAGCAGGAACAACGTTTGGGAATTATTATGAAACAAGTTACCCGTGAAAATTGAGATGGCACTGTATGATGTGCTTTTGTTACACAACCAGGGTACAGGACACATGATCTCCTCAGCCAATCAGAATGAGAGCACATAACACATTATTTAGTCAGCCAATTGTATTTTCAATGCGTGAACACACAAACAACAAAATTTTAATGATAAACACAAATAAAGTAGTAGTTATTCCAATATAATCTGCGTGGTACACATACCATGGAGAACAGTGCTGTAACATACCAGTAATGCTGAGGAAATGGAAGGCGCCAGTTTCCCGAAAAAGCACAGAATTGTAGTAGCTAGTCGTGCTTGCAACATCGCTCGAAAGAATTATTGAATTAAAATTCCGCTTGACAGGTAATGTTTACCTGCTTCAGTAATAAGGAGATGTAATATTAACCCACGAAATATTTGATCTTCCTGCCATATTGTGGGATGGCACTTCACATCCCACCACGTTATGTGTGTGAACGGAAAGATCTTTCGTATCTATGAAGTTCAGATAATGGTTCACTTTAAGACGCTGAAAACCTTCAATACGGTTGGTGTTGTATGAACCAAAGCAGACACAATCATTGCAGATCTTTTATTTATTCTGAACAACACTTCCTTGGTCCAAAATTCAGTGGGCTGAAGGAACGTTTTTTCGATCCTTGCTTAATTGCATTCAACACCAATTTCCTACGACTTCAGACTTTGTTGTGTGTGCTTTCCCAAATTTAGCTTTGCCAACTCACAAATCTAACGTATACCTCTGGCTACACTGCAGAAGTCTCTTACCACAACCAGGTTTTTTGCTTTCAAATTAGTTGATTCGCCGACTCTCAACGAAACTAATGCATTCTAGTCAAACATAGATCTCTGGATACGCTACAGATTTGTCATATCACCACCACCAGATTCTTTTGTGCCAATTCAGGTTGCGCTCTTATGTCCCAGCCCGACCACGCCATAGGAAATTGCGAGATATTCAGAAAATACAGCCGAAAGCGGCTTAATCACACTCCTGGAAATAACTACCTATTCGCAGAATAACAGCTAAGTATTTGTGACAACAAAGGCTATAAGAGACAATAACCCTAGTTCACAAAACACTCCTAGAATTTACAGTTGTTATAGAGCTGTGTTTCCCGCCAACATTTGGATCAGTACAGTTGTCAGTATTGGGTGTAAAGTACATTTTGTACTTACTTTGTATGAGACACTACTGGAGAGCTTGGAATTAACTAGTGTGTAAACTACATAGAAATTATGACTTCTTATGAGGAAATTTGAAGTAGTAAAATTTACAATGGTTTAGTAACACTGTTACCCCCCCTTAATTTTCTAGGATTAAGTTGTGTTGTTATGGCCAAGCCATACCATACCCTCAGAAATCGCGATATGGAAACTGACATATCTGGAATGAAACAATCATAATTTCTCTCACAGAAGAGTAACATTGCCATTGCTTCATTCAGATCAGTTTAATATGTGTTTTACATCCCAGCCTAACTGCATCCCTGACAAAAAAAGTAGGACCAAAATTATATATGATGCCATAACTCTACTTATTTCTATACAGTATGTATTTTAATTTGTGCGCGCATGCGACGAAATAGCCACATTGTCGTTAGCTGAACAGACCACATGGTGCTATGCTCGCTGTAATTAGCTAACTAGGTCACATGTCTTGCGCTCATATTGCGTTACGAAAGCACATCATCCAGCGAACTCTCGAATTTACAGTTTCTGTAGCTATCGCGCCGTAGTTCGTGGATTTAGTATTTATATTTGCTTATTCCGCAAATATGCAGTTTCAATGCTACAGAGCATTTAAGATCATCAAAAAGACGTCCTTTACTTTTCGGTTTTTTGTTCTACAGTGTATGGAAGTGGGGTACCGATGTATAAAAATTGAACGGTACACTCATATGAAATATTTTCGATAAAAGATTTTTTTGTTTTAGTCTTAACTGCACAAAAAATTTTCACATGTTTTAATACACGCCAAACACTGTCAGCAATCGGGGAATATATTTCTGGTATATTTCACAGCTAAAACTTTGAGAGATTTAGTCTCCATTTCAGATTTTGATGCAACTGCAAACATTATCAAGATTTTTCAATAACCATTTTACTGTGATATAGAAAGTCTTGCTCAGAGCTTCAAATGAAAGTAATTTGCGATGTAACGATTTTCGTAAAGATAACAACTTAAATTCATCATTGGTGGAATTTTGTAAAAGTCTTTCACTCATTCAGTTTCATAAGTTTGCCCGTGGTTTATCTCTGCTTTTGGCACCACTTAAGTCTGTGAAAAAAGTTTGCCAAAATGAAATATTCAAAAAATATTTACATGTCTAAACTAACTCATCAGCATTAGAAGGCACTGCCGATAATTTACATTAGTAAAATTGATCAACAACAGTAAGTTGGGCGTTACAGCTACATAAATCTCTTGAACCAGAATTACAAAGCTTAATTTCATTATGTGAATTGCCTGTGTGTGTTACTTAGGTACGGTAAATTTTCAGATGACAGCCAAAATCTTAAACTACATTATATATGTCAATTAATGTATATCCTAATTGATCATAAAATAAAAACGTCTAATTATTGTATGTGTTTCTTGTGATTTATTTGCATTGTAAATTTTATGCTGTACAGTATTACGTCACTTAATGAACATGATTTGTCCCTGAATTTCATTCGTAATTAACACTCATTAAGTGAAACACTTTTTTGGTAGGAATCCATGTACAATAGACCAGTGCACTGCATTCCAAATAATAGTTACAATATTGTAATTTCTATTGTAGTATAGCAATTTTACAGGAAAGTTGTCTTAAAATATTTGTTTATGCCCGTGCTTCAAAATTCGCCAAAAAAGAGACATAGCATTATCATTAATTAATTTTGTAGCTACTGCCTCATGGGAATCTTCAATGAATTCGAGTTAGTTAACGATGACAAATCAGAATGGGAATTCATAAACACACTAGGGAAACTGTGGGTTGCCATGTGCCGGGGAAGAAAAGATCTTGCACTATTGTTACAGAGAATTTGCAACGCCTTCGTGGAAACCCAAGCAGTGGTATGTGTGACAATTGTTGCACGAGGCACACTGATCAGTACAACGAACTGAATACAACATTGTTGAAGCTTCTACTTTACAGTGCAGTAGTTTATAGGAGAATGCATGACTCACTGTACATTTACAGTAGTGAAAGAGACCGAGCCAGGCAAAGGTGCTTTTTGAAATAGTTATCAATGACAGAAAAAATAACATTAAGCAGACTCTTAATGCGAAACATCGTTCATTAAGTGGCTCAATTTCTTCAATTTTCTCCTACCCATTGTGTGCATCACTCATGGGAAGTGCACGATAAACAGGGGTTGACTGTAATAAAAAAAATTACAGTGCGCCAGATACCACATGTTTGACCCATTACCGTAGGTCGGTGTTGGTCTGTGGACTGTAGTTTGGAGACTCCTGCTCTAGACAACTGTAAGAATAAACTTTTAAAACATGTTCTGATGTTTATTTGATCCTGTGCTACGTAACTGGATTCAAGCTGTTTCTGTGTACACAAGTAACAAGCAACTTAGTCTCATAGGTATTGATTCCAGTAATTGTCCAGCTAGAGCAAACTGGAACAAAAATTGTTTTCACCTCTGATGGCAGTCAACCAAATAAAAAGATCTGGCAGTGACTTGGAATAAATGTCATCAAAAAAAGTTGCTTATTGTGTAAATCCAGAAGATGAAACCAGTATTATTTGGGCATTTCCAGGCCATATTTGTTTAATAAAGTGTGTAACAGCTTACAAGATAATTACCCAGAATTTTCCAGATTAAAAGTTTGCCACAAGGTAACTACCACTCACTTGGATCTGATGCCATTTCAGCAAATCAAGGTTACTTCACTTTAATACTTAATTACATTAATAATAATATTCCGTAAATCATGAGTACGACATTTTGTGATGATGTGAAACGTGTCAGTTTAAGATTCCTTTACATGATATAATGTTTTATACAATTACACTACTGGCCATTAAAATTGCTACGCCAAGAAGAAATGCAGATGATAAACAGATATTCATTGGACAAATATATTATACTAGACCTGACATGGGATTACATTTTCACGCAATTTGGGTGCCTAGATCCTGAGAAATCAGTACCCGGAACAACCACCTCTGGCCGTAATAGTGGCCGTGATACGCCTGGGCATTGAGTCAAACAGAGCTTGGATGGCGTGTACAGCTACAGCTGCCCATGCAGCTTCAACACAATACCACAGTTCATCGAGAGTAGTGACTGGCATATTGTGACGAGTCAGTTGCTCGGCCACCATTGACCAGACGTTTTCAGTTGGTGATAGATCTGGAGAATGTGTTCGCCAGGGCAGCAGTCGAACATTTTCTGTATCCAGAAAGGACCTGCAACATGCGGTCGTGTATTATCCTGCTGAAATGTAGGGTTTCACAGGGATTGAATGAAGGGTAGAGCCTCGGGTCGTAACACATCTGAAATGTAACATCCACTGTTTAAAGTGCCGTCAATGCGAACAAGAGGTGACCGAGATGTGTAACCAATGGCATCCCGTACCGTTACGCCGTGTGATACGCCAGTATCGCGATGACGAATACACACTTCCAATGTGCGTTCACCGCGATGTCGCCAAACACGGATGCGACCATCACGATGTTGTAAACAGAACCTGGATTCATCCATAAAAATGAGGGTTTGCCATTCGTGCACCCAGATTCGTCATTGAGTACACCATCGCAGGTGCTCCTGTCTGTGATGCAGCGTCAAGGGTAACCGCAGCCACGGTCTCCGAGCTGATAGTCCGTGCTGCTGCAAACGTAGTCGAACTGTTTGTGCAGATGGTTGTTGTCTTGCAAATGTGCCCGTCTGTTGACTCAGGGATCAAGACGTGGCTGCACGATCCGTTACAGCCATGTGGATAAGATGCCTGTCATCTCAACTGCTAGTGATACGAGGCTGTTGGGACCCAGCACAGTGATTACACACTTTTGTGCAATGAATACTTTTCTCTTAATGATGAATTACCCCAAAATATAATGCCATATGAAAGCAGTGAATGAAAGTAAGTGTAATAGACTAATTTATTGATTTGTTTGTTACCAAAATCTGCAAAAACCCTAGTAGCATAAGTAGTTGAACCTAACTGTTTCAACAGATCGTCAGTGTGTTTCTTCCAATTCAATTTCTCATCAATGCGCACACGAACTGCCATTAATTTCAGTGCCCCGCCTTAAAGATTTTACTATCATCCTGGCCAATTTATCCTTCCCATTTCTACTGAGATGCAGTCCATGTGGTATGAAGTCTTACCTTCTAATAGTATAAACAGCATCCAAACCCGTGCATGCCTTACAAAGTAGCCACTCGTAACTCCATACTGACCCTCCTAACATAGCTG
This sequence comes from Schistocerca piceifrons, assembly GCF_021461385.2. Classification (NCBI taxonomy): domain Eukaryota; kingdom Metazoa; phylum Arthropoda; class Insecta; order Orthoptera; family Acrididae; genus Schistocerca; species Schistocerca piceifrons. The sequence continues at coordinate 59,907,177 of NC_060148.1, forward strand.
TTCAGTTTGGGGCCAATCGTAACACATGAAAGCAGCAACCAAGCCAACATTTGTATGGTTCACTGCAGATGCTAAGCCCTGATCCCTATCAGTCCTGTTTCCTGCTCCACCCAGTATCACAGCATGATCCTGCTTTGTAAAACCCTTGCACAAGGGTTCTACATCCTCTATCAGTTGGCTACGATATGCACTGAGCTTGGCAAAACTTGTGACCTGGTACCTGTAATCTAATTTTTCCTGCAAGATCTGGCTCACACCTCTTCCATAGCTACTACCTAACAACAGAACTTTAAGGCAGTCGGTTTCCTTGTGAAAGTCTGATTAGTGTCAACTACACATACATCCACTTGAGCCTTTTACTTAGTTAACTGAGGTAGCAAGGGAAAATGTGTAGTTTGTGCCAATGATGAAACTGCCATATACTGTTCCCCTGCTGTGGCCTCTGTACCTTGCCTCCATTTGACACAAATCTTCACCCTTCTCCCCTTATTATCCTCATCAGTTCCTCTATAGCACCTTAAGGGCTGTAATCTTCCCTTCTTAATCGGCTGTTTTCCTATCCCTTGAACATATTTTGCAATACCCCCAATGTAACCATCTGTCACAACAGCTCCTTAGAACCACAGAACTAACTATCCTACGGCGGCTCAAACATTCCTTGCTCACAGTTGTTTACAAAATTGATCTAAACAATAACAGTAACATTCTACCAACTACAGATCACAAGAGTCACTAAAGTTATGTAGAACACTCATGTATGTGTATACTAATAATATAGTAATGTAATGCCTTCAAAGTAACTTGTTACCTGAAAAATTTGGCCTAAGATCACCTATGCAGTTATTCAGTAACTCAGTAGTCAATGGCATAAAATTCTGAAGGGAAATTAAAGCAACAGTATTCGAAGGCAGTGAATCTACTGAATCATTCACTAGATGTATGATCTACTTCTTGGATGCCTTTAAACCTTTGTTTCCTAAGGCTGCTTCATAGAAAAATTCAAAGGCTCCCAAAACGTTTTTAAAATGGAGAAGTATTCTTGCTCGTGAAAGTAACAGCTTTGATTGTGGAAGAACTCTCCAGTCTCTAGAGTAACCATTGAAAGTACCTCAGAAATACATGAAAATGTCTGGAAAAGAGGTTTCAGCTAATTTAAGTCCTGAAAGCATAATTAAATCAACATCTACTTGAATGTCATTTCAGTATCGTAAGGTCTCAGAGTTTCAGTAGTAGACTTCCTCAGCTTGTCTGATACATTGCCTTTACATTCTTGTTAAACTTTCATAAATGAGAATTTTCATTGACATTGCATGTAAACCAGATGCAGATGTTAACTTGACATTTGCAGGAAAAGAACAGAGAAAGTTCTGGAGCTGAAAAACATAATTAAGAAAATGCTGTGTGTTCTACATAACTTCACAGAGGCTCAGTCGGGTCCACAATATATGCCAGAGTCTTGAAAGCAACTCAACAAGGGAATGTTTAATTTGTCATCTGGCAGGTTATGTGGTGCATCAAGCAAGGAGAAGCAAAATGTCCAGACTGTTCATGCCTTTTAAGTGAGAATTCTGACATGCCATTCTCTTTGCTTATGTCTGTTCGAGATTATGGATTTTCTACAGGAAGGACATTGCTCACAAACACGTGGAAAGGAGCCTTCAAAGCTTCTGCACAGGTGGAAAATATTGGCACGATAAAACTCCGTGATGACAGCAACATATTTTTTTATTTATGTCTAAACAGTTAGATACACAGAAGGGTTGAATTATCCAGTATTGTGTGCTGCTAAGATCATGTGATGGACATCGTTCCTAAACTGATTCTTCATTATATGAAATGCCGGTTTTTCGTGGGCATTAAACAAAGTTGTAAGTAGCTGAAGTCTACTACAACTTGTGAGACTGCTCAGGAACTATCTAAACTAGCTGACAGCTGATGTTATTTAAGCCCACACAATTCTAATTTCAGTATATAAATGTCATGAATGAATAAGTTCATGTGTTGTGTTTGCCATAGTAATGTACTTCTGTGGGTTACAGCAACTGACAGCTTGTGGCAAAACCAGTGAACTAGGGGAGTTGGTGCACTTTCTCTTCTACTTGCTATTGTAATATCCCCCCTCCTTCCTAATTCCATCTATTGTCCATATTAGTTTTTTATGAATATTTGAGAGGAGCGAAGATTACAATAAACTTTCTAGTTTACTTAGCTTGTTAATGTAGAGTTAGCTCCAGTTCTTCTTATCTAGGGATGTGATTCTTGTTAGTTAAAATGTCCTCACAGTTGAATTGATCTAAATAAATTTGAAAACTGTTGTTGCAGAATTTTTGTTTTTATGTAAATCTATTTTCTTACATTTTAGTATATCGTACAGTCTTTTGATTTTTCACATTATCAAAGCCAAATTTACATTGTTTGCACAAAATACAAAAATATCCAATCACATCAGAGGCATGCTTAAGACTCTCACACTCTTCCAAAGGGTTTACAGTTTTTCTTAAGAAATGAATTTCCACTAGTTTCTATTACATTTTTACTTTTAATTATTATTTCATAAATGAATCCAGAAATAGACCATGGCAGAGATCGGTACCGTAACAGGCAATTTCTGCCTAATACCTGAAGACAAGATGAAGATGAATCGAGAAATAAACATAGTAACCAGTACAGTATTGCGTAACTAATAATAGAAATTTTAAGTGTGCCAATAATTCACAATTTCAAATGTTTATAAAAAAAAATTTACTATACATTCAGAACTAATATATATTATAGAGTATAGAGTATAGCATCGTGACTAAAACATTTTATGAAGTAATTCATTTTCTTAAATTTTAGCTTGAAATATAAAATACTGTATTTAAAATATATGAAAATTTTCAGAAAAGCTACTGAGATATTACTGACCTGCCAAAAATTCAAAAAATAATACTGGTATCGATAACTACTGTGGATGAAAAGTAATGCTAGAGGAGGATGTTCCATTATAACATCCACCTCACATAATGTGGAAACAATGTGTTTACAATATTGTGTGACCTACTATAAGGTTTGCCAAACAGCGTACAAAATGATGCCATAAGACAGAATACAGATGTATAGAAGTATCTGATACATAACATATTACAGAAAATGTAAGAAAAATATCTACAATACATGTCGTAATCTATACATACATGAGGACATGGCATTCAGATTTTCAGATCTGTGGAACATTCTGTCCCAAGCCAAATGATACAAAGTCAAAACTATAACATTACAACACTTAAACTAGAGAAATAAGTGCAGAGGCAATGCAATAAAACTGGAATCACAAATTGCCACTTTACGTCTATAAAGTCACGCCTTCAAAATCATCATAAGAGAAGAAAATATTCAGTCCCTAAGTGTAGACGAGTGAGCTGACTCAAAAAAATCACGACAACGGGTACTGACCAGAAGAATCTACTCAATCACAAGTAAGAGTATAGCATAAATTCAATCACCCACATAAACCAGAGTATGTAAGGATATGTTGACTCACAAAAGGAGAAAGTAAGGAAAACCACACTGGGTACACACCAGCAGAAATGTTTCAACACAGCAAAATGAATAAATTTCATAATCATATATCAATAAGTTCAATCATATGTAAAGAATAATTAGAGAAAGTATCTAGCCTCAATCAAGAGTTGCACTCTCTCCTTGAGTACACACAGAGTCACGATGACCAGTGGTACCTAAAACAGATTTAAGCACGAGTTTGCACACAACTCAAGTTCCAGTGAGATACAATAATGCAGTACACAGGATAAGTACAGGTAATCAGCCATAAGTAGCTTTGAATGATGACATTATTGAGTAGCATGAAGACCAAAATCAGTGTGTGGCTTCAGAAATGTATACTTCTTGTTACACAATCTATACACAATTCATGATCACAAATGTAAATGTCTTCCAAACTGTTTGCTAATTGTTCATACAAACTAACCTATGTACATAGAAACCTAGAAGATTCATTTACAACTAAAAATACGTACCGAGTGTTGAGATAAGGAAATTCATTGAATTGTATGACTACCAACCAAACAGTGCCTAATTTTTTATCAGATTCTGATCATTATTTACAACATGGTTCACAGAATATACTCCTAAACTTTTTAAGTTTTCACATTTCCGTGTTGAACATAACAAATCGTCAATCATACAACAAAAACCAAATCAAACAAGATTTAAAGTTACATAATGTATTGGGAAGGTAATCCCCCTACTTGAAAAAAACATACATTTATGTCGAATGACACTGCCCATAGCAGTGACTTCTTTCCTAAACAAACAGTTCCTCAAAATTTATACAAATAAAAGAATTTTTCACATATTCTTGGCTAACAATTTACAAATTTCAGTCCCAAGACTGATGTTGACAGATGCTTGAGTACTTTGCCCACCACCTATGGTCTCTTGAGTCGACTGGACCAACAAGGGTGCAGCCGTACAGGAATGTGGGAGTGGATCCAGCCACATCTTTCAGTTTTCTCCCTATATATCTCATCACACGCTCCAACAGATAGGTAACTTCTAGCATTCGCATCAGATCCTGAAACATTGTTTTATGTACTGAGTATGCTGTTGAGTACCTCCCTCACATCACACGATATACTGGGTGGTCGGAAATTCCCGTTACAAACTTCTAGGACATGTAGAGGGTAGTGAGTACATAACATTTTGAATAGGAACCCATGTCCAGAATCGTATCGTTTCCATTCTACGACAGTTTCATTTCAGATGTGTACTTTGTGAACGTCTCAGAGTTCCCTGTCCTGGTATGCAACAGGGTAGACACGATGACGTGTACTATGTCAAACGATCCCCAGATGTCACTTATTGTATGCTCTGCTGTGAGACCGAGTCAATAACTGTGCGTCACCGATAGAGGAAACACGGTGCAGTACACATTTGTGGAATACACAGACTTGCTCCTTGTGTATGGCGAAGCTGGAGGTAATGGAAGAGCTACTAGTCGGCTGCATCACGAATGTTTACCACACCGTAACACTCCCTCGCACAAACTGTTTGCCCAAGTTACACAACGGCTACGAGAAACGGGTAACTTCACCGTGAGGAGGCAGGACTGTGGCGCTCCACAGTGACACCGCACTCCCGAATTTGAAGAAGGTGCACTGCGTCGCATTGAAGACAGCCCGTCAACGAGTTCGTGAACAATTGCTCGTGTAATGGCTGTTAGTCAGTACCGTCTTGAACGTCCTGCATGAGCAACAATTACATCCGTACCACTTACAAAGGGTACACGCTACGGGTCAGCAGACTTTCCACAATGCATCGCTTTCTGCACACGGTTCCTGCACTGTTTCATCAATGCACCCGTGGTTCCACATCGAGTTCTCTTCACAGATGAATGTAGGTTCACAAGGGATTGTGTTCTGAATGCTTGAAATAGCCATGTCTGGGCGGACGAAAACCCTCGTGCCGTGCATGTTCAGGGATTTCAAGACAGGTTTGGAAATAACATCTGGGCAGGTATTCTGGACGGTCATGTGATTGGACCATACCTCCTTCTATCCAAGCTCACAGGTCCATACCTCCTTCTATCCAAGCTCACAGGTCCATACTTAGTCTTCCTACGACATGTAATGGACGCGTTCTTGGAAGCTGTGCCTTTGAATGTCTGTCAGGAAATGTGGTTTCAGCATGATGGAGCACCACCTCACTTTTCACTGGCTGTCCGGATACATCTTAACAGACGGTATGGTGAAAGATGGATAGACTGTGGTCTGGAAACATCCCCCAGGCTGTGGCTAAGCCATGTCTCAGCAATATCCTTTCTTTCAGGAGTGCTAGTTCTGCAAGGTTCGCAGGAGAGCTTCTTTAAAGTTTGGAAGGTAGGAGACGAGGTACTGGCAGAAGTAAAGCTGTGAGTACCGGGTGTGAGTCGTGGTTCGGTAGCTCAGTTGGTAGAGCACTTGCCCGCGAAAGGCAAAGGTCCCGAGTTCGAGTCTCGGTCGGGCGCACAGTTTTAATCTGCCAGGAAGTTTCATGATTTCAAATGTTCAAAACCTGTTGAAGAATGTTGTAAAATGTTCATAATATCCTCAAAATCACTGGCATAATCTATCCAATCTATGTTCTAAACAGTCTTCCAATTTCTCCCATGTATCTTTCTGCAAGATTACTCAATGGATGGTACACAGAGGTTAGAACATGCCTTATTTTTGCACGATCAACAAAATATTTCCAAGCTTGCGATGTAAACTGAGAACCATTGTCAGATAAAATTGTGTTAAGAATACCCGTCTGATGAAAATATGTGTTTTCAAACTTAGAAGTAATTTGCTTACTGGTAGCTTTCTTAAGAGGAAACAGCTTTATGAACTTCGAAAATACATCAACCACCACAAAAACATAATAACTTGGCAAAGGTCCATTGACGTCCACAGACACACGATCTAGGTTACTATTAGGCAGTATGTTTTGCATTTTACCTCTATTTGTTGGTTACTTCCCTTCACTCTTTGACATCTGTCACAGCTGGCATTCTTCTTCTTCACTCTCCTTCCTATGTTATAAAAATAGATGTTCTCCTGAATCTTTTGTGTACATTTGGTTGATCCACAGTCATCAAAACTCTCAGTGTATAAGTAATTAAAGTATTAGTACATTGTTTCCGGCCAACATAATTTCCAATCCTCCGAGTCAGTCTTATGTCACCTGAATAAAATACCCGTGTGTGCCTTCTAATATTGTTCAGTCTCTTCTCCTCCTTTCTTACCCAACATGCTCTTAACCAGTTTCCAGTTTTGATTATGATTTTGATACCTGCGGATGTCTTTGCAAGTTTTCAATATCTCTTTTTTCTTCTTTCACACCTCTCAAGTACATAATTTTAAACTCCTTCTCCAAAGTTGTTAGATGATTCACTCCCTAAAGGTAGGCTAGACAAAGCATCAGTGACAACATTGTCTGTGCCCTTAATGTGTCCAATTTCATAATTGAATGGCTTTAAAATCAAGTCCCAATGAGTAATTCTGTTATGGTATAGCTTACACTCCTGGAGATAACATAATGCTTTGTGATCAGTATAATAATTTTTAAACTTGTTGAATGCCCAATGTACAGCCAAAAGTTCTTTCACTGTTACAGTGTATGTCTTTTCATACACTACTAGCAAATGCAAGAGATCAATGTTCAATAACATCTTCAACTTCAACCTCCTGAAATAAATGAGCACCGAAACTAACATCACTAGTATCTGTCATAATACTAAAAGGAAGAGAGAAATCCAGTCTGAACCATATCTGACTGTGACACAACTGTCCTTTGATCTCTTTGAAAGCATCATTGCATTCCAGATCCCAATCCCAAACAATATTCTTCTTCAAAAGTTCACACACACAGGCATGAAGCATTCAGAGCTTGGCTGTTACAAAATTTTCTATAGAATTCAGTTAACCCAAAAATTGTTTAAGCTGTTTTTTGTTGCAAGGAGCAGCAAACTTAGCAATAGCATCAAGTTCCTCTACCATGTGCAATTCCTTTCTCAGATATAACACGTCCTAAACATTTTACTTATTCCACACCAAATTTACACTTACCTATTTCCGAAATCATACCTGCTGATCCAAATGTTGTTTCCAAGTCTTTCAGTGACCGTACACAATTAATTTTGAACTCACTTCACTTCCCAAGACAAAATCCAGAGCTCTTATGAATTTAGCTACAGATACATTTAGCCCAAATGGCACCACACAGTATTGAAAACACTTACCTCCATACAAAAATGTGGTATACTTTCTAGAATTAATTTCAAGTGGAATCTGGTGAAATCCAGGGATCAAGTCCAAACTACTCATAAATTTTACATAATTTTTGTAACAGTTCATACATGTTCTCAGGATGGTCCTTCTCTCTGATAAGAAACTTATTAAGATGTCTAGAGTCCAAAACAATTCTCACTCCACCATTCCTTTTTCTTACCACAACCAACCTCCCCCCACGAACCATAGACCTTGCCGTTGGTGGGGAGGCTTGCACACCTCAGCGATACAGATAGCCGTACCGTAGATGCAACCACAACGGAGGGGTATCTGTTGAGAGGCCAGACAAATGTATGGTTCCTGAAGAGGGGCAGCAGCCTTTTCAGTAGTTGCAGGGGCAACAGTCTGGACGATTGACTGATCTGGCCTTGTAACACTAACCAAAACGGCCTTGCTGTGTTGGTACTGCAAACGGCTGAAAGCAAGGGGAAACTACACTCATAATTTTTCCCGAGGGCATGCAGCTTTACTGTATGGATAAATGATTATGGCGTCCTCTTGGGTAAAATATTCTGGAGGTAAAATAGTCCCCCATTCGGATCTCCGGGCAGGGACTAGTCAAGAGGGCGTCGTTATCAGGAGAAAGAAAAGTGGCACTCTACGGATCGGAGTGTGGAATGTCAGATCCTTTAATCGGGCAGGTAGGTTAGAAAATTTAAAAAGGGAAATGGATAGATTAAAGTTGGATATAGTGTGAATTAGTGAAGTTCGGTGGCAGGAGGAACAAGACTTCTGGTCAGGTGAATACAGGGTTATAAATACAAAACCAAATAGGGGTAACACAGGAGCAGGTTTAATAATGAATAAAACAATAGGAATGCAGGTAAGCTACTACAAACAGCACAGCGAGCGCATTGTTGTGGCCAAGATAGACACGAAGCCCACGCCTACTACAGTAGTACAAGTTTATATGCCAACTATTTCTGCAGATGATGAAGAAATGTATGATGAGATAAAAGAAATTATTCAGATAGTGAAGGGAGACGAAAATTTAATAGTCGTGGGTGACTGGAATTCGATAGTAGGAAAAGGAAGAGAAGGAAACACAGTAGGTGAATACGGATTGGGGGTAAGAAATGAAAGAGGAAGCCACCTGGTGGAATTTTGCACAGAGCACAACTTAATCATAGCTAACACTTGGTTCAAGATTCATGTCAGAAGGTTGTATACATGAAAGAAGCCTGGAGGTACTGAAAGGTATCAGATAGATTACATAATCCTAAGACAGAGATTTGGGAACCAGGTTTTAAATTGTAAGATTTCCATGGGCAGATGTGGACTCTGACCACAATCTATTGGTTATGAACTGTAGATTACAACTGAAGAAACTGCAAAAAGGTGGGAATTAAAGGAGATGGGACACGGATAAACTGACTAAACCAGAGGTTGTACAGAGTTTCAGGGAGAGCATAAGGAAACAATTGACAAGAATGGGAGAAAGAAATACAGTAGAAGAAGAATGGGTAGCTTTGAGGGATGAAGTAGTGAAGGCAGCAGAGGATCAAGTAGGTTAAAAGACGAGGGCTAGTAGAAATCCTTGGGTGGCAGAAGAAATATTTAATTTAATTGATGAAAGGAGAAAATATAAAAATGCAGTAAATTAAGCAGGCAAAAAGGAATACAAATGTCTCAAAAATGAGATCGACAGGAAGTGCAAAATGGCTAAGCAGGGATGGCTAGAGGGGAAAATGTAAGGATGTAGAGGCTTATCTCACTAGGGGTAAGATAGATACTGCCTACAAGAAAATTAAAGAGACCTTTGGAGAAAGGAGAACTACTCGCATGAATATCAAGAGCTTTAATGGAAACCCAGTTCTACGCAAAGAAGGGAAGGCAGAAAGGTGGAAGGAGTATATAGAGGGTCTATACTAGGGCGATGTACTTGAGGGCAATATTATGGAAATGGAAGAGGATGTAGATGAAGATGAAATGGGAGATATGATACTGCGTGAAAAGTTTGACAGAGCACTGAAAGACCTAAGTCAAAACAAGGCCTCAGGAGTAGACAACATTCCATTAGAACTACTGACAGCTTTGGGAGAGCCAGTCCCGACAAAACTCTACCATCTGGTGAGCAAAATGTACAAGACAGGTGAAATACCCACTGACTTCAAGAAGAATATAATACTTCCAATCCCAAAGAAAGTAGATGTTGACAGATGTGAAAATTACCAAACTCTCAGTTTAATAAGTCATGGATGCAAAATACTAATGCGAATTCTTTACAGACGAATGGAAACACTGGTAGAAGCCAACCTCGGGAAAGATCAGTTTGGATTCTGTAGGAATATGGGAACACGTGAGGCAATACTAACCCTACAACTTATTTCAGAAGCCAGATTAAGAAAAGAAAACCTACGTTTCTAGCGTTTGTAGACTTAGAGAAAGCTTTTGAAAATGTTGAGTGGAATACTCTCTTTCAAATTCTGAAGGTGGCAGGGTTATAATACAGGGAGCGAAAAGCTATTTACAATTTGTACAGAAACCAGATGGCAATTATAAGAGTCGAGGGACATGAAAGGGAAGCAGTGGTTGGGAAGGGAGTGAGACAGGGTTGTAGCCTCTCCCCGATGTTGTTCAATCTGTATATTGAGCAAGCAGCAAAGGAAACAAAAGAAAAATTTGGAGTAGGTATTAAAGTCCATGGAGAAGAAATAAAAACTATGAGGTTCGCCGATGACATTGTAATTCTGTCACAGTCAGCAAAGGACTTGGAAGAGCAGTTGAACAGAATGGACAGTGTCTTGAAAGGAGGATATAAGATAAACAACAACAAAAGCAAAACGAGGATAATGGAATGTAGTAGAATTAAGTCGGGTGATGCTGAGGGAATTAGATTAGGAAATGAGACACTTGAAGTAGTAAAGGAGTTTTGCTATTTGGGGAGCAAAATAACCAATGGTGGTCGAAGTAGTGAGGATATAAAATGTAGACTGGCAGTGGCAAGGAAAGCATTTCTGAAGAAGAGAAATTTGTTAACATCGAGTATAGATTTAAGTGTCAGGAAGTCATTTCAAAGTATTTGTGTGGAGTGTAGCCATGTATGGAAGTGAAACATACACAAGAAGAGAATAGAAGCTTTTGAAATGTGGTGCTACAGAAGAATGCTGAAGATTAGATGGGTAGATCACATAACTAATGAGGAGGTATTGAATAGAATTGGGGAGAAGAGGAGTCTGTGGCACAACTTGACAAGAAGAAGGGATTGGTTGGTAGGGCATGTTCTGAGGCATCAAGGGATCACAAATTTAGCAGTGGAGGGTAAAAATCGAAGAGGGAGACCAAGAGATGAATACACCAAGCAGATTCAGAAGGATGTAGGTTGCAGTAGGAACTGGGAGATGATGAAGATTGCACAGGATAGAGTAGCATGGAGAGCTGCATCAAACGAGTCTCAGGACTGAAGACCACAACTCAGGACTGAAGACCACAACAAGTTTGTGTGTAAGTTTGTGTCAGTTACATTTGTGTGTGTGTCTATTGTTTATGAAGGCCAATGGCCGAAAGCTTTAATTGTGAGAGTCTTTGTTGTGCCTTTCTGCGACTCGGCATCTCCACTATATGGTGAGTAGCAACTTTCCTTCTCATAATATTGTCACATTGCATTCAGGATTTTCCAGTGTTTGATTGAGTGGCCTCATATTTTAGAAGTCAGAGGATCCAAACTGCATCCCGCTTTTGTGAGTTAGGTTTTCTGTAATTTTTCTAAATTGCTTCAGGCAAATTCCAGGATGATTCCTACTGAAAGACCACGGTCGACTACTCGTCGGAATGGTACTAAACTGGTTCAAGCCTCGTCTTTTTGTTCTTCTCAGTAGCGATCAAGTTCATTGTCTCGAAACTGAAAATTTTTGTGTATTATAACTATGTCACACAATAACAGTATTTTTTAGTTTCATGTGGTCACACATTTATTACCTTTAAATTGGCCTATTGGGTGATGACAGTATGGTGGATGTTTGCCACACATTGGTCTTACCAGTCCACCCCATTCCATGTGTGTCTAGCTTGCTACAGTTATCTGTGAGTTTGTTTCTTCATATGCCTATTTCTATATGGAGCTCTCAAACCCACCACACAATTGTGCACCTGTCAACTGCGGTCGCTGGCCATTGGGGCCGAGGCAATAGCTCTGGATCTAGCTAGGCGTATACCTGTATAACATTGTCTTCACTTCTCATCTGCCTTTCATAGCAACAATATCAGTCAGTCATGCACCGTGATGGACACATTACGTTGTTATGCACGTCATATCTGTGATGCTCTGTGGCAGCACCACTGATGAAAATTCGACTAAATACCGACCACGCAACGGCCACATAACTCTGATCTGTGGGCTAGAACCTGCAAGTTAGTTAAACTATCGAGCTTTCGGGATTCTTGCACAACTCATTTGAAAAATTGTCAAAATTTCCTTTAAGTTTGTTTATTGTCTTTAAAACACTGAAAATGGCTATTAAGTCTGTATTTAATATCCCCACATCAATTATGCAATGTTACTGGCTGTCTCTGTTACAGTTTCATACCCAAAAGCAACCAGAAGATATTTAGTCGGACACAATATTAAGAACATTCTCAACAGTCACTGACCCAAGGCTACATGCGAGTTAGCACCTTCAGTCATTCAGCAGGCTTCTCGTAAAGAAGTGCTCACCATAATGTCTCGTAATTTGGACGATACACACCACACGGTGTATATGTACGACACGAAATGTTCACACTTGAATGTCTCCTAAAATAAATCTCCTGAAAAGCTCAGACTTTCAGAAAATAGTCAATACTGTAGTCACTTTTCATCAAAAACATGAGAACTGATCAAACACGTGCATTTTGATACAAATTTGATCAGCGCGGTTTAACATAGGTGTTTACCAGAAGATGGCTCCCGAGCAACTCTACAGACCATTGATATGAGGCAAAAATACCTACTCAAATGCACAGGAAATGCAGATTTCCTATTGGCTGGTATGTTGAGCAGCCAATCATATCATCTCAATCACTTCTATAATTGTGGTATTTCTAATGTCAGCCAATCAGACTAACACAAGTAATGTACACTAGAAATCTCGTAATTCCGAAACTAAATTAAATTTAGTGAAAATAAAATATGATTATTTTCCACAAAATAAATTACTAATACATTTAATACTTGTCTTCTCTTCGCAGTGGCTTTTACAAAATCAAGCTCGCTCGGATATACATCACAAATTCCGCTATTGTACAGCAACTTAATACGTATGTCCTCCATTCACTCTCTGTCTCTCCAAAACACCCACACAACCAAAACACAATGAAATAACAATTTTCCAAAGTACTTTTAATTTTGCCAGAAATCTGTACTCATGAAACTAAAGAAAATTCCAGAGAATTAGATTATATGAATCTATCCTCTTGGTTGTAGTTTCAATCAATACTGTAAATGAATACATGACAGTCCCTAAATCAGTTTCACAATGCCAGCAGAGTTATTATGTGTTTCAGGTAAAATTTATATCTCCAAAAGTATTGAAGTTATTGATTTGAAATTTTAACAGTATGGTTGTGTTATCCATAGAATTTCATATACTAAGTATGAAACAGGCCAGTTAATATTTTATAGTACTTCTTCAGATTCATAGAGAGTATGTGTAACATACTGCACGCAGCATTAGGCAAGTACCCAGTTTGTTCAGCCCAGAAGCCAGTATCAGCTGTGCTTGCAAGAGAATCAAAATCTGCTCTCCTTCTAGCCCCATCGTGAGCTATGCTTTCAATGCAAGACGACAACTCCCAATAATTTGTTACATTACAGCTTGTTGCAGTGTCTCTACACTTGTAAAACAGTTTGATACATAAAACGCTGCTTCCCACCACAGGAAATTTCCTCTGATTGTCAAGCACATGTGGCCACACGGATACTAGCTGAGATTCAAGCTCTCACCTGTCACCACCGATACACTCGCGTGATAACTGTGTTCCGGTCATTTGAACGTTACTCTGGCCATTTATCCCAAGAGAGAGAATCAGTTCCTTGTCTCACGTTGCAAAAATCTTGTACTAGTCATCACTCAGCAATGAGTTTGTTTTGTGCCCTATACCCATATGTCGAGCATTTATTTCTAGGCAAGTCGGCACAGATGACACCATTGTTCCTGAACACACTTTTATTTTGTCTCGGGAAGGTTAGCTGTATATAACTTTCGTGTTATTGTATCGCCAAGTGACTTTCACTAAGAACTATTAAATTTTCAGGTCATTTCATTGCTCAGTAGTGCTTTAGTTATTGAATAAACCTGCTATTTTTCTTACCTCTTGTGAACATTACTCATTTTGCAGTACCCAACATGACTGTTCTCACACCCTCAACTTCAGCTGATTTTTTTCTGATTATTTTGTTAAGTTAGTTAGTGATACTTCTACTAAGCTAAACCACCCAATCAGGGACAGTTTCAGTGGCAACACTTACCATGAATCTCTTCATCTCATTAATCACAGTTTACGGAAACAGACTGTTGAACGAAATTGTTTTTAAAGGCACCATAAACATTTAATGTGGCACTGATTCCCAGAATACATCCACCAACCGAGACTGAAACACAGTTTATGTTCGCAGCCACCAAAGTAGTTCACACTGATATTTCAATGAGATTTGTTAATGAAATGACATGGAAATTTTACTAATTGTGCTGTATATGCCAACAGACAGATTTTTATATCCTTAATCCAGCTGAGCTCAGACTTACATCAAAATTTTAATTGGTTATTTTCTGGGCAATAACTTAACTATATGACTGCAGATACCAGCACAGAGATCCTACCACAGTTGTAGCAATATAAACACTCAATATACAGATGCAAACATGGAAATGGCTAGTGGCAGACTTTTCATGTACATAGATGTCACTCATAGCTTGCTGTATGTGGACTGAAGATATCTGGGTGGGTGTGTTGTTCAAATACTTCTGTATGTATATTTTTTTATTTTGGAAGCTACATATTTGTTTATAAAATTATGTGGTTGGAATGCCCACTGTTTGCTCTAAACTAACAAATATCATTTCATCTATTTAAATGTTATAGCATCTCCCTGACCACCCACAATAAGGCACTTCGCCTTAATTCCACCACCTCCTTCGACATTCCCTTGATTCACACATACATTATAAGTGCTTTCTTTTTCCCTTCTCTTCTCTGTGAACTTCAGCAATACATAGGTGTCTTGTTCAAAAACCTTTTAGTACATACATATGTACATAAATTCATGACACACTTCAGTGCATTGATAAATGGGGGCTGAAAATCATTGAGTGTGTCATTGTACTTTAGCTTTCTTTTTGTTTTGGTAGATGAATTGACCCTAAGACCACAAACATTCCCCGATTTAAACCAACAGATGTGACCATCCTAAAAACTGGAATATGTATGTTTCCATTGGAGCTGTTGAATTGCTTGTACAGTCTCCCAAACTTGTGAATTATTTCCTCTAATTCTAAGACTGCATCAGTACTTACAAACAGGATTGTTTTTTCTTAAATATGTTTCCATGCATATTGGAGTTCATATGTGGGGACTTCAAAAAGTAAGTTACAAATAATTATGACAGACTAAGTAACTCTTATTGAATGCTGCACTACACTTCAGATTGCACAGATACACGACATAATTTTTTCTCCGTAGACAGTAGTTGTAATGTTCTAACCGTGTTTCAGTTCCGCAATAGATATCCACTCCTTAGTCACAGAGCCATTCGAGAACTGCTGAGTGAACATTTTCACTGGCAGAAATCTCTTTCCCTTGGACATTCTTTCAGCCCGGTGAAAATATGCAAATCACATGGTGCAAGATCTGGGCTTCACAATCAACATCACCCAAGTCTGTGTGACCTTGGCCAAATTGTTGGCATCATTTCACTATAGTTGTAAATCAGTGTCCTATTTAGATATTTTCCCCACAATACTAGTGGTGCCTTCAGATGTCACTGTCTCGGCAATTGGTTATAACGTAATATGATTTATCACCACACCTCATTTAACACTTAGGTATTCTTATAAATAGTAACTGTCCACAGAAAACATAAAAGGTGGCCATTTTAATCTTACAGTTGTGGCATACTTTTGATTGCTTTAAACATATACAGTATAAATAATTTCAAGTGAACAAATACATTCATTATTTGTGAATAACAGGTTTCAACCTACTTTCAGGAAATTTTATTAATTTTCTTCAGTTACATTACAAACCAGTGATCATCAAATTCCGACCCACAGTATAACGATATACACCTAGCAACTAACAGCTGAATCCAAAAAACATCAACTGACATTAAGAGCTTCTTATGAGAGTAATTTTCCTGCTTATTAGCAAACAAAAAGAGTTGCAGAGGCAGTAATATTTTAAAATGTGGTCAATTGTAATTGATGTCGGTGAATTTAGCCATGAACTAAGTAAAGTTGGTCACTTACCTCAAGGACAGAGGGGTAAGTAGCATGACCACTGCAGAGTTAGAAGTGAGGGAGGAATGTTTTTTTGTTTATCTTTGTTACTGACCATTCACAGGTGTGCACAACATACCAATCATCTGCTATGTTATAAATTTTGACACAGACGTAACCTGGATCTATAAATGCACATTACGGACATCGTCACCTTCAAACGTGGTACATATTTGAACCGAGGAACATTAAACTGCAAGAGACATTCAATAAGTAATGCGACACTTTTTTTCTGAAATCAGGTCGATTTTATTCTGGGTTCCAGTCCATTATATTACTCCCCACTCCTTTGGCTACAAAACCCTATTTTTCAACTTAATCCCCACTGAATCGACGGCCGTACGCCACCTTACCGGAACGGCCCGTATACCTGCACGGTACCACTCTACCGGTCGACGTCTTGCAACTTCCCCATCACCCGTGTACTGCTCCCCACGGGGTGCATCCTCCGTAGGGCCAAACAGACGGACTTTGGAAGGTGCAAGATATGGACTGGCTGAGGAAGAACAGTCCAGTGTAATTTTGTGAGCTCTTCTCGGGCATGCAGACGTGTGATGTCTCGCACAGTCGTGCAGAAGGAGAAGTTTTTTTCCATTTTTGTGGCTATGTACGTGCTCAAGTTGTTGCAAGAGTCACGGCCGTGTGCGGACACCTGGCACGTGCGATTGCACGACCGTATTGCAATGGTGAGATACCTTTCCCAATGACACACCGTACTCTCGAATGAGATTTTCACTCTGCAGCAGAGTGTGCGCTGATATGAAACTTCCTGGCAGATTAAAACTGTGTGCCCGACCGAGACTCGAACTCCATCTGAGCTACCGAAGCACGACTCACGCCCGGTCCTCACAGCTTTACTTCTGCCAGTATCTCGTCTCCTACCTTCCAAACTTTACAGAAGTTCTCCTGCGAAACTTGCAGAACTAGCACTCCTGAAAGAAAGGATACTGCGGAGACATGGCTAGCCACAGCCTGGAGAATGTTTCCAGAATGAGATTTTCACTCTGTAGAGGAGTGTGCACCACAGTTTTAATCTGCCAGGAAGTTTCACACCGTACTCTCGTTCGCTGCCGAGTCTCCGTACGTCCTCAGGGGCTCCGCATTTGTTTGCCGAGTACTGTCTCGCCGACCCTGGGGTGTCCGAGTCGGGGACCGGTAACTGCCACCGGACTCCCGTTACCGTAAGCTCTGCGCGTGCTTCGGCGACCACTGTACGGCGGGACAGTGGAACGTCGTGTGTCGCAGGGAACGGGGATCTCGGCTCGGCCACCCAGATCGCGAGGATGGTAAAATCCTCTATAAAAATCCCTCAACCTCGAGGTGAGCTGTGCAGTGATTGCACGGCTGTTGAGGTGGAACAGTCATTTACAGGCAAGCTCTGGAGAACTTGCTGCACCTCAGTTGTACAAGGCCGAGCGAGGTGGCGCAGTGGTTAGCACACTGGACTCGCATTCGGGAGGACGACGGTTCAATCCCGTCTCCGGCCATCCTTATTTAGGTTTTCCGTGATTACCCTAAATCGCTTCAGGCAAATGCCGGGATGGTTCCTTTGAAAGGGCACGGCCGATTTCCTTCCCCATCCTTCCCTCACCCGCTCCGTCTCTAATGACCTCGTTGTCGACGGGACGTTAAACACTAATCTCCTCCTCCTCTCCTTGTATAAGGCTTACTCAGGCATGCGGGGCTCTGTCCGAGTCGACCCTCATTTCCCTAGCAGCTCGTGGGGCCGAGACGGAACCCTCGAAATCCTCTTCTCCTCCACCCAGTGGGAAGGGCGTACTGCCTGGGAGTAATCACACCCAGTCCTCCAAACCAATGAGGGAGGCTAGCTCTCCTGGTAATCTATATCAGCTGAATTATACACTACTGGCCATTAAAATTGCTACACCAAGAAGAAGTGCAGATGATAAACGGGTATTCTTTGTACAGATATATTATAGTAGAACTGACATGTAATTACATTTTCACGCAATTTGGGTGCCTAGATGCTGAGAAATCCGTACCCAGAACAACAACCTCTGGCCATAATAATGGCCTTGATACGCCTGGGCATTGAGTCAAACAGAGCTTCAACACGATACCACAATTCATCAAGAGTAGTGACTGGCGTATTGTGACGAGCCAGTTGCTCGGCCACCATTGACCAGACGTTTTCAATTGGTGAGACATCTGGAGAATGTGCTGGCCAGGGCAGCAGTCGAACATTTTCTGTATCCAGAAAGGCCCGTACAGGACCTGCAACATGCGGTCGTTCATTATCCTGCTGAAATGTAGGGTATTGCAGGGATCGAATGGAGGGTAGAGCCACAGGTCGTAACACATCTGAAATGTAACGTCCACTGTTCAAAGTGCCGTCAATGCGAACGAGAGGTGACCGAGATGTGTAACCGATGGCACCCCGTACCGTCACGTCGGTTGATATGCCAGTATGGCGATGACAAATACACGCTTCCAATTTGCGTTCACCCCGATGCTGCCAAACACGGATGCGACCATCATGATGCTGTAAACAGAACCTGGATTTATCCGAAAAAATGACTTGCCATTTGTGCACCCAGGTTCGTCGTCGAGTACACTATTGCAGGCGCTCCTGTCTGTAATGCAGCATCAAGGGTAACCGCAGCCGTGCTCTCCGCGCTGATAGTCCGTGCTGCTGCAAATGTCATCAAACTGTTTGTGCAGATGGTTGTTGTCTTGCAAACGTCCCCATCTGTTGACTCAGGGATCGAGACGTGGCTGCACGATCCTTTACAGCCATAAGATGCCTGTCATCTCAACTGCTAGTGATACAAGGCTGTTGGGATCCAGCACGGGGGTAGACAAAATTGAAGATGGGCATTTTTCTTCCATTTATTTTTTGTTGGAAAAGTTTCCTATCATGTTATGCAAGGAGGACAATGAAACTACAGATGAGGCAGTGAATGAACTTCACAGGCAGTTTACAGTTCTTGAGTTATATGGCACTTTGGCTGCAAATCAAGATGCTGAAAGTGATTCCAACTGGGTACAGATTCATGGAGGCAATGGACTTCTTAAGTATTACTGAATTTATAGAGTAGTGCTCTCTATTCTCACCATGCCCCTTAGCATCACAGAATGTGAATGTGTTTTCAGCCTTGTGAGGAAAAATAGAAGTGAGTTCAGATCATCCATATCCATTGAATCTCTGGTCTATTTCTGTGTTGAAGACCAGGAATTCTGGTTCCTGTTATGACAAAGCATTTTGTCAAGACTTTTTGCAACAAGCCAAAAAGGCCACAACTATGACTTTAAAGTTGACCCAGCATGTGATTTGCAGTGTGTATTATATTATTTTTTGCCTGTGTTACGTTAAACAAGTTTTATTGTGTAAGGTCTTTTTCAATTATAGCATATCTGCTTAATTTATCAATGAAGTCCTGTTTTGCATGCTCCAAACCAATTTTCACCATGCCTGCTGCTGTTTAACATGGATTTCTTTTTGACTGTTATGTTCATCTACAAATAATTGGCCTATGATGTAAGTAGATGCGATTTAATTGAAGTACCTGTTTAAAGCACGAAGAGTTATATTTTGTAATCCAGAAATATTATTATTTTCGTATGTAATGTTTGGACCAGATTGTCATCAAATAATCTAAAAGCCTTATTTCTGTTACATATATGCATTTATTACATTGTTACGAAGTACAAAATATGCCCTGAATGGACATACAACCCTTGCAGCTCTTGAAATCAACTGATTATAACAAGAGTGTCTTTTGTTCCATCTGCCCCACATGTGAGGTACAACAGGGTACCTTTTCTTTTGTTAATTAAATATCAAATAACCCTACAAGAAAATGTAAATTCAACAAACAGTTCTATTCACATAATGTACAAATGTGTGCGGCATCCTCGTTATCTGTATCAACTCCTGCACATGAACTGTGGGCCCATTTCTACCATTAAGTGCATCTAATATATGCTTATTCTGAAAAATTGTGGCACTAGAGACAATCATCTTCTTCACTAACACGATTTTAAGCCTATAATTCGAGCAGAAATGGTTTTCTCATTCCTTTTGCCATGCTTACAAAAGGATTTTGTTTTTCTTCCTGGAAATTTGACACTTTTGGGGTAAATTCAAGCAACATTTGACACTTTTCTTAGACTGTTTCCCATTCTGAGCATCTCACAACTCCTGTAGGTACACGGTAGATGTTAAAATGCTTCACAGACATTGGCAGAACTTGAGGGAGGTGACCAATGCCATCTTGCCTGATAACAGAGCCGTGTGAGCAAATATTGACAGCCACGAGTAATTTGTGTGCTTGTCTACCACCACATGGATGCCATGCACTTGCCTTCACTTGCGCATTGACTGTGAATTTGCAGTATGTGCAAGCATTATGCAATACACTTGCCACTACAGCTTATGCTTGCTTCCTCTCTCTAGTCAGCAGCTGGTGTCGCCTTCTCGCTTCCCTGGCGAGGGGTCCCGGGTACGATTCCCGCTGGGGGGGGGGGGGGGGCGGAGGCGGTCAGGGATTTTCACCTGCCTCGAGATGACTGTGTGTTTGTGTTGTCCTCATCATTCATGTAAGTGGCAAGATTGGTCTGAAAAAACGTTGGGAATTTGTACGGACGCTGCTAACTGCACAGTTGAGCGCCCCACAATCCAAACATCATCACAATCCTCATCATCTAGTCAGCACCGTTAACATTAGTTCATATATGCTCCATTTTGTGAAGAGATGAGTCAACAACAGCAGAATGATGTTGCAGGACAATCCAAAAAGAAAGTTACAGAAGAACTAGAGGTACAAAATGACTAGCAAAAAATGTTATCAGGTGACTGGATGATGCATGCCAAAAGAGGTAGGCACTTAACAAGATGAGATGGAAAAATTTGGAGACATGTTCCAAAGGAGCACAAACAGTTTACAGATTCTGTACAACAGAAAAGGTACAAGCCCCTCCTATCCATCAGAACATCTGTGTGTCAGTGCAAACATGCATATGGACTCAGGTGCAACGAAAGTTACTCCCAAAACCCAGACTAGATGTAGGAATGTGTGTTTTAGTATTAGTGCATATGACATTTGGTCATTCGTCAGATTCACAGATCCATATTTTATGGATCTAGCGCAAGTATGCATAGAGTTTGGGGCAAGGAATGGGTATATACATCCATCTGGGTTACAATGCAATGCTACAACAATTTTATGTGCTGTTGCATCACAAGCAAAGGATGCTAAAAGCGAGGTAGTGCTAGAAGTTTTGAACACGTCATTGATAAAACCGACTTTTGGACTGAGAATTCCACAATCAATCATTACTTGACTCTTAACTGATCATTACATAGACCATAATTATAATCTTCTAAACAGTGTTCTATTCTACAGAAAATTCTCTCGTGAATCTGTGACAGCAGGAACTATTGGCAAGGAAATACTTCAGGAAAGTGGAGAAATAGGGCTAATATCCGAAATCTTCGGAACTGTAACATTCGTGACGAGATGGTGGTATCAGCATGGTAAAAGCATTGTCTCCCGGGAAAGTAAAGCGACTGTTTTGCTCTGCGCATTTTCTTAATTTTATTCTGAACACCACATTTACTCTGAAGCTGGCAGATCTAAATCTTTATGGGTGAGGCTGGGAATACGATTGCAGTATTGGCTGGTCTTGCTGTTGCAAGATACTCCGATAAATGCTTAAAGACTCATTGACAGAAGTTCCACCTCAAGCTAGAAGAGTATTCAATCTTCAGTACCTGCATTGGAGAGCCTGAATCCAAATTTGAACACCCGATTCACAGTTTTGTAGCAAATTATCTCCGCGTGTTTTCTCGATGATAGTATGAACGTGCACTGTGCATTGACAAGATATACGAAATATTAAGGCAGATTGATCTGAAGAAGGCTCAGAAAGATGTGTAGGACCAGTGACCTAAAACAATAAATTTCATGGAACCCTATTGAGAGTGCAGCAAGAATGTCTGGAAATGCTCTGGAACACACTGATTTGTTTGTCTGTGAACACTGCAGATAAAACTCAAAACTTCTCAGTTTTGAAAGTAATAAAGGCACATGTCGGAAAATAATAGACAGCTTCAGATAATTTACAGCTTATTAATAAGTGTAAACAAATCGTTATGCTTTTCAAACATTTCGGAGTGGGAAACCAACTTGAAATTACCTTACAACAAGTCTTAGAAAAGCGACGGACGTCGACGTTATTTATGTTGTTTTCTTTCTGCGCAACTTTGAACAGGTACCAGTATTAACACATATCCCATTGCTGGATTCAATACTGTTAATAAATATTCACGACCGGAATTAATTTGTTGTTTTTTTGCAGATAAATCGTATTTTTGAAATTCGCTCTAAACACCATTTAATTATGTCATCGTCGGAGCAACAAACTATTCCTGAATAGCCTTTTTACCTCAAAGAAGAAACACACAAAAATTGAAGTTGAAAGAGCACCAACAGCTCAGTATTTTTTGTTGTCATCCATTAGAGTTGTGAAGCAATGTTCACCCAGGAGCAGCGAAAGGGCGACAATGAGCAATCTCAATTATAAATCTTTATCTCTGTCTGATGCGTGGAAAGTTTGTACCACATGTACTGCACGAAGTAGCTGTATTTTTATGGCCGCAATTCCGGCGTCTTAAAATGCCGATACAAGAGGAGAGGATGTAAGTTTTTACTGCATTTGTTTTTTTATGAACCAAAGGACGATTAAATAAACGGTGACTTAATTCTTCGTCAAGTTCATGCTAAAATTAGAAAACTTTGGGACACGATTCCATCCGAGTAGTTGTGAGCAGGAAATCGCGTATCTGTTAGAAATCACATTGATTGAGAAGTCACAGATATCATTACAACTTTACAGACTCTAACTGCGATTTCAGTCGCAAGCAGCATTCAATGCCGTGTGGCGTCTATTGGCCGAATTTCGTACTGCTTTCCGTAAACCTGTTGTCATGCTATAGAATTAACTGCGGTTTCAGCAACAAGTCGCGGTTAGAAGTTGCAAGTAGCAACTGAAAAGCGCAGTTAGCAGTGCCATCTGTTGGCCAAAGTTCGTACTACGCTCTTTCTCTGTGATTCGCTATCGAGTCCAACTGTGATTTCTGTGACAAATCGCAAGTAGCAACTAAAGTGCGCAGTTAATATTCTTTGCTTTGTGTCATTGTTGACCGACGTTCGTACTTCGTTATAAGTATCTTATGCCTCACGAGATAGATGTACTACGTGTGCATATTATATGACGGCATGCACATTCAGTACCTGTTATGGTTGGTCAAACACAGTTGTGACTCTGAATATATTATATCAGTAAGAAGCATTATTGCCTTTTTCTCCTGAAAATAGAGACAAGTAACCTAAAAAATGCTTCCGATATGACAGTTGTGGTTAACACTCCACAAGCCTACATGACTTCGCAATGTTAACATAGCAGAACTCAGACATCTGTATAAGTGTGATGAAATGAAAACAATATTATTGAGTCATGTGAATGCCTCACTTTTGTTCCGACACAGTTCAGGACTCTGGAGAAAAATTTTACATCTTGTCTTCTACATGACAACTGCACACACAAGAACTTTGTGCTGACACTACAACCACCTACAGAAGTAAGCTTTTTCTGTGTTAACTTCAAGTACTGCACTTAAACTATTCCTGATTTAACTGGAAGATCTGTACTTCCCACTTTCATATCAACAGCCTCAAAACATATACTCTAGTCCTCGGGCTAAATTACAGGTCAGCGTCACCACACCAAGATCATGGCGAAAGGGGGGGGGGGGGGGGAGGCATGTCACTCTCCAACAAGTTTTTACCAATAATTAAATGGCGGAAAATTTTCGAGTATAGGGCGGCTTAACATGGGGAAAATGATATTTTCATAAATCACTCACTGTATTTAACATTTATTTATCATTCCTTTAAAATTGCATAACAACTTCAATTAAACACAGTTCAGTTTATTTATTGATCCATCTTAAAGCATTTTTCATGCAACTGATGTCGTCATTTTACATGCATTATATAATTACAAAATAAGTCATACATTTTTAACATTCTGAATGAGTAAATATGTTTTGTACTGCACGTGTTTAGTAGTCATTAAACATAAATGTGTCGTGCAGAATGACAAAAGGAGATACTGTATGTGTAACACAATACACAGGCTAAGAAAAACATTTTAACAAATATAAATGAGACAGGATTAATACATGTTAACCATTGGGGAAAATGCATTATGTAAATAAAGCACAACAGCACTCATTCTGCACACTTATTTCATAATTGTGGTACTTTTAAACTTAAAATCCTCTAAGATTTGTCTTGAATCTTCACGGTTCTCTCTCAAGAGCCTTGATGTGGATAGATACGTGCAGCAACCAGTAATCGGAGTCAGAACTCTGCAAAATCACATGGATTATTAAACATTTTTGCTGTCACTAATTACAAACAATGTAATTGGCAGAGTAGTATTGCTAATATTTCCTGTAATGAAAGCCACTCAATGGGGGAAATTTCACAGATGCAAGAAGGATCTCACTTCATCTACAGCTCCATGATTACTCTGCAATTCACATTTAAGCGTTTGGCAGAGGGTTCATCGAACCACAATCATACTATCTCTCTACCATTCCACTCCCGAACAGCGCGCGGGAAAAACGAACACCTAAACCTTTCTGTTCGAGCTCTGATTTCTCTTATTTTATTTTGACGATCATTCCTACCTATGTAGGTTAGGTTCAACAAAATACTTTCGCATTCGGAAGAGAAAGTTCGTGACTGAAATTTCGTAACTAGATCTCGCCGCGATGAAGAACGTCTTTGCTTTAATGACTTCCATCCCAACTCGCGTATCATATCTGCCACACTCTCTCCCCTATTACGTGACACTACAAAACGAACTGCCCTTTTTTGCACCCTTTCGATGTCCTCCGTCAATCCCACCTGGTAAGGATCCCACACTTACGTAATTAAGTTCATCGAAAGACTTAGAAAATAACCTCTTGTCTGATGAAGACAGTCAAAAGACGCAGTGGCAATTTCTTCAGATTGTTGACAATGATATTTTGAATTCTTGCTATACTGAGCAACTGAAATGTAGTTCAGGTACCTGTGAACATAACAATACTGTATGGCTTCTTTCATGTTAATCACACTATTAATGTTTTCACAACTGCTTCTTTAAAACAAAATTAAATCCAGCGGAGGAACAAATGTAAAACATACTTACTAATGACAGTTTTGTTGAGATGCAATTTTCTTTGTGGACAAGTGTAACTTTTTCATATGGTGATAAGTAGGGTGACCAGAAGTCCGGATTAATCCGGACATGTCCTCCTTTTTAGCTCTTTGTCCGGGCGGATTTTTACAGTGTCCGGCTTTTTCGCAAAGTTGAGCGTAATACAGTTAAATTTACAATTCGTCCCGTTCTATTGCTCTTTTCTTTAATACTTTAACTATTGGCAGAGCCTTCGTGATAAACATGCACAAAGGCGGCGTTAGTAGGTGGCACCAGGATCGTCGATGTTATCGTTGATCGATCTATAAGCGAATGCATATATCGATTATTTAAAATTTTCGTTTCGTATCTTCGCTAGGTCCGTTTGACAGTTTCCAGACAGCTCCAGACAACAGGCTGTACTGCGCATGCGTAGCTACGATGACGTAGGCAGCCCGTGTTTGGTGCTTGCTCTGCTCATACGCTTTTCGTCGCATTTCTGGTGGAATTTTGTGCGTGATGGGGCATCACGTGACCATGTGCAGCCCTGGAGCATGTTGTTGAGAGGACATACAGAGGTGTACTTACAGCAATTGTTTTATCATATCCCACCAGATAAAGAATGCAAATAAGGAAGCAGTTCTTGCAAAATATCATTTCAAAATTAGCGCGAAGTACCATAACATTTCGCTCTGGGGTGACTTTGACAGATTTTTTTTTTTAATTCGCACTCTGCAATGTTGTTATGTAGCATTTCTACGTTTACATCTACACAGCACTGCAAAAAGCTCGTAGGATGGAATACAAATTCCTTGAAAAAAAAAGGAACAGTTTCTTGTGTAACTTACACCGGAATAAAGGACAATAAATTTCATGACTATTTAAAAATGTGTAAAAAATTAACATGGTTGTCTGTGAGGCAAAGAAACTGTACAACTGACAGTTTATGTTCTACTCTAGGATTAAATATGAAGCCATGTGCGGAGTTAAAATGATAATGGCATTCTATAAATTTAAGACGTAAACACAAATTTAAGAAATAACTTCAGGCCTAGAGGAAGTACTAGACAAATGCCTTGTGATCGAAAAACACTTTCACAGAAGTCAGATTTGTAAAATTTGGCTACAGCTGTCATTATATTTGAAACAAAATATTTAGTTCGAACTATTGGCCAAATTTGCCTACTTAGTCAGCTTCAAGTCAGTGTTTACGTATGTTCGTATGTATACAGCATTAAGAGATCTTACAGTGTCATAAAATTGAAACTACTAACTTATTTTGGTCTTTCATGTTTATGATAATGTATATTAATTCACTTGAAGGCGCCCGGCCACAGAAATCTAATTTGATTTCATTTGATATGGGAGCTATAAATGAAGAGAGGAGCAATATTTCGAAGACATGAAACATATACACGGGCCGGCCAGAGTGGCCGAGCGCTACAATTTAGAACCGCGCGACCGCTATGGTCGCAGGTTCGAATCCTGCCTCGGGCATGGATGTGTGTGATGTCCTTAGGTTAGTTAGGTTTAAGTAGTTCTAAGTTCTAGGGGACTGATGACCTCAGAAGTTAAGTCCGATAGTGCTCAGAGCCATTTGAACCATATACATGGGTCACGTGTGGAAGGATCCCCCCCCCCCCCCCCCCACTATAACTCATCTTGCTCTGCGCATGCGCGAATCTGGCAGCTTGGACGCGCCAGAAAAATTTTTCCGGGTGGCATCTGGCTACTTGCTGCTACAGCTCGTACAGCAAACAGCCACGCTTGAAGTAGCCAGAAGTGGGAGGAAGGCACTGCTCATATGCGAATTCAGTTCTGCGCATGTGAATGAGCCCACTGGCAACTGCTCATACTAACCTGCTTTGTGTTGGCTTGGCGTCCTGTAGCGCACCTGTGATTTGTGAGTGAAATTTTTAACCGAGTGAGTTACGTAAAATATTGGGCTATGACTAAAAGAAAGTGTATATTTTCTGATGTGCTTTCCTGCAAATATCCGGCTTCCAAGAAAGGGAGAAATGAATTTCAAGCGGAATGTAAGATATGTGGAGCTGGAACATACGTTTTAGTGAGTGCTCAATAAAGGTAAGAAATAACTCGACAGATTATCTGTCTTGGTTTTATTTCATTGTTTCATAGTCATTCAATTTATTTGTATTCGGAAGGTTAAAGTGCAGTTAACATGACGTCAGCTGCTGCTTGAATTGCATATGTTGGTAGCGGTGCGTCGAATGAAGGGAGGTGAATGGTCTTACGTTTTTCGCTTTTTAAACAATTCCATGAGGTTGACATAACAAAACAATTGACGCCACGCGATCACCACAATCAATGTTTTTAATTTATTTATATGGCTCAGTTAATCACCACCTGACCATCAGTAACAATCAATTACTAGTTTTACCGGTAATTCCCGGCAGTCACGTGACTTGTACAAAGCTGACGGGTGGTGTCCTCATCTGCAGTTGACCCGTTTGATGTGTCCTCTTTTTTCTTCCTTTGTCCTGCTTTTTGAAGCTGTTTGTCCTCCTTTTTAAACAATTGCATCTGGTCACCCTAGTGATATATCGCAGAAATAGCAGTGGTAGGGTGCAGAGGGATATAGAGGGGGCGTCACGTATCGTGACGGGTGGTGGGGGGAGTTCTGCGCAGCCAGCAGTTAGTGGTGGGGGGAGCCAGCTGCCAGCCAAGGCAGTCTAGCCACACTATGCGTTACCGCTCCATTCGACTGTTGGCTACTGGCGCCGCGCGTTGCAGTACGCGCGCATGCAGGAAAGGTGACAAATACAGTAATAACTACCGTATACGCCTTTGTGAGAAAGGCGTTGACATCGAATCGTCTGCCTTTATAATATGGAGTGGTATAAAATGTGTAAAAATAAAAAAGCTATGAACATTGGCAAGAAGAATACACAGACTTGCATTGTTTATTGTGTCTGTCGATCAACACGAGAATACCGTGTTGAGTAACTGGAAAAACTGCTGCACATTTATTTTTCTTTCCTACTGTAACTCAAAAAATACAATCTTCTTGTGCTGCCTTGAAAAATAAAATTTGAAAAGTAGAAGAAACCTCGCGAAAAAATGTATACCTAATGATACTGAAACGATTTTTATAATACACATAAATGTTTTGCAATACGTGTGAGTATCGGGAAAAATCGCGGCACATACAGGGGTATTTCTGTCTCCCTTTCGAACCCAGAGAATACGTTCACCCTGTATTGACTTACCATCTGTAGTCAAAATTATTTATTTGGATTGCAGAGGCAATACTCGCACATGTGAAATGTTTACAGGCCATTTTTTTAAGTGATCTAAAGAAACGTCTATATGTAGAGCACTTTTTGGCACATAGTTGAAAGAATCATATTTCAGAAAATATAAAAAGAACCTGTCATACATTAAAAATCGTTATTATTAAAAGAACCAAAGGCACTTTCTGTTTATAGACACCTCACTTACATAAAATAATTTATAGTTGTTGGTATTGTGTCTATTGTACATAGTTACTGTCATACATAATATAAAACAGGTTTCCAAGTACTGTTTGTTAAGACTAATTTTCGGAAAGCGAGAACAATTACTTATTCAGAAATGAAGACAGCCGTCCGACCAGCATAAATACAAACGAAATTTTACACATTTTAACGGATAATTCAGTTAGAAAATCGACAAGTGTAATCACTGAAGACAAGCTTTAAACAAAGTCCATGACGAAATTGCCTAAGAAACTAAAATATTTTTATAATTACTTTACCAGCCAGGCAAACCTAGACTCAAGTTATATAATATAGGCTTATGATTAACAATATATGTTTAAATGCTTACTGCACCAATGCAGTACTGTCACAGGTATCCCAAAACATCGTCTTCATCCTCGCTGTCTGATAAAGACGAATCCGAATCGTGAAGATTAATTATGACAGGCTCCATCACCGAGTCTCTAGCGATTTCTTTTTTAAAATCTTCTTCCTGTAATGTTTCCGAATGTCTGACGCAGTTTGCCCATGAAGATATGCTTCCGTTGTCCACTGCTTCATGTGTGAGTCTTTCCACGTCAGCAATTCGGAACGTGCTATTTCTTTCTGAGATTTGGGCTTTAACTTGCGCCCATACCTGCTCAATAGGATTGCAGTGGCAGTGATATGGCGGTAACCTCATTACTCGGTGGCCATGCTGTCTCGCCAGTTCATCTATTTTGTAACTGCGGTATTTAGACTTGTATGCATTTGAAGTATGTATTTGAAGTAGGAGCCTTATTCACTTGTACAACGCTTGCATTGTCCATGACAATAACAGAATTCTCTGCCATGTACAGAAGTAGCTGTTGCGCAAACCACCGCTTGAAGACAGCATAGGTCATTTCAGAGTGATGGTCATCTGATTCCTTCGACTCCGATGCTTTAAATATTAATTTACTCTCTGGTATGAGGCCTGTCCCTGCGGAACCAGCGTGAAGCACAATAAGGCGTCTCCCTTTTCCCACAGGAACCTTCAGGACACCAACATCGTCACTTGTCTTCCAGCACATTGGTCTTGAATGGTTCTGGTGAACGTATGTTTCAGCGAGATAATAAGTACGTGCTTTTCCAACTGGTTTTATCTCATGCATTTCTCTCAAGAACCCAGTCCTTACCGCTACAATGTCACTTTTCTCTAAGAGCAATTTTCTTCCGTCGTTGCTCTTTCTGTATTTAAATCCCATCTCCCTTAATATTCTAAGCATGGTAGATTTGCTGCCGTTGAAACTTTCAGCTTCTTTCATTTAGGAACATAATTTATCTGCCGTAGGATAATCACCTTGGCTATACATGTCGAATATTTTGCGCCGTAACACATTCTTGCTGAAATCGTCGAGTTCACGAATTTCTTTCGATTTCGGCACTTACCGGGCGACTTAAAAACAGGTGATTCGTTCTCTTCAGTAGATGCTTTGGCTTCGATGACGATCCGTTTTACAGTTCTCAGACCGATACCACACGCCTCTGCTGTTCGTTCTTGGCGCTTGGCAACACTGTGAGACACTTTTTTGTTAGCTGTGGCTGTCGCTGCCAGCTACCATCTAAAGAACTGATACACGCGAAATATTATTTCTCTCCCATGCCTGTGTAATACTGGGTGAGATTTGTTGTTGCCACCCATATTACCATAATGCCTTGCAATAACTTTCGAAAAAGCACCACAGACAATACTAAAACCAGTCGTAAACCTGCTCTGCACAGAACGACATTAAATCTGGCGCTCGCTGTGGCTGACTGACTCCTATTGGTCAGCAGGTCACGTGACTTCCGTGCTACTGCGCGTCCAGTCCTCACCCGCCAAGTTACATCACGCCCGCTCTAAGACCTCGATTAGTTAACTGCGATTCTTAACTGCGACAAATCACAGATACTGAAAAGTAGCATTCACAGAAAACACTAATATCAGAAAATTGCAGTTTAGCCCATCACTACATCCGAGGATAATATGGCCGAGCCACCTGTCTGGTTATCCCCGAAGCAATCACATGATGACAGCTATGACGCATGGTATGATAGCGATGGAGATGAGAACGAAACTGGAGCCCACTTCAGGGACGGTCGAGGAGATGACCGAAATCTGATTAATCGTTGTGAGTCTGAGGTAAATTCCTCTGCTTTTGCTAAGACCTGAAAATTTATTTTAAGAAATACTATGTACTTCCATCAATAATTTGTTTTTATGAGAACATTGTTACTGTAAACTGGCAAACATGGCCCATAAAATCTTGAAAATACCAGCTTCATCTGAACATACGTTCAGCACAAGTGGACAGTTACTTTTGGCAAGGAGGTCAAGTATTTCCCCTACAAATATCGACAAGTTCCTGTTTCTGAACAGATATCTCCGACAGTGGAAAAGTTAGAACTGAAGCAATGTTACTGAGGGGAGACTACTGTGTAGCTGGATACAAGTGTTTATGTTTATTACTAATAAATTTGACAATCATAATCATGTGTCACTTTCCTATACACACATCTTTTGCATTTGTTCTGTCTAAAATGTGTCTCACTGTCAGCGCTATTTTACCTGCAGACTGGATGCTAGCATTGTTTCATAACCTATTCATTCCACAGGTAAACTAATGCTGTTCAGCAATATTTAGTATTCGGTTATCATTTTAATTTTCGTTATATATAATCATACTATGTGGTCATGGTAATACTTGATGAAATTCACGGATACAGCGCACACTTTCTTCATCTAAATCATCCTAGTTTCACAGCTAAAACAAAATTTAATTGTAAATGCATCCTGATGTGCAGAAGACCGTTAGTGTCGCTGTGTTGTGGCTCAGATTACGATCCATTTCACACCTCAATAATGTTTTTACATTTAAATGACTCTTTCTCCTCTTCTGCTTTTAGCAGATCAGGCTTATCGACATTTTCTGGCGCCAGTTCGATCTTTTTAATGGCTATCCTGTGTCCCAATTTTCCTTGGATTTGTATTGTAAGGCCGTCTTTGGTGTCCTTGTTTCTTTCATTCGATCCAGATGTTCCTTCCAGTTTTGTTTGTATTTTTCTATTTTGCCATTTACTGCAAAAATATTCAGTCTTATATTTTGTTTAGGAAATCTAACCAATTTAGTGCAACTTTTGGCTGCTCATAAAAATTTAATTTCAACCATCTGAATGTAGTTGGAATCTTTGCCCTTCATAAACCAGGTTTCACTACCATAGATTGGAACAGGTATTGCTATTAACCTATAGAATATCTTTTTGTGATCCTTCATGTTTTTTTTGTGTTCTGCATATAGTGCCACATAGAGTCTGACGTCTATGTAATTTAAGGTGTACATTCTTACCTTCGTTAAAAGTAGTATAGCACCCTAGGTAAATGAAGTGTTGAACTTGTTTCAAAATATCATCTCCAGTTACAATCTCCTTTCATATTGCGTATTTTCCTTGGAATGCCTTTGCCTAAGCTTAATATAGCGCTATTTTAAAATTGAAACCCTTTTAGAAAGTTTGAGAGAGGGACTGACTTTTGTAGTTCGTCTTCGGAATTTGCCATTAATAAAATGTCATCAACATATGATAATATAATAATATATTTGTTCTTGTTTATATGGATCCTTTCTGGCACTCTTTTTTTCCTTTTTCAGATGCCATTGTCTACGTAAATATGAGGTGTGCCCAAAGTGTAAGTACTATTCTGGAAGAAAATTCATAAAAGGATCCCTTAAACTATTTTTTGCATAGTTTCCACGATTGTTCAGATATTTTTTGTAGGGAGAAACCAACTTTCCTCATCATGCTTAAACATCAAAAACAAGTGCTAGTCAAAAGGCACAAAATGCGAAATGGCACGGGAGGCTCAGTCAAGGCATTTTGTTGCTTCATGACAACACACATCCCCATTCTGCTAGTATTACTCTAAACCTTACTTAGCAGTTTGGTTGGGAGCAATTCGATCACTTGCCATACAACCCCATTCATGCGCCTTCTGGCCACCACTTGCTTTTGAGGAAGGCTCTTTGACAGTGATGACGATGCCAAAAATGGTGTTCAACAGCGGCTATGTTCGCTGGTGACATATTTTTACGTATAGGGCACAGAAAAGTTGGTTTCCTGCAATGACAAATGTCTGACCAATGGTGGAAACTATGTAGAAAAATAATTTAAGAAATATTCTTTCTTGTAAAAATAAATTTTGGCTTGAAGAAGTTTTTTTCCAAATGGTACTTACATTCCAGACATACCTTCTATAAAAGAGAATAAGCAATAAAGTACACTCTTATCTCTCACCTTTGTTTCCTTAAAACCTTTTCCACTCTGTGGTCTGTTATACAATAATATTTTAGAAGACTATCAGTTAATGGACCCAGCTGAAGTCAAAAAGTAATGCATCATAATGTTCATTACATTATTTGCTAAAATTTTTTGACATGTCTGCACAGCTGCCTGCACTTTTTCATGCCCAGTTATCGATAATGGACTATCAGTTTCATAGCTGTCTCTCTCAAGCATAATTTTATGAAAAACAACACAGGTCTTAAAATAATCTATAGAAAATGGATGTATCCACTGCAATCTTCTTCTTTTCAAACGATGGTTTTTTAGGTTAGTTAGGTCTAAGTAGTTCTAAGTTCTAGGGGACTGATGACCTCAAAATTTAAGTCCTATGGTGCTCAGAGCCATTTGAACCATTTTGAACCAAGCTTTTGCGCATGCGCAACTCGCGTGACGTAATTGCCTTATGGGCCTAATACATACAGATTTGATAAACAATGTGCACAGTTACAATGTGCACAGCTAGCCCTTGGCACTCAACTAGAAGTTTATGTCAGTGCCACACTGCAGCAGACTGTTATCCCTGTTAGCCCATCATAAACCCTGCTAGATGATAACACACTCCTCAGATATGCTAATTCACTAACTACATATTGTAGTAAAATTAGATCAGATGTCAGTATGTGTTAAAGTTGTATTGATAGTAAACCCATTTTGTTAGTTTCTGATTGAGTTATAGTATGTTAAGTTATGAATTTTATCATGCAGTAATCCTTTTGAGGCACTGAGGGTAATCGGGGCCTAAAGCACATCACTGTCCATTGTGAGATTGTAGCATTTATTCATGCTTCTGAAATCTGTTGATCTCATGGTGAGTCAGGATTAACTGTGCTAATAGGCCCACATCGTATATATGAAAATTCACGAAAAGCTGCATCACTGCTTTCTCTTATATTCGCTTTAAATATTGGATTGACGACAGTGTACTTTAGGCCCTTGTGCATCTCAGCGCCTCATTTGTATTCTAGTCAAGTAATCATAATGGCAGACATTATTACATGAGTTTAATCATTTCCACAAATGGCACTTTGTATTTGGAGTTGGTTGTTTACTGAGCAGGAATCGGCTTTTTGTGCAATGTAAGCATGAACTATGTTGAATCTATTTTAAATGCTAAGAGAAAGTAAATCTGTGAGGATGGGTCATGAGCTGTGCTTGAGTAGCTCAGTCGGTAAAGCACTTGCCCGCGAAAGAAAAAGGGCCCAAGTTCGGGCGCGGTCCGCCACACAGCATAAAACTACCAGAAAGTTTCGTATCAGATCACTCCACTACAGACTGAAAATATCATTCTGGGAACATAAAATTAAATGACCAGGAAAAGTTAGCCACAATGGAGCTAGTGCCTTTGAGAACAGATCGTTTGATTATTGAGAGAGCCGGCCGAAGTGGCCGTGCGGTTAAAGGTGCTGCAGTCTGGAACCGCAAGACCGCTACGGTCGCAGGTTCGAATCCTGCCTCGGGCATGGATGTTTGTGATGTCCTTAGGTTAGTTAGGTTTAACTAGTTCTAAGTTCTAGGGGACTAATGACCACAGCAGTTGAGTCCCATAGTGCTCAGAGCCATTTGAACCATTATTGAGAGAGTAACGAAATCAAATAAGCATGACTACAAGGGAACATTTAACACGAAAGTGTACAGTTAGTACAAGTTGTAGTGCGAGTGGAGAGTAAGAATATCTGTCTTTCTGCCTGGAAGTAAATTCGTGAACTAACACATCTTGTTGGGGATCTTGTACATTCGTCCAAAAACCTGGAAAAGCACAAAAACTCCCATTTACACAAAAATGCGAAATGAAGAAGTTTACACATTATTTCGTTATTTCCCTAAACTGTACTTAACTATATACAAACAACAAAATTCCACAGAAACAATTCTTTCTTTTGTCAGGGAAGTTATGCACTATTATTATTATTATTATTATTAAAATAGTAGTAGTAGTAGTAGCATTGTTGTTATTATGATTGGCAGTGACTGCAGTTCTATAAACTTGTTGGTAAGTATAATTTCACCCTCTCAAAATTATCTGAATCTAAAAATTTGTGAACACCCAGAATGTATACTCATGAGCCGGCATTGATTTGTACACGTTTTATTTCACTGTGACCGTGTTTAAAGACGAGGAGGGAATGAAATGATAGAAGATACTGTGCTGTTCACAACAGCAGCCCCATGAAAAATGTGAAACGATCACGGCAGCATCCCATGTATGAGATATTTTTAGACAGCTGCCTAGAAAGTGTGGCATGTGGCTTGCAACCAGGGGCAGATGCAGGATTTTTTTTTTGGGCAAACATTATAATAACTTTAACAAACACTCAATGACAAAACGACAGTTGCAGTACAAGGTGACAAGGCTTTTTAGATATTTCATTCTGTACTTTATCAGTTTTTATTTCTATGGTTTTGTGAATATACAACAAGACCAGTCCATTTAATCTGTCCACTCCTATTGTGCGAGTTGAATATCTCTTCAAGTACCATAATGTTGAGAGAAAATGTTCAGTTGTCACTGTAGTTACTGGCAATGTGCAGAGAAGTTTCAGCACTTTATGAGTGCAGGGAAAAATAATTTCATTGCACATACTATGTTCAAAGATATAATAGAACTGATGGGCTGTAAGTGATGAACTTTCTGGTCAAGGGAATTTCTTCTCTACATCTTCAGTTCATTGAAGAAAACCTGTGGTGATACTTCAACATCATTAGGCCACTGATTTACTATGGCATCGGCAGTAGCTTGTAAATTTTCATCTGATGCTCGCACTACGTTTTCGCCCACAAAGTTTGTATGTTTTTAGTATGCCCTTCTGGATTAAAAACCTGTCCTTGAGCTAGCTCTGAAAGGAAGAGAAATTGAAAGCCTCGTCCTCTCCTGGGGTCTCTGTCTCAGAGTTAGTGCTGTGTTTGTTTCCTCATGGTTCTTGAAATATCCAGCTTAATTCCAGTAAATCCAGCCACAATTACTGCCTCCTCGTACACTGGATGGAAATGTGATTGAAAATCTCCCATTTCCTTTTCCAGGTGCTCTCGCAGATCAACACATACAGGGTTATTACAAATGATTGAAGCGATTTCACAGCTCTACAATAACTTTATTGTTTGAGACATTTTCACAATGCTTTGCACACACATACAAAAACTCAAAAAGTTTTTTTAGGCATTCACAAATGTTCGATATGTGCCCCTTTAGTGATTCGGCAGACATCAAACCGATAATCAAGTTCCTCCCACACTCGGCACAGCATGCCCCCATCAATGAGTTCGAAAGCATCGTTGATGCGAGCTCACAGTTCTGGCACGTTTCTTGGTAGAGGACGTTTAAACACTGAATCTTTCATATAACCCCACAGAAAGAAATCACATGGGATTAAGTCGGGAGAGCGTGGAGGCCATGACATGAATTGCTGATAAGGATCTCCACCACGACCGATCTATCGGTTTTCCAATCTCCTGTTTAAGAAATGCCGAACATCATGATTGAAGTGCGGTGGAGCACCATCCTGTTGAAAGATGAAGTCGGCGCTGTCGGTCTCCAGTTGTGGCTTCAGCCAATTTTCCAGCATGTCCAGATACACGTGTCCTGTAACATTTTTTTTTCGCACAAGAAAAAGGAGCTGTAAACTTTAAACTGCGAGATTGCACAAAACACGTTAACTTTTGGTGAATCGCGAATTTGCTGCACGAATGCGTGAGGATTCTCTACCGCCTACATTCGCACATTGTGTCTGTTCACTTCACCATTAAGAAAAAATGTTGCTTCATCACTGAAAACAAGTTTCACACTGAACGCATCCTCTTCGCATCCGCGCCGAAAATTCAAAGCGTTTGACTTTGTCATCGGGTGTCAGGGCTTGTAGCAATTGTAAACGGTAAGGCTTCTGCTTTAGCCTTTTCCGTAAGATTTTCCAAATCGTCGGCTGTGGTACGTTTAGCTCCCTGCTTGCTTTATTCGTCGACTTCCGCGGGCTACGCATGAAACTTGCCCGCACGCGTTCAACCGTTTCTTCGCTCACTGCAGGCCGACCCGTTGATTTCCCCTTACAGAGGAATCCAGAAGCTTTAAACTGTGCTTACCATCGCCAAATGGAGTTAGCAGTTGGTGGATCTTTGTTGAACTTCGTCCTGAAGTGTCGTTGCACTGTTATGACTGACTGATGTGAGTGCATTTCAAGCACGACATACGCTTTCTCGGCTCCTGTCGCCATTTTGTCTCACTGCGCTCTCGAGCGCTCTGGCGGCAGAAACCTGAAGTGCGGCTTCAGCCGAACAAAACTTTATGAGTTTTTCTATGTATCTGTAGTGTGTCGTGACCATATGTCAATGAATGGAGCTACAGTGAATTTATGAAATCGTTTCAATCATTTGTAATAGCCCTGTATATTAAGGTTCATCTGTTTTGATTATAGTAAACTGGCTAAACCATATGACTGGCCAAAAATCTGACTAGCTGTAACCATTGACACCAAGAATGTCGGTTTCTGTATTGCTGCCATAAATGAAAATGCTTGGCTTGAAGTTTCTGTATGTGGGAATTCTTGTATTTCGGGTAAAGATTCAATGACAAGAGGAAACAGTTCAACAAAGAGGGAAACGTACCCACTGGGACTCACAGAATTTCATAAGCCTTGTTCTTCTTGCTCTGGCATGAGCCTTTAATACTCTATCCTTCAGTATGTTTTCCCTCTTAGAGGAAGCTCTGAAGAATGTGATGATTTTGTTTATGCTGCTCAAGGAGTTCTTGGTAGCAGAAACAGTACACTCATGGTTAAGACCTAAATTTAAATGATGGTTAGCACATTGAACATACATTCCCCAAAGATAGGATTCTTGGAATTTTCTGGCACATTAATTGAACACACCTCTCATATTTGCTGCCCAATCAGAACCCAGATCATGAATAACATTCGAATTTAATCTCAGATCATGAAGGTTTTGTTTTATAACATCAGCCACAGCCGATTCATGGAGATCATAAACAGGAACAAATGTGATGAAATCTTCACGAATTACGAAAACGTTTTTGCTATTATCAACACTTCGAGCACAAAGCACAAACTATTCTGTCCCATAAACATCAGCACTTTCATCTGCTAACACACCAAAAAACTTTGATACAATAATTTTCGTAACAAGTTGTTTGCACACTAAACCATTGGCAGCGTAAATTATTTCATTCTGAATGATTTTGCTGAGATATGTCCCTTTAGCACCTGCAGTATCAAAATGGTTTTTTAGAGTTTAATCTCCTGCCTATATTCAGGATCTTGTGCCCTAAATTTACCTTCATGTACTGACAGCTGTCCATTTCTGTGTCCTCTCAGTGGTGAGACTTGTCATCCACAAAACAGAGCACTATTAACAATAGGGAAAACCTTTGCTCTGTTTTCACTTATTGTTTTTTTTAGATGTGTATTCAGTTGAATGTTAACATTATTGTCCTATTTTTAACGCTAATATAAAATACTGAGATGAAAGGCAGACTTTCGTGTGATACAATTTCCTTTAATGATCTCTGAATTCGTATTTAGCATTTTTCCATTTTGTGAACCTTTTTTTACTAACGAGCTCAACTGAACATGCGCACCTCTCCACGAGAGGAATTCAACTGACAAAATAACACCAAATTTGCAAAACGCGCCCTCATTTACTTCTGAATAATCTAACCATTTAAACTCTGATAACAACTGATGCCGAAATTTCAAATTTCTTTTCTCACAAGGAAATCTGTAATTTACTGGTGGAACCCAAGATTTCATAATACAATTACATATTTCCTGATCATCGTGTCAGCAGTGTGGTGAAGAAAAGCTACATATGTCATGATGGCTGTAGTTCTGTCTTGGGTTTG
The DNA here is from genome assembly GCF_021461385.2 of Schistocerca piceifrons. Taxonomy (NCBI): domain Eukaryota; kingdom Metazoa; phylum Arthropoda; class Insecta; order Orthoptera; family Acrididae; genus Schistocerca; species Schistocerca piceifrons. Next base: position 59,946,334 of record NC_060148.1, read on the forward strand.
GATAAGTATTTTGAATATTAGATTACCTGGCTACAGTTCAGTCCACTGGTAATACTCGCTTCGATCTACATTGAAGCGCCAAGCAACTGGTGTATGCATGTGAATCAAATACAGGGATATGTAATAGGCAGAATATGGCGCTGTGATCGGCAACTCCTATATAAGAAAACAAGTGTCGGGTGCAGTTGTCAGATTAGTTAGTCCTACTGCAATGGCAGTTTATCACGATTTAAGTGAGTTTCCATGAGGTGTTATTGTTGGTCCACGATCGATGGGACACAGCATCTCTGAGGTAATGTTGAGGTGGGGATTTTCCCATACAACCATTTCATGAGTATACCATGAATATCAGGAATCTGGTAAAACATAAAATCTCTGACATTTCTGCAGCTGGAAAAGGATCCTGCAAAATTGGTACCAACAACAGCCAAAGAGAATTGTTCAATATGACAGAAGTGCAAACTTTCTGCAAACTGCTGCAGATATCAGTGTTGGGCCATCAACAAGTGTCAGTGTATGAACCATTCAACGAAATATTCTCGATATGAGATTTCGGAGCTGAAGCCTCACTCACGTTCCCTTGATAACTGCATGACACAAAGCTTTATGCCTCGCCTGGGTTCGTCAACACAAATGTTGGACTGTTGATGACTGGAAACATCTTGCCTGGTAGGACGAGTCTCATTTCAAATTGTATCAAGTGTAAGGACGTGTATGGGTATGGAAACAACCTCATGAATTCATGGACCTTGCATGTCAGCAGGGAACTATTGAAACCGGTGAAGACTCTGTGATGCTGTGAGGTGTTTGCAGTTTGGAGTTACACCGAACCTCTGATATGTCTAGATACCTCTTCGACAGGTGACACATATGGAAGCATTCTGTCTGATCACATGCACCATTCATGTCCTTTTTGCACTCCACTGTCTCGTACTCTTTATGGACAGCCCTGCAGAATTTATGGCGTCAGTTCCCTCCATTACTACCTCAAACATTAGTCGGGTCCATGCCACGTTGTGTTGTGGCACTTCTGCGTGTTCACAGGGGCCCTACACGATATAAGGCAGGTGTACCAGTTTCTTTGGCTCTTCAGTGTAGTTTTGTTGTTCCTGACTGCTGCGGGATGTTCTGAAGTGATGTTCACTAAACCTGTAATTTCTATTTTATTTAAACACTTTCTTTTGTTTGCAGACGAGAAAAAAATTGAAGAAAGATGCTTGACTTCTGTTCTTCATTACTAAATAACTATCATTGTAACTACACGAAACACAATACATTAATCGACAATGTATTGTAACTTGTAGTACTTCGATTGACTGAATCCGAGTGGCCATGTCTCTAAGACAGCATGCTTATTGGTATAACACATAAGATCCTTTGAAACGTGTGGAGCTGGTAACAGGTTATTCTTACAGTTTTCAAATCCATCATGCAGTGAGCTGGCTTTTACTGTGACAGCCACACAGTAAGTTCAGTGTGTAGGCTCACAAAAAAATGGCGAGATACGTGATTAAACAACCAAAGTATCTATAGACGACAGTTGGTCGAAAATGATCATATGCCTCGCCCGCGGGGCTGCAGCAAATAGCTGAGCCACTGACCCCAAAGGGCACACACACCTCAGTGGTCGAGGGTTTGCTGCAGTCACGAGGCTGCTGTGAGACAAAGGACGTGTGTCAAACGCGCGAAAGACGTCTCGTCTTGCGGAGCACATTTAATTCGTGGACACGACAGGACGCTGTTGGCGCCTGTTTGGAGTCACGTACGCATCAGTGGAAAGTGCGTGTGATACTCGACGCATGTGGTCAACGCATAAAAGCCCACACGGTACCCAGGGCCAGCATTCACTGGCTTCCGCTTTTGTGCCTCCTGCACCCATAGGCACAACACTGTAGCTAATGGTTGAGCTAAAGGTTCAAATGGCTCTGAGCACTATGGGACTTACATCTGAGGTCATCAGTCCCCTAGAACTTAGAACTACTTAAACCTAACTAACCTAAGGACATCACACACCTCCATGTCCGAGGCAGGTTTCGAACCTGCGACCATAGCGGTCGCGCGGTTCCAAACTGAAGCGCTCTGCTACTCCGGCCGGCGACCTCAAGGTAATGGGAGTATTGCGCGACAGTCCGCCGCTGGCCAGAGTGGCCGAGAGGTTCTACGTGCTACAGTGTGGAACCGCACGACAGCCACGGTCGCAGGTTCGAATCCTGCCTCGGGCATGGCTGTGTGTGATGTCCTTAGCTTAGTTAGGTTTAAGTAGTTCTCAGTTCTCGGGGACTGATGACCACAGAAGTTAAGTCCCATAGTGCTCAGAGCCATTTGAACCACTTTTTGACAGTCCGCCACAAATGGTACATGTCTACCACGACAGCCATTTAGCAGTAGAACTGGTGAAACTACTAAAATTATCAGACACATTATCTACATGCCAGAATAGAGAGCAGTTCTAAACTGCTGTCAATCTGCACATGCGCACTAGGTAGCGATAATTTGTGCAAGTGCAGAAGAGGCTACTGCAGTGCTTTTTGCTTGTTGTTGGCTTATTGTGCGGTGACTAGTAGCTAATTTCAGGTTTTCGTGCATAAATTCAGAAAAACGTTCTTTTGCCAGTAGACTTGCTTTTATCCCAGCTGATTGTGAAGGCGTTCTTTCGTTTGATTACTTCGTATGATAGAAATGAAATGGAGCAAAGAGGCGTTAAGCGTGTTAATTCAGGCATACAGCGAGGAGAGGTGTATGTATGACCCTCTGTATCATAATATGGTACGTTGGCAATCTTTCAGAGTAATAAGCATTTAACGTTACACGGTGATTTTCGATTTGTATCGTAAAGCCTTAGCTTACGAAAGTTCATGTATGCTTTGATTGTATCTCTTGCTTTATTTCAGCATGCCAGAAAAGAAAAAATGGCAGTGATGGCGAGAAAGTCTGTGCAGTTTCGCCCAGTGCGACAGAGGAGAACTGAAAAACTCTGAGCAGAACGTTGCATTCCATTTTCCAAACTTGGAAAAACAACACAAGTGCACCTTTAAGTATTGGTCCTTTAAAGAGTTGCAAATTGCAGTGCATGCACCCACAACAACTTTTGAAATGGTGGACTGTGCTATTCTGCGACTAGGAGACACTCTTAAAAGATTCCCCAGTTGCCAGGAAACGTAATGTTACTAACAGGCTGCAACATAACAGGGCATTTACTGGTATTTTAACAGTGATCTAGTCGAGTATGATCAAAAAATATATAAACATATGAATTAATTCTTACTTTGAAGAAGGTGAGATAGCCTCCCTCATGAGCGTGTCTCACTTGCTAATTTCATCTTCCATCATAGACAACAGCTCTTCGAAACAGGCCATGTCCATCCTCATGAAGTTCCGAAATTCTTGCGGATTTCAGCATGCGGATCCGCGGGATCTTGCGGGAGGACGACGATTCAATCCCGCGTCCGGCCATCCTGATTTAGGTTTTCCGTTATTTTCTTAAATCGCTCCAGTCAAATGCCGGGATGGTTCCTTTGAAAGGGCACGGCCGACTTCCTTCCCCATCCTTCCCTAATCCGATGAGACCGATGACTTCGTTGTCTGGTCTCCTCCCCCAAACAATCCAATCCAATCGAATCTTGCGGATCTTCAGGCCTCATTTCTCTCATAAGCAATATAAACCACTGCCTTCGATTTTTCTTTCCAGCCTGGGTCGAACTCAACAACGACTGGCTTTTCCTTTTCGTCGTCGTTCTCCCCTAATCCGAAGATTTACTGTCGCTGCCAGGGAAATAGCTCCAAAAACAGTGGGACCTCCATGTAAAAATGTAAATATAGATATACATGTACCTGTGTAAACAAGTGTAGTAATGTATAACTAACTGTTGTGTCTGTAATTGAGGACAGTAGTAACCTACATAATAACAGTTACTTAATAAATAATGATAAAAACAATTTCTTATTAAATAAGAACCTTGTGCTCACATAAATAATTTGAACGAATTACGTTCCGATATGTCACACGGTCCCCCTTGTGTTTCGCGTGGTAGAACGAACGACTTTACAAGAGATAAGACGGTTCTGTTGCCTTTCGCTCGTTATTACCGTCTACTGCGCATGTGCGCCAGGTATATCCAACGTGGATGGTGTAATAGATCTATGTGAATCAGCGTATAGCTACAGATATGCACGCTTGGGGCGCTGGTGCATAGGTGCACGGTTTAGGCGCATTGTGTAATTGGGGCTTAAAATCCGTGCTTGGGTGCGAATATTGCGTCTGTGATACGTCTGTCTCACGTTTAAAGGTAGCAGAGTCCAGTGATTCTGCTAATTCACGGCTAGAATTTTTACTCACATTATGTTATTGCTATCCTGCTCATTGTTAGACCTGCATTACAGATTAAAAGTTCTTGGCGAAATATCTTTCTCAAAGCTTTTGTTAAACTTCTTTGACCAAACTAGTTCACTGGAATTATGACACTATCATAAAACGTTTCGTCATAGTTGCTTGGGAATGGAAACCGAACAGTTAATCCTCTATACAACTGCATTTAATGTGATGCTGGTGGCGAGTGCATTGCTTGGAAATAAAGAGAAGTGGAAACAGTTGCGTGTGATACGCAGATAGCGAGAGGAAAAGCTCAAACTGTTCACCATAATCTACATCATTGCCCCGCATACAGTGCAAGAACGTAACTATGAAAACTGTTTGAGAATGCGCGACCAAATATTTCAAGTGTCCTTATGAAAGTACCCCTCATATTTACAAACAAGGTATTTAAAAAATGCCGTTTCTTAATTTCATTCATGACAATCGATATAGGTAAATATTTTTCCATACTGAATCTGACGTTTTCAAGAATCTGTTATGATTATCGAGAGCAAATATTTACATAGATATTTTATTTGATCTTTTGCAGTTAATAGAGGTCTTTCCAGGAAATATCTGGTTGCAACTAAAAATTCATAATATGAAACCAATGTGGACGAAACTATAATAAACATATCAGTTAGGTATTTGCAGTCAAAGCCTCAAGGATGCTAAATTTACATCTCTTTATGATAAAATTTTCGGCAAAATTTTTGCTTCACGACAGTCGTAATTAGGTTAATAATCCAGAGCCTACTTCATAAGACCCCCATCAGTAAAAGTGGCTTTGAAGAGCGTACAAGAACTAGATGCTAGTTCATAAGGGCACTCAATACATTTTGAAATTATGTTCCTCAATTACTGAACTCCAGATTATCCTTGAACTCAAAAGTTTCCTAAAGGCATGGGAATGAGTTTCTACTTCGTCAGTTTGTTTGGTCTGGGTACAAAACAATATGGTTCATTACTTCTTTTGCAATATAATGTGTGGAAAGCATAGATATTCTTGTTCCTGTTCCAAATTTCTTGAAGAGAGAACGTTTTTAATTTAGACTTTCAGGGACAGCAGCTGTTAAACATTTCATTTCGTGCACTATGCTCCTGTAAATTCATAAAGTGTTTGCGTTATCATACATTTTCCAATTTGTCCCCCTTACTCCCCCTGCTCCCTTGTGTCTGCCTCTGCTTGCAACCAGCTAGAAACTTTAGATGCATCACTTTCAGTCTAATGGAGCAGCAGCTACCAGACTGACATGATAAAACCATGTTGTCTGGTTTTCCACATCATTGCCAGATGAATGTGTCATGCTGCACTTTGTCATGCCACACGTCTGTGATATATAATGACAATTTACAAGACTCTCTCCTTTTGTTTTCAGATTGTCTCTGTACCCAGGAGAGTAACAAATGAATCTGAGGTCAATATTCTTTCTGTTGATCTTGTGGAATATCTACTTACGACAGCAATGTTGAGTAGAGAAACAGGAATGCAGAACATAAAAAGTGAGAAATGGTCTCAAGTGAAATATCACAGACAGATATATCGTTCTAAATAAATTTATATCGAACAAATGAGATATAGCACTGAACAGACATACACAACATGGTTTCCTATGCCCAGATTTTCAGCACTAACACACTGAGAGAACATTTTACATATCTCCTTTACTGAGGTTACCTATAACTAAATATGCAACTTTCATCTGCTAATGGCCTATGGGAAAATGACCTCATTATGCGTTTTGTCGAAACAAAATCTTGATACGCTGCAAAATAAGAAAATTTTCAGTCTTCTTGTGGCTAAGGCATAGAATTCAGAAGAGGGAGCTCACCTCTAAGCAACATCATACCAATAGAACTTTGTCTGTATGCAGAACAAGACACACCAGTTGTCCACATGTGTGATGTATTTAATCTAAAAAAACTCTTCTTTTGGGAAGATATGATTCCATACAATGTCATAATACTTCTAAGAACTTAATAATGGGACCATGTGTTCCCAAAACATGCGTTTTTAAATTACACATACATGACACATCTGGTCAACTGGTGCATCATTTATTCTAAAATGATATTGTAACACAAATATACTATGGCTTCACAACAGATTTCTTTTAATACTATCCATCACTGTTGCAGCCATACTCCCCAACATCAATTAAATAATGTACCCAATATCATATTTTGGACAACTGCTAAGCAATGTTAATTATGTTGGCTAAAATAAAGAAATTTTCGTCATCCAAAGAAGATGTAATGCCACATGCCACATTACTAATTATTCTCATGTCTATTAGTGTTGGGTGACTTGCCACTGCCATGTATCTGACATGCAAGGTCTCACATCACTCGCTTGTAATGCCACATATTTTAGATGCATGACAGTTCCATGTTCTGCTTGTCCAGCACTTGGTGGTGATCTCTGTGTATTGACACTTGAAGCGAGCACTGGCCTTGAGCTTCTGTGTACATGCGCACAGTGTCTGATAGGTAACAAGTGATATTCATGCAGTTTGCCATGCAGATGCAGTGCACTGATTCATACTGTCCATCCCATCACATCAGCTCGCTTATCCCAGTACTGAACAGTGGAAGTGAAGCTACAAGAGCCATCCATGATACAGAAAGTCGGATTGTAGTCTTGGAAATGAAGAACAAGCAGTGATAAAATTTATTAATGGTCAAAGCAAACTTCATAGCGCATGTTCTTGATCAATATTGTGTTATTTAAGTGGTGAGAAGTGAAACACAATTTCAAAACATCGATATTTAGCTACTAGTGGAAATATATACATACCTATACATAAAACAATATTGATAAGAATATAAATAGAGCCTTTTTATCCTATCCAAGTTGTCGTGGAACATTTGCAATTAGCCAAGAATACAAAGCACAGTAATAAAATAACGATTAAGAAGACACAAAAACGTTAAATCCACTACCATAACATGAGACAGCATGGCGAAAATAGCTTAGCCGCTGTCAAAACTTTTTACCCGAGAAACTTAGACGTGACGTGACGGATCGTTAACAGCCTGCGTGAATGCCACAATTGAAATGCACTTTGGAATCTTTTGGGGATAAATTCTAGTATCTAGGTTCGTTTGAGTAGTTACGAGACAGCGCCAGACAACAGGCTGTACTGCGCATGCGTAGCTACGATGACGTAGGCAGCCCGTGTTTGATGCTTGCTCTGCTCATACACTTTTCGTCGCATTTCTGGTGGAATTTTGTGCGTGATGGGGCATCACGTGACCATGTGCAGCGCTGGAGCATGTTGTTGAGAGGACATACAGAGGTGTACTTACAGCAATTGTTTTATCATATCCCACCGGATAAAGAATGCAAATAAGGAAGCAGTTCTTGCAAAATATTATTTCAAAATTAGCTCGAAGTACCATAACATTTCGCTCTGGGGTGGCTTTGACAGATTTTTTTTTTTTAATTCGTACTCTGCAATGTTGTTATGTAGTATTTCTACGTTTACATCTACACAGCACTGCAAAAAGCTCGTAGGATGGAATACAAATTCCTTGAAAAAAAAAGGAACAGTTTCTTGTGTAACTTACATCGGAATAAAGGACAATAAATTTCATGACTATTTAAAAATGTGTAAAAAATTAACATGGTTGTCTGTGAGGCAAATAAACTGTACAACTGACAGTTTATGTTCTACTCTAGGATTAAATATGAAGCCATGTTGGGAGTTAAAACGATAAAACACGGTATGCTGTCAGTTTACAACTTAGCACAGAATGGCATTCTATAAATTTAAGACGTAAACACAAATTTAAGATATAACTTCAGGCCTAGAGGAAGTATTAGACAAGTGCCTTGTTTTGGAAAAACACTTTCACAGACGGCAGATTTGTAAAATTCTGCTATAGCTGTCATTATATTTGAAACAAAGTATTTAGTTCAGAACTACTGACCAAATTTGCTTACTTAGTCAGCTTCAAGTCATTGTTTACGTATGTTCGCATTTATATAGCATTAAGAGATCTTACAGTGTCATAAAAGGAACAGGACATCAGAGACTACTCCAGCAGCATCAGAATTTCATAAACAATATTAAAATGCTTCCTTCCGCTCTAATTGCACATTTCTCTGTCCAGATGCACTCTGAAGTACCTGATATTTAGCTTTTCATGTGGTTTTCATGATCCAATTTTCTTGGAGGTCCAGTAATGTATTCTCATGTTTGGTTCTTTATTATGATATAATGTCATTCGTCCCAGAAAATGAAAATTTGCTCTTGAAATCGAACGAAGTTGAATGTAGCCAACATTGCGGAATGAAACACTTCGTTTCAAATAAACTAACTGCCTCAGCGAAAAAAAAAATTAATAGAAGCAAATTTCTCTATAAAACAGACAGAAATAGCTTCATTAGGACATTAATGGTTGATTGCTAATAAGGTGGAAGCAATATAAAAATAGGAAATTGAAACTACAGCTTTATTTTGGACTTTCATTGTTACGAGAATATATATTAATTCACTTGATGTCTCCCGGCCACAGAAATCTGCTTTGAGTTCATTTGATGTGGGAGCTGTAAACGAAAGAACCAGCAATATTACGAGGGCACGAAACACATATACGGGTAACTTAGGAAAGGACCCCCCCCCCCCCCTCACCTATAACTCAGCTTGCTCTGTGCATGCGCGAAACTGGCAGCTTGGGCGCACTGGAAAATTTTTTCCGGGTAGCATCTGCCTACTTGCTGCTACTGCTCATAGGGCAAACAGCTACGCTTCAAGTAGCCAGAAGCGGGAGGAAGGCACTGCTCATACGCGAATTCAGCTGTGTGCATATGGACGAGCCCGCTGGCAACTGCTCATACGAACCTTCTGATTCCACTCGTTAGGTTTGTGCAATGACGTCATACCTAAGGCAAAGACGCTACACATAGGCAATCAATGAAAGCAGCGGATCAAACATGTAAAAATTGAATGTAGCATGCGATAAAATTACAATAACATTTCATTCAGTTGTTTATTATGAATTATATCGAAATGAATTCCAGATAACGAAAATAGTTAAGAACAAGTATTAAAAATAAATTTTCATGTCTCATAAGAATTATTCTCGTAGTTTGAAGCACAGAAAACCTTTAAATTACATTACATTAAAGTGATGGTGAAGTCATAATATTATAAAATAGCATTAATTGTATTGTTATTGATTCTAGCGGGAGAAGCGCTGGAAAGTTGGGATCTTGGATGGTTAGAAACTAAGATTTAACAGATAAACGGGAAAATGAAATGAACGACAACAAATATGAAACAGGAGTATGAAATGTTGAAGAACGGAAACAGTAAACTCTAGAAGAAAATCCAATATGCAGACAACGAAAAGCCACAAAAAGTAACGAATATTGAAATTGATAACTTGAATGAGGTTATAGGCAAATTCCTGTTACCGAGTCCAACCATTCTATGATTCAAATGTAAATTATATTTGCACCAGTTGTATGCTCTGAAACGTAATAGCATTTCTTCTTCTTTTATTGCTCTCTGAAGCTATTGCGGTGAAATAACAAAAAATTGGAAACAGTAACCAGAATTGACTTTGTAGGTCAATTCTATTTAACAATTCGAATAATAACAACTTTTTGCAGTAGTTCAGAGAACAATTACAAGTGCATAAATCCTATTAGACTACATTTTAGTGCACATGGATGGTGAAAAATCTATCAAATTAATGAACGATTGAATGGATGGAATCGGTAATTAGAATTGACCTATAGAGGAGGAAAACTCTAGCTACCGATTCTGACTATTCGATGGTTCATAATTTTCGACGTTTTTGCAGTAAATCTGTGGACTAGATTTTTGTAGGATTTCTAGATTTCTCATTGACCTCAGAAGTAATAAGAAAAAGTAACAAATATTGTAGGTACAGATTTTAATTTTTTTTCGTAGTAATAAAGAGAGTAATACCAACTGTAAAAATCCTGTAACACTACAGTTTACATGCTTGTTGTTCAAATGTTCTGAATAACAAACCGTGGAATGATTTGAATCGGTAACTACAATTAACCTATATAGGTCATTTCTAGTTACCGATTCCAGTATTCTTTAGACCCTACTTTTTGCGAATTTTCGTTACTTGTTTGCTAGTCCCCCTAGAGTCAATAATTATTATTAAAATGTAACGCTATTTCACAATGTTATGACATCATCAAGTTATTTTCATTACCTTCACTTTTTTCGATATAATTTGTGGCTAAGTAATTAATCACGTGAACTTCCTTTCATAACCTTATCGTATGCTATGTTCATTTGCTTTCAAAGATTGTTTCTGTGTAGCGTCTCTGCTCATGTATGAAGTAATTCCTCAAAGCCAACGAGTGGAATCGGACAGTACAATTGACCCTGCTTTGGCATGATATCACATTGTGGCCAGTGTGACCTGGTCTTAACGCCCATCCACAAGTAACACTGTTTCTGCGCAAATGTCTGTATGCAATATATCGGTGCATCTGTGGTATGTTCACACAGCTCAAGTTCCAATCTACTGCTCGCCCTCCACCTGTTAGGTGGAGAAGAGCAGTTTCAGCAGCAAGCAACTATGCTCTTGTAACCTCAATGTTTACTTCATGGAGGAAATTCTATTATTCTGTATTTGCAAACTGTGTTGCAAACAAAATACTCACAAAATATGAAAATAAAGGCCAATCAAGATAGTTTACACAAAGGCAGTTTTGCACATAAATTTACATCACGAGTTGCAGGAAGAACTTGACAACTGGCGTAATTATTTGAGGATGGACATGGAAACATACAATCAATTTTTGAAGCCCACTGCGAAGCTATTATGCTGCCTTGAAGGACGATATCATGAAGACAAATAAAGTACTCACCTCAATTCTGTCAAGTTACATATAGTATTTTTACAGTTTTGTATGTGTTTGAAATACATTATAATCTTGAAAAATATATACCTGGCCACTGAGTTGGATGTAATGATTTATGGGTTACATATGGAGAAGAATAAATGTAAGAATGTTTCATTTCCAAAAAATATGACAATCGATGGCTGCATGAAAAGTTACCTAGGCATTTAGAATTAATACTTATTTCATTGTAAACTATTATTTTGATAGAGGGCATGCTGGTGTGAAACGTTATTTTAAATAGTTCACCACCAAGTCATGATAAATAACTACAGTCATCATGTTAAATATTATGTGATGTCTGTAATTATGTCTGACATAAAATCACAGAGCGAAATACGGTAAATTGGAGTAAAAGAAACTTATTGCTCCCTTATTTAATGGAGCCAAAAGTTACACCATATCCGTAACAACAAAACAAAGAAATAAAAATATAATTTTATAATGTCATGGATTAAGGCCGCACACAGAATGAATGCAAATATCTGGTGTACTCACACCACAAAAACTAAAAATGAAATCACTAAAAAAACACTCAATACAACAAGCTCACTGCTGTCAACACTCCCGCTTCATCCTCTGTTGTTGATCTGCTTACACATTTCTGCCAACGTGAACACTATGTCAAGGCCGATCTGCTAATAAGCTCAAACAGCCTTTTGTTGACCAATGAGTGTCAGTCACCAGCAAAGTTGGTATTTGAGTAAACCACCAGTCCAGTAGATTCAGCTTTGTACCTTATGATCAGGTCCGTGGTCCTTTGCAGGCACTTTATAATCCTTTTAACAGCATGCCAATGATTAAGACCTGGATTATGTAAAAACTAACTCACCATTCTCACAGCAAATATGATGTCGGGCCGTGGGACAGTTGCTGGAGACATTAAGCGGCTGACTGCCTGCGGATAAGATTTGCTTTCCATCCCCTTTATCTCATGTTGGTTTGCAGGAGACTGCTCATGTGCAACATGGTTCCAACATGAAAAAGGAACCGATAACCTCAGCAGTTTGGTCCCCTAAGACCTTACCTACCACAACATGAAAAGCAGTGGAGTTCGGTTTTGAATAACAGATGTTGAACTTCTGAAGTAAACAACTGATGTATCAGCGCACACTCCGCTGCAGAGTGAAAATCTCATTCTGGAAACATCCCCCAGGCTGTGGCTAAGCCATGTCTCCGCAATATCCTTTCTTTCAGGAGTGCTAGTTCTGTAAGGTTCGCAGGAGAGCTTCTGTAAAGTTTGGAAGGTAGGAGACGAGGTACTGGCAGAAGTAAAGCTGTGAGTACCGGGCGTGAGTCGAGCTTCGGTAGCTCAGTTGGTAGAGCACTTGTCCGCGAAAGGCAAAGGTCCCGAGTTCGAGTCTCGGTCGGGCACACAGTTTTAATCTGCCAGGAAGTTTCATATCAGCGCACACTCCGCTGCAGAGTGAAAATCTCATTCTGGGAACTGATGTATCCTTACTGGTCTATATAAATGTCTTTTGTAGACGGACTTCGTTTAATTTCCAAACGACAGAAGTGTTTCCATTGCCCATAGTAATTTTAAACATTGATCCCTGTGCTGTCAAAACATTTTCCAATATTTCTGTAGACTTACAAATAAGCAAGCCATCATCCATTTAAAGTGCCAGGTAGACATCAGTGTTATCTGTTAAAGCACGGAAAACACATTTGTTTGCTTCAGTTGCACAAAGCCAAACATTGTCAGAAACACTAAAAAATTTTTATTACAACAACATAGTGATTGATTGAGTCCATGCAGACTGTTCTTCAGTTTGCAAACATTATTTGAGCCTTCTACAACAAAACCTTTTGTTTGCCCCATGTAAACTTCTTCTTTCAAATTCCCATTCAGGAATGCAGTCTTAACATCAAACTGCCTAATTGTCATATCTCGTGAAGCTACTATGGCTAATAACACTCTGATTGAATCATATCGGACCACAGGAGAGAATGTCTCTTCATAATCTATGCCTTCTCATTGTGAATAACCTTTTGCACATAATCTAGCTTTAAAGTGGTCAGTTTTTCCCTCAGAATTCTGCTTCACATGATAGACCCACTTACATCCAACTGCCTTGCTGTTGTATGGTAATGGTACTAGATCTCTAGTTTTTTCATCTTCAAGGATGTCATTTCCTCTTCCATTGTTTGCTTGCAGTTTGATGACTCTTTTGTTGCCATTGCTTCTTCAAAAGTTTGATGTTCAAAGCTAATGACAGAAATCTTGGTCTCACAAACGAGCAGGCGCTTTGCAGATGAGACTGATCTCTCAGATTCATCCTTTGATTTTTCTTTCATTTGTTCATCAGTATCATCCTCTTCAGATTCCTCTCAAACATCTTTTTGTTTTTGTTTCATTTGTTCACCAGTACCATCATCTTCAGATTCCTCTTCAACGTCTTCTGGAGCGTAGTCTCCCAGGTAAAATTCAGTATAGCTTTGTTCTATATTTAAGCTATGGGTTTGTTCATCATTGTAAGAGACATTGAAGGAGATTGAAATTTTCTTTCACTTAGGATTCTAGAATCGATAATTGGTATTATACCCATCGTAGGCAACCATGATCAATCTCTTTGATTTGGTATCCCATTTTGATATAAATTTATAAGGAACATGTACATAGGCTGCTGATCCAAACTTCCTCATGTGTCCTTAAGAAGGAGGTTTTACAAACCATTTTTTATACAGTGTAACATTGTCGTTTTCTTTACATGGTCGGTGATTTAAGATATATGAAGCACAATTTACTGCCTCTGCCCACAATTTGTGAGGCAAGTCAATGCTTAATAACTTAGTGTGTGCCCACTCAGCAATGGACCTGTTTTCTCCTTCGATTTGGCCCTTCTGCTGTGGTGTATATGGACTTGTTTTCTCATATATTACAACATTTTGGTTGAAATAATCTTCAAATTGCTTATTTATGAATTCGATTCCCTTGTCACTTCTCAGAACTTTGATTTTGTTTCCAGTTTGTCTTTCAATAAGCTATGAAATTCCAAAAACGCAGGGAAAATATCGTGGTTACTTTTAAGAAAATACGGAACATGTATGAAGTGCAATCATCCTTGAAAACTATGTAGAAATATGCATCTCCAATAGACGGTTATCTCATCCATCCACTCAAATCTAAGTGAATAAATTCGCCAGGCAGTTTCGACCTTGATTGCAAATTTGGATTGGAAGATTTTCTTTTCTTCTTGCCATACTGACACGGTTCACAATGAAGATTTTTAACTTTCTTCATATTGAAACTAGATATTAAGTTCAGATCAGTCATATACTTACGACCACTGAAATTAATGTACCAAAGTCTCTCATGGCAGCTCATGGTGGAATTCAGGGAAGCAGGATTTGCCTCAAGGACATCTGGAGATTTAAACAACATTTGATAACAGTGATTGTCCATCTTAATTCTTGCTACAATTAGACCTGAACTGCGAATTTCTATTATCTTGTTGTCAAAAATAACTTTCATTCCTCTTTTTGTGACTGCTCCCGCTGAAAATAAAGTTTTCTTCAGCTTAAGAGTGTATAATGTCTTCCCAAAGTGCAAGGTGGCCATTTGCCCTCAACTAATGACAATACTTCAATTTATCCAATGCCATCTGCACTGACGATCGAGTTGTCTCCAGTTTGAACAGATGAGTCATCTGACTGAATTGTGTTAAATGTGTTGAACCACTCTTTGTGTGATGTCATATGTTTTGATGCAGCACTCTCAGCTAACCAAATGTTTCCGCAACCTGGAGCCAAAATATACCCATGTTCTGCACTCAAAGCTTTGTGCTCAGACGTATCAGTTTTCGTGTAAAGTTTTGCTAGAAGTTTTATGCACTCAGATTTAAAATGTCTCTTTTTGTGACAGTACTAATATTCAACGTCTTTTCTAAGAACCATGTTAGACGCACTGCTGTTACCGGTATTTGAGCTGAACTTGCGTGTTTTTCCCACATTATCTGCTGCAAAGACTGTTGACTGTTGAGTTTTCATGACATTGTAAAAGTTTTTGTTCTACTTTCAGTAACCTTAAAGGCAAATTATAGAACCTTTGCTGATCTTCAGCACACGAGTCTGAGGAAGTTGAAAATATTGCAAACTTTGCTGGCAGATTTCCCAAAATTTTAGCCATTTTGTCAACTTCTGTAACAGGTTCCCCAGTATCAGCTAATGCTTGTACCAAGTACTCAACTTGACTGACGTGCTGTGAGCTTGTGTCTGTTGGAGACATTCTGTAATAAAAAATTTCTCCTTCAAGGCCATTTTATTAACTGCAGATCACTGTTCATGAATAGTGTTTAGTCTGGTCCATATTTCCGCTGCAATTGTGCACGTCATATCAGATTGCAATTCCATCGCAGTATATAGAATGAGAATCACCTTCGCATTTAAGTCGTCCCAAGCGTTTAGACTCTCACCAGCTTCATTTGGCTTCAGTTTCTCCTTGTCGATATCGAGCACTTTTTCAGCACGAAAAATAATTTGCAACTGATATTTCCACAGCTTGAAATTTTTACCGTCAAATTTCTGGGTAGTGTACGTTTTCTATTTATCCATCTTCGTGTAGGCTGAATGTAAGTCAAATTTATAATACTCAGTTCAAAATGAAAACAGAAAGTTTTCCACAATAGATCAGCGGAATACGACAGTCCCAGAACTTGAGTGCCACGGTTCACGTGAATGAAACTCCAATCAAAAGCAATGAATTCACAGAACAGAAACAGATACAGTATGTATGCATTTGACTGGACCCATAACCTGATGTTTTTAATTATGTTTGACAGAAAAACACAGAACGAAATACGGTACATTGGAGAAAAAATAACTTATTGCACCTTTCTTTATTGCAGCCAAAAGTTTCACCGTAACCGTAACCACAAAGCAAAAAGACAAAGATACAATTTCATAATGTCACGGTACACGGCTGCACACAGAATAAAGATAAATATCTAGCGCACCCTCACCACTAAAACTGAAAATGAAGCCACTAAAAAAAAGAAAGAAAGAAATCTCAATACAAGCTCACTGCTGTCAACATTATGCCCTTTAATTATGATTTTTTTCTATTTCGTTGGACTTGTTTCCGAGTAGTATATACAAGCCCACTGTTTCCAGTTTTGCGCATATCCTATTTGTGTCGGAAATGCAAATCCTCTCCTCACACACAACGGTGTATACACGTGTAAGTAATGTGTGCTGTTTTTGCGCAACATATCGTTGCGGTGTGGATGACAGAACGGTCCCTCAGACTGTTTGAAAATATAATTGAACGTGTGAGGAGCATTGAAACCATACTTTATGCAGCGTAAAAAATATCAACCAAAGTTTATTTTAAAACAGAACAGAGGGTTTCAGAAAGACAGATGACTTGTTCACATTTTCGATTGCAGTCAGTTCGTCTTTGCAAGACATTCTTTGGCTTCCCGCTGAGAACTGCGCCATGTTCACTTGCATTTACAACCGACGTCGGAGGTGTTTACCGCGTGGTTAATTGGAGGAAAATGCGTTTTTTGTGGGTGAGTTGATATTTTCCACACAACTAGAATGTGGTGCTATATAGAATGTGTGATGAGCACGGGAAAAAGAAAGGAATTGTGCTGTTTTTAACAAATTCCGCCTGTTTGAGTATTTGAATGTTAAGGGCTAAGAACAATTAAGTACTATCTTACAAATCAAATCGTATCAGTTTACAGGGGATGTGCATGAAATTGTAAAAAAGAGAACATTTCATTTGTAGGTTTATTCCATTAATTTTTCACGTTGTAGGTTGCACGGGATCACGTGTCTTATCCTGTTACCAAATTTGCCGCTTTCTTTTTGTTTGTTAATCAGGTCGTTGTGTATTTGTTTTCATACGATAGGTTTTAATTTTTGTATCCTGTATATAGTCTTTTTTTCAATGATAAGTTTTTTGAGTTCGCTTTTGTACAGTATGTTATTAACTGATCATTTCACCTCTCAGGGTATTTTAAGATGTTTGTTATTCGTTGAAGTATACACATGTATGTTGTTTTTGGGCATGTTTATTTCTTCATTATTCCTTAACTGATATGCTTCCTTGGTGATTAAGATTTCTTTGCCCGCGACTGGTATAACAATTTTTCTAATTTCATAAGCTTTGATGGCTGCTCAGTGGCGTCTGATTTCACTATCAGCATACGATGTGTGTGCTTTTCGTGATGTACATTTTCTGTTGCAGATATTTTTGTCTTATTCCATGTTGTGCTATATTTGTTTGTTGATTATTCTGATGTGTTCATTATAGTGCTGGGATATAGTATAAAATTCACACACTACCTATCAGTACCAATGAAAGCTATTCTGAAAAAGGCCTCTTTTTAAGAATTGGATGGGAAAGTCATAAGTATAATAAAGAGAGACTGAATGGAATTGGGTGGAGTTTTCATGATTTATTTGTGCAATGGGAGAAAGTGTGGTAGGCAAAAATTGTCGAGGCAAACCACAGATTGAGTGCTGTAAGCAGTTTCAAAGGGATGTAGATGGTGGTAGAGAAAATACGCTTGGTGATAAATGCGAAAATTTACTTCAAACCATTCTTTTGAAATTATTCGAATGTGTGATTCATGTACATTGTAAAACGGAAATTTCTCACTTCTTCATACAGATCTAAATTTCCTGTCATATGATGCAAACATTGGACACTTGACACACAAATGTTTAGTTAAATTTAGTAAGATGTTTTGATGGTTAAAATTGTTTGCCTATATGTAACTAAAGTATTGTTAACATTTGTAAAAGCTGTTCCAATTACCTTGTAGTTTTGAAATTCATTTCAGTTATAGTGCCCAAACAGAGGCACTGTCATACATGATGGCATATTAGAAGAGTCAGAATTATGAATGTCTTTATCAGGAGATGGAGTGAAACATTGAAAGATACAATAGTAGTCTTAATTTTTCAGGTGGCTAACCGTACTACAGAAAACTGCTTAACTTTAGACTAGTAGGATGTTCTGCTGACAATGGGTTGTATGAATAAACATTCTACAGAGAATATTCTCAGAGCAAAAGAACATTTTTCTGATAGTTGTTAAATTCATATGAATAAAAAAAATTAAATCATAGTCTCTGACATGGGAATTCCTTTTCACTACCTCCCCTCCTCCTTGAGGCACAGAACGCACTAGTTATGTTAACATTAGATTCAGCTCGCTCTAATAAGCGAACTGTTCAGTAACTAAACACAGATCTGGCATCAGTGTTTTGTGGAAGAGTTACACTAAGTTTCGATTTTACTTTTATGTGCAGCAACGATTACGGACGATTTACAAAAATGCATTTTCTGATGTTACTGAATTTGTTGAAATCTTTTTTGTTATCGAAGTCAGGTGAACATATTATGCAAACAAAATCGTAAGATTACAAGAAATTTTTGTCTACTCCAAACTGGAACTGTTAGTTAAATGCAAGATAATTTCGGTAAAATACAATGCTTAATGGTCTGCTTGCCTGTCCAGTACGTGATTGCCTGTGTGGTTCGTTATGAGAAACAGATCCCTATGTTTGTAATAAACTAGTATGAATTTTTCTGACCTGCCTACTTATTTCTAATATGACAAAACAAGATTTATACTGTGAGATGTCATGATGAACATCTGGAAATGTCAGTGACATAGTTGTTTGGTGTATACCTAAGTCTTCTCATATGTCAGTCTCGAAACTTGTCTGCTAAATAGGAACAAAAATGTTTTAATTTTCATATTGGTTGAAAAGTTGCCCACTCTTCTTTCAAGATTTCCTGGAAGTAAGTTCACCAGACAGATGTATGTTAAACCTGTACAAACTTGTACAGTTTCTCTCTCTCCAGTATTTCTTTTTTTGCGTTCCAGGAAGCAGGAATTCTTCAGTTATTACCAAAAGGTTGGTAAAACATAACCTCAGCAGAAATTGTCAACTCAAAGTATGCTGCAGAGCTCACTTCAAAAAATGGAATGTTCTCTGCTTCTCTAGCTTTATCCATACGAAATCTGAGAATGATTTTTGTTTCAAGCAACTTTCCTCGCCCTTTTATTCATGCTGATAACATTCTGGGTGATTTATTCACGTGAACCTAAGAATGTTCTCAAAAATTTTGAGAAAAAGTATATTCTCCAGTTTATTCTTACGACCTAGTGATGTGAAGAGACCAGTTGTGTTGAGCACATCGTGACTAAAGTGTGTCGAATTCTGTGGAAGGCAAGTGTTTGACATTGTGACAGGTTCAGAAGTGTGTCTACTGGAGGCTTTTTAGTGGGATCGCTGGTGTAGGCTCAGAACTCATGACAAACCAGTCGGTTATGGGAGGTTGGTTAGTTCACCCTGCTAAGCTGGATTTTGTTCTAAATATTGGAGCTTTTGGGAGTTTTGGTAATTTGTGTGACTGTCCGTCAGTTTAGACATGTATCTTTAATTTTTCATAAATGGGTTGCTACGTAATTCTCGATGCACCGTGGGTGTAAGTAAATATGACTTCGGGAGTCGATGATATTCTTTGTTTGCACACAGATAAATGTACAGCAAATCACACATTGCTGTTGTTTAACTCAATGACATTGGACAGGATATTAGTATTTAGTATTTTACTCTATGGTTTTGTATAATAATTGTAAGATCTCTTACTGTTTGTGATCTTGGAGTTAGGCAAGAAGTGCTAGGGTTGTGTGCCATTGTATCATTATGCAGACGAGCATTGCCAATGCTTACTGTCAGTCAATAGAAATAATTGCTACATCTACTTCTGTATTCTACATATCAGTGGGGTCAAGAGGAATGTTAGGATTCAAATAGTCGCCTGTGGTCAGGGATGTAATGTTAATGGCTACTGCCATGTCACCCTTTTGTGCTCATGTGTATTCAGTTTTGTTGCTAGTCAGCGGGCCAGTGGAAAATAGAAAACTCATTGTGGTGGCAGATTGATCTGTAGCTTAGCCCAGGATGTAGGATAGATTGCAAGGTAACAATTCGGTTGTGAGTTGACAAAGTCAATGAATGTGATACTAAAAAAAAAAATGTTGGGGTAACACACTGATCTGTAGCTTAGCCTGTTCGAAAAATTGTCCATAGCATTGCATTATAGATACCATATTGTTTACAGTGTTTTTAGCATGTTTCCTACATCAGTTGTCAAAGCTGTCGACTTGTACACAACATTCCTTTATATCCCCACTCTGAAGTGCATAACACATGTGACATACCTCCAGGTGTACCAGTTAAGGATAATAAGGAATGTTTGCTGTTGACCAGTGATATTGGAAACAGGTAATAAATGCTGTAAATAATGTGATGTTATTGGCAATTTTTTAAAATGGGCTAAGCCACAAATTTATCACCTTAGTTTCAAATTTGCTGGCATGGCCAACTCTCAACCAAACTGTCACCTTCCAACTTAACTTATGCCTCGGTCTAAGCTACAAATCAGTCACCACAACCAAATTTATTTTTTCCCCTACATTTGTTGGCTGCTCGAACTGACATCAAAACTGTTAATATGTTCCAAAAGGTGACTTGAAAGAGGCCTTTAATATTACGTCTTTGGCCAAAGTTAGCGACTTGTATCAAACATTCCTCGTAACCCTCAGTTGTTAGGTCTTGGTACATTTGTGCATGGAGTGTTGGAAGATTTTAAGTGCTGTAACTAATCCAAAACTGTCATTGGCCCTGTGGGAGAAATATGTAGAGGGATGTAGTATATTCCAAGATTCCTCACTTAGCTAGTTCTTAAAAATTCGTGTGTGAATGGATTTCTGGCAGCTAATTGTTCGTGCTACTTTGTGAGCCTCTCCTTGGATTAAGTCAGTCTTTCACTTTCGTGCTGCCTGTTTTGTATTCATTCAGTATTTTTTGGCAGTACTGGTTCCGTACATGTCAGTGATATCCTAGAATGGTTCTCATAAGTTTTTTTAAGCAATAGCCTTGGCAGTACAGAAAATTACAATTCCGACCATCTGCTTTGGCCTGTAACATTATGAAGGTGGCACATATCCCTATTTTCAGTGTATATCATATTACTTACGACCATGTCACGAAATATACCCACGCACTAAGATAATAAATGATGCAAAATATTTCACTCCAGTCATAAAAGAAACTAGCCCTTATGGGACAACTGCAGGGTGTAGGTAGGTAGCTTAGGGAGGGGACAGGCTAAATATACAACAAAAGAATCACTATTGCAAAATTAAACCAATAAACAAAACACAAAATCCATGAGAATAATGGCACAAAAAACACATACAATGAGATTGAATCTTTCATTTTACTTATATCTCAAACAAAAACAGCGATACCAAGAACGTACAACTAGCAGAGTTATTACTAGAAGCTAATAAGATACACTCCATGATACTAACCACAGTAAACTACTTAATACAGGCTCCAATTACAAACACAAACCACAAATTTGTAAAAAACTACTCCAACATAAATTTGGTTTCATGACTTGAAGACAATTGTGAAAAAGAAGCCCTCTCCACTTGCAATAAAAACCAAAAAATCCATAAAAGCATACTTACCATCCAAAGTCAGTTGCCAGATCTTGACTGGCATGTACACTTTCTCGTGCACAGCCCCCCGCAACACACACACACACACACACACACACACACACACACACACACACACACACACACACACACACACACAAATTGTCACTGGTTTGAGGAGAGACTGCTTGTTGTTGACACTTCACATTTAGCCAGGGCACCATGTAGCTGGAAAAATTTAATTGTAGGTGCCATATTGTTGTCCATAGCAGCAACCAGCGAATGTTGTAAGATCCATAAAAAGTACCAAATGAAATCCATACGTAGTCCCAAATAAATGACTTTCAGAACCATTGACAACACCATGAACAAAAACTATAAAAATTGAATGCAAATAGTAGGTAATAGCCAATGACATTTAAGTAACTCACTGTCAAGGCAACAAACACTCCCGGAATGTTGATTAACACACAGCAGTGTCATACTAAGATCGCCCCAAAACAGTTTAGAAACATAAGCATCTTGCACTAGAGTGCATGACCATTTAGTCAGACGAACTCTGCAAACACAATCCATTCGAACACGCCATGCCTTGGTGACGTCACGTAACACTGCACAGTTATGTCGCATGTCAAAACAGCTGGGTGCAGTTGAACTTTTTGGTTGACCCATCTCCTTTGTAGACTGACTGCATATTCCTGGTTTTCTACTGCTGGTAGTAGAAATGTTGACAAGGACTGCTGTAAGTTAAATTTTGTTAACTGGTCAACATAATTTGGTAAAACAATCTATGAAAGCTGTGTACTATTCCTGACATACGGTAACTGACATAGTGTGACTAGTAAAAAGATTAAAGATCTCTTGCTTTGACTCTACAGCTGGAGAATTTTTTTTATAATGAATGCCTTTGCCCCCCCCCCTTCTCTCTCTCTCTCTCTCTCTCTCCTCTCTCTCTCTCTGTCTGTCTGTGTGTGTGTGTGTGTGTGTGTGTGTGTGTGTGTGTGTGTGTGTGTTATTACTTGCAGTTGGATGACTAATGACTAATTTCTCCTTATTCATCTTTTGCAGGCATGAGCATCCTGTCACATTTATTGATCACTGTGCAGTAAGTACCATTTTTTACCCCTCTCTCTGGAAGTGCATGTGTGCAGTTATGTAATGTTAGGCCTTTTGTTTCTGACTGTTATAGAATGAGC
Source organism: Schistocerca piceifrons (assembly GCF_021461385.2). Classification (NCBI taxonomy): domain Eukaryota; kingdom Metazoa; phylum Arthropoda; class Insecta; order Orthoptera; family Acrididae; genus Schistocerca; species Schistocerca piceifrons. The sequence goes on from NC_060148.1 coordinate 59,969,259, forward strand.
TTGAGGCAATGGGGATGGATCTTGTGCTGCAACAGAGTCCAGTAGCAATCAATTCTACTCTGACACAGTTTATCATTTGTGGTGGTGGTGATGATGATGATGATGATGATGATGATGATGATGATGTGCAAGAGATCTCTGTTGAGCCAACCTCATACTCTGCAGCAAGATCATGGTGGATGTCTGCAGTTGTCAGGGAGTGCCTATGTGAGTAGTAGTAGTAGTAGTAGTAGTACTTTGTAGGCTATTATTCTTCTAACACACACACAAACAAAGAAATTGCACACTTGCATTAATGTCTTGTGTTCTTGTCTGCTTGAAGGTGCACTTGATAATGAATCACAGTTGAATATGTGGACCCCTTTCTCCAACATTAGTTTGTGGGGCTTGATGCCGGTCATTGAGGGGACGGAATGTGTAAGTAGTAGTTCTCCTACATCTAACAACCAACAAGATTGCGTGCATGGATTACTAATGTGATATTTGGTCTTGTTTGTTTCTAGATGCACTTGATGAGCAGGCTGAGCTATACCAATTTCTGCTTGAGATAGTGACCAGTAAGGTCCCATAGACTGTTAGAGGAAGCTTATTTCGAAGGTTAGTAGAAACACTATATATGCCTATCTTTGTTAAAAATTGGCTAGGTGAGAGTAGGACTTGCTCTCTAAGGGTTCCCTACAAATGTAATTAAGTATCTATATAGTTCATCCATCCCATGAATCTAGAATCTCGGCGATTTTTTTGCCTGTTATTGACATTGATATTGGCGGTATATCGGTCCCTTGACCTGTTAGTCTATCAAACCTAGTAAATTTGAAGTCAGATAATAAAAGGATCAAAACACTTTTTTCGTATGCTTTGTGCCAAGTTTCGTGATTATAGGTCAACAGGTTCTAATGTGTAACTTCGTGAGTATAAAAATATGTGACATAAATGGTCATATTTTTCGATTGCATCAACTTAGAATTTTGTTTTTTCACCTCCAAGGCACCATAGACCTTAGAATGTGACATAAATTTCAACTTCATACCTCTACCAGTTTCTGCAAAAAGGGAGTGTAATAGGTGGACAGACAGCAAAGACCCAAAAAATATATATTTTTTGTGTGATACAATTGCAGATTAACACTTAAGATTTTTTCATTTGTGTGTGCTTTTAAAACTTGCTTCTTGACAAATTTCATGATTCTGGCTCAACAGAAAGTCCCCTATAGGTTTTGATGAGTGAGTTTGCAAGTATTGAAATATGTGACATAAATGGCCATATCTTATGATATCATTGGCTTATAAGCTTACAGTTTTTACACTGCCAAGGGACCTTAGACATAACTAACAAATTTCAACTTGATGCTTCTCTACGTGTTTCTGAGAAAGAAAGGTTCTTAACAGGTGCCTGAATGGAGACAGTCTGATAAGAAAAGCCAAAAAAATTCTTGTTGTGGTATAATTACAAATTATTCTGTAAAACAGTGTTTTGCCATATTTCATGATAGCAGGTCAGCTGAAGGTACTGAATAGGTTTTGATTAAGTAGTTTCTTAGGATCAACACATGAGGTGTAAATGGCCATTTCTTTTGATTGTATTGACTGAGAAGCTTCAAATTTTTACATTGCCAAGGAACCATGGACTGTAATATGTGACATAAAGTTAAAACGTGATTAATCAGTCTGTTCCTCGCCACGCGGGATTAGCCGAGCGGTCTAAGGCGCTGCAGTCGTGGACTGTGCGGCTGGTCCCGGTGGAGGTTTGAGTTCTCCCTCGGACGTGGGTGTGTGTTTGCCCTTGGGATAATTTAGGTTAAGTAGTGTGTAAGCTTAGTGACTGATGACCTTTGCAGTCAAGTCCCATAAGATTTCACACACATTTTTTGTCTGTTCCTTGGGGTTTTTATACAAACAGGCAAACAAAATTATCCTTAAGGGTTCTCTTTTTACAGGCAGATATACTGAGTACTAAACAGAAATGCATGACAAAGAATCCAGCTTCTGACGGTAGCATCCTATCGGATAACTATTAATTCTTCTCTTCCCCTCTGCTCAGTGTTTCACACTCATTAAGATAACTGTACGAGACAGTCTCACAATGTTCCATTTATTCTGTGTTATGAGATATGTAGCCAAGTAGTTCAGTTTAAATACTTATGATTAATTTATTCAAAACACTAATCTGATTATTCTAGAACAGTGCCAGTGAGATATTTTGCGCAGGAATGTTGTCAGTGCATGCCATGAGGTATGGGAGAACAAAAGGTGTCAACTGTTTGTGTTGGGATGAGAGAGCAGCAAACAGATGACGTGTATTGAATACATTTGGAAGAGAAATTGAGACATTACATTAAGTGAGATTATAAATGCAATGCAAGGACAGTGTTGTAACCCATGATTATTCGAGCAGGGGGGGGGGGCATTTCTCTGCTGCAATCAATCTGCGTGTGCACAGCAAGTGGGTCCATGTTTTTTCATTAAATCATGGGAGGATTGCCACAGAGGAGGATTAGTAAACAGGAAGCGAGACAGATTTCAGTTTCAGTACTAGAAATATTTTGCCTACATTCTTGTCTCAGTGGTTATTTTAAAGTGTCCTCCCATTGGATACGAAACTGAGGCATTGCTGACCTATGAGCAGTAGATAAGCTCCACCGTGACTGCTGCTGGCCCCGATGTAGACTTTACCCCACCAGTCCATTCTTACAACTACTTTATTCTAGTTACATAGGACAGAGGTCAGACCTCGTTTTGCAGGCTAGTTCACAAACCCAGCAGATCCCCTCATGTGCTGTGTTGTCACAGTAGCACTCACAATAGAGTGCTCTCACATCTCGCATACCGATATCGATCGCAGGTCGAAACTAGAGTACTTTCGGGTTGCGAGAAGATGCAGTGACGTTTTTGTCCAGAGTTTCGCCTGCAAATAGGAAGTGTTGGGGTGAAACGATAACCTCTATTGGTACCGTATTACTTGTACTGTATCTGTCCAGTAATGATGATCTCCATTTAACATGAAACATTTATTTACTGTTGTGATGAATTGAGAAATAATAAAGAATTAATTACTACAAAATGTAATGTGTAAATAATTAAGGAGAGCATCTACCAAATAGCAGAAGTGTTGAGTTGTTGACAGGCATTCACAAAAGAGAAAAAAAACTAGCTAGTGAAAGTACACGGTTCCAGAGACCTTTTGAAGTCTCAAACATCTGTGACATACGCGGACTGAAGTGACGAATGAAAACTTATACCACAGTCGAGACTCGATGCTGGGTTGATGCGCTAAGTGCCACCTTGGCACAGTAGCCTTACACCACTGCACGGACTACCCTTGCACATCTCTCTCCTCAATCCAAATTCGCCCCTCCATAATTATTAAGCCTTTGACTGCTGGAAACGCACCATCTGCTTGGCGCGGCGTAATGCGGCTACTGAGCTGTGTGCCGGGGCCGGATCAGCCTGCCCTGCCCCATCTGCCCTGTGCCTGAATACTTCTCGGTTGATTAAGTCTCGTACAGAGCTAGTGTGAATTTATGGTGACTTCGAGCTGTAATACCTTGGGCAATAGTTTGTACAGATATCAAATTTGGCCATCTTGTAAAATTTCATGTGTTCTCTTAAGAATAATAATGAAAGGAATTTTACTAGCAATATTGAGCCAGAAAATTGTAGGCCAAAAACGTAGGCGCTCGAAAAAATTTTGAGGTTTGGTTTCTTGCATCTCCTGAACTAATGCTATGACGAACATGAAACTTGGCAGGTAGTAGCCTAAGAACACAAAGTACGTAAGTATAAAGTTTCATTTCTGTAGCACTTTACAGTACTGAATTAAGTGCAAAATTGAAGATTTTGTAAAAATGTCAATGTGTTATTTTCATTCTGATTTTTCTAGAAAAACTATGCTCTGTAAAACATACGTAGCTGTACAACTGGAATGAAAGTTGAGTGCAAAAATCAGGCCTGAGAACAGTGTAACTTTGGATTTGCATATCTAGTAGAGTGAATGCATGATGAAAATCAAATGTACAGTGCAATAGATTGACAGCACGACGACAAGGAATAAAACTTTCTATTTCCTTTCTATTAATAATCTACAAACAAGTCGAAAAGATGTTGATTTTTATGAAAAGATGAAAGCGGGCTGTATTTGATACTTCTTTTACTAATACTATTTTCTATTGATGCTTCAAAGCTAGTCTCATTTGAGCAACAAATTTTAAGGCTCCCCCACCCCCTTCCCCAGAACAATGAGTTTAATTTCCAATATTGGCTAACAACAGAGGCAAAGTAGCAAGAAAATTGCACTGAGAAAAGAGTTTTAACTGTGGCATGTTGTTTCTTGTTGATCAGAGACATTTAAATCAGTTGTGGAAAGCAGGTTTTGTACAAGTAGACAGAGTGTGATCTCTATTTGACTACTAAGGATAAAAGAATATAATTGTCCATGTTACGAGTTAATAATTTAAATGTATCGTATGCGTTTTGTTATACTGGTGCAATGTACTCGACGTAATTACATTTGCCATATGAAGTACTCAGGCCTCATTTGAATAATTTTACACCGGTTGCATCTATTTCCCATCCTTCTTTTCAATCCAGGCTTTGGACTGACACTGGCGAACTTACAAATAGGTTTATATTTTTTACATTTTTGCCTTTTTTTAGTAATTCATTCAAAAGTTTCAAATTTTCTCAGATTTAGTTCTCAATGATTAGTAATGCTTCTTTGTATGATAAGTCTCAAAGCAGGGTGCAACACATAATAGAATGTCACAAGTTTTGCATTGGTATCTAGTTTCTCGGTGCACTTTCTGTTTCATGCAAACCACGCATCTGGAAATTAGCGTACTTTTCTGCGAATGTTTACTCACGATAACAGCCAGAAAATGTCTCCCTATGAATCGCAGAGAATTCTTATCATAGTGCCTTCCCCTACCAGCTTTTCTCCATTCTGTAGCATATTTTTCTACAATCTCCCTTAAGAGAGAAAGGTGAAACTGTGAGTGCCATTTTTCGCCCTGTTACCGACTGGTGGAGAGCATGAGCATTAAGAATTCACAAATCCGCAATGTGAAAAAAATGTTTTTTTATACCATTTCATAGTCTTACGCACTGATCCCACTGAGCTCAGTAACATGTCACAATGGTCAGCTGCACCCATACTCGAATTGTAAGCTACAATACATTGCAGTTTCTTCATTTTTTTCATCAGTATGTCTGTCAGTTTTCTATGTTTCAACCATTTGTGTTGTGTGACTTGTGGTAAACATGTACAGCTCTTATCGCACCACTTGATAGCAAGGACCTTGTCAGTGGACTTAGTTTCTCCTAGTTTTAATTTCTTCTGCAGTTTTGGCATGTTACGTCTATTCTTACGAACAGTTCCACATGTGGCTGTTCCATTGTTGTGAAGCCAGAGGAACTGGTTCCGGGTGGAGTACCAATTATCGACATACAGAATATGACCCTGTTCCAAATACGGTCCCATAAGAGTTGCCACTACGTTGTCACTTTTTCCCAAATTGTGGAACCCAATTTCTGTTGTTGGGTGTATATATACAATAAAATCCAAAGTATACCCACTCTGACAGTCACACAGTACAAATGTCTTTATTCCTAATCTATTTTGTTTGGTTGGAATAAATTCCTTAAAAGATAAGTCTTTTGAACAGCAAGATACTTTAGTCTATACAGAGCTTGTGATGTGGGCGAAATGAATTACAAAATGTCTTAGAACTTTCTCAACAATCGTCCTAATTTTAAATAGACTGTCACCTCCAGTACTCTGAGCTATCACTGAACTGTAACATTCTCAGAAGTAGACAAAACGGTCTCATGACATAATTTCACTGAAAATTGGTGTGTTCAAACGTTTCTCTGGACCAATAATCGCTTAATTTTAACTTCTTAACTTGCGCCATTAGAACGCTAACACCAACAAAACAATACATTTCCTCAAATCCAGTGTCTTTCCAGTATGACAGTCGAGAATTTAGAGATTCTGTAGTATTTTTACATTGTGTAAATGTAAAAGTGATAGGTTTCATCTGCCGCCATAAATATAACAAAAAATGAAAGAATGCTTGGGTCAGTATCTAATTGACATTAGTGTCCTGATCTCAAGTCATCGAAGTAACAGTTTAACAGCTTGAAGCAGTTTATTTCCAGTCATAAGGGTCACTTTATTGCGCTCTTCTCCAAACCGTTTCAGTGTCACTTTCTGATTCCTTGGATTCAGAGGGACTGCTGACTGTAATTCCTGCTCTCCCCTCTGATGTAAAGGGCTGAGGACTACAGCTTCAAGATTCTGTTGAAGACTCATCGCTGCTAGCCATGTCAGATAATTCGCACTCACTGTCTCTCTTAGTATATTCAGGATTTCTTTATCTGTGCAACCACGGCGACGTAACATTTCTCACATAGAAAACAAGAAAACTGACGAAAATACAGGGATCTGTCGAATTCTGAAAAGAGGGAACACAGCAACAAACATGTGCACTCTTGAACTATGCAGTCAGACCGCTGAACAGCTACTGGAAGAGCAGCACGGAAAGACAGCTCTGTGTGTTTACCGCGTCTGTAGCACTCAGGTAGCTGTGACTCAGCGCGCCTAAACTCGGCCCTAGTGGTGGAAAGGCTGGTGGCGCGGTACGCGTCAACATAACCTTAGTACTGTAGGGAAGACCCGCGCTTATACGTGTCACGCGTGCCAGGGGAACGGCGGGGAATGAGGAGTTAACACGTCCCCAGCAGTCAAAGGGTTAGTTTTGCACTGCTCAGTGTTAACTGGTACATCGAGCACGCGTGAGCTGGCTACATCTTCCTGTATTGCAGAGCTGATTGTTTACTGAAGGCAGTGATCACAGAATTTAACCAAATATATATCCCAAGGTGCATTACTGAACTCATTTTAGATGGAAGAAAATAGGATTTGTGTGGTAAGTGCATCTGCCTAGTGTTCCTTTTGCCCCCCCCCCCCCCTCTCTCTCTCTCTCTCTCTCTCTCTCTCTCTCTCTCTCTCTCTCTCTCACACACACACACACACACACACACACACACACACACACACACACATATTTACATTGTGCTGTCTGGACACACAATGCGAGTATTCAGTATTGCTATTTCAGCAGGTGGACTGGAGAGGGATGGGGGTTTGTCAAGTGAGGGGGAAGAGGCAATAGGAGAGGTGGGGGTGGGCATTTAGTGACTTGGAGGAGGGCAGCAAGTTTACTGGTTGCGAATGCATTAGGGAGGTGGCAGGGGCTTGGGCAGAGATATGATCTACGGGTACCCAAGCTGGTGTGGTTCAGTGCACGATGATGACGACGACGTTTTTGGCGGGGGGGGAGGGGGGGGGACAGAGGAAGAAGGGCAGACCGTTGGGTGGCGAATGTGGAGACAGTTCATTAATGGAGGCTGATACCAGTAGAGTAACACTTACCTGTATAGTTTGGTAAAGCTGATGGGGGGGGGATCCAGGTAGGCCATGTTACAAACCATGTTAGTTCTGGTAGTCAGCTGTTTGTCATGTGGACATAAAAAGCTATGCATTGATAGCAGTAGAGTTGGTGTATGACAAGGCTGCCTTCAAAGGTGGCATTGCGGCTGATGCGCACTGTTCGGAAATGGAACAGGAAAGGGGGAGATAAGAGTGCTACCAGAGGAACACACTCTAAGGTGGCTTGTGGAGTATGGATGTAGAGGAATTGTATCCAGGTACCAATGTATGTGAATCGGTGTTCGGTTTCCACCAGTGGATAAAAGCCCTCTTTGTATCTTTCCTTCCATTATCCTCTCCAGCTACACGCCCATATTGCTCTTTGTCTGATGTTGTCTACCAGTGTTCCATCTCAAGCTTTTTGTACACACCAGAATGCGATGGAGATCTGTCTTTGTCCACCTGACGTCTTTTGACCTGGCTACGCATCCTGTCCCCTGCATTCAATTTTCTTTACACTCATTACTTAAATTATCCACTCCTAGTACGTTGCCTGATCAATTTTCAGGTTTTGAATAGTTGTTGCATCTGAAGACCATTTTCTTTGTTTATGAGTCAAAAGGGTAATGAATAATTGTGAATTTTCCATTTTCAGACCTGTGTGAATCTTAGTTTTAAAGACAAGTTTGTTTACCAGAAGCTCGGCTGCCTGTTTCTGTAATGTTCTTATCTTGCTACGCAATGTGTCGATTATGCGAAATTCGCTAAAATTGTAATATCCTGCTTTATTACATCTCAGTTAAGCATCTGTGCGTTTAGTTGTCATGGAGTTTGTACTTTGAATTTCATTTCACCAATGACATTACTATGTCGACCATTGGAAGGTGGTATCTGATATGCTGACTGGGAATGTGATACTCCATTTTACTGTGCCACATCTGCTCATATGCTGCGTTGTGTTGTCACAATGTCTAAATACGTGTATTGCCTGTAGGTTAGGAAGTTAGGTTAATTTGTTGCATTTACAGTTACATGAATTAGTGATCATTGAACATTAGTGTTCTAAAGATGAAATAAACAATGTGCAGCTTCATTTTAGAAAATAAGAGTGTGGGGCCTGTGTTTAAATTATTTAGTGATACACAATTCTTGTTTTGTAAAAATATTGCGTGTTGAGTGCTCCACAGTGTGTGCGTATTTGATTAAACTAGTGACTCATCCTGGCTTCGTATGGGTAACACTAAGTATGTGTGGCCGGGCAACTTGTCTGGGGTAGAGTTAAAAAATAAGGAAGCGTTCTTACATATCAAAGCTAACAGTTCTTGTGGATCCATAAGGGAAGAACATTCATGTGTCTTCATTCAATAACATGGAAAATATTCTACTGAAACATTTTCAACAGCTGAGAAATGGAAGCATTCTTTTGAGTAAATTTTGGAAGCACGAATTCGGGCAAAATTAGAAGGAAGAATGGGGGAAGAGCAACATAGCTTCAGAACAGGAATGTCCACGGTGGATATAATTTCTGCTGTAAGACAACTGCAGGAACAGCACGCTGAATATGGAATAGATCTACTAATGACCTTCGTGGACATTGCAAAAGTGTAGAAGTGTGGAAAGCCCTGGTGAACAGAGGAGTGGGAAAACAGATTATTTGCACGTGTGAGCTGTGTGAAAGTAGGAGGAGAGAGCTCAGTTTGGTTTGAACAGAAGAATGGCTTGAGGCAGGGAAGTGCACTTTTACTATTACTCTTCATTGTAGTGACGGATGATATAATGAGTACAGTAGCACAAGTAACTGATGAAGGAAAGATGGAAGCTATGGTGTTTGCAGATGATCTGATGATTTGAGGGATTGAGGAGGAGGAAGTCGAAGAGCAGTTGGACATGTGGGAACAAACAGTACAAGAATATGGGATGAAATTTAGTATAAGTAAGAGTGAGATGATTATCACAACAAGAAAAGAGAGAACAGCTGGAATAGCAATTGGTGATGAACAATGGAGGAGAGTGGAGAGTTTCAGGTACCTAGGAAGCCTGATGCAGAAAGATGGTAAAAACAACAGAGAAATAAACGAGCAGGGGAGAAAAGCAGAAGCATTTCGGAAGTGCGCCAGAAGCCTGATGTGGAGCAAGTATGTACCCCCAAATCAGTAAAAACGTTATCTACCAGTCATACTATGTTACAACATATGCATCAGAAACCTGGGTTACGAAAGGAAGAGAGAAAAGCAAAGTAGAAGCTAGTGAGATGGAATTCTTGAGAAACAGTATTGGAGTGACAAAGATGCAGGTTAAGAAATGAGGATCATAGAGTTAATGAAGGTGGAACCATTACAGGAGGAGATAGAGAAATCAAGACCGAGATGGTATGGACACATTAAGAGAATGTAGGTGAAGAGGATACCCAGGAGGATACATGAGATGAAATTGGAAGGAAAGAGGCCAAGAGGAAGACTGAGAGACAGGTGACTGAAAGGAGTAGAGGAATGCATCCAGGAGAAAGAAGACTGGACCAAGGTGAAGACGGAGAGATGGTGGCAAGACAGATGACAATAGAGGCCTATGTTCCATACAGACCTGGTCAGAGGCTGGAAACTGTCAAAGGCGATGATGAGGTGCAAATATATGGGCAACAGGAAGCAAAATTGTACTTATTGTTGACCTATGCCCTGTACATGTCAATGAAACACAATTTCTGAGGAGTGTAGATCTTGTATTCCTTCCTCTGAACTGTACGTTATCTGTGGCATCTGGGCGTGGGCAAATACACTCTGATAAAAAGAAGTACAGAGTAGTAGTTGTGTAGAAGTCAGTTTCATTCTTTGAGAGAAAGGCAGTGATAAGGTTCAGCTTACTGCAGGCTATGCGTGTGTTTGTTGCTGCCTGGAATTTTGTTACGTTGTTGCACAAAGGCTAGCTGTGAACATGACATTGTTCCAGAACAATCTCACTGTGATATGCTGGAAAGATGAAACAAAATAGACTGCTTATTTTTTTAGGATTCCATACCTCAATTGATAAAAACGAATCCCTTAGGCCTACAGGATCACTTTGTTGTCTGTTTCTCACTGTCTGACAATTAAAAACCCTTTTTCTCATAAGCAGGTAAACATATGAAGCAGAAATTGTCACCTAAGATATACAGTTTCTTGGTGGTGTAAAAAAAAAGTGTAGCTTTGGAGTCAATGGAACCAAAAGATGCGGCCATTTGTTGCATATTTTGATATGTCTAAACTCACTCATTAAAACACATAGGATTCTTCCCATTGACCTGGAAATATGAATTTGGAAGGAAACAAGGTTTCACAGTACAACCAAAGGAAAAATTGTTGCTTTGTAATTTTATCATACAAAAATAATTGTCATTTGTTATGTGATGTCAGGAATGAAATTAAAACATTCTTGAAAGTCTTGCAAGTCCTGGGGCTGATATTTTGCCAATATCAGTGTTTATAACAGGCAAATGCCATAAAGATGCTAGGGTGGAATGAGTGAATTGTGTCTGTACATGAGTGTTCATTTTGTACTCTCATTCTGAGACTCCTAGTCACACCTGGCCAATTTTTTAAAAATAAGGGGTGTGTTCTGTGGAAAGTGTAATAATTGTATGGTTACTGCATTTAAATTTGTAGAACTGGAGGTTGGTAATTTGTAATTAAATAGAACTTACGTCACCTGAATATGCTTCCATCACCTGAACACACTTGAATTATCATTCTGTCACTCCTGTGTACTGTGGGAAAAGCCCAATTTAAGGAAAAGTGTGGGTCCCCAGAGATTTGTTGAAAGGATTTTACTGTATGTCCTATTTTAATTAGCATATGGAGTGAAATCTTATGACAGTGATGGGAACTGCAACATCCAGTCAACCTGACTGCAACATGAGGTATATTCGAACTTTGGCTGCATGCCACCAGGCCAGACTCCTAGCACTGTCCGGTGTGAACTACATTTTCCATGTGACTGTGTGACATTTTCCACATTTCTCTTCTCATACCATTAAAACATCAATTTTCTACGAAAAAATCTGTGTCTCGGGTCTTGTAGGACATTGCTGGTAGCTTGCACTGGCGTGATGCTATACTCGGGCTTTATATCTATCTCGTTTGGGTGATTCCGAGTAGTTCTGCTTGAGCATTTTGCTCACTCTCCACGAGCAGTCTGTAATGGACATAGTATGTGTAAATTAGTGTATTTTTATTATTTTTATAATAAGAAAACTTATATTTTACTAGTCGAGATATTTATTTGCAGTACAAAAGTGTATCTGTATTGTTGGTAATCATCTGAGGACAGTCAAAATTTACAATCTTCTAAGGCGATTATAAAAAATTTGAAAAAAGAGTATTTCCTATTTTAATTTTTGTGTCGTATCTGAGCTCTGCGCATATCGCGCAATGTTACAGCATGTTCATTACACAAATGTTTGACAATGAATACATGTTTTTTTGCATCTTAGAATGGTTTGACATACCACTTGGCTGGTTTATTTGCTACGTACATACAGAACATACAGCGATATCAAAATGCTTACTATGTTTCATGGATTGTTAAATTTTCTCCAACCCGATAATTCGATTGATATGTGACAAAGGAATCAGATATTTTGCAATTTGGGCAAGAATGTCATACTCCGACCTCCAAACGGGTTTGAATATCGTCAAACATTATATTCCACATCAGAAAAGATATCTAGTACTGCTCATAACAGCTCAAAAAAGCTCAAAAATGTCAGGAGATTGAGAGCTGTGCCGTCTTTTTCCCACATTACTTGTACATTCAAATGGCACATTTTTAACAACGCGCTGTGCGCGCGCACACACACACACACACACACACACACACACACACACACACACACACACACACACACACACACACACACACACACACAATATTGATTAGAGTCTAAATTTTTCTAATGTGAATATTCATGTATGTAACTGTCAGTCAGCATTTCTTCACGTACTGAAAAGATTAAATCAGTCCATGATATTTTTGGAATGTTTTGCCTTAGCTTTTACCCTTTGTCTACCAATATTATGAGAGCATGTCTTCACATTGGAATGACCTGAATTGTAACTCCACTCTGTTTGTCTTTGCTTGATTGAAACAACTGACATAGTGCTTGGATGAAAAACATCTCTCGATCTTCTTCTGATGACTGTTCTGTCTTGGTACAGTGGTCATTGTGTTTGCTGTCTAGGTCACTTTCAGTATTATTGGCTCTAACTGATGCTACTTCAGTATCTTCTTGTCCGTCTATCTATAAAAATCCAAAATAATGTTAATTTATTTATTTCTTATATACTTAGCATTGTAAATAATAAAAACACAATAAACAAAGAGCAGTACACACAAAATGACATTTTAAAAAATATGAATAGTGAAATATATACTTACGTCGACACTTACGGAATGAGCTAAATGCTGCACAGTGATGACCGGCCCAACCTGCTGACCTCTGCTAGCGGCACCCGCATGCTGACATCACGATGACAGTTTGTGTGGGTCGGAGGATGGGTAAAACCCATGAGAATCCTGTAGGGATTGTTGACAGAATGCAGAATGTCTCAGAATTTCTGTGAGCAAAGTACAGTGAGTGCTCACAGATTAATCAACAGTGTATATAAGAATTTATTTTTAAGTTGCTACTTCAAAGACAGCAAATAAACAATTACATAGTAATATATGTATAATAATAATAATAATAAATAATAAACCCCGTGGAGGCCCGGGAAAAGAATAGGCCTCCAGTATGTTCTGCCAGTCGTAAAAGGCGACGAAAAGAACAAACCACTAATAGGGCTAACCCCCCTTTTAGTGTGATTACTTGGTTCAGGACAGAACTAAAGAAGCCTCGGACAAGCGCCGTCATGGTCGGGGACGACGCTTGAACCCTATGCCCGCCCACAATGGTAACGACACTGCTAGCCAACTGGAAAATGATTTAAATCCAAATAGAGGTGTTTTGCAGGATATGCTTCCTGCAGCCACCCTAGAAGGAAAACAAAGACAGCGGATGAGATGGTCAGATGAAGTTAATCGACACCTCATGTTCTGTTATTACCAAGCAACAAACCTAGGAACCAACACAAATGGATACAGATCACAAGTATACACAACATTATTTACCAGATACCCGGAATTAAAATTTTTAACAGAACGACGACTAGCTGATCAGATCCGTGTAATAATAAAAAATAACAGGATACCCCAGTCAGAATTAGAAAACATCAAACAAGTACAACAAATACTGGGACAAAATAATGTGCAATTAGAAGAAGAAGAAAATGCAGTAATGGACTCAAACATCCCAGAGCAAACAAACAAAGACCAACACGCATCAATTAAACAATCAGAGGAAAACGAAATCTTAAGACAGCCATCAGAACAAGCACAAATAGAACACGAAGAGACACACGTGTTAGATATAGAAGAGAAATTTCAGCTGACATATATAGAATACAAAGACACAAATACAGACATCAGACCATTCTTGCATAGACCGCCAAATAACCCACAAGTCGAAACAACAATAAAAACTATCAACACAATCATACACAACAAAATAAATGAAAATACAACTATGGAAGAGTTACAACTACTGGTTTATATAGGAGCACTCACTACACTAAATATACACACTAGGCAGAGATCAGAACAAACCAATACACAGAAGAAACCCACAAAACCAGCATGGCAACACAGGCTACAGATCAGAATAGAAAAACTGAGAAAAGACATCGGACAGCTAACACAATTTATAAGAAATGAAATATCAGACAAAAAACGAAAAAGGTTAGGTAAAATCTCACAACAAGAAGCAATAGAGCAATTAGATGAAAAGAAGCAGAAATTACAAGCATTGGCCAAACGACTTAGAAGACACAAAAAAAGTGAAAATAGAAGGAAACAAAACCAAACATTCAACACAAACCAAAAGAGATTTTACCAAACAATAGATAACACACACATTAAAATAGACAATCCACCAAACATAACAGACATGGAACACTTCTGGAGCAACATATGGTCAAACCCGGTACAACAGAACAGGCATGCACGGTGGATACAAGCAGAAACGGACACATACAAGATGATACCACAAATGCCTGAAGTGATAATTTTGCAACATGAAGTCACCCGAGCAATTAATTCTACACACAATTGGAAAGCCCCTGGAAATGATAAAATAGCAAATTACTGGCTAAAGAAGTTCACCTCAACACATTCACATCTAACTAAATTATTTAACAGTTACATTGCAGACCCATACACATTCCCTGATACACTTGCACATGGAATAACCTATCTGAAACCTAAAGATCAAGCAGACACAGCAAACCCAGCTAAATATCGCCCCATAACATGCCTACCAACAATATACAAAATATTAACTTCAGTCATTACACAGAAATTAATGACACATACAACACAGAACAAAATTATAAATGAAGAACAAAAAGGCTGCTGCAAAGGAGCACGAGGATGTAAAGAGCAACTGATAATAGATACAGAGGTGACATATCAAGCTAAAACTAAACAAAGGTCGCTACACTACGCATACATTGATTACCAAAAAGCCTTTGATAGTGTACCCCACTCATGGTTACTACAGATATTGGAAATATACAAAGTAGATCCTAAATTAATACAGTTTCTAAACATAGTAATGAAAAACTGGAAAACCACACTTAATATTCAAACAAATTCAGATAACATCACATCACAGCCAATACAGATTAAGTGTGGAATATACCAAGGAGACTCATTAAGTCCTTTCTGGTTCTGTCTTGCTCTGAACCCACTATCCAACATGCTGAATAATACAAATTATGGATATAATATTACTGGAACATACCCACACAAAATCACACATTTGCTATACATGGATGATCTAAAACTACTGGCAGCAACCAATCAACAACTCGACCAATTACTAAAGATAACAGAAGTATTCAGCAATGATATAAATATGGCTTTTGGAACAGACAAAAGTAAGAAAAATAGCATAGTCAAGGGAAAACACACTAAACAAGAAGATTACATATTGGATAACCACAGCGACTGCATAGAAGCGATGGAAAAAGCAGAAGCCTATAAATATCTAGGATACAGACAAAAAATAGGAATAGATAATACAAATATTAAAGAAGAACTAAAAGAAAAATATAGACAAAGACTAACAAAAATACTGAAAACAGAATTGACAGCAAGAAACAAGACAAAAGCTATAAATACTTATGCTATACCAATATTGACCTACTCATTTGGAGAAGTGAAATGGAGTAACACAGACCTAGAAGCACTCAATACACTTACACGATCACAATGCGACAAATATAGAATACATCACATACATTCAGCAACAGAAAGATTCACATTAAGCAGAAAGGGAGGAGGGAGGGGATTCATCGACATAAAAAACCTACATTATGCACAGGTAGACAATTTAAGAAAATTCTTTCTAGAACGAGCAGAAACTAGCAAAATACACAAAGCAATCACTCATATAACTACATCGGCTTCACCACTGCATCTTCATAACCACTTCTACAACCCATTAGATCACATAACATCAACAGATACGAAGAAAGTAAATTGGAAAAAGAAAGCACTGCATGGCAAGCACCCGTATCATCTAACACAGCCACACATCGATAAAGATGCATCCAACACATGGCTAAGAAAAGGCAATATATACAGTGAGACGGAAGGATTCATGATTGCAATACAGGATCAAACAATAAACACCAGATATTACAGCAAGCATATTATTAAAGATCCCAATACCACAACAGATAAATGCAGACTTTGCAAACAACAAATAGAAACAGTAGATCACATCACAAGTGGATGTACAATACTAGCAAATACAGAATACCCCAGAAGACATGACAATGTAGCAAAAATATTCATCAACAACTTGCCATGCAACATAAACTAATAAAAGAACACGTTCCCACATACAAGTATGCACCACAAAATGTACTGGAGAATGATGAATACAAATTATACTGGAACAGAACCATTACAACAGATAAAACAACAACACATAACAAACCTGACATCATACTCACCAATAAAAAGAAGAAATTAACACAACTAATCGAAATATCCATACCCAATACAAAAAATATACAAAAGAAAACAGGAGAAAAAATTGAAAAATACATCCAACTGGCTGAGGAAGTCAAGGACATGTGGCATCAGAATAAGTTGACATCATACCAATCATACTATCAACTACAGGAGTCATACCACACAATATCCACCATTACATCAATACAATACAGCTACATCCAAACTTATATATACAATTACGGAAATCCGTAATTATTGATACATGTTCAATTACCCGAAAGTTCCTAAATGCAATATAACTTATACCGTACAGTTAAAAGGAAGTGACGCTTGATCAAGGTCCGCGTCACGTCCCATTTTTAACCAGACTTAACGTCTGAGAAAGTAAAGAAATAATAATAATGCACACACTTTCAGTGAAGAAGTAAATAAGCATTTGATGACCAATATCTTGAAAACAATACAGTAGATAGTTTATTAAATAAATGACAACTGATATGGTAACTTCTCTGTCTAGGTTTTATGATGACAATGAGGCAATAAATAGCCTTTATTTGTAGTTTTTCGCTTGCCAGTTTGTAGTCACAATGGTGCAATTCCATCCAGCTCCCCACTGTCCATGTTGCTAGAATCAGTGCCAAAACCATCTTCGTTGGTATCACTGAGACAAATCATTTGTTATTCATGGTCACTGATGACACCTTCATTGTCTATGCTGCTCAGATACATTTTTTGACATGTTTGACCTTTTTTCTCCACAATTTGCTTCCACATGAGCCTCGTGCAACAGACTTTTTACCTCTGCTATTGTAACAATAAGTCCTTAATAGTTGTTCCTCCTAATGTACCATCTTCACATGACTGCATATGAAATCGGTGGTGGCAGTGATATGGCGGCAGCCTTATTACAGTCTGATGCTGCTCATCAGAGATTGTCTTTTACAGATGTGGGGCAATAAACTTCTTTTATTTAAATGAGTATAAAAGAATCTTTGTCATACTCATATCTGCAGTAATTTTTTGTGCCTCTAACCACTGCACCATAACTGCTTGTCCATTACCACTAAATGACACGGAGCATTGTCCATTACAATTGTTTTAGGTACTGGAAATTATATAGTGACCAGCCCCTCTCCAGGTTGGCAGATGACACCACTACGTGAAATATAATCTGGCCCGCATTCACTGACAGCTTCCTCAGAGTTATGTCACATTTTGCCAAGCCATACTATCAAACGAATTGTCTTTGCTCACAGTTTTGTTCAAGAAAATGCTTAAAGCAATAACAATACACTTGTTTTATAAGAGGAGCTTTGTAGCAGGAACCCATGCTTTCCTGACCAATTCTTAGTGATGTTTTCCATCCCTGAAAAGTTCTTTGTTTTAACAATACTTATAAGTTTGCTGTGATAGGATTCTCTTTCCTGCTGTAGCAAGCATAAATATGCCTGTGAATTGCATCAGTCTTGAAAGAACCTTAAGTGTGCGACAAGGTGAAGCTGGTTTCTGGCTGTGCAATTAGTGCAAACAAAAGTTAGCTGCAGGTGAGAATTATATCAATAAAAAAGATAAAACTGTAGGTGCTAAGGTTATGAAACCACCATGTTATGAGAGTTTACCCAGAGAGTTATGAGAGTTTACCCAGATATTTGTGAAGCCTATAGGTACAAAAAAAGTTTTGATGTAAAAAGACAATTTATTTTATCTTGCATAAACAGTAGCTGTAGTGAATGTGCAAGAGAACTACAGAAAAAAACTTCGTGGCAGATTAAAACTGTTTGCTGGACTGAGACTTGAACTCGGGACATCCACCTTTCGAGGGCAAGTGTTCTACCAACTGACTACCCAAGCACGACTCGTGACTTGTCCTCACAGCTTCACTTCCACCAGTACCTCATCGCCTACCTTCCAAACTTAATAGCAGCTCTCCTGCAAAACTTGTAAATCACAGTTTTAATTTGCCAGGAAGTTTCATACCAACACACTGTCGACTGCATAGTGAAAATCTTTTTAAAAGTGGAATGGTCCCAAAAAATCGAAACAATATTTTGCACTGCTATTTTATAATTGACGATAACAAATGCGTGGAAGGTGATGTTTTCGAAGACCTGTGCCATTTCAAATACTGTTGTGGTGATTTGTCTAAAAGACCGTCAACGAGAGGTACTACTAAAATTGATCTGAGGAAAGAACTACAACAAACAAATGCCAGAACAGACTTACGTTAATGTTGTTAAACATGTTTTTTCCATCTGCTGTGACAGCCTTTATGGTAGGGAAAAAACCCAACATATAAATACCTTGTCAATGATTAAATAAAGAAAAATGAGTGGCTTTTGCCTATTGCATTGCAGAGACATTGTCATATACAAAGAATTTATTGCCAGAAAATGGAAAATTAGATATTGTTCGTGAAGAATTAAGTTCTTTCAAGCCACCAGAGGTAAAGAATGTGCGACGATTGTGATTTGTATCAGGTGAGATTTAAAAATAAGTTACAACCAGACAGACAAGGGCAAACTGCTGAGTGATTCACAGCTTTACAGAATCAAGGAGAAGGTACACTCTAAAAAATAAAGATAACCACAGTGTCAAAAACAGCTCCACACACAGTTCTTAATGGCGATCTGTGGAAATGTTTGTCTACACCATTCTTACCATTTGGATGTAAAAAGTTTCAGTACTAAGCCACTTTCAAATCTGTCAGGATACACACACATATTGAGAACAGAATGTCATTGTCAGTCCCTATATCATAATTATGATATCACATACTATTTTTATATGACAACAACAATGGTTGTAAGAAACTAGTGCATTTACAGATAGGAGCGTAGCTAATGCTCCATAGAGGTGCCCTCAAACTTGATTTTAAAAAGTGGGTACCAACATCACTAAGAAAAGAACTGGAGGACGGTAGTCTATGATGTGGACTCTTGCAGGGCACACATCAGGGCTGTTTCTGCTGTTTATGTACGCTGAAACAGGAGATTTGAAGGTCATCCAATTTTCGAACTAAGTTTTGTAACTTAAGTTTCAGTGAAGAATTTTATACTTAAATTTTCATTTTATCTTATTTTTTTGTTGCTTGTAGCTTAATGTAATGCACACATCTATTTTTTCCTTCTGTTCCTTAGGTATATTGTCACTACTAAGTCAAAATATGACTAGTGGTGCTGAGGTCAAGAGTCAGCTAGAGTTGTAGTCATGTGATTGGCTATTGGCAATACTTGCCAACTTATTGGAGGCATTCGTGACGTTCATAATTGTAAGTATTTCTGAGATCACATAATATGTAATGTATATAAAATAATGCTGTTATTGCGTGTTTCTTCTTTATTGGTATTTTCTAAGTATCAAAATGTTCTAAACCACAGCATAACAAAGCACAGTACAATGTGAGCCCATGCTACACCATGCAGGTTGGTTACTGTATTTACTCGAATCCAAGCCGCACTTTTTTTCCGGTTTTTGTAATCCAAAAAACCGACTGCGGCTTAGAATCGAGTGCAAAGTAAGCGGAAGTTCTGAAGAATGTTGGTAGGTGCCGCCACAACTAACTTCTGCCGTCGAATATATGTAGCGCTACAAAGGCATGCTTTGCAGGCACAAAGATAAATACTGGCGCCAAAACCTCTGCGTCAGTAAATAAATTTAAAAAAAAAAAAGTGGAAGGCGAGATTTTTTCTCTGCTCCGAGCTTTGACCACTGCATTTTCATACATTATCCAGCGAAGTAAATACAAATTCCGTATTGTTTATCTTCGAAAGTAGCAGCATTTCAATGTACTATGAAAATCCGACTGAAAAGACTGTTTGGGATGTTTGTCAATATGGCCAACTCTACGTTCTGAATTTTTTCCTGCCTGTGAGAAGAGATTGTTGCTAATAGGAACTTTTATGAATTGTGAATCACATGCAGTATTCTCTTCACCATAAGAATAATATGAATATAAACATTTTGCCATGTATTCTTTGCTGCTGCTATCTTATTTAAATCCTGTCTGCCTAATAAACTACGAAACTAGTGAGACAACAGCAAACGCGGAATAATATACGTAGCATGTCATGTTTATATTCGTATTATTCTTATGCCTAATAGTGATACAGTCAGAAATGAAGCACTTCAATTGACTAGATTTTTAAATCTAAGATGTGTCTCATTTCTGTGCAGAATGTAACGTACTAAAGATGCGTCTGCAAAGATTTTCAAACAGAGCAAAATTTTCGCTAAACTCTCGTTCAGAACATTTTCTATCATACACAGTCTATTATTTGGTGCTTGTTGATCATTATCAAAGAAAGCATCAGTACAAGTAACAACAAATAGCAGTCTCTTGCCATTGTTTCGCTAATGAGACGATTCCTCTCTTTTCTTTTAATTATAAGCGGCGGTAGCACACACAAAAGCAAGCCATGCCGCGAGTGGCGACAGGTCGTAAACACTCATCAGAATGCGACAAACTATGCACGACACAGAACAGTAATGCATTTTCAGCTTAGAGTGACGTAAACACCTATAACAAAGAGAACGACACTTATCAGATCAAAGAAAAATAAGCAATCAATTCAAGCCACACGAAGCACATGAAAAAGGAAGGGTACCCATATAAATACAGACGGAGCGCCTGACTCATAGCAATGGCTACCTGGTAAAGCTTTACTGCTAAGCTTACGACTCGAACCAAACTACTGTAGCTGTATCGTCATTCATTCGACCTAAATTGTGTCTCATATTACAATGGACCAACTTTGTTTAGATTTGGAGGTGCGGCCTAAAACTTTTCTTTCTCCTTGAATTTAGAGTCTCGAATTACAGGTGCGGCTTAGATTCGGGGAAATATTTTTCCTTGATTTCGAGTCCCATTTTTCAGGTCCGGCTTAGATTCGAGTGCGGCTTGGATTCGAGTAAATACGGTATGCTCTAAAAAACAGAACTGGCAACACCGGAACTTCGTGTCACATCTGGCAGCAATTGCTGCATTAGGATGGGTTTGCGCCCCACTGGTTAGCACCACCCGTTTCTCATTCTCCACTTATTAAATTGTTAACACTGCCAACTTGAAATGCGTACACCAGTTGGGAAGTTTCAGCCGCCTGGATATAGATGTTAGTGAAGTAGTTTTCACAGCCAGTTGTCAAAAAATATTTATAAATTACATACCGTAACCATTCTTGTGAATGAGTCTATTAGTGGAAACCATATCATAATTCCTACCGTGTTTCTGAGATTAGTTCAAACATAAAGAGAGAAACTGCAGCAGGCAACTTTATTTTGTATTTGTATCAATAGATACAAGAGGGGTTCCATGTTTTCTAGAGCCACATCTTCTGTCTCTGCTGTATATAATATGTCGTGTTATAGAAGTTGATACGCAAGCATTTGTTTTATCAGGTACCATTTTTGATTGGCTAAATGTCGGAATACCAGTCTGACAAATAAATGACTTTGAAGTGCAGCTTGTACTGTATGTCAAGATGGCCTTTATCAAATTCTTGTCTCAATTAGATAGTATTTGGACTGACTGACAACTAACTGTGATCAACATGGGTCCTAAGCTGTAGGAAGAATTGGTGTAGGGTAACTGCTATTTCTAATATCTTCACATCTGTGCTGGTTTTTTATGGTGAAATCGACAAGCTATTCGAGAATTAGTAATGAATTGAAAGGAATATGAAGAGTAGTTGGTAAGGAAGTGTGCGATCATTGGCCTGGTTATGTGGAATCTGGAGACGAGATGATTTGGGAACGTAAAATCTAATCTGCAAGGATACAACATGTTCATAACTTGGCTCAACTCATTTTTAACGTAATTTCAACAACACAGTAAGCGGTTTATTGCAAATGAATCATGGAATGAAATGAGATATTTTTAAGTGTGGGATTTGAGGTAGTGATGCTTACCTGAAATGACGCATCATATCCTCCATAGAGTGCTTACACATTGAAATGTTGTACAAAGATCATTTTGGACTGTGAGATGTGGTTCAGACATTACTGTACGGTCTATTAGTACCAAGTGCTAATAGACCCACTGCTACAGAGGCGTTCCTTGCATTCCAGCTTTCATTACGGCTGTACTGCCCGCCAAAAGCTGGTGCCTGTGCTGAGAGATGGCGTTACAGCAGATATGAAATACTTCACAGATTTTTCGAAAACTAAAGAAATTTGATTTTTGCACATCCTACAGTCTGATATCTCCAATCAATAAAGGACTGAATTTATTTTCGTTATCCATTATACTTACTGCACTGCATCCAGTTAAGTAAACAAACATTGCACAAAATTTATAGAATTTTCAGAGGTAAAAATGCATTGCACAGAATTTGTATATGGTTGGTCTTACCTCGTACATTGCAGTGAATTTTATTTAAAATAGTGCGCTGAATGATACCATTCTAGAGTAATTGGGTTTTATTTATGAAGGACAGTCGTGCACGATGTCCCCATTCACACCCTTGCACATTGCAAATTGTGAGGTCATAACAATTATCATTTCTCATAAACAATTCAAGATATGGAAATGAGGTTTCTCCCAAATGATAGCAAGCAGTGACGCACATACATTGTAAGATAAGTACTCAAAATTTTTTCATTCACCAAGATGCAGAAGTAACACATTTGCAGCAGTGAGAGGTAGGCAGCTCAGGATGCATTTGGATGTGCACAGCACTGCAGGAAAATGCAAGCAGTGCTTGTATACATGTCCACAACATCTGGGGAGTGGTGTAGCAGGACATGTACCGTATTTACTCGAATCTAAGCCGCACCTGAAAAATGATACTCAAAATCAAGGAAAAAAAAATTTTCCTGAATCTAAGCCGCACCTGAAATTTGAGACTCAAAATTCAAGGAGAGAGAAACGTTTTAGGCCGCATCTCCAAATATAAACAAAGTTGGTCCACTGTAATATGAGACACAATTTAGGTCGAATGAATGACAATACAGCTACAGTAGTTTGGTTAGAGTCGTAACCTTAGCAGTTAAGCTTTACCAGGTAGCCATTGCTATGCGTCAGGCGCTCCGTCCGTATTTGTACGGGTACTCTTCCTTTTTCACTTTCCTTTTTCACTTGCTTCGTCTGGTTTGCATTGATTGCTTACTTTTCTTTGATCTGATAAGCGCCGTTTTCTTTGTTATAGGTGTTTACGTCACTAAGCTGAAAATGCATTACTGTACTGTCTTGCATTGTTTGTCGCATTCTGGTAGTGCTTGTTTACGGCCTGTCGCGGCTCGCGGCATGGCTTGCTTTTGTGCGTACTACCGCCACTTACAATTAAAAAAAAGAGGAACCGTCTCATTAGCGAAACAATGGCAAGAGACTGCAATTTGTTGTTACACTGCTGCTTTCTTTGATAATGATCAACAATAACCAAATAATACACTGCGTATGATAGATGATGTTCTGAACGAGAGTTTAGCGAAAAATTTTCTCCGTTTGAAAATCTTTGCAGACACCTCTTTAGTACATTACATTCTGCACAGAAATTAGTCATCTTAGATTTAAAAATCTAGTCAATTGCTGTGCTTCATTTCTGACTGTATCACTATTAGGCATAAGAATAATACGAATATAAACATGACATGATATGTATATTCTTCTGCGTTTGCTGTTGTCTCACTCTAGTTTTGTAGTTTATTAGGCAGACAGGATTTAAATGAGAGCAGCAAACATACAACAATACATGGCAAAATGTTTATATTCTTATTATTCTTATGGTGAAGAGAATACTGCATGTGATTCACAATTCATATAAGTTCCTATTAGCAACCATCTCTTCTCACAGGTAGGAAAAAATTCAGAACGTAGAGTTGGCCATATTGACAAACATCCCAAACAGTCTTGCCAGTCGGATTTTCGTAGTACATTGAAATGCTGCTACATTCGAAGATGAACAATACGGAATTTGTATTTACTTCGTTGGATAATGTATGAAAACGCAGTGGTCGAAACTCGAGGCGGAGAAAAAAAGCTAGTCTTCCACCCTTTATATATATATATATATATATATATATATATATATATATATATATATATATATATATAAAAATACAAAGATGAGGTGACTTACCGAACAAAAACGCTGGCAGGTCGATAGACACACAAACAAACACAAACATACACACAAAATTCAAGCTTTCGCAACAAATTGTTGCCTCATCAGGAAAGAGGGAAGGAGAGGGGAAGACGAAAGGAAGTGGGTTTTAAAGGAGAGGGTAAGGAGTCATTCCAATCCCGGGACATATTGCTTGTGTCTGTATGTGTGGATGGATATGTGCGTGTGTGCGAGTGTATACCTGTCCTTTTTTCCCCCTAAGGTAAGTCTTTCCGCTCCCGGGATTGGAATGACTCCTTACCCTCTCCTTTAAAACCCACTTCCTTTCGTCTTCCCCTCTCCTTCCCTCTTTCCTGATGAGGCAACAATTTGTTGCGAAAGCTTGAATTTTGTGTGTATGTTTGTGTTTGTTTGTGTGTCTATCGACCTGCCAGCGTTTTTGTTCGGTAAGTCACCTCATCTTTGTATTTATATATAATTTTTCCCACGTGGAATGTTTCCTTCCATTATATATATATATATATATATATATATATATATATATATATATATATATATATAGACACACACACACACACACTGACGCAGAGGATTTAGTGCCAGTATTTATCTTTGTGTCTACAAAGCATGCCTGTGTAGCACTACATATATTCGACAGCATAAGTTAGTTGTGGCCGCACCCACCAACATTTTTCAAAACTTCTGCTTGCTTTGCACTCGATTCTAAGCCGCAGGCGGTTTTTTGGATTACAAAAACTGGAAAAAAGTGCGGCTTAGATTCGAGTAAATAGTATACAGGCCCATAGCAGTGGAAGGATTAAGGCACTCACAGCACCACTTCAGGGCAAGTTCATTTGTAAACTGGGCTGTTTTCATGGGGGTATGAGTGTTTTTTCTTAATAATATACTTCCATGTGTTAGCTCATTCTCATTGTAATACATACTAATTATATGTTCCATTTGATCGTAACAGGATGCGGACTGGCAGTGGTGTTTGCCTGGTCTCGTGGAAGGCATAGGTTTCTTCCGGATGGGGGGTAGGTGTGGCTTGCAGTCACTAGAAGGTGCAGCTCTTCAGATGACTAAAAGGTGAGGATGCGGTTCCAGGGCTGCAGGAAGCTCTGCAGTGCACTAATTTTTCCTAATTAGTAATTTTCAAGCGTAGTTTTTGTCATGGCCATTAATATCTTGAATTTGAAGAATCAAGTGTGTTCTTAACAAAGTAAAAATTTGTGGTTTTTGAAGACTTCGCAGAATATTGTAATGGATCTGGCAGATTCCATGTGAGGAAATGTTGATACAAATTCAACAGAGGCAGTAAATAGAGCAGACATGGATGTAGGTTCATACTTTTGTGTCATTTTATAGCACAGACTCATCTATGCCTTTAGAAGATACAGAAGAAATACTGAAATTTCTAATTTAAATTAGTTTTCTTTGGCACAAGAGGTGTTTAATGTAATGTTTGTCTTATATTGGTTATTGCCACCATTGTGCAAAATTATTAAAACAGCTTGATTGGATATTTTAGATTGTTAAGTACTTGCAAATGGACAGTATTGAGGAATTTTTATATGCATTTTGCAAACTTCTGAAAGGTTTAGAAATTGATGTAAACCATTTAGAAAGATTTGTTAATACTACCCTATTTTTGTTCCTTCTTTTGATGGTTACTTACTACTCCAGGTGCACATACCAGAAAGAAAATCTGACTATTTAGAAAAGAACATGTGAGAAGAAATTTTGACAGGAATTCAGCAGAAAAGACAGCATCTGCCACACATCGTGCTGATTGGTCAAAGTGTTGTGGGTTTGGCAATGTAGGAAAGGAGAAATTGGGACTGAGTTGTTATTTTAGAGCACCACACTATGCACCCTGAAAACGAAGACTTTCATTAGTATGCAATTGAGTTTTTTGGAGGGCAACTGCAATTGGACGAGCTTCTCATTTGAATCCTTTGGATCGCGCTCAAAAAGGTTGAGCCTACAGGAGATAACAACCCCACACTTCATTCGTATTTCCCAGTATCCCGCCTGCTTTACCTGCAGAGGAAAATAACTAGCATCAGTGTATTTTCCATTAAAACATTCTCTGTATTTGCTGGGGATGCGAGCTCAAGTTCCGTTGCAACCACGGCAACTCAATTAATACAGATGTTTTGCTTCCAGCTTGTTCCTTCGCAAGCAAGGAATTTTCATTAAAACTTTGTAGCAATTCTTATTTCTGAAAATTTACTAATATATACATATTGTCACACTCTAATTGTTAGTATTGTCTGAAACTGGATAATGTGCTCTAAATAAGGGAATACACCACTTGGCCATTGTGAGAGGTAGACTTGACTTGGCTGTGATGTTACAATCCCTTATGTGAGAGGTGACTAGGAATCTGGCTGTTATCCCTGCAGCGACCTTAGTCTAATTCGCCCATTTAGGATCAAGAATCGAGACTCAAAAACTGTTTTGAGAAAATTCGATTTAAAGGTTTTGTCCAAAAAACTGAGTACTTCCTAATAGTTTTTCACAAACCTTTCTATGGTAAATAAAAAGTATACTTTATTGAGTGTCGATTTCTACTAGGTGTTACATATTCTAGTCACTCGGTGGTCCCTAATGAAATATTTTATGAAATTATGCACGTATACCTGGGCCGGTGAAACATGTCACTTGCCAGCTAGCATGTAGTTGGCAATACTGCAATTGCGAGGTTGCAATAGCTGCCACTGCACACGCCCACAACTCTGAAGTATATTTTGTAAATGTAACCTACAATCAATGTTTATACGTTAAGTACAACAAAGTACATTTTTCTAACAGTGGAGAGAGTAACAATGGAGACTGTGTTTGATAGTATATGAAACTGGGAAATAACAACACCCAAGGTTACCGTATTTACTCGAATGTAAGCCGCACTCGAATCTTAAGCCGCACCTAAAAAATAAGACTCGAAATCAAGGGAAAAAAAATTTACCCGAATCTAGCCGCTCCTGAAATTTGAGACTCGAAATTCAAGGTGAGAGAAAAGTTTTAGACCGCCCCTCCAAATCGAAACAAAGTTGGTCCATTGTAACGTGAAACACAATTGAGGTCGAATGGATGAAGATACAGCTACAGTAGTTTGGTTCGAGTCGTAAGCTCAACAGTTAAGCTTTACCAAGTAGCCATTGCTGTGTGTCAGGCGCTCCGTCCGTATTTATACGGGTACCCTTCCTTTTTCACGTGCTTCGTCTGGTTTGAATCGATTGCTTATTTTGCATTGATCTGATAAGTGCCGTTCTGTTTGTTATAGTTGTTTACGTCACTCTAAGCTGAAAATGCATTATTGTACTGTGTCATGCATTGTTTGTCGCATTCTGATAACGAGTGTTTACAGCCTGTCGCCGCTCCCGGCGTGGCTTGCTTAGTGCGCACTACTGCCGCTTACAATAAAAAAAAAAAGAGAGAGAGAGAGAAATTATCTCATTAGCGAAACAGTGGCAAGAGACTGCTTTTTGTTGTTACTTACACTGCCGCTTTCTTTGATAATGATCAGTAAGAACCAAATAATAGCTGCGTGTAATAGAAGATGTTCTGAACGAGAGTTTAGCGAAAATTTAACCCCATTAGAAAATCTTTGCAGACGCCTCTTTAGTACATTACAGTCTGCACAGAAATTAGTCATCATAGATTTAAAAATTTATGCAGTTGCCGTGCTTCATTTCTGACTGTATCACTATACAGCATAAGAAGAATACGAATATAAACAGGACATGATATGTATATTCTTCCGCGTCTTCTCGGTCTAGTTTCGTAGTTTATTAGGCAGACAGGATTTAAATGAGGTAGCAGCAAACACGAAAGAATACCTGGCGTAATGTTTACATTCTTCTACCTGTTCTTTTAATTTATTTACTGGCGCAGAGGTTTTGGCGCCAGTATTTATCTTTGTGCCTGCAAAGCATACCTGTGTTGCGCTACATATATTTGACGGCAGAAGTTAGTTGTGGCGACACCAACATTTTTCAGAACGTCCGCTTACTTTGCACTCGATTCTAAGCCGCAGGCGGTTCTTTGGATTACAAAAACCGGAAAAAAGTGCGGCTTAGATTCGAGTAAATACGGTAATGACAATATTGTATCAAATTGTTACCGTAATAGTTGCATATAAAATGTCATATAATAACGTAAACCTAAACATACCAAAGAACACACATTCCACACTCATAGAAAGAAATAAAGTAAAACACGCATAGTCTACTTGATTGCAGAGAGAATGAATTAATTCTGTGTAATCTATTCTCACAAATTTACGATGCCTGGTGCAATTCCATCCAGTTCACCTTCACTATCATCGGAATCGGCGCCAAAACTGTGGTCTTCATTATCATTATAAAGAGAAATCATTAATTGTTTGTTTTCATTTACAATCCCACCTGTAGTGTGTGCATCTCTTATGAATGTAGCAACATTGGTCTACTTTCTTCATAAGGTAGCGTCTACATTAGCAAGACGTTCACATAAGTCTTTCCACTTCTGCTATAGTAAAAGTCTTGTTACCTCTAATGTACACCTTGACTTCACTCCAGACCAATTCAACTGGATTAAAATGGCAGTGATAAGGCTGTAGCTTAATTACAAAGTGACCCTGTTCCCTTTCAGTTTCATCTACCACATATTTGGTCCTCACAGACTTATTTTGTTTTACGAGCGA
The DNA here is from genome assembly GCF_021461385.2 of Schistocerca piceifrons. NCBI lineage: Eukaryota > Metazoa > Arthropoda > Insecta > Orthoptera > Acrididae > Schistocerca > Schistocerca piceifrons. Next base: position 59,998,524 of record NC_060148.1, read on the forward strand.
GTATAACGGGAGCTTGTCATGCTCGTGCCCACAGCAATGTCTCTCGCCTCCAACCACTGCACCATAGTTTTTTTACGGTCACTAGTGCTGGGAGTTTTATCTAAAATCACTGATGCATTGTCCACCACGAACACTGTCTGAACACTAAACTGCAGCAACACATTTTTAAAGTACTGTAGAAACTGTGGGTGGTCCATATCCTCGTGATAGTCACCGTCTTTTCTCAGTCCAAAAACTAAAAGCCCTTCAGGCACAAAGCCATTTGAAGATCCTACATGGGCCACATTTAATCTTAATGCTCTTCCTGTTGGCTGATGGCCGCTGCTGTTTGGAGTGTCATCTGTCCAGTATTCCGCAGCTGATTCTCCAGCGTTGACACAGGTTTCATCTAACCATATGACTGAGTGTATGTCCTATCCTACAATTTTATATAAGAAAATAGTAGGAGCTGCAACAACATGAGCTTTTTCAAGTAACAGTTTTCGTCCATCTAACTTTTTAATATGGAAGCCCATACCTTTTAATACCATCTTAAGTGATGTTTTCCCCTGCAAGAAAAGTTATCTTTCTTTTAAAGGGATTAACAACTTTGCTATTATGGGGTTTTCTTTTATAGTATCCATGTCAGTGCTGACGAATTGCATCCGATTGGAAAGAATCAGTATCTGTAACAGGACGAGGCTGTTTTTTTTTCTTTCCAGGAGTACTTAAAAACACTTTTTTTTTTTCGATAGGAGCTTTCTTCCACACTGTTTACTTAGGTGTCTTGTAAGTCTTGAAGTAGCATTCCTTTCCTTATAACTGTTCTTTGACTGAGTCCTAGAGTTTTCGAGGCACGCTCTAAAACTTTACTGGCAGGAATCAATGCGTGCCCATGAACAGAAACCAATTGTTTTCTCGCTTGTAAAACTCGCGTCCTCAGTAGCAATTCCAAAGCCTGAGTATTTAATGGCACTCTACTGCGCAATGGATTGTCACTTCGTGAACGTCTCTTTGGTGACATTGTTTAATAGACAGAAACTGTAGTTGAGGTGGTAACACAACACAAAAGCAGTCTGCCATGCACTAACATACAACGTTTACACAGAAACCGGCAATGTAACGTCGATGCTAGAATTGACTTTAGTTCGGTGCTGTTATTGGCTAAGTAGATGCAGTGCCTCTCGTTCCTCACTTGTCAGTTAATTGTCAACTTTATGGCACTTTGAGTGACCTTGAAGTGACGTGTTTTAGTGGCCCAGGTAAAGTTAACTTTGTCTAGTCTTTAATGGCTGCTGCTTTATAACATATGAACATCAAACAAATAATATGCAGTTTTAAGCAATATTATGGTATTAAAGATTACTGCAGTTGTTTTAATAATGTTTTTATAAATAGAGATTATCTGGAACAAGGTATCAAAATGTGTGTCAGTGCTATTCAATGAGTACTATAAGTAAGAGAACTGTTTCTCAGGAAGTTTATCGTCAGTCTGTGCTGGAGAATGCATAAAAGGCATTATTTTCACTGTGCATTTTCTGCAGTCATATTGAACTTACATTCAATAATTTACAGGCAACAGAAATAATAATCTCATTTTTTAATCGTCACATAACAGACATAGGAAAAATCCTTTTAACAAAACACCGTGATCCCTTACACCTGTTTTCTGTTTGTGGATTACTGTTTCAAAAATAATACAACACGGGCATTTAAATGAGCCAAAATAAGTGGTTTACATGAAATAGCTAAGGTGATGAACTAGCATCAAGAATAAAGGAGAGAAAAACAGAAAATATACATGAAGTCTATTCCCGTGATTATTGCACGTTTTCTTCCTTTTCTAAATCGTTAGCAGCATTGAGTCCTTGATATAATGTGTGATACCTAGGAGGTATAATACCCTTAATACATAAATCTATAATATATTTTTTCTTTTCTTTACTTACACTGAGAGTACTGTCATGTGCTGGGCACAGAGAATTCTCTTCAGGTCCTGAATTTGAAGAATTTTGTAGGCCAGGTCTCTTCTTGGTGTGCAAAACTCGAAAGTCACGATCATCATACGAATACTTGAAGATCATCAGACTTCTTTCCTATATTGCATCCAAACAGTCTTAAGCCATTTCGCAGTTTCTCAATTCACAGCAGTTTTCCTGTTCAGAATTATTTTCCTCTGAAGCTGGTTGAAATTTAAAATTTGAGGGTTATCCATTTCTGTCACTGTACTTCTTGTTCATTTTTACAATTGTATACCAGCCAGTGGGATCAAAAACATTCACATGTTTGCTTTTTCTTTCGATGCTCGCAAGCATTGAATCTACTTCCATTTGAAGTCCACTCTCAAAAGAACATTGGTCGATAGTAGGCTCAAAAAAGTAGTGGTTGATAATTGGAATGCCCAGTGCATTCACTGCATGCAAATGCATAGTGCTCATGTTGGCATTCCTGTTCTGGCCCCCACATGTATTAGAAAACAGGGCTATTGGTTTTCTTTGTGCACGATTTTTCAAAAAATCCCACAGACATGGACCCCCTTTTTGCTGTTGTTTTGTCCCACATGTAGCAATCTATTTTGTTTTTCTCCTACATTAAGAACTGAGAGATTGTACACGGAGAGCCTTCATTTGTAGGATACTGCCTTTGCATTCACTTTAGGGCATTAAAGCACAATTTGTAAGTCAAATTCAGCTAGCAAAGATTTGCCTTTTCTTGCACTTTCTTCCTTAATGTTCTTAAATTTCCTTGCCTTTTCTTTCCTTTATCAAATGCTCTTCCTGTTCTCTTTCAAAATCTTTGTCTTCCTTTTCCTCAGCCAAAAGGTGTGAAAACTTTAAACATTTATCACGCATATCCCTTCAGGGCCTGTGGAATTTCAGATTAAATTCCTTTAATACTTCCCTATACAGCCATAATTTCTCGACTTGTCTTTCCTTCCTCAAGGCATTCTTCCTGATATAACGCACGTTATCGTAATGCGCACCTCAGCAGGCAAATAATCTGCTGTACATTCTTTCGTCGTGTAATGAGAAGGAAGGGTAAGAAAACCCTTTAATTTTTGTTTCCTTATAGCCTCTTTACTTTCTTCTTATTTCTTTGTACCTGGCCCATGACATCCTCTTCACTCTTTCTCAATCTCATGATGTTCATTTTTTTTTTAATAGTATTTCTTACTAAGGTTTCAGAAATGTCAAATGTCTTGAGAAAAAATTGCTTACACACTAGAATCTTATCAGATCCATTTATTAGGTCAATTTCTTGGTCCTCTTCCTTTGTGAGTTTTATGATGTTGTCCTCACACTTTGTTTCTCTCCCTCTTCCACTAACTTATTTAGGTACTGCCTTTGTAGTAGCTCAACTGAGCCAAGATCCCAGTAGGCTCTACGGATATTTTGTCTGTCTTGTTCAGTAAACTTAGTGCTGCACTGTCGTGGACATTTAGAGCAATCTTTTGGCTTCAGTACCAGCATTGTCATCTGCAGTTTCCCCATCCTGATTGTGATGATTTTACTTGTGCACTAGTTGCATCCTCAGCCGTTTTCGTGACATTCTTTACAAGGGACATTCCATGTTCAACACTGCTGTCTGTAACAACAACATGACATGCATTCAGAGGAAGGGAAAAGAAAATTAACGGGAACTGCTATAGTGTCTAGTACTTGTTTGGTTACTCGCCAGAATCTGTAGTGTTGTCCGGTTCATAGGAAGCATCATCTGTATCACCAATGAATGTCCTGAGCATCTCCACATCACATTCTTCTGTGGTTATGAATATAAACACTAATAATAATAATAGTATTAATAATAATAATCTACAACCCTTTAGATAACATAACCTCAACAGATATGAAGAAAGTAAATTGGAAAAAGAAAGCACTGCATGGCAAGCACCCGTATCATCTAACACAGCCACACATCGATCAAGACGCATCTAACACATGGCTAAGAAAAGGCAATATATACAGTGAGACGGAAGGATTCATGATTGCAATACAGGATCAAACAATAAACACCAGATATTACAGCAAGCATATTATTAAAGATCCCAATACCACAACAGATAAATGCAGACTTTGCAAACAACAAATAGAAACAGTAGATCACATCACAAGCGGATGTACAATACTAGCAAATACAGAATACCCCAGAAGACATGACAATGTAGCAAAAATAATACACCAACAACTTGCCATACAACATAAACTAATAAAACAACACGTTCCCACATACAAGTATGCACCACAAAATGTACTGGAGATTGATGAATACAAATTATACTGGAACAGAACCATTATAACAGATAAAACACCACCACATAACAAACCTGACATCATACTCACCAATAAAAAGAAGAAATTAACACGACTAATCAAAATATCCATACCCAATACAACAAATATACAGAAGAAAACAGGAGAAAAAATTGAAAAATACATCCAACTGGCTGAGGAAGTCAAGGACATGTGGCATCAGGATAAAGTTGACATCATACCAATTATACAATCAACTACAGGAGTCATACCACACAATATCCACCAGTACATCAACGCAATACAGCTACATCCAAATGTATATATACTACTACAGAAATCTGTAATTATTGATACATGTTCAATTACCCGAAAATTCCTAAATGCAATGTAACATATACCATACAGTTAAAAGGAAGTCACGCTTGATCAAGGTCCGCGTCACTTTCCATTTTTAACCAGACATAATGTCTGAGAAAGGAAAGAAATAATAATAATATAGTACTTACTACTGAAATAATAGGCACTAAGAAACAGGTTCTAATACTTACAAGGTTCCATTAAATTCTGTTCCTTCTCTAGCCACACTTTCACCATCTTTCTTCCTCTGGACTCCATAGTGCTCCTACTTGCTTGTAAACCCATTCACTACTGAAACAATATTATTATCATTGCTAGGAAGTCATGTCTGATCGTTACAATTTTTTGTAAAATGTAGATACGTTGACAACTAAAGCGGAAACCACTTGTTTGATCGTAATGTAGTTCTTGATTCTGTGTACCTTACGGTACTAACAACTCAAAAGTGGCAAAAATGTAGTTACATCTGTCTGATCCTAAATGGGCAAATTCTTCTCCGTCTACCTACCTGTGATGTCTCACTTCAGTCAATGACGCCTAACTTCCCTGTGACTCTTTTCGGAGAATTCTTCTCAGTAGTTTCACTCACCTTTCCCCCTGGAGGGGTAGAGGTGCCTTTATTTGTATAGTCACGCACTGTTTTGTAAGCCCTTCATTGCCTTCCATGTAGTGTCATCACCACCTAAAAGCCCCCTTTTTCCTCTGTCTTGTTCCACACACTAAGCAGAGAAATGTTGGCCTTCCTATTATTCTATCATGATGGTTGGTGAGTAAATTTGATTTGATCTGATGTGTTGCCTGTGAAGGACTCGCTTTCCAGTTATAGGCCAATAAATTTTGTGCGTGCGTGCTCGCTGCCACCCAGCAGCCTGGTATCTGGCCAGCACGCGTGATGACCTGTGGCTTCTCTTGCCGTGCCCTAATATAGGGTGGCACAGAAACAAACTTGGGAATTTCAAACTACTAAGATTTAATTTATTTTGATCACATAGATAATATGTTTACACTGGTACAATCTGTAAGTAATCCAATTTAAGAACTGCAGTTATTTTTTTGAAGATAACATGGAAAGATGGCATCCTTCATGCGCAGACATTGAAAGTCTTTCTTTAAAGTTCTGCTCAACTTTGTCAAAGTGTTCTGTGAAACAGCAGCAATGTTTTCATGTTTTGCAACCTTCAGATTGTTGAGTGAATGAGGTGTGGGGCAATGAACTGTAAATTTCAAATGATCCCATAAGCAGAAGTCACAAACCGACTATTGCCAGCGTGCGGAGCTGGTGGAGATCACCAAAACGTGAGATCAGATGTTGAGGAAACGTTTCTTGGACAATTGCCATTGATGCATTAGCCTTTTGAGCTGTGATTTCATCTTGTTGGATTTACATTTTTAACAAAGTGGTTCCTCAAAGCATCAAGTTACGGCTGCAGAAAAATTGCGTAGCATTCTAACATAACGTAAAAAAAAAAAAAGTCTGACAATCGCCTCGTTGGAAACTACACACCATACTGTTATTTTAGCACTGTATATTGATTTACAATGCGATTCTTTTAGGTTTGAGTGAGCTCGTGGATGCCTATTATCACTCATTAATGTTATCACTTTACTGTCCCCTATAGCTAGTGTGAATTACCACTCTTCCTGTCAATCTCCTCAGTTTTTGTTTCTAATTGTTGGATTTTGCCTTGTAAATGTTGCATATCCTGTGCAATCCTCCTATTGTCTGCTTCCTTCTGCACTGCTATTGCGTTTTGTATATTTGGTGCTAATTCAGTCTGTTTGTTGCCTAGTTCCTTAATAGCTGCTTCGCACTGTTGTTACTTTTGTGTTCTCTCTTTGATCCTTTCCCCTAAATCTTCGTAAACTTCTTGAACCTCCTCATGTGCTTCCATCTTCTTTGTATCTACGCAGAGCAGGTTTATGCTCTGCTGGAATCTGCCTTCTCTCTCCTCGCAGTCTTTCCTGACCTCTTCCTTATAATCCTGTAATTATCTCTCCAAATTTTCTTGTTCTCATAATGTCATCTGAATCTTCTCATTGATGGAGTCAGTCTTTTCTTGTGTCATTCTGTTAGTTTCCTCGAATTTCTGATCCCTGGCTTCAATCTTTCCTTGGCTGTTTCATTATCTTCCTTGATTTTCTGATTGGTGGCTTCAGTCTTGGCATCAGGCTTTTCTGATATCAGCAATAGCATGTCTTGCTGCCCTTCCTCTACAATGTTTCATTTACTGCTACTGATTTACTACTACTGATTTTAGTTGGTGTTTCGAGGTAATTGGAATGTGCTACTGAGCTTTCTATTGACAGTCCACAGCCACTGATCCCTGAATCACTTCTATCTCCTTTTCAGCTTTTACCTTCAGAATGTCCTGCTTGTTTTCAGTTATTAGTATACTATACTATACTATACTATACAGTTCTTGTAGCATTGGTTATATATATTATAGACCAGCGATACTATAAATTAACCCTTGGGTAACCCAAACATACTGGACTGTCTTAAAATTTAAACAAAATAATGACAGCACCTTGACTAGCTCAAAACGGAAAAAATACCTATTCACACTAGATATAAAAAAAAAAATTACCTGAATTAAACACTAATAGTAATATTTATCACCTCGCATAAAGCATCGAATATCAACACTATAAAACCTGTAATCAACAAACAGTGCTACAGCACAAGTCTTAAAATCTATTTGCTACTGCCTTGCTGGTGAAAATACACAAAATGTGCATACGTAGACACACTATTGCAGAACCAGAAAATTCCGAAATGGAAGGAAAAATTACTATACAGTTCTTGTAGCATTACAAAATGTGATTGTATGCTCAGCAGATAACTTAATATAAATTATTTTTGTGCCGGCAGGTTGTCTTCACTCATCGCACAACGCTAATACCGGCTGTGGGATTCAATGTACGTGCTGTGTTTACTAGTCGTGTTGCCGCTGCTGCTGTCTGTGCTGTTGGCTCATTCCGTGCGGCGACTGTTGGCCAATGCGTCACTGTCGCTGACTGCCCGGCGTGGTGCGTGCAGATGTTGTCATCAAAGTTCACTGGTCGGTGGCCCAGACGGTGCTGCGGACAGGAACTTCGTAGCTTCACCACGAGATGTCAGCTTCAGTGTCGTGTTGGTTGCTGCTTGGTGTAGCTTGTCTGCTGTCGAAACTCTCACGTGGCTGGAACTGGTGCTGTATCGAATTACTTCCTGACCCACATTCTTTGACACGGCTGCTGAGCTCATCTTCATGATGTCATGACGTCACTCAACAATAACATTAGCCATTCGCATTATCGCCTACGTATCAGTTCATGGGTGCACATCAATTTACACGATCTTAAAAAACGGATCAAAGCCAGTTCGTGTGCAGTCACAGTACAACATTTCTGTGATACGCTTGTAATGAACTTGCGATTGGTTATGTCAATAATGTCTACCCGTGTATCTCTTTAGTATTCACTTTGCTCTTTTTTTCACAGGAATTTATGCGCTTGTACTCAACAGTACAGTTTATTAACACTATCCCTGTTGCCTGATACTGGCGATTACTTTTAATTATGAGGGGTTATTACGTTCTATTATCCTGTAATTATGTCGTAATACCATGTCTGAAGGTTCTTACAAAGATTTTCAAAATGAAAACTAAGATTGTCTTGGACACAATTTTTCAATTGCTCGTGCATATGTAAACTAATGGGAAGTTTTCATTACCATTTCAACTTTTGCTTATTGTCTTAACACTTTCCATGTTCTTTCACGATTTTTAAACCATTTATTGTTATTCTCCTCTTATTGGCTGTCTAAAATTGCACAATGTCCTTTCATGGTATGCCACAATGAAACACTCTTTTCCTTTTTTTAACCCACCATTATTGACTAGTGAATTATAGGCTAATCAAGGAAAGCGTTTCTGAAGAAGAAAAATTTAACATCGAGTATTGATTTAAATGTCAGGAAGTCGTTTCTGAAGGTATTTGTATGGAGTGTAGCCATGTATGGAAGTGAAACTTGGACAATAAATAGTTCAGACAAAAAGAGAATAGAATCTTTTGAAATGTGGTGCTACAGAAGAATGCTGAAGATTAGGTGGGTAGATCATATAACTACTGAGGAGGTATGAATAGAATTGGGGAGAAGAGGAGCTTGTGGCACAACTTGACTAGAAGAAGGGATTGGTTGGTAGGACATGTTATGAGGCATCGAGGGATCACCAATTTAGTATTGGAGGGTAAAAATCGTAGAGGGAGACCAAGAGATGAATACACTAAGCAGATTCAGAAGGATGTAGGCTGCAGTAGGTACTGGGAGACAAAGAAGCTTGCACAGGATAGAGTAGCATGGAGAGCTGCATCAAACCAGTCTCAGGACTGAAGACCACAACAACAACAGTTCAGAGTAATTTGACTGTGTGCAACTGATGAAGGCTGATCGGATAATATTTGCACAGGAGTTGTTTTGTATCAAATCCAACAAAGCTGATTAGGATATCGGTACATACTTCATTGTTAACCCTTTTGGTGCCATGCAATTTTCAAGGTATCAGCTGAAAAGTGCCAGGAAATTTTGTAGTGAATTGCAGAAGTTTGTTAAACTTACCATAAAATCTGGTCCATTTATCGTAGGACTTTTTTTCCCCCCCACTGATCCGGAAAATGGGCAAAACATCTACAATTTTGTCACTAGTTCCAACAGAAAACAACATAATACAAATTAAGTTTTAGGATCATTTGTTAATACATAAATGTTGATGACACATTCGGGATGTAATCCCTTCTTACAGAGTACACACATTGTCCTTGATAGTCGCCTCGTATCTTTTGTAGAGCATACAACACAGGCTCGCTCCTTTTTTCCTCGTAGTATTTCTACACCATAAACTTATGGGGTGCTGTATTTGCACTTGATGTAGTGGGTGCGAAGTTATGTATCTTGAACCACTCCTGTGACAACGTGCAGATGATTTTGCTGTTGAATTTCAGATGTGTGAGTGGTTTCTTGAACAAAGATAGATTTTCTTTATAAAGAATGTAAGCATTCAGAAACACTGTGCCAATTATGCTGAAAACCACTTTCTTCCATAATTTCAGTCTCTCTCATCCATATAACAGTACATCATATCTGAGGAATCAATCCCTCCCATGTGTTTATTATATTGAAATATGACATCAGGTTTCCTTAAAGGTTGTCTTTTGGGAATACTTCTCTCTGACATTGTTGCAGAAGAGGAACTAATCGACAGAACTGGATTTTTCTGCGACTTCTTTTCCCTTTAGCCACAGAGAAGTACAAAGGTCTTTCTAAAGAATTGAACAGCCCAATGTCAAATTTAGAAAGAAGATTAGATGGGAGAAATTTTCTGTTCCTCCATATTGTGCCAGTGAGGAAGGTTCCCATGGAATAGTTTTCCACTACTGGAATTGACATGAAAAAATTGTCACAGAAAATGTGGTACCCCTTGTTCATGTAATTACCAAGAGCAAGTAATTTTGTAATAAGTACATAGCCTAATCCGTGCTCTTTTACCTCCACTCTGTCAGCTTCACATCTTGCTCCATGGTACACATAAAATCCAAGTCAGTAGTTCACAGAATCACATAGCATCCAGAACTTTACACTCCATCTGTGGTGATGTTTATTAGGGAGATACTGGATGAATTGAGAATGAGTTTTAGAGCCTACAAGATTTTCCTCAACACTCAAGCTATTGAAGAGGCGTATAATGGTGACAAAACACATCGTTGGCAATGTTCAGCATAATATCAAACTTTGCTAGGAACAACTGAAATCTATAGCACAAAACATCTGGGAAACCATGGAGTTGATAAATTTTCGTCTGTGGACCAGTAACTAAAAATTGTCGGTTTCTTTAAGAGTCCCATATTTAGTATTACTGCCACAAAAGCCCTCATTTCTGGCACTGAGGTAGGATACCATTTTCTCACTTGTGAGTTCACTGATAAGTTTACGTTTGCTTTGAGAAATAGCAGAGCATATCTGTTTGTTTCCGTTGCCAGTATCATCAACAGTTGCAATGAAACACAAGTTGAAAAAATCAATTGGCGTAGCATTTATTGGTACACGTTTGGGGCCCGGTAATTTCGAAAACGTGAAGCGGTGAGGAGCATGATTGTCCAACTCATAAGTTCAAATTTCAATAAACGTATCGCTGCAGTCAATTCTTCAACATAGTCATCGCTGATGGGTGCAGATTTGGCTATTGATGACTCACATGGAGATATCACCACTAGACCACTCACAGATCGATCCACTGTCTGAAAAACCTACAAAATCATTCTCAGTTTCACTACTTTCTGCGGTATACATCGCACTTAGATGAGACTTCTTGCTTGGCAGCACCATTTTACCTTCGAAATGAATGAAAAACAACCTTGTCTTTGGAATTCGAAAATATCGATTATTGGCATCAACTTTACGACTATCTTTTTGACCTTCATTTGTCTTCACAACATCGGTATATCACGATCTGTGCACTTTTTTTGAAATAAAATTGCGTGAAAACAGCAGTACAGTCAGATCGTACCTGGCACTTTTCGCGCGTACCGCACGATTCAATTAGATCGTATTTGGAACTATAAGGGTTAATGTTCTATATCTATTGGCCGTGGTCTCTGGCACAATCTTGCGGATTATAGCACTGACATTCAAACCAACCTTTGGCTTGAGAGCAGCTATACAATTCAGTGTGGGAACGCACAGTTTGGGAATTTCATTCATGTCGCTTTTTCATTTTGTATGTGTAGTTGGGGGCAGATAGAGAGGAATTTTTCAGACTTAAAAGTAGGCACACTGGTAGAAGTGTCGTCCTGGGTACGACGTTAAACTGCCCCCCAACCCAAGGTGTGGTGCGACCCGTGCCGAGGGGTGCGTGGCACAGGGGAGCTGTGCCTCAAACGGGGCCTCTGGGATATCGGGTGCCCTCCCAGAGTATCCAGCCTAGCCCGGGCATGCGGGGCTCTGCTCGGGTGGTCCACACTTTCCTCAGCTTCTCGTGGGATCATAGAGAAAAAAACTGAAATTAGCTCCGAGCGAGCAGATGCCGAGAATTCCAGGGGACCTCTCAGTGAGGCGACCCAGGAGTCAGAACAGACCAAATGTGAACTTGGCACGAGGGGACCTCAAGGTGAGGTGACCCTGGGCCTCGTAGTTGATAAAGATACAGTTGCAGAGGGAGATTCTTCTAAACTCGCAACAAGAGGGACCTCGGCTGCTGTACCCAGCGTTGGGGAAACCGACACATCCAAAAACAGCTCCGAAAGAGCAGTCGGGGGAAGCGGCGATAATGCTGCAGAGGGGGACAACTCAAACCTCGCAGATAAAGCTGTGGTTGATGTCCCCGTCACAAAGAAACGGAAACCGGAGGAAGACGTTGACAACCCTGAGATAAGTAATGGGGATGTTAAAAAATTAAAAAGCGGCACTGACGGGGAGGAAGTGCCTGTCCAGCAAAAGCACAAGTTCAATGAGTTGGAGTCCAGTGAATCTGTAAGTGAAGAGGTCAGTGAAAATGGAACTGGTGTGTCAGGTCAACAAAAGAAGGAAAAGTTAGTATCCTTGAGGCTAGCTGTCGTGCCCGAGGGTTTTCCAAACGATAAGATGACGGAGGAGCAGGCAGAGGTGCTGGAGACTGCTCTGATAGAGAAGATTAACCCGACGGAGAAGGGGGAACCTATCCAGTTTTCTGAGACACAGTACGAGAATGGCGGCTTGGTTTTTACTTGTGTCAACAAAGCGACCAAGCAATGGTTACACAGTATGGTTTTTAAGATCGCTCCGTGGTCGGGTGCCAAGCTGCGGGTCGGGCAACCGGAAGTCACATTGAAGGGTACCAAGTTCGTACTATGGGTGATGATGGGGATGAATAAGAGAACTAACAGGCAGATTTTGGACTTATTTCAGAAACAAAATGAAGACCTCTCAACCTCAGAGTGGAAAATAATTAGGAGAGTTGTGGAATCAGATAAAAAGGAAAGATTGACTCTTTGGGTTGATGACAAATCTTCTGAGCATTTGAAGGCACACAATTTCAAATTATTCCTCGGTTTAGCTCGACCTAAATTCATGCTGTGGACCGAATGGAAGAAGCAGATGGGCAGTACAACAAAGCGACCTGACCTGCGGCCTGCAGCTTGGAATCCTGCACGGCCTGGGGTTCGCAGTCTGATGGGGCCTCCCACATCTCACGGTTTTTTGCGTCCTCTGGTACCCGGCCTGGGGCCTCGGGCTTTGCGACTGTCTCGGGGACGTGGTAATCGGCCTCTGCGTAAGGAACTCGAATTTACCAATACGGGCACTCCTCACTTTCGAGAAGCACAGTTCCCGGCCTCGGGTCGACCCTCACCACGAGAGCGTACGTATACAGAACATGTCGTGCTGCAGAATCGTGAGTCTAGATTCCCGGCTTCGGGACGCCCTCGCGAACGTGGATTCGGCATGTCGGAACGGTCACGGTTGCGAGAATCTGGTTATGTCGAATCAGACGAACCCCAGGAAAACAGGTACTTTGCTTCAGAAAGCCGACAGCACCGCGAGACGGCTTACGGAGCCTCGGATACTCCCCGGCTCAGTGACATCAGGTTTATGGGTTCAGATGAGTTATCTCGTGGTTCCAGGTACACACCTCCAAACCGTAATCAGTTAGAGAAACTGACATTCAGAGACTCTTATCGGCCATCGGCCCGTGACTCGCGGTTGAGAGACCTGGATGAGCCTCCTTTCCAGGATTCGAGGGGTAGAGGCCCAGATCAGGGGCAGTCGAGAGATGGTAGATTTGTGGAACGAGGTAATCTTAATTCGAGTGAATCTAGATCGAGAATGTCAAATCCCCAGCAGCTCAGAGAGTTTGAAAATATGGGTTCTCGCATGTCACGTTCCTGGGAAGACAGATTTTCAGATTCAGATTTCCCACCCCAGCAATCGAGGTCATCTTACATGAACTCTGCCCGTTCTCGTTTCTCGAGATCTTCACAGTCTAGCAGAGCCAAATGGTAGATATTCCGCAGGCATAGTTGCTCTTGTTGGATAGTTGCAGATAGTAGCTTTTGATTTTAACATCTAACATTCCAAATTGTGGGGACGTTTGCTGAGTAATATTAAAATAGTTTTAGAATTAAGTTACTATGCACTGTCTTGTCAGACTTACACGTACATTTCTGTGAGCTCCAAATTTGTCTATGATCCGAAATATTGTATGCGAATATTTTATTTTAATTCTCTTCCATATGTATTGCCTGTTGATGAGTTACTGTGAACAGGCCTGTCCATTTGGCCTTAACTGTAAAATTCTTTAAACAGTTCAATATCACATTTTGTCTTACATTCAAATTGTGAAACTTTTTTGCTAGTGTATGTAGTTTAATGAAAGGAGTAAATTTAAAGAACTTTTTGTTGACTTAGTGGTATGAGTAACATAATGTGTAAAGCAATAGATTAAATATTCAGACTGTGGTTCCAACATATGAGTGTTTTCCTTAGCTGAACATTTGTCATTCAAAATATGTACTTTACAATTTTTTATGGTGCATGAAGTGAAAAAATTATTTCTCAATAAATAACAAATATGGAATAATACAGTTATTACTGTGTGTTATTTTTTAAACGTGAAATGCTCCTTGTGAGGAATTGGGAGGCACTTGTGAATTCCTGAAGTGCAGGATTACAGAAAAGATACGGCTCACATCTGCTTATCTGAACAAGATTTTGCCTTATTACGTAACAAAATCTGTTTTTAGGCCACTTGCAGAGTTTTGAAACACTCCAAATATTAGTGAGCATTATATTTTGCCTTGCATATGAAAACTGTCATCTATTCCTAATTGCACTACTTAACAAATGTGTCAGCCACAAAGTAATTGAATGCCTCCAAAGAATAATGGGCCAAGATCATATTCATGTAAAAAAGGTTGCGTATGAAAAATGCAGAAATATTGTTCTTAATGGTGTGGCCTAATATATCAAAAGGAAAATTAGCATTTGAGGTGAGGTTCCAGTACTGCTGATCCACATAGTTAAAGTGGAAACACTTTTCAAACTATTCTTTCCTCCCGCCTATTGTTTCCCCTTTCCTACCAGGGCAAGCACATAGTGGTTCCAAAAGCTAGGATTAGTATTTTGTTTTAATTGTATGCATCGCTGGTATTGGATTTAGTACTGCCAACTATTGTTTTTGTCTGATTTTACAGTGTAATATATTGGCTCAACGGTGTGAATAGTTGGAGCTATTAGACTGATTGAATCAGTAAGTTCAAAAATGATGATGAGTCAAGATAAAATTTTTTTGGTATAAGCAAAAACTATTTGTATTTGTGGTGGCAAAATTTATGTACTTGATTTTTCATAATTAAAAGCAAAAGTACAAAACAGAACTTAAATGGAAGATTTTTGTTACTAAATATTCAGAAGTATAAAGTGTTCTAGAAAATGGTTAAAAAAGGAGACCAGTGACAAACTATTGGGCAAGCTTTGTGCCATCAAACCTTATTTCAGGATGCCACTAGAAAATGAAACTTCTTAAGTACAGAAAATATAACTTCTTAGCCATGTGACCGATGCAATGTCACTGCAGTGAAATAGCACCATATCGTTTGTGCTGTTTAAATGTAATTGAATACCGTAGGTTGAAAGTGCAATGATGGCAGCTGAATCTGTGTGTGTTGCTCTGGTGTCAAGTGGAACTATTGGTAGACGACGACTAATTGGAAGATTAGTAAGGTGATTCATGGAAGTATAGGGGAAAGATTTCAAAGCGTCATGTTATCAAATATCTGCTGTGGGTTGGAGAATTTTATCATTTTCAGGATATATCTCAACAAAAAGTTCTCTTGCCTGAATATATCCAGCAGTTCGAAAAATTCTGCAATAAACACTGTTTCAGAGGATTGAGGATCATACATTTATATCGGAAAAGAAATACAGTTTAAATCAATCCTGTATCTTAGTACAGTTACTGAAAACAAACCCCTTGAAATATCAGCTATTGAATTAACAGGATTGGACATGGAGAACAAACTAATCATTTCCGTGTTTATTGATAACATAGTGGGAGCGGGAATACTGTAGTGCAGCATGACATTTAGTTAGGAAATGCCCTGGTACATTCTTAGGCTCTTCAAGAAATTTAAGATATTCATGTGACTGTAGAGAGAAAACTATGAATTTAGGTTGATTGAGCTAGAGTGGAACAAGTCAGTGGGCTTCTGTTTATGCAGAGCCAAGAATATATGGCAGAGTTGCACCTCCTGTGGGTGTTAGTGGTGAACGGAAGTTGTCACTTGGGTGGTGGAGTGTTACTCTGTGCAACTATTGATGGAAAGTGTTATTGTGGATCACTAAGGAATAACCAAAGAGCCTGCATTAGCAATGGACTTAAAGTAAAAGGTAATATATCGGACTAACTCGATTGTATACGGACCAGAGAGGAGCAGCCTGGTGCTTGTTATAAAGTATATTGTGTTGGTGGTTAATTTAACAATATATGGTTGAAATGATGGAACTCTGGTTATGAATGCATTGTGCTATTTGTGGAGAGAAATGAGCTCGTTTTCCAGCTAATTCACAAAACCTTTGGGGAAGAGGATCTGAGCACGGTGACGAAGATTATTAGCTGGGGCTGAACAGGAGCACCAGCTCTACAGGATAAATTTACAGCCGACTTTTGCATCCAGAAGATATTGTGAGAAAAGGAAGAAAATTTACAAAAACAAACAGTACATAGTGTGACTAACTACAATAATTGGCTCCACTGCTACAAGTGTGTGTGTGTGTGTGTGTGTGTGTGTGTGTGTGTGTGTGTGTGTGTGAGAGAGAGAGAGAGAGAGAGAGAGAGAGAGAGAGAGAGAGAATGCGAATGTGAAGCATGCACTTAAGTTTTGTGTTATGAAGTGGAAGAATTTTCGGTGAGTTTGTAGCAGCTGATGGACATCACATTGTCTGATCCAAGAGACATTGTTTACAGCATTGGGCTGTGAGGTGATGCAGAGTATTCATCAGCAGCTTGGCACAGTTGTTCATCATGATGTAGCCACGAAGCAGTTGCAGTTCATCAGACATGCTGTTTCATCAGGAGGTTCTGTGATTGTTACGATTGAAAGCACTATTTCTTTGTGTTGTGGTAAAAGCAGACAGCGTGGGAAAAGCATATGGCTGTGTGGACCAGGAAAATATGTAGAAGCATAAGGAATGGATATGATGACTTTATTTGTGAAATTGGAGATGTTAAACATCCAAGAGGTTGGTATTAAGAAAATAAGGCAGTAATGATGAGATTAGTAACACTGTTACTAATATGAAACAGTAATGGTAAGATTAGTAAGGATTGTCACAAATGCAGAACAGTATAATTGACTTACAAAGAAATAACGAATTAAGAGAGGAGTTTAAACTTATTATTCAGGAAGATCACGATGTTCTGCATTCATCTCTTGGAAATATAGTAGATATTAAACTAACTACTTTGAAGGAAGAGATACGTGCAGAAATTGTACAGCATTGTGACTTAGTAAGTAAGGAGATGCATAAACATCTAAAGAATCGCATAGAGACATAGATAATGTCTGTGAGTTAATGGAAAAGAATGTAAAATTAAGAAGAAATAAATCACAGAAGCTACGGGATGTATACAATTATTAGAACAGAGAATGAAAATGGGGCACTATTTGTTCATGTGGGATGGGTACTGGTTTGTTAGGAAAGGATACAGGCGTTGGTAGATAAATTTGAAGTGAATGCAGAAAATTTGAGCAGTGTCAGAGTTTTGGGGAAGAGGCTACTCAACAGAGCAATCAGTTGGCCGACACACACCAGGAACTTTAGACAATGGAGGGAACGATCTAGTGTCAGTACATTGTTGGAAGAATTACATGTAAGAAACAGCAATTTACATAAGCACGTTTCAAAATTAATACGCATTGGTGATGTACACCCTAGTTACATCTTAAGGGTATTTTTGAGATTCTAAAAAGATAGACTTTATGTGGCAGATGATGCTGTGGCGTGAGGGAAATATCCACTCAGATTAATTTGCCTCTTGAAAGGACTACCAAGACAAGCTTAAACAAAACTATTGGTCTCGAGGTATACAGCAGAAACACTGCAATTTTAGAATTGCTTGGTCCCAAATACAACATAATAATTCATGTGGCAGCTTTGAGAAGTACATAGAATGGCACCTTACTTTATCAAAATACATAGGCAATCCATTAGAAGAAAAGTTAGTCAGCAGACCATCCTATTATGTTTTTAGACCGAGACAATATGAGGATGAAGTTCAGATACAATGAATACTGAGAGAGGCAATAATCACAATAGTGGTACTAACTAGATAATAGTAAATTCCAGAAAAGGGAGACAGGCCAAGTTTTGTCAAGTTAAGAGGTCTGCGTATGGCAAGAATAAACAATATAACAGCAGGTCAAGAAACGACAACCCCTAGATGTTTGTTAACACGGCAACGAATAACATTAATCCACAGCTGCAAGCATTTGCATCGTCGCAAACTACAGTAGTGGTGGGAAACTGAGAACGTCCTGGAGAGGAGGCCAGGATTCAGGACAGGTCATGTAAGATCAGGCCCATACGTTGACAAGCTCGCATTTGCACGAACTCTACCTGTGAAGGAAGAAGAGCAGAATGAGACTCTAGAATAGTAAAACTGTAACAGGAGAGCAAAACTCATGTGAGGCCACAACATAGAGGAATGTACGTAATATTCGCGCCATACACATACTGGTGTTTTCACAGGATAGATGAGGAGAGAGTGCCTTTATGACACGGACGAATCGATGTAATTTTCGTGCCGTGCACGCACTGATGTCGTCGCAGAATAGCCAGTGAGAGCAACGTGTCTGACACTGACACGGACGTAATTTTTGCACCACACACGTCAATGTTTTCACAGAATAGCCGAGGAGAGCAACACGTGTCTGACACTATGACACGGACACTATTTTTGCGCCATACACGTACGTATCGATGTTTACACAACATAGTCAGGGGGAGCAACATGCACGTGACGCTACGACACGGACAAATGGACGTAATTTTCGCGAAATAGATATCCTGATGTTTCACACAGAATAGCCGAGAAGAGCAACACACGTGTCACAATGACACGGATGAATGGGTGTAATATTCGCGCCTTACACGTATTGATGTTTTCACAGGATAGCCAAGGACAGAAACACACGTGATGCTTTGACACGAAAGAATGGACGTAATTTGGACCCCATACACATACTGTGTATGACATCAGTACACTACGTTAGGCACGTTGTGCTTTGTGGGGGGAGAGCCAATTGTGCAGCACGACAGTCTGAAAAATGAAATGCTAATGTGAGCGTAATGAGTAGAAGATAGCAGTGCCATCCAGCAAGAAATTGATAGTGTAGATGCGTGATCAATAAAACTTTATAGAAATCGATGGAAGTATATGTAAAATACAAGGAGACCTGAACAAAGTAGACTGTGAGGTGATGGGACAGTCAGAAATGCCTGGTGGGTAATATATTTGAAAGAAGCTTGAATAGTAGTGTCTTGAAGAGGAACCGCACTTGAGTACTCATTATTAGACAAATGGAGGGATATGAAATTGTTAGATAGGTTACCCAGATAGATGGTAACCTATACCAGGTTTGGGTGGACTCATAGGAGGGATGATTAGTGAAGTTGGTAGACAGGTAAATCACATTGTCTTGTGAGTAAATAGAAGAAAGAGTACTAGTCCCTGGAAAGGTGGAGAAAAGTAGTAAGTTGGTGTGTTGAGTGCAGTTTGTGTGTTTTTATTGCACACTCCTTTTTTGATGAATTATCTAATTTGATTTCAGTATGTATTAATTAAATTAATTTTGTTTTTAAATTAATTAGCTCATATTAAAAATAAAATTAATTCATCAGAAAAGGAAGTGCAATAAAAATGTGCCAACTGCACTCAACTGCTGTTGTTGCTGGTACTACTACTACTACATAAAACTCCACATCAATTTTGAGCACACTAGAGTCAATTTGAAAAGTTACAGGTCATGAAATTCATTATTATTTTTTGGATTTATTCATTCGTAATATTATATTCTTCAAAATACAATCTTTAGAATATGAACATAATAAAAATTGTACTTGGAAATTTACTGCTCAAAACAGTTTTTTCAGCAAAACTGCGTCTTGTACGGAGAAGTCCTGGCCAACAGTACGTATGTTTTTTCAACATCCAGTATTTGAGCAGGATTCTAGTCATGAAATCCCCCTAGGAAACATTTCACGATTTGAATCCAGTTACCTTGGCGCTGGGCCATCTTCACGAGGCGAAAAATGTTACTTTAATTTTATTCATATCTCAAGCAGCACACATTGACAACGATAGTAACTGCCTTAAATAGTATAAGTTTGAAGTTTAAACTGTGAAACTCGATTTTAAAAAAGTGAAAAAATTGTTTGCAAACGTTGTGCCACTCGAAATATATGGCATGTGCTTACTTTTTAAAATGAATTATAACCATTAAGACAACTATAGTAAACCACTTAAATGTCAATAACTCAAAGTTCTAACCATTAGTATCGGTTAAGAAATGGGCAGAAGCTCGTACTAAACTTTGCTACACTGTTGACATCTGATAATCAGAATTTAAAACATTTCCTTGTGTGCCAACGTGGCAAATATGACTAAGCGAGAGCTTCTGTGCGAGTGAGGTGGCGATGAGGAGGAGCGAAGCAGAAGTCGTGGTTAGATATCCTTATCAGCTCACACAGTGGAGACATCTGCTAGAGGTCGGGCATTTATGCAGCAGCTGCCACCTGAGCAGTTAAGTACATTGCTTTTGTTTATTTCTCAGCTAATTACAAGCCCATTTTAAAAATTCAGAGTGCTGACATAATGTACATGGAAAAGGCTATCCAGAAAGAATATAATGAATAAAATTGGATATCAACTACTAATTAAAAATTTTTGGTAAGCATTCTGTGTTGAGAAACCCATGTCAATGGCTACATAGAGAAGTATGTCTTTTTGTACCTTATTGTTAAATGTACCCACCAACTTCATTGTTCTCTTTTGACTTGTGAGTATATTTTTTTCTATTTGTTGCGTTAATCACATGTATAGGATAATGTGTTATGAAATTATAAGGATTTCCTCCCAGTTGAATAACTCGTGTAGAATCGAGAAAAGTATCATAGACTTTCAAATAATTATGTGGTGGTTCTAATTTCCATGCTTCTTGAGGAAATACTTCACAGCTTTACATGATCGTATAGTAATAAATCAACCGACTGGTTATTTTTTCGATTAGTTTGAAACACAACAAAAATAAAATATGACATGTGGAATTCTATGGGTCATACCAGTTCGTGAGATCCAGCTCAAAATTTTTCTTGTTACTTAAAGCAGCAACTTTCACAGTAGTTCATAGGAAGATATTGAAATTCTGTTTTTTCAGTATTTTTCTTGTTGCTCAAGCTCATAATTTGGTTCATATTTAAGAGTAAGTACATGAATTTTCATAGATTCCGCTACAATTTTACCTTCTTTTGGAAGTATATCTTTTATTTCAACTCCAACATCATTGTAATCAGCCCATTTAAGAAGAGTATCTCTAGCACTGGAACTCGCAAGTAAAACTTACCATATGCTGCCCTTCCCATAAAATTTCTTTGTAGTCCCTAAAGAATCTACCAAGCATATTCAGTGAATGAAGCACTAGGTTTTTCTTATTCTTTCTATTCTAGACACAATATTATTTCCTTTCTTTATGATCGTAAAATCAGATAGCTTTGCTACACAATTTTCAATCAATTTCTTATTAGATGTTCTATTGTAAGGTGGAAAATCTGTACGATCAGCTCCAATAATACTGAAGCTAATGTACAATTGAGCATGATTAGGATGAACCCATCCATCTCCTATATTTGTGTTAATTTCTGTATACTTGTAAGGAGTATATAGATTGTTTTTTGATTTATCATTCACAGGGAATGAGTAGAATTGATAGCTCTCAATCTTGTTCATTTAATAAGGATAAAATTTTATTAAGACATTTCTGAAACAACTGTTACACAAGCTCCATCAAAGTAAATTATTATTTTCATCAGTTATAGCTATTTGTAACTGTATGGTATCAAAAATTGGAATATATACAGGATAATGTGAATAACGAATTATTGGTCCGCCAAATTTGGCATTAGATTTGAATGAAACAATATTATTTGTTCTCAATGAAAGTGATCAGTATTCTCCACAAACATTCCATCAAATAGATTGAAATTTATGTTGATTTACTCAAATGAAATAATTTTAGGAACATTGTTAACAACAGCTTTTTCATTAGCTTTTCCATTAGCATTTCTATCGTTTCTCGATCACGTAATTTATTATTTTCTGATGTAATATTTTGAGTTAAAAAAGTTGTATAAATACTAAACAGTGCAACGTTGTTATTACTTCCTCATATAAGTACAGTCAATTCTTTTAATATAGAACAGATGACTTACCATTCAATTGAAATAGTCAAATCTTTTAATATTAATAATTTTTTAAATTATAGTAAAACAGATTTGGAACCAAAATTAAGAACTCTGGAGAAGAAATCAAATAATAAACATGCAAGTTTAAACCAAAACCTATTTGATGTGCGCCGGCCGCGGTGGTCTCGCGGTTCTAGGCGCGCAGTCCGGAACCGTGCGACTGCTACGGTCGCAGGTTCGAATCCTGCCTCGGGCATGGATGTGCGTGATGTCCTTAGGTTAGCTAGGTTTAAGTAGTCCTAAGTCCTAGGGGACTGATAACCACAGCAGTTAAGTCCCATAGTGCTCAGAGCCATTTGAACCATTTTTTTATTTGATGTGCACTAATAGGACCAATCAGATGTGGAATAACAACCTTAATGATTGATAGTTATATTCTAGCTCCAAGATGGTTAAACTGGATTAAGATAAATCTCTTGTGTGTTTATCAAAGAAGTTTATATCAACCAAAATATCAAGAATCTTAGCAGATTACAGCATTTATTGAAAACAATGATCAAATTATGTCACTAGATCAGTGCTCAGATTATTCACATGTAGTATTCGATGGTTTCATTCCTGAAAATCAAGATGCAGTTAGAGAAAATTTTACTAGAAGAAAATATAAAAGAATGTATTGGTTTTATTTAGCATACATATTCTGAAATACCAAAACTATTAGTAATGGGCCATTTAAATATTCTTAGACAAGATGATAAAAATTTAAATAGTGTTATTTTGTTGGCAGTGATTTGAAATTCGATGATTTTAAAGAAATGTATAGTAAATGTTGGAATGCTCAGTTCAGATTTTTTACGATATATATATGACTAGGAAACCTAGTGAAGGGAAACACACAAAAGATTTCCTAACGTATTGTTTTTTATCCTAATTAAATGAACACTTTAAAAGATGATATTGCATATCTGTTGGACCAGGATGATGGCATTTCACTCGAACATATAAATGAATTTAAAGTTCATGATTATACAATAGAATATGAGAAATTAGAAAAAAATGGCCAACATTTTACTAATTGTTTATGGACTAGTAGGGCACCCAAATATATGTGGTTGATATTTTTTTGATAAGTGTAAAAGCAGACTGCATAATGTTTAATGTTAACAATAAAATACATTAATGTTTTTTATCCTCAGTAAATGTTTTTGAAATACGACTCATAGGTTGTCAAAAAAGCTAAAGAAAATAGAAAAAGAACTAACGAATTGAAAGAAAGGTTAAACTTTTGGAAAAACAACCAAGAACAGAATAGGAAAAATATATAAAAGATCAACATGTTACTGATGCAATCGAAGAAGTTAAAGTAGGAATTGAAGGTTTAGGAGATAATGTTCTGAAAGCTATTCAAAAAAATAAAGAGGTAGAAAAACAAATGGTTCCATATTGTCATAGTAGTCCAGTAGGGTTAAACCTAAAAATTAGACAAATCAGAAATAATTGCTACAAAAGGTTTTATTGTTTTAATGGCTTCATTTGTGGCCCAATATGACTCTCCTAGGTTTCCCCCCTCGACGGAGTTGAGGAAAAGTGGTGGGGGGGGGGCAAAAAATACCTGAAAAAGGGGTATTTTTTCAGTTCTGTGATTATACCTCCTAAATGACTCACGATATCGAAAACATAATGGAATTATTGTATGGCATGAAATTCTGTATTGAATGAGACCATCCGCATATTTTTTTTTACCACCCGTTTCCATACTAGTGCTCTTCAAAATTGGACCAATTTTACAATTTTTTGTAATATTTGTGAAATTAATCCATATATCAACAAAGTGGTTCATACAAACGATATAGAGGAATAAATTCTGCGTTTGTTGAGACCAAAAGGTCAGTCATGGTCACGTCATTTCAGACAGTACTTTGAGTAGATGGATTCTGACCATGCCAACTGTTACTACAGTGACCCAGCAGGTTAAAGAGTTTTGTGGAGTATCAGAGCAACATGTTGATGCGAGGGATGCTAGAGTTCAGAGTGATAATGCAGACCTTCAGAAATTTGTTGAGTGGTTTCAATCCCACGATCCTTTTCCTGTTACTAAATTTGTTATGTCCATCAGCACTGGAAGAAGGACGGTGCGTTTTGTCACAGGATTATTTGGTAAGCGTGATAGCGTTACAGAGATGTTTAGCAAACTCGAGTGGCAGACTCTGCAAGAGAGGCGCTTTCCATCGCGGTGTAGCTAGCTGTCCAGGTTTTGAGAGGGTGCGTTTCTGGATGAGGTATCGAATATATTGCTTCCCCCTACTTATACCTCCCGAGGAGATCACGAATGTAAAATTAGAGGGATTCGAGTGCGCACGGCGGCTTTCTGGCAGTCGTTCTTCCCGCGAACCGTACGCGACTGGAACAGGAAAGGGAGATAATGACAGAAGCACGTAAAGTGCCCTCCGCCACACACCGTTGGGTGGCTTGCGGAGTATAAATGTAGATGTAGAATCATCGGAGATGACTCAATCAACTGTCACAGAGCCTTTGAAATCGGCAAATTCTCAATGCTCACCCCAGTTCGTCAAACCTTTGACAGCATCAAGTTTGTCCGAAAGAAAAGAGTGATGAGTATACAGGGATTTAAATCCCAGGTGACCATTCATGGGGAGGATGTACCAGTGAACCGTGAAACCATATTCTGCCGGATAGCAATTCTCAAGAAATCTGACGTACAGCTTAAAGAATTCTTCCGATATGAGCTGGCACCCTATCCTCTCTCTCTGTTCGATGCATCTGGAATGAGGAAGACTCCCAAGTCAGTGTTATATGACTTGTTCACACCACTGAATGATGTAAACCTGGAAGAAGCAGCATTTGTCTTCGATGGTTGACTTCTTCTCAACCGGGTTGTATGGAAGAATTGTGAAACATTCCAGTTAATGCTAACGACATACATTCAATATTTAAAAAGACACTACAGCGGAAGTGTGACAAGTGTGGTGTTTGATGGCTACCCAGAAGACCTGCCCACCAAGAGCATCGGATATGCTGAGCACCTCTGCCGAAGCAAAAGACACATTACTCCCGAGGCCATCTTTACCGAGTTAATGATGGTGACTGTGACTCGGGAGCAATTCCTTGCCAATGACAGAAATAAAGCACGTCTCATTAGCTTGCTTATTTCGAGGCTTGGAGATGAAGGCTTCTCAGTAAAGCAAGCCAATGGAGATGCAGACCACAAAATTGTTGCCGCAGCCCTTGAAGTCTCACAGGAACGTGAGAAGATTGTGGTTGTCGGTGAGGATACGGACCTTCTCATCGTGCTCAATGCCCTAGCCACACCATCAACAAATATATATTTCTTGGAACTTGGAAGAGAAAAGACCTCATCAAAAGTATTTGGTTCGAGCAGTTTCGAACTGCAAACAATATAAGAAGGCCACTCGTATTTCTCCACGCCATAAGTGAATGTGACGCAACTTCAGCACTCTTCAGTCAGAGCAAGAAGAAGGTGGTCAGTCTACTGGTCAAAAATAAATGTCTTCTGGAAGATATCAAACCTTTCTTAGAGCGTGACACTCGAGCTGAAGCTATTGTCGAAGCTGGCCTTCGATTTTTAACAACCCTCTGTGGAGGTACGGCAGGAGACACTTTAGACAAATTGCGATTCGACCTGTTTTCCAAAGCTATTGTGAAATCCATATTCACCCTAGCATCCCTACCACCAGCATCGGAAGCAGCTCGCCGGCATTGCTTGAGGACCTACTTACAAGTATAAATGTGGATACGACATCAGACGGATCTGATCTGGCGATTGCAGGCTTCAGAGTTTGATCTCGGCCCCGTTCTTACCTCCAAAGAACCAGCTCCACAGTCTCTTCTCTCAACAATTTCCCGCAAATGCAAAAAGGGCTGTGCAGGTAGTTGTGGGTGTCGGAAGGCTGGTATTAAGTGCGCATTAATTTGTGTCAACTGCAAGGGGAACTCGTGCACTAACTCCCCCAACCAGATGAAAATGACGAACCAGACGTTGACGAAGACCTGGACTGTATATATGAGGTGACGAAAATGATTGACTTTGAGGAACCGAGTGATGGGGCGTCGGACATGGAAATTACAGACTTTGAGGAGCCGAGTGGTGCAATGACAGTCAAACTTCGATGTATTTGAAATTTGTGTACATACCTACTTTTACCCTTTTCATCT
The DNA here is from genome assembly GCF_021461385.2 of Schistocerca piceifrons. Taxonomy (NCBI): domain Eukaryota; kingdom Metazoa; phylum Arthropoda; class Insecta; order Orthoptera; family Acrididae; genus Schistocerca; species Schistocerca piceifrons. The sequence continues at coordinate 60,024,777 of NC_060148.1, forward strand.
CATACATTTATGTAAAATTTTGTAATTACGAAATATAGTAACCACTACTTAATTCTCTCTTCCTGCTTCCTTCATATCAGTTGAATGGGTATCACTATATTACAACGAGGGTTAAGAATGGAGACCACGTATCTGACTAAAGACAAATTTTACAGGTGAGCTAAAAAACACAACTCTCTAATAAAAATTTTGATTGCTGAGATTTTTTTTATTTAGAGCATAATCATTTATTAGTCTCAGGTTGTGCATTGCCTTTTTGCATCATTTTGTTATAACGTATATTTTTTACACTTACAAGTTTTTTTGAGCCAGGACTTTTTCTGACATCTTTCAGATACGATGTCTCAGTTCTTAACCCTCAATATAAGAAAAACTTTTTTAATATTATTTTTCAAATTTTACAAAATTTTAATATTTTATTCTATTACTATATTAGATAAGTACAAGACAATGGGTTGCTATAGTTCTGTATTTAAAAGAGTGTACATAAGAATTACTGAAGAACTACGTTTGAAATTGTCTTCATTGATGATGAGAAATGGTCCAACTTTAATGAGGAGCTGTCACAAATGGGTGGTCCAATAAATTCACTTTTGGTTTCATCAAATGCAGAATTTGTCTCTCCATATCTTTTTTATGAACGAAATTATTGGTAGGTGGGTTAGTTTCAACAATATTTCCAAAAAACAGAGGTTAAAACGAAAATTTTTCATGGACATTTAAAATTGGTCCAATTTTGAAGAGCACAAGTATGGAAACGGGTGGTCCAAGAAATATGCGGATGGTCTCATTCGATGCAGAATTTCATGCCCTACAATTTTTTATTTCACTATGTTTTCAGTATTGTGAGTCATTTACGAGATATAATCACAAAACCAAAAAAAATACCCCTTTTTCGGGGACATTTTTGCCCCCCACCATTTTTCCACAACTTTGCCAAGGGGGAAAACCTAGGATAGTTATACTGGGACACAAACGAAGCCATTAAAACAGTAAAACCTTTTGTAGCAATTATTTCCGATATGAGTGCTAATTCGACTGGACTACAGACTTTCAGAAGAATTTTGAGATGTACCAGGAGACAGGAGTCCAAAGTATGAATGGTCTGATGATCGTCCGGCTATGTATAATTATACATTAAGTCAATTAGAAATACAAGATGCATTGAAGAAGTATGAGTAAGAGATTAAAGATAAAAAAAAGATAGTTCAAATTGAAGGTGAAAGTATGAGGCTTGTCCATAAAGTAAGATCTCCAACAAGCTTTGGGACAGAGCGAGCTAGCGTAAATCTGACAACAGCACCATGTTCCTTGCTTCCCACTCCTCTATTCTCGCCAGTCCCCACCTATCTGCGACGCTCATTCTTGCTGTAGCAGCCATTAACGATGGCTCCCCTCGAGTGTGAATCGCATTCTGTGATTAGATTTCTGTGGTGTAAGGTGTCAACCCCTATTGTAATCCATCGCCAATTGACTGATGTGTATTGAGAAAAGTGTGCGGACGTTAAAAAATGTGCGTATGTGGCCAAAGGAGTTTACAGATGGCCATACTAGTGTGCACAACAAGAAAGGTAACGGGTGTCATTCAATTTTGGACGAGACAGTGACAAAATTCGAAGAAGTTTTGTTTACCAGTCAGCATGTGACTGTGCAGTAGATTGCCAAGCTGATACGGGATGTCTCTAAGAATACCGTGAACAAGACTGTGATGGACATTTTGAAGAATCACAAGGTGTGTGCTAAGTGAGTGCCACAGAAGCTCTCTGATGAACACAAAAATAAGCACATCGAAAATGGCCGCAAGTTTCTGCGCCATTACTGGGAGGCTGGTGAGGAATTTCTGGATTCAATTGTAACTGGAGACAAAACTTGGGTTCACTACCTCACACCATAGACTAGGGGACAATTGAAAGAATGACAGCATTACAGTTCTCCAAATGTCAAGAAGTTTAAACAAATTCCATCAGTGGGGGAGGTAATGGCTTCAGTATTCTGGGATAGAAAAGCCGTTCTGCTGGTCAACTACCTGGAAAGGGGTACAACAATCAGCGTGGTGAGGTACTGCAAGACATTAACAAAGCTAAGATGGACTATACAGGACGAAAGAAGGGATTAGCAGAAAAAGGGAATTCGTTGCACCATGACGATGCCTGCCCTCACGTCACCAGCATCGTGACATATCTCATTGCCAAATTCCAGTGGGAAACATTGACCATCCTCCACACAGCCTTGATTTGGCCCCCAGTGACTACTGTTTGTTCCCCAACGTGAAATAGCACTTGAGGGGAATGAAATTCTCAAGTGATGAAGAGCTGAAGGCAACTCTCCATCCCTTCCTGCACGAGTTGGCAGGAGAGTGGTACAACACGGGTATGAAAAAGCTTCTGGCAGGGAAAAAAAAAAAAAAAAAAAAAAAAAAAAAAAAAAAAAAAAAAAAAAAAAACCAGATTAATATAGATGATATGGGTGAAGAGTTTTCCGTTGATTTATCAAATTATGCAGATACATTATTCGATTCAGGAGCATTACATTCTGATAATAATCCAAATAAAATAAGATTAAGTAAAGGAAAAACTTGTAAAAGTTTGATGTCTCCCTGAAGATTATTTTCCAAAATTAAGAAAACCACTTTCAAGTTCAGAAGGGCTAATAAAAAATATACAGAAAAACCAACTGGATATATGTAGGCAAATGATGTTAGAGGGTTATTCAATAAATTTGCAGTTACCCATGGAGAAGAATTAACTGGAAATAAAAATTATCATAATGAAAAAATGGGAATACCGCAAATGTTAACAAATAAACCTAGCGATTTTATCATCACTAATCCAAGAGGAATTCTCCATTTGATTGGATTTTTGAATAACTAGCCACGCACATTTTGGAAAAGTGAAAAACATGGAAAAGGTTCAGTAAATTGGGCTTCAAATAATTTACCAATGCCAGAGGTACTTCTACTAGGCTATGTGTACTGTGGATCTTTTACTAAACTAGAAAAAAAGATTAGTATATGATGATAAGGGTATAAATCCCTTAGATGAAGCTTGCGAAAAAAATGTGATATTCCACGTAGAGATAATTAAGATTCAAATCTAGACTTCAAGCTGACAGAGAGCTTCAGTTAGCTGGAAAAGAGAGACTGCATGCAGCTGATGGTTCACTCGGGGAAAAATAGCTGCAACAACAGTTAAAGGAATAATGTATGGAAAGAGAAAATTTGGTATGGTTGTTGATGATAATGGTTGGAGACTATAAAAATATTAATCCTTATAAAAAAATTTATCTGTAAATGTATAACTTCAGCAAAGATTATACTTTGATACCTAGCTTGTAATTAAACTCAATAATGAACAAGTTATAGTGTTGGAAATTTTTTATCTAATGGAGAAAAAAGAAAATGAGATAGAAAAGAATTTCTCAGAGCCCGTCTGGGTGACAAAAAAACTGCTGGTGATTTACTCATAACACTAGGCATCCCTGTTATAAAAAAGATTATTGAATATCTAACAAAAAAGATGGTTCTGGTCTAACCAAACATGGAGGAGGATTTCTTCCTTTATTATTGTCACCACTGCCATATCTAGCAACTGTTGGTTCACTAGCTGGAGGAGCAACTTGTATTGTAAAAGCAGTAATGGACAAGAAAAAAGGTGATAAACAGTTAGAAGAACAAAAAAGTTCTGCAAGTTTCGCAGGAGAGCTTCTGTAAAGTTTGGAAGGTAGGAGACGAGATACAGGCAGAATTAAAATCTGTGAGGACCGGGCGTGAGTCGTGCTTCAGTAGCTCAGATGGTAGAGCACTTGCCCGTGAAAGGCAAAGGTCCCGAGTTCGAGTCTCGGTCGGGCACACAGTTTTAATCTGCCAGGAAGTTTCATATCAGCGCACACTCCGCTGCAGAGTGAAAATCTCATTCTAAAAAATAGCATGGAGCAATAAATTTAAATCTTATTCAGTTTTCAATCTATATAAATGGAAAATCACATCTCGTGCTTGAAGTGCAGAAAATTTGCTAAAAACACTATCCTGAAAGAGTCACAACTAAAAATGGAAAACAGGGGATAGAAGGAATTTGTACAACATCTAAACCTAAACAAAGAAAATTTGTTAAAAAAATTTGTAGTTGATGGTCTGTATACTTGTAAAGAAATTATTAACGAATTACATAAACTGTTAGAAAAAATTTTAAAAGAAGAAATATTCTTTTTTTGTTATAAATGATTTATCGCAAGCAGATTTAGTTGAAATTGATCCAGGTAATTTGGAAGGAATTTCAAAAACACATAAAATATAAAAATATTTATTAACAATCACTGATATTTTTTAAAAATATGTGTTGCCTCTTGCAGTTAAAGACAAAACTAGTAAAAATGTAGTTGGTGTTTTTGAAAAAGTATATACAGCAAGAACTCTGAGAAATTTACAAACAGGTTATGGTAAAGCATTCTATAATAGAGATTTTCAAGAAGATATGGAAAAACATAATATTAATCATTATTCAATTTTTCTAAATACAAAGCACTTGTTGCTGAAGAATTGAATAAAACACACAAAAAAGATGTAGAAAATGGACTGAAGAAGCTGAAAAATTTATTGATGAATACAATAATACAAAACATTCGACAATAAAAAGGCAATAGAAGTTACTGAAAAAATTCTAAGTAAACCATCCTTGTATCTGATTGTAAACTGAAATATAAAGTAGGCGGTAAGTTAATATTAATGAACTTGTGGTTTCATTTGCCTGAGGCTGCAGTCATGTGAATTGCATCTCTGTGTGTGTGTGTGTGTGTGTGTGTGTGTGTGTGTGTGTGTGTGTGTGTGTGTGTGTGTGTGTGCGCACATATGTCTGTCTATTGTTGACGGAGTCCTTTTTGTTGTGCGTATCTCTGACTCAGCATCTCCGCTATATGGTGAGTAGGAACTTTCCTTCTCATAATACTGCTACATTCCATCTTAAATTTTCCATTGTTTGATTTAATAAACTGAAAGGTGGGATGTACAGAAAACTGGTCAACAGAAATTTTTGAAGTTGAAGATGTTACTCATTCTAATCCAATCAGACATAAATTAAAGACACAAATAGCAGACCAGAAACTCTGGAACTTGAATCACACAACAGTGTAAGTGGTGACAAGAAAGGACCAACCATCATAATGGAAGAAGTAAACTCTGCCATAGCTGCAATGAAAAATGGCAAAGCGGAAGGTACAGATACGATACTGGGAGAAATATTAAAATGCTTGAACCAAGATGGAATAATAGAAATATTGAGATTATGTAATAAAATATATGACAGTGGTGACTGGCCTGAGGACTTTCTGACAACATTAATGATTCCATTACCGAAAAAACAAGGAACCAAGAAATGCAGCGAGCACAGGACAATCAACCTCATTTCACATGCAGCCAAAGTGATGTTAAGCATAATTAATAAAAGACTTGAAAAAGTAATGGAGGAGAATCTTGGTGAGGAGCAGTTTGGCTTTAGACAGAATACGGGCACCAGAGATGCAATAGGGCCCCTACGAATCTTGGGAGAAAGGTTTATTGAAAAAGGAAGAGACCTATAGACGTGCTTCATCGATCTAGAAAAGGAATTTGACAATGTGGTTTGGGACAAGCTGGTGACTATAATGAGGGAAAAGAGAGTGGACTGGAAAACCATAAGACTTGTAAACTCATTATATCTTAATCAAAAAGTTTCAATTAAAGTGAGAGGAGAAAGTACAAGCTGGATCGGACTAGGAAAAGGAGTAAGACAAGTATGCTGTCTATCACATACTCTTTTCAACCTCGACTCGGAAAATATGATTGACCAATGCTCATTAGATGACAAAGGCATAGAAATTGGAGGAAGAAGAGTAGGGTGTTTGAGGTTTGCTGATGACATGGTCCTTCTAGCCACAGGGGAAAAAGAATTACAGGATTTGGTGGAGACCATTGAAACTGACGGAAAAAAATATGGAATGAAAATTAACACAAATAAAGCAAAAGTATTGGCATTAGGAGGAAATAAGGAAATACAAATTATGCCTTTTATAAGAAAAGGAGAATTTTCTGCAGCGGTCTGGACAGAGAACTCAGGAAGAGACTCATAAAATGTCTTGTATGGAGTGTTCTTCTATATGGCGCTGAAACATGGACTATGAGGAAGAAAGACAGAGAAAGGCTGGAAGCTTTTGAGATCTGGACATGGCGGAGGATGGAAAGAATAAGTTGGGTGGACAGAGTAAAAAATGAAGAGGTACTGAGAAGAGTGGGAGAGAAAAGACAGTTACTAGATGTAATAAAGAGAAGAAAAAGAAATTGGATTGGGCATATATTAAGACAGAATGACGGACTGATAAAAATAGTTTTAGAAGATTATGTAGAAGGGAAAAGGAAGTGAGGAAGGAAGAGATTCCAGATACTGGATAACATGATGGACGGTACAACATACAGCAGCCTTAAGAAGGAAGCAATGGATCGCAGAAAATGGAGAGGCAAAGGACCTGCTAATATAGCAGATGATGATGATGATGATGATGATGATGATGGACACTGGATGAAGAAAGAAGGGAACTTTTACGAGAATGAACTACAGAAGGCAAAATTTCCTGACATGACTTGTTGAGAAAGTTTTGAGAAAGACAGGTCAAGGATATGTTAAATGGTTGGGATTTGATAATTCACATAGTGGTTGGATAAACAAAAATAAAATAGTTTTATAAAAGGTTTCTTAGTTATTGTAAAAGTTAATGTGCAGTGTATCCATTATCTAACGAAAAGTAATTACTGTTAAAATTGACAACCTGATTCAATCCTTCTTTCATTTCATTGTACAAGTTAGTTGAGTTTGGTTTTATTCCAATAATTTTTTCCCAGTTTGAACCTGTGTCTAAAAGTGTTTGTAGGATTCTTCTTTGATATCTAATCACAAAGTAATCAAACTCAAAGTCACTATCAAATAATCAAAGAATAACAAACATATTTCTCAAATCAGTATTTTTAGTACAACTACATGTGGTTGCATTTCGATACTTTGTTCTACAAGCAGTTTTTCTCATCATTTTAAGTCTTGAATTTCTTCATTTCTCTTCTGTAGCACATACATATCCATTTCATGATCAATTTGTAAATCTTCAATTTGTTCTTGTAAATTTTCCATTGTTGATTGTAGTTTATATTGACAATATTTTCTAATTAATGGTAAAACTAGTTCATAAACTCAACCTTGAAATTGTTCATCTAATTTTATTTTTGACTTCATAATTAATGAATATAAGCCTGGTTCATTAATAAATATTGTAATGGCTGTCCGTTTGAAGGAGGTTGCTAATTGTTACTCCTTATATCTTTACATTTTTTCTATATTTTTCTCTCACGTGATATAAAACTACTTCTCTTGTATTCTTAAATTGTAAAATTTCAGCCACATCCTTACTTTAATCCATGGATCAATCTCTCTATCAATTATCACAAACACTTCTTTACTGTTGTAAACAATCCTGTTGTTATTCTGATATACCTTCATTAAGGGTTCTACTGAAATGGACGTGCTTTGGATTTGCTGTATTTCATAGAAGACAATTTTTAATATATTTTTTATCAACAAAAATTTTATCCTGGGCAATGGGTGCGAGAAGTGTCAGTATTGATAAAGAAAAAATTATAGAAATATATTACAAGTTGGGAACTTACTGACGAAAACCTGATAAAGTAAACATTAGATTACATGGACATAGCACTACTATAACAGGAGTCAATGCAGTGAGAATGAACCAGAACATACCAAGGAAACATTCTTCAATAAATTAAATGACTTACTAGAAGGTATAGGAAATACAAGATAAATAATAATTGCTGGATATTTCAGTAGTAGAACAGAGCAACAAATAAGAAATAAAATAGTAGGATCACATAGAGAAAATATAGTAAATGTTAATGGGCTAAGATTAATTAATATATGTGAATAAAATTCTATACAAATTTTGAATGGTTTCTCTCCACATCAAGAAATTCATAAATATACATGGCATCAGGTAACACAACAAATAAAATCAACAATTTCAACCGTTTCAAAAACACAAGAAGTCAGAGCATACAGATGAGTAATTCAGACTGACTGACCATCATCTAGTTTACTGTAAAATTGTGTTTCCGTATGTAGATAAAAAAAGTGAAGAAGAAATTGTATATGAGAAGGAAGATTTTAACACTGAAATAAAAATGCCAAATTATAATGTACATAGCCTAGAAATGAAACTATGGTATATCTGTTCAAGAAAAGAGTAGACAAAAAGTTATCTGAAACAGAATTTGATGATACAGATATACAATATAAATATATTGTTAATCCTCTACATGAGGCAGCCAAAGAAGCCCTGTGCGAAAAAATTAAATGTGAGAAAAAAATCTATACTATTTTGATGTAGAAATAGAGAAAGAGGTACAAAGTATCCAGGAAAAAATAGAATTAAGAGCACAACAAGCAAAAATTAGGAAAATGGTGAAGAAGCAAAAAATAAGAATTTGGAAAATACCTGTGATAAAGTGGTGATAAGAGAAGTTAAGAGGCATGAAAAATATTGAAAACACTAAGAAAAAATTCTAAAGAGACCAGACAAATTAACTATATTAGAAGACTTGGGACAAATACTTCAGAGAATTATTGACCGAAAACAGAGGAGAATTTTTGGGTACAAATAATAACAATATAGAAGGAACAGAAAGTAATTGCAGCATTTCACAGGACATAGAACTAGTAAAAAAAAAAAGTAAAACTAGAATAAAAAAGGAAGTACTACTGGAATTGGAGGTGGTGGAATACCAACGAATTGGTGAAATATGGTACAGATAAATTACATGAACTTTTGAGAAGCCTTTTTTAAAAATGCTTAAATGGTGAGGCCATACCAGAAGTCTAGAAAGTAGAACTTATGTCAGCAATTCACAAGAAAGGAAGAAAAGATGAGTGAGAGAACTACAGAGGAATAATTGAAACTAAGGTATATTTCATGGAAGGATTATTAAACATTTCTTAGAAACAGAATTTAAGTAAATGGAGGCCACGGAAGAGGCTGGCTTCAGAGTGGGGAGATCAACTATCGACTATATATTTTGCTTGCAACAAACAATCAAGAAGAAAAAGTTAGAAATCAACCTCTTCAGTTTGTATTTGTAGACATAGAAAAAGCGTATGATAATACATCCGTATGTGACTTGTGGAAACCTTTAAAAGCATTTAATATTAGTTCCATCATGGTGGATGTGTATCGTGTATTGAACCGGGTACCTAGAAACAATGGAGAGGCTTTGTCCCACTATAGCACTCAGTGGTTACCAACCCCACAGCAGTCCACCCACCCCACCACCGCCCCACACTGAACCGAGAGTTGTTATGCGTTATTATGGTGTACGTGTACATGGAGACAGTGTTTACGAAGCAATTTCCGACATACTGTAACTGGGGTGGAATAAGGAGAACTAGCCTGAATTTGCTGAGGCAGATGGAAAAGCGCCTTAAAAACCATCCGCAGGCTGACCAGCACACCGGACCTCAACATTAATCCACCGAGTGGGTTCGTGCCAGGGACCAGCATGCATTACACTAAGCAGCTAGGTAAGTGAGCTAGTTCCCTTATAATTAAGGCAATCTGGAACATTTAAAAAACTCTATAGGAAGAGTAAAAGTGCAAACACTCTCTCACCTGGGATTAAAGATACAAAAGATTACAACAAGGATGCACGCCATCACCAACATTTCAAAAAATATTAACAGAAAAAGCATTGGAAAAATGAAGAAAATATTAAAACATGGGGATCCCAGTAAAAGATATTATGATCTATTCACTATGGTTTACTGATGACCAACTGATTTTTGCAGAAGGTAAAGAAGTCATAGAGTACATTACAAGGAAATTAATAGAGAAATATAAAAAATGGGGACTTAAGGTCAACAGGCATAAAACAAAACATATGGTAATAGGAGAGACAAATCAAGATTTGGCACTGGAAGAAGGGATGGGAACTATTAAACACACTGAAGAGTACAAATTTCAAGGAGTCAGTGTCACACAAGATGGAAAACAACACAAGGAGATTAATTGAAGAATAAATGCTGGGAAGTTTACTATTGGAACAGTAATTAGTATTTTTGGTACCAACAGATTAGAAAGGAAACAAAAAGAAAAATCTTCAAAACAATTATCGCAAGTATTGTGACATATGGATCAGAAGAACGGACAGTGAAGTTGCAAAGAATAAAAAGGTTGATTACAATATAGATGGACTTTTGGAGGCAGTCTGCAGAGATATCTAGGCAAGAAAGTATCAGAAACGTCGTCAGGAGGAAGAAATTGATGTTACAAATTCAATTGCAGGTTTTATAGAAGAAAAACAACCGTGTTGGTACGGATATATAAAACGGATGCCAAAGGAGAGGTTACCACAAAGAATTACGGAATGAGAGCTACCAGAAAGAAAGAAAAGTGCAGGACCACTGATCACAGGGATTCAAGGATTTCAGACCTCCATCAGAAGAAGAAATATTTAAGAAAATTTGTGGATAGATAGACAAAAATGAAGGATGAAAATCAAATTTGATGTGTAATATTGGAGTACCAGAAAATGCAAAATGTTACATTATGAAACTGGTAATAATAATAATAATAAATAATAATAATAATAATAATGTAATTCTGATGATGATGTATATGTATCCACATTCATAGATCAATTAACCAGTGAGAATGTGAATAATTTACACAATATAATGAGAACAAATCTGTGCCATTTATGAATATTATAAAATACAGAGCATAAATTTTCATATCAGTTCTTTAAGAAATGGGTAGTCATTCATTACAGTGTTGTAATATATTACTACATCTGATTTAATTTCTTTTTTCTGTAGAAGAGGCTTGTAATTTATTTTACATCTTGAAAAATCTATATTATCATAGAAGGCTTAATATTTAACCACCTCAAAATATCCATAAATAAAGCATATTCTAAGTTGCAATTATTTAAATATATAATAAAATTTGACCTGATGTTGTTATTTTTTCAAGTTCTACGACAATGATTATTAAACCATAATAAATAAAACGTGAAATAACATTTTTGTTCAAATATCTCTTTTCTGAAAATAGGTTTATATTTTATTGTAACAAATAAATCTTATAAATGGAAAGCCTAAAAGTAAATCAATTAAAAGCTAGAGCAAGCAATACAATTACGAATAAAAAGTTATTCTAAAATGAGAAAACAAAAGCTAATCGACCCTATTAACAATAATAGTGATCTAAGTGCTAAAGAATAACTTAATCAAATGAGTAGTCCTTAGTGTAAAAATTTAAAATTTGGAAAATTACATTAATTGTAATTAACAAATGAAACATATGGAGATATAGTTGTTGATTATATAAAAATTTATCCATCTACTGAATTTGATTGGACATCTGTATCAAAGATAGAAAAATTTTCAGAAGAATTTATGAGAGAATTTAAACATAGATCAGGCTGGAATAATATTTTAAGATATCAAATAATATCTCAACATTTTATGAGAGAATTTCAAGAAAAAATAGATTGGTATCAGTTACCAGATGTACAAACACTATCTGAAAATTTTATGAGGTAATTTCAAAGTAGAATAAATTTGGAGTATATATCAGTGTTTTAGAATTTTTCTGAAGATTCTATGAGAGAATTTCGAAATAAAATACGTTGGGATAGTATATCAAGTATTGCCTGAAGATTTTATGATGGAATTTAAAGACAAAGGTAACTGGGAAAATATTTTAAGCTATAGAATTTATCAGAAACTTTCATACTAAGAATATTAAAATCTTACAAAATAATAGAACAAACTGAAGGAAGCAATTGTTCTATATGATTAATTAGTCAAAACTAAATGTAATCATGTGTTTTATAAGGAACATATTGATAAATGGCTACTAGATTATTCCTCTTGTCCAGTGTGTAGAAGTGTTGTAAAAACATTGTAGGATGACTCAATTTTGATGAAGAGTGATTATATAGTTAATCAATTGTTCTTGTGTGTAGTCATCCAAAATATTTAAATGACTGTGTCAACAAACAGTTCTTAAAGTTTCCTTCATTATTTGGAATAAATTTACTGATTTAGGATTATAACAGCATTTCTTCACATTTCAGATGTCTATCTTTGGTTCTATACAGCTGCCTTTGTAAACTTCTCCTTTGCACTCTAATGATGTAATAATTATAATCATAGTTTTCATCAAATAATTTTAAAAGAACAACATTCTGTCTTAAATTCTGATCGTGTGTTTGAGGAACAACATAAGGAAATTATAAATCTATTTCTCTGTTTCTTTCTTGTACTATTTCTAAAGTATTATCTACTATTGCATATGAGTTTTGTATGTGATCTTCTCGAATTTTATTTAAATTTTCTTAGTGAGTTATTTGGCCTTGTTCAATTTGTTCTTAATCATATATTCGCCATGCTTTCTAATGGATGGTAAAACTACTTCAAAAACTAATCTCAGAAATTTTCTGCAAAAGTAATTTTGGTTCTCATAACTAAAGAATATAGAAAACAGATACATTTTGTTGGCTTTTGCACATATTTAAGTAATCTCGTTTTGGATAATTATTTTGGATGATTATCGTATCTTGTACAATATTGGGTTGTTCAACACGGTATTTAATTGCTTTCTTAGCACATTCATATCCTAAAAGATCAGCAACTTCATTTTCATAAAACAACAGATTATTCTTTTCATCATTAAACATTAATACTTGCTTATTATTATAACTGAGCTTGTTGTGGATAATGTTGGTGACTTACTCCATTTATTGGAATAAATTTTTATTAGAAATATTATTTTTATATTTCATGCATAGACTTCATTGATTAACATCTCACCTGAAATTTCATGTTATTTATTTATACTAACAAAGAGATAGAGGGGCTGGCCAGTACTTACCTCAGCTCAGTACAGCTGATAGATACACAAAAAACAGAACTGAAAATTTATGTTCCTAGCTTACGGCACAAATGTTCCTTCATCAGGGAGGAGAGAGGGGAAAGAAAGGGGAGAAGGGAAAGTGGATTCAGTTACTCACAACCTAGGTTATGAAGCAACAGGTAAAGGAAAACAGGGAGGGTAGCAAGGATGGAGGCATGGTTGTCAGAGGGAAGCCATAGATATTCTACTGTAAATACTGTGCCAGCTTCAAACCAAAGAGGATGCATACAGAAGTAAAGAGATATATAGTATAAAGATAAACACAACTATGTAGGATTAAAAGATGCGTGAATGGCTAAAGAGCAAAGGGAAAGAGAATAAGACTGAAGAGTAAATGGGAGTGAGATTGTTTAACGTAGGTTCAGCCCAGGGGGATGGCGGGATGAAAGGATGTGTTGGAGTGCAAGTTCCCACCTCCGTAGTTCAGAGGGACTGGTGTTGGGTGGGAGAAGCCAAATGGCACATACGGTGTAGCAGGTTCCTAGGTCTCTAGAATTATGCTGGAGGGCATGCTCCATGCTGGCCGTGGACACCTCTCATTGTCACATTTGTATATCTTCGCATTAGCGTAGCCAAGCTTAATCGTAATGTTCTGTTCAAGTTCATTTTTGAATCTGACGGTCTTCTCCCCTCCGCGGAGCATACCCTCCAGCATAATTCTAGGGACCTAGGAACCTGCCAAACCGTATGTGCCATTTGGCTTCTCCCACCCAACACCAGTCCCTCTGAACTGAGGAGATGGGAACTTGCACTCCAACACATCCTTTCATCCCGCCATCCCCCTGGACTGAACCTACGTTAAACAACCTCACTCCCATTTACTCTTCAGTCTTCTCCTCTTTCCCTTTCCTCTTTAGCCATTCACGCATCTTTTCATCCTACATAGTTGTGTTTATCTTTATACTATGTACCTCTTTACTTCTGTATGCATCCTCTTTGGTTTGAAGCTGGCACAGTACTTACAGTAGAATATCTTTGGCTTCCCTCTGACAACCATGCCTCCATCCTTGCTACCCTCCCTGTTTTCCTTTCCCTGTTGCTTCATAACCTGGGTTGTGAGTAACTGAATCCACTTTCCCTTCTCCCCTTTCTTTCCCCCTCTCCTACCTGATGAAGGAACATTTGTTCCGAAAGCTAGGAACGTAAATTTTTGGTTCTGTTTTTTGTGTATCTATCGGCTGTACTGAGCTGAGGTAAGTACTCGCCAACCCCTCTATCTCTTTGTTAGTATTTGTTTCACATCTTTATATGAGATTTTCCATTAATCATTTTATTTATTTATCTTCACTCGTGTCAAAATATTTTTATGTATTCTATTGATGACATCATTAACATTAAACTTTTCCTCATCAGGATTAAAGAGAATAAATTTACAAGGTAGTTGCTCTTCTATAAATTTCTGTCTTTTAATTTCTTCTTTTATATTTCGATCATTACACCATTTTCAGTATATTCAACTGCAATTCTGTATTCTGTGAAATATATATCCTGTAATTTCTGGTACGAAACTGTGTCTCAAATTTTTCGTTTTTAAAGCAATTCATGATGATGCTAACAAATTCATATTCGTTTGTTTGAGAAATTAAATTTATTTTTAAATCAAAATCGCTAATGATCTTTTCTGTTTCATTTGTCAAGTGATTTCTCTATGTTTTTATGTTAATGAAGTTACGCATTTTTTATTTTTTAACACTGTATGAGGTTATATGTATTTATTTATATGTGAGATGTACTTCCATGTACTATAAGTTTTCTTATTTTCATTATCTACATGATCTTTAATTGCTGTCTGAGCACGAGCTTATCCTGAAAGATCAGCAACATGATTTGCATAAAATCATGGATTAGTCTTTTCACCAATAATTATTAACTCCTCCTTATTATTACATGTTAGCATGTTGTTGACAAGGTATATGATTGACTCCACTCACTAATAAACTTTTTATTAGAATTTTTCATAGGTAAATAATATAAGCCAGTGGTAGCTGAAGCAGGCTATGTTTTTCTCTATCATAGATTCATCAAAAATCCTATAATATTTTCAGTGTATCTAACTGAGTTCTTGTACTACTGTTGTTTGTGAAAATAGTAGTTTCAGATTACAGAACTACAGCAAGAAAATATTTAAATAATTTTGCTTAGTTAGATATTTCATCAGCAGCGGAAAATGCTCGAGTGAGTGATGATTTATTAAGAGAACCACCAATGTTATTTAAGTTGACACACTACCTTGACATAAATGGTGAGTTAAATGAAGATATCTTAAATTTTATGAGTAAGCCTAGATGTGGTGTAAAAGATGTACATAATAGTTATAGAAATAGTATATATAAATGGAACAAAACAAATATAAAATGACATAAAAAAGGAAATAAATAGGTATTAGAAATAACAGACAGCATTTCGTTTATGGAAAAATGTATTAATATCAGCTTTACACGACAGCAATAATGCTAATACTCTAATCACAAAAAAAGACAAAGACATTATTTTGAAATATTTCATCAATAATATCCAAAGGACCTAAATAGAAAGGTAATGTATAAGATGATGCATTTTTCCAACTATGAATAATGATCCAGTGGAAATACGTATGGATGATGTGGAGTTCTGGTAATTGGATATTGTTCGGAATATACCAAAATATCAAATAAATTTATTTGATATCAATTTAGTAGAAGGAAACATGCCACGTGGGAAAAATTATATATAAAAACAAAGATGAGGTGACTTACCGAACGAAAGCGCTGGCAGGTCGATAGACACACAAACAAACACAAACATACACACAAAATTCAAGCTTTCACAACAAACTGTTGCCTCGTCAGGAAAGAGGGAAGGAGAGGCGAAGACGAAAGGAAGTGGGTTTTAAGGGAGAGGGTAAGGAGTCATTCCAATCCTGGGAGCGGAAAGACTTACCTTTGGGGGAAAAAAGGACAGGTATACACTCGCACACACGCACATATCCATCCACACATACAGCCACAAGCAGACATATTTAAAGACAAAGAGTTTGGGCAGAGATGTCAGTCGAGGCAGAAGTGTAGAGGCAAAGAAGTTGTTGAAAGACAGGTGAGGTATGAGTGGCGGCAACTTGAAATTAGCGGAGATTGAGGCCTGGCGGATGACGAGAAGAGAGGATATACTGAAGGGCAAGTTCCCATCTCCGGAGTTCGGATAGGTTGGTGTTGGTGGGAAGTATCCAGATAACCCGGACGGTGTAACACTGTGCCAAGATGTGCTGGCCGTGCACCAAGGCATGTTTAGCCACAGGGTGATCCTCATTACCAACAAACACTGTCTGCCTGTGTCCATTCATGCGAATGGACAGTTTGTTGCTGGTCATTCCCACATAGAATGCATCACAGTGTAGGCAGGTCAGTTGGTAAATCACGTGGGTGCTTTCACACGTGGCTCTGCCTTTGATCGTGTACACCTTCCGGGTTACAGGACTGGAGTAGGTGGTGGTGGGAGGGTGCATGGGACAGGTTTTGCATCGGGGGCGGTTACAAGGATAGGAGCCAGAGGGTAGGGAAGGTGGTTTGGGGATTTCATAGGGATGAACTAACAGGTTACGAAGGTTAGGTGGACGGCGGAAAGACACTCTTGGCGGAGTGGGGAGGATTTCATGAAGGATGGATCTCATTTCAGGGCAGGATTTGAGGAAGTCGTATCCCTGCTGGAGAGCCACATTCAGAGTCTGGTCCAGTCCCGGAAAGTATCCTGTCACAAGTGGGGCACTTTTGTGGTTCTTCTGTGGGAGGTTCTGGGTTCGAGGGGACGAGGAAGTGGCTCTGGTTATTTGCTTCTGTACCAGGTCGGGAGGGTAGTTGCGGGATGCGAAAGCTGTTTTCAGGTTGTTGGTGTAATGATTCAGGGATTCCGGACTGGAGCAGATTCGTTTGCCACGAAGACGTAGGCTGTAGGGAAGGGACCGTTTGATGTGGAATGGGTGGCAGCTGTCATAATGGAGGTACTGTTGCTTGTTGGTGGGTTTGATGTGGACGGACGTGTGAAGTTGGCCATTGGACAGGTGGAGGTCAACGTCAAGGAAAGTGGCATGGGATTTGGAGTAGGACCAGGTGAATCTGATGGAACCAAAGGAGTTGAGGTTGGAGAGGAAATTCTGGAGTTCTTCTTCACTGTGAGTCCAGATCATGAAGATGTCATCAATGAATCTGTACCAAACTTTGGGTTGGCAGACTTGGGTAACCAAGAAGGCTTCCTCTAAGCGACCCATGAATAGGTTGGCGTACGAGGGGGCCATCCTGGTACCCATGGCTGTTCCCTTTAATTGTTGGTATGTCTGTCCTTCAAAAGTGAAGAAGTTGTGGGTCAGGATGAAGCTGGCTAAGGTAATGAGGAAAGAGGTTTTAGGTAGGGTGGCAGGTGATCGGCGTGAAAGGAAGTGCTCCATCGCAGCGAGGCCCTGGACGTGCGGAATATTTGTGTATAAGGACGTGGCATCAATGGTTACAAGGATGGTTTCCGGGGATAACAGATTGGTTAAGGATTCCAGGCATTCAAGGAAGTGGTTGGTGTCTTTGATGAAGAATGGGAGACTGCATGTAATGGGTTGAAGGTGTTGATCTACGTAGGCAGAGATACGTTCTGTGGGGGCTTGGTAACCAGCTACAATGGGGCGGCCGGGATGATTGGGTTTGTGGATTTTAGGAAGAAGGTAGGGGTGCGGGGTGTCGGTGGGGTCAGGAGGTTGATGGAGTCAGGTGAAAGGTTTTGTAGGGGGCCTAAGGTTCTGAGGATTCCTTGAAGCTCCGCCTGGAAATCGGGAATGGGGTTACCTTGGCAAACTTTGTATGTAGTGTTGTCTGAAAGCTGACGCAGTCCCTCAGCCACATGCTCCCGACAATCAAGTACCACGGTCGTGGAACCCTTGTCCGCCGGAAGAATGACGATGGATCGGTCAGCCTTCAGATCACGGATAGCCTGGGCTTCAGCTGTCGTGATGTTGGGTGTAGGATTAAGGTTTTTTAAGAAGGATTGAGATGCAAGGCTGGAAGTCAGAAATTCCTGGAAGGTTTGGAGAGGGTGATTTTGAGGAAGAGGAGGTGGGTCCCGCTGTGACGGAGGACGGAACTGTTCCAGACAGGGTTCAATTTGGATGGTGTCTTGAGGAGTCGGATCATTAGGAGTAGGATTAGGATCATTTTTCTTCGTGGCAAAGTGATACTTCCAGCAGAGAGTACGGGTGTAGGACAGTAAATCTTTGACGAGGGCTGTTTGGTTGAATCTGGGAGTGGGGCTGAAGGTGAGGCCTTTGGATAGGACAGAGGTTTCGGATTGGGAGAGAGGTTTGGAGGAAAGGTTAACTACTGAATTAGGGTGTTGTGGTTCCAGATTGTGTTGCTCGGAATTTTGAGGTTTTGGAGGGAGTGGAGCTGGAAGTGGGAGATTGAGTAGATGGGAGAGACTGGGTTTGTGTGAAATGAGAGGAGGTTGAGGTTTGCTGGAAAGGTTGTGAAGGGTGAGTGAGTTGCCTTTCCAGAGGTGGGAAACCAGGAGATTGGATAGTTTTTTGAGGTGGAGGGTGGCATGCTGTTCTAATTTACGGTTAGCCTGTAGGAGGATCCTCTGAACAGCCGGTGTGGATGTGGGAGAGGAAAGATTAAAGACTTTTATTAAGGATAGGAGTTGACGGGTGTGTTCATTGGCTGAGTTGATGTGTAGGTGAAGGATTAGGTAGGTGAGGGCAATGGATTGTTCAGTTTGGAACTGGTATAGGGACTGATGGAAGGAAGGGTTGCAGCCAGAGATGGGAACTTTAAGTGTGAGGCCTTTGGGGGTGATGCCAAATGTCAGACAAGCCTGAGAAAATAGAATATGTTTTATTTACATTCCCTCCGCAAACATGCCTTTGCCCTAGCCAGATTACGCTCCCATATTCTATTTTCTCAGGCTTGTCTGACATTTGGCATCACCCCCAAAGGCCTCACACTTAAAGTTCCCATCTCTGGCTGCAACCTTTCCTTCCATCAGTCCCTATACCAGTTCCAAACTGAACAATCCGTTGCCCTCACCCACCTAATCCTTCACCTACACATCAACTCAGCCAATGAACACACCCGTCAACTCCTATCCTTAATAAAAGTCCTTAATCTTTCCTCTCCCACATCCACACCGGCTGTTCAGAGCATCCTCCTACAGGCTAACCGTAAATTAGAACAGCATGCCACCCTCCACCTCAAAAAACTATCCAATCTCCTGGTTTCCCACCTCCGGAAAGGCAACTCACTCACCCTTCACAACCTTTCCAGCAAACCTCAACCTCCTCTCATTTCACACAAACCCAGTCTCTCCCATCTACTCAATCTCCCACTTCCAGCTCCACTCCCTCCAAAACCTCAAAATTCTGAGCAACACAATCTAGAACCACAACACCCTAATTCAGTAGTTAACCTTTCCTCCAAACCTCTCTCCCAATCCGAAACCTCTGTCCTATCCAAAGGCCTCACCTTCAGCCCCACTCCCAGATTCAACCAAACAGCCCTCGTCAAAGATTTACTGTCCTACACCCGTACTCTCTGCTGGAAGTATCACTTTGCCACGAAGAAAAATGATCCTAATCCTACTCCTAATGATCCGACTCCTCAAGACACCATCCAAATTGAACCCTGCCTGGAACAGTTCCGTCCTCCGTCACAGCGGGACCCACCTCCTCTTCCTCAAAATCACCCTCTCCAAACCTTCCAGGAATTTCTGACTTCCAGCCTTGCATCTCAATCCTTCGTAAAAAACCTTAATCCTACACCCAACATCACCACTGCTGAAGCCCAGGCTATCCGTGATCTGAAGGCTGACCGATCCATCGTCATTCTTCCGGCGGACAAGGGTTCCACGACCGTGGTACTTGATCATCGGGAGCATGTGGCTGAGGGACTGCGTCAGCTTTCAGACAACACCACATACAAAGTTTGCCAAGGTAACCCCATTCCCGATGTCCAGGCGGAGCTTCAAGGAATCCTCAGAACCTTAGGCCCCCTACAGAACCTTTCATCAACCTCCTGACCCCACCGACACCCCGCACCCCTAACTTCTACCTTCTTCCTAAAATCCACAAACCCAATCATCCCAGCCGCCCCATTGTAGCTGGTTACCAAGCCCCCACAGAACGTATCTCTGCCTACGTAGATCAACACCTTCAACCCATTACATGCAGTCTCCCATCCTTCATCAAAGACACCAACCACTTCCTTGAACGCCTGGAATCCTTAACCAATCTGTTATCCCCGGAAACCATCCTTGTAACCATTGATGCCACGTCCTTATACACAAATATTCCGCACGTCCAGGGCCTCGCTGCGATGGAGCACTTCCTTTCACACCGATCACCTGCCACCCTACCTAAAACCTCTTTCCTCATTACCTTAGCCAGCTTCATCCTGACCCACAACTTCTTCACTTTTGAAGGACAGACATACCAACAATTAAAGGGAACAGCCATGGGTACCAGGATGGCCCCCTCGTACGCCAACCTATTCATGGGTCGCTTAGAGGAAGCCTTCTTGGTTACCCAAGTCTGCCAACCCAAAGTTTGGTACAGATTCATTGATGACATCTTCATGATCTGGACTCACAGTGAAGAAGAACTCCAGAATTTCCTCTCCAACCTCAACTCCTTTGGTTCCATCAGATTCACCTGGTCCTACTCCAAATCCCATGCCACTTTCCTTGACGTTGACCTCCACCTGTCCAATGGCCAACTTCACACGTCCGTCCACATCAAACCCACCAACAAGCAACAGTACCTCCATTATGACAGCTGCCACCCATTCCACATCAAACGGTCCCTTCCCTACAGCCTACGTCTTCGTGGCAAACGAATCTGCTCCAGTCCGGAATCCCTGAATCATTACACCAACAACCTGAAAACAGCTTTCGCATCCCGCAACTACCCTCCCGACCTGGTACAGAAGCAAATAACCAGAGCCACTTCCTCGTCCCCTCGAACCCAGAACCTCCCACAGAAGAACCACAAAAGTGCCCCACTTGTGACAGGATACTTTCTGGGACTGGACCAGACTCTGAATGTGGCTCTCCAGCAGGGATACGACTTCCTCAAATCCTGCCCTGAAATGAGATCCATCCTTCATGAAATCCTCCCCACTCCGCCAAGAGTGTCTTTCCGCCGTCCACCTAACCTTCGTAACCTGTTAGTTCATCCCTATGAAATCCCCAAACCACCTTCCCTACCCTCTGGCTCCTATCCTTGTAACCGCCCCCGATGCAAAACCTGTCCCATGCACCCTCCCACCACCACCTACTCCAGTCCTGTAACCCGGAAGGTGTACACGATCAAAGGCAGAGCCACGTGTGAAAGCACCCACGTGATTTACCAACTGACCTGCCTACACTGTGATGCATTCTATGTGGGAATGACCAGCAACAAACTGTCCATTCGCATGAATGGACACAGGCAGACAGTGTTTGTTGGTAATGAGGATCACCCTGTGGCTAAACATGCCTTGGTGCACGGCCAGCACATCTTGGCACAGTGTTACACCGTCCGGGTTATCTGGATACTTCCCACCAACACCAACCTATCCGAACTCCGGAGATGGGAACTTGCCCTTCAGTATATCCTCTCTTCTCGTCATCCGCCAGGCCTCAATCTCCGCTAATTTCAAGTTGCCGCCACTCATACCTCACCTGTCTTTCAACAACTTCTTTGCCTCTACACTTCTGCCTCGACTGACATCTCTGCCCAAACTCTTTGTCTTTAAATATGTCTGCTTGTGGCTGTATGTGTGGATGGGTATGTGCGTGTGTGCGAGTGTATACCTGTCCTTTTTTCCCCCAAAGGTAAGTCTTTCCGCTCCCAGGATTGGAATGACTCCTTACCCTCTCCCTTAAAACCCACTTCCTTTCGTCTTCGCCTCTCCTTCCCTCTTTCCTGATGAGGCAACAGTTTGTTGCGAAAGCTTGAATTTTGTGTGTATGTTTGTGTTTGTTTGTGTGTCTATCGACCTGCCAGCGCTTTCGTTCGGTAAGTCACCTCATCTTTGTTTTTGTATACAAATAAATTTATTTGACGTTTTTGTTCATGGAGTTGGTCATGCATTAGATTTAGAACATGCAGATGTTGATGGTGCTATAATGTATCCATACTGAAATTGTTCACATTTAGAATTATGTCAAGACACTATCTATGGTATACAAAGCTTGTATTGTGGTACAGAACACATTACTGTGGAAAATAAGATATACTGTTACAGTGAAGACTTCATAAACAATCACCAAGAAGCTTGTGATGTAGATTATAAATGCAAAGAATGTAAAAGGATTTGTTTGAGATCTAAGGAACATAAATGCAACTTTGAAAGATGTAGCAACTGTGTAGAAATTAAAAATCATAAATGTTACTTGCAATATAATACACAAGAAGATGGTGTATGTGAGAGAGAATTTAGTGAAGAATTTGTTGTCGAAGATTATCAAAAATATAGTAAAAATGGGTGTTGTGTATCTGGAGAATATAAAATTATGTTTCTTAATGTTCCAAATGCAATAATATAGTTATGGGAAAACAGTTTAACAGTTGTAAAAAAGGGTACCTCTGCTGAAAAATACATATGGTTTCTTTATGAAACTCAACAAGAAACAGGAATACATGTAGCAAATCTCATAACAGTTCATAGTTTTAATGGTGATACTGTCTATAAATTTAAAACAAATGATGCATTCTGTAGGTGTCTGATACCTAATAAACACAATAATTGTACATTCATAGCTCATTATGCTTAAGATTATGATTCACAATTCATTCTGTACTACTGTGTTGAAAATACAATAATGCTCTGTGCTATCTACACAGGAACTAAATTAATGTTATTGGAGATAAGACAAGTAGGTTTAAAAATTATAGATAGCAACAACTTTGCACAAGGAACACTTAGTGAACTTTCAGAAACATTTGATTTGAAAGAATTCAGGAAAGGTTACTTGCCACATTTATTCAATACATGGGAAAACAAAAATTACATAGGACCAATACCTGATATCAAATATTATTGTACTGGTACTATTAACCAAAAAGATACAGAAATATTTCTCAAATGGCATAGCCAAAAGTTAAAGAAAATTATGTGTTCAATATGAAGAAAGAAATTAATTAATACTGTAATTCTGATGTAGATATGTTGAGAAGAGGTTGTTTAGAACTAAGAAAACAGTTCCTAGATATAGCTAATATAGATCCATTCTGTTATTTAACCACTGCTGGAGTTTTTGTGGCTATATACAGATCTAAATATTTACCTAATACAAGAAATTGCTGTATTGGATAAAGATCAAAAGGAAAATTACAGTAAAAAATATATTGCTTGATTAAATAGTTTAAACAATAATAATATTAATTGTGCTCTTACTAGTGGTGAAGTAAATATAGCTGGAGCAAAAGAAGATGGTTTTGATAATGAAACCAATACTGTTTATTAATACCATGGCTGCTTTTTGTATGGTTGTAAAAAATGTTTTAAAACTGAAACGATTAACAACAAAGATCAAGAATCAATGGACGATTTATATCAAAAGACATTTATATGAAATATAGAAATACTTAATGCTGGATATGTGGGATTGTAATTGGCTTAACTCAGCTGTGTATAAAATCATAAATTAAAACAGTTACCTGAAGCTGCCCAGCCACTGAATTCAAGAGATTCTTTTTATGGTGGTGGTGCAAAAACGATAAGATTAAGAGCTAAAGAAGATGATGTTAACACAAAAATGAGATATATTAATGTGTCTCTATCCAACTTTGCAATATTATGATTGCTATCATGTAGATCAATCAGCAAAAATATAGGCCAAGACGTTATTCTAAAAAATGGTATGGGTTTATAAAACGTGAAGTAGTGGCACCTAGAGGATTGTATCATTCTGTTTTTCCTGTACAAATGAAGATTGGTAAAAATGAAAAACTGTTGCTTCCTCTAGGTTTAAAATGCACAGAAGAAAGAGGAAATAAACATAATCACAATGATAATGAAAGAAATTTTATTGGAATTTGGACAATTGATGAAATAAATGAAGCTTTAGAAAAAGTATATAATATTTTAGATATCTGCAAAGTGTGGAGTTTCAGAAATAAAAGCATCAAGTTCTTAAAAAATTACATGAAAAATTTTATGAAAATAAGCTTAGAAACTAGCCCCAGTAAGTTTGAAACTAATAAGATGTATATAAAATATATAAAAAAATTCAATCCTGGATTTCCATTGTTTGATTTGAGTATGTTATAGATTTACAAACTACGTTTGAGATACTAATGGATGATGAATTAGATAATATAGATATAATTTTAGTATTGACAATACGGTTCATATGAAGTACAGTTTCGAAGATTATTATGTGGAAAATAATGCAGTTATAAATACTTGTATTTTTATAGCAGCATTCACTACATCAAATGCAAGACTTAGGTTATATGGTATAACAACGATAATGATCCATTTTTGAAATTAATTGGATAGATAGAAAATCTACTCACCAAGCAGCGGCAGTAGAACACACACATTAAAAAAAAAAGTTTCACATATGCAAGCTCTCGAAGCCAATGGCTCCTTCCTCCCGCAAAAGGGTTGAAACAGAAGGGAGATGGGGGAAGAAAAAGGGCTGGAGGTGTTAAGGAAAAGGAGTGGAGTTCAAAAAAGTCACCAAAAAACCAGGATGAGGGGAGGCTTACTGGATGGGTGAGAATTGTTGGGGGCTGCACTGAAAAAGATTTTCAAATCTCCAAGCTGTTACATATTTTGCTACAGACAATATAGCACATATCAATAATGGTGAAAATACAGTGGAAACAGTTTGTATACTGGGTGAATTGACTTACAAATTAAGAAATAACTCCATTACAAATTGAGTTTCAACTGGACCTGCAAAGTTATTATTCTGAGAAAAGTGATAAAAATACAGAGATGAAAAATAAAGGGATTCACTTTAAACTGTAAATAAAATAAAATTAATGTAATTAATCAAAAAAGGGTGTTCAATAAAAACATGCCAACTGCACTCAACATTCCCGCTTACTACTGAGAAAAAAATAAGTTGAAAGGAAATTAAAGTGAAGTTTCTTGCAGACTAAAAGAATGAAAAAGAAAAATAATGTATGTGACTTATCTGTTCTGAGCTTCATTAGTTGGAGACTGTCATGTTCTGAGGTTCAATCATTGTAGTAAAGTGCTGCATGACAATCTTTAAAGAGGTGCTAATGCACAAGCACATTTCTAAAGTCTAGAAATAAGTAATAGGGTGAAAATGAAATGTATTTGTTCAAAACATAGAGACAAGAAACAACTGGAAGCCATAAAACTGAAAGACCCTGGGCAAAAGATTAGGTTCTTGATGAGTAAAAAAAAATTTAAATAGTAGATATAATTTATTTAACAGTGAATGATGGCAAAAATATAGAGTACACATAACTATACTGGAAGGATGAATTTGAACTTATTATAAAATTAAGTATATATCAGACATTTTGTTAGGAAATACCACTGTACACTCTTATGCTGTTTGAGAAATGGAAGATATTCACGTGAATGTAGAGAGAAAAACTACTATTTTAAGTTAATTGAACTAGAGCATAGCAAAACACTGTTGCTAGGCTTCTGTTTATATTTCTTTCTAGTAAATGTAGAAATCATGTAAGGTGTTAGCAGTACATGTAATACCTTCCATTCAAGTCAGAGAGCATGTAGTTCAGCATGACATTTCGTTAGGAAATGCCACGGTACATTCTTAGGCCGTGCCATGAATAGAAGATATTCATATGAATGCAGAGAGAAAAAATATGATTTTAAGTTAACTGAACTAGAGTGGAGCAAAACGCTGCTGCTGAACTGCTGTTTACACAGGGCCAAGGGAGTTGTACCTCCCGTGGCCATTATTGGTGAACAGAAGTCGTCACTTGGTGTGGTGGACGTGTTATTCCGTGCAGCCACTGATGGAAGGTATTGCAATGGACCACCATGTAATAAACAGAGAGCCTGATTAGCAATGGACATTATGTATAATGTGACGTATTAGACTTATCATATTGTGTACGGACACAGAGGAAGCAACCTGATGCTCATTGTAACATAGATTGTGTTAATGGTTAATTTGTCAATATATGGTTGAAATGATAGAACTCTGGTTATGAACGCTTTGGTTTATTTATAGAGTGTAATGGACTCTTTCTCCAGCTAACTCACAAAATCTTCAAGGAAGAGACTCCGTACACGGTGAAGAAGATTATTAGCTGGGACTGAATAGGAGGATCAGCTCCACAAAATAAATTTATAGCTGACGATAATATCCAGAAGATGTCAGCAAACATATCAAATCTGAAAAAATGTCTTGTTGCTGTACCAGGAGAACATATGAAAGTGGTAAGTTTGACTGCTTCCTGTGAGCACTAGGCAAACAACAATACTTTTTTAATACATTAACATATATTCTAGATAAATGCTCAACTACAAAAATCATCATCATTTTGTGCATAGATATAAATGCAGAACCACTGTAACACACACCACAGAGTAATGTAAATTGGTCACAAATTGGTATTGATACAGGTATCTACAGAAAATGCAAAATTGTAAACATTGGCAGCTGATGAATTACTGTGAGATGTTGTGGCACAATTTCACTGCTCATCTGGCAAGGATGGTAAAAAGGGTACATATCAGTATCAGGGCATTAAGTCGTTGCAGATTTTATTCGGTGTACTCAGCTGGGCAGTAACTATGCACTGAGGACAGGCGAGTGAACATTATAAGCAGATGTCTGTGAGGGACGGGAAAAACCCACCGTGGTTCAACAAAAAAGTTAGGAAACTAATGCGAAAGCAAAGAGAGCTTCACTCCAAGTTTAAACACAGCCAAAACCTCTCAGACAAACAGAAGCGAAACGATGTCAAAGTTAGCATAAGGAGGGGTATGCGTGAAGCGTTCAGTGAATTCGAAAGTAAAATTGTATGTATCGACTTGACAGAAAATTCTAGGAAGTTCTGGTCTTACGTTAAATCAGTAAGTGGCTCGAAACAGCATATCCAGACATTCCGGGATGATGATGGCATTGAAACAGAGGATGACACGTGTAAAGCTGAAATACTAAACACCTTTTTCCAACGCTGTTTCACAGAGGAAGAGCGCACTGCAGTTCCTTCTCGAAATCCTCGCACAAATGAAAAAATGGCTGACATCAAAATAAGTGTCCAATGAATAGAAAAGCAACTGGAATCACTCAACAGAGGAAAGTCCAGTGGACCTGATGGGATACCAATTCGATTCTACACAGAGTATGCGAAGAACTTGCGCCCCTTCTAACAGCCATGTACTGCAAGTCTCTAGAGGAACGGAAGGTTCCAGATGATTGGAAAAGAGCACAAGTAGTCCCAGTCTTTAAGAAGGGTCGTCGAGCAGATGCGCAAAACTATAGACCTATATCTCTGACGTCGATCTGTTGTAGAATTGAAACTTCCTGGCAGATTAAAACTGTGTGCCCGACCGAGACTTGAACTCGGGACCTTTGCCTTTCGCGGGCAAGTGCTCTACCAACTGAGCTACCGAAGACGACTCACCCCCGGTACCCTCAGCTTTACTTCTGCCAGTACCTCGTCTCCTACCTTCCAAACTTTACAGATGCTCTCCTGCGAACCTTGCAGAACTAGCCCTCCTGAAAGAAAGGATATTGCGGAGACATGGCTTAGCCACAGCCTGGGGGATGTTTCCAGAATGAGATTTTCACTCTGCAGCGGAGTGTGCGCTGATATGAAACTTCCTGGCAGATTAAAACTGTGTGCCCGACCGAGACTCGAACTCGGGACCTTTGCCTTTCGCGGACAAGTGCTCTACCATCTGAGCTACCGAAGCACGACTCATGCCCGGTACTCACAGCTTTACTTCTGCCAATATCTCGTCTCCTACCTTCCAAACTTTACAGAAGCTCTCCTGCGAGTTTGGAAGGTAGGAGACGAGCTACTGGCAGAAGTAAAGGTGTGGGTACCGGGCGTGGGTCGTGCTTCGGTAGCTCAGTTGGTAGAGCACTTGCCCGCGAAAGGCAAAGGTCCCGAGTTTGAGTCTCGGTCGGGCACAGAGTTTTAATCTGCCAGGAAGTTTCATATCAGCGCACACTCCGCTGCAGAGTGAAAATCTCATTCTGTTGTAGAATTTTAGAACATGTTTTTTGCTCGTGTATCATGTCGTTTTTGGAAACCTAGAATATACTCTGTAGGAATCAACACGGATTCCGGAAACAGCGATCGTGTGAGACCCAACTCGCTTTATTTGTTAATGAGACCCAGAAAATATTAGATACAGGCTCCCAGGTAGATGCTATTTTCCTCGACTTCCAGAAGACGTTCGATACAGTTCTGCACTGTCGCCTGATAAACAAAGTAAGAGCCTACGGAATATCAGACCAGCTGTGTGGCTGGATTGAAGAGATTTTAGCAAACAGAGCACAGCATGTTGTTATCAATGGAGAGACGTCTACAGATGTTAAAGTAACCTCTGGTGTGCCACAGGGGAGTGTTATGGGAGCATTGCTTTTCAAAATATATATAAATGACCTAGTAGATAGTGTCGGAAGTTCCATGCGGCTTTTCACGGATGATGCTGTAGTATACAGAGAAGTTGCAGCATTAGAAAATTGTAGCAAAATGCAGGAAGATCTGCAGCGGATAGGCACTTGGTGCAGGGAGTGGCAACTGACCCTTAACATAGACAAATGTAATGTATTGCGAATACATGGAAAGAAGGATCCTTTATTGTACGATTATATGATAGCAGAACAAACACTGGTAGCAGTTACTTCTGTAAAATATCTGGGAGTATGCATGTGGAACGATTTGAAGTAGAATGATCATATAAAATTAATTGTTGGTAAGGCGGGTACCAGGTTGAGATTCATTGGGAGAGTCCTTAGAAAATGTAGTCAATCAACAAAGGAGGTGGCTTACAAAACACTCGTTCGACCTATATTGCTGTATTGCTCATCAGTGTGGGATCTGTACCAGGTCGGGTTGACGGAGGAGATAGAGAAGATCCAAAGAGCAGCGGTGCGTTTCGTCACAGGGTTATTTGGTAAGCGTGATAGCATTACGGAGATGTTTAGCAAACTCAAGTGGCAGACTCTGCAAGAGAGGCGCTCTGCATCATGGTGTAACTTGCCCACCAGGTTTCAAGGGGGTGCGTTTCTGGATGAGGTATCGA
Source organism: Schistocerca piceifrons (assembly GCF_021461385.2). Taxonomy (NCBI): domain Eukaryota; kingdom Metazoa; phylum Arthropoda; class Insecta; order Orthoptera; family Acrididae; genus Schistocerca; species Schistocerca piceifrons. The sequence goes on from NC_060148.1 coordinate 60,053,990, forward strand.
ATATATTGCTTCCCCCTACTTATACCTCCCGAGGAGATCACGAATGTAAAATTAGAGAGATTCGAGCGCGCATGGAGGCTTTCAGACAGTCGTTCTTCCCGCGAACCATACACGACTGGAACAGAAAAGGGAGGTAATGACAGTGGCACGTAAAGTGCCCTCCACCACACACCGTTGGGTGGCTTGCAGAGTATAAATGTAGATGTAGATGTAGATGTCAACAGTTGAGAGAGGACATGCAGTTTGGGTCAAAGAAGCTGGTAGGATTAATCAGCAAATCCCTCGGCATTTGAATAGGACCGGTGTCACTAGTTGACGATGTTGGCAGGAATGGATGAACTGTGGCCAATCACAGTGTCAAAAAGGAAGTAGTCCACCGAGAGAGATGACAAAACGAGAGGACCGAGCAATTGTCAGAGAGGGACTCAGAGCTCCAGATTCATCATTATCATGGATCTGATGTGCAAATGGTGCTTCAGTGACCACGAGGACCATTAACGGGTGGCTCACAAGAAGGGGGCTCAGCTCACAGCACCCCATTTGCCGACTGCCGTTGACCTCTATACGCCGACAGGCCTGTTAACAGTGGTGTCTGGCGCATTCGGCCTGGAACCTCATTGGCTGGAGTAGAACTGTCTTCAGTGACAAGTCCTGCCTCGAATTAAGCCCCGACACCGGCGAAGACGTGTCTGTAGAAGCCCCGGACAGCGGTGAGATACCAGACTGTCTGTCGCCTGAAATACGGTCCGACAACCGTGAGCGATGGCCTAGGGTGCGATTTTATTTCACAGCAGAACCCCTTCGGTTGACGTCCACGCCACCCTTACTGCACAATGGTACATCAATGATATTCTACTCCCCATTTCGTTGACCTTTGTGGCAAACCATCCTGGGCTTAAATTTCAGCAATATACTGCCCGCTACTGACTGCAAGATTTTCTGTAGCTTGTCTTCGTGCTTGCTAATCCCTACCTTGGCCGGCAGGGTCACTAGATCTCTTCCCAGGAAGAGGAGCATTTTTTTCCTATTTGTTTTTTTTTTTTTTTGCAACTTGATAAATGCAGTGGATACAGTTTTTCATAAAATGAGTTTTTCTATTTTCACCTGAATAGCTGTGTTTGCTCATTTGAATTTTTATGCAACGACTAGTTCTCACTGACATTAATAAAACATTGTAATGAAATTTATTAAAATTTAACTTTTAGAACAGTATATTAAGGTGTGATGTTTGCTGTCTTTTTTTCTAAAAGTTGGTAAATGCTTCCAATTATTGCTGGTATCAGTTACATTGTCATCTTTAATTCCATGTGTTTATTTCCACAACTATTTTTTTATGTGTGCTGTTTCTATGTTCTTACATTGTTGTAACATTCTTATTTTTGCACATATTATAAACAGCATCTTTTAAATTTATAGTTTTTTACTTTTTTGAGGATATAAGCAATAACAATAGAGATACAAGGACATAATACAATATGGCAGTGATAACTACTTTAACACAATTGTTTAGCTTATATCATTATTATCAGTACTACATGAAGTGAGAAATGAATAACACAAAAAGTATTGTATGTTACAATACATTATTATTGTCAAGTCTTCCCTCTTACATCTATACAGTACTCGTCTAGGACATCCTTGTAAAATACCTTTGCATCATGAGGAATTTCAAAATAGTTCAGCAATGCAGATACATATTTATTCTATTCTTTGCTTACCATATTTTGTTTTGGCAAACAAGTGGATGTTAATACTGTTGGACGGCATAGTTTCTTTTCTCTCAGAATGTCAACTGTATCTCCAGATTATGAAACATTTACTGACACATTAACAATTTTCTTAGCTGCCTTATATGAGATGACATATTGACTATTAATTTTGAATGGCAGATTGGATTTTAGTACTTTCTGTGCCCTATCTTTTAGATTTTTAACAGTCCAGATATGATACTATGGCAAGAGTTTGACAGAGCACTGAAAGACATAAGTCGAAACAAGGCCACAGGAGTAGACAACATTCCAATAGAACTACTGATAGCCTTGCGATAGCCAGTCCTGATCAAAGTCTACCATCTGGTGAGCAAGATGTATGAGACAGGCAAAATACCCTCAGACCTCAAGAAGAATATAATAATTCCAATCCCAAAGAAAGCAGGTGTTGACAGATGTGAAAATTACCGAACTATCAATTTAATAAGTCACAGCTGCAAAATACTTACGCGAATTCTTTACCAATGAATGGAAAAACTGGTAGAAGCTGACCTCGGGGAAGATCAGTCTGGATTCCGTAGAAATATTGGAACACGCGAGGCAATACTGACCCTACGACTTGTCTTAGAAGATGGATTAAGGAAAGGCAAACCTACGTTTCTAGCATTTGTACACTTAGAGAAAGCTTTTGAAAATGTTGACTTGAATACCTTCTTTGAAATTCTGAAGGTGACAGGGGTAAAATACAGGGAGTGAAAGGATATTTACAATTTGTACAGAAACCAGATGGGAGTTGTAAGAGTCGAGGGACATGAAAGGGAAGCAGTGGTTGGGAAGTGAGTAAGACAGGGTTGTAGCCTCTCCCCGATGTTATTCAATCTGTATATTGAGCAAGCAGTAAAGGAAACAAAAGAAAAATTCGGAGTAGGTATTAAAATCCACGGAGAAGAAATAAAAACTTTTGAGGTTCGCCAATGACATTATAATTCTGTCAGAGACAGCAATGGACCTGCAAGAGCAGCTGAACAGAATGGACAGTGTCTTGAAAGGAAGATATAAAATGAACATATACAAAAGCAAAACGAGAATAAAGGAATGTAGTCGAGTTAACTCGGTGATGCTGAGGGAATTAGATTAGGAAATGAGACATTTAAAGTACACTCCTGGAAATGGAAAAAAGAACACATTGACACCGGTGTGTCAGACCCACCATACTTGCTCCGGACACTGCGAGAGGGCTGTACAAGCAATGATCACACGCACGGCACAGCGGACACACCAGGAACCGCGGTGTTGGCCGTCGAATGGCGCTAGCTGCGCAGCATTTGTGCACCGCCGCCGTCAGTGTCAGCCAGTTTGCCGTGGCATACGGAGCTCCATCGCAGTCTTTAACACTGGTAGCATGCCGCGACAGCGTGGACGTGAACCGTATGTGCAGTTGACGGACTTTGAGCGAGGGCGTATAGTTTCTAGCATTTGTACACTTAGAGAAAGCTTTTGAAAATGTTGACTTGAATACCTTCTTTGAAATTCTGAAGGTGACAGGGGTAAAATACAGGGAGTGAAAGGATATTTACAATTTGTACAGAAACCAGATGGGAGTTGTAAGAGTCGAGGGACATGAAAGGGAAGCAGTGGTTGGGAAGTGAGTAAGACAGGGTTGTAGCCTCTCCCCGATGTTATTCAATCTGTATATTGAGCAAGCAGTAAAGGAAACAAAAGAAAAATTCGGAGTAGGTATTAAAATCCACGGAGAAGAAATAAAAACTTTTGAGGTTCGCCAATGACATTATAATTCTGTCAGAGACAGCAATGGACCTGCAAGAGCAGCTGAACAGAATGGACAGTGTCTTGAAAGGAAGATATAAAATGAACATATACAAAAGCAAAACGAGAATAAAGGAATGTAGTCGAGTTAACTCGGTGATGCTGAGGGAATTAGATTAGGAAATGAGACATTTAAAGTACACTCCTGGAAATGGAAAAAAGAACACATTGACACCGGTGTGTCAGACCCACCATACTTGCTCCGGACACTGCGAGAGGGCTGTACAAGCAATGATCACACGCACGGCACAGCGGACACACCAGGAACCGCGGTGTTGGCCGTCGAATGGCGCTAGCTGCGCAGCATTTGTGCACCGCCGCCGTCAGTGTCAGCCAGTTTGCCGTGGCATACGGAGCTCCATCGCAGTCTTTAACACTGGTAGCATGCCGCGACAGCGTGGACGTGAACCGTATGTGCAGTTGACGGACTTTGAGCGAGGGCGTATAGTGGGCATGCGGGAGGCCGGGTGGACGTACCGCCGAATTGCTCAACACGTGGGGCGTGAGGTCTCCACAGTACATCGATGTTGTCGCCAGTGGTCGGCGGAAGGTGCACGTGCCTGTCGACCAGGGACCGGACCGCAGCGACGCACGGATGCACGCCAAGACCGTAGGATCCTACGCAGTGCCGTAGGGGACCGCACCGCCACTTCCCAGCAAATTAGGGACACTGTTGCTCCTGGGGTATCGGCGAGGACCATTCGCAACCGTCTCCATGAAGCTGGGCTACGGTCCCGCACACCGTTAGGCCGTCTTCCGCTCACGCCCCAACATCGTGCAGCCCGCCTCCAGTGGTGACGCGACAGGCGTGAATGGAGGGACGAATGGAGACGTGTCGTCTTCAGCGATGAGAGTCGCTTCTGCCTTGGTGCCAATGATGGTCGTATGCGTGTTTGGCGCCGTGCAGGTGAGCGCCACAATCAGGACTGCATACGACCGAGGCACACAGGGCCAACACCCGGCATCATGGTGTGGGGAGCGATCTCCTACACTGGCTGTACACCACTGGTGATCGTCGAGGGGGCACTGAATAGTGCACGGTACATCCAAACCGTCATCGAACCCATCGTTCTACCATTCCTAGACCGGCAAGGGAACTTGCTGTTCCAACAGGACAATGCATGTCCGCATGTATCCCGTGCCACCCAACGTGCTCTAGAAGGTGTAAGTCAACTACCCTGGCCAGCAAGATCTCCGGATCTGTCCCCCATTGAGCATGTTTGGGACTGGATGAAGCGTCGTCTCACGCGGTCTGCACATCCAGCACAAACGCTGGTCCAACTGAGGCGCCAGGTGGAAATGGCATGGCAAGCCGTTCCACAGGACTACATCCAGCATCTCTACGATCGTCTCCATGGGAGAATAGCAGCCTACATTGCTGCGAAAGGTGGATATACACTGTACTAGTGCCGACATTGTGCATGCTCTGTTGCCTGTGTCTATGTGCCTGTGGTTCTGTCAGTGTGATCATGTGATGTATCTGACCCCAGGAATGTGTCAATAAAGTTTCCCCTTCCTGGGACAATGAATTCACGGTGTTCTTATTTCAATTTCCAGGAGTGTAGTAAAGGAGTTTAGCTATTTGGGGAGCAAAATAACTGATGATGGTCGAAGTAGAGAGGATATAAAATGTAGACTGGCAATGGCAAGGAAAGCGTTTCTGAAGAAGAGAAATTTGTTAGCATCGAGTATAGATTTAAGTGTCAGGTAGTCGTTTCTGAAAGTATTTGTATGGAGTGTATCCATGTATGGAAGTGAAACATGGATGATAAATAGTTTGGACAAGAAGAGAATAGAAGCTTTTGAAATGTGATGCTACAGAAGAATGCTGAAGATTAGATGGGTAGATCACATAACTAATGAGGAGGTATTGAATAGAATTGGAGAGAAGAGAAATTTGTGGCACAACCTGACTAAAAGAAGGGATTGGTTGATAGGGCATATTCTGAGGCATCAAGGGATCACAAATTTAGAATTGGAGGGCAGCGTGGAGGTTAAAAATCGTAGAGGGAGACCAAGAGATGAACACACTAGACAGATTCAGAGGGATGTAGGCTGCTGCAGTAGGTACTGGGAGGTGAAGAAGCTTGCAGAGGATAGAGTAGCATGGAGAGCTGCATCAAACCAGTCTCAGGACTGAAGATCACAACAACAACAACAACAACAACAACAACAGCAATCCAGTCTGTGTTTAGAACTCTCGAGAGTACCATGCTCTTCATAAATATTATAATATCATTTAGGAGACAAGATGATGCTTTCTGTTTTTCTGTAAGACTTCTCAGTCCTACCAAAAACTCGGTCTGGAGGCATGAACGGGGGAGAAGAGAGAAATATTGAATTTTTTGCTCTTTTCCAAGAACACTGTAAGCATCACCATCAAACAAATGTCTTGATTTTGACTGCTGCAAGAATCTAAGAATAGATGTATAGTATTGGTGTCATCATTTTTTAAAAGAAATCTAAGTTGGAAAGTAAGTCCAGCAAAGCCAAAGCAACTTGATTGCATGTTCTTGAAGATTCTCTCTCCAATCAGATGTAGAAAACGATGCTTTTTGTTTTTTCTCCTTAGTACGGATCATGATGCTCATACTGTATATCCAGATTTGTCAGATACAGAATACCTCACTGACTGATGGTTGCAGAATAGGCTGCTTGTGCTGCACGTCAAAGCGAATGCTAATGGCAGTAGGGTCGTCTTCCTTAATTATATTAAAAACCGCCCTGCACGAATTTATTTTATGCAATCTGTGTCTAGTTTGTAGTTCATTTTTCTTATGCAGACATGTTTCTGCTTTTATTCCATTAAACCAACCGTACGAGTGGAGGAGATATTGGTATGAGGTGTCCTGAATGATGGATTGAAATGTTTGTAAAACATATGTTTGTATTTTGATAAGGAGCATTGTTTCAGTCCTAAACGTTTTCCTTCTTCACAGAATCCCTCGAACATTTTATTGACTGTGTGTTCTGAAGACAGATAATCTCTCAAAGACGTCCCTCTTTTGTGGTGGCTCTCTCTGCACTTCCATTTTTTATATCGTTCTTGTTGGCAAGAGTTACCTCCTTATGATCCATCCCTGTTCTGCTGCCTCCTCTCTTTTCCTCTGCCAACCTATCCCCTTGATGGAACCATCTTGTTACGTAGAATAACCTATTCTTTGACATGACAGATACTACTTGGGAAGTGGCAGCACAAACAGGCACAACTTCACCATTCCTTTTTCTAATGGTATACTCCACTGTCACTGTTTTCTTCCATTTTGAATTCTTGGTGCCCACTACTCTGTGCTGAGGTGAGGAAATATTAAGAAATTTTAACAGAAACTTGTCTTGCTCCATTTTATTTAATGATGTCTCGTGATGATGAAAGTGGAAAATATATTCACAGTAAGGTTCGGCAGATTTGTGTTTTTTCGTTCCTTTAGCATTTGAAGGAGAAATCTCAAGTATATGATTTCATTTAATGATAGATTCCTTTTTACACTTTTTGCTTTGCATTTCATGTCAATATAAGCTCTTCTTGAATTGGAATTTTCTCCCACCAGAGTATTCTTTGATCTGTGTGCCATTTTCAGAATCACAGAAATCATCATCCATTCTGCTTCCGCTTGCAATACTCCTTTGTTGTCAAACATGTGAATGTCAAGTGAATACTTATCTAAGAGTAAGCTGTAGGTATTTCGATGACAATGAAGTCCGATTGCAATACTATTCCCGCCAACAAATATTAATATAACAATGAGTAACATTGCTTAAAGCAACCTGTACGTTCCATTATTGTTAGCTGCTTTCTGCAGAAAGAAAGCCGAGACACAAGAGGGTAATTATATCGCATTTGTCAATTTCTGCTGTAAATGTAAGAACGCATATATTGTTTTTTGCTAAAACCTTGTGATTTGGAGTGCTCATACATGCAGCAGTAGTTGACTTTTGTTAAAATTTGGTTCAGCTGTCGATTTAAAAGATAAACATTGTGCAGTTACCACACTTAAGAAAATTTTGAAGATTTTTGCGTACATTGAATTTTCAAATAAAGCTCTGTGGAGAAAATTTGGAACATTATGTGCAGAGACTCTCATCCAACTAGGTTTGGATTTTGATGATCGAACGAGCAAGTTGGACAGAATTTGGCGTGATATCTCCCAGGAGGACATCCAACATGTATATCAATTAATGCCAAGATAAATAACTGCTTGGGTAAGGGTCAGAGGTGGATCAACACATTATTGACTTGCTCGATTTGTGGAGCTCTGTCTTTTGCATAAATCATCCAACTTTTCTGAAACTGTAATCACTTGTCTGTACATGTACATCATATCTACTAATTTATATCTCATTTGCATAATTCCCTTAGGGCGTGTGTTCTTTTATTATACGATTGGTGAAACTAGTGGCATGCTCATAAACATCCTTAAGTTTTGGCATGTCCATTTTTTGACAGTGCACCACAGATCACTACAACAGCGTTGATAATCAACCATGTAGACAGGGAAAAGTGTGCTGTGGCAGTAACAAACATTGGAATGTGGCCATTGCTGTCTAATAACAGTAAAATCAGATATAGTAAAGTCCAGTAATGGCATACTTGAAAAAGATTTTGGTCAGAAGTGGGAATGTTACATTTTCCAAGAGAACCAGCAAACCAAAGATACGATAAGATATGTAAAGAAAATATTGTAAACGTGAAATTCTCTCAAGATTCTCAGCAACATTTATATTGAACTAGGAAAAGACATTTTTCAAAAGTCCAGGTCTGATAAATATAACATAGTTAAAACACGATTTTAATGTTGTCTCAACAATAACCAGAATTTTGGCACATGTACTTGGCAAACATGATGATGATTGAATCTGCATTTTAAAATAATATTAGCATTGTGGGATACCGGAGTGAATTTTTCATAGTGATGGTTATCTGTAAGAGGATCTCAACAAATTCAGCAATAAGTCCAAGCAATAATAATGATTGGTCCACAGTATTTAGTAGCCACTAACAAATACAAAAATTTTCTGAAAATTGAACAATAATGGTCAACGGTAGGTATTAAAAATATCCTTCCAGGTACTGTGTCTCTGTTTTATGGAAGTCATGAGCTAGCGCTATTAAGACTCTAGCATAAATAAAAAAAAGTATTTATAAGATTCTGGGAGACGAATAACTACATGTCTTGATAAATCAGCTTCTTTAGCAGTACTTTCTTCGCAAGTGACCACCTGTTCACTATGGTTTGAAAGCAATTACAACTTCTGCCAAACTCGGTCATACGTGTTGTCGACATATTACACTGTCACAGATTGACACATTACATGTATTTATTAAGTGTAATATGATACTGAATAACGTGTTGAGAGATGTGTTGTACCAGGGTCACTCCAAAAGAAATGCACACTATTTTTGTAAAAATACAGTTTCTATTCTGCATGTGTGAAAGTTTTACAGTGTGTAGATACATCCTTCCCGCTTGTTTTCAAACTTGGTTCAACCTGTTCCCGTGAGTGTCGCCGTCACAGCACGTCTTCAAGATGGCTGCTACACTTGACGTTCATCAGAAGCAATGTGCTGTCATAGAATTCCTGTGCTGTGAAAACGAGACAGTGGGAAACATCCAAAAGAGGTCGAAAAAGGTGTACGGAGATGCTGCTGTCGATAACAGTACAGTTAGTCGGTGGGCAAGCAGGTTACGTGACGAAAGCGGGCACAGCAATATTGAGGATTGTCCTCACAGCGGCAGGCCTCGTACTGCACACACTCCAGACAATGTGCAGAGAGTTAACGAATCAGTAACTGCTGACAGACGCATCAGAGTGAACGAATTGTCACGTTACGTTGGGATAGGGGAAGGAAGTGTTGACGTTAAAAAAGCTTTGTGCCCAGTGGGTTCCCAGGATGTTGACAGTGGCTCACAAAGAAACGAGAAAAATGATATGCAGCGAACTTTTGGAACAGTACGAGAATGGTGGAAGAATTGTGACAAGTGATGAAACATGGCTCCATCATTTTTCACAAGAGACAAAAAGGCAATCAAAGGAGTGGCATCATGCAAATTCACCCAAGAAAAATAATTCAAAACCACACCTTCTGCTGGAAAAGTTATGGCTACGGTGTTTTTCAGTTCCAAAGGACTCTTGCTTGTGGACATTGTGCCAAGTGGAACTACCAGAAATTCTGACGCATATGTGACGACACTGAAGAAACTTCAAGCTCGACTGAGTCGTATTCAACCACATTGGCAAAAGCATGATGTTTTGCTGTTGCACAACAACAATGCACAGCTGCATGTCAGTCAAAAAACCGTGGAAGCGATCACAAAACTCGGAAACACCTGCCGTATAGTCCTGACCTGGCTCCATGCGACTATCATCTCTTTGGGAAACTGAAAGACTCTCTTCGTGGAACAAGGTTTGAAGATGATGACTCCCTCGTGCACGCTGCCAAACAGTGGCTCCAGCAGGTTGGTCCAGAATTTTACCGTGCGGGTATACAGGCGCTGGTTCCAAGATGGCGTAAGGCAGTTGAGAGGGATGGAAATTATGTGGAGAAATGAAAATATTGTTCCTAAAGGATGTATCTACACACTGTAAAACTTTCAGTCATGTAGAATAAAAGATGGATTTAAAAAAGAAAATAGTGTGCATTTCTTTTGGAGCGACCCTTGTATTATGTTTAGTAAAACAAAGAAGAGTATAACAAAAAAAATGCGTTTAACTCCATCACATATAGTGATGTCTCTCGAACAACCCAAGTTACTAATTTATGTCATACACACCACTAACCATTATGTACAGAGTTCGTAACAGTGTTTTTATTGAATACTTTCATGTTTTACCAGCACTGAAATATTGGACAGTATGATGTATATGATGACACATGAATGATGAGAGACTTTTTGTTTTATATGTTGGCTTGATTAATAAGGTAATAAATGAACTTCGTTTCTGAGCTGATTACAGCAAAATGCCATTTAGTGACAAAATAATGTATAATGTAGACATAAAAAGCAAAGCAATGTGAAATGTCATTAAAGAGCAAACAGGGAGAGACACGGATAAAAATAACAGATAAGGGAAGGGGTAAAGTAATAAATCTCACACCAACTAGCAAACTTTGTGAATGAGCATTTCTCAAGTATAACAGAGGGAAATGTTTGGGTTAATGTAGACCACACACAGCAAAACAGTAGTGCTGAGTTGGCGGTAGGCACACAAAGAGAAAGAAAACTTACCAGCATTTGGAGTACCGATTTTGAGCTACAGCAGTACAACATGCACACAAACGCGCGCACACACACACACGCGCACACACGCACACGCACACACACACACACACACACACACGCACACACACACACGCACACACACACACACACACACACACACACACACACACACACACACACACACACACAGTGTGAGAGCTGCATTTTACTAGGTCTAGTTTGTGGTAAAGGAAGAAAGGTGCAGGGAGCGATCTGGGGGAGGCAGCTGGTTTGCTGGCTAGGAATGTGGGAGGGAGGCATGACGGGTACACAGAATAGTCACACAATGTTCGATTGTCAGAGCCGGTGAGGAGCGGTGCCTGTTGAAGGCGACACGAATTGGAATGGGGCAGTGGGATGGAGGAAGCGGATACAGTTCAGAAAAGCTGGTGGCGGAGGGACAAATCCCGATGACCTGAGATGTGAAGCAGCCATTGAAATCTGGAACGTTGTGCTCAACTACATGTTGTGCCACTGGGTGCTCATCTTTGTTCTCGGGAAAAGTTTGGTGGTGACCATTCATCCTGGTGGGCAACTGTCGGTAGTCATACTGACATAAAATGTTCTGTTTGCAGCAGATTCGATATATGCCACGGTCACTTTCACAGGTGGTCTGGTCTCCGACGGGATAGGATAACCCTGTGACGGAACTGTCGTATGAAGTGCCGGATGAGAGGATCGGGCAGCTCTTGCACCTCGGTCTATCACACGGATACGCTCCCTGTGGCGAGGCAGTGGGAGTGGCATAGGGACGGACCAGAATGTCGTGTAGGTTTGGTGGGCAGCTGAACACCACTCTGGGAGGGTTGGAAAGGACCTTGGGTAAGATGAGAGATAGTCAAAGCCCTGATGAATGATACAGTTCAGTTGTTCCAGTCCAGGATGATATCAGATGATGAGGGCTAGCTGACACAACTCTTCTGCTTTTCAGTGAGTTGTCTCCTTTATTCCAAAAATATTTACATTTTACCAGAACCTTACTACAAAATACAGGTAAGTAATTGTGCATTGACAGTGATGTTATTACCAACCAGAGCAAAACGTCAGTAAAACTGTAGAAAAACCTAAAAAGAATAAGTCATCATGCTGAGGCCCGACAAGAGGTGGGGGGGAGGGGGGGGGGGGGGGGAGGGGGCAAAGCCTCACGGGTACCACAAGCCTCTCAAGGGCTCTAGGGCTCGGATCACTAGGATGCTAATTTGGCAAATAGCGGACTGCTGTTGTAAAATACAATGTGTATGATATAATAACAAGAACCACACTACACAACATCAGTATAACAAGTTTAGCTCTTCCTTTCAATGTCAGTTTGAGTCATACAGGGTATTTCGTGTTTAATCTTGAATATGCTCCATTTTTTATATGTTGTGCACTAAAACCAACTTGCACAATTCTAATTTCGTGTTTAGTCGTGAGGGCACTAGACTTCATTTGGACATTGTGGAACCACCTTGTGTGAAGTGGAAAATGCAGTTTCTTCTTGCAAATCCTACCAAAACAGTTTCCCTGCTAAATGAAGACGTGCACAGAAAAACAGGCTATCCCTCAAATTTAAAAGCTTAGAGATAATTGTTGACATCTGTTTCTGGGTATGTGAACTATCAAAATTGACAGTGGTCTCACCCCTAAATATCAACAGTTTTGATAGTTCCCATATTAACAACAGATGGCAACCCTTATCTGTAATCTTTTGCATTTGAGGATTAGCCCATTTCTCTGTGCATGTCTTCAAATGTACATGGCAATGTCATTATTATTTGGTAAGTTCGCCATCAACATTCAAAGAGAAGGCAGTTCTGATTCCATCACAAGATGATTTTACATGAAAAACGAATATACAGAATATATTTTGGATGCAACATTAAATGCAAAATAAAATATTTCTGTTTGTATACAATTGTCCTGGAAGCAGAGTAAAAGTGAGGAAATGAATTAACACGTAAGAGGTACATTGGCAGGCTGATGCTCTGAAGTAAAGAGGTAATATTCTTCTTTTGTTCGTCCATAGAATGGCAAACTCACATGGCAATTCTCGTGTTACTTGACATTATTTGTTGGTCAATTACGCTTGCCCTTCAGAGATTCAGCACAGAAAATTGAAGATCCAAATAATGGAAATTTTCTCAGAATATTAGAGCTCTTAATACACTGTGATCCATATCCCATAAGCACATTAGTAAGGTCAGAGCTCAACAAGAACTTGGGAAGCAGTTACAATGGCATTATCTGTCAGGTGATACTAAGAATGAATTTATTTCTAGTTGGGCCAATCACGTCATGTGTCCCATCTTGGGCCAGAGACAAAATGAAGTATTATTCAACTATCTTAGTACCCACTGCTTTGCTCGTGTAGACTGTATGACCTGTAGAGATTTTGTTTGTATTTATTTAATCGAAATTTTATGTTGTTCACAAACTGCAACACCTTCTAAGATTTCCACACTAATTGAGGCCATAGAAGCCCGGTCTTTTCCGAATATATTTCAGCCCAAAAAGCGGTTTGGTAGCTGGAGTCCAAAGTTTTTGCTAACCATGCATTCTCCATTCGTGAGGAGCTATTTCCATAGCAACTTTCATCCCCTAACAAATATTTCTTTATAGCTAACCAAGAAGTGAATACCAATTTTCATAAATTTAGCTTTAAAATTTTTTAATGTAACAAAATATTTTCTTATCAATATAATGGAAGGAAACATTCCACGTGGGAAAAATTATATATAAAAACAAAGATGAGGTGACTTACCGAACAAAAGCGCTGGCAGGTCGATAGACACACAAACAAACACAAACATACACACAAAATTCAAGCTTTCGCAACAAACTGTTGCCTCATCAGGAAAGAGGGAAGGAGAGGGGAAGACGAAAGGAAGTGGGTTTTAAGGGAGAGGGTAAGGAGTCATTCCAATCCCGGGAGCGGAAAGACTTACCTTAGGGGGAAAAAAGGACAGGTATACACTCGCACACACGCACATATCCATCCACACATACAGACACAAGCAGACATATTTAAAGATAAAGAGTTTGGGCAGAGATGTCAGTCGAGGCAGAAGTGTAGAGGCAAAGAAGTTGTTGAAAGACAGGTGAGGTATGAGTGGCGGCAACTTGAAATTAGCGGAGATTGAGGCCTGGCGGATGACGAGAAGAGAGGATATACTGAAGGGCAAGTTCCCATCTCCGGAGTTCGGATAGGTTGGTGTTGGTGGGAAGTATCCAGATAACCCGGACGGTGTAACACTGTGCCAAGATGTGCTGGCCGTGCACCAAGGCATGTTTAGCCACAGGGTGATCCTCATTACCAACAAACACTGTCTGCCTGTGTCCATTCATGCAAATGGACAGTTTGTTGCTGGTCATTCCCACATAGAATGCATCACAGTGTAGGCAGGTCAGTTGGTAAATCACGTGGGTGCTTTCACACGTGGCTCTGCCTCTGATCGTGTACACCTTCCGGGTTACAGGACTGGAGTAGGTGGTGGTGGGAGGGTGCATGGGACAGGTTTTGCATCGGGGGTGGTTACAAGGATAGGAGCCACGTGGAATTAACTGCTTCCAGTTGGTGACCTGCTATATTATAGCTAAATGATAAAGGATCTTTCTTTCTGTGTATTTGCAGTACATTACACTTGTCTACATTGAGATTCAATTGCCATTCCCTGGACAATGCTCAATTTGCTGCAAAGCCGCCTGCGTTTCAGTACAATTTTCCATTGTTACAACCTCTCAATACACTACAGCATCATCCGCAAAGAGCCTCAGTGAATTTCCGATGTTATCCACAAGGTCATTTATATATATTGTGAATAGAAACAGTCCTATGACACTCCCCTGCAGCACACCTGAAATCACTCTTACTTTAGAAGACTTCTCGCCATTGAGAATGACATGCTGCATTCTGTTATCTAGGAACTCTTCAATCCAATCACACAATTGGTCTGATAGTCCATATGCTAGTACTTTGTTCATTAAATGACTGTGGGGAACTGTATCAAATGTCTTGCAGAAATCAAGAAACACGGCATCTATCTGGGAACCCGTGTCTATGGCCCTCTGAGTCTGGTGGACGAATAGGGCGAGCTGGGTTTCACACGATCGTCTTTTTTGTAACCCGTGCTGATTCCTACAGAGTAGATTTCTGGTCTCCGGAAAAGTCATTATACTCAAACATAATACATGTTCCAAAATTCTACAACTGATTGACGTTAGAGATATAGTTCTGCACATCTGTTCAACATCCCTTATTGAAAGATGACCTGTGCCCTTTTCCAATCCTTTGGAATGCTATGCTCTTCTAGAGACCTACGGTACACCGCTGCAAGAAGGGGGGCAAGTTCCTTCGTGTACTCTGTGTAAAATCGAACTGGTATCCCATCAGGTCCAGTGGCATTTCCTCTTTTGAGCGATTTTAATTGTTTCTCTATCCCTCTGTTGTCTATTTCGATATCTACCATTTTGTCATCTGTGCGACAATCTAGAGAGGGAACTACAGTGCTCCCCCTGCGGGTTCGGGGGTAAGAATAGGCCCGCGGTATTCCTGCCTGTCGTAAGAGGCGACTAAAAGGAGTCTCAAACGTTTCGGCCTTCTGTGATGGTCCCCTCTTGGGTTTGACCTCCTTTTTTCTTCCAAATTTCCGTCGTCAGTGCGTGCCATTTGGGGAAGGACACCTTACGTGGTGTTTTTGTATTGGTCCATCATGCTCCACCATCTTGCATGTTACCTATTGTCGTGTGGGGGGGACTCCGCCCAACATCTTCTGGGTTGTCTCCTTCTCGCCTTGTGCGCACTCTTCTTCTTAGCGCCTACGACAACTGTGGACCCTTTAAACACCTAAAATCCAGCACGGTAGCCAGTCCGTTGTGGTGGGGTCGTCATGTACCCTCTTGGTGGTAGCCCCCTGACCACGCAGGGATCGCACTACAGATGCCAGAGCTGTTTCCTCCCCATGCTTGCCAAGGAGTATGTGCCCATCTTGTCTGGGGCACGGGGACTCCGGGCAACGGGATATCGGCCAGGTACCCGTTGCTTTGGCTGGGTGGCGCCCTTGGGGAGAGCCCTCGTTCGGAGTAGGTGGCATCTGGGCGGATGTGGCGCAATGAAGCGCAATAAATCACACCAAGCTGGTGGTCGCACGGCCACCAGCGTCTCTAAGCGAGGTAGAGTCGACTTCGATGCTGCGCAATATGACCCTCAGACGTTCCCCTCGTTGGCTGCGCCATGGGAGGGACGCCGATCTAGTGCCAAGCGGGAGCCTTATGTACCGCAATACCTTGTCTGCAGCAGGACTGATGGTGACTCCTTTCTTCCGACGAAGCCTATGTTTTTTGTGGAACACCTGGAGGATAAGTTTGGGGAAGTGGCAGGGTTGTCAAAAATGAGGAATGGGTCCATCCTCCTCAAGACGTCCTCCCCAGCCCAGTCACGAGCGTTGCTCTCGTGTGATAAGCTGGGTGACGTCCCTGTTACCGTCACTCTCCACAGTAGCTTAAATATGGTCCAGGGGATTATTTACCATCGTGACCTCTTGTTACAATCCGATGACGAGCTGAGAGCCAACTTGGAACGACGTGGTGTGCATTTTGTCCGTCGTGTCCATCGAGGACCCAAGACAAACAGGGTGGCCACCGGTGCCTTTATCTTGGCCTTCGAGGGTGATGTCTTGCCCGAGAAGGTCAAGGTAATGGTTTACCGTTGCGACGTGAAGCCATACGTCCCTCCCCCGATGCGGTGCTTCCAGTGCTGGAAGTTTGGGCATATGTCCTCCCGTTGCCCATCCAGCGCTACATGTCGAGATTGCGGACGCCCCTCTCATCCCGATTCTCCATGTGCGCCTCCGCCTGTATGTGTCAACTGTGGGGAGCACCACTCTCCATGCTCGCCGGATTGCCCCGTTCTTCATAAGGAGCGGAAGATAATGGAATTTAAGACCCTGGACCGGCTTACTTATCGAGAGGCTAAACAGAAATATGAAAGGTTGTATCCTGCTTCCCTTCGAACATCTTATGCTGCAACCACGTTATCGTCGCCCACGCGAGCGACGGTTGTCGCTTCATCTGTGCCGCCTTCAGTGGGCCCTCGGGGCCATGTATCTCTGTCTGCCCCCCTCGTGCCTGGGGGCAAGCCTTCCTCTATTGCCCCCTTAGCAGTTGGGGGCAAACCCGCTTCTGTCGCTCCCCCCAAGCTTACTTCGGGAGTGACATCTGCTCCACAACTGGGAGGCTCGATTCCTCCCCCTCCTTCTCCGGCGGCGTTGCCTCCGCCGGTTCCTCTCTCGCGGAAGGGGTCCCTCGGGGCTCTCCCTTCCTCTGTTTCTTCTCCTTCCCAGCCAGATGTCAGCCAGTGGCTGAAGGTTCCGCCACCTGCTGATCGTAGGGCTTCTGCGTTGTCGTCAGCCTCCGACGCTACTTCAGAGAAGCTCTCCCAGCCCTCTCACCCTAAGGGCAGACGCGAGAAGAAGGAACGGAATGTGTCCGAGAAGAAGGACGTTCCGGCGGTTTCAGCACCGCCTGCTGTACATAGTCCTGGCTCCGGGGATGAGGTGGAGATCCTCGCCTCTGCCGCGGATCTCGCCCTCACGGAACCCTTGGGGGCCTCTCCTATGGACTCAGCTGACTCTCCCCCAGTGGCGGTAGTTGGCTCTGAAGCGCTGTCTGCCTCTTAGTCGCATTCACGCCCTCCCAGTCCCTTCCTGCTTCCATTCTCCAATGGAACTGCGGCGGTTATTTCCGCCACCTGCCTGAGCTCTGGATGCTTCTGAGTGATTCCCCTGTTCTCTGCATTGCTCTGCAGGAAACTTGGTTTCCTGCACTACGGACCCCCGCCCTTCGCGGTTATCAGGGATACTATAAGAACCGTGCTGCCTGTCATCGAGTGTCAGGTGGGGTTTGCCTCTTTGTTCACCACTCTGTCTGTAGTTCGCCAGTACCCCTTCAGACGCCTTTAGAGGCAGTTGCTGCCAGGGTTGAGCTCTCGCCGGCTATTACTGTTTGCTCTGTTTACATTCCTCCGGATGGGGAGCTCCCCCGACATGTCTTGGCTGCACTGCTGGCTCAACTCCCGCCACCTTTGCTGCTTCTGGGCGATTTCAATGCCCACAACCCTCTGTGGGGTGGGACTGTCTCCAATGACAGCGGTCGGGCCGTGGAGCATGTGTTGGCTCAGCTCGACCTTAGCCTCTTGAATACCGGTGCTCCCACGCATTTCAGTGTTGCCCATGGCTCGTTCTCGGCCATCGATCTCTCTATTTGCAGCCCCGGACTTGTCCCATCCCTCCACTGGAGGGTGCACCCTGACCTGTGCGGTAGTGACCATTTTCCCATCTATTTGTCACTACCCCAGAGTCGTTATTCTGGGCGCCTGCCCCGCTGGGCTCTCCACAGGGCAGACTGGGCGGCTTTTACTTCTGCTGCAGCTATTGAGTCTCCCCCACAGGGTGACATTGATGAGGTGGTCCGTGTTTTAACCACGTCCATCATTTCAGCGGCCGAGGCTGCCATCCCCCGATCTTCTGGCCTCCCTCGGAGGAAGGCTGTTCCCTGGTGGTCGCCGGAGATTGCTGAGGCTATTCGCGACCGTCGGCGGGCTCTCCAGCGGCATAGGAGGCACCCGTCTCTCGCGACCCTCATCGCCTTTAAGAGGCTCCGTGCCTTGGCCCGTCGTCTAATTGCACGGTGTAAGCAGGAGTGCTGGGAGAGGTATGTCTCATCCTTGGGCTCCCATGTCTCCCCCTCACTCGTGTGGTCCCGGATCCGGCGGATTTACGGATATCAGACCCCTATGGGTGTCCCTGGGCTCTCCTTGGACGGCGCTGTCTGCACGGACGCTGCCGCCATTGCTGAACGGCTTGCCGCACACTTTGCTCAGAGCTCTGCGACTGCATCCTATCCCCCCGTCTTTCGTTCTCTAAAGGAGCGAGCCGAGCGGACGCCGTTCTCATTCCACACGCGTCGTTCTGAAATATACAATGCTCCTTTCAGCGAGAGGGAATTCCTCGCTGCCCTCGCCGATTGCCCTGATACAGCACCAGGACCAGACTGCGTCCCCACGCAGATGCTGATGCATCTCTCCAGGGACTGCCAGAGACACATTCTCGTGATATTTAATCGCATTTGGAGCGAAGGCGTGTTCCCGTCACAATGGCGAGAGGGTGTTGTTGTTCCCATCTTGAAGCCTGGTGCGGACACACTGGCGGTGGACAGCTATCGTCCCATTACCCTCACCAACGTTTTGTGCAAATTGCTCGAACGTGTGGTGGGGCGGCGTTTGTGTTGGGTCCTTGAGTCGCGCGGTCTCCTCGCTCCATCCCAGGGTGGCTTCCGTCGGGGCCGGTCTGCAGCGGACAATTTGGTGCGGCTGGAATCTGCTGTCCATACGGCCTTTGCCCGCCGTCAGCATCTCGTTGCTGTATTTTTCGATCTGCGGAAGGCGTATGACACCACATGGAGGCATCACATCCTCGCCACATTGCATGAGTGGGGTCTTCGTGGTCGGCTCCCGGCTTTTCTTCAAAGCTTTTTATTGCGCTGCTCTTTCCGGGTGCAAGTCGGTGCCACCTCTAGTTCCTCTTATATACAGGAAAATGGGGTCCCGCAGGGCTCGGTGTTGAGCGTCTCCTTATTTCTAGTGGCCATTAATGGTCTGGCAGCAGCAGTGGGGTCGTCGGTGTCTCCTTCTTTGTATGCCGACGACTTCTGCATCTCATTTAGCTCCACGACTACGGGAGTCACCGAACGCAGGCTGCAAGTCGCCGTTCGCAAGGCAGCATCATGGGCTCTGACTCACGGTTTTCAGTTCTCTGCACCCAAGACTCGAGTTATGCACTTCTGCAGGCGTCGGACGGTCCACCCTCATCCTGAACTTTACCTCGACGGCCACCTGCTTGCAGTGGTGGACACTTGCCGCTTCTTGGGACTCGTGTTTGATGCCCGGCTCACATGGGTTCCTCATGTTACTCAGCTGAAGCAAAAATGCTGGCGGCACCTCAACGCCCTCCGCTGCCTTAGCCACGCGTCTTGGGGTGCAGATCGCTGCACGCTGCTGCGATTGTACAGAGCCCTTGTGCAGTCTCGGCTTGATTATGGGAGCCTGGCCTATGGGTCTGCGTCCCCCTCAGTGTTGAAGTTGTTAGACCCCATACACCACTGTGGGGTTCGGCTTGCAACTGGCGCTTTTCGTACCAGCCCCGTGGATAGTCTACTGGTGGAGGCCGGGGTTCCCCCGCTGCGGATTCGCCGCCATCGTCTGCTCGCCGACTATGCTGTCCACGTTCATTGCTCGCCAGACCATCCCAATCGTCGCCTGCTTTTCCCTGTCACGGTCCTCCATCTGCCCGAACGGCGCCCTAGGTCTGGGCTTTCCGTAGCTGTCCGCGTTCGGTCCCTGCTGTCAGAACTGGGGTCATTTCCTCTTCTGCCCCCCTTCCGGGTCCGTGCACCTACGCCTCCCTGGTGTTTGTCCCGGCCGTCCGTCCGTCTGGACTTGGCACAGGGACCCAAGGACTCGGTTCCGCCTGTGGCCCTCCGTCGCCATTTTCTTGCGCTCCTCGCCTCATTTCCGGGCTGTGAGCCTGTCTACACTGATGGTTCCCTGGTTGATGGTCGCACTGCCTACGCTTTTGCTCACGCTGCCCATGTTGAGCAGCGCTCCTTGCCGGCTGGCTGTAGTGTTTTTACTGCAGAGCTGGTGGCCATCTTGCGTGCTCTCGAGCATATGCGTTCCTGCTCAGGTGCGTCCATCGTCATCTGCAGTGACTCCCTGAGCAGCCTCCAGGCCATCGACCGCTGCTATCCCTCTTCTCCTCTGGTGTCCTCTATTCGGGAGTCTGTTTCCACCATTACCCGCTCTGGTCGTTCGGTGGTTTTTGTTTGGACGCCAGGTCACGTTGGCATCCCGGGGAACGAACGTGTTGACAGGCTGGCCAAAGGGGCGATAGATGCCTCAGCTTTGGAGATCGGCCTTACGGCTCGCAACCAGCAGCTGGTGTTGCGCCGTAAGGTGCTTGGGATGTGGTCTGCTGAGTGGTGAGGCATGACAGCCCCGAATAAACTGCGGGCTGTCAAGGAGACGACCGCTGTGTGGCGTTCCTCCCTGCGGGCTTCTCGTAGGGACTCGGTGGTCCTGTGTCGGCTGCGCAGCGGCCATACGTACCTGACGCACGGCCATCTGTTGCGTCAGGAGGATCCCCCCCTGTGTCGGTGTGGGTCCCGGCTGACGGTCGGCCACATTTTGCTGGAGTGTCCTCGACTGCGCACACTCCGGCAATCTTTCAATCTCCCGGGCACTTTGGCTTTGGTTTTATCCGACGATGCCTCCATGGCTGATGACGTTTTAAATTTTATCCGTGGTAGTCCGTTTTATGGTTCGATTTAGGGAGGTCCTGCGCCTTTCCCTTTCTGTGTCTTTTGTCCTTGTGTCTGTTGCTGTTCTGGTGTGCCGTGAGATGGTTGACTCTTTCCCTTTTTTGTTCTCGTGGTCAGTCAACCAGTCTCTGGCCATCTTCCTTTCTTCTGTTTCTTTCTGTCTGGTGTTCCTCTGTCCTGTTCTTGTCTGTAGTGTTTGTTGCTGCATTTGTGTTCTTTTAGCGCCTGGGGGGACGTCTCCTCCCCCTTTGGTTTTTACCTGCTCTGTCGATTTTTGGCTCGCCTGATTTTGGAATGGGGGACTGATGACCTTCGCTGTTTAGTCCCCCTTAAACATCCCAACAACCACCACCACCACATTTATATGAAATATAGAAATACTTAATGCTGGATATGTGGGATTGTAATTGGCTTAACTCAGCTGTGTATAAAATCATAAATTAAAACAGTTACCTGAAGCTGTCCAGCCACTGAATTCAAGAGATTCTTTTTATGGTGGTGGTACAAAAACAATAAGATTAAGAGCTAAAGAAGATGATGTTAACACAAAAATGAGATATATTAATGTGTCTCTATCCAACTTTGCAATATTATGATTGCTATCATGTAGGTCAATCAGCAAAAATATAGGCCAAGACGTTATTCTAAAAAATGGTATGCGTTTATAAAATGTGAAGTAGTGGCACCTAGAGGATTGTATCATTCTGTTTTTCCTGTACAAATGAAGATTGGTAAAAATGAAAAACTGTTGCTTCCTCTAGGTTTAAAATGCACAGAAGAAAGAGGAAATAAACGTAATCACAATGATAATGAAAGAAATTTTATTGGAATTTGGACAATTGATGAAATAAATGAATCTTTAGAAAAAGTATATAATATTTTAGATATCTGCAAAGTGTGGAGTTTCAGAAATAAAGCATCAAGTTCTTAAAAAATTACATGAAAAATTTTATGAAAATAAGCTTAGAAACTAGCCCCAGTAAGTTTGAAACTAATAAGATGTATATAAAATATATAAAAAAATTCCATCCTGGATTTCCATTGTTTGATTTGAGTATGTTATAGATTTACAAACTACGTTTGAGATACTAATGGATGATGGATTAGATATAATTTTAGTATTGACAATACGGTTCATATGAAGTACAGTTTCGAAGATTATTATGTGGAAAATAATGCAGTTATAAATACTTGTATTTTTATAGCAGCATTCACTACATCAAATGCAAGACTTAGGTTATATGGTATAACAACGATAATGATCCATTTTTGAAATTAATTGGATAGATAGAAAATCTACTCACCAAGCAGCGGCAGTAGAACACACACATTAAAAAAAAAAGTTTCACATATGCAAGCTCTCGAAGCCAATGGCTCCTTCTTCCCGCAAAAGGGTTGAAACAGAAGGGAGATGGGGGAAGAAAAAGGGCTGGAGGTGTTAAGGAAAAGGAGTGGAGTTCAAAAAAGTCACCCAAAAACCAGGATGAGGGGAGGCTTACTGGATGAGTGAGAATTGTTGGGGGCTGCACCGAAAAAGATTTTCAAATCTCCAAGCTGTTACATATTTTGCTACAGACAATATAGCACATATCAATAATGGTGAAAATACAGTGGAAACAGTTTGTATACTGGGTGAATTGACTTACAAATTAAGAAATAACTCCATTACAAATTGAGTTTCAACTGGACCTGCAAAGTTATTATTCTGAGAAAAGTGATAAAAATACAGAGATGAAAAATAAAGGGATTCACTTTAAACTGTAAATAAAATAAAATTAATGATATCAATATAATGGAAGGAAACATTCCACGTGGGAAAAATTATATATAAAAACAAAGATGAGGTGACTTACCGAACAAAAGCGCTGGCAGGTCGATAGACACACAAACAAACACAAACATACAAACAAAATTCAAGCTTTCGCAACAAACTGTTGCCTCATCAGGAAAGAGGGAAGGAGAGGGGAAGACGAAAGGAAGTGGGTTTTAAGGGAGAGGGTAAGGAGTCATTCCAATCCCGGGAGCGGAAAGACTTACCTTAGGGGGAAAAAAGGACAGGTATACACTCGCACACACGCACATATCCATCCACACATACAGACACAAGCAGACATATTTAATCTTTATATATCTTTATTTAATCTTTAAATATGTCTGCTTGTGTCTGTATGTGTGGATGGATATGTGCGTGTGTGCGAGTGTATACCTGTCCTTTTTTCCCCCTAAGGTAAGTCTTTCCGCTCCCGGGACTGGAATGACTCCTTACCCTCTCCCTTAAAACCCACTTCCTTTCGTCTTCCCCTCTCCTTCCCTCTTTCCTGATGAGGCAACAGTTTGTTGCGAAAGCTTGAATTTTGTGTGTATGTTTGTGTTTGTTTGTGTGTCTATCGACCTGCCAGCACTTTTGTTCGGTAAGTCACCTCATCTTTGTTTTTATATATAAATAAAATTAATGTAATTAATCAAAAAAGGGTGTTCAATAAAAACTTGCCAACTGCACTCAACATTCCCACTTACTACTGAGAAAAAAATAAGTTGAAAGGAAATTAAAGTGAAGTTTCTTGCAGACTAAAAGAATGAAAAAGAAAAATAATGTATGTGACTTATCTGTTCTGAGCTTCATTAGTTGGAGACTGTCATGTTCTGAGGTTCAATCATTGTAGTAAAGTGCTGCATGACAATCTTTAAAGAGGTGCTAATGCACAAGCACATTTCTAAAGTCTAGAAATAAGTAATAGGGTGAAAATGAAATGTATTTGTTCAAAACATAGAGACAAGAAACAACTGGAAGCCATAAAACTGAAAGACCCTGGGCAAAAGATTAGGTTCTTGATGAGTAAAAAAAATTTTAAATAGTAGATATAATTTATTTAACAGTGAATGATGGCAAAAATATAGAGTACACATAACTATACTGGAAGGATGAATTTGAACTTATTATAAAATTAAGTATATATCAGACATTTTGTTAGGAAATACCACTGTACACTCTTATGCTGTTTGAGAAATGGAAGATATTCACGTGAATGTAGAGAGAAAAACTACTATTTTAAGTTAATTGAACTAGAGCATAGCAAAACACTGTTGCTAGGCTTCTGTTTATATTTCTTTCTAGTAAATGTAGAAATCATGTAAGGTGTTAGCAGTACATGTAATACCTTCCATTCAAGTCAGAGAGCATGTAGTTCAGCATGACATTTCGTTAGGAAATGCCACGGTACATTCTTAGGCCGCGCCATGAATAGAAGATATTCATATGAATGCAGAGAGAAAAAATATGATTTTAAGTTAACTGAACTAGCGTGGAGCAAAACGCTGCTGCTGAACTGCTGTTTACACAGGGCCAAGGGAGTTGTACCTCCCGTGGCCATTATTGGTGAACAGAAGTCGTCACTTGGTGTGGTGGACGTGTTATTCCGTGCAGCCACTGATGGAAGGTATTACAATGGACCACCATGTAATAAACAGAGAGCCTGATTAGCAATGGACATTATGTATAATGTGACGTATTAGACTTATCATATTGTGTACGGACACAGAGGAAGCAACCTGATGCTCATTGTAACGTAGATTGTGTTAATGGTTAATTTGTCAATATATGATTGAAATGATAGAACTCTGGTTATGAACGCTTTGGTTTATTTATAGAGTGTAATGGACTCTTTCTCCAGCTAACTCACAAAATCTTCAAGGAAGAGACTCCGTACACGGTGAAGAAGATTATTAGCTGGGACTGAATAGGAGGATCAGCTCCACAAAATAAATTTATAGCTGACAAGGAAGAGACTCCGTACACGGTGAAGAAGATTATTAGCTGGGACTGAATAGGAGGATCAGCTCCACAAAATAAATTTATAGCTGACAATAATATCCAGAAGATGTCAGCAAACATATCAAATCTGAAAAAATGTCTTGTTGCTGTACCAGGAGGACATATGAAAGTGGTAAGTTTGACTGCTTCCTGTGAGCACTAGGCAAACAACAATACTTTTTTAATACATTAACATATATTCTAGATAAATGCTCAACTACAAAAATCATCATCATTTTGTGCATAGATATAAATGCAGAACCACTGTAACACACACCACAGAGTAATGTAAATTGGTCACAAATTGGTATTGATACAGGTATCTACAGAAAATGCAAAATTGTAAACATTGGCAGCTGATGAATTACTGTGAGATGTTGTGGCACAATTTCACTGCTCATCTGGCAAGGATGGTAAAAAGGGTACATATCAGTATCAGGGCATTAAGTCCTTGCAGATTTTATTCGGTGTACTCAGCTGGGCAGTAAATATGCACTGAGGACAGGCGAGTGAACATTATAAGCAGATGTCTGTGAGGGACGGGAAAAACCCACCGTGGTTCAACAAAAAAGTTAGGAAACTAATGCGGAAGCAAAGAGAGCTTCACTCCAAGTTTAAACACAGCCAAAACCTCTCAGACAAACAGAAGCGAAACGATGTCAAAGTTAGCATAAGGAGGGGTATGCGTGAAGCGTTCAGTGAATTCGAAAGTAAAATTCTATGTACCGACTTGACAGAAAATCCTAGGAAGTTCTGGTCTTACGTTAAATCAGTAAGTGGCTCGAAACAGCATATCCAGACATTCCGGGATGATGATGGCATTGAAACAGAGGATGACACGCGTAAAGCTGAAATACTAAACACCTTTTTCCAAAGCTGTTTCACAGAGGAAGAGCGCACTGCACTTCCTTCTCGAAATCCTCGCACAAATGAAAAAATGGCTGACATCAAAATAAGTGTCCAATGAATAGAACAGCAACTGGAATCACTCAACAGAGGAAAGTCCAGTGGACCTGATGGGATACCAATTCGATTCTACACAGAGTACGCGAAGAACTTGCGCCCCTTCTAACAGCCGTGTACTGCAAGTCTCTAGAGGAACGGAAGGTTCCAGATGATTGGAAAAGAGCACAAGTAGTCCCAGTCTTTAAGAAGGGTCGTCGAGCAGATGCGCTAAACTATAGACCTGTATCTCTGACGTCGATCTGTTGTAGAATTGAAACTTCCTGGCAGATTAAAACTGTGTGCCCGACCGAGACTCGAACTCGGGACCTTTGCCTTTCGCGGGCAAGTGCTCTACCAACTGAGCTACCGAAGCACGACTCACGCCCGGTACCCTCAGCTTTACTTCTGCCAGTACCTCGTCTCCTACCTTCCAAACTTTACAGAAGCTCTCCTGCGAACCTTGCAGAACTAGCACTCCTGAAAGAAAGGATACTGCGGAGACATGGCTTAGCCACAGCCTGGGAGATGTTTCCAGAATGAGATTTTCACTCTGCAGCGTTCGCAGGAGAGCTTCTGTAAAGTTTGGAAGGTAGGAGACGAGGTACTGGCAGAAGTAAGGCTGTGAGTACCGGGCGTGAGTCGTGCTTCGGTAGCTCAGATGGTAGAGCACTTGCCCGCGAAAGGCAAAGGTCCCGAGTTCGAGTCTCGGTCGGGCACACAGTTTTAATCTGCCAGGAAGTTTCATATCAGCGCACACTCCGCTGCAGAGTGAAAATCTCATTCTGTTGTAGAATTTTAGAACATGTTTTTTGCTCGTGTATCATGTCGTTTTTGGAAACCTAGAATCTACTCTGTAGGAATCAACACGGATTCCGGAAACAGCGATCGTGTGAGACCCAACTCGCTTTATTTGTTAATGAGACCCAGAAAATATTAGATACAGGCTCCCAGGTAGATGCTATTTTCCTCGACTTCCAGAAGACGTTCGATACAGTTCTGCACTGTCGCCTGATAAACAAAGTAAGAGCCTATGGAATATCAGACCAGCTGTGTGGCTGGATTGAAGAGATTTTAGCAAACAGAGCACAGCATGTTGTTATCAATGGAGAGACATCTACAGATGTTAAAGTAACCTCTGGTGTGCCACAGGGGAGTGTTATGGGAGCATTGCTTTTCAAAATATATATAAATGACCTAGTAGATAGTGTCGGAAGTTCCATGCGGCTTTTCACGGATGATGCTGTAGTATACAGAGAAGTTGCAGCATTAGAAAATTGTAGCAAAATGCAGGAAGATCTGCAGCGGATAGGCACTTGGTGCAGGGAGTGGCAACTGACCCTTAACATAGACAAATGTAATGTATTGCGAATACATGGAAAGAAGGATCCTTTATTGTACGATTATATGATAGCAGAACAAACACTGGTAGCAGTTACTTCTGTAAAATATCTGGGAGTATGCATGTGGAACGATTTGAAGTAGAATGATCATATAAAATTAATTGTTGGTAAGGCGGGTACCAGGTTGAGATTCATTGGGAGAGTCCTTAGAAAATGTAGTCAATCAACAAAGGAGGTGGCTTACAAAACACTCGTTCGACCTATATTGCTGTATTGCTCATCAGTGTGGGATCCGTACCAGGTCGGGTTGACGGAGGAGATAGAGAAGATCCAAAGAGCAGCGGCGCGTTTCGTCACAGGGTTATTTGGTAAGCGTGATAGCATTACGGAGATGTTTAGCAAACTCAAGTGGCAGACTCTGCAAGAGAGGCGCTCTGCATCATGGTGTAACTTGCTCACCAGGTTTCAAGGGGGTACGTTTCTGGATGAGGTATCGAATATATTGCTTCCCCCTACTTATACCTCCCGAGGAGATCACGAATGTAAAATTAGAGAGATTCGAGCGCGCATGGAGGCTTTCAGACAGTCGTTCTTCCCGCGAACCATACACGACTGGAACAGAAAAGGGAGGTAATGACAGTGGCACGTAAAGTGCCCTCCACCACACACCGTTGGGTGGCTTGCAGAGTATAAATGTAGATGTAGATGTAGATGTCAACAGTTGAGAGAGGACATGCAGTTTGGGTCAAAGAAGCTGGTAGGATTAATCAGCAAATCCCTCGGCATTTGAATAGGACCGGTGTCACTAGTTGACGATGTTGGCAGGAATGGATGAACTGTGGCCCATCACAGTGTCAAAAAGGAAGTAGTCCACCGAGAGAGATGACAAAACGAGAGGACCGAGCAATTGTCAGAGAGGGACTCAGAGCTCCAGATTCATCATTATCATGGATCTGATGTGCAAATGGTGCTTCAGTGACCACGAGGACCATTAACGGGTGGCTCACAAGAAGGGGGCTCAGCTCACAGCACCCCATTTGCCGACTGCCGTTGACCTCTATACGCCGACAGGCCTGTTAACAGTGGTGTCTGGCGCATTCGGCCTGGAACCTCATTGGCTGGAGTAGAACTGTCTTCAGTGACAAGTCCTGCCTCGAATTAAGCCCCGACACCGGCGAAGACGTGTCTGTAGAAGCCCCGGACAGCGGTGAGATACCAGACTGTCTGTCGCCTGAAATACGGTCCGACAACCGTGAGCGATGGCCTAGGGTGTGATTTTATTTCACAGCAGAACCCCTTCGGTTGACGTCCACGCCACCCTTACTGCACAATGGTATATCAATGATATTCTACTCCCCGTTTTGTTGACCTTTGTGGCAAACCATCCTGGGCTTAAATTTCAGCAATATACTGCTCGCTACAGACTGCAAGATTTTCTGTAGCTTGTCTTCGTGCTTGCTAATCCCTACCTTGGCCGGCAGGGTCAATAGATCTCTTCCCAGGAAGAGGGGCATTTTTTTCCTATTTGTTTTTTTTTTTTTTTTTTTTTTTTTTTTTTTTTGTAACTTGATAAATGCAGTGGATACAGTTTTTCATAAAATGAGTTTTTCTATTTTCACCTGAATAGCTGTGTTTGCTCATTTGAATTTTTATGCAACGACTAGTTCTCACTGACATTAATAAAACATTGTAATGAAATTTATTAAAATTTAACTTTTAGAACAGTATATTAAGGTGTGATGTTTGCTGTCTTTTTTTCTAAAAGTCGGTAAATGCTTCCAATTATTGCTGGTATCAGTTACATTGTCATCTTTAATTCCATGTGTTTATTTCCACAACTATTTTTTTATGTGTGCTGTTTCTATGTTCTTACATTGTTGTAACATTCTTATTTTTGCACATATTATAAACAGCATCTTTTAAATTTATAGTTTTTTACTTTTTTGAGGATATAAGCAATAACAATAGAGATACAAGGACATAATACAATATGGCAGTGATAACTACTTTAACATAATTGTTTAGCTTATATCATTATTATCAGTACTACATGAAGTGAGAAATGAATAACACAAAATGTATTGTATGTTACAATACATTATCATTGTCAAGTCTTCCCTCTTACATCTATACAGTACTCGTCTAGGACATCCTTGTAAAATACCTTTGCATCATGAGGAATTTCAAAATAGTTCAGCAATGCAGATACATATTTATTCTATTCTTTGCTTACCATATTTTGTTTTGGCAAACAAGTGGATGTTAATACTGTTGGACGGCATAGTTTCTTTTCTCTCAGAATGTCAACTGTATCTCCAGATTATGAAACATTTACTGACACATTAACAATTTTCTTAGCTGCCTTATATGAGATGACATATTGACTATTAATTTTGAATGGCAGATTGGATTTTAGTACTTTCTGTGCCCTATCTTTTAGATTTTTAACAGTCCAGATATGATACTATGGCAAGAGTTTGACAGAGCACTGAAAGACATAAGTCGAAACAAGGCCACAGGAGTAGACAACATTCCATTAGAACTACTGATAGCCTTGCGATAGCCAGTCCTGATCAAAGTCTACCATCTGGTGAGCAAGATGTATGAGACAGGCAAAATACCCTCAGACCTCAAGAAGAATATAATAATTCCAATCCCAAAGAAAGCAGGTGTTGACAGATGTGAAAATTACCGAACTATCAATTTAATAAGTCACAGCTGCAAAATACTTACGCGAATTCTTTACCAATGAATGGAAAAACTGGTAGAAGCTGACCTCGGGGAAGATCAGTCTGGATTCCGTAGAAATATTGGAACACGCGAGGCAATACTGACCCTACGACTTGTCTTAGAAGATGGATTAAGGAAAGGCAAACCTACGTTTCTAGCATTTGTACACTTAGAGAAAGCTTTTGAAAATGTTGACTTGAATACCTTCTTTGAAATTCTGAAGGTG
Organism: Schistocerca piceifrons; assembly: GCF_021461385.2. Taxonomy (NCBI): domain Eukaryota; kingdom Metazoa; phylum Arthropoda; class Insecta; order Orthoptera; family Acrididae; genus Schistocerca; species Schistocerca piceifrons. The sequence goes on from NC_060148.1 coordinate 60,084,190, forward strand.
ACAGGGGTAAAATACAGGGAGTGAAAGGATATTTACAATTTGTACAGAAACCAGATGGGAGTTGTAAGAGTCGAGGGACATGAAAGGGAAGCAGTGGTTGGGAAGTGAGTAAGACAGGGTTGTAGCCTCTCCCCGATGTTATTCAATCTGTATATTGAGCAAGCAGTAAAGGAAACAAAAGAAAAATTCGGAGTAGGTATTAAAATCCACGGAGAAGAAATAAAAACTTTTGAGGTTCGCCGATGACATTATAATTTTGTCAGAGACAGCAATGGACCTGCAAGAGCAGCTGAACAGAATGGACAGTGTCTTGAAAGGAAGATATAAAATGAACATATACAAAAGCAAAACGAGGATAAAGGAATGTAGTCTAGTTAACTCGGTGATGCTGAGCGAATTAGATTAGGAAATGAGACATGGAAAAAAGAACACATTGACACCGGTGTGTCAGACCCACCATACTTGCTCCGGACACTGCGAGAGGGCTGTACAAGCAATGATCACACGCACGGCACAGCGGACACACCAGGAACCGCGGTGTTGGCCGTCGAATGGCGCTAGCTGCGCAGCATTTGTGCACCGCCGCCGTCAGTGTCAGCCAGTTTGGCGTGGCATACGGAGCTCCATCGCAGTCCTTAACACTGGTAGCATGCCGCGACAGCGTGGACGTGAACCGTATGTGCAGTTGACGGACTTTGAGCGAGGGCGTATAGTGGGCATGCGGGAGGCCGGGTGGACGTACCGCCGAATTGCTCAACACGTGGGGCGTGAGGTCTCCACAGTACATCGATGTTGTCGCCAGTGGTCGGCGGAAGGTGCACGTGCCCGTCGACCAGGGACCGGACCGCAGCGACGCACGGATGCACGCCAAGACCGTAGGATCCTACGCAGTGCCGTAGGGGACCGCACCGCCACTTCCCAGCAAATTAGGGACACTGTTGCTCCTGGGGTATCGGCGAGGACCATTCGCAACCGTCTCCATGAAGCTGGGCTACGGTCCCGCACACCGTTAGGCCGTCTTCCGCTCACGCCCCAACATCGTGCAGCCCGCCTCCAGTGGTGTCGCGACAGGCGTGAATGGAGGGACGAATGGAGACGTGTCGTCTTCAGCGATGAGAGTCGCTTCTGCCTTAGTGCCAATGATGGTCGTATGCGTGTTTGGCGCCGTGCAGGTGAGCGCCACAATCAGGACTGCATACGGCCGAGGCACACAGGGCCAACACCCGGCATCATGGTGTGGGGAGCAATCCCCTACACTGGCTGTACACCACTGGTGATCGTCGAGGGGGCACTGAATAGTGCACGGTACATCCAAACCGTCATCGAACCCATCGTTCTACCATTCCTAGACCGGCAAGGGAACTTGCTGTTCCAACAGGACAATGCACGTCCGCATGTATCCCGTGCCACCCAACGTGCTCTAGAAGGTGTGAGTCAACTACCCTGGCCAGCAAGATCTCCGGATCTGTCCCCCATTGAGCATGTTCGGGACTGGATGAAGCGTCGTCTCACGCGGTCTGCACGTCCACCACGAACGCTGGTCCAACTGAGGCGCCAGGTGGAAATGGCATGGCAAGCCGTTCCACAGGACTACATCCAGCATCTCTACGATCGTCTCCATGGGAGAATAGCAGCCTGCATTGCTGCGAAAGGTGGATATACACTGTACTAGTGCCGACATTGTGCATGCTCTGTTGCCTGTGTCTATGTGCCTGTGGTTCTGTCAGTGTGATCATGTGATGTATCTGACCCCAGGAATGTGTCAATAAAGTTTCCCCTTCCTGGGACAATGAATTCACGGTGTTCTTATTTCAATTTCCAGGAGTGTAGTAAAGGAGTTTAGCTATTTGGGGAGCAAAATAACTGATGATGGTCGAAGTAGAGAGGATATAAAATGTAGACTGGCAATGGCAAGGAAAGCGTTTCTGAAGAAGAGAAATTTGTTAGCATCGAGTATAGATTTAAGTGTCAGGAAGTCGTTTCTGAAAGTATTTGTATGGAGTGTATCCATGTATGGAAGTGAAACATGGATGATAAATAGTTTGGACAAGAAGAGAATAGAAGCTTTTGAAATGTGATGCTACAGAAGAATGCTGAAGATTATATGGGTAGATCACATAACTAATGAGGAGGTATTGAATAGAATTGGAGAGAAGAGAAATTTGTGGCACAACCTGACTAAAAGAAGGGATTGGTTGATAGGGCATATTCTGAGGCATCAAGGGATCACAAATTTAGAATTGGAGGGCAGCATGGAGGGTAAAAATCGTAGAGGGAGACCAAGAGATGAACACACTAGACAGATTCAGAGGGATGTAGGCTGCTGCAGTAGGTACTGGGAGGTGAAGAAGCTTGCAGAGGATAGAGTAGCATGGAGAGCTGCATCAAACCAGTCTCAGGACTGAAGATCACAACAACAACAACAACAACAACAACAACAACAACAACAACAGCAATCCAGTCTGTGTTTAGAACTCTCGAGAGTACCATGCTCTTCATAAATATTATAATATCATTTAGGAGACAAGATGATGCTTTCTGTTTTTCTGTAAGACTTCTCAGTCCTACCAAAAACTCGGTCTGGAGGCATGAACGGGGGAGAAGAGAGAAATATTGAATTTTTTGCTCTTTTCCAAGAACACTGTAAGCATCACCATCAAACAAATGTCTTGATTTTGACTGCTGCAAGAATCTAAGAATAGATGTATAGTATTGGTGTCATCATTTTTTAAAAGAAATCTAAGTTGGAAAGTAAGTCCAGCAAAGCCAAAGCAACTTGATTACATGTTCTTGAAGATTCTCTCTCCAATCAGATGTAGAAAACGATGCTTTTTGTTTTTTCTCCTTAGTACGGATCATGATGCTCATACTGTATATCCAGATTTGTCAGATACAGAATACCTCACTGACTGATGGTTGCAGAATAGGCTGCTTGTGCTGCACGTCAAAGCGAATGCTAATGGCAGTAGGGTCGTCTTCCTTAATTATATTAAAAACCGCCCTGCACGAATTTATTTTATGCAATCTGTGTCTAGTTTGTAGTTCATTTTTCTTATGCAGACATGTTTCTGCTTTTATTCCATTAAACCAACCGTACGAGTGGAGGAGATATTGGTATGAGGTGTCCTGAATGATGGATTGAAATGTTTGTAAAACATATGTTTGTATTTTGATAAGGAGCATTGTTTCAGTCCTAAACGTTTTCCTTCTTCACAGAATCCCTCGAACATTTTATTGACTGTGTGTTCTGAAGACAGATAATCTCTCAAAGACGTCCCTCTTTTGTGGTGGCTCTCTCTGCACTTCCATTTTTTATATCGTTCTTGTTGGCAAGAGTTACCTCCTTATGATCCATCCCTGTTCTGCTGCCTCCTCTCTTTTCCTCTGCCAACCTATCCCCTTGATGGAACCATCTTGTTACGTAGAATAACCTATTCTTTGACATGACAGATACTACTTGGGAAGTGGCAGCACAAACAGGCACAACTTCACCATTCCTTTTTCTAATGGTATACTTCACTGTCACTGTTTTCTTCCATTTTGAATTCTTGGTGCCCACTACTCTGTGCTGAGGTGAAGAAACATTAAGAAATTTTAACAGAAACTTGTCTTGCTCCATTTTATTTAATGATGTCTCGTGATGATGAAAGTGGAAAATATATTCACAGTAAGGTTCGGCAGATTTGTGTTCTTTCGTTCCTTTAGCATTTGAAGGAGAAATCTCAAGTATATGATTTCATTTAATGATAGATTCCTTTTTACACTTTTTGCTTTGCATTTCATGTCAATATAAGCTCTTCTTGAATTGGAATTTTCTCCCACCAGAGTATTCTTTGATCTGTGTGCCATTTTCAGAATCACAGAAATCATCATCCATTCTGCTTCCGCTTGCAATACTCCTTTGCTGTCAAACATGTGAATGTCAAGTGAATACTTATCTAAGAGTAAGCTGTAGGTATTTCGATGACAATGAAGTCCGATTGCAATACTATTCCCGCCAACAAATATTAATATAACAATGAGTAACATTGCTTAAAGCAACCTGTATGTTCCATTATTGTTAGCTGCTTTCTGCAGAAAGAAAGCCGAGACACGAGAGGGCAATTATATCGCATTTGTCAATTTTTGCTGTAAATGTAAGAACGCATATACTGTTTTTTGCTAAAACCTTGTGATTTGGAGTGCTCATACATGCAGCAGTAGTTGACTTTTGTTAAAATTTGGTTCAGCTGTCGATTTAAAAGATAAACATTGTGCAGTTACCACACTTAAGAAAATTTTGAAGATTTTTGCGTACATTGAATTTTCAAATAAAGCTCTGTGGAGAAAATTTGGAACATTATGTGCAGAGACTCTCATCCAACTAGGTTTGGATTTTGATGATCGAACGAGCAAGTTGGACAGAATTTGGCGTGATATCTTCCAGGAGGACATCCAACATGTATATCAATTAATGCCAAGATAAATAACTGCTTGGGTAAGGGTCAGAGGTGGATCAACACATTATTGACTTGCTCGATTTGTGGAGCTCTGTCTCTTGCATAAATCATCCAACTTTTCTGAAACTGTAATCACTTGTCTGTACATGTACATCATATCTACTAATTTATATCTCATTTGCATAATTCCCTTAGGGTGTGTGTTCTTTTATTATACGATTGGTGAAACTAGTGGCATGCTCATAAACATCCTTAAGTTTTGGCATGTCCATTTTTTGACAGTGCACCACAGATCACTACAACAGCGTTGATAATCAACCATGTAGACAGGGAAAAGTGTGCTGTGGCAGTAACAAATATTGGAATGTGGCCATTGCTGTCTAATAACAGTAAAATCAGATATAGTAAAGTCCAGTAATGGCATACTTGAAAAAGATTTTGGTCAGAAGTGGAAATGTTACATTTTCCAAGAGAACCAGCAAACCAAAGATAGGATAAGATATGTAAAGAAAATATTGTAAACGTGAAATTCTCTCAAGATTCTCAGCACCATTTATATTGAACTAGGAAAAGACATTTTTCAAAAGTCCAGGTCTGATAAATATAACATAGTTAAAACACGATTTTAATGTTGTCTCAACAATAACCAGAATTTTGGCACATGTACTTGGCAAACATGATGATGATTGAATCTGCATTTTAAAATAATATTAGCATTGTGGGATACCGGAGTGAATTTTTCATAGTGATGGTTATCTGTAAGAGGATCTCAACAAATTCAGCAATAAGTCCAAGCAATAATAATGATTGGTCCAGAGTATTTAGTAGCCACTAACAAATACAAAAATTTTCTGAAAATTGAACAATAATGGTCAACGGTAGGTATTAAAAATATCCTTCCAGGTACTGTGTCTCTGTTTTATGGAAGTCATGAGCTAGCGCTATTAAGTCTCTAGCATAAATAAAAAAAAGTATTTATAAGATTCTGGGAGACGAGTAACTACATGTCTTGATAAATCAGCTTCTTTAGCAGTACTTTCTTCACAAGTGACCACCTGTTCACTATGGTTTGAAAGCAATTACAACTTCTGCCAAACTCGGTCTTACGTGTTGTCGACATATTACGCTGTCACAGATTGATGCAGTACATGTCGTTATGAAGTGTAATATGATACTGAATAACGTGTTGAGAGATGTGTTGTACCAGGGTCACTCCAAAAGAAATGCACACTATTTTTGTAAAAATACAGTTTCTATTCTGCATGTGTGAAAGTTTTACAGTGTGTAGATACATCCTTCCCGCTTGTTTTCAAACTTGGTTCAACCTGTTCCCGTGAGTGTCGCCGTCACAGCACGTCTTCAAGATGGCTGCTACACTTGACGTTCATCAGAAGCAATGTGCTGTCATAGAATTCCTGTGCTGTGAAAACGAGACAGTGGGAAACATCCAAAAGAGGTCGAAAAAGGTGTACGGAGATGCTGCTGTCGATAACAGTACAGTTAGTCGGTGGGCAAGCAGGTTACGTGACGAAAGCGGGCACAGCAATATTGAGGATTGTCCTCACAGCGGCAGGCCTCGTACTGCACACACTCCAGACAATGTGCAGAGAGTTAACGAATCAGTAACTGCTGACAGACGCATCAGAGTGAACGAATTGTCACGTTACGTTGGGATAGGGGAAGGAAGTGTTGACGTTAAAAAAGCTTTGTGCCCAGTGGGTTCCCAGGATGTTGACAGTGGCTCACAAAGAAACGAGAAAAATGATATGCAGCGAACTTTTGGAACAGTACGAGAATGGTGGAAGAACTGTGACAAGTGATGAAACATGGCTCCATCATTTTTCACAAGAGACAAAAAGGCAATCAAAGGAGTGGCATCATGCAAATTCACCCAAGAAAAAAAATTCAAAACCACACCTTCTGCTGGAAAAGTTATGGCTACAGTGTTTTTCAGTTCCAAAGGACTCTTGCTTGTGGACATTGTGCCAAGTGGAACTACCAGAAATTCTGACGCATATGTGACGACACTGAAGAAACTTCAAGCTCGACTGAGTCGTATTCAACCACATTGGCAAAAGCATGATGTTTTGCTGTTGCACAACAATGCACAGCTGCATGTCAGTCAAAAAACCGTGGAAGCGATCACAAAACTCGGAAACACCTGCCGTACAGTCCTGACCTGGCTCCATGTGACTATCATCTCTTTGGGAAACTGAAAGACTCTCTTCGTGGAACAAGGTTTGAAGATGATGACTCCCTCGTGCACGCTGCCAAACAGTGGCTCCAGCAGGTTGGTCCAGAATTTTACCGTGCGGGTGTACAGGCGCTGGTTCCAAGATGGCGTAAGGCAGTTGAGAGGGATGGAAATTATGTGGAGAAATGAAAATATTGTTCCTAAAGGATGTATCTACACACTGTAAAACTTTCAGTCATGTAGAATAAAAGATGGATTTAAAAAAGAAAATAGTGTGCATTTCTTTTGGAGCGACCCTTGTATTATGTTTAGTAAAACAAAGAAGAGTATAACAAAAAAAATGCGTTTAACTCCATCACATATAGTGATGTCTCTCGAACAACCCAAGTTACTAATTTATGTCATACACACCACTAACCATTATGTACAGAGTTCGTAACAGTGTTTTTATTGAATACTTTCATGTTTTACCAGCACTGAAATATTGGACAGTATGATGTATATGATGACACATGAATGATGAGAGACTTTTTGTTTTATATGTTGGCTTGATTAATAAGGTAATAAATGAACTTCGTTTCTGAGCTGATTACAGCAAAAAGCCATTTAGTGACAAAATAATGTATAATGTAGACATAAAAAGCAAAGCAATGTGAAATGTCATTAAAGAGCAAACAGGGAGAGACACGGATAAAAATAACAGATAAGGGAAGGGGTAAAGTAATAAATCTCACACCAACTAGCAAACTTTGTGAATGAGCATTTCTCAAGTATAACAGAGGGAAATGTTTGGGTTAATGTAGACCACACACAGCAAAACAGTAGTGCTGAGTTGGCGGTAGGCACACACAAAGAGAAAGAAAACATACCAGCATTTGGAGTACCGATTTTGAGCTACAGCAGTACAACATGCACACAAACGCGCGCACACACACACACGCTTACACACACACACACACACACACACACACACACACACACACACACACACACACACAGTGTGAGAGCTGCATTTTACTAGGTCTAGTTTGTGGTAAAGGAAGAAAGGTGCAGGGAGCGATCTGGGGGAGGCAGCTGGTTTGCTGGCTAGGAATGTGGGAGGGAGGCATGACGGGTACACAGAATAGTCACACAATGTTCGATTGTCAGAGCCGGTGAGGAGCGGTGCCTGTTGAAGGCGACACGAATTGGAATGGGGCAGTGGGATGGAGGAAGCGGATACAGTTCAGAAAAGCTGGTGGCGGAGGGACCAATCCCAATGACCTGAGATGTGAAGCAGCCATTGAAATCTGGAACATTGTGCTCAACTACTTGTTGTGCCACTGGGTGCTTAACTTTGTTCTCAGGAAAAGTTTGGTGGTGGCCATTCATCCTGGTGGGCAACTGTTGGTAGTCATACTGACATAAAATGTTCTGTTTGCAGCAGAGTCGATATATGCCACGGTCACTTTCACAGGTGGTCTGGTCTCTGACGGGATAGGATAACCCTGTGACGGAACTGTCGTATGAAGTGCCGGATGAGAGGATCGGGCAGCTCTTGCACCTCGGTCTATCACACGGATACGCTCCCTGTGGCGAGGCAGTGGGAGTGGCATAGGGACGGACCAGAATGTCGTGTAGGTTTGGTGGGCAGCTGAACACCACTCTGGGAGGGTTGGAAAGGACCTTGGGTAAGATGAGAGATAGTCAAAGCCCTGATGAATGATACAGTTCAGTTGTTCCAGTCCAGGATGATATCAGGTGATGAGGGCTAGCTGACTCAACTCTTCTGCTTTTCAGTGAGTGGTCTCCTTTATTCCAAAAATATTTACATTTTACCAGAACTTTACTACAAAATACAGGTAAGTAACTGTGCATTGACAGTGATGTTATTACCAACCAGATCAAAACGTCAGTAAAACTGTAGAAAAACCTAAAAAGAATAAGTCATCATGCTGAGGCCCGACAAGAGGTGGGGGGGGGGGGGGGGGGAGGGGGCAAAGCCTCACGGGTACCACAAGCCTCTCAAGGGCTCTAGGGCTCGGATCACTAGGATGCTAATTTGGCAAAGAGCGGACTGCTGTTGTAAAATACAATTTGAATGATATAATTACAAGAAAAACATTACCCAACATCAGTATAACAAGTTTAGCTCTTCCTTTCAATGTCAGTTTGAGCCATACAGGGTATTTCGTGTTTAATCTTGAATATGCTCCATTTTTTTTATACATTGTGCACTAAAACTGTCTTGCACAATTCTATTTCATTTTTAGTCGTGAGGGCACTAGACTTCATTTGGACATCGTGGAACCACCTTGTGTGAAGTGGAAAATGCAGTTTCTTCTTGCAAATCCTACCAAAAAAGTTTCCCACCAAATGAAGATGTGCACAGAAAAAGAGGCTATCCCTCAAATTTAAAAGCTTAGAGATAAGTGTTGACATCTGTTTCTGGGTATGTGAACTATCAAAATTGACATTGGTCTCACCCCTAAATATCAACAGTTTTGATAGTTCCCGTATTAACAACAGATGGCAACCCTTCTCCGTAATCTTTTACATTTGAGGATTAGCCCATTTCTCTGTGCATGTCTTCAAATGTACATGGCAATGTCATTATAATTTGGCAGGCTTGCCATCAACATTCAAAGATACGGCAGTTCTGATTCCACCACAAGATCATTTCACATGAAAAACGAATATACAGAAAATATTTTGGATTCAACATTAAATGCAAAATAAAACATTTGTTTGTATATAGTTGTCCTGGAAGCAGCGTAAAAGTGAGGAAATGAATTAACACGTAAGAGGTACATTGGCAGGCTGATGCTCTCAAGTAAAGAGGTAATATTCTTCTTTTGTTCGTCTATAGAATGGCGAACTCACATAGGAATTCTCGTGTTACTTGACATTATTTGTTAGTCAAAGAGGCCTGGCCTTCAGAGATTCAGCACAGAAAATTGGAGATCCAAATAATGGAAATTTTATCAGAATATTAGAGCTCTTAATACACTTTGATCCATATCCCGTAAGCACATTATTAGTAAGGTCAGAGCTCAACAAGAACTTGGGAAGCAGTTACAATGACATTATCTGTCAGGTGATACTAAGAATGAATTTATTTCTAGTTGGGCCAGTCACGTTATGGGTGCCATCATGGGACAGAGACAAAATGAAGTATCATTCAACTATCTTAGTACCCACTGCTTTGCTCATGTAGACTGTATGACCTGTAGAGATTTTGTTTGTATTTATTTAATTGAAATTTTATGTTGTTCACAAACTGCAACACCTTCTAAGCTTTCCACACTAATTGAGGCCATAGAAACCTGGTCTTTTCCAAATATATTTCTGACCAAAAACCGGTTTGGTAGCTGGAGTCCAAAGTTTTTGCTAACCACGCATTCTCCATTCTTGAGGAGTTATTTCCATAGCAACTTTCATCCCCTAACAAGAAGTGAACACCAATTTTCATAAACTTAGCTTTAAAATTTTTTAATGTTACGAAATATTTTCTTAAAAATTTTCATACAATATTGCACTGCCTTCGATGCTGAATTTCCAGAAACGCAGAAACATGTATTTTTTTTTATTTCCAACTGAGAAGTGATATAACAGTTGTCATGAATGTAGCCTTAAAAATCCTTTACTAGTTCTTTTGTAATTATTTATTTTCAAAAAAACTTTCATCCAGTATTTTACACCCTCAGCGGTTGAATTTTCAAAAATGCTGAAACACATATTTTTTTTATTTCCTGACTTAGAAACCAAATCTACAATCTACATCCATACTCCGCAAGCCACCTGACAGTGTGTGGCGGAGGGTACCTTGAGTTCCTCTGTCGGTCTCCCTTCTATTCCAGTCTCGTATTATTCGTGGAAAGAAAGATTGTCGGTATGCCTCTGTGTGGGCTCTAATCTCTCTGATTTTATCCTCGTGGTCTCTTCGTGAGATATATGTAGGAGGGAGCAACATACTGCTCGACTCCTCGGTGAAGGTATGTTCTCGAAAATTCAACAGAAGCCTGTACCGAGCTACTGAGCGCCTCTCTTGCAGAGTCTTCCACTGAAGTTTATCTATCATCTCCGTAACGCTTTTGTAATTACTAAATGATCCTGTAATGAAGCACGCTGCTCTCCGTTGGATCTTCTCTATCTCTTCTATCAACCCTATCTGGTACGGATCCCACACCAGTCAACGGTATTGTAACCTATTTCCTCTGTTTTGGACTACATTTCCTTAGGATTCTTCCAATGAATCTCAGTCTGGCATCTGCTTTATCAACGATTAATTTTATATGGTCATTCCATTTCTAACCACTCCTAATGTCTCCTCCCAGATAATATACGGAATTAACTGCTTTCAGTTGCTGACCTGCTGTATTGTAGCTAAATGATAAAGGATCTTTCTTTCTATGTATTTGCAGCACATTACATTGTCTACATTGAGATTCAATTGCCATTCCCTGCACCATGCTCAATTCATTGCAGATCCTCCTGCATTTCAGTACAATTTTCCATTGTTACAACCTCTCGATACACTACAGCATCATCTGCAAAGAGCCTCAGTGAACTTCCGATGTCATCCACAAGGTCATTTATGTATATTGTGAATAGCAATGGTCCTACAACACTCCCCTGTGGCACACCTGAAATCACTCTCACTTCGGAAGACTTCTCTCCATTGAGAATGACATGCTGCGTCCTGTTATCTAGGAACTCTTCAATCCAATCACACAATTGGTCTGATAGTCCATATGCTCTTACTTTGTTCATTAAACGAGTGTGGGAAACTGTATCAAACACCTTGCGGAAGTCGATAAACACAGCATCTACCTGGGAACCCGTGTCTATGGCCCTCTGAGTCTCGTGGACGAATAGCACGAACTGGGTTTCACACTATCATCTTTTTCGAAACCCATGCTGATTCCTACAGAGTAGATTTCTAGTCTCCAGAAAAAGTCATTATACTCAAACATAATACGTTTTCCAAAATTCTACAACTGATCAACGTTAGAAATATAAGTCTATAGTTCTGCACATCTGTTTGACATCCCTTCTTGAAAACGGGGATGACCTGTGCCCTTTTCCAATCCTTTGGAACGCTACGCTCTTCTAGAGACCTACGGTACACCGCTGCAAGAAGGGGGGCAAGTTCCTTAGCGTACTCTGTGTAAAATCGAACTGGTATCCCGTTAGGTCCAGCGGCCTTTCCTCTTTTCAGTGATTTTAATTGTTTTTCTATCCCTCTGTCATCTATTGTGATATCTGCCATTTTGTCATCTGTATGACAATCTAGAGAAGGAGCTACAGTGCAGTCTTCCACTGTGAAACAGCTTTGGAAAAAGACATTTAATATTTCGGCCTTTAGTCTGTCATCCTCTGTTTCAGTACCATTTTGGTCACAGAGTGTCTGGACATTTTGTTTTGGTCCATCTACCCCTTTGACGTAAGACCAAAATTTCTTAGGATTTTCTGCCAAGTCAGTACATAGAACTTTACTTTTGAATTCGTTGAACACCTCTCGCATAGCCCTCCTCACACTACATTTCGCTTCGTGTTATTTTTGTTCATCTGCAAGGCTTTGGCTATGTTTGCTGTGAAGTTCCCTTTGCTTCTGTGGCAGTTTTCTAACTCGGTTGTTGTACCACGGTGGCTCTTTTCCATCTCTTACGATCTTGCTTGGCACATACTCATCTAATGCATATTGTACGATGGTTTTGAACTTTGTCCACTGAACCTCAACACCATCTGTACTTGAGATAAAACTTTTGTGTTGAGCCGTCAAGTACTCTGAAATCTGCTTTTTGTCACTTTTGCTAAACAGAAAAATCTTTCTACCTTTTTTAATACACTCCTGGAAATTGAAATAAGAACACCGTGAATTCATTGTCCCAGGAAGGGGAAACTTTATTGACACATTCCTGGGGTCAGATACATCACATGATCACACTGACAGAACCACAGGCACATAGACACAGGCAACAGAGCATGCACAATGTCGGCACTAGTACAGTGTATATCCACCTTTCGCAGCAATGCAGGCTGCTATTCTCCCATGGAGACGATCGTAGAGATGCTGGATGTAGTCCTGTGGAACGGCTTGCCATGCCATTTCCACCTGGCGCCTCAGTTGGACCAGCGTTCGTGCTGGACGTGCAGACCGCGTGAGACGACGCTTCATCCAGTCCCAAACATGCTCAATGGGGGACAGATCCGGAGATCTTGCTGGCCAGGGTAGTTGACTTACACCTTCTAGAGCACGTTGGGTGGCACGGGATACATGCGGACGTGCATTGTCCTGTTGGAACAGCAAGTTCCCTTGCCGGTCTAGGAATGGTAGAACGATGGGTTCGATGACGGTTTGGATGTACCGTGCACTATTCAGTGTCCCCTCGACGATCACCAGTGGTGTACGGCCAGTGTAGGAGATCGCTCCCCACACCATGATGCCGGGTGTTGGCCCTGTGTGCCTCGGTCGTATGCAGTCCTGATTGTGGCGCTCACCTGCACGGCGCCAAACACGCATACGACCATCATTGGCACCAAGGCAGAAGCGACTCTCATCGCTGAAGACGACACGTCTCCATTCGTCCCTCCATTCACGCCTGTCGCGACACCACTGGAGGCGGGCTGCACGATGTTGGGGCGTGAGCGGAAGACGGCCTAACGGTGTGCGGGACCGTAGCCCAGCTTCATGGAGACGGTTGCAAATGGTCCTCGCCGATACCCCAGGAGCAACAGTGTCCCTAATTTGCTGGGAAGTGGCGGTGCGGTCCCTTACGGCACTGCGTAGGATCCTACGTTCTTGGTGTGCATCCGTGCGTCGCTGCGGTCCGGTCCCAGGTCGACGGGCACGTGCACCTTCCGCCAACCACTGGCGACAACATCGATGTACTGTGGAGGCCTCACGCCCCACGTGTTGAGCAATTCGGCGGTACGTCCACCCGGCCTCCCGCATGCCCACTATACGCCCTCGCTCAAAGTCCGTCAACTGCACATACGGTTCACGTCCACGCTGTCGCGGCATGCTACCAGTGTTAAAGACTGTGATGGAGCTCCGTATGCCACGGCAAACTGGCTGACACTGACGGCGGCGGTGCACAAATGCTGCGCAGCTAGCGCCATTCGACGGCCAACACCGCGGTTCCTGGTGTGTCCGCTGTGCCGTGCGTGTGATCATTGCTTGTACAGCCCTCTCGCAGTGTCCGGAGCAAGTATGGTGGGTCTGACACACCGGTGTCAATGTGTTCTTTTTTCCATTTCCAGGAGTGTATTTCTATTTACGGCTGAAATCACCGATGCTGTAACTACTTCACAGTTGCTGATTCCCTGTTCTGCGTTTAATTATCTCAACATTTAACTCCACTGTTAAGATGGAATGTATAATTTTTGTAATTGAGATATTTTATTCTTAATCTCCTGTTTTTCCTAACACAACTCGAATCCTAAGTTACAGCACGTACTCTCTGTCATAGCTTTTATACTAAGATTAGTATTGTCTGACCTAGCACTTAGATTATCCCCTTGAACTTGGATACCAGCATTGCTAGAGTCTAGTCTCACACTTGGCTCTTCACCTCCAACTTTGATAGTAGCAGTTGACTCCAGTATATCTTTAATATTGGTACTAAATTTCACATTAAAACATTTAAACTACTTGATGCATTCACCTCCATACCTCTTATAAGCACAGACATACAATAATTACAACACATTTATAAAACAGAGCGTACTAAATTTCACATTAAAACATTTAAACTACTTGATGCATTCACCTCCATACCTCTTATAAGCACAGACATACAATAATTACAACACATTTATAAAACAGAGCGTACTAAATTTCACATTAAAACATTTAAACTACTTGATGCATTCACCACCATACCTCTTATAAGCACAGACATACAATAATTACAACACATTTATAAAACAGAGCGTACTAAATTTCACATTAAAACATTTAAACTACTTGATGCATTCACCTCCATACCTCTTATAAGCACAGACATACAATAATTACAACACATTTATAAAACAGAGCGTACTAAATTTCACATTAAAACATTTAAACTACTTGATGCATTCACCTCCATACCTCTTATAAGCACAGACATACAATAATTACAACACATTTATAAAACAGAGCGTATTACTGCAACAGTACTGACCACGATGCCGTATTCCACCTAGTTACTTGGGTTTGCAAACCACTTTCTGTCTACACCACAACGTAAATACTGCCAGCACAATCAACCATAGAGATATTTCAGTGGGTACTGGATACAGCTCACCAAATTTCTTCCAGCACCCACCAGGTTGTGATGCGGACGAAAAGCAGGAGCGACACGATCTACTGTGCGGCTGGAGATTTGGGCACGGCAGAAGTCATTGCGGTCAATTGACGAGTCACCAATGTTATCTGTGACGACTGCCATTAAGCATCGTGGGAGAGATGATATAATTTAGGTCCTCTGATGTGACAGACAAAAATCTTCCAACCTGTGGACTATTTTATTTCTTCATCGATATAACCGGAGTTGACAGATTTAATGATTTCTCATCGACTATTGAAATCTTCTCAAAATTCTTAAGTCACATTGCTGTCAATCGCTTATGCACTGTAACATAATCTTGGCTGTTGATCTCCACTGCCAAGGACAACACTTCTAGTTCCGTAGGACCAAACTGAGAAACAAATCTCAATGGTCATGGTACATGTCAGTACATGAAATTACAACAGAAAAGTAATAATAGATAAATAAAATGTTTACGAATCATAAAAAGATGACAAGCTATACGTTTATATAAATAGAATCAACAATATAACACAGAAATCAGCTTAATTTTTTCAAGGAATGCCTATACAGAATAGAAGGAGTGACCCATGAGGAAACTCTTCAGTTTAGATTTGAAAGTGTGTGGATTACTGCTAAGGGGTTTGAATTCTTATGGTTGTGGTTATTGTTGTTGTTGTTGTTGTGGTCCTCAGTCGTGAGACTGGTTTGATGCAGCTCTCCATGCTACTTATCCTGTGCAAGCTTCTTCATCTCCCAGTATCTACTGCAACCTACATCCTTCTGAATCTGCTTAGTGTATTCATCTCTTGGCCTCCCTCTACGATTTTTACCCTCCACGCTGCCCTCCAATACTAAATTGGTGATCCCCTGATGCCTCAGAACATGTCCTACCAACCGATCCCTTCTTCTAGTCAAGTTGTGCCACAAATTCCTCCTCTCCCCAATTCTACTCAATACCTCCTCATTAGTTATGTGATCTACCCATATAATCTTCAGCATCCTTCTGTAGCACCACATTTTGAAAGCTTCTATTCTCTCCTTGTCCAAACTATTTATCGTCCACGTTTCACTTCCATACATGGCTACACTCCATACAAATACTTTCAGAAATGACTTCCTGACACTTAAATCTATACTCGATGTTAACAAATTTATCTTCTTCAGAAACGCTTTCCTTGCCATTGCCAGTCCACATTTTATATCTTCTCTACTTCGACCATCATCAGTTATTTTGCTCCCCAAATAGCAAAACTCCTTTACTGCTTCAAATGTCTCATTTCCTAATCTAATTCCCTCAGCATCACCCGATTTAATATGACTACATTCCATTATCCTCGTTTTGCTTTTGTATATGTTCATTTTATATCTTCCCTTCAAGACACTGTCCATTCCGTTCAACTGCTCTTCCAAATCCTTTGCTGTCTCTGACAGAATTACAATGTCATCAGCAAACCTCAAAGTTTTTATTTCTTCTCCATGGATTTTAATACCTACTCCAAATTTTTCTTTTGTTTCCTTCACTGCTTGCTCAATATACAGATTGAATAACATCGGGGAGAGGCTACAACCCTGTCTCACTCCCTTCCCAACCACTGCTTCCCTTTCATGTCCCTCGAACCCTTACAACTGCCATCTGGTTTCTGTACAAATTGTAAATAGTCTTTCGCTCCCTGTGTTTTACCCCTGCCACCTTCAGAATTTGAAAGAGAGTATTCCAGTCAACATTGTCAAAAGCTTTGTCTAAGTCTACAAATGCTAGAAATGTAGGCTTGCCTTTTATTAATCTAGCTTCTAAGATAAGTCGTAGGGTCAGTATTGCCTCACGTGTTCCAACATTTCTACGGAATCCAAATTGATCTTCCCCGAGGTCGGCTTCTAATAGTTTTTCCATTCATCTGTAAAGAATTGCGTTAGTATTTTGCAACCGTGGCTTATTAAACTGATAGTCCAGTAATTTTCACATCTGTCAACACCTGCTTTCTTTGGGATTGGAATTATATTGTTCTTGAAGTCTGAGGGTATTTCACTTGTCTCATACATTTTGCTCACCAGATGGTAGAGATTTGACAGGACTGGCTGTCCCAAGGCTGAAATATAATTTCACCAAATTTCCCATTGTGTTAAACATATTACTACTTCCCATAAAACTAAATTCTGTACCAATACTTCTGAAAAATCACATTCTCACAATTTGATATCTACACGCACAGCTTTGTCCATCAGGATAGAACATTTCTTCCAGAATCAGTCATAAATAATGTTTGTACTCACCTGCACACAGTATTAGTTCAGTAATGTGTTTGTTTTGGATATGTGAGTAAAATGAAGTTTGTACAAAGATGTCTGAAATGGGTGATATTGGCTGTAATAAATGACCCACTGCAAATAGAGGTCTGGTCATTAACCAACAGACACAAACCCTAACTGATCAACTACATTTTACAGTCTATTTAGTTGCACATTACCATTTGATGTATTTATCTCTCGATGATGTGTATTTATTCATTTTTTATCCATCTTTCAGCATTAACATGCAATCGATGCCGTCAGAAGAATTACAGCTGTTTGTACATTATGATTTACACAACAAAATATTACATGGTAAAATATAGCTGTGTTGTACCCTATTAGCTTATAACTGCCTCTACGCCCATATCTGTACGTGACAGTAAGCCTTAATTTATCAATAAATTAGGCCATCTTTACAACTATTCTGGAATTCTTCTGTACTATAAAAGGTATTTTCCTTCATCCACACTTTGGTTTTAGTTTTGAAAATATCCAATGAAACCAATTGAGCCTGTTGCAAATCGAATTACGCTGCTGGCCATCCAGAATGCAACACCCAGAAGGACTGGATATACCACAGCCAAACTGATTTGGGAGATAACACTTATAAACAAGTGAGGAAGATGATGAGTGTTGCTGCCTATAAGCACTGCTACACACCTCTACATTGAATCAAAGAGGCTCTGGACATGTTGCTGGAGTATAGCAGTCCACACTGCTTCCATATATTGCCAAAGCTGATCTTTTGTAGCAGCGGCGTGTGTATCCCGGCCCAATCGTTCCACAATTGTCAACCAGATGTTTTCGGTAGGAGAGCCAAGGCAGCAATGCAATCCGATGTGCGACAAAAAAGTCTCGAACATTGCGTGCCACGTATGGTCACGCATTATCCTGTTGCAATGTGGTAGTTGGAAAGCTGCATAGGATAAGGCAACAGTTCAACTGTCTCTCAGCACAGTGTCTCCAGACTCTAAGCCGAGCATCAGAACGGTACAGGCAGAATCGGGATTCGTCCGTAAAAAACAGTGTCATTCCATTCCGCTGTCCACATCCTTCATTCATTGCACCATTGCCGGTACAAACACCTGTGGTGTTGACTCGGTGGTAAACACAACAGTGGACACTTTGCAGACCGCCCATTCTGTGGCAAACGACATCGAATGGTACGCATAGACAGTGCTTATTGCACAACAGACTGAATATATTGTGACACGGTTCGTGACATGGCAGAGCAGTCCGTAACCGCCACGTGCAAAATATGCCATCTCGTGCTGTGGTGCAACGAAGTGCGTGCAACCGGTCCTGTCGATCGGTTGTTCCCTCTCGCGTCTAGCAATTACAGATCTGCATCACACTTGTCTGATTCCATCCGATACTACCACCTATTTCTCTTAAGGATAATCCGCAATCCCTATAGGCAACAATCATTCAATATTTTGCAGTTTGCCACTTTAACTCTGTAGATGACTCCTGCAGTCAGACAGGAAACATTAGGAGAAAGTTTTATGCATTGACCACAGCATATTAGCCTGGAAGTTTTTAACGATTCTTGGAAGAATCAGGATTCAAAGGAATTACAGACTCTGGCTGCGAGTTAACACAGAACTAACTCAATGTCGTGCTGCCGTGCACGGGCGGCATTCCAGGGGGTTTCCGACAGGATAACGCTCGTCCACATATCACAGTCGCAGCCCAGTGTGGTCTACACAGTGTCGATACGTAGCCTCGGCCTGCTCGATTGCCGTATCTGTAGCCAATTGCGCACGTACGGGACACCGTCGGATGACAACTGTGGTTTCGTCCACAGCTTTCACTGTCTCTGTATTGACATTTGAGTGCAAAAGGCACGGAATTCCATCCCAAAAACTGGTATCCAGCACAACACAATGCATTCACGTTTGCATGCTCACATTCTACATTCTGGCAGTTTCACCGGTTACTACTGCACCAGCATTTCACATTAGCAATGGATTACCTCACTTACATTAAAATGTGATCTTGCTATGATAATCACTATACGTTACCTAGACAAATGTATTCACAAAATCTCATTACTCTGCACGAATTAGTTTTCGGCGTCGTGACTCTTTTTTTTTTTTCCGTCAGTGTATTCAGGTGATAATGCAGTGTAGATATTTCATGTCGTGCAGATCTTGCAAGTGCCCAACATTCCTCTGCAGGAAATGATGTGTTACACGAAATAATGGTTTTACGTATTCTGTATGACATTAAATCAAATGCTGAAAGGTCCTTGTAAAATGTGAACATTCCTAATTTACTTCAAATGTACTTATTAGCGTGAGTGCTGCAGTTTGGCAGGTGGACTAGGTCGGGCTGGGGTTGAGAGAGAGAGAGAGAGAGAGAGAGAGAGAGAGAGAGAGAGAGAGAGAGAGAGAGAGAGAGACGTGGAAGGCGGGAAGAGTTAGCAACATAGAGCAACTTATCTTTGTCTGTGCTAATGGTTTGAAGGCCGTAAGCCAATTGTTGGCTAGGAATATGAGGAGGAAGGGGTGGATGGTGCACGGGCTATGCACACAACGCGCGGGTATAGTCTGTCGGTAAACTGAAGAGTGAGCAAACGAGTCCCCACTCTGCCTACCCTGCTACGTCACAGGGCGCTTCTACAGGCTGTTTCACAACTTAGTACCGCCTCTGCCGTGGCGCGCGCTTTAAATCTTTGGCGACGCCGTGTACAGATACGTCCCGGCTGCGTTTATTTTTAGATAAATGCGTTAAAGAGTAAGGAAAACAAATGACGATAGCTTCTTCGCAACAAAACATTATTGAGTAAATAATATTAACATAAAAACGGAAGTCAGGATTCTACTATAAACATAGAACCGAATGCCCATTCATGTGAATGTATGTTCCTCTATTGGTAAGGCGAACTACACTCCTGGAAATGGAAAAAAGAACACATTGACACCGGTGTGTCAGACCCACCATACTTGCTCCGGACACAAGCAATGATCACACGCACGGCACAGCGGACACACCAGGAACCGCGGTGTTGGCCGTCGAATGGCGCTAGCTGCGCAGCATTTGTGCACCGCCGCCGTCAGTGTCAGCCAGTTTGCCGTGGCATACGGAGCTCCATCGCAGTCTTTAACACTGGTAGCATGCCGCGACAGCGTGGACGTGAACCGTATGTGCAGTTGACAGACTTTGAGCGAGGGCGTATAGTGGGCATGCGGGAGGCCGGGTGGACGTACCGCCGAATTGCTCAACACGTGGGGCGTGAGGTCTCCACAGTACATCGATGTTGTCGCCAGTGGTCGGCGGAAGGTGCACGTGCCCGTCAACCTGGGACCGGACCGCAGCGACGCACGGATGCACGCCAAGACCGTAGGATCCTACGCAGTGCCGTAGGGGACCGCACCGCCACTTCCCAGCAAATTAGGGACACTGTTGCTCCTGGGGTATCGGCGAGGACCTTTCGCAACCGTCTCCATGAAGCTGGGCTACGGTCCCGCACACCGTTAGGCCGTCTTCCGCTCACGCCCCAACATCGTGCAGCCCGCCTCCAGTGGTGTCGCGACAGGCGTGAATGGAGGGACGAATGGAGACGTGTCGTCTTCACCGATCAGAGTCGCTTCTGCCTTGGTGCCAATGATGGTCGTATGCGTGTTTGGCGCCGTGCAGGTGAGCGCCACAATCAGGACTGCATACGACCGAGGCACACAGGGCCAACACACGGCATCATGGTGTGGGGAGCCATCTCCTACACTGGCCGTACACCACTGGTGATCGTCGAGGGGACACTGAATAGTGCACGGTACATCCAAACCGTCATCGAACCCATCGTTCTACCATTCCTAGACCGGCAAGGGAACTTGCTGTTCCAACAGGACAATGCACGTCCGCATGTATCCCGTGCCACCCAACGTGCTCTAGAAGGTGTAAGTCAACTACCCTGGCCAGCAAGATCTCCGGATCTGTCCCCCATTGAGCATGTTTGGGACTGGATGAAGCGTCGTCTCACGCGGTCTGCACGTCCAGCACGAACCCTGGTCCAACTGAGGCGCCAGGTGGAAATGGCATGGCAAGCCGTTCCACAGGACTACATCCAGCATCTCTACGATCGTCTCCATGGGAGAATAGCAGCCTGCATTGCTGCGAAAGGTGGATATACACTGTACTAGTGCCGACATTGTGCATGCTCTGTTGCCTGTGTCTATGTGCCTGTGGTTCTGGCAGTGTGATCATGTGATGTATCTGACCCCAGGAATGTGTCAATAAAGTTTCCCCTTCCTGGGACAATGAATTCACGGTGTTCTTATTTCAGTTTCCAGGAGTGTAGATATAGTGCACTCAATCTGTAGAATTTAGGGCTTGTTCTTACTTGGTGTTTCTACTAAAAGGTAGAAGTTTTCTTTGAAGGGCTGCATTGAAACTTAACATTTCTTGGAACACGAAGAGCGTTTAAAAAGTAACCAGAAATTTATAATTTCGTGTGTTGTATTAGTTCGATTCGCACTGCTTTTTTGTCACCGTCTGAAAAGTACATGTGCAATGTTTTGCATATTCGGTATTTGCCCTGTTGTCAACTGTCAAAAAGGTTATATGGGTTTTGGTAGCATCAACTATTACTTGTTTTGTATAAAAATAGATTAGAGAACCTGTACTAAATTTTCTTATAAGAATGGAATAAAATGTATCAAATTTTTAGGAATGTTAAATATTGCTTTCGGTGAGTCTCTTATGAGTAAACCAAGAGCATACAAGTGGTATAAACATTTCAAAGCAGGCCATAAAGGACAGCAGTTTTACAAGAATGGATGAGATTAAAAATGCACAGTTAAGATACCTATGAACTATCCCGAGGAAACAGTCCCTAAAGTGTTTTGGGAATTGGAAAAAGCAATGGCATGTGAAACTGTCTATAATGTTGAGTCTCCTCCCTAAATTATTAGTTTTCCTTCGCGGCGATTCCTGTAAACCATGCGGCTCATTTTCGCGTTCCTTCCTTATGCGTCCTATTGTGGCGGGGCTGACATTTACATATACTGCAGCCCTTTCATTGGGACTGGTAACATTAGCCAACAGTTCTTTTTGTGTCGCCTCCTTAACACACGTTCTTAATAACGTTAGAGACGATCGAACGCTCGTTACTCTGCAAACACCTCTTCTTCTTCGTATTCTGCACATTTTCTTGCAATGCAGGGCGATTATCCATCACTTCCGGGTACTGAAGTGTATCAGTGAGTACACAAAGTCAACTGACCGACACTGGCAACTAAGATTCCACGAATGGAAACGACGTATATCACTGCACGCCAAACTACACCGCTAGACAGGTAACGGGTGGCCCTGTAGGCCAATGGCAGGGTTCTTCCGGGAAGGGCCACTTCACCCACCAAAAGCGCTGCTCGTTCTTGAGTTTACAGACAGACTATACGAGCGTGTGGAGTAGCTTGGCACTCAAAGTAGGGGAGTGCAGGACAGAGGAGGAGGAAAGTGTTGGGTACGACAGTGTGGGGACAGCGGGTTACCGGAGATCTCTGCTCCCGCATGGGTTTATATCTGGGTGTCTGTGTGCACGAATGTGTTTACTTCTACTAGAGAAAGAGCAATAGTTTGAGAGCTAGTTTAAACAATGAGAGCTAGTTTAAACAATGCTTACTGTTGTGTGTTCCTTTATGTCACACATCAGTCAGCTATATTAGTCGACTGCAGTATTATTGCACATGGGAGTGAGGGCAGTTCAGTCTGCTTATCGGGAGTCAGTGCATAATAGCAGTCGATTGTAGAGGCATAACTGACCTGAAAGCAGTGACGGTGTGATGCGTTTTCCTTACAAGGGAACCTCCCCCTCGCACCCTCCTCAGATTTAGTTATAAGTTGGCACAGTGGATAGGCCTTGAAAAACTGAACACAGATCAATCGAGAAAACAGGAAGAAGTTGTGTGGAACTGTGAAAAAAAAGTAAGCAAAATATACAAACTGAGTAGTCCATGCGCAGGATAGGCAACGTCAAGGATAATGTGAAATCAGGCGCGCCGTGGTCCCGTGGTTAGCGTGAGCAGCTGCGGAGCTAGAGGCCCTTGGTTCGAGCCTACCCTCGAGTGAAACGTTTAATTTTTTGTTTTCAGACAATTATCAAAGTTCAGGCACTCACACATAATCAACTTCGCTCTCCAAAATTCCAGGCCATGTTCAGATTTGCTTGGACATATGCAGGATTTGACGGTCTACACACGGAAAAATTTGAAAACGTTAAAAACATATGTTTTGACAGAGCACAAGGAAAACTGTGCGACTGTGAAACTGTTGCATTCATTTGTTGCAGTTTATGTGACAAAGTCTTATGTTTTCATCACTTTTTTGGGAGTGATTATCACATCCACAAGAAAACCTAAATCGAGCAAGGTAGAAGAATCTTTTTACCCATTCGCCAAGTGTACAAGTTAGGTGGGTCGACAACATATTCCTGTCATGTGAAGCACATGCCGTCACTAGTGTCGTATAGAATATATCAGACGTGTTTTCCTGTGGAGGAATCGGTTGACCTATGTCCTTGCGATCAAATGTTTTCGGTTCCCGTTGGAGAGGCACGTCCTTTCGTCTACTAATCGCACGGTTTTGCGGTGCGGTCGCAAAACACAGACACTAAACTTATTACAGTGAACAGAGACGTCAATGAACCAACGGACAGATCATAACCTTGCAAAAATAAAGAAATTAAAATTTTCACTCGAGGGAGGGCTTGAACCAAGAACCTCTCATTCCGCAAGTGCTAACGCTAACCACGGGATCACGGCGCTCCTGAGCTGCGGTTATCCTTGATGTTACTTATCTTGCCCATGCACTACTCAGTTTGTATATTTTGCTTATTTTTTTCATAGTTCCACACAACTTCTTCCTGTTCTCTCGATTGATCTGTGTTCAGTTTTTCAAGGCCTATCCACTGTGCCAACTTATAACTAAATCTGAGGGGGGTGCGATGAGGAGGTTCCATTGTTAGTCACCACTGTGCTTGTTTACTGCAGTTCACTGTGTGTTTCCATGACGCCCACAATAAAGACGAGCTGTGACGATCGAGTCACAGCATTTGACACTACAGGTCTTACGAGTGCCAGCAAACGTCTCCAGCAGGGAGCGAGTGACTATTCCAGACTTGTTAAATAATTATTAACTGCATTGCGGGCAAGCTCTCGATAGCACTGAACTCAGTGGCTACCTTTTCACTGAGATAATGATTTCCCGTGGGCCCTGCACGGAGCTGAGCGCATGTGAAGTATAACGGGCAAGGTGACTCGTGTGACACCATAACTTCTTTGTGGGGATCGTATTTTCTGTGGGCCGCAGTGTTTCTGCTAATGACTAACTGCAATAGTAGCGAGCAGTTGCCTTTCCTTTATTTTACGTATTAATTCGACAGTGTCATTTTACCCTCTTTAAACTAAAATCCGTGGTATATATTTCATGTTCAGTGTAACTTTATTGCTTACTCACCAACTGTTAACTTCCTTGAGAGTTTCATTTGGTTCTTCTGCAAGGAGTTCTCGTTTTCCCAGTGACAATAATATTACTGCCATCACAAAAGGATTTTTCCCTACGACTATCACCTTTAGTGGCCTATACAGCGTTATTACAAATGATTGAAGCGATTTCACAGCTCTACAATAACTTTATTATTTGAGATATTTTCACAATGCTTTGCACACACATACAAAAACTCAAAAAGTTTTTTTAGGCATTCACAAATGTTCGATATGTGCCCCTTTAGTGATTCGGCAGACATCAAGCCGATAATCAAGTTCCTCCCACACTCGGCGCAGCATGTCCCCATCAATGAGTTCGAAAGCATCGTTGATGCGAGCTCGCAGTTCTGGCACGTTTCTTGGTAGAGGAGGTTTAAACACTGAACCTTTCACATAACCCCACAGAAAGAAATCGCACGGGGTTAAGTCGGGAGAGCGTGGAGGCCATGACACGAATTGCTGATCGTGATCTCCACCACGACCGATCCATCGGTTTTCCAATCTCCTGTTTAAGAAATGCCGAACATCGTGATGGAAGTGCGGTGGAGCACCATCCTGTTGAAAGATGAAGTTGGCGCTGTCGGTCTCCAGTTGTGGCATGAGCCAATTTTCCAGCACGTCCAGATACACGTGTCCTGTAACGTTTTTTTCGCAGAAGAAAAAGGGGCCGTAAACTTTAAACCGTGAGATTGCACAAAACACGTTAACTTTTGGTGAATTGCGAATTTGCTGCACGAATGCGTGAGGATTCTCTACCGCCCAGATTCGCACATTGTGTCTGTTCACTTCAACATTAAGAAAAAATGTTGCTTCATCACTGAAAACAAGTTTCGCACTGAACGCTTCCTCTTCCATGAGCTGTTGCAACCGCACCGAAAATTCAAAGCGTTTAACTTTGTCATCGGGTGTCAGGGCTTGTAGCAATTCTAAACGGTAAGGCTTCTGCTTTAGCCTTTTCTGTAAGATTTTCCAAACCGTCAGCTGTGGTACGTTTAGCTCCCTGCTTGCTTTATTCGTCGACTTCCGCGGGCTACGCGTGAAACTTGCCCGCACGCGTTCAACCGTTTCTTCGCTCACTGCAGGCCGACCCGTTGATTTCCCCTTACAGAGTCATCCAGAAGCTTTAAACTGCGCATACCATCGCCGAATGGAGTTAGCAGTTGGTGGATCTTTGTCGAACTTCGTCCTGAAATGTCGTTGCACTGTTATGACTGACTGATGTGAGTGCATTTCAAGCACAACATACGCTTTCTCGGCTCCTGTCGTCATTTTGTCTCACTGCGCTCTGGAGGCAGAAACCTGAAGTGCGGCTTCAGCCGAACAAAACTTTATGAGTTTTTCTACGTATCTGTAGTGTGTCGTGACCATATGTCAATGAATGGAGCTACAGTGAATTTATGAAATCGCTTCAATCATTTGTAATAGCCCTGTACAATGGCGCGTCTGGTTTAACATTTTAGCAGATTTGATTAAGCACAAAATTACACTGAAGCGCCAAGAAATTGCTATAGGCACGAATATTCAAATACAGAGATATGTAAATAGGATAGGCAGAACATGGCACTGTGGTGGGCAATGTCTATACACAACAACAAGAGTCTGGAGAAGTTGTTATATCAGTTACTGCTGCTACAATGTCAGGCTATCAAAATTTGAGTGAGTTTGAATGTGGTGTTATAGTCGGCGCACGAGTGACGGGACACGGCATCTCTGAAGTAGCGATAAAGTAGGGATCTTCTGTACGACCATTTCACAAGTGTACCTTCAATATTGGGAATCCGGTATAACGTCAAATCTCTGACATCGCTGCAGAACGGGACCGACGACGACTAGAGAACTGTTTGATGTGACAGAAGTGCAGCCCTTCCGCATTTCTGCAGATTGCAGTGCTGGGCCCTCAACAAGTGTCAACGTGTGAACTACTCAATGAAATATCATCAATACGGGCTTTCAGAGCCGAAGGCCCATTCGTGTACGCTTGACGACTGCACGACACAAAGCTCTATGCCTCACCTGGGCCCACCGACACTGATATCAGACTGTCGATGATTGGAAACACGTTGCCCAGTCGGACGAGTCTCGTTTCAAATTGTTCGCGTGGATACAGGGCTATTACAAATGATTGAAGCGATTTCATAAATTCACTGTAGCTCCATTCATTGACATATGGTCACGACACACTACAGATACGTAGAAAAACTCATAAAGTTATGTTCGGGTGAAGCCGCACTTCAGGTTTCTGCCGCCAGAGCGCTCGAGAGCGCAGTGAGACAAAATGGCGACAGGAGCCGAGAAAGCGTATGTCGTGCTTGAAATGCACTCACATCAGTCAGTCATAACAGTGCAACGACACTTCAGGATGAAGTTCAACAAAGATCCACCAACTGCTAACTCCATTCGGCGATGGTATGCGCAGTTTAAAGCTTCTGGATGCCTCTGTAAGGGGAAATCAACGGGTCAGCCTGCAGTGAGCGAAGAAATGGTTGAACGTGTGCGGGCAAGTTTCACGCGTAGCCCGCGGAAAATTGGCTCATGCCACAACTAAAGACCGACAGCGCCGACTTCATCTTTCAACAGGATGGTGCTCCACCGCACTTCCATCATGATGTTCGGCATTTCTTAAACGTGAGATTGGAAAACCGATGGATCGGTCGTGGTGGAGATCATGATCAACAATTCATGTCATGGCCTCCACGCTCTCCCGACTTAACCCCATGCAATTTCTTTCTGTGGGGTTATGTGAAAGATTCAGTGTTTAAACCTCCTCTACCAAGAAACGTGCCAGAACTGCGAGCTCGCATCAACGATGCTTTCGAACTCATTGACGGGGACATGCTGCGCCGAGTGTGGGAGGAACTTGATTATCAGCTTGATGTCTGCCGAATCACTAAAGGGGCACATATCGAACATTTGTGAATGCCTAAAAAAACTTTGAGTTTTTGTATGTGTGCAAAGCATTGTGAAAATATCTCAAATAATAAAGTTATTGTAGAGCTGTGAAATCGCTTCAATCATTTTTAATAACCCAGTGTGCAGCTATGGAGACGACCTCGTGAATCCACGGACCCTGCATGCCAGCAGGGGGCTGTTCAAGCTGGTAGAGGCTCTGTAATGGTGTGGTGTGGGTGATATGGGACACCTGATACATCTCGGACAGGCGACACGTACCTAAGAATCCTGTCTGATCACCTGCACCATTCCTGTCAATTGCACATTCCGACAGACTTGGGCAATTTCAGCAGAACAATGCGACATCCCACACGTCCAGAACTGCTACACAGTGGCTCCAGGAACACTCTTTTGAGTTTAAACACTTCCTCTGACCACCAAACTCCCCAGACACGAACATTATTGAGCATATCTGGGATGTCTTGCAACATGCCATTCAGAAGAGATCTCCAGTCCCTCATACTCTTACGGATTTACGGACAGCCCTGCAGGATTCACGGTGTCAATTCCCTCCAGCACTACTTCAGATGTTAGTCGAGTCCGTGCCGTGTCGAGTTGCGGCACTTCTGCACACGATAATAGGCAGGAAATGCGGTGGTCTCGCGGTTCTAGGCGCGCAGTCCGGAACCGTGCGACTGCTACGGTCGCAGGTTCGAATCCTGCATCAGGCATGGATGTGTGTGATGTCCTTAGGTTAGTTAGGTTTAAGTAGTTCTAAGTTCTAGGGGACTGATGACCATAGCAGTTGAGTCCCATAGTGCTCAGAGCCAATAGGCAGGAATACCAGTTTCTTTGGCTCTTCAGTGTAGGAAGGTAAATACAGTGATAAGAAAAAACATGCCAGCAGAGGAAACCCTAACAGCCACACTTAGGTTATCAGCAACATTTCACTCATTTGAGCACTTAAAATTCAGCACTGGAATTTTGGCACAATTACTAAGTGCTATAATACCACAGATGTGTAAAGCAGTATATGGTACAATGTTCAGAAGTCATACTACGTGAAAGTAAGTCAGTACAACAGTTGCTGTTGTTGTTGTCATTGTCTTTGTCTTCAGTCCGAAGACTGGTTCGCTCCTCTCCATAACTACTCTATCCTGTGCAAGCCTCTTCATCTTCAAATAACCTCTGCAATCTACATCCTTCTGAATCTGCTTGCTGTAGCCATCTCTTCTCTCTCTCTCTCTCTCTCTCTCTCTCTCTCTCTCTCTCTACGATTTTTAACCCCTCCCCACATTTCTGTCAAATACGAAACTAGTGATCCCTTGATGTATCAGAATGTGTCCTATCAACCGCTCCCTTCTTCTGGTCGGGTTGTGTCACAAATTTCGTTTCTCCCCAATTCTATTCAGTACCTCCTCGTTAGCTATGTTATCTACCCATCTGATGTTCAGAATGCTCCTGTAGCACCACATTTCAAGTGCATCTATTCTCTTCTTGTCCAAACTGTTTGTCATCCAGGTTTCTCTTTCACACATGGCTACATTCTATGCAAATACATTCAGGAAAAGACTTCCCGACACTTAAATCTATATTAAATGTTACCAAATTTCTATTCTTCAGAAATGCTTTTCATGCCAGTGCCAGTCTACGTTTTATATCCTCCTCCTTCAGCCATCATCAGTTATTTTGCTGCCCAAATAGCAAACCCATCTACTACTTTAAGTGTCTTGTTTCCTAACCTAGTACCCTCAGTGTCGCTTTATTTAATTTGGCTACATTCCATTAACCTTGTTTTGGTTTTGTTGCTGTTCATCTTATATTCTTCTTTCAAGGCACTGTCCTTTCTGTTGAGAATTACAATGTCACTGGCAAAACTCAAAAATATTATTTCTTCCCCATGAACTTTAATTCCTACTCAAATTTGTCTTCGGTTTTGTTTACCGCTTGCTCGATGTACAGACTGAACTGTCTACCAAAACTTCCACCATTCTAGCGCTACAGTTATTTAACTTTGAGACACACAAAAGTACACACAGAAATGATTTGACTGTATTGTCGCAAGTTCATTTCTTAAGCAAACATAGGTACATGAAATATGATTTTTATGGTCTCTTTTAAGAGTGCCATTGTTTAACATATGACTGAAAAAGTGCCACCAATTTTGTGGCCTTCCTGTCAATCTGGTGGTATTGTTGGTGGTGAGATAGGAACATCTGGTGTTGACACAAATCATGCTGCACCCGTTTTTACACACGTCCTTCTGGGGATGCAGTTTGCTGAGCAGTCCTTGATGAGGTACCGCACTTACTCGTGTCTACACATAATTTTGTGGTATGTGTGGTCTATTTTCCTCAGTTTTTCTGTACTGTATAAGAGCACGGCAGTAGATCTTCACGCGGTCACATCACTTCCGTTTAATTCTCTTGTATGCAGCTTGTTCAAGATTTTGGTGTAATGTTTCCCGATGAAGAGACAAACCTCGCTTGTATTTTTTTGTTTTTCAGTTCTTTGCAACGAGGGACAAATGGAGCGAAATTGCAAAGGGAAAGGATTTCATGACAGATGGCAGTTTATGAACTGCAGCAGAGCAGCAGATGGAAAACATATTCGGACTGCCTTCCAGCTCATTCAGGAGCCCACTACTACAACTACAGAAGCGTCTACAGTATTATTTTAATGACTACCGTAAACTAGAATTACTAGTTTGTGTTGGTTGATGTATGGAAAAATGGGCGAATTTCTCTTGGCGGAGTAATTGAGTACACAAAGTTTTATAGCAAATTAGAGAAAGACTGTTGTATCTGCCTGAAAATCACCAGAGAGGCACAATTTGATATATATATTTTTTTTTCGTTGGAGATGCAGTTTTTCAGTTGAGTGATTTTTTAAAACCATACACACAAAGAAAACTCGACAACGACAAAAGAGTTTTTAATTACATGTGGTTTCGTGCTTAAAATGTAGTAGAAAATGCTTTCAGCTTCATTTCTTCAAGCTTTCGAGTGTTAAAATACACCCATTAATGTGAAACCAATGGTGTTAAAAAAAATCGGGGAGGTGGCACAACAGATTTTAAAGCTGTACGTTTTTTTGAAGCCAGAGTGGCCTGTCATTATAAGTGGTACATAACATTAGCAGACATGTGCTTATGGGTGCTTCTTGTTCATTATTTGTCTCATGTGCACGCAACAAGTTTTCAGTACTAAAAATTATAGAGCTTAAATGAATAAAATAGTGTCTGGAATGTAATTTCTAACATTTTTTGTTCTCAAATGCGTATTTGCTCTAGTAATACGATACAGTCAGAGCTGTCCCGGGGAAGCGTCACCGCGTTGAACTTTGGGGGTATGAATGCGGCGAACCTAAATGTTAACGACTAGTTAACCCTTAAGCCCGGTCCACACGCAACGATCTGTCTGCGCAGACATCGGCGCAGATGTCTGTACATGCAAAAGATCACTGCAAATGTTGTGTGTTCACACGACACAAACCCCAATCTACTACTCGCCCGCCATCTGTCGGTGTAGAAAAGAAATATCAGTGGCAAACGTCAAATATTTAATTCAGTTATTTTGAAATATAGAAATGGAGGAAGCTCTGTTGTGGTCTGTGTTCGCAACTTGTGTTGCAAAAAACATTCAGACCAACCGCAGGAAACAGAAAGTGGTCAAAATGGTGTAGACAGTGGAAGGAGAAATTGCCCTTCTCATACAAGTATTTTTTTCTCATAATATGAGGGGTTACAAGCTTTAAGAGGTAATTAAAAGTTTCGACATCCATCCGCAAATAATTTCGCCAGTTCGCAACGAATTTTTTTTTATTACCGTTTCTCTGTTTGTCGAGGCGTCAACTGCCCGCAATTTTTCTATTAGAGCATTGTATGCTGCTGTCTTTTTATCTCGGTCACTATATTCTTTACTTTTAATCTTCCACAAACATGGGTGGTTTCTATATATTTCAATGAATTCACTTACAAACTCTCGAGAACACTGACAAGTATCAGCCATTTTAATGCCCTGTGCGCACAAACTGAACACCAGACTGAGCAAACAGCTGTTTCGCGCCACATTTGCGGCGATCTCCTGTCCACACGCTCCAACTCGTCTGCGCAGATGAGGTTTGAACCCACAGATTTTAAAGGTTTCGCTCAAACCTCCAACTTCCAGGTTTGCACACACCTCAGGTTGGTGCAAATCTTCTGTCCACACGCAACGATCTGTCTGCGCAGATGTGATGTGCGCAGACATTTGCGCAGACAGATCGTTGCGTGTGGACGGGCCTGTAAGCCGAAACATCGGTCTCTCAGACCACTCGTTTATTTTAAATGTCGAGTGTGGCAGCACTGCAAAAAAAGCGCGGCTTCACTTTCCCCGGTACCTTCGCCGCACTACTTGCCGCGTGTAATGCAGGAGTCAACTGTCAGTTTTACTTCTTCAGTGAAGACATACAGAGTATTGTTTAGAGTGCGCGAAGTTGTGAGCCGGAGATACCGCATGTTTCGTATTACATACAAGAATTCGGTAGGTCCAATAGAGCGCATGTTTCTAATTACGATATATTCTGCTTTCAGTGGCTGTTGTTTTATAGTGTATTCTTCTATGCGGAAATTTATGTCATATTTCAGGTATAACATGGATCGACTTTCTAAGAAGAGTAACATATCTGCAGCTAATCTAGATTTGGAACCTTGGGCCGCAAGTGCAGTTACGGGATTTAGAAGAAGAGGAAATTGGGATCGATGATGACACATTTGACGACTCTGATGATGATCCAGATTTCGTGATAGGTGATAGTCACTATGAAACAGTGATACTTGTGAAGAAAATGTTTTATTGGAAGAAGAGCCTGGAGCGGTCTGTACCACAGATAATACCTCACAGCAAACACAGTAGGTACTTTTATGGTCAAAATAATTCCCAATGGGAACGTTCTGAGCCTGTTAGAACGACAACACCAGAGCACAACATTCTGAAAGGAGGAATGCCTGGCCTAACAGCCAAAAGTCGAAGTTTGGGACAAATTCCTACTAAATCTCAAATATGAGAGAATTTATTTGATGATGACATGATAGATGAAATAGTTTTACATACAAACGTGAAACTGAATACAATAAGGGCAAAGTTGCAGGAAAAACTAATCCGTCCAATTGCAGAGATATTAACAACATTGAAATCAAAGGTTTCGTAGGCCTTCTAATGATGACATCAATATTCAGATCGTCTCATATGTTCTCTCTTTTCGAAAAGGATCTGATCGGTCGTCCTATATTTGTGGTGACAATGTCGGTAAAGTGCTTTGAAATACTTCTAAGCAGCCTGAGACTTGACGATGTGACTACCAGAGACGAAAGAAAGAAGTCAGATCGCGCAGTTGCAACATCAAACATTTTTGAGAAATTCATTTTCAATTCTCAGCAATTATTGTGTAAAAGGCAACGTTACAGTGGATGAAATGTTAGCACCATTCAGAGGAAAAATGTCCTTTCCACGTTTATATGCCTATCAAGCCACCCAAATACGGCATAAAAATTATGTGCCTGGCAGTCTCTGGAACGCTTACCTCATCAATGCCTACGTATCGGATGATCAAAAAGTCAGTATACAGGGTGTTACAAAAAGGTACGGCCAAAGTTTCAGTAAACATTCCTCACACACAAAGAAACAAAATATGTTATGTGGACATGTGTCCGGAAACGCTTACTTCTCATGTTAGAGCTCATTTTATTACTTCTGTTCAAATCACATTAATCATGGAATGGAAACACACAGCAACAGGACGTACCAGCGTGACTTCAAACACTTTGTTACAGGAAATGTTCAAAATGTCCTCCGTTAGCGAGGATACATGCATCCACCCTCCGTCGCATGGAATTCCTGATGCGCTGATGCAGCCCTGGAGAATGGCGTATTGTATCACAGCCGTCCACAACAAGAGCACGAAGAGTCTCTACATTTGGTACCGGGGTTGCGTAGACAAGAGCTTTCAAATGCCCCCATAAATGAAAGTCAAGAGGGTTGAGGTCAGGAGAGCGTGGAGGCCACGGAATTGGTCCGCCTCTACCAATCCATCGGTCACCGAATCTGTTGTTGAGAAGCGTACGAACACTTCGACTGAAATGTGCAGGACCTCCATCGTGCATGAACCACATGTTGTGTCATACTTGTAAAGGCACATGTTCTAGCAGCACAGGTAGAGTATCCCATGTGAAATCATGATAACGTGCTCCATTGAGCGTAGGTGGAAGAACATGGGGCCCAATCAAGACATCACCAACAGTGCCTGCCCAAACGTTCACAGAAAATCTGTGTTGATGACGTGATTGCACAATTGCGTGCGGATTCTCGTCAGCCCACACATGTTGATTGAAAAAATTTACAATTTGATCATGGAATGAAGCCTCATCCGTAAAGAGAACATTTGCACTGAAATGAGGATTGACACATTGTTGGATGAACCATTCGCAGAAGTGTTCCCCTGGAGGCCAATCAGCTGCTGATAGTGCCTGCACACGCTGTACACGGTACGGAAACAACTGGTTCTCCCGTAGCACTCTCCATACAGTGACGTGGTCAACGTTACCTTGTACAGCAGCAACTTCTCTGACGCTGACATTAGGGTTATCGTCAACTGCACGAAGAATTGCCTCCCCATTTCAGGTGTCCTCGTCGTTCTAGGTCTTCACCAGTCGCGAGTAATAGGCTGGCATGTTCCGTGCTCCCTAAGACGCCGATCGATTGCTTCGAACGTCTTCCTGTCGGGACACCTTCGTTCTGGAAATCTGTCTCGATACAAACGTATCGCGCAACGGCTATGCCCCGTGCTAATCCATACATCAAATGGGCATCTGCCAACTCCGCATTTGTAAACATTGCACTGACTGCAAAACCACGTTCGTGATGAACACTAACCTGTTGATGCAACGTACTGATGTGCTTGATGCTAGTACTGTAGAGCAATGAGTTGCATGTCAACACAAGCACCGAAGTCAACATTACCATCCTTCAATTGGGCCAACTGGCGGTGAATCAAGGAAGTACAGTACATACTGACGAAACTAAAATGAGCTCTAACATGGAAATTAAGCGTTTCCAGACACATGTCCACATAACATCTTTTCTTTATTTGTATGTGAGGAATGTTTCCTGAAAGTTTGGCCGTACCTTTTGTAACACCCTGTAAATTTGAAAACTGAATAAACCACGGAATAATGTAGAGAGAGAGGTAAAAATTGACACACATGCTTGGAATGACATGGGGTTTTACTAGAACAAAAAAAGTATTGCTACACGCGTGAAAGATCTCTTGCGAGCGTCGTTTGGTGATGAACGTGTGCTCCGCCGCCAGTTTCGTCATGCTTGGCCTCCCAGGTCCCCAGACCTCAGTCCGTGCGACTATTGGCTTAGGGGTTACCCGAAGTCGCAAGTGTATCGTGATTGACCGACATCTTTTGGGATACTGAAAGACAACATCCGACGCCAATGTCTCACCATAACTCCGGACATGCTTTACAGTGCCGTTCACGACGTTATTCCTCGACTACAGCTATTGTTGCGGAATGATGGTGGACATATTGAGCATTTCCTGTAAAGAACATCATCTTTGCTTTGTCTTACTTTGTTATGCTAAGTATTGCTATTCTGATCAGATGAAGCGCCATCTGTCGGACATTTTTTGAACTTTTGTATTTTTTTGGTTCTAATAAAACCCCATCTCATTTAAAGCATGTGTGTGTCAATTTGTACCTCTCTATCTACATTATTTCGTGATTTATTCAGTTTTCAAATTTATACTGACTTTTTGATCACCCAGTATATTCTGGGAAAGATAGTGATGGATGTGACCTGACAGAAGAGAAAAAGTTTTCCAACCCAACTCACGCTGTTTTACATCTGTGCAAAACCATAGAAGGAAGTAACACAAACATTACCGCTGACAACTGGTTTACATCTATAGAACTCATTCGTGAGCTGAGCAAGAGAGAAACACTCAGAAAGAACAAACGCGATATTCCTCAAGAGTTTATGGCTGATAAAAGCAGAGCAGCATTATCCGGATTCTCTGAGAATACAACACTGATTTCATTTGTTCCTAAGAGGACCAAGGCAGTAATTCTCGTGTCTTCAATGCACATCATTCCATTGAAAATAATACCATAAAAAATAAGCCAGAAATTATTTGTTACTGCAATGCAACGAAATCTGGGGTAGATTTGCTCGACATGAAATGTGCCAATTGCTCGTCAAACAGACGTACAAGGCATTGGTCAATGGCAATGTTTTACAGAATTGTAAATATCAGTTGCGTAAACAGTTTTCTCCTGTGTTTGTGCTACAGAGGAAACCCCATGCTAACTCGTCTCAAATTCACCATAAATGTGGCCATGGAGCTGATAGAGCCACATCTAAGACGACGACTGGAAATTCAAAATTTTCCTAGAAATATCAAGGACATGGTCCGTAAAATTCGGGGAGACACCCAGCAAACAAGCGAAGGCATACGAAGTCGTAGAATGGACAAAAGGAAGGCATGTATGAAGTGCCTTGCGTCCAAGAAGAGGCAAACGGTGTATGATTGCATCAAATACGGCCACTCAGTTTGCCTGGAATGCAGCAGAAAGATGTGCGACGACTGTGCAAAAGAGATGCGATATTTCTGTTCAGTTGATTGTTATCTTTTTTACATTTTCTGCAATATTTTATTTATGTTTAGGAATATATTGTTTGGTATAACAGTGGTGAAAATCATAAAAAATCTGACACTCAATGACAGAACGTACTTGTGATATTTCGTGTTTATTTTATATAATTTGAACAACAAAGTGTTAATATGGGCTGAAAAGTATTAAATTTACTTATAACATGAGTTAACTGACTTCTGTCAACTTATTTGGAGTTCTGTGATATAAAATATTAGGTGGTCTGAGAGACTGCTTGTTTCTAGTCACGCACATTTCAGAGATGTATCGGATTAAAGGTTAAAATGGCGGAGATCGGCTTCCGTTTGTGACGTACTGCCACCTTCCCTCTTTTTTTACCTACATGTTGAAACCACAAAAAATATTCTTTTGTTACAGCTAGCTGTGTTTCACACAATTTCCTAGGATAAACAGTGGAGGCTATGTAACACCGTCTGCTGTGGATATAGAAGTCGTTGAAATATTCTCAGTGTTTAAAGCAAGCAGGCAGCAAACAACAGAATTATAGTTTGCAAAATACGCTATCTAGGAATCTAAACAGATATGCGAAAGAAAATAGAGATTCATACGAAAAAAAATACTCTGTTTCGGAAGGGAATGTGCCTTGGTAGGAGGAAACTTTGAGATTAGGAAGAGCCTAAGACGTTTTAGACGTGAATCAATTAAGCACTAAATCTCAGAATTTCATTTGTTGCTTTCCTTTGTTAATTTAGTGTCAACTACTTTATTTCCTTTGTTACATCTTTTGAAAAATATAATATTTGACAAAACCTGTTCATTTCCCTCTGCATGTTGCCATCTATCAATTGCTAAAGCTCTTCAGCAATGCTGTCATTATCATGTGTGAGTAATAATCAGTCACGTAAGAAGGATAGGGTTTCAGAAAAACCACACCATGTGGTAAAAAGGTATGAATTCATAATTTATGTGTTTTTCCAAATATCTGTAATTACGATTTAAAAACTAATAGTTACATGCATACATACAGTAAAGAACATCTTTAACAGATGAAAAATAAAAGCCCACTGAAGATGCTGCAACTGCGAAACAAAATTGTGTTTTACTAAACAAAAACATAGGTATTGTTAAAGCAAAGACGGAAAGAAAGAGCTTCAGCCCCAAGGTGATTAAAACCCCTTTATTTCGTGAACGGTTACACAAATGGAAAAGCGGTTTCCGGAAAATGTTAAGGGCGTCCAGGCGCACTATCTTTTTGTTTTTGGCGCTAGTATCAACAGAAGAGCGTCGAGCCGCACGCACTTCTTTGTTCAGTTAATATTTTTAGCGCCTGTATGACCGGTGATATTGGAGCAAGTACGTTTTTTTTTTAACGGAGCCGTATACCACAGTCTAACATTTCCCTATGTAGCAAAAACTAGAAGTCAGCAACATGTTAGTCACTTAGGAATAAAGCTTTTAAATTCACTTCCATCTCAAATTAAAAAATTGAAAGGCAAAAATAATTTCAAGCGTGAAGTAAAAAAATACTTGGAAAAATGCTACTACAGTGTAAATGAATACGTGTCTCAGATTGTGGATTGAAACCTGTACTTGTTTTTTAAAAAAATTTAAACTAATTCAATTATGTTTTCAACTTCGTAATCATGGTACGTATGAAAAATCTGTTAAATATTCGTAATACGTTTTGTATATAAGGCGTAGTTC
The DNA here is from genome assembly GCF_021461385.2 of Schistocerca piceifrons. Lineage (NCBI taxonomy): Eukaryota > Metazoa > Arthropoda > Insecta > Orthoptera > Acrididae > Schistocerca > Schistocerca piceifrons. The sequence continues at coordinate 60,122,127 of NC_060148.1, forward strand.
ATGATCTATAATTGTTTATCATGAGCACGTACTTTTGTTTTTGTGTAATAAGTTCTTGTACACTGCTTATGTACTATGTGTATGCAATTTGTTTTGCTGTTTGTATATGTTTGTCCATTTATTATGTGTATGTGTTACGTGTAATCAAATGAGAAATCCTATATCACATGTGTGATCTATTGGATGCTAAATAAATAAATAAAAAAAATAACATAAGTCGCGACACTCACTGCTGTAAAAGATGTTGCCGTTTGACACTTCGAGCGACACTAGCGCTCCACGCGGCGTGTAAGGTGAACATCAGTCGCGTCGTGAGCATAATGTTTGTTTTGCATACATTTCCTACGTAATTTACGAAATATTTGAGTTATTTTCTTACCTCCAAAGGCTTGTGTAGTACCAGATGCCATATATGTTTCTAAAAATTATTCAAAAATAAGCGCAAGTATGGACAAAAACCATGAATCGACCGAGCGAGGTGGCGCAGTGGTTAGCACACTGGACTCGCATTCGGGAGGACGACGGTTCAATCCCGTCTCCGGCCATCCTGATTTAGGTTTTCCGTGATTTCCCTAAATCGTTTCGGGCAAATGCCGGGATGGTTCCTTTGAAAGGGCACGGCCGATTTCCTTCCCAATCCTTCCCTAACCCGAGCTTGCGCTCCGTCTCTAATGACCTCGTTGTCGACGGGACGTAAAACACTAACCACCACCACCACCATGAATCGAGTGGCAAGGTACAACACATTCGTGAAGAAACACTTGTGACGTTGGATAGAATTGCAGCTTACCTCGTTGATATCAAAAGAATATAAACACACAGATTCACATGTAAGAAGCACAGACATGTACCTCTACATGCGAAAGTGATCGACAGCTCATTTATAGTTCTGTAGGCCTACTGTGTTTGTCATTGTCACCTGTTGCCACAATACGACCTTCAGGTTTATATTACTCTAAATGGGACAAGCAACTGCCAAATAGTGGGTGAAATATGTTGAGAACATTATAATGAGCTGATTACATTACATTTCACGCAAAACCAAATATTTGAATAATTTGCAAACAAGCTGTCAGTGAACAAGGTGCTAACAAAGTAGTGTCAACGCAACGAAGGAAGCAAGGAAAATTAAGAGACTAACAACAGAAGTGAATGAAATACATACCAAACATTACGATTTTGCAAGACACGAATAACTGCACTTAATCCAACCACTTCATCTGTGTTGACGATTCACACGAATCGAGCACTGATACATGGAGACCTGAACTGGCTGCTTCAGTGTCATAGGACTGTTTTACAGCTTTAGATGGATTGTCGAATCTTTGTGGCAGTTTGCTCTTCATCGTCAGTTGAGGTGGCTTATTGGGGATGTCAAACAGTGTGGGTACTGAATTCCACATGAGTTTATTATTGTCTGCGTTCATGAACTGGTTTTGTTCGAAATGTAGCGAACAAAACCCAATATTATTATACAAGTAAACTGAGTCTTTTTCATAAGGTCTTCTCGTCTGCTATTAAGTAGCCATTTTCTGCTCCTAAAACGAAACATTAATCATTAATGCACATGTAGTTTGCAAGTGTAGACTCTGTCAAGTTTCTTGGCATATGACTTCAAGAAAATCTGAAGTGGGAGACTCACACAAATTATATCTCAAAAAAGCTATCAACTGTGTGTTACATTTTAAAGATACTCAAAAAAAATCAGTCACAAAATCTATTCTCATACATGTATATTATGCTTACTTCCACTCTACATTACGGTATGGAATCATATTTTGGGGGAACTCACCTGGGGGTAGATATATTTCCAAAATGCAAAAAAAGGCAATACGCATAATATGTAACCTAAGACATAACAAATAATGTAGACAACATTTCAAAACAAATGGCAGTATGACACTGCCCTCTGCTTACATTTATAATGTCTCATTTGTCAAGTCATACCTGTTAAACAATGACTCCACATTAAAATTCAATGGAGATATTCATAACCATGCAACAAGGCAGCAACCTGAACTACATATGATTCAGTCCAGAACTACGTGCTACCAAAAAAGTGTTTTAAATGCTGGGATACAAATATATAGTAATTTACCAAATGAAATCAAAGCAGCAAAGACCCCAAGAGCCTTCACACATAAGTTAAAAAAATCTCTCTTGGACCAATGCTTTTATGCAGTTGATCATTTTTTGAAATGGGTTAAAATTGTAAACAATTTTATAATAAATGTTCAATTAGGTCTGAAAATTATATACTGTGCATGTCTATGAAATATACTGGATTATTTTACTATTACATTTGTATTGGCTGTTTGTATTTTACTGTATAACATTTGTATTTACTGTTTTGTTAAAGATAGATAATTTCCTCATTACAAAATAATGTAAAATCAATTTATTAAAAATTACTTGCAAATATGTTCTCTTGACCTGTCCAATATCATATGTACAACAGTACAGTTGTATGATTTGTATTGACTGTTTTGTTTAAGATAGATAATTTCCTTGCTACAAAATAATGTAAAAATCAATTTGTAAAAATTACTTGTAAATATGCTCTCTTAACCTCTCCAATATATGTACACCTGAACAATACTATGATTGCCTGGATCAATAAAATACAATACAAGTGAATCCTGAAGATACAGTTTAGTAACATGATGGTAGGCCTATATACTTCTCAGGATCCTTAGGAAACCTAAAAAAAAGCTGTGGTGTCTTCTTCCTGTTGTTGCTGCAATTTACTGCGTTACAAATGCTCACGCTTGAAAAAACCATCGAAGAAATCAAAATAAACAACCACTACTCGCTTTCACAATCGCGCCGAACTCACAGTTTAAGTTACTGGCCGCTTCGGGCGCGGTAGGCAACAAAATCGAGGCGAAGTGTCGCGATTGTTACGTTAGCCTGTGGCGTATACCTTTTATAACTGCATTTGAGAGCTCTTGAGAAGACAATTACAGTGATGTAGCGTATGTTAATGTTGACGTTGAAACCTGTTGTATGAAAAAGTTCGAGATATGACTTAGAATTTGAGAGCATGATGGCCGGAACCGGCATTAGCTGCGCAAGCACCTCCACCTCTGTTTCACACCTGTGTCAGGATGTCAACACATTAGCCTGTGTACTTGTCTGCTCTGCAGGCCGCTCACTTCTGCTTCAATATCCCTTGCATGCAGGTATGTGCACCACTGAGAAGAAGTTCGATATACTACTTTTATATGGTGAATGGAAAATAAATGCTGTAATAACAGTACAGTGGTATCGGGCTTTCTATCTGTATGGCCGATGTCCGATACGGCAGGCAACTGCAGGAATTGTTAAGACGCTCGTGCGGACAGGCTGCTTGAAGATAAAAATACGACAAGAAAGAAGATTGCAGCTGACAGAGAGCAAGAAGAAGCTGTTCTGGCTGCGACACTAATGAACTAACGCAGTGGCACGAGACATATTCCCAAGAGGAATTTGGAGTCAGCCAGAGGACTGCCATTCGCAGCCTGCACTGAAAGAATTTGCAGCCCATGATCTGCCACTACCTCATGCGCTCGACGACTGTGATTTCGAACGTCGTACAGAGTTTTGTCGGTTTGCCCCTCAGCAACTGAGAGACGACCCTACGTTTCGCCAACGTGTGCTCTTTACCGAAGAAGCAACGTTTACTAACCACGCTAATGTGAATTTGCATAACAAGCACTACTTGGGCAGCCGAAAATCCACAACGGTTTCGTCAGGTGCAACATCAACGCCCGTGGAGTGTAGACGTATGGTACGGCGTCATAGGACATTACGTTGTGGGAGCTTACTTCATCTCAGGCATTCTAAACGACGAACATTCTTCCGGACAGTGCACATGGCTGCAACACGACGGTTGTCCAGCTCAGTCGTCCCATGTTGCTACGCAAATACTGAACGAGAACTTTCCTGGATGTTGGACAGGACGAAATTCTAATTTTTGTATGTCCATCCTATTGACTGGCAGTCTTAGGGCCACGGCCGTACACTACTGAAACAAAATGCCTACAGCCGTCCTTATGATCTTATTTGATGAGTAGTTACCAGTTTCGGCGCTTCAATGTGCCATCTTCAGGCCTCAGTTGATGCTGAACGGGTTATCACGATCGATATATACGCTGTATTAGTGCCCAACATAACTGGTGTAAACAGACTATCTAACTGTGATGTCAGCTCTCCAATCAACTGCCAACCCAGTTAAATCATCATCATGAAAATATTTAATTATTTTTTAATACACACAATGAGGACAGAGAAACTAAAAGAGTTCCGTTTATATATCAATGTCAATTATCAGACTCTTCTATCTCACTCAAAACAAGAGGGCTGTAGTTAATGACAACAGTTGAAAGACTTCTTAAGCTTTGCATTCCATAAAATACTTTTTTATGCCTCAGATAGGCCACCTAAAATAATTTAAAAATTTTTCTGTAACCCAATCAATGAAATTTACTTCATGTTTCTGCAGTCAAACTTAGCTTGCTGTGAAGAAAATATAAAAAGCTTGGTGAAGAATAAAGTCTCGATAACTGAAATAAGAAACATATTAATCGATACACAGAGACGTATGAATGAAAGAAAGAATGCCAATTTTATTGGCTTACAAACCAAGGTGAATTTCAACAAATTAAAGACTGAGAACCCAGCCAAAAAATATTTTATTTGATTTCGAAATTTGAGCAAGATAGAATGGTTTTCTATACCATAACATTTGGTAACTTGAAGAAATGGGTTATTTCTTTTAAAAAATATCAAGTATTTGGTTGGATGACTATCTGAAACACTATTATATACCCGGCTAAACACGGTGTGAAGATTTCAGGTGACAATAGTTTCCAAGAATATACATATCTGAAGACTTTTTTAGAAACTGAGCACGATTCGGAAGAACGAAAGTCTGAACACACTCCCAAGGAAAGGTGGATTTACTTTCTTAAGAAAACTGAAAATCCCGAACGCAAATGCCATCTGCTAACCTTATGTGAGTATTTGTTTTCTATTTCCGCACACAACCCTACCGTGGAAACAGTATCTTCGCTGATATTGGCCCGTTGGATTGATGAAAGAAATCAATTGCTGCCAGGGACTGTGGAATCAATCTTACAGTGCCAGTTTAACTACAAGCTGACGTGGATAGTTTTTTATAAATATTTAAAAGGGAAAAAAGACTTGCTGAAAAAGTTTAAATCTTCCACAAAATGTGGTGTGACAACTACTTCTGACACCATCTAATCGTGCTATAAATAAAAAGAAATAACTTCAAATAAATTTTTTACTGCATTTCTATACCCCATCTCAAGAGTGTCCAGACAAGGTCCGAGCTATGGAAACCCTATGTGCACATCAACTTCATAGGAACACCTATGAATGCAGTGTTTTTTTCCAAAAAATAACCCACACTTGATTCATTCTTTAGGCCTAAGTACCTTCAGTGGTCCATAACTTAGGCATAAGCCTATATCAACTACTGTACTTTACCTACTAGTATTTTATATCTGCATGCATTTGAAGTTAATAAAAATACATTAAGAAGTTTCACTATAGCGTTCATCACAACTGTTCATTTATTTTATCATCCCCCTTCAAAAAGGTATAAACAAGGTTCTACTACTGAAGGGGAAACTTCTGTAGAGGAATCTTGAAAAAAATAATCTCCTCAATGCCAGCCAGCACGGATTCTGAAAACATTGATCATATGAAACCCAACTCACACTTTCCTCACATAACGAACTGAAAGCTTTGGATCTAGGCGAGGTAGATGCAATGTTTATTGATTTGAAAATCATTTGACTCAGTACTACACTTATGCTTACTGTCAAAAGTACAATTATATTGGGTATCAGTGAGATTTATAACGGGATTGAAGACTTTTCGGAACTGAGTTTAGCATGTTATATTGGATGAGAGTGATCATCGCCAAATGCAGAAGTAACTTCGCCCGCCCCCCCTCCCCCCCCCCCCCCATCTCGATGTCTCTTGGGACCTTTGCTATTCATGTTGGATATTAATGACCATGTGGACAATATTAACAGTAACCGCAGATTGTTTGCAGATGATGCCGTTATCTATAATGAAGTGCCATCTGAAAGAGGCTGCATAAATACTAAGTCACTTCTTGATAACATTTAAAAGTGGTGCAAAGATTGGCAACTTGCTTTAAATGATAAGGACTGTAAAACTGTGCACTTCACAAAACGAAAAAATGTAGTATCCCATGACTATAATATCAGCGAGTCACTGCTGGAATTGGCAAATTCATACAAATACCTGGGTGTAACACTTTGTAGGGAAATGAAGTGAAATAATCACATAGGCTCGGTCGTGAGTAAAGTAGGTGGCCGACTTCGGTTTATTGGTAGAATACTGGGCAAGAGCAGTCAGTCTACAAAGAAGATTGCTTACAAATCACTCATGTGACCTATTCTAGAATATTGATCAAGTGTGTGGGACCTGTGCCAAATAAGACTGATAGGGGATTCTGAACATATACAGAGAAGGGCAGCACGATTTGTCCCAGGTTTGTTGAATCCGTGGGAGTGTCACTGAGGAAATTGAACTGGAAGACTCTTGATGATAGATGTGAACTATCACAAGAAAGTCTGTCAACATAGTTTCTGGAACTGGCTTTAAATGATAGCTTTAGGAATATACTAATACCCCGTACATATCGCTCACACAGGGATTGTGAGGATAAGATTAGGATAATTGCTGCATGCACAGAGGCTTCAAAATAACTATTTTTCCCGTGTTCCGTGCATGAATGGAACGGGAGGACATCCTAATTTCTGGTCCAATGCGACGTACCATCTGCTATGCACCTCTCGGGGGTTTGCAGAGTAAAGATGTACATGAAGAACTGCCCACAATGCGCGTGCACTCTGGACTGAGGAATGCACAGAGTTAGAGAGACCCAAAAAGCACAGAACATCAACAAGGTGGACGGCGATTGGTGATCTCCACCTGCAGTGAAGGGGTCATTTGTGCTTTGGCGTCACGGCTTGGCTATGTTTTGGAAGGCAGAGAACAGGAGGAACTGCCTATAATGGCAACGCCCAGTAACAATTGAAAGAAGCTGGAGGGAAATGTCATTCTCTTCTCTTACGTCCTGAAATTCACAATAAGGTGAAGTAAAGTTCTTTAAAAGGCAGTCATTTTGCAGTTCGAATACTACAGAGCTACCTTCCAGCAGTTGACCCTATGCTAGGGTGACCAACTCTTCCGCACATCCCAGGATTACCCATATTATAACAATACTTTGTTAATCCTCCTGGCTCCTTTAATGACTGACTTTTTCTCCCGTATATTTAGTCAACGATCATTATTCTCAATATTTATTAATTCACGAAAACTATAGATAGTTCAAGTAAACGAGCAACACATATCGAAAAGTTTTCATATAATAATCGATAGTATTGAATCTTCCTGGCAGATTAAAACCGTGTCCCGGGCTGAGACTCGAACTCGGGACCTATGCCTTTCACGGGCAAGTGCTCTACCAATTGAGCTACCCAAGCACGACACACGCCCCGTCCTCATAGCTTTACTTCTGCCAGTACCTAACAGCAGGACAGCTTCTGTAAAGTTTGGAAGGTAGGAGACGAGGTAACAGCAGGACAGCTTCTGTAAAGCCTGGAAGGTAGGAGACAAGGAACTGGCAGAAGTAAAGCTGTGAGGACGAGGTGTGAATCGTGCTCGGGTAGCCCAGTTGGTAGAGCACTTGCCCGCGAAAGGCAAAGGTCCCGAGTTCGAGTCTCGGTCCGGCACACAGTTTTAATCTGCCAGAAAGTTTCATATCGGCGCGCACTCCGCTGCAGAGTGAAAATCTCATTCTGGAATCGATACTATTGTCGACAAGTAGTCCGTTTGAGCAGAACTGGCAAACCACGGTTGAACTAGCCTCCTACAACTGAGCAGCTGTTGTACAAATACACTACTGGCCATTAAAATTGCTACACCATGAAGATGACGTGCTACAGACGCATAATTTAACCGACAGGAAGAAGATGCTGTGATATGCAAATCATTAGCTTTTCAGAGCATTCACACAAGGTTGGCGCCGGTGGTGACACCTAAAACGTGCTGACATGAGGAAAGTTTCCAACCGATTTCTCATACACAAACAGCAGTTGACCGGCGTTGCCTGGTGAAACGTCGTTGTGATGCGTACCATCACATTTCCGACTTTGATAAAGGTCGGATTGTAGCCTATCGCGATTGCAGTTTATTGTATCGCAACATTGCTGCTCACGTTGGTCAAGATGCAATGACTGTTAGCAGAATATGGAATTGGTGGGTTCAGGAGGGTAATACAGAACGCTGTGCTGGATTCCAACTGCCTCGTATCACTAGCAGTCGAGATGACAGGCATCTTATCCGCACGGCTGTAACGGATCGTGCAACCACGTCTCGATCCCCGAGTCAACAGATGGGGACATTTGCAAACAACCGTCTGTACGAACAGTACGCCGACGTTTGCAGTAGCATGGACTATCAGCTCGGAGACCACGGCTGTGGTTACCCTTGACGCTGCATCACAGAGAGAGGCGCCTGCTATGGTGTACTCGACGACGAACCTGGGTGCACGAACAGCAACATGTCATTTTTTCAGATGAATCCAGGATCTGTTTACAGCATCGTGATGGTTGCATCCGTGTTTGGCAACATCGCGGTGAACGCACATTGGAAGCATGTATTCGTCCCATACTGGCGTATCACCCGGCGTGATGATATGGGGTGCCATTGGTTACACGTCTCAGTCACCTCTTGTTCGCACTGTCGACACTTTGAACAGTGGACGTTACATTTCAGCAGGATAATGCACGACCACATGTTGCTGGTCCTGTACGGGCCTTTCTGGATACAGAAATTGTTCGACTGCTGCCCTGGCCAGCACATTCTCCAGATCTCTCACCAATTGAAAACGTCTGGTCAATCGTGGCCGAGCAGCTGGCTCGTCACAATACGCCAGTCACTACTCTTGATGAACTGTGGTATCGTGTTGAAGCTGCATGGGCAGCTGCACCTGTACACGCTATCCAAGCTCTGTTTGACTCAATACCCAGGCGTATCAAGGCCGTTATTATGGACAGAGGTGGTTGTTATGGGTACTGATTTCTCGGGATCTATGCACCCAAATTGCGTGAAAATGTAATCACATGTCAGTTCTAGCATAATATATTTGTCCAATGAATACCGGTTTATCATCTGCATTTCTTCTTGGTGTAGCAATTTTAATGGCCAATAGTGTAACACACAAAGTAACAAGGACTCTCCTAAAGAAGATTATAGAGGTGTTCACGTTTAATCACTCATTGTGTTATTTATTTCTCAATTGAGTCACAAACAGCGACAACACTCTGCAGCACTTCAAAAGAATTTTTTCTCTTATGAACAGCGGACTGATCAGTGTAACAGAACCAGCTTAGAATTAAGTCAGAGCTTATGTCTGAAATCTATTTTGATTACAATTGCAGAAAGGTTTTTTAATTTGCACAGGGAGATAAAAAATTGAGGAGTTTTGCAGCTTCTAAAAATATGTACTCGTAGCGTACACAATATATGGGGTGGACCATTTTAATTCATAATAGGGAATAATTGGAATAAAGATGAGACACAGCAGAATGTTCTAGATAAAAGCAGCACGTGGTATGGAGGGTCATGCATTGTTACTAATGACCATGAACTTGAACTTGATTTTCAGGGTGATTTGGATGTTTAAACGATTTTTTGAAATGGGATTTAAGATTTGGACAGAGTGGCAAATTTTACATAAAAAATTGTACATTATTCGAGGGCGTGGCAATGTTCAGTGGAGGTCAAACAAAAAAATATGGTTTTAGTTCTAATAATGATTAACTCGGAATAGAGGGGGGGCGGGATACAGCAAAATACAATGTTAGATAGAAATTGGAAGGGGCATCCCGAGGAATGAGAGGCGAGGGGACTCACTCGACGGCTTGTAAATGAATGATCTACGTTTTATTTCTGTTTTTCAAATGTCAAATCAACACTTATATGTAGTGACCTATTTATTTTTGCCAATAAACAGGTTACTTAAAATTAAAAGCTCACACCTCTCTTTGTCATTTTCAAATCCAATGTTACAAATTGTGGTTTCCATGAAACAAAGCTCAACCTTAGAATGACCTCACATAATGAGACACGAACCCTTATGCCCTTTGTATCTAACGTATTTTGCTGTGTTCCTCTTCTATTTCGAATTAATCCCTACTAGAACTAAAAATAAATTTGCACATTTGATCTTTATTGAACCTTGCCACGACCTTGAATAATGCATCATTTTATACATAAAATCTGCAGTTCTTTACAAATCTTAAATCAAATATCAGGGTTCCCATTTTCAGAAATATCACTTTAACATCCACATCATCTTCAAAATCACATTAAAGGACACAGCAATTAGTAGCAATGTGTGACCCTCTTCTCCACCTACAACTTTTACATACAAAATTTTGCTTTATCCTGCGTTATTCCTTATTATGGAATCGAATAGTGCACCCTGTACATGTAAAAATTTCTTAAATTTTTATTGTGATTATACTTGTGTAATCTTCAGTTAACAACTTCTTTTGTCATAGAAGAGATTACTGAGCAGTCTTTTATTCTTGCAAACGTGTATCTTAGCTGTCAGAACTTTATTATGTTTCCAGCAGTGTAGAACACCAAAGTTTAGCGCTAGTTCCGTAATTCTTTCAACGTCCTTAAACAGGCAATATGTCCTCATTTCACCATTATGCTTCACGTTTGGATACTAGTGCAATGCTGAGAATTTCACGTTTACATTGGTTTCTACACTCTTCATCCGAACTTTGATTTGCCTTCTCTTGAAAAATCTTTGCACTCCTGCAGTTAAAGCATTTTTTCCACACCATTATTAGACATGGATGGTTACAGTCCAATATCTTTTACAGCTACAACATACTGTTCCCTGTCCATACTTGTGTCCACACAGTTAATTAGCAACGCCTCTGTAGTTACTCGTGTCGACGGACACGGACGTGGCGAAACTTGAGGATGCTTACGATTGTGCTGCTAGTTTCATCTGTAATATTTGTATTTATGTTTCAGAATTTTACAAAATTATGTTGACTATTTTAGTTGAGCCTTTGCCTACAACTCCTGTTAATTTATTAAAAAAGTAACAACACCCTCACTTGACAATCACTACACACCCAAAATAATTAATTTCTTCTCGAAGTCAACCCCAGTAAATTCAACAGGTGATATTTTGAACTGTTTGTCTTCACTACCTGTATGATCTTGATTTACACTTTATTCCTTTTCAAATATAAATGCACGATACTCCATCTACTGAAAAAGTGCTTACTGCATAGTTCTCGAACTGCTGGAGATACTGTCTAGGCGGGGAACATTCTACCCAGATTTATCCCGTAAGAGATCTACTTCTCGTAACCACGACAACAGATATTTGACAGTTTGTGGCCGCAGACTCTTCAGAGCTAGGTGCTCTTACTTCTGACAAGTGAGTCTTCCGTGAATCAGACAGGGAGAAAACTTTTAGAAATCACAGCCATAGCAGGTGCGATTCGAAGAGGGGGCTGATATCACGACGTGTTATTTTTAAATTCCTCATTAAAATATTAAGCATGACAACAGGTATTTGACAGTGTGTGGCATAAGAGATACCTCCTATACGTTCGGGCATCAGTTATGTCAGTCTTCCTTTTGTGAAGTCAAATAGTCAGCGATTTTAAAAAACTATTTTTAGTATTTCTACATTTTATTTTCTACTGGTATTTTGAACATTTTTTTGCACTTAGCCTAACAGCTGAAACTATTCAAGAATTGAATGAGCCAATTATTACACTTTAAAGTGTAATAATTATTTCACAAAGAAACAGCACAGTTGGTCATACTTACCTTCAGAAGGCAAAATTTTGATACCACTGATAGAGGCACGTTTTAAGATTGCCGAGTGCCTCCGCAGGTAGGAAAGAGGGACGGGTTCGTAAGCGTCAGGAAAGAATGGCTGGCCAATCGGACCCCACGATTGGAGACAAGTGCCTCTTTCCTTCCTGAGGAAGGATAGAATACTCCCAAAAGCTAAGAATAGTGTTTCCACTTTTAAATGCATGAATCTGCAATTCTGGAATTTCCTCACAAAGGAAGTGCTGACAAGGCAGTACAGTTTCATAGTTTTCTCACACAAACTTTTCTTTTGATACAATATTAGGTAGGACCATTCAAACAAAATCTTTATCCTTTCATAAGTAAACTTTTTTGCTCACATCTACTATCTCGACTTCTCTCAGGCCATTATTGCACAATACGAAATATACAATACAGGATGGAATAATGACAATATTATGGGAAGGATACACCGCTACTCACCATATAGTGGAGATGCAGAGTCACAGATAGGCGCAACAAAAAGACTGTCAACCAAATAAGCTTTCAGCAGAAAAGGCCTTAATTGGAATTAAGACCCCCCCCCCCCCCCCCCACACACACACACACAGTCTAGCCTCAGCAGCCAGACACGCTGGCCATGTGTGTGAGCTGTGTATGCACAAGCGTACGTGTGTGTGTGTGTGTGTGTGTGTGTGTGTGTGTGTGTGTGGTCTTAATTCCAATTAAGGCCTTTTCTGCTGAAAGCTTATTTGGTTGACAGTCTTTTTGTTCTGCCTTTCTGTGACTCAGCATCGCTGCTATATGGTGAGCAGTAATCTATCCTTTTCATTTTACCGTCTCAATCCACTATTTTTTGGATACTTACCTGTGTGACACTACAGTGAGTCTCTTGTGACCACTACAACTGTCCAGCAGTGCAATTAGGAATAGATGTCAGACCTGATTTGCCAGAAGAAAATAAACTGCTCACATTAATTGTGCTAGTGCCTATATGTCTGACATTGGGTAAAAGGATATTTTCTTCAATAACAAGCAAATGACCTGTTCGGATAAGCAAATGTGTGACGACGATGATGTTCGGTTTGTGGGGCGCTCAACTGCGCGGTCTTCAGTGCTCGAAGCAAATGTGTGCTCCACCTCTGCTGTACTGCCACACTTCAGGAATTCACCAGTGCTTCCTTAATTCCTTATAAACAGCATTTCACATTTAAGAAAGAACACAGTGATAAATTTTTTATTTGACATTTGTTATTTATTCATAAACACTTCTTTCGTAATTTAATGTGACATAAAAAATTGCAAAGTACATATTTTTGAACGACAAAAATGTTCACACGAAGAAAATACATACACAAACGTCTTGTAACCACAGTCAGTCTAAGCTATTTTCTTTAAAAAAAAAAAAAAAGATCTTAACATCGAACTCAATATTAAAGGTTGACAATGACGACGACGGTGGTGGTGACCATATGTCACTCTTCTCACTCAGTGTGTACAAAATGTAACATACTTCCTTAAATTTACTCCTTTCTTTAAACTACACAAACCGGCAACAAAATGAGTTACACATACAAATGTTTCTGATGAATATAGCATAAAACATGTCATTAACCTGTTTAAAGGCATTTGCAATTAACAGCAAACAAATGGACAGGCCTGTGCATAAGTAACTCACCAACAGGAACTCATGTGAAACAAAACAATTCCAAATTGAATTCAAAGTTCATTTCTAACAATTTTACAGCATAGGTAAATTTGATGCTCATGAAAATTTACGTGTAAGCCCAGTGCTAGACAGTGCATATAACTTAACATTAAAATGATTTTAATATTATTCAACAAACGGCCCCCACAATTTGGAATGTTAGATACTGCAAACTAAAGCCACTATCTGCATGTGTAAGATAACCTCTACTGCTCGGATGAAAAATCTGGACCTGAAAATCTGGTTTTTCTGTAACGTGGCACGCCAAAAACTGTTTTATCAAGTTCTCTGAACTTCTGGGGATCTGACAATTTGGATCCAGATTCGAGAGAGTACAGAGCACCTCATTCCATAAATCTACCTTTTCTGGCCTGAATGTGATCTGAACCTCTTAACTTCAGTTCCTGGAAAGCCAGCTTGTCGAAGTTTCTGAATCTGGAGTCACGCGGTGTAGGTCGATCCGAACCTCTCTGTGCTCGGTCTGATACGATGGAACCAGTGTCAAGCAACTGTGACTGTTCCGACGTGACGAACCTACGCTCACGAGGCTGTTCTGAAGCCGAGAACGTAGACGTGACATTCTGTACTATGGAAATTTCTGTAGGAGGCTCCTACACTTTGCTGAATCTAGAGACACGAGACGACAGTTTATTTGTGCTTCTCAACCTCGGGTTATCGGACTGATTCTGCTTTGGAGCCACGTACCTGGAGCCACGAGACCCATCTCGGTTCGGAGTTGACGATTTGGAATCGAGAGACAGCACACGATCTGAAGCGGTATACATCATCTCACTAAGCTGAGGAGGATCTGGGGATCTGTAACCTGTCTCAAAAGACAGTTTGTGACCTGAAGTAAAGTACTCGTTTTCCTGTGTTCGATCCAAGGTGCGTACAGGCTACCTACGCTGTGCTAGATCCGATATGATGTAACTAGCTTTTCGCGACTGTGACCTTCCCGGTGTGCTGAACACACGCTCAGGTAGCTGCTGTGAAGGCAGGAATTCAGACTCGACATCTATTGCAGATTCTGTAAGAGATTCGTCTAGGTCACCGAATCTGAAGACACGGGACAGTGGTCGACCCGAACCTCTGAATGCTGGGCTCTCAGGTTTATCCCGGTTTGGAGTCACATATTTGGAATTAAGAGATGGTGCCAGATCTGAAGCCTTATACCTCAACCCACGGATCTGAGGGGGATCTGGAGCCCTAGGACCTGTCTCGAGACGCTGTCGAAGGTCCGAAGTGAGGTACCTGTTTTCCTGCGCTCGGTCCGATATGGCAGACCTGACATCTTGCAAATGTGATAGTTCTGTTGTGACAGACCCGTGCTCGTGGGGCTGCTCTGAATCCAGATATCTAGATATGACACTCCGTAGTAAGACAGTTTCTGCAGCAGGCTCATCCAATTTGCCGAATCTAGAGAGACAGGGTGACGATTTACCTGAGCCTCTGGACCTTCGGTCCTTAGGCATCTTCTGGTTGGGAGACAAGTGCCTGGAATCGCGAGACTGTGTCCGATCTGAACCCGTGTAACTCGTCTCACTAATCAGAGGAGGATCTGGGGCTTCGTAACATGTCTTAAATGACTGCCTGCGATCTGCAGTAAAGTACTCGTCTTCTTCGGCTTCATCTGAGGTGTATATAGGCTCCCTACGCTGTGCACGGTCTGATACAATGTAACTAGCTTCTCGTGACTGTGACAGTTCTGAAGTGCTAACCCCACGTTTACGCGGCCGTTGTGAAGTCAGGACTGTAGATTCGAGATCAGACAATAACAGAGACTTTTCCAGGTCACTGATTCTAGAGACACAGGACGGTGACAGAACTGAGCCTATGAACCTTTGGTTCTCACATTGATCCTGGTGCGACGAGAAGTATCTTGAACTGTGAGATGATGCCAGATCTGAAACAGTATACCTCATCTCACTTATCTGCGGAGGATCTGGGATTCCGTAATCTGTCTCTATCAACTCTCGAAGGGGTGAAGCACTAGGCTCCCGGTGTGTTGAAGCCCGATATCCACGCTCAGGATGCAGCGAGGCCCGATACTCGCGCTTGCGGCGCAGCGAGGCCAGAAGCTCCCGGAGGTCCGAAGTACGACGATCCCGGAGGTCTGAAGCACGACGCTTCCGGCAGCGAGAACCACGATGTTTCCGACAGCGAGAACCACGATGCTCCCGACAGCGAGAACCACGACGCTCCCGACTGCTCGAAGCACGACGCTCCCGACTGCTCGAAGCACGACGCTCCCGACTGCTCGAAGCACGACGCTCCCGACTGCTCGAAGCACGACGCTCCCGACTGCTCGAACGACTGCTCGAAGCACGACGCTCCCGACTGCTCGAACGACTGCTCGAAGCACGACGCTCCCGACTGCGCGAAGCACGACGCTCCCAACTCCCCGAAGCAGGAAGGTCTCTGTTGCTTGAAGCACGAGGCTCTCGACGGTCCGAAGTTGTGAACCTTTCTTCCTCAGTTTGTTCCGTGGTGTATCTCGGCTCCTTGTGTTGTGTTCTATCTCCTCCTCGTGATCGTAATCGTTCTGATCTGCCAAAACCACGATCGTGGGTCTGTTCTGAGACTCGATTTGGGTCTGTGTGCTCAGGTTCCCAAGACTGATGCAAAGTATTAGGACCCGAAATGGGTACCCGAGTATGTGAAGAATTTTTAATTGAGGACTTCTTTACGACAGGTCGGTGTGGTTCGTAATTCGCAGGCAGTCGCGACTGATTCTGTTCTGCAGGCTGCACCTTACCCTGCTTCTTTGAACTGACGTTTTCCATCAGCTTCTTCCATTCTGACATCCGCATGAATCTAGCTCGAGTTATACCGAGGAATACTTTGAAATTGCGTGCCTTCAAGTCCTCAGAAGATTTGTCATCAACCCAAAGAGTCAGCCGTATCCTTTTGTCTGTCTCTGTTACTCTCTTGATGATTTTCCACTCGGTAGTGGAGATGTCTACATTTTGCTTCTGAACAAAGTCCAGAATCTGCTGGTTACTTCTCTTATTCATCCCCTTTATCACCCACAGTACAAACTTGGTACCCTTCAATGTGGTCTCCGCCTGTGCGACTTCCAACTTGGCACCCGGCCACGGGTCGATCTTTGGTACAGTACTGCATAGCCACGCTTTAGTCGTCCTGTTGGCGCAAGTGAATGCTAAGCCCCCATTCTCGTACTGCATGGCAGAAAACTGGATTGGTTCTCCCTTGTCTGACGGATTAATCCTCTCCACAAGTGCAGTTCCCAGCATCTCTGCCTGTTCCTCTGTCATCTTGATGTCTGGAAAGCCCTTGGGCACGACAGCCAGACTCATCGTGTCAGATTCACTGGTAGTTGTGGTATCGTCCAAATTCGCTTCTTTCAATTTGCGTTTTTGCTTAACTTCATCGGTGTTACTTTCCAATTTTTTATCTACTCTCTTACTATCAGTGACAGTTTTCTTGTTTTTGGCAACTTTATTACTTGTTTCAGACTTTTGGGTTTCTTCTACTAGTTTCCATTTCTTTCGTTCAGCTTTAGATAGCACTCTCCCCCCTACCAATAAGGCTTCCATTATTCTCATTTTTCGCTTCTGTGCACCTGACATACGCTTCTTTTTGAGTTGCTCTTGGCTGACATCTGTTTCCGCCACTTCAGTTTCCATCCTCATAGATGTGTCAGATTGATCTTCCTCTTCAGGAACCTCACCATTTTGTTCCTCTTTCTGTTCTTCTCCCATCCCTCCAGAATTCTCAGCTTGTCCTGATGTATCCATTGCCTCTTCTATGAAAAGTTCAGACGTGTCTCTTTCCTCCGAATCCCCAGTTCCATTTTTGTTGACCTCTTCAGTTATAGAGTTGTCAGCATTAATAATATAACCTGACTTCACTTCTTTCAAGTTGTGTTTTTGCTGAACAGGTGCTTCCCCATTGTCAGCATTAGTTTTTAATTTTTTAATATTGCCATAACTTATTTCAGGACTTCGGATGTCTTCCTCTGGTTTCCATTCCTTTGGTACAGTTTTGGGTACTACTCTCTCCCATGTTGCCTCACACTCTTGTTCCTCTTCCAGTTCTTTCATTCCCTCAGAATTCTCATCTCCCAATACTTCCATTTTCTCCATCTTCGCAACCTCAGTAATGTGTCGTTCCCCAGAAACATTCACAGACTTCTCTGTCGAAGGCATATTTACAGTCTCTATGGCAGACACACCTGGCACCGATTTTTCTGCGAGGTTCGAGCTCCCCCCCTCTGCAGCACTGTTGTCCCTTCTCCGGACTGCTCTTTCAGAGCTGTTTTCGGATTTGTCGGTTTCCCCAGCACCAGGTACGGCAGCCGAGGTCCCTCCCGTTGCGAGTTTAGAAGAATCTCCCTCTGCAACCGCACCTTTATCACCTACGAGGCCCGGGGTCACCTCACCTCGAGGTCCCCTGGTGCCTAGTTCGCATTCAGTCTGTTCTGAATCCCGGGTCGCCTCACAGAGAGGTCCCCTGGAATCTTCGGCATCTGCTCGCTCGGAGCTAATTTCAGTTTTTTTCTCTATGATCCCACGAGAAGCTGAGGAAAGTGTGGACCACCCGGACAGAGCCCCGCTTGCCCGGGCTAGGCTGGATACTCTGGGAGGGCGCCCGGTATCCCAGAGGCCCCGTTCGAGGCACAGCTCCCCTGTGCCACGCACCCCTCGGCACGGGTCGCACCACACCTTGGGTTGGGGGGCAGTTTAACGTCGTGCCCAGGACGACACCTCTATCAGTGAGCCTGCACGGAGGGTTTGGAAAGTACTTCGTACCTTGCATAATTTGAAGAGTGTTCTGTATCGCCTCAACCCATAAACTGCAACTGCAAACAGAACCAGAAAGAGAGAAACACTGAAATTCAAGAACTGCGTTTTTGTTCACCAAACAGGAAAGCTGTCCTCATCGATTGTTGGTTTGAATGCCAAAGTGCTTTAATAGGAGTAATCCTGTCTGAGATGGTGTAACCGTGCCTTCCTATGATTTTTGAACTGACCTACCAAGCCAGTTACAGGATAGCTATCTTTTACGTGGACCTTGGACCACAGTATAACTTGGTGTTTTTCACAATAACAAATCTCTCTTGACAAAATTGGCAGAAAACGATTGGGTATCAAATCCAATTACCTAGGATTTCTAGCAGAACATACCAACTGTATTACCATGGCACACTCCTCACCTCAAATGATGAACAATAGGCTCATTAAATGTGCATAAATTCTGCAAGTTTGCACCAGTTTAACTCTTTCCACTCCTATGTATGATCAAACAAACTTCGTATCATAATGTCAATTCTAGACAAAGGTTTTTCATGTGAGAAATTGAAAATTTAAGTTAGAAATTCACTACCAGGCACAGCTGTTCACGAGGGATAAAATGTGGACAGGAACTTGTGTCCAGAAACATCGTTCGATGACGCTACAGGGTGTCAAAATTATAGGTGCTGTCACCTGTAAATGTACATATACATGGTACCAATTTTCAGGGATAATGGAGAAGATAAACGTATCAATTTGAGACAGGGGACCTTGCCCAGAAACAAATGATATAAAAGTTTTAAGAGAAAATTGGTTTGAGACCTCTGACAGTGAATACATGTAACAGTATTTTTGCTAAGAGTGTAGAGTAGGCAACTTTCAGAGGTAGTTTGGACAAAAACAAGAAAAAAATGTCCAGTAAACATTGTCTCTAAAAGGCATATCTCAGGAACTATGAGCACTTCTTTACCTTTGCTGCTGTGAAACACATCTCATCTACTGAACTAGTGCTGATAGCTCTTAAGGTATGTGCTTCAGAGCCAGTGTTTCCTGGATATTTTTGTCTTGCTTTGGTCCACAGAAATCTCCTCCAAAAAATGGAAAAAGCGAAAGGCTTACTGTAGAAGATGGATAGAGGCGCCGGGACCTGTGGCTACGACACTGTAGTGCCGTCGCACATTTCCGGACACAGGTTCCTATCCTCATTTCCTTCTTCGGGACACCTTACACAGCCCCACGAAGTTTGTCAGTATAATTTTGAAACACCCGGTGTGTTTCATTTAATCGTTACTTTTTAGGTACGAAGAAGTTGGTGTAATAGACTTTGAAGTAGTTAATAATAATCAATTTTGTATTTCAGTTTCAATTTTCAGATGTTTCCATCCCTATCGCAAGAAAATTATCTCAATTTGCACATCATTGTTACACTGCTGTTTAATATTCTGCCTTAAACTGCAATTATTGTGTGTGTGTGTGTGTGTGTGTGTGTGTGTGTGTGTGTGTGTGTGTGCGCACTCTTGCTGCTATCCACATCTCCTCCTAAACCACTGGACCGATTTCGACCAGACTTGGTTCACATATCCCTTACTGTCAGGTCCAATTGTTGTGGGAGTAAGAACCACCTACCTACCACAGTTCAGGAGATGATATGCCACAAATAATGAGATGTACGAGAAACTGTCGCATTGCATGTGACATTTAAATTTACAACTTCTTTTCTACTAACTCTATTTGCAACACAATCTGTACACAGTATCCACATATGCTGCTGAATGTACCTACAGAATAATGTCACTGTACGTCACACACAGACTGGGAGGTATGTCGTCATAAATGCTGAGGTGTGTCAGAAAGTGCAACGTTGTGAATGACATTTAAATTTATTGGGTCTTTGCTACCACCTCTGTTTTCAACATATTTCTCTGACAGTATCCAAATATGTCACCGAACGTACCTCTGCAAATATACAATTGTACGACACGCAGTTCGAGAGATGCGACATCCTATGCACTGAGATACACGAAAAATGCCGGATCGTGCATCTGTGATTGTTATCTGCACAGGCAGAAGACACACCTTGTCGGTGCTGCACATTTTAGCGATTCTGATCGAGATAAACTTATGCTGCAGTCTCCAGTATAGAAGGGCGCACAGAATCAGCTAAGCGAAAAATCTGTGCAAAATGCATGTTTATTTATATATCAAAGCTAACTTGGGGATCTTTCCTTGTGAGAGACCCTGTACAAGACTGTGTGTAGATTTGAAGTTCCAGATTTGAATAGTTTACTGTTCGGCTCGTTTCTTCTGCATAATCTCAGATCGATTATATCGATACCTAACATTCGAGACTGCCGTGGTAAACTAGTACTGTTATCGTCAATTGTAGGCTTAAACTATACTGTGCTCTTTTAAAATTTTTTAGGACAGTACGACTATAGTCGTTCAAAGCAATTTTTTTCCAATTTCAATCTACAATTACGTAAGAAATACATTAGTTTCAGTGTTTTCAGATGCTTACAACACTATTTTTTCATAAGTTAATGGTACGAGTGTTTTGAATACGTGATTTAATATTTAATTTGTAGCAAATCTGTGTTTGTGGTTCACAGTTCAGCCAAAGTATACATCACCCCTGAATTTCATTGATTGGGAAGAGAGAGAGAGAGAGAGAGAGAGAGAGAGAGAGAGAGAGAGAGAATTTTCGGAAACTACCATAGTCCTTTGTATAATCTTAAGAGCTACTTGAAACAAATCAGCATTCATGATTTAGTTACTGTAGCAGGTTTTCTAACTAACATATTGTGTTTCATCTAGTTTTCCCTTAAAGGGGTGTAGCCCTATATATTATCTGCATTTATCGTAAATTAGCCCTGTATTTGAGGTTGCTAATGACTACAATTAACATTTTAGGAAGCTAGTAATATTTTCCACAGGTTTTTGTTTTCCTTAATAAAAATTTCATTTTGTGTACCTGCTTCAGCTATTATAGGGAAATAGCAACCTTTTAGCTCTACAGATTAAAAGACAATCAGCAGGTTTAACTTAAATTATTTGTTCACTGCCTTGTAATACACTGCACCAGCAAAAATGCAGCCACACTGCGAATGCTGTTCTCAAACAAAGGATAAGTTAGTCGACATTCGTAAGCAGCTGGAAACTGGCCCGACTACAGTCAAACAATTGGCAGCTACTGCAAATCAGTGCGTTGGAAGAGCTCCCTAGAATTGTGTATCTGTGGTACCTGTACCAGCGGTACCACAAGTACTGTAATGTGGATCCCGTCATTACCGATCCCCCTAACCGACATCTTTGAGGTGCTGTCTTTCACTGAAACTGAGCCAGTGGGACTTCACTTGTTTTGGGTTCAGTGTCAAGAGGAGGCAAATGCAAAAGAGTAGGGGGTCTATTAATTGTCAGCAGTTAAAACATATGGTGAATGATGGTGCTCCTTAGGGGAATGGCAGCAAGTGACAGGAACACCACCTGATGCACTCAGTGTGCACGCTTGGGGGCCGCATTCAACATATACCTACAAGACAGATATCAGGTCACACACAAAGTGGACAATGTTATTAAGGAGTGCAGCTCCAGTCCAGCTGTAGTAAAGTACGGTGTGTCTCAAGGACCTGTTCTGCATCCTCCTTTATCGTTCATACTATATTTTAATGATCTGCCCACAGAACACAACAGCAGGATACTTAACTATGCAGATGACACAACCATTGTTAACTGGGGAACCGATGAGAATGATTTGGCCCAAAATTGTTCTGGTGTTGTAACGAAGCAGGGTTGCCCACTGCTATCCTGTTTTGGTTTTACACTCCTTCAGTAACTTAGTTAAGCAATGAACTTTTTTTTCCCCCCCACTACTCAGATTCTGTGGCCTTCAGCCTCATAACACAGAATTCAGAAACAGTTTAAATAAAATTCCCCTAGTAAAATCTATTATTTCAGTACATTCTAATGTCTATTGTGAAAGTAATGAGCTAACTAGTTTTATTGGAAATGCATCCTATTAAAAGTTATGAACAATGATGTATATTGTGCAGTACATATTAAGTAAAATTCAAGTGAGCTAATAGATCAAATGCAGCTATAAGACTGCATCCAAAAGAAAGCCTAAAGTTTACTGATTCCAGCAAAGTGTTTAAATTAACCTAAACTCTATTAGTTAAATAGATACTAAAACCTGAAATCTGTAGCCTGTATGACTTTCAGTGCCAACTGTGACCAAACTACTGAGTAATTACGAGATCTGTTTTGATACTTTTGCTACCTATATTTTTCTACTTAAAATGACTCCAGTCTCAACTTTGTAAGTGCATTAGTTAAGAATTAAGTAAATTTGAATAAGTAAAAATTATTGTTCAAGAGGGCTGCCACGGTTATAAGTCGGGAATTCCCACTGCGGATGCATAAGTTAGTTCTGCGTATTTAAATCGATACAGCTCACTCGTGTTATTTAAGTAATAAAACCCAATAGTTAACTTCAAAACCAATTAGAAAGGACAATTTTAACCCTGGGAAATTATAAACTATAATATATCAACAGAAATAGTCAAATATTCAAGCACTCCTCTATATAAGGTCCGAACTGGTGCAGTTCTCAGTTAGTTCTCGGTCAGATTCTCACGGAGCAAAAGTGCAGCAAGTCGGTGCCGGAATGTGATGTGATAGTACCTGAAACAGAAGCTTAACTTTTCCAGTCGGTACCAAAAAAGTGTAATTGTATTAAGCTTTGAACATTTAACGTGTATTGTGAACATTGTTAAAGACTGGAAGTTTTTGACCTACCTAATGTGACGATTATTAAGTGTAAGAGGCCTGGTCACACGAATATTGTGTGTGTCAGTGATAACAAATAAATCGCACTGTGGTTGTCGTAAGTGTTCGACAATGAATATGGTCTTGACTTTTGATTGTGGAAAACATAATCTAGGATCCTGGCTTCTTAATTGCAGTGTGAGTTAGGTGAGACGGACGCAGCTACCATTGAATAAGCAAAGCAAGGTAGGTCAGGAACACTGCACACTATCTAGTGGGTGAGGGAATGTTTCACTACATCCGGTTGTGACGTGAACTTTAAGTGGCACTAATACAATGATTCAGCCTGGCACGTTACAGTGTCTTATTTGGATTGAAGAATTACTTCCAAAACAATCACTTAAGCTTAAACATCAATAAAACAAATCAAATGGAATTTCAAATACACCACAAACAAGATGAAATGCAATGGAGTGTTGTGTCTGAAGGTGATTCAGAAATAAAACTGAAAGATAAAACTTCCTTCCTTGGTGTAATGTTAGACCAGCATCTCTCTTGGGAGCATCTATTGACTTCTTATGCCAAAAACTAAGCAAATCAATTTATGCAATGTGGACAACGTCACAATTTCTTAAATATGATGAAATGAGTATAATCTACTATGCTTTAGTGTCTCCACACCTCACATATGGAATTGAAGTATGGGGATGTGCTGCTGCCAAGCATGTAAATAGGGTATTCATCCTCCAAAAAAAGGCAGTTAGGATCATGTGTAAGCTTAGATATAATAAGTACTGCAAAGCAATTTTCAAAATTATGTAACTACTAACACTCTCATCACTATATATTTATAAAACTGTTCAGCTGATGATAAAATGCAAGCAGTACAATCATCTAAATAGAGATAATTATCACCTGGAAAGAAATAATACAAAAAGTGCAGACAAGAGCCTCTATTACATGGGGATCAAATTTTATAACAAACTTCCAAAAAAAAATTAAAAAGCTTAAGTGGAAGCGGCTTTGAAATTGCCTTGAAGGAGTTCTTCAGCAGTAAGTGTTTTTATAGTATTGAGGAATTCCTCTCAGAGGAGTAGAATACTTTCATTTGTATAAATAGTACAGAGTGCATTCCATAAGCAATGCGATCAATTTTTTTTCTGACTTAACGGTTGTAATGGATCTGGGAGATGTTATTTTTTTACCGTATTTGTCGATACCGAATTTTAAATGTTTTCTTATATTTTTGTCAGAATTTATTATAATTTGTCTTATTATATGTTAATTTACTTCTGTTTTTGAGAGTAAAAGCATATTGATTACTATTAGAAAATGTATCGAAGAATAGCAAAGAGACTGATAACAAGTGGAAACTTGTGAATTGTGTAAAATATCTTTGACATTGGAGTCGTCTTTGACTATAGTCAGTCGGCAGCTAACTCTTGGTGTGTGTTGACGGAATAACAATGTGAAGGTCGCAGTCATAAATAATTTTGAATTATGTTACTATTATTTTTGTATTAACTAAAAAGAAGAAACTACATTTGAAGAAACTGTATTTGAAACACCAAAATGAGAGAAACACGTTGAACCACGTCATTTCTGCAGCTGACATAGATGCATTGTGGAATCATACTTAGACAACAGAAGCCAAGACTAATATCGCCTTGCAAACGCCTAACGGAAAAGGTACTGTCACGAAATATGGCAAATTTAAGTAAATAAAAAATAGTGACCATAGTTTCAACTTGTGTATTAGCCGGGAAGCCATATTTCACGGTACACCACAGCGTGTTGTAACCGGCTAGGCTAAATGGAGGGGGAATGTTAGATTCAAAACGCTCCGTGTCTCGTTCGGCTGCGAGCTGCCCGAGAGTCAGGATGTGCATTTCTGTCAACCCCGTTTTGAGTTTATGTAACACGGCACAATTCTGTAGAGCAATGGTACGCTATCAAATTTTGCATTAAACTTGGGATTGTTGAGTACGACTCTGAGACATAAAGGCAGAGTTCAGAGAGGCACACCCCACTGTCACCCCGTCCCAAGAAGGAACGCATGAGCCAGTCCAGGATCAAAACCGTGCTCATTGTCTTCTTTGATGTCAGAGGCATCGTCCACCACGAATTTGTACCTACCGGGACTACAGTGAACTCAGCTTTCTACTCGGAAGTGCTCAAAAGACTGGGAAGGAAGATCTCGCGCTGTCAAAGCAACATCGAGGACACGTGTAAAGCTCACCATGGCAACGTGCCGAGTCACAGCGCCTTCACTGTCAACGACTTCCTGGCCAGGACGAAAACTCTACTGGTTCCCCAATCTCCCTACAGTCCTGACCTGGCTCCTTTTTGTTTCCTCGGATAAAAGGAGTCATGAAAGGAAAGCATTGGGACACGACTGAAAGCATCCAGGCATAGAAACACAACCTCCAGAAGTGTATCGACGCAAGAGGGTGCTATTTTGAAAATTTTAAATTATCTGTATGAATATATTCAATAAATAATTTTTTATGAATTTGGTCGTATTACTTATGGAACGCACCTTGTATTTACACGTTGTAATAGAACATATTAAAGGCTTTACTTTACCGAAGTATGTGATACCCGCCAAATTCAACCAGTTTAACGAGTATTTATGATTATAGAAAAGTTATTGTGTATGTTAACAATGATTGCACAACATGTCTCCATAAACAGTCAACCCATTAAATCATACTGAATAACTGACCCACACAAAAGTTAATATCACTTGATCACTGATACAGCAAATGGCATCATGTAAAAACACTAAGTTTATCTTAAATAATTAATATGAAGTACGAAAAATAGTAGCCAACTTAGGTATTTTGGATCTCCTTAAATAAAAATCACCCAGTGAAACCTATTTGTTCACTAGGAGTGTTTTCACTCAGTATTCACGTGATCAATCCTATTTTAGACGAAAACCAATGTAATTCTTAATAATTCATGTTACTTACTTATTTATGCAAATTAGAGAAGTCAATTGACAAACTTCTAAAAAATGGCCTTTTTGTAACAGAGAATTATTCTGTCAAGTCAACAAATCTGTCTGTCATTTTCATAACATGTTAAATTATGTCACTCGATGCAAATTAATAACTTATCTGCACAAATTATGATAACAGATGTACATGTGACTTATAAACTATATCTCTTTTTAGTAGTTCTTTGACAATGTTATAAATACAAGCAGCAAGAAGGGTCGAGGAGGCAGTCGGAATGTCACTCTGGTAAAGTGTGTTTGTGTGTTATTGTTTGAGGTGGATAAACAATGCAAAGATCATGTAATGGAACTACTACTTTGTGTTGTGTCATGGTCTTTGGTAGACAGTGGAATTAAGATGGCCACCATAATAAATATTTGAAGGTTACATATTTGTTGGTTTCGCTCGTTCTTTATCATCAAAAGCACATAAAAAACACGGGACCTCATGTTTTTAACCCTAGACAACCAGATTTAGAGCCAGCATCAGCATCGAGACACAGCAGCGATCCAGCAAGCAGCAGCGATTACTACAACGCATTTTAATGGTGCCAACCTAACATCAAGTGCTAACAAGCTCCATAAATGGGAGTGAAATAGTGTGATTACAGCAATTAGCTATATCAACGACTAGGCGACCATTACAAAAGTGGGGGCTCAGCCGGGATCTTTAAGTGCATCGATGATAATAGTGCAGCGATAAATTTCGTAAGTGCTTAGCACTTCAAAAAAAAAAAAAAAGTTTATTTGTGCAGTGTGGCAACAGTGAAGATATGTCAAAGCGAAAAACAAAAAAACGTGTGTATGTGAGATTACGAAAAACTATCATCACACCGCTCGGAAGATTAACGTCTGGATTGTCAATGGAATTCATCAATCAAGATAAAACCGAATAGATGTGAAAAAAGCCAACAAGAACACCGATCACATCAGAGTATAGCTACATAAAGCAAGGTATTTTGTTGTTGTCATTAAAAAAAAAAAAAAAAATTTTATAGTTAACATGTCTCTACCTGAGACCGTAGGAAATGTAAAAATTGAACCAGGGGATGGTGAACAATTAAACTTAACAGAGTGGCTAGCAGAGTTTGCAACTCAAATAAGCTCGCAACTTAAACAATCGAGTGAACAAGTAAGTTTGAAACTTCAAGAAAACACAGATAGACTGGGTAAGTTAAGTTTGAATTTTGATCTATTAACTACTCATCTCAATGAAAAGTGTGAGGAAATTAAAACTACCCTCAGTAAGGACACTAGCGAACAGCTGATACACTTCAGAAAAGAATTTCAAATTAAAGTTGAAAGTTTAAATGAAAATATACAAGCTAACACAGACAGTATTGCTGTCATCTACAACAGAGTAGATACTGAAGTTGAAAGATTAGATCAGAGAATAGACAAAACATCAGAAAACCTTAAACAAGAGTACAACCTGTATACCACTAATGTAGATACAAAAGTAGAAAAGATACACACTAAATATACACAATTGGAAGATGCATTGATGTCAAAACAAATGTTTTACAATCAAAATACAATGTATGGGCACATCCAAGTGAAATGCTTTCCTGGTGAAAATCTGCACCCTATTGACTTTATTCATCAATGTAAGGATATGTTTGTTGTAGGAATGACAGATAACATAAAAATTAAGTTAGTAAAACGGTTTCTAGAAGGGGAGGCCCTATCCTGGGCAAATGCGAATAATGATTCTTGGAATACTTTTGAAGAGTTTGAAGCTAAATTTATTTGCAAATTTTGGTCACAATCCATACAAGCCAGATTAAAGTCAGAATTTCTAAATGGACCAGTGTATAGAGGGAAAGTAGGGGGAATGCAAAAATTTTGCAGAGATCAATTGAAAAAACTTGCTCACTTGAATAACTCTTTTGATATTATGACACAAATTGATGTTTTAAAAAGAAGGTTACCAGAGAGACTGCAGTGGGAATTGGTCCATGGACCAGACGATTCAATGGAAGAGTTCCTGAAATTTGTAGATAGATTAGATAGGGCCTTGGAAAGAGAGAATAACCAAAGTTTTGGCTCTGGCAACAATCAGTATGGGGGGTGGAACAGGAATGTAAATAGAGATTATTATGGGAGGAGAGACTTTGAAAATTCTGGAAATAATGCTCCAAATAGGGGAGATAGGAGATATGAAAATGATTTCAGAAACAATACACAGGAGGGAGGATGGAGGAGAGATAACAGGAATGATAGAAATAGGTATTGGGGAAGAGAACAAGATAGAAGGGGGTTTGTTGAAACTAGTGAACAAAACGACAACTACAAACGGACAGACCGAGGGAACCAGCCGGGAAACGGTGGACAGTCCCACTAGATGTCCGTAGTTTTGGGGCTAGACAATATTATGATAGGACAACACATAACCGAAACTGGAAAAGGAGAGGATACAATGTAAAGAGTAAATACCATGAAAATACTGATGTTGTTAGAATGAATAAATTAGAATTTAATAAAAGGTTTTGGGATACTATGAGTAAAAGTGATACAGTTAATAAAAACAGTGTTCAAGCACAGGTAGTTAGTGAAAGTGCAGAAGTTGAAGGTATTGCAGAGTTCCTTAGTTGGGCTGAAAAAGATACTGGTGTTAATAACAAGTCAGACACACCACAAATAGAATCTATTTTGGGGGGTTTATTTGATAAGAAGGGGGATGCCGAAGTGTTTAATGGAGCCAAAGGTCCAATTGCTGAGATTCAGATACATAGGGGGGAAACTGAAGATGGGGTTGTTGTGGAGGAGGAGGAAGAAGTAATAGAGGGACATTTAAATAATGATCCTAAATCAAGTGATGTTATTGATGAGAGTGTGGAGGAAGAAATAAAAGTATTTGTAGAATTGAAAAGTGATTATGTAGTAAAGGTAAGTGATGTGACAAACATGGGTAATAATGAGGTTAATTTAAGTGAAATGCAGACTAGGGAATGTGTATCTGAGGACAAGCTATTGCCTATTGGGAACTATGAAACACTAATCTATGAGAATGGTAATAATAATAAAGAAAATATAAAGGGATGGAATGTAAATGTGTGTTTTCAAGAAAAAGGGGAAAAGTTTTTGGAAGTTTTGTGGAACAACTATGGAAACTGTATAAACAAAGATGCCTTTTGGAAAGAATTAGCAAAGGTAAGTGCAACCTTGTATCCTACATGGTGGACAAGAATCCGTAGTGGACTTTATAGAAAATGGGGTGAAAACAGTAGTTTGTTAAGTGACAACACAGTGTTAAGAGGAACAGATGAAAACAAAGGTTTATGTTTAAATGTCAATGCTTTGCAAACAGAGAGGGATGTGTCTAAGTGTAGGAAAGAGACATTAGACTTAGGAACTAAAGAAATTGAAAATGATCTATTGTTTGAAAATACTGAAATAGACAAAGATGTTGAGCTAGGTTGTCCATATGTTAAAGTAAACATTGACAAGTGGGAAGGAAGAGTGTTAGTAGACACAGGAAGTCCTGTTTCTGCCATCACTTCTAGACTTAGAGATAAGCTCAGAAATTCTCAACATTTTCCTGAGATGCCAGTTGTTGGATTAAAAGTGAAAGGAGCTACAGGCAGAGCCAGTAAGGTAGTTAAGAAACAATTATTGTCACTATTGAATATTAAATTTGGAAACATCTTCTTTACTTGCAAGGGGCAAGTTTAAACATGCACCCAAAGAGGTGACAAACATTTATTACTTTCTGTTTGTATTGTTGAATATGGGACATACTTGCACCAAATATAAAAGACAATGTAAAAATTGTTGTGCAAGACCCATCATTTTGTTACTATTTTCTTAAGCATAAGATTTGTGTACAATTTTCTACAGCTAATCAGATGTTCACCAAGTTTGATGTTTGTGTTATGTTGTGACCAATTTAAGTGTCCAATTTTAGTATTAATATGTTCTTGTACTATCTTGACTGTCTCAATGGGAGACAAGTTTTTTAAATATTTTCTTTTTTTTAAAATGCATATTATATTCATACATGTGACTTCTCTAGTGTTTGTGTTTATATATCATGTCCATACTTCTAATTATGTTTTTTGTTTTCATTTCCTTTATGTGGCTCAAAAAGAGCAGACAGTTGCAATATTTTCCTATGGACATCTGACCTGTCCATCTATGTAATATATTTATGTTCCTTCTATTATCTTGATTATTCTGTGACTCAATGAGAGCTGGCTTTGAAATAATTTACATATATTTTTTTATATATCTTAAGATTGCATGTGATATATTTGTGTCTGTTTTTGATCATTTTCCATGTGGCTCACTGGGAGCAAAGATTAAGTTTTTTTTTTACTTTCATATATTACTAAATATTTTTATTATGCTGTCGTACTGAGAGCCATAACACAAAGTGCATTTGAAAGAACATAACTAAAATATTTGCAGGAAAAAGTCATTTTGAAACGGTGTAACGGTCATGGTATACATACACATTATGCATAGTAAAACAAAAAAAAATTATTAAAGTAGTACTTTTCCAAATTTTAAGCATTTGACACATTTGTCCTAGTCGGCTAATATCATTAACATTCTGTAAATGATATTACCCGAGGGGGGTATTGTAATAGAACATATTAAAGGCTTTACTTTACCGAAGTATGTGATACCCGCCGAATTCAACCAGTTTAACGAGTATTTATGATTATAGAAAAGTTATTGTGTATGTTAACAATGATTGCACAACATGTCTCCATAAACAGTCAACCCATTAAATCATACTGAATAACTGACCCACACAAAAGTTAATATCACTTGATCACTGATACAGCAAATGGCATCATGTAAAAACACTAAGTTTATCTTAAATAATTAATATGAAGTACGAAAAATAGTAGCCAACTTAGGTATTTTGGATCTCCTTAAATAAAAATCACCCAGTGAAACCTATTTGTTCACTAGGAGTGTTTTCAATCAGTATTCACGTAATCAATCCTATTTTAGACGAAAACCAATGTAATTCTTAATAATTCATGTTACTTACTTATTTATGCAAATTAGAGAAGTCAATTGACAAACTTCTAAAAAATGGCCTTTTTGTAACAGAGAATTATTCTGTCAAGTCAACAAATCTGTCTGTCATTTTCATAACATGTTAAATTATGTCACTCGATGCAAATTAATAACTTATCTGCACAAATTATGATAACAGATGTACATGTGACTTATAAACTATATCTCTTTTTAGTAGTTCTTTGACAATGTTATAAATACAAGCAGCAAGAAGGGTCGAGGAGGCAGTCGGAATGTCACTCTGGTAAAGTGTGTTTGTGTGTTATTGTTTGAGGTGGATAAACAATGCAAAGATCATGTAATGGAACTACTACTTTGTGTTGTGTCATGGTCTTTGGTAGACAGTGGAATTAAGATGGCCACCATAATAAATATTTGAAGGTTACATATTTGTTGGTTTCGCTCGTTCTTTATCATCAAAAGCACATAAAAAACACGGGACCTCATGTTTTTAACCCTAGACAACCAGATTTAGAGCCAGCATCAGCATCGAGACACAGCAGCGATCCAGCAAGCAGCAGCGATTACTACAACGCATTTTAATGGTGCCAACCTAACATCAAGTGCTAACAAGCTCCGTAAATGGGAGTGAAATAGTGCGATTACAGCAATTAGCTATATCAACGACTAGGCGACCATTACAACGTACATTAAAAAAAATATATATATATATTTTTTTTTATGTGTAGGCCTATTGTATACAATTGTTTCCCACAATGTTATAAGTAGAAATGATCAATATGTAAACTATCCAAAACAAATCCTTGTATTTGTCCACAGAGAATAAATAAATAAATTGAATAGGCTATTCTGGTAGCCATTGAGGGAACAAGAGGCAACCAACTGCACATTGTAGTGGACATTGGAACAAATGATGCCTCTCACATCTGGGCTTCGAAGTCATTCTTGGGTCATTCCAGCAACTGGCAGAGAAGTTTGAGAAGTCCACCTGAGCGTGGAATTTCAACAAAGCTCACAATCTGCAGCACTGTCCCCACAACTGGTCACTGCCCTTGGTTCTCAGTCAAATGGAAGGACCGAACCACAGACTTCGAAGGTTCTGTGACACGCTAGGCTGCGACTTCCTGGATTTGTGCCATATGGTTGAGAACTGAAGGGTCCACCTAAATCGGTCAGATGTGAACTACTTACAGCTACACTGTGTGGGGAGTACACAAGGGTGTTTTAGATTAGGCAACTCTCCATCCAATCCAATTAACAATTACCGTAGGAAACCCAGAACTTTAAGTATAAGATTGAAAGAAATGCCACCCAGAGTTGAGGGTATTAAAATCCTAATGGTAAACTGCCGAAGCAATCACAACAAAGGGTCAGAGTTTGAAGCACTCGTGAAAAGCAGTGAAGCTCACATAGTACACTACTGGCCATTAAAATTGCTACACCACGAAGATGATGTGCTACAGACGCGAAATTTAACCGACAGGACGAAGATGCTGTGTTATGCAAATGATTAGCTTTTCAGACCATTCACACAAGGTTGGCGCCAGTGGCGACACCTACAACGTGCTGACATGAGGAAAGTTTCCAACCGATTTCTCACACAAACAGCAATTGGCCGGCGTTGCTTGGTGAAACACTGTTGTGATGCCTCGTGTAAGGAGGGGAAATGCGTACCATCAAGTTTCAGACTTTGATAAAGGTCGCATTGTAGCCTATCACGATTGAGGTTTATCGTATCGTGACATTGCTGCTCGCGTTGCTGGTGATCCAATGACTGTTAGCAGAATATGGAATTGATTGGAGGGTAATACAGAACGCCATGCTGGATCCCAACGGCCTCGTATCACTAGCAGTCGAGAGGACAGGCATCTTATCCGCATGGCTGTAACGGATCGTGCAGCCATGTCTCGATCCCTAAGTCAACAGATGGGGACGTTTGCAAGACAACAACCATCTGCACGAACAGTTCGATGACGTTTGCAGCAGCATGGACTATCAGCTTGGAGACTGTGGCTGCGGTTACCCTTGACGCTGCATCACAGACAGGAGCGCCTGCGATGGTGTACTCGACGACAAACCTGCGTGCACGAATGGCAAAACGTCTTTTTTTTTTTTAATCCAGTTTCTGTTTACAGCATCATGATGGTCGCATCCGTGTTTGGTGACATTGTGGTGAACGCACATTGGAAGCGCGTATTCGTCTTCGCCATACTGGCGTATCACCCGGCGTGATGGTATGGGGTGCCACCTGTTACATGTCTCGGTCACCTCTTGTTCACATTGACGGAACTTTGAACAGTGGACGTTACATTTCAGGTGTGTTACGAACCCTACATTTCAGCAGAATAATGCATGACTGGATGTTGCAGATCCTGTACGGACCAGCACATTCTCCAGATCTCTCACCAATTGAAAACGTCTGGTCAATCGTGGCCGAGCAACTGGCTCGTCACAATATGCCAGTCACTACTCTTCATGAACTGTGGTATTGTGTTGTAGCTGCATGGGCAGCTGCACCTTACACACCATCCAAGCTCTGTTTGACTCAATGCCCAGGCGTATCAAGGCCATTATTATGGCCAGAGGTGGTTGTTCTGGGTACTGATTTCTCAGGATCTATGAACCCAAATTGCGTGAAAATGTAATCACATGTCAGTTCTAGTATAATATATTTGTCCAATGAATACCAGTTTACCATCTGCATTTCTTCTTGGTGTAGTAGTTTTAATGGCCAGTAGTGTACTAGGTACAGAAAGCTGGTGAAAACCTGAAATTGATAGCAGTGAGATTTTTGGGGAAAATTAACGTGTATATTGAAAAAATAGGGAAATGGAGGTGGTGTATTTGTTGCAGTAGACAAGAAACTCAAATCCACCGAGACAGAAATTGAAGCTGCACCTGAGAATCTTCGAGCAAGACTCAGTATCAGGGGATTGCATAAAATGATAATTGGATCCTCCTATCCCCGACCAGACTCATCTCCTGATGTAACAGAAAACTTTAAACAAAACCTCAGTTCACCTGTACCTAAGTTCCACAATCATACTGTAATCATCGATGGAGACTTGAATCGTCCAACAATTATTTGGGAAAATTACAGTTTTGTTAGCAGTGGGCATAATAAGACATTTTGCGGAACATTACTAACTGCCTTCGCTGAAAACTACCTAAAACAGATAGTTAGGTACCTGACTCGTGATGGAAATATAGTGGATGTAATGGCAACACACAGACCTGAAATCTCTGAGGATGTCCACAGTGAAACTGGTATCAGTGACCACGATGTAGTTCGGTCAACAATGATTACCAAATTACAAAGGATGACTAAAGCAAGCAGAAAGATGTATATGTTCAGTAAACTATAAGGGGCACTCAAATGAAACCCGGTCACTAGTGTAAAGTAACGGTAATGTTTTCACTAACTCAAAAATGTAGTTATACACAGTTCACGTACTCAAAAAATTGTCGCCAGATCTGGTGGCACATTTATGCCATTGCGACACGAGTCGGTTGATTCCATCCTTGAAAAAGCTAGTAGGCTGCGGTCAGATCCAGGCATTATGGTGTGGGTGGTACCCACACTAATACACAGTAACTGATGGATCTCGTCCACAGTGATTCTGCGGTTGTCCGAGACTAAAGCATTCACTTCTGCAGCCATTTCCGGTGTGACGACACGATGAGCCCGTCCAGGACTCGCGCCCCTCAAGGAATTGTTTGCACCATTGAACAACACTTTAACAACTCAGACTGTACTCACCGTACACGGCCTTCATCCATAGATACATTTAACGGCCTCCCACTCCCTCCTCCGCCAAAAATCGAATCACTCCTCTTTGTTCCTACATGGTTGGTAGTGGATAACTCGTGTGACCACATTCTCTTCGCCGTGAAACCACACTGTTGCTATGCAACATCAAACTGCGTGCACGTGTCCGTCTCTCTACCGATAGATGGTGCCACCATACACGCAGTTACGTGGTGCCACCTGACGTGTACGACATAGGTAGGCATTTGAATGAACCTCATAGACAAAAAATCATACTGTCAAACCTCAATGAGGAACCTGAAACTTTCAGGACAGGGCAGGAGTATGCAGAGGAACTCTGGCTCAAGTTTCAAAGAATAGCTGATCATGTACTGGATAGATATGTACCCAGTAGAAAAATTCATAATGGGAGGGAACCTCCATGGTATATACAGGGCTATTACAAATGTTTGAAGCGATTTCATAAATTCACTGTAGCTCCATTCATTGACATATGGTCACGACACACTACAGATACGTAGAAAAACTTATAAAGTTTTGTTCGGCTGAAGCCGCACTTCAGGTTTCTGCCGCCAGAGCGCTCGAGAGCGCAGTGAGACAAAATGGCGACAGGAGCCGAGAAAGCGTATGTCGTGCTTGAAATGCACTCACATCAGTCAGTCATAACAGTGCAACGACACTTCAGGACAAAGTCCAACAAAGATCCACCAACTGCTAACTCCATTCGGCGATGGTATGCGCAGTTTAAAGCTTCTGGATGCCTCTGTAAGGGGAAATCAACGGGTCGGCCTGCAGTGAGCGAAGAAACGGTTGAACGCGCGCGGGCAATTTTCACGCGTAGCCGCGGAAGTCGACGAATAAAGCAAGCAGGGAGCTAAACATACCACTGCCGACGGTTTGAAAAATCTTACAGAAAAGGCTAAAGCAGAAGCCTTACCGTTTACAATTGCTACAAGCCCTGACACCCGATGACAAAGTCAAACGCTTTGAATTTTCGGCGCGGTTGCAACAGCTCATGGAAGAGGATGCGTTCAGTGCGAAACTTGTTTTCAGTGATGAAGCAACATTTTTTCTTAATGGTGAAGTGAACAGACACAATGTGCGAGTCTGGGCAGTAGAGAATCCTCACGCATTCGTGCAGCAAATTCGCAATTCACCAAAAGTTAATGTGTTTTGTGCAATCTCACGATTTAAAGTTTACGGCCCCTTTTTCTTCTGCGAAAAAAACGTTACAGGACACGTGTACCTGGACATGCTGGAAAATTGGCTCATGTCACAACTGGAGACCGACAGCGCCGACTTCATCTTTCAACAGGATGGTGCTCCACCACACTTCCATCACGATGTTCGACATTTCTTAAACAGGAGATTGGAAAACCGATGTATCGGTCGTGGTGGAGATCGTGATCAGCAATTCGTGTCATGGCCTCCACGCTCTCCCGACTTAACCCCATGCGATTTCTTTCTGTGGGGTTATGTGAAAGATTCAGTGTTTAAACCTCCTCTACCAAGAAACGTGTCACAACTGCGAGCTCGCATCAACGATGCTTTCGAACTCATTGATGGGAACACGCTGCGCCGAGTGTGGGAGGAACTTGATTATCGGCTTGATGTCTGCCGAATCACTAAAGGGGCACATATCGAACATTTGTGAATGCCAAAAAAAACTTTTTGAGTTTTTGTATGTGTGTGCAAAGCATTGTGAAAATATCTCAAATAATAAAGTTATTGTAGAGCTGTGAAATCGCTTCAATCATTTGTAATAACTCTGTAGTTAATGTAAAGAAACTTCTAAAGAAACAGAGATTACTGCATAATAGGTGTAAAACAAAGTGTAGGGCTATATCATAGAGAGACGCCAAATGAAACAAGTTTGGCTGTCAAGGCAGCAATGTGCGATGCCTTCAACGGCTACAATAGCAGAATATTGTCCGAGTGATCTTTCACATAACCCAAAGAAATTCTGGTCGTATGTCAAGGGTGTTAGTTCCACCAATATTAGAGTCCCGGCCTAGTGAACGAGACAGGAACTGAAATTGAGAGTAGCAAAGCAAAAGCTGAAATGCTTAACTCCATTTTCAAATGTTCCTTTAAAAAAGAAAACTTGGGAAAATTTCCACAATTTAATCCTCGTCCCACTGAAAAGACGAATTAAA
Source organism: Schistocerca piceifrons (assembly GCF_021461385.2). Classification (NCBI taxonomy): domain Eukaryota; kingdom Metazoa; phylum Arthropoda; class Insecta; order Orthoptera; family Acrididae; genus Schistocerca; species Schistocerca piceifrons. The sequence continues at coordinate 60,159,178 of NC_060148.1, forward strand.
TAAGTATTAGTGACAGAGGTGTTGAGAAACAGCTGAAAAAACTGGACAAAGCTCCAGGTGGCTTAGTTAGTCCCTCTTCTAGCGGCTGCATTAGACCCTTTTCTAACTATAATCTATTGTAGATCCCTCAAACAAAAAACTGTGCCGTGTTCTTGGAAAAAGCCACAGGTCACACCCGTCTACAAGAAGGGTAGCAGAGGAGATCCACAAAACTACTGTCCAATATCCATGACATTGATTTGTCATAGAATCTTAGAACATATTCTGAGCTCAAACACAATGAGGTATCTTGAACAGCACGACCCCTCAACGCCAACCAGTAGGGTTTACAAAAACACTGATCGTGTGAAACCCAACTCGCACTTTTCTCACATGACATACTGAAAGTTTTGGATCGAGGCAACCGAGTACATGCAGTGTTTCTCGATTTCTGAAAAGCATTTGAGTCAGTACCACATCTACGCTTATTGTCAAAAGTGCGACGATACGGGATATCGAGTGAAATATGTGACAGGACTGAAGAGTTTTTTGTAGGCAGGACACAGCATGTTATCTTGGATGGAGAGTCATTGTCAGATGTAGAAGTAACATTGGGTGTGCCCCAGGGAAGTGTGTTGTGCCACTTGCCGCTCGTGTTGTATATTAATGACCTTGCAGACAATATTAATACTAGAATCAGGCTTTTCACAGATGATGCAGTTATCTATAATGAAGTACTATATGAAGGAAGTTGCGTTAATATCCATTCAGAGCTCGATACGATTTCAACGTGGTGCAGAGAATGGCAACTTGCTCTAAATGTTCAGAAATGTAAAATTTTGCACTTCACAAAACACAAAAAAATATTGTATCCTATCACTATAATATCAATGAATCACTGTTGGAATTGGCAAACTCATACAAATACCTGGGTGTAACACATTGTAGGGATATGAAATTGAACGATCACATAGTTTCAGTCGTGGCTAAAGCAGGTGGTAGACTTTGGTGTATTGGTAGAGTACTGGGGAAGAGCAATCAGTCTAACCGTGCAACTGATTCTAGAATATTGCTCAGGTGTGTGGGACCCTTAACAGAGAGGAATAACTGGGAATACTGAATATATATGGGAAGGGCAACACAAATAGTTACAGGTCTATTTAATGTGTGGGAGAGTGTCACTGGGATATTGAAGGAACTGATTTGGTAGAGTCTAAGACATACGTAGAGTATCCTGACAAAGTCTGTTAACATTGTTTCAAGAACTGGGTTTAAAAGATTACTCCAGGGATATACTACAATCCCCTATGTATCACACACACAGGGATCACGAGGATAAGATCAGAATAATTGAATCGATCGGAGCTGAAAGGCATTAAGTATAAACGTGCACATTTTGTTTTGTCAAACATCGTGAATTATTCAGACAATACACTTCACATGGCACTGAAAAGCATCAAGTTGGCCTTCCGCTTCTATGTTAAACTCATACTGCAGGTTAGCAGTATTAAGTTGCAGACTCCGTGTCATTGCGCATGTCGGCAATGCCGTTAAGTTCCGCTTCCCGCGCAAATCTTCCTGCGTGGTTTCATATTCGTTCAGTAGTCGTTTCATTATTTTCACAAAAATTGCGATCGTAAGTTCGGCAAAAAACAGATAGATGTTTGTTCTCTTTGTGAGGAGCTTAATGCAAAATTAAAAAGTCCACATCTCTGTGAAGCTTCAAGACTTGCAGCCGAGGCAGATTTATATTCGAAGGAGTCAAAAGTTTTACAAGTCACCGAGAGAAGCCAAGCGTCAGTGTCTTCAAAATGAAGAAATAGGTGCCATCGCCTTTGACTATATGCAGAATTTGCCCTTACCAGAAATTCCTGTGCTATAAGTATTTTATAAGTGGCAACTATGGGTAAATGTGTTTGATATCGACAATTTATCACGAGGGTGATGGTGACGGAAGAAAAGGTGCGAATGAGGTGTGCACTTTTCTATATCACTATATTAAAAACTACATTCCAGACACAATCAAGCATCTCAGCTTGTTCTCCGGCAGATATACTGGACAAAACTGAAACCCCACACTGGTAAGAATGTGTATAGGACTGAGTAGAATTGGTAGATTTGAGTCAATTACCCACATGTTACCTGAACATGGTCACTCATACATACCACGTGACAGAAATTTTGGGGTATTCAAAAAGAAAATAAAAAACTGTAACGGTGTTTATATCCCAAAAGAATATGTTGAATTAATAGCAAACAGGAGAAAAAAATTGGAAGTTCTTGTTGCAGAATAAGATGAAATCATTGATTTTGATAAATGGTGGCCGTCCTACACACATCAAAAAAAGTTTTGCATCACCCCGGTTCCCAGCACTCCTGAAGATAGATGTTGACTGTGGATATTGTATCACAGACACAGTCCCTTTGACTGTTCAGAGATGTCACTAAAACAATCCCCCCCCCCCCCCCAAAGATGTAAACAACCATGCATGAGCAACGCCTATTGACAGCCAATCAGTTCCAGTCATTCCACCAGGAAGGAGGTACACAGCTTGTTGTTTGTAGTTCAATCGTGCCTAGGAGGTCAACCACGGTTCGATCGCATCCGCATTGTTACTTTGTGCCAGGAAACGCTCTCAACAAGTTAAGTGTCCAGGCATCTCGGAGTGAACCAAAAGGATGATGTTCGGACATGGAGGAGATACAGAGAGAGAGAGAGAGGAACTGTCGATGACATGCCTCGCTCAGGCCACCCAAAGGAGGCATCTCGGAGTGAATGATGTTCGGACATGGAGGAGATACAGAGAGAGAGAGAGGAACTGTCGATGACATGCCTCGCTCAGGCCACCCAAAGGTTACTACTACAGTGAATGACCGCTACCTACGGATTACAGCTCAGAGGAACCCTGACAGCAATGTCACTATGTTGAATAATGCTTTTCGGTCAGCCACAGGACATCGTGTTACGACTCAAACTGTGCGCAAGATGCTGCACGATGCGAACTTCACTCATAACATCCATTGCGAGGTCCATCTTTGCAACCACGACACTGTGCAGCGCAGTACAAATGGGCCCAACAACATGCTGAATGGACCACTCAGGACTGGCATCACGTTCTCTTCACCAATGAGTGTCGCATATGCCTTCAACAGGACATCGTCGGATATGTTTTGGAGGGAGCCCGGTCGAGCTGAATGCCTTAAGACACACCGTCCAGCGAGTGCAGCTAGGTGGAGGTTCCCTGATGTTTTGAGGTGGCATTATATGGGGAGGAAGTACGCCGCCGCTGGTGGTCACGGAAGGTGCTGTAACAACTGTACGATACACGAATGCCATCCTACGACAGATAGTGCAACCATATCAGCAGCATATTGGCGAGGCTTTCATCTTCATGGATGTCAATTTGCGCCCCCCATCGTGCACATCTTGTGAATGACTTCCTGCAGGATAACAACATCGCTTAACTAGAGTGGCCAGCATGTTCTCCAGACATGTACCCTATCGAAAATGCCTGGGATAGATTGAAAGAGGCTGTTTATGCATGACGTGACCCACCAACCACTCCGAGGGATCTACGCCGAACCGCAATTGAGGAGTAGGGCAATCTGGACCGACAGTGCCTTGATGAACTTGTGGACAGTATGCCGTGATGAATACAGGCATGCAAAATGCAAGAGAACATGCTACTGGGTATTATAGATACCTGTGTGTACAGTAATCTCGACCACCATCTCTGAAGGTCTTGCTGTATGGTGGTACAAGACGCAATGTGTGGTTTTCACGATAAATAAAAGGGGCACAAGTACACTATATTAATAATGGCGAATCCAAAATCTCTCTTTAAATTTGAACGAATTCAAGTTAATGGAGCATTAAGTAATGCATTAGATATTTTTGTGTTGGGATTACCACATACAATTGAATCAGATTGTTTAGTTAATTATCGAACCAATAAATTCTGTTTCATGCTTGACAAATACAAACTACTGGAAGCATACATATTTAATGGATCCGAGAATGTACCTATGATTCGTGACATTATGTTGGACACACTTATTGCTGGGAGAAAGTTTCAATTAAATGTACCCATACCTTGGTCAATAATGTGTTTACTAACAATGTGCAATATGCAGCCATGTGACTTTTGATTGAATACATTAAAACTTAATGAACTTTACTTTGAAGTAACTGTGCGTGGAATTGTATTCTATATTTGTCACATTTGTGTACATGAACTTGTTGCTGTGAGAACAAAAGAACCTTTGCACGACTGTTGGAGTTCATTGAACGTTACTTTACAATATCTAGAAAAAAAAAAAAAATTGGTTCGGGGTGTTGTTGCACCCCCACTAATAAAATACTACAGTCATTGGTGTTCTTTCTGTGTGAATACACCATTATTTCGCAGTGTATGTTGCGGGGTTCTTTGGGTTCAGTTAGTGATTCGGAGGACTCAATAGATCAATTGTTTGCAGAGTTTAAATGATGGAGAACATGCTGGAGTTCATCATGCTTCTACACACCTTACTGGATGTCGTCTTCCTGGAGTCGAGTCTCAAGATGATGATGTACCTTCTGACACAAATCCAGTTTACCTTGGCAAACAAAGATGGACTATTAGACAGATTCATGACACTCACGTTGAATTATCTGACACAATATGAGCTGAATTCTGCAAGTTGTTCATATGGTTTACAGAATTTCTTAGAATTTGTGAAATGATGGTATTTCACTGACATCATTGTCCCAAGATCAGAGAGTGAAAGTGACGAATTGTGTAGATGCCTTAATAACTTTGCAAACAACTATCCTGGAGATATTATCACGTATAAACAAGATGGCGACCACTTCCGTGTCGTTCACAACTGTATCTACTCCTCCACCAGATGCCGCTCCCGATGTGATGCATTTATTGCCCCCCCCCCCCTCCCCGAATTAAAAAATCATTCAGAAGAACAAGGGCCATCCCAGCCATGTCCAACATCGACTGGATCAATGTATTGCTTTATCTCTGTGAAAAAACGGTCAGGTAGGGGACAAGTTTGGCTTAGAGGAGCCTATAAGCAATTACCTGGTCAGTTTGAAATTGTACAATGGGAAGATTTCATGCAAAGATCAGTTGATGTATTGGAAAGGAAGTGCCTGGAAATGATGTTGAATGTGGATCGGGAATCAAAAACAGAGGTAAGAAGACAGTATGAGTCAACAGCAGCAGAAAGCCTAATGAGATGTGGTGGGTTGGAAAGTGCAGTGATGTGAACAATGACTGGTCTCAAATTAAGGAGACAGTAAATGGTGCAGCCTCTAAGATACTGGGTAAACAGAGAAAGTCCAATAAAGTTTGGTTCAACCAACTGTGCCAGCAAAAAAATTGAAGAAAGAAGGTTGGCTAGGAAGATGTGGTTAGAAAATCTGAGAGACCACGATATCAGAGACAAGTACACCAGAATAAGAAAGGAAACAGCTACTGTACTAAAGCAGGAGAAACGGAAGTACTGCAAGGAACTAATAAAGGAGGCAGAAGAGGATTGTATTCATTACAGGACAAGACAAATGTACCAAAAAGTAAAGAAAGTAACACATTTATTAAATACACCAAAGGAAACACCCTCACAAGTGATGCTGAAGTAGAACAGCATTGGGCAGACTACCTCACTAATTTACTAAACTGCGAAGACCCCATTGGACCTCTTATGTGATGTGCTAGACCCAGTAGACATCAAAGTAGAGCCACCCAGTGAAGAAGAAATACAGGGCATAACTAAAAATTTACAAAATAATAAAGCTTCAGGTGAAGATAAAATTGTGGGTGAACTAATTAAGAATGGAGGGCCAGAATTGCTAAAAACAATTGCAAAATTGATAAGGAAAGTGTGGGGATATGAGAAAATGCCCGACGACTGGAAAACGGCCATAATTTGCCCCATTGTAAAAAAGAATGACCCTCTGGATTGCGATAGTTATAGAGGAATTTCACTCCTTAATGTTAGCTGCAAAATCCTATTACAGTGTCCACTCAAGAGAGTGATACCACTAGCTAAAGAATTATAGGTGACTCTCAGTGCGGTTTTGGGAGAGACAGGTCAACTAGCGATCACTTGTTTACACTACAACAGATAACTGAGAAAGCACGGAACATAACGCTGACAACCACACGATATCTGTCGACTTCAAAAACGCTTACGACAGCATACACAGGAGTACAATAACAAGAGTTCTCAAAGAGTTTCAATTTCCAGGAAAGTTAATATGCCTAGTACAAATGTGTTTGGAGGAAACCTATTGCACAGTAAAGATGAACACAGGAGTGTCAAAGGAGTCTGAAGTCACAACAGGCCTCGGACAAGGAGATGCTGTATCTTTAATACTTTTCAATCTGTTTTTAGAAAAGATCGATAGAGAACACCAATAAGTAAACACAGTTGGAGTAAAGATGGGAAGGAATAAAATACATTGTCTGGCTTATGCGGACAATATTGTCCTAGTAAGTGGAACAAAGAAGAACTACAACTCGTGACAAGTTCCTGCAGAAACATTGCTATGAAAGCAGGATTAGAAATTAATAAGAAGAAAACAGAGTACATGGTCGTGAGCAAGGTATAGTCCACTGACAGTTGATGATCTCACTTTTAGAAAGAGTAGACACCTTCAAATATTTGAGGAGCATCATCAATGAACAGGATAAAATGGGAATTAAAGTGAGGAGAGCAGCAGCAAATAAAGCTTATTTTGGCCTACGAGATGTGTTATCCAGTAGAGCTGTTTCCAGAAGCTTCAAACTTAGGATATATCAGAGTGTAATTCTGCCAGTAGCTCCATATGGGTCAGAAAGCTTCACAAATAGAACGACTACCTAAAGTAGCATTCTCTCGATCCATAGGGAGCAGAAGGAAGTGAGGAGGGCCACGAACCAGGCAGAAGGATGATGTCGACGAGGATGTGGTGGCAATGGGCCCGAGTAAAGGAGAATGGACTACAAAAGCCAGGAACAGAGAACACTGGAAGAGGAATGTAGAGAATGCGTACGGTCTCCAAGGAACAAGCGACAGTTAAGAAGACTGTTATATAATGGGAAACTGAAGGATTCTCAAGAGATAAGCAGGCCTTTTCTCCCTTAAAATTCAAGCAATTCAAGTACTGCAACAACGAGATTGGAAAGGTTGAAGCATCTGTTTATATCAACTCTCCTGTAACACACAGATTCTTTCTGGGAGGGGTGTAAAGCTAGCTCGCCTCCACGTGGTGCACCCCGGGTAACGCTAAATGAGCTAGCACATAATGGCAGTCAGACAAACCGTGAAAGGTTCTCCTGACTATGCAAGTAGACACAAAAAACGTCCTCCTAAGGATATGCCAACAAGGAAACTTGGACCTACGGTCCGAATCTGCCATCTCAACATAGAGAGCATAAGCTATTCTAAGTGCCAATACTTATCAAAACTACTGAAGAAAGACAACATTGATCTGATCGCCATTCAGGAAACACATTGTAGTACTGAAGTACAACTGCGGAAAAGGGGCAAAATACCCGGATTTGAATTACTTGGTGCCACTTACCACCATACCCATGGTGTTGCAACCTACATCAGACATGATATAGAAAATGCCTCCCTTATCTCCACGTCGTCAGGTGATGGAATCCATAATGTCACAGTAAAAATTGGGAGCGTAACCGTTACAAATATTTATAAACCTCCAACCACTCCATGGCCAAGATCAGTAATTCAGGCTCAACCTCACCCAGCAATCTATCTGGGAGACTTCAATAGCCACCACGAACAGTGGAAATATAAGGAGTGTGATGCTAATGGTGAAACCTTGGTGAAATGGGCTGAAAATGAAAATCTTAACCTTATCTTTGATGTGAAAGACCGTTACACATTCAGATCAGCTGCCTGGGAGCAGGAATACAACCCGGACCTATGCTTCACCTCAACTGACGGAAATAACCAACCACTACCAGCTACCCGTAAAGTCCTGTGCGACTTTCCTCATAGCCAGCACCGACCAGTCATTATTGAAATTGGCAGCCAAATCCCACTGGTGACTTCCATGCCTTGCCCCAGATGGCATTTCAAGAACGCAAATTGGGAAAAGTACTCTCAAGACCTTGATAAATGTCTAGGATGGATACCACCTACCCATAAAAACTATAAAAGATTCATCGGAGCAGTAATAAGCACTGCCAAGAAGCACATCCCTAGGGGATACCGACGAGAGTATGTCCCTGGGTGGTCCAAAAACAGTGACGAGCTCTACCAGCGCTTCCTCAAGACGGGCGACAAAGAACTGGCCGATGACCTTCTCCACAGTCTTGATACTGCAAGACAACGTAAATGGACAGAAGCAATGGAGAGCCTGAATTTCCATACTTCAAGCCGACAAGCACGGACCCTGTTAAGGAAATTAGGAAGTGGAGCACCTATTCAAAGATAAACAGCAAACGTCTCCCCAAACACCATGGCATCTCATATAGTGGCCACGTCCAGAGCCCCTAGTGACAGAGCACACACGATCAAGATAAAACGAGAACTCAGGAATCTGAGGAATAAGGCGACAGAAACTGAATACGCTCTCCCTTTCTCACTCGAAGAAATAGAAACAGCACTCAAAGAGGTCAAGCCAGGGAAAGCACCAGGACCCGACAGCATTAACCCAGAACTCCTGATACACTGCGGTAAATACACAAAACTCTGGCTGGCAAGATTCTTCACCGACATCATCCAAACCGGTAATGTGCCTAGTGACCTCAAAAGATCGAAAATAATAGCCATCTTAAAACCAGGGAAACCAACAAACTCACCGAAGAGCTACAGGCCCATAGCACTACTGTCAGTAATATATAAATTGTTAGAAAGGCTCATTTACAATAGAATCTGCCAGAAAATACTCAATGCTATACCAATCGAACAAGCAGGTTTCAGACCAAACCGCAGCTGTGTCGATCAAGTTCTCTCACTCACGACGTACATTGAAGCTGGGTTCCAAAGAAAGCTTAAAACCTCTGCAGCATTCATAGACCTGTCAGCTGCCTACGACACAGTCTGGAGAGAAGGCATGATTTATAAGTTCCTCCACATAATCCCATGTAAACTAACAGCTCGCCTACTAAACAACATGCTGAATGACAGAACGATCCAAGTCACCATGGGTTCAGATATTAGTTCACCGAGGAAATTAAAAAATGGCCTACCTCAAGGATCGGTGCTTGCACCACTCCTCTTCAATCTCTACATTGCAGACATACCGGAAACAAGATCAAAGAAGTTTGGCTACGCCGATGACTGGGTCCTTGCAACGAGAAGTCAGTCATTTGAAGGGGCAGAGGAGACCCTAACAGATGACTTGGAGAAGATGGGAGAATATTTCCGAAAATGGCACCTGCAACCTAACGCCAACAAAACAGAAGTATCATGTTTTCACATAAACAATAAAGCGGCTAAGAGGGAGCTCAGAATAAAATTCGAGACCACATGGCTTACCCACAATAAAACCCCAAAGTACCTAGGTGTGACCCTCGATAGAACACTCTCTTTCAAAGGTCACCTAATGAAAACAGCAGGGAAACTAAAAACAAGGAATAACATTATGCAGAAGCTCTGTGGAACGACATGGGGAGCGGCAGCTACTACGTTACGGACATCAGCCTTAAGTCTCGTCTTCTCAGCTGCCGAATGTTGTGCGCCGGTATGGCTAAACAGCCCCCACACCCATAGAATCGATGCACAGCTCAATAACACAATGAGAATGATCGCTGGTGTAATAAAGACTACACCCGTGGAATGGCTCCCAGTACTAAGCCACATACCACCCCTAACCTACGCCGCACAAACGCTCTTATAAGAGAGTACAAAAAGATAATGAGCAATCGGAATCTACCCATCCATGAGAATTTTGAAGATGCCACCCAAAGCCGCCTCCGCTCCAGAAGGTCACCCATCAGAACCGCAATAGCCACATCTGCAACAGAGGAAGAATTCAACATAACCAGCGCCTGGCACCAAGAATGGTCCTTAAAGAACATCAGCAAACTTCCATGTATCTCCCAGAAGCCTCCAGGTTTTGACTTATCACGCAAAACCTGGGCAACTTTAAACAGAATTAGAACTAAACATGGCAGATGCGCCTATTCCCTCTACCAGTGGGGCGTGACAGAATTGCCGCTATGTCAATGTGGAGAAAATCAAACTATCCAGCACATAATAGAAGACTGCCCCAGGACAGTCTATGATGGGACTCCAGAAGATTTCCTGATGGCGACTCCAGAATCAATTGCATATATTTACTCATTAGATATTTGTTTGTAATTACTTCCAAACTACTATAACTTTGTATAACTACTGTAACATGTGTATTATGTGTAATTTTGTATAATTTTGTATAATTCTGTATAACTATTGTAATAACTGTAAGAATATCTAATGCCAAATTATTACAATTTTGCATATTGATTGTAATAACAATTGTGTCTAAATGCCATACGCTAAATAAATAAATCTTTCTGGGAAAGTCAAGGTCACTGCCTTATCTCAGCATGCCATCTGGAGAGATATACAAGGACAAAGGTCCCATAAACTTCAAAAAGATAGAGGACATTGGAAAGTTGGTGAAATATGTTAAGAGATGGGCACACAAAAACTACTTCAGTGTTTACAAAAATGCGTCAATTGAAAAAATGATTATGAGAAAAAACAGAAAAATATTGAAGTTTCAAAACTATGTTCCATTTACTGTAAATAAACGTTTCTTCATATTTCTTAAAAAAATTGAGACCTTACTTTTGGGATCACACTCGTACAAGATATCGATACACACAGGAGACCTCTCGTTTTCTGGTGAAGAACCGTTGACACAACCTGTAACTAAAAATAATAGGACAGCATTTCCGGTGTGTGTGTGTGTGTGTGTGTGAGAGAGAGAGAGAGAGAGAGAGAGAGAGAGAGAGAGAGAGAGAGAGAGAGAGAGAGAGAGAATTGTTGAACAAGAGGGTGAAAGAGAGAAGGCCTTCTGGTAGCGACAGCACGGGGGGAGGGGGGGGAGGTGCAGGGGGGGGGGGGGTTAGCAGGGGAAAGAGTAACGAAACTCAGAAGCAAGATGCTCGGAGCGGACAGTGTAAGCGAGAAGTCTCAGAGAAGTTGTCAGCAGGAGCTGCAGGCAGGCAGCTGGTTGGATCTAATCACAATTCGAAGCAGAGTTAGCGACCATATCTGACAGGCAGTAACTGCAGGACACTGTATTTCGTCATGTGGGCCACACTGACAGGCTTTCATTACAGCAGGCACAATGGTGTTAGTGATGTTCTACAGCTTTAAAATTGTAGTATTCTATAATCTGGTTGTGAAGTGTAGTGGTTATAGCATGTAAAAGGTTGTGGGTTCAAATCTCATTAGGTATTTTGGAATCTTACATTTTTAAAACTTTGCTGAAATGACTTTGATGATTATTTTTATTCAGTTAAGTAGTTTAAATGTATTTTTTAAATTTCTACTCCTTTACCACACTATTTTAATCACCGTATTAACATTTTCAATTCCTCTAATTTTAAATCCCATTCATTCATTTTCCAATTTCTGTGTATTAACACAAATGTAATTTCTTCCATTTCATCATCCTATATTTTCATCCATGTTATTGCATTCTCTATTTCATACCTCGATTTGATGGGATTTCGCTGTACTTACTGTACCGCGACTTTGAATTCCGTCGCGCTACACTCGTTCCCTCAGATATAAATTATACCGTCGCAGGTTTATGAGCGCTCGACGCCAGAGAAAATATATAAGAAAAGGAAAGTACTAAAAATGTAACTCTTTTTGTTTTCTATCCGTCTTTTGTCTCTCGAGAGCGGAAGCTTAATGCAGACGTAAAAACTTATTAGCTAGTCTTGGTCTGATTAAAACGAAAAACAACTTATTGATGCACAGACGTAGTGTGGAATTTTGTATGAAATTCAGAGGATGGAAGCAGCAACATAAAATAAATTGCATTTAATCTCAAGACGATTTTGATTTGTATAAATTAGTGATTCCTGGACGATTGCAAGATTTCAGAGCAGCTACTACTTTTCACGCAGAAATGAAGTAGGAGATTTTTGAAGACCTGGACGCCGCACGAAAAAAGACATGTTAACATGGTAAAGGATGAACTCATATCTATGCCCTTTCCCCCTGTTAATCACATTTTGTTATTCTCTGTTCTCCTTCAAATAATTTTTGTAGTGGAGATTGGTTTGACTTTTGTCCAGAAACGCCACAAGGACCACCCCAAACAACAGCTTTTCCAAATCACTAAGTCCGACAATTTTTCTATAATACGAAGTCCGATTTGCATTTCATTCTTTCCCTTTTTCACGGTCATTAACGATTTTAAAACTCCCTTTCTATTCACCATTTCTTCCCACATTTTCAACCTTTTCTTTTCTTCCCTTTTTCTTTTTTATCAACCACTACAACTGGCAACCGTGATGTAGTCTTTGCGAATGCGCAATAGCATCACTGAATTTCGTGTGCGGCAGTTTCAAAACTGCTGTGTTATGACAGTCTGGCACAGTATTCACTTTCACATAGTGTTCATTACAAGTTGTTATTCCAGCATAAATGGTGTGTTAAGTCCGGTGACACCGTAAGATTGAGCGTGTGCGTGATCTGAAGCAATGTCCATGCCTTCTGTTACGACACAACACTCCAGATCCTTGTGCGTTTTCATGACTATTGTTCCCGGGGCATATATGGTCGATGTAGTTTTTAGCCTCCACAGGCACCATTACGTGTCCTCACTTTTCTTTGAACAACTAGATGGATAATACTTGTCATATAAGCATTTGAAACAAATATACTTGCGGCACTGAGAACATCTAACATATGCAGTCTTTTGACAGCTACACTGTTCCTTCAAAAGAGTTGGCAGAAAAACTCGGTTTACGTTTAAAAATATACCTTTTTCAGGAATTAATTTTGACGCATACGATATCATTACCTGAAAAATCGGGGCTCAAAGTTGGTTATGAATTATGCTGTGAACAGTTATTGCATCCATGCAGTTGTGCAATTCTCGCCGAGTTTCCAGAAGCACACCGCAATTCTGAAGCCTCGAAATAAAATTTTTAACCTGGCGATAGAAGCAAACACCATACGGTTGGCACACTGGTGTGCAGTTTGGCGGTATTACTTTTACCGTGCACGTCGGTTGACCCCCGTCATCTATAAACAAGGTGTCGTACATTAGAGTATTAGTTTGTCCACCCCAGGAATCCAATACTAGACAAAACTTAGAACAGCAACGCATTGTTTTAAAACATTCTCAAGAAATGTTCTGTAAACTGCATTTGTCAATTTCCCGGATTTGGAACAAGTAATGTAAACATTTTTCAACGAGTTGGTTAAGCGATTGACCTCTTCTATAACCAGAGGACCAAATGTAACATTCGTGTCTTGTAAACACAGGAAAACCTTAGGCAACACTTTTACAGAGGTTGTGATGGCATATTGTGCCATGTCCGAATTTGTTAGGTTTTTTTTTAGTACCATCTGCGATAAGGGCTCGTTTTCTCCCTCATGTGACAACGTGTGTCGAATGTTCACCCGATACTCCCATCGTGTTTGATCTGTGCTGATCACATAATCACGATTAGAGCCGGTCGTAAGTGGCGCCCTTTGTGTGCTGAGAGGAGCCGTCACTTTCTGTATATCTTCTATATTTTCTACCTCCTTGTGGAGGATGTATTTAGTGAAGTGCCGTTGACAAATTTTATATTCTGATTTGAAATTGCTTGCCCAAGATAATGATGCAGCAAAGATAAAATCCTTGTTGGTCGTATATTGAAGCGCTGCAGTTGCAGCGCACTCCTGGAGTACTGTCATTGTTACATTCTCGTTACGATGACGAGATTCGACAAATCGGTCATATGTCCACTTATTTATCGGCTGGTATTTGTCATATATTGTCCCTCCTCTAGCAATATCTTTAGGCCCTCCTTTCTTTTCAGGGTTGTTGTTGCTCCATTCTTTTGCAGTGTTTTTAGGTTCCAATTTGGATTATTCCTGGCTAGCACTAGCGCCTTTACTTTTACTTCAAGGGGTATGACACCGTAGTTCAATCGTTTAGTAACCAGTTCGTAATATTCGTCGGGAACAGATGAAGCACAGATTGTCTGCAACGTGGACATTTCCAAAGTGTTATGACCATTTGGTGATTCAATAGTTGTGGTATCTTCCAGTGAATCACCTTCTCCTTCGCCTTCACGGTATAGTTCTTCAGTATCAACAAAAGTCATTTCGTTTGTCAGGTCCAAAAATTGCTCGACGATAGCCGCTCCTATCAGTCTGAACGCCGAGAAACAGAACTGCCTGCTTTCGGTAGTGCACTGATAATAAATCTGTCTTGCAACACTTTTCAAATCCTAAATACAGCATCAGTAAGTTCTCGCTTGCCATTGTCTGCGACAGACTCCCAATTATATATTTCAGCGCTGTTAGAAGGGTGTACATCCTCCATTATTCAGATTATGCAACCGAAAGATATGACACAACAAACAGTAACTAGTTGTCACAGCATAAACAGAAAAGCTAATTACTAAAAACTACATACACTACAAGTTATATGTTACTTATGAAAGATCACTGTATTCTTTCACAAAACAATTCTATTCGGCAGATTAACGATGAAAAATCATTTCACGTATCCTCGAGTCTCACGGCAGCCTAATGACGGAAAACAACTCTTTCCGATTGACTTCTATAATGTCCATTATAATTATCCGGGCTGTTATGCCGTGATCGGTTGATGAATTCTGTGTCGATTCCCAACGTTTCGTCTCCGACTGCGGGAGACGTCTTCAAGGGGGACCGTAGCTCGATGGAAGGTCCAACACACCCACCGGCTCGCTACTGACTGCTGCTAAATTCCGTGTCCGCGCACTCCCATGCCGCAGTGTGACGTCACGTGTTTCGAAAATGTCAGTGCAATTGGCCGCTGTCTGTCGCCGTCGATCGCCGTTGCCATCACCCAGTAGTGGACGGGTGGTACACATCTTCTTTCGCACCGGCATCCATATACCGTTTAATTTCATGCCCTCCTTTCGTTTGTAATTATTTGGGTGTTTAGCGATTTTGATTGCCTCCCTGTAGAGCCTTTCGTAAATTCCGCTTGTGGCCGCTAGTACTTGCGTCTCCTCGAAACGGATATTGTGGTTCCCTGGCTGGAAAGCATGCTCCACAACAGCTGATTGTTCCGTTTCTCCTCTTCTACAATTTCCCTTGTGCTCTTCCAAACGTTTAGAAACAGTTCTTTTAGTGGTATCCACATAAACATCACCACAGCTGCATGGGATCCTATACATTCCAGATTTTTCCAATGGTTTGCGAGCGTCCTTGGCAGTCCTAAGGTATTCCTGTATCTTCCTGGTGGGCTTGTAAATTATGGTAATATTCTGCTTCCTCAAGATCCTCCCTATTCTTTCCGTTATATTTTTAACAAACGGCAGAAAAACCTTAGATTTTGCAGTAGCGTGTACGCCAGTATGATTTCTGCGTGGCTGCCTCAACGCACGTTTTATTTCGGCAGACGAATATCCGTTCTTCATTAGTGCATTGTGGAGATGTTCCATCTCAGCGTCGAGCAACTCAGGTTCACAAATATGTAAAGGGGTGATTTCCACAAAAACGGGGAAAGGGGGGGGGGGGGGGGGTTGTTGAGCCAAAATATCTTAGAGTCCTTCGTTTTAGGTTATATACAAGCAACCTGCCAAATCTGAGCCAAATCGGTTGGCCGTTTCTGAGGCCTTCCCCTTGTTAGCCAGGTCCATATCCCCCTCTCACTACAGCCAACCAGCTAAGGCCTCCATTACAAACTGTTTTGATCAATCTCGAGCAAAACCCACATATGGGACGTGACACTCACTGACTGCTTGTTTCGTGAGACGAGTATATTTTAATGAATCTAGTTTGCGATTTAGTCCTAAGAAAACAAAAAGCGGAACTAATAGGTTCGAGGTTGCAAAAATGTAATCTATTGGAATCAGACATGAAAATAACTGAGTTTAGACATGGGGAACAAATTTTGCCCTCCCTGTTTTGCAAATGATAACGACACGAACTGCAGTGACGTTCGTGGCCTCAACAGTGCTTTGAACTTAGTCACATAAATGGCGACTTTTCGTAGATGGTTTCAAATACAGTCTAATGAGAGTTCTCATCCATCATACAAATATAATGCATTGTTGTGACAAATATGCCATAATTAATTAAGTATGAAGAACATTAAGTGGAAGATAAGTGACAATTTGAAAATAGTTGCCACGATATTGGGTATGCAACAAAGCTACATGAAATATGGATGCTTCCTGCGTGAGTGGGATATTCATGAAATTCCACTATAAAAGAAAAATTTGACCTTCTATGAGCTGCAAAGCGGGAATGAAAATATATGCAATGAGAAACTGGTATTTTGAAAGCTCTTCACATCATAGTAGGCCTTTTTAAACAGTTTTTAAAGGCCACGAATCAATCTGGAAAAGGGTTTCTCCAACAAAAACCAAGAAAGGCATGTTTGTGGGGCCCCAAATTAGAGGACGTGGGGCCCCAAATTAGATGACATAAAAAAGACTTACATCTTGAAGAGTGCCTTGCACAGAAAGGAAAACAACATTTTTATGTTCCACAAATGTAATCCAAAACTCGGTTCTTAAAAAAATGATATATACATACAGGGATTTAGGATGAAACTCATTTTTAACAGTGCAATTTCTAGAGTCACATCTGCATTATTTGTCTGTGCGCTGTAGTGACATTTCCAACGCACATGGTGAAAGGTTCCATTGAGACATAATTTTCTTGGAAAAGCATTACGAAGGGATATGGATGCCTGCAATGCCGGCTCAGAAGTACTGGAACATCATTCGAGAGTGTAAAATTGTTTATAGGAGACTAAACTAAGCTTTCTTGGAGAAAATATGATTTTGTAGATATTTTTTTGATTTCAGATATGTAATTTCACACAGATATGTAATTTCACACATCAGATGATGATGTAGTATACGTTTCTGTTTTAGACTGTACAAATGGTTTCTAAATAATTATACAAGGTGTCCCACTCAAACCTCCCTGATTTCAAAGACACCCCCCCCCCCCCCTCAAAAAAAGTAGAATGACAATGAAAAATGCACCACATTGTAGAGCATCTCAAAGAACTTATTTATCATCAATATACCTCTACATGTGAACCATTTGTAGCAAGAAGAATATCGAGTCCATATTCAATTTCTTGTCAAGTTCTTTGTAACATTTCCTCTGTTACTGTTGCAATCACATAAGTGATATGATGTCGCAACATCGGAATATCGTCCACTTTGGCGGCATACACACGGTCCTTCACAAATCCTCACATGAACGTGGTGGCCTGGCAACGGGTCCTCCGTGTCCGATCCAATGATTGGGAAATTTCCTTTCCAGGAACTTGCAAACAGCTGTTACGGCAGAGCTCCATCCTGTGAAAAATGATGTTGGGTTGCAAGTCTTGTATCTGAGTGTACACAAACTGCTCCAACATGTCCAGATACACTGACACATTCACTGTTTGTTCCGCAAATAAGACCTGTCCAACAATCCTGTCGTGCGTTAGACTGCACCACACGTTTAGCTTAGGGCTATCACGAACATGTTCAATGACAATGTGCGGATTTTGCGAACCCCCAAATCCAAATATTATGCCTATTAACCCTTACTGATAGATGAAAGGTTGCCTCATCTGAAAATAAACATCTTTCCAGGAAGCTGGCATCCATATCAATACGTAACAAACTGTTGTCTGCGTGGTTTGTCGTTCGGCGTCAGATGTCGCAGAATTTGCCCTTTCAAAGCATGTGTACGAAGACGCCGGTGAACTATAATACGATGCAACGTTGATCGCGGTACATCAACTTGCCTAGGTGTTTGATGAATTAACATACGTGGGCTTCTGAGAAATGTTTGTCTGAGTCCTCCACTGTCTCTTCTGAAACTCAGTAATGTGCACTGTTTCAGAACATTTCCTGTTACCAGAAACTTTCTATGCCATTTCTTAATTGTTTTCCCATCAGATGGATCACATTCATACACACGACAATGATTTCTTTGCACAGTATTGGCAATTTTGTTTCTGCAAACCACACTACTGATTGAACGCGCTGCTGTGGAGTCGCCATTTTCACTTCATGTGACCATGTTGCACTCTGACGACGATACTTGGCGCTTCTGACACGGAAATATAAATTCTTTGAGGTGCTCTACAATGTAGTGCATTTTTCACTGTTGTATCTTTTGTGGTTTTTCTCTCCTGGGTATTTGAAATCAGGGAGGTTTGAGTGGGACGTCCTGTATAACTGGGTAGAACAATGATACTTGTTTAGTCTACATATATACAGAGTGCAGAAATGAAAAAAAAAAAAAAATTGCCGATTACTTGAACCTATCACTGGCACAGAAAAATTAATTCCAGATTTGACTTTAGGAGGTACATTTCCACAGGAATCATGAAGGCAACCATCAGAAAAACAAAGCTCTTTTTGTGTGTTGTGTGTTTTTCTGGGTTGTAGAAGCTGCATTTGCAACAGGTACATCCTACATTCAACAGATAAGGAGGAGACAGGAGAGAAGAGGGAAAATCCTACACACACTAGAAATCTCAACACAAAGTTTGTGCAAAATGTTAAGAAAAGACATTTGAGGAAGATAGTCATCTGTTGCTGAGGAGAGGCTGAATGGGAAGATGCATTTCATGAGGCAAAACGAAAAGACATCTAGAAAGAATTGTGTGGTAAGCCAAAGAAGAAATAAGAAAAGTGGGGGGAGCGAAACCATTTTCTACTGTAAGGCAGGTGCAAGGAAGCCTGGACTTCACGTTTGAGACTCCTCCCAAAAACACGAAAAGGAAGAAGTTTGCGGTGGAAGAGATTTGTTTCATAGTATCGAAGATGAAGCGCTCGAGGCTCTTAAGGTACATACTATAGAGCCCGTGTTTACTAGACGTTTTTACTTCAAATGATCGTTCCTGTCGTAGCCCTGAATACTGGTCATTCCCCACGGGACACCCTGCATTTATCACCCGAAATAAATCAGTGCGAGGAGATGACGTCTGCCAAAGAAATTTAGTGGAAAGGGTCAACTCTGAGGGGGAACCGAAAGATACTGGAATTGTAATGCTGCACGTCACGTACCGGTAATACCACGTCGTGCTGCTAGGAACCTGTCGTAGGGCCTCTTCCGAGCCAGTCAACCACGCGGTGTTACCCGACAGCTACAACTAAGGTTTCCTTGGCAGTTCTTTGAGGGTGTGTAGTGCACTCGTGACACAAAGAAATGGCTGATCCTCACTCAAAACGAGTGGCCGTGAAGTTTATTTCCTCAGCAAGAACTTGCAGAAACTGTTGTGCGATATAAATGGCATACGAATAACGTGCTCTTATTAACACTGGAGCGTACAAAACGTTTTCTCAGTTTAAAAAGGGGATAATGCCCACTGTAGATATTCCCCGTTCCGTCAACTCTCAAGTGCTCTTTTACCATGTGTAAAAGAATCATTAATGTCAATGCTAAAGTTAAGTCTGCATCCACAGAACACACACGGTCCATCGACGAGTGCAGTAGCAGCAGTGTTCTTCACAGTATTCTTCTTCTTGTCTGCAGCAGATGTAGAGAATTCGATGTTCTCAATTGTTTTGTAAATTGTCTGCTTTGGACGACGACGAATACGTCTGTAAGGCATCGTGGCGGCGTTCAATGCAGTTGCGTGTGCGGCAGCAGTTTGACCTTTGACCCCGCCCGGCAACGCTGACCTCGGCTTACGCAATGTGGCGGCGCGCCAGCAGCGGACGGGAGCACTCTAGTACGGCCTAGTGCTCCCGTCCGGGATAACGCGCTGCTGGCAGTGTGAAAATATTCTAAGTCCAAGCAACCGCATGATACATAAGCGAGTGATCGCCGCGCAGCGGCTCATTCGCGCTGCTGCTGCCGCACACGCAACTGCATTGAACGCCGCCACGATGCCTTACAGACGTATTCGTCGTCGTCCAAAGCAGACAATTTACAAAACAATTGAGAACATCTAATTCTCTACATCTGCTGCAGACAAGAAGAAGAATAGTGTGAAGAACACTGCTGCTACTGCACTTGTCGATGGACCGTGTGTGTTCTGTGGATGCAGACTTAACTTTAGCATTGACATTAACGATTCTTTTACACATGGTAACGGTTGGCTTACTGTAGCTATTGTACGAGGTGGTACTGGAGTTCCTAACGTGCCTGGCCTTGAAAGTTTTGTAGACAGAGACTTTGATAGTGGTCCTCAGAGGTACAGTACCCGCCCACAGTTTTATTTTGGTCCCTGGCGTGGAATTTATTCTCAGCCATCTGGCCTAAAATTGTCAGATCATGAAATGTTTCCACGTGTTCGAGCTAAATCTAGTTTGGTTAAAAAATATAAAATTTATACTCATGCTAGAAGTACCTGGGCAACGGACAAGTTTGTTGCTACTAATCAATTGACAGATGTGTTGACTGGTTGTGAAGTCTGTAGTTCATTTAAAAACTGGCGAATAATTGCTGGACCTATTCCTCGTAGTGATATTACTCAAGCTGATGATAAAACAAGACTTGATGAAATTGTAATTAGATTTAATTATTCTGTAAACTTTGTATGGAAATTTTCTGGACGTATTCCTAACATAAAATAAATCTTTTCAGACTTGGATATCATCTGTTCAAATCAATTATTCACCTTACAGACGTATTCGTCGTCGTCCAAAGCAGACAATTTACAAAACAATTGAGAACATCGAATTCTCTACATCTGCTGCAGACAAGAAGAAGAATACTGTGAAGAACACTGCCGCTACTGCACTTGTCGATGGACCGTGTGTGTTCTGTGGATGCAGACTTAACTTTAGCATTGACATTAACGATTCTTTTACACATGGTAACGGTTGGCTTACTGTAGCTATTGTACGAGGTGGTACTGGAGTTCCTAACGTGCCTGGCCTTGAAAGTTTTGTAGACAGAGACATTATTGCCTACCGTACCTATCATATTGGAGAATTAGCAAATAAAGACTTTGGTAAATCTGCGTATATGTCATCTACTGCATTGTCATTGTAGACAATTTACAAAACAAAATCTGTAATCTCATCGACCGAGATCAACGGGAGACGACCGACGAATTCTACGACTTGTCTGGGTTGTCAGGGAGCACAGTTTAGCACATTCTAAACATCGATTTGGGAATGCAGAGACTGGCAGCAAAGTTAGTGCCCCACCTGATTTTTTACACCGAAGGGATTATAACCCAATATTCCTCTCTCTGCTCTCAAGAACAGAGAGCAAACCGATAACTGTACTGGGTGATTACTAAAAAGCTGTGCAGATATTTGGCACAAAAACATCTGACTTAGTGGCATTTTGGCGAGTGGTTCCAGCATCGTGACAATGCTCGCGTGCACACAATTCTCAGTCTCCACCGGCTTTTGGCCTCGACGAGGATGACAGTGTTGATCTATTTCGCAGAATCGGCTCCCTCAAACTTCTTCCTTTTCCCTCAGATGAAACAAGCTGTAAAAGAAAGCATTTTGCCTACGATAAAGTAAATCACAATGCCGAGATTGTGTTAACCAGTATCAAAGGGACTGAATTTAAAAATGTAGAATTGCTTCATAAATGCTTTTTTGATGCAAAATGTATCCAGATAAACTATTTCATCTGCAACATTTCAAAATAACTTTGTTTTCTGCATAAAAATATCTACAAAATCAAATTTTGGGTATTTGCATTTTACAATATCTGGCGATGCAGGAGTACGCTGCCACGTGTGACGAAGACTGACTCCATATTGTAGAACCGAGACGTACACCAACGAGACCGTTGATGAGGTAGCTGAAGGAAATAGCCGAATCGATACCAGTCGATATATGTTGACTTGTTATTGCTACGCTATTCAAACCAATTTTAGCTGGCCAAAGACAAAATGTAGCAAATAAGATGATTTCAATCTCAATGCTAACCACTTTGGCGGTCGTTGATTCTGCACGGTACTTCTGGATTTACAGATACGTCATCTGCTAACTACTGTCGGTAACGACCAGAGAGCAATAAATGCCGGTCAATGTAATTTGATAATCGATTCAGTTACTCGCACTAGCCACCGAGCCGATTCCAGAAGTATTTCTCGAGAGCTTACAGTTCAGTTCGGATCATTTCGGTTTTACTCTGTCTCACTGCCTGTATCTGTAGCGTAGTGTTCAGTGCAGGTCGCACATCTGTGATTGCATAGTAATATGCGAGTCACGACTTATAGGCCACAGATACAAAAACTGTGTTCTGCAGATTTTGCAGCTGTTGCATTGGATGGGAGAAGAAAGATAACATTGAGAAACGTATTAAACAAGAGGCACACTGTGCCCGACGTCAAGAAAATGCTACCGCTTTTCAAAAGAGGCTATCATCAATCATTGAATGCGTAAGTGGTGCAAAAAGAAGAAAGCGAGGTAAAGATATTTTCGAAAAAAGAATTGTTGAAGCATTTTTAAAACCAAATATTTCACTGGAGGAGTTGGAAAAATATGCGAGTTAAGTGCACAACCTGAATATATCATTACTTGCAGACTTTATATAGTGAATCAAAGAGCACATTTGAGTCTTCTGGTCACTGTTGCTTTAAATTCCTCAAGAGGAATTAGCAAAGTGACAAGTATTTTTCTGGAATGTGTGGTTTTCTACATATAAATAGGCTGTATCACATTTCTTCGGGGCACGTGTTATATCGTGATAACCGGTTTAGTGAGCCACATCACTACCCGCCGTAAAAAGGACAACTTTGTCAAACAGGTAAGGTACAATTTTTTTCACATACAATTTTCCGTACAAGATTTATGCATAAATGTTGAAAGTTAAGTTTCACGGTGCACAAAAAAAAATGCGTATCTTGACGTTGGCACATCCGATTGGTTGCTTTATTCATAAAAAGAGGTGGTTTGCTTTTTCACACGTCAAACTGTGTACTGCATTTTGCAATTTTTATTTATTTTGTGTCCGATGTCATTTGTACAAGTGTGTTTTATTGCTATGTTATAGCATTTTAATTACGTATGGTGCTCAAATGAATTGTGTCGCTCTATTAAACTGGCTACTTTGCAGTTACACAGACACGTGGTTATTTTTTCGTTACTGATGTGACTTGTCTTATAGATACTGTCAAATAGGAAAATAATTGTAACATAATTTTGAATGTCATATTTTGCAGAAATTCATATGCTAGTGATCACTTGCAAACAATTCACTTAAAAAATTTGTTAATGTGCTTACTTTCACACCTGTCAATATCTAGGGACCAAGACCTGCCAGTAACAGTAAAATATCATGTTTTACATTACAGTAGTCACAACCACTATGCCACAGTTCACAAAAACCTACAGGACTGTACTTAGTGCCATAATGCAGTAAGAAAACATATTTGCTGTAACATGCTGTGCAGAAAAGTAGTGACTGTTAGATGTAATAAAACCACTGTCAAGTTCCAACAATCATTTTATACTGAATAAAATGAACTTGAAAAGAAGCAGCCCTATGAAACCAACTTTGCTGCCCAAACTAACTTCTAGCACAACTCAGACTACGGCATTTATTTCGTGACTCGTGTTTTACAGGGTGTGATCAAAAAGTAGGAGGACTGATTTTCTGTAGGCCAAGCAAATAGAAGGAGGGGAGGCCGACCGACTGGACGTGGTGGTGGTGGTGGTGGTGGTGGTGTGTGTGTGTGTGTGTGTGTGTGTGTGTGTGTGTGTGTGGGGGGGGGGGGGGGGGGGGGGGCCTCCGAGTGCAACCTTCCACAGTTGCTGTGAAATAGTGTTACCACACGCAGCACAGAACAGAATTTCGAGCAGTGCTACGCCGTTAAGTTTTGCTACAAAATTGTAAAAACCTGCGACGGAAACCTTCGATACACTCGAATGGGCCTACGGCAGAGCTGCTCAAATGTTTTAGAGTGGCACAAGTTGTTCGGGGACAGAAGGGAGCTCGTCACAGATGTCCGACGTGCCCGTCACCTGTCAGTATCGAGGGTCGACGAAAATGTGACAAAAGTGCAACAACTTCTGGACTTCGGTCACTGGTTATCGATTTGTCTGATTAGTGAGTAGTTAACCTTTTCTTACAGAACCGCTCAAATTGTCGTTACACAAGATTTGGCGACAAGGAAAAGTTGTGCGAAGTGTGCGTCAAGATTCTTGACACGAACAAAAAGGGAACTGTGTACAAATTTCAACAAAAATTCTTAGCCGTGTTAAAAAAAACCTACATTTTCTCAATAACGTGGTTACCGGAGACAAAATTTGGGGTTTCCTATACCGTGTGGAGAGAATTGCCACAAAGTTCGGAATGGCACACGAATGCGTCTCCTCATCTGAAGGAGGCCTGGATGAGCAAGTCCAGGGTGAAAACCTCACTTCTGGTCTTTTTTGATCACTGTGGCATCATCCACATGGAGTCTGTACGCTCTGGGCAAACCGCGAATGACAGTTTGACACAGAAGTGCTCGAGAGGTTGTGAAAACGAGTCGACCGCGTGCGACCGGAAGCTCCACGGTGATAAAGAACTGTGCCACACCGCACAACTGGTGCGGGAGCGGAAGGTTCAGTATAACGTTGCCGCATCCTGCCTACTTCTCAGACGTGGCTCTGACGGACTGCTTTCTCTTCTCTCACCTGAAACAGGACGTGAAGGAACAACGGTGTGACTCCGTCAAAGACGTCCGAGTGGCCGTAACGAAGGTTCTCGACAGCATTTCAGCTTAAGACTTCCGGAAGGTGTTTGTCGACCGACAGATACATTACACTCTGTGTTTAAGCACAAGGAATCTACTCTGAAGACACGTAAGGATTTGTATCGATATATGCAATAAATTCAGTCCTGCACTACTTTCTGATTTAACATTGTATGATAGTTTTTTTTTTCCTATTGTTTCTAGAAATTGCCTCTTTCAAAAGAAAGTGCACAAATGAAGCTGTAGCTGGGAGAAAAATAAACATTTTGTATGATGAAACCACAGGCAAGACAGGATGCTGCATTTTCATTGTCCTGTTTCAAATGCCAGAGTTAGAAGACCCCAAATTACTTCCCTACTGCAGTAAAGTTTCTCAGTTGATGCGACAAATTGCTTTTGACTAATATTAGGGACATTAAGTAATCACAAAGTTCTGTATGCAGCAGTACAGAGATTAGTAAGTGACAGTGCTCCATATATGACACTATGCCACAAAACTTTAAGAATCATAATTGGTGATCAACTAATGCACATACTATGTTACGCATACAAGCCCAGTTTGTGTCAGCAAGTGCTGGATAACAGCTATGTCCGATTTAAACAAAGTTGTGACAATGGCAAAGTCAGATTTCTTAAATACCCGAAAGCACACAAATACATAGATTCAGTTTTTAAAGTCTAACAGTGGAAATGTAAAACAAGCCATGCTTTTTTAAATACCTGTTGTTAACTCATTGGAACAGCTGGTTTGAACCTGTATCTTATTTGAAAAATTGCTTCCATGATATTATCAGTTTTTTCCAGCTGCCAGTTACGAGAAACACCAGAAACAGCAGCTTGAATTTTTTTTATACATAAATACTGCTATGAATTTTTTATATAAAACAAAGACACTGTGAGAGATGTTAACAGAACTCACACACACATGGTGTTTGTTAGTGATCACTCCAGGCAATTTGTGGATCTACTAACGAGGGATCCAAACATCCAACATGTCACATGCTGTAAATTAAACAATCTAGCATTAAAGATGCAGATATGTGTGAAGGACAACACTCAGATTCAATTAAATATGCACTCCAAACTTTAACTGTTTTGAAGCAAGCTGCTTGTAAAGAAGTCTTTTTTAAGGCAGCTAATTCTACGAAAAGTAAACTTGCAGCTCTCACAACCTAGGACCCCAACTGTAAGAAATTTGAGGGTTTGGCAGAGATATTTTATCCTAGAAATGTCATTTTGAACAGTGGGCAAGATTCTCAAATTGAGGCACTTCTGTGTTTTCCACACACCATGATGTGATCAATGATTTTAAGGCCATGCGGAGTGAAAGTGAACATGAAATGCTTGTTTTAGCAATGGAAATTGGTGAAATCTTAATGAAACTATTACTGAAGTTTGTACTCTTTTGAGCAATCAAAATACAGAAAGTCTATAAATTATCTGTACAACTTAAGATTTTAATAACTGAAACTATACTAGATATTAACAAATGGTTTTCAACATGTGATACGATAACTCATGCTGTTTCTCTCTTTCTTTTACCTTCCAGATTAAAATTTTGATGCAAAACTGAACCTGAAAACCTGCTAAAATGTGGAAACACAGACAAAATGTTTTTCTTTTCTTTTTTTTCCCCTACCTTCAAGATTAAAATTTTGATGCAAAACTGAACTTGAAACCCTGCTAAAATATGGAAACATAATCAAAATGTTTTCTTTTTCTTTTTTTTACCTCCAGATTAAAATTTTGATGCAAAACTGAACCTGAAAACCTGCTAAAATGTGGAAACAAAATGAAAATGTTTTCTTTTTCTTTACCTTCCAGATTAAAATTTTGATGCAAAACTGAACTTGAAATCCTGCTAAAATGTGGAAACACAATCAAAGTGTTTTCTTTTTCTTTTTACGTTCCAGATTAAAATTTTGATGCAAAACTGAACGTAAAAACCTGCTAAAATGTGGAAAAACAATCAAAATGCTTTCTTTTTCTTTTTCTTTACCTTCCAGATTAAAATTTTGATGCAAAACTGAACTTGAAAACCTGCTAAAATGTGGAAACACAATCAAAACGTTTTCTTTTTCTTTCTATTTTTTTTAACCTTCCAGATTATAATTTTGATGCAAAACTGAACTGGAAAACCTGCTAAAATGTTACACACAATCAAACTGTGTAGCTCGGTCACACAGATAGTTTCTGATACCCGAATATAACGAAACGTTCAAAACGGTAATGGAAGGCAACTATCATCCTGATCAACTGCTCGGGCTTGGCATACCTCATTTATGCAAACTGATAGTGTTCTCAATAAAAAAGGGGCAGGTCAACCATCTGTTTCAAACATAAATGTGAACAAGGTACGATAGGCGTTTGCAGCCTCTGTGATTACAGCAGCCAGAGTTGGAAATGAGACGATCAACAGTGCACAATGTCTCGCATAAGAGGTTACGACTATACCTCTACAAAGTGCAGCTGCTTCGGGCATTGAAGCCAATAGACAAATCTCAGCACAAACAGTTTGCAGTGGATATGTTGGGTAAGATTCACATAAACAGTGACTTTTTGGTAACGATTTGTTTCTCCAATGAGGCAACGTTTTTTGTATCCGGCGAACTGAACTGTCATAACCTTCACTTTTGGGGTTCACAGCTTCCTCGTGTTACATGAGAAATGGAAAGACACAGTCCGAGGGTCAATGTTAGGTGTGGGCTGCATCACTAGTCTGGTCTCTTTCATTGAGTATGCCATCAACAGTGGTCTTTAGCAGGATGTGTTACACGAGTTTACTGTACCACAATTGGGACACATCGCGTCGTCAGCTGCCGAACCTCGCGGGAGTTCGTGTCGGCGGTGAGATTTCACATCCGCGTCCAATTTCCATGTTTTCCCGCAACTCGTCCGACAAGAGAAATGCCACTCTATCTTCCGCATCACCTTCCCGAGCTGCATTTCCTCGAGGGACTTTCCTTGGCTGCGGCTGTGCGAAATCTGATGCCGGACGCCCGGTTCGTCCCCTCAATATCGGCACCCGGATTACTGTCTGCAGCCGACTGTACTCAGTGCGGCAGAAGTTCGGTGTGTGCCAGGAGTACCGGGCGGGTTTATCACCGTTCCGTACCCGACCGTTCTGGCACCCCTCCCCGTTCTGGCACCCCTCCACCGCGAAGTGCGCCACTGAAACGAGTTTTCTCTCTGACCGAACCAGTTCCCTCGACTGCCAGGCAAGTCCACTTCACTCTCAAAACCCCCCCTTTTTCCCTGCGGATACGTAAGACTTACGTACGGGCGACACTTCAGCGAAACCCTATGTCAGTGGCCCTCTTCTCGGCACTTTTCTTCTCGCACCACCAGATGACGTCGAACGAAACCTCGTTCGAAGATTCCGTTAAGAGGTTGCAGCCCACTAAATTTTCTTGTAGCAGTGTTTCAGAAAATTACTCACAAACCATCTTACATCTCTTTCAGAAGAAACATGTTTGCCCTTAGAAGCCTAGAAGGGAACATCTAAATTGTTGTTTCAAGTTTTAAGCCAGGGGTAGCCAACCTGGTCCCTAGCACCCACTGGTGTGCCTTCCAGCTGTCATACTGGACAGTAGGCAGTGGGGTTTTTAAAAAAGATTTTCATAAAATTTTGGCAAAGTATATGGTAAGAAATTATTATTACTATATACTTTAACTTCTTGTAATTCTGCTTTATAAATTTGTAAAGTAAAGTTACTTCCCTACTTTTTAACTTTTACTGTGGAACTGGTGTGTGGTTAAAGAAAATTACCACAAACAAAGACACAAGAGTAGGTGGTAGGTGAAAAAGGTTGACTACCCCTGGTTAAGCAAATATGAATTGCATTGTGCAGGCAGGGTGGATAACAAAATTAACTATATCCAACCACAGGCTTATGCTGTTCAACTTGATCATTTTGACAAAACTGATTCTCTCTCTTTCTTGGCAACATCATAAAAGTACACTGGACTTGTAACCTGATATTTTCCACCCAAAACCACATGCTATACCATTTGTTGAGTTTACAACCAACTCAACACCACCTTTTCCATGAACTTGCTACCCACCATGATATACTGGGCTAATATTATACTGGATGGGTAAAATTTTTATGTACCAGTATCGGACTTCCGCCACTGCACCACAACAAACCATACGGCAAAAGACGCATCTGGCAAAACCTCCTGAATAGGTCACAATTTTCCAGGACTGTGGTTGGACTGCTTTCAGACATTTTTGCAGAGATTCATGATTACCAAGAGTATTAAGCTGGGACACACAATCACAGCTTGAACTGCCACAAAAACCTGGTTGTGGTGACAGACTGATCTGTAGCATAGCCCGAGGTCTAGGTTAGGTTGGAAGGTAACAGTTTGGTTATGAGTTGGCAGTGCCAATGAATGTGAGGGACGGGGAGCGGGGGGGGGGGGGGGGGGGGGGGGGGGGGGCAATACTGACTGTGGTGGCATGCTTGTCTGTAGCATAGCCCAATATCTACGTTAGGTTGGAAGATAATAGTTTGTTGCAAGCTGGAGAAGCCAACAAATGTGTAGACAAAAACTGCTGTTGTGGTGACAGACCAATCAGTAGCTTGTGGTGCAGCACTGAAATGTATAAACCTTTCAAAATATGTTGCAAGCACGACTAGCGACTACAATTCCGTGCCTTAAGTCCCCACAAACCAGCAATGCTTTAGCACAGGGACGTGTCAATACAAGCCAATCGCAAGGCACGAACATTTCGACACAGGCAGTGTGTCATCGAGAGAGCAACATCGACACTTTTGGGTGAGAGAACGAGCTCAGCAATAAAGTGCAAGACGAGAGTGTACCAAACTGCCTCTGTACTCCCATAACATTTAAGTTGTATGCACAGGATAAGGAGCAATGGCGCATATCGAGGACCTGACAGAACAGTTACGGTACCCGTTAAGTGACCATAGCATAACTATAGACTGCTGACCTCTCATAATAAACTCGACCGATTTAGTCATTGTAAATGACAACACACAGCAAAGCCTCTCCTCCATTCAATAAATATCCCGACCAGGCAGCCCAGAGGCAGTCAATCGGTAGGATTGACGGCATCCGTGTCATTTGTACTCCCTTCTCTGATTATTGTATCATAACATCTCGTGGAAGATAACTCCGGTATTGTCCCACTGTGCCACACACACTTTCACTGCCTACCGTAGTGACAGCAGTTCTGTAATCGGGGATAACTGACGCGAGAGTCCAGGGCTGCAGCTGTCACTGGAGGGTCATCCACAGGCCCAACACCACTATTCCAGTTCAGGGCACGAGCTGTTCCGATATTTCGGCACAGTACAGACTGGAGGGCGCACCAAACTGGCGGGCCAAGATCGGCGCATATCGCGACATAGGATGTCACGGCACCCGATACTGTAGTCTGCTGACGGGACAATGCGTGCTACGACCGAAGGAGGAGACACCGCTCTCAGGGCGGCGCACGTATCGATCACACGTACATCGCGGTCACGCTTCCTTAGCTGTAGATCTGCGTCACGAGAAGCGCCTACGGATCGGTGTGTGGGCAACTAACCAGAACACGAGTCACCGGCCTACACTACAGCAGCCTTATCTATCATTGGTGACAGCAGACCCCATACCACTGGGGATGGTGATTATCACTGAAACAATCAGTTTTCGGTTGTATTGGCTTTTTTCAACATCTGTTTACCTTGACTGTTAAAATCGTTCAAAATAAATGGTTCCCGAAATAACCGATTTTCCCCCTGTAACGAAGCAGGGTTGCCTACTGCTATCCTGTTTTGGTTTTACACTCCTTCAGTAACTTAGTTAAGCAATGAACTTTTATTTTTTTTCATTTTCACTACTCAGATTCTGACTACAGATTCTGTGGCCTTCAGCCTCATAGCACAGAATTCGGAAATAGTTTGAATAAAATTCCCCTAGCAAAATCTATTATTTCAGTACATTCTAATGTCTATTCTGAAAGTAATGAGCTAATTAGTTTTATTGGAAATGCATCCTATTAAAAGTTATGAACAATTATGTATATTGTGCAATACATATTAAGTAAAATTTGAGTGAGCTAATAGATCGAATTCAGCTATAAGACTACATCCAAAAGAAAGCCTAAATTTTACTGATTCCAGCAAAGTGTTTAAATTAACCTAAAGGCTATTAGTTAAATACATACTAAGACTTAAAATCTGTAACCTGTATGACTTTCAGTGCCAAAGAGGATTCCATGGTAACCAGTTCACAAACAAAGCAAGCCATACTGTTGAAAGTAACCTATCTATTAGTTCTTTAGGGAAGAAACTCCTACATAACACGCCTCCTGGTGATTCAAATTTTTGTGTTAACAATGACGCTGTTTGTAGTGGATTTGTTGTTATTGATGTGAGCATCTTAACTTCTTTGACCAAACTACTGAGGCCTGGTCACACGAATATTGTGTGTGTGAGTGACAACAAATAAATCGCACTGTGGTTGTCGTAAGTGTTCGACAATGTATATGGTCTTGACTTTTGATTGTGGAAAACATAATCTAGGATCCTAGCTTCTTAATTGCAGTGTGATTTAGGTGAGACGGACGCAGCTACCGAGAAGACAATATTGAATAAACAAAGCAAGGTAGGTCAGGAACACTGCGCACTATCTACTGGGTGAGGAAATGTTTCACTACATCCGGCTGTGACGTGAACTTTAAGTGGCACTAATACAAGGATTCAGCCTGGCACGTTACCACCCCCCCCCCCCCCCCCCCCCCCCCACGTGTAATAAACGTAGAAACTGAACAAAGACTGAAAAATTTTGACTCGAAATATTAAATTAAATAGGGAAATGAAAGAAAACTTAGTCTGCCATTCTCCTATTGCTTCCAATTTTTTGAAACTCTGCTGAAAGTCATAATGTAATCGAGGAACATACTATTTGTGCATTACGAACAGTCAGTACTAAAGGATGAAAACTGGAACTAGATAACTCTATTTTTTGTGTTAATTTGTCAATTTCAGACTCGCAAGCATATATGCTACTTTCTATTTTTATTGCAAAATGTGCAAGAAATGTTAAATATTAAGTTTTCTCGTCGCGCATTTGCTGTGGCTCTTTTCATTTTTAGCCTTTAACGCAAATCTAGCATTATTTCACTGTTACTACACTTCATAAAATACTTCCAGATTAGGGATGGTGCCATTCTGCAATTCAACTTATGTCTGACTATGACAGTTAAAACCTACCACATGTCCCAGATGGACAAGTCTTGCACACTGGACCTACAAGTGTATTAACTAATAAATAGGTCATACCACGTGGTAACAGCTATGTTATTGTCAAGCAATGCTGCACCAATTCAAATGCCACGAGTCTGTCACTTGCTTCCGTTAGCACTGTTATTAAAGTAGCGCTGATAGCTTTCCGAATTTTCTCTTACAATGCAATATTTCAAAGAAATGGAAATTTTGTGGATAAAAATTACTCGTTTTTTAAAAACCAAAAATTATATAGCAATGCTGCTCGGGCTAATTGATATTTTGGTTCTTTTACCTGGTTATTAGTAGAAAAACAAAAGAACACCAGTTATAACTGAGGCCAAACAAATGTAAAAAAATATTGAAAAATCCCTGTTCTTCAAAACTAAAATAATGGTGTTAGTTTTAACCAGTCATTTTTCCCCATTCTACTGGCTGCTACTGTGGTCAGAGCTACGAGATTCATACCGAACAATAAAACGAGTAATAACTAAATAAGTCTGGCTTCAGCTGCCAGAGACCGCGCTCATATTGTGTGTGTGTGTGTGTGTGTGTGTGTGTGTGTGTGTGTGTGTGTGTGTGTGTGTGTGTATATATATATATTTGACAGCTTCAATGACAAAAAGCTCACTTTCCAACAGTCTCTTTGTTGTGCCTATCTGTGACTCAGCATCTCCACTGTATGGTGAGTAGGACCTATCCTTTTCATAATATAACAACCAATTTTATTTGCATCAAACAACACTCCACATGTCTCAGGGCACATACGAGGTTTGTCCGGAAAATACATATAAAAGTAGAATAATTTCTTTATGTTACAGGTTGCAGTCACCACCAGGTGGGACTACTGTTGTAATCAATCCCATCAACGCTCAGTTCGAGTCAGAGCACACTGTGTGAAGGTGGGAGTGTGTGGCAGCTTGTTGACAGTCACCCTTTTTCACCTGCCGACGGCATGGAGCTCTCTCTGATTGAGGAACAGCGTGTCAACATCAAGTTTCTTGCAAAGCTAGGCAAGAATGGCCGTAAGATTTTTGAGTGTTTACGGAAACAATTCTCTGAAGGAACCGACCGTGAACAAGTGGTTAAAAAGGTTCCGGGATGGCCGAGAAGAAGTGAACGATGACCCTCGCCCGTCGACATCGAGTTCCGATGCAAATGTTGAACGAATTCGGGCTTGTGTTCTTAAAGACCGTAGATTGACAGTCAGAATGATTGCTGACGAGATGTCAATCCCCAAAACAATCGTTCACGAAATCCTGACACAAAAACTTGAAATGAAGAAATTGTGTGCGAAAATCGTACCCTAGCTCTTGACGCCAGAACAGAAAGCAAAGAGGGTCGAGTGCTGTGAGGACTGATTGGAAGCAGAGGAACGAGGGGACTTTCTCAACCGAGTCATCACTGGAGACGAGTCCTGGTTTTACGAATTCGATGTGGAGCTCAAATCTCAAAGCAAGGAATGGAAACTAGCAGGAGAACCGAGAACAACAAATTTGCGAAAATCGAGGTCCAACGTGAAGACAATGTTGATTGTTTTCTTTGATTCTAGGGGCACTGTTCACAAGGAATTTGTCCCTCCTGGCCAGAGAGTGAACAGAAATTTTTATGTTGAAGTTCTGACACGTCTCAGAACTCGTGTCGCCCGAGTTCGGCCGGAGTTGGCAAAAGGGGGCAGGTGGATCCTTCATCACGACAATGCGCTCGCTCACACGTCGCTCGTTGTGTGAGTTTTTGGCCCGAAGCTCAATCACCGTGACAGACCACCCGCCTTATTCACTAGATTTAGCCCCGTGTGACTTCTTCATGTTCCCAAAATGCAAAATGGTGCTTCGGGGTAGGCACTTGGGAGATGTGAAAGCCATCAAGGCGGAACGACACGGCAACTGAACATCACAACTGAAGACTTTCAGCAATGTTATCAACAGTGGAAACGGCGTTGGCAGAAGTGTATCGCATCTCAGGGCGAGTACTTTGAAGGAGAACATATTGTAATACCTGAATAATTGTAAAATAAAGTTATTTTTCAACTTTTACACGTATTTTCCGGACAAACCTCGTATCTTGACAAAACAGTAGGATTTTACAGCCCAGGACTGGGTGACATCTACACTTTGAATTATACTGTAAACTTTGTATATTTCTCTGGGATGTCTGCTTTATTCCTGTTTCATGCTTAATATTTTTTCACCGACTGGGTGTTCGCGCACTGAAAATGTGGTGATGTGATTGACTATATAACACGTATTAGTCATGCAAACAAAGTTGACACCTGGCACTGCGGGAGATGGAGGAGCAGAATCTACCAAAGTAGAAAGACAGTGTACGACTTTGATCCGATATTCACTTGTTTCGGATGTCTGCCAACCTTTGTCTAATATAGGTGCTGTGCAATACTCGTATTGTTGTCAATCTGGGTTGCCTTCAGAGTGTTGAGTTTTATGTTGTGGGTAAATATTGTTTTTATAATTTTTTCGTAATGAGCGATGCTCGTCCTTCTGAGGAGTTATTAACTCCTTCCACTCCTAAATGCAAAGGGAGTAAAATGTTACGTAGCCAAGCATGTAAAATAGTTCTAAATGTCAAAGAGCTGCAAAGAAGAAAAAAAAAGATGCAAATCTGTAACCCAACCATCTATGTGGCATGCTTATAATTATGTGTTATTTATATTTCAGGACAATTAATCAGTAAAAAAATGTACCACATGTAATGAAAGCATGAAAACTGTCTGAAGATGAATCGTAATGATTCGAAACTGGTAACGGTACCTTTTGAACAAAGGAACTGAAAATAAAATTGTGGCTGGTTGCTGTCTCAACACCATCAATGTTTGTCTTCAAATAACAGCCACAGTCTCCAACCATGTCATCATATGACAAAACTGCAAGAAACTGTTCTACCCAATTTCACATCGGGGAAGAGAGCTGCCAAGTACACAGGACAAAGTCTGTCGAGTATGAAGAGAATGGTAAAATTTATGAAATCTAATCCTGGAGAGTCTCCAAGAATGCCAAAAAAGAATAGGTTAGTTTAATGTAGTAGACTGCTGTTCCACTGTCCTTCAGTAGAACCCTCTGTTGGATATTAATTTTTCATTTCATGTGCCATCGATTACTCTTCAATGACTTTTACTGTATTGTATTTCGATATAGTCACTGTAAAATGTGATCAAAGTTTTGAAGAGCTTTTCCTTTTTTTCCTTAATAGGAGACGTAGTAACATTCAAGAGCAACTGGATGAATTTGACAAGCGTGTCATTCATGACACGATAAGAGCCTTTTATGCAATGCAGACAGTTGTTCCCGGCATAACGAAACTGTTGCCAGTTCTGAGATCCAAGATAGGATGGAACTGGTGTGGTACTTAGCTTAGAACAATTTTGAAGTCAATGGGTTTCATGTGGATAACATCTCAAAACAAGAGGACATTGCTCCTCGAACGTGAGAACATTGTGGAGTGGAGATCTCATTTTCCTGTAGAGATCAAAGCTGTTAGGGAGGTAGAAAGCGAAATTTTCTAGCTAGACGAATCTTGGCTCGATAACAATCTTACTGGCGGCAAATGTTGGCAAAGCGAAGACGTGGCTGGTGTGACAGCTTAGGGAAGATTAATAGTAGCATCTGTTGGTTCTAAGAACGGTTTTGTGAGGGCAGCTCAGCTCAAGTTCTTTGCCAGAACCAGCCAAGGAGATTACCTTGGGCAGATGAACTCTAATAACTTTAAAAAAAAGGTTAAATGAAATGGTTTTACCGAATCTTCCCCCTAACTCAATTATTGTGTTAGACAATGCGCCCTATCACAGCAGGCAGCTGGACAAACCTCCCACATACTACGATTACAAGGCGGAAATCATCGAGTGGCTGAGGAAAATAAAACATCGCGTGAGACGCGAGTACAAGAAATGATGCTCTCTGCTCGTTAATTTGGCTACATAAGCCTGCGGATAAATGCTATGCTGTCGACACGTTGGCTGCAAGCAAAGGTCACAGAGTGATACGCTTGCCACCCTATTAACTGTGACCTAAATGCAATCAAACTTGCGTGGGCGAAAGTAACAAGAGCGTTTAGGGAACAAAATGTCACTGGAGACATGTCTGCGGAAAATCTCCTTAAACGATTCCCTTATGTCAGTCACTGAGGACGATTGAGCAGGCTACTGTCGTAATGTGGGCAATTGGAGAGGGAGTACTGGACAAACGAAGTTGCCATTGATAACATCAATTTTTTTGTTGGCCCAAGTGACTCCAGTGAATCGTCAGAATCCAGTTCAGATAGAGCTGACGATGTTAGTGGAGTGTCTGAACTTGAATGCACAGAGTTCATACTGTTTCTTCTTCATTGTTTCATTTTCATAATGTATATTGTGTATATAAGAATACAAGTAAAAATCACTGGTGAACTTCTATTCCATTTATCACATCTGCCTAAATACATTCACACAGGGATTTCAGAGCTACTGCATTATGCAAATTGTAGCAATGGATTTGTTAATAAGCACGATGTTCAATAAGTTAAGACTTCTTCAACCATAATCACTGAAGGAATACGTGTAACACTGATGCTATCGCTAACTCTGTCATGTCTACTACCATAAACAAACGATGCACTAACGCTGTCATGCTTTCTGCTAGCGAGCTCAGGTTAGGTTACCTGCGAGGGAAAGCTGTCACTGACAGTCAAATGCATTCAATTTGTATCGAATCAACCACCTCCCATAAGTCAGCTCACCAGTGTCAACTCTGTTTGCGCAATTAATAATGTGCTGCGATTCTATGCTGTGATCGGCTAACTAGATCGTGTATCATATGCTCCGATTGTCTAACAAAAGCACATCACACACAGCAATCTCGATTTCACAATTTCCGAAGCTATCATGCCATATTTGGTGGATTATATATTTATAGGTGTATTATATATTTATAGTTGCATATTCCAAAATATGCAGTTTCTATGATGCAGCACACTAAAAAACTACATACGCTTTTTCTGGTTTGTTGTTTTACTGTGCCAGGAAGTCTGATACAGGTACATAAAAACAGTACCACAAAATGTTACCACTTTAACCACACTAAGATGATAATTCATAGTTGAGGAAATAAGAAAGCTTAGTTTATTAAAATAGTATAACTTGAAGTATATTGAAAGTAGGGAGTATCAATCTTTTTTTCTGAGGGTCCTCAAACTAGTCATGGAATGGAAGTTATTAATAATTATTGTGCAGCTGACGTAATATAATGGCACTTGCAGGAAACTGGACAGTGCAACGGATGTAATACTACGTCGCGCCAGTTACAATTATTTTCCGTGGCATCAAATGTTTATTTACGACTCCCGCAAAGTCTGTGTGATCTACAGAGGTTCTAGTCTCCACTGTGACTACTAGATGGCAGTAGTGGCTTCACTGGAAAAATTCTTCCATAGTGAAACCTAAATTACTGTTGCTTGTTTCGTAGGCTTTACCTGACATCCGAGTTCTTTCTGTTTCGGCTGTTTTGTGTCGATTTTGTGTACAAAATGTGCAGTGAAGAGGAGAAACATTTGGAGCCAATGATTTACAAAGTCCTTGATGAATCTACAGATGACGAAAATGGAGTATTTGATGACGATTTAGATTATATGTCATCTGAAAATAGTGGTAAGCCAATATTTGTTTGAAGCTGAGTTGTTGCATACATTTATTGTATTATTTTCATAGGCTTTGTTGTTATGAATTATTCTCCTGCAGATATACCAGGAAATGAATCTGAGTGTGATTCATCTTCTACATCTATATCTATTCAGAGTAGAAAGAGGTGTAAAAGTGACTTTGTGGTGATTGGACTGATACAGATGAAATTTCTGGCATAACTGTGTACCAAGCCCCCATGGAATGTAGCAAAATAGAGCACTTGATGAATCAAGTGAACCTTTGGATGTATTCTTTTATTTCTTTGACAGTGCTCTAAAAACAGCCATGAAGGAACAAACAAATTGTTATGCAAGGCAAAAACTTGAGTAGCTGAGATCTGATTGTAAGCTTCTGCCTAGTTCAAGGTTCAAATAATGGAAAACGGTGACGATAGCAGAAATGAAAAAAATTCGTTGCTATTTTGCTGTATATGACAATAAGTGAGAGGCCAGACATGAAAAGTCAGTGGAGCACTGGCCCTGTTGTCAACTGTAATTTTTGCCCCCGTGTTTTGTCAAGGGACAGATTTATAAGAATATTATCCATGTTTCACATGAATGACAACAAAGAAGCAAAGAAAAAAGGTGAAAAAGGATATGATGCCCTTTATAAAGCTTGACCTCTCCTCAATTCAATGAGAGAAAAATTTTAAAGTATTTACTATCCAGAAGAGGCTGTAACAGTCGATGAAGGAATTTGTACCTTGAGGGGAAGGATAGGCTCCAAGGATTATATTGCCAATAAACCAAACAAGTATGGTATGAAGCTGTATACCTTGGCTGAATTCAGAACAGGTTTTATGTGGAATTTTGAAGTATACCACAGAAAAGATAAAGAACAAGCCCAACAGTGCTTCTAATGTTGTGATGTGTTTCACTGATAAGCTGCTGGGTAAAGGACAGACAGACTATATATGTCAACCGTTTCTACACATGTGTACAATTAGCTAAAGGGAATACTGGTCTTGTTGGGGTGTTAATGAAGAACAGGAAAGGACTGCCGAAATCACTAAAGGAAGTGACACTAAGAAAATGGGAACAAGTTTTCCACTGCAAATGGAATGTGCTTGCTTTGTGCTGGAAGGATAAGAGACACGTTTGGATGGTCAGCATAAGACACACCAGCAATTGTTGATCATTATCAACACAAAGTTGGGGTGGACCTATGTGGTCAACAATCGTCATACGGTGCTCTGGACCAGAGAACAGTGCAGTAATGGCAGTATCGAAATGCATGCACACTGCATCAAAGAAGAAATTAACTACAACAAAGTTCATACACATAATATGTAAAGGATTGGTGTTGTCTGCTGGGGAGTCAACAGAGAGATTTTCTCGAAGGTCTGGAAAAGTAGCTAGACTCTCTCAAAAACACAGTGTC
The DNA here is from genome assembly GCF_021461385.2 of Schistocerca piceifrons. Lineage (NCBI taxonomy): Eukaryota > Metazoa > Arthropoda > Insecta > Orthoptera > Acrididae > Schistocerca > Schistocerca piceifrons. The sequence continues at coordinate 60,198,227 of NC_060148.1, forward strand.
ACCACTCCAGAAGGTAAGAAAAATGGTCGACGAAGGTGTGTAGTATGCAGTGAAAAGGAAAAATTTTTAACAGGAAAGGCTGGGAGGAAGGACACCTCATTTGAGAGCACCGAATGAAATATCGGACTGTGTCTCTCTCCTTGCTTCACTTTGTACCATACTGTGCTCCATTATGAATGCTAAAATTCACTTCTATCTTTAGCTTTGAATATTTGTGTTGTAAATATGATGTTAAAAAAGAATTAAACAGAAAGATCACTTGTTTGCTTATGTATGTCAATATTGGAGATCTTTCCAATTTTTTTTTCTACAAAAAATAGCACTGAATTGAAAATTCAGGTGAGTATTCAGTTTAGATACTAGCAGTACCAAAATTAGTGTGTATAATGTAGAAAGTGCAATAAATCTAAAAATATTTTGAAATGCCAACTACAGATTTTTATACACAAGTTATAACTGTCACAAAAACACAAATTTTAGGCAGTTCACAGGAAATGGCAGCTACCTATGACACCAGCGCTGTAAGTGTTAACAAATTAATTTGAAGGTTAAAAAAAAAACATACTTGCTTTGTACATATCAGTTGTCTTTTTAAATAACAAACTTTTATGTTTTACTGTATGTGACAATTAAACACCCACTTTTCATTGGATTAAAAAGTACGTGTCATTTGAAATGTAGTGAAGTGGAAAATATCTATTTGCTACAGTTCTACTCCTTAGATAACTATTTTCTCCCCTTTTCTTTGTTATCCTGATGGTAGATTTACAACAGTTATATAAAATTTCAAAGTTCTTTATTTGGCAATATTTCATTTAGATTTATTATTTAATAGTTTATCTGAGCTTTGCTGATTCAAACGGTCCACTTAGTTTTACATTAAACTTTTTAAGAGAAATCAGTAATTGACTATGTTCACATGCTACGTGATCGTAAATGTCGTGAGCTAATAATCATTTCTTTCCAGACAGACGTAGCTAATTCCACAGTTCTAATTTCGCTTTTTCTAATTAGCAGTTTACTTTTTCTGAAATGTCTTTAACTAAGAAGCTATTTAAAACTAAAATGCCCATCCACCTAAAATTACTGTCATTATTTCAAATATCAAGCGTGTCTAGTACTGAGATTTAATGTCATTTTGATGATCCAGAAAATGCTTATCATTATCCGAATAAAAAGCTAATTAAGAAATAGAGAAAATTGTGAAAATTATAAACCTGAGAAGATTACATGGAAGAAGTCTTGCACAAGTGCACATGGTATTAACAAATAGTGCACTGAACTTTATTACTTTTACAGTTATCTACCATACAGTCAAATCACATTATTCCATGTGTGGTGTCACAAGGCTTAGGCCTGTCCCACCCCTCATTAAATCGAGCAAGACTTACACGAATAATTGTAAGAACAGTCATTATTATTATGTTCTTTAAGTTTGTTTTTGGGTTTTCAGAAATACTGTGGGAAGGAAGTTTATTTATGTTGCAGATAACGTGGAAGACGTTGCCCAACGATCACCAAGAAAGTTCGACGTAGCGGCAAGGGGGGGGGGGGGGGGGCAAGGAATGAAACGAATGCTGCAAACTACCGCGAGCCACGGAAGAGCCTGGGCCGCGAGGGCGTCGAACTACCTAGGTCGTCGTCGGACAACGTCAAAGGAAGAGGTATTTTGCTTTCTCTTTGCAAACAGATCGATCGAGTCTTGAAAGGTTCATGTAAAACGTATAGGCAGGTGACACATTAGGTGGGACCCAATGCCTGTAATACTTCCACAGTTATTAAAAAGTTGTTAAACGGCAAACCAATAGTTCGAATATAATAGAGGAAAACATTCCACGTGGGAAAAATATATCTAAAAACAAAGATGATGTGACTTACTGAACGAAAGTGCTGGCAGGTCGACAGATACACAAACAAACACAAACATACATATGAAATTCAAGCTTTCGCAACGAACTGTTGCTTCATCGGGAAAGAGGAAAGGAGAGGGAAAGACGAAAGGATGTGGGTTTTAAGGGAGAGGGTAAGGAGTCATTCCAATCCCGGGAGCGGAAAGACTTACCTTGGGGGAAAAAAGGACAGGTATACACTCGCGCACACACACACACACACACATATCCATCCGCAAATATAACCCTGGGGTCCAGCAGACTCCACCCTTACTTCTCTATGAAAACAGAAGGTAAGGATATTTCACTCCTATGCAAATTCTGCTGGCATCCACGTGATGATTTTGCGCTATTGCCCGCCAACTGTCAACCGGCTCCTGGCTGCCTGCAGAGCAAACAATCTGCTGTGGAGTCTGCTGGACCCCAGTGTTATATTAACGTGTGCGTTTTTTAAGTTGTAAGTTTTTGTTTACATTTGAGTTTCATCAGTTTGTACAAACAAAATGGCTGCAAATTTACGTGTTAGGCCAGACTTAATTCTAGCTTTGTTAGAAGCAAGTGGGGAAGAAGATTCGGAAAGCCTATTTGGTGATGATACTATTTGGTGATGATACTGATTCTGATCCAAATGTCGTTCTTGAAGATGATGAACTGGTTGCTAGTGAACCTAATGATTCGCTGAATAGTGGTGAGCCTCGTGAAACAGAAAACGAAGATAGTGAAGAAGATGATAGCAGTGAAAATGAGGAACACCAACAAAATAGACATCTGATTCGGGGGAGGAACAAAAAGACGCCATGTATTTGGTCCACCAAAGAGCCAGTAGGCCGTGGAAGAACTGCAGAAAGAAACCTGGTAATGCATTTACCTGGTCCTAAGGGAGCTACTAAAGAGGTAGGAACACCTGAAAATGCTTGGAAGCTTCTAATTGATGATTTGATGCTAGAAGAGAGAACCGTGCGAACTAATGAAGAAATAGACAGACAAGTGTGTAACATTGTAAGGCAGTCATATCAGCGGAATACATGTAAAAACGGAAGGATTTCGTATGTAAGGCTTTTGTACTTGGCTGGTGTGCCCAAAGATTCAAAAAGGAATTTAGAAGAACTTTGGTCAACTGAGTTAGAATTTTCTATTTACAGAGCTACTGTGTCCTTACCTCGATTTCGCTGTATAAGTACGTGCTTGCGCTTTGATGACAAAGCCACTAGGCAAGTGAGAACAAGAGATGATCGATTGGCTGCGATACGATATTTGTGGGACACTTTTGTGGAACACTGTCGTGCTTATTACACGCCATTTCGGCACTGCACCATTGATGAACGACTTCTAGGCTTTCGTGGTCGATGTGGATTCATGGTATACATGAAATCAAAACGAGGCAGGTATGGCTTGAAAGTAGTTATGCTGAAAGACTAAGACCAGTTACATGTTAAACGCAATTCCTTACACTGGAAAAGTAAAAAACCTGAACAGTGAACCTGAGCCAATATACGGGACAAATCGTAATATTGCGACAGACAACTGGTTCATGTCCGTCCCGTTGTTCAACAAAATGCTTGTCGACCACAAACTAACAATGGTCGAAACATTTTTGCAATCTAAACCTGCAGGAGAGTCGTTATTCGCTTTCGACCATAACACCTTAGTTTCCTATAGCCCAAAAAAGAAAAGAAAAATGTTATTTTGCTCTTGACAATGCACCACACTGCAAATGTAGATGCGGAGACCAAGAAACCCGAAATAGTTCTTATCTATAACTCAACAACAGGAGGGACTGATGCTTTTGACAAATTGTGCCACGGTTACAGTGTCAGCTGGAGAACGAAATGTTGTCTGGTAAGATTGTTTTTTGGGATGTTGGATCAATGTGGCGTCAACTCTATGGTTTTGTACCTTTCGAATGCAAAAATCTTGAACTCAGCTGAAGGAAGTACTTGCAGATATTGGCAAAGAACTCGATAAAACCATGGCTCTATGAACGACTCGAAATCCAACGATTCAGAGAGGAATCAAACTTGCTATTCGAGAAATACTGCAGATCCCAGCATAACGTCAAGTTGCAAATGACGTCGAGCCACCTAGAAAACAAAGCTGCTCCTTCTGCCCTCGAACAAGAGATCAGAAAGCAAAACTCCTCTGTTCATCTTGCTGATCTGCTATGTGTGAGGAACATCGTGCAATGGTTTGCAGAGATTGTACAGAGTAGACAAAGGACATAAACCACTTCAAGGCAAATAATCAATTTTTCTTACGTTTTCCACTTAATGGTTAATTAATTTTGTTAGAATTAAATGATCTACAATTTATTTAACATTATGTGAAATAAATGTAGTTTATAGTGTGTAAATAAAAGTCCTGGTAAAAGATTTAATTAGTTTTCAATTTATACCTATTTTATAAGATCCTATAACTATGATGTAAGAGGATTTGGGTAATTTTCGTAGTAAAAAATATCTTTTTTGTGTGGTATTATAAGAAAATCTTTAAATGCTTTCGCTTTTCGAAAAACACTAAATTATTCCACTTTTTGTGTACTTTCTCAAAATATAAGTAGATTCAATCCAGTTTTTAAAATTTCAAATTTTATTTATTTTTTGGGAAATCAATATTTTTTAGTAAATAAGAATGTAACACCTTTTGAAAATTGCTACTAAAATTCGATAAGACAAGTTTTCCAACCAAAAATTGTTTCAGCACGATTAAATATACATGAGAAATACGTAAACAAAATATTTTCAAAAATTTCAAAAAAAATGTGGTAAATATAAGACGAAATACATTGAGGTACACGAGACCCCAAGGTTATATTTGTGTATAGTCTAATAAGTGTTACATTTAAAGGTTTAATGTTTTCCCACAGTTTACAACATTTTTTATCACTCCTGTCAAATTTCTTATGTTCACAATGTTAATTTTTACGGTAACATATCAGTAATTTTCTCGTGATGTAGGTTTTATGAAACAATGTTTGTGGAGAAAAAAAGTAGCGTGCTTGACGTAAAATGATGCAGGCACTACGTTGGCCTTCAAGTGGCATTAGCAAATGTTACACGATTAACTTTCTTGACTTCGGGGTACTCTACTCAGAACATCCGAAATGGTAAAGATTGGAATAATTTGTGATTTGTATCCTGCTGCTGACAAACGGTACTCGATGTGCTGGCTGATTGGAGTAACTGTTTTAATAGAAGTCAGAAGAACATGTGACTCCAGAGGAACATTCATTTGTTTCACGTCAATACCAACTTTATTTTTCAGTACTGTGTGCTACAGTAAGTAGTATCGTTACGTTATTGTAGCCACATCTTTTTGGCATTAACTTCACCCTCTGATAATAATCATATGCAGACGACATCCAATTCCCACTATTTGTGACATGATAATAAACGATAGTTCCCTTTATGGTTCGTATACGCACTGTACATAGTGTCATTTCCTAGCCAACTTCGACAACATTGACAAGCCGTTCCTACTACCGAAGTGAATCAATTTCAATCGACACAGCTACTCTCGACAACTGCCGAGGCAAGAGTTTGTGTGTACCCAGTAACGTGTTCATAGCCTTGCGTTAAGTGATCAAAGTGTGTTGGATAAGTGATCAAAGTGTGTTGGATAAGTGATCAAAGTGTGTTGGATAAGTGATCAAAGTGTGTTGGATAAGTGATCAAAGTGTGTTGGATAAGTGATCAAAGTGTGTTGGATAAGTGATCAAAGTGTGTTGGATAAGTGATCAAAGTGTGTTGGATAAGTGATCAAAGTGTGTTGGATAAGTGATCAAAGTGTGTTGGATAAGTGATCAAAGTGTGTTGGATAAGTGATCAAAGTGTGTTGGATAAGTGATCAAAGTGTGTTGGATAAGTGATCAAAGTGTGTTGGATAAGTGATCAAAGTGTGTTGGGTAAGTGATCAAAGTGTGTTGGGTAAGTGATCAAAGTGTGTTGGGTAAGTGATCAAAGTGTGTTGGGTAAGTGATCAAAGTGTGTTGGATAAGTGATTAAAGTGTGTTGGATAAGTGATTAAAGTGTGTTGTCAGTTATTCTCTTTCATGTTGCTTTCTGTGGCAGTTTTAAGATGGAAAGAGACATGAAAACACTTTCTAGGGAAGAAAAGGTAAAACAAATCTGAAAAGAGTTGAAGCTCGCTGTGGACACGCATTGCATTAGCACAGAGCACACGAACACCCATGCCTATGCTGAACTATCGTGAAAAACAGATACTCTATTTTGGAAAATGCAGGCAACAGTGGGCTAAATTCCAAAAAAATGAAATATGCCAGTTATTCAAAATGTGCAGAGCTGGGAAGAAATTGCGAAGAACTGGTTTCACACAGCACGTGTGTCAAACATTCCAGTAAACAATGTAATGTTGCGTGAAAAGGTGCTGATAATCGCCAATGTGCTTGGAATCGAGGACTTCATCTGACGGGTGGATAGACAGATTTAAGAAGTGGTACAATGTAGCGCATACTTGTACAACTGTATACAGCGAAGAAAACAGGGTGGATATAAAATTTGTTACTGAATGACACAATGGCAGGTACAGGAACTTTTGAAACAATATAAACCGAAGGATATTTTCAACATTGATGAAACAGGTCCCTCTTTCAGCGTACTACCAAACAAAACACTTGCCTTCGAAAGCGAAAATTGTTACGGAGGCAATCACAGTAAAGTTTGCCTGACAGTAATGTTAGGCACGAATGCGTAAGGTTCTGAAAAAATTAAGCCATTCATGATTGGCAAATGAAAGAACCATTTTGTTTTAAAAATGTAAAAAAAAAGCTGTCAACAAACTACAGTGGCAACAAAAAAACATGGATGATGTCAGAATTACACGAGAAGGAATTACATTGCCTTGATGAAAGAATGGGCCCCCACAACAGAAAAGTTCTCGTTAGTGGACTGTTGGCCAGCGCATCCCAAAATGTAAGTTGACATAATGCACATTAGAGTTTCTGCCACCAAACTGCACACGCAAATTGCAGCCTTTGGATTTGGATATTATCTACGCTTTCAAAACATACTATAGGAAGGCGATTCTGCAAAAGATGTTAACTTTGATGGAGGCTGGGAAAGACCCAGCCTTCTTTAAGGGGACATTGTATGTGAAATTCATTGAAATATGACATTTCCTATTTTCTATTCCATAATGTACTTTGGACTTTTCTGAACCTTTTGGTATATAATGCATTAAAATCAGACAATTGTGAGACCTTCTAATAATATTTTGAATGTTGAGGTGTGACTGTCAAAGTCTGCGGTTACGCATATACTGCCACAGTTGAGCAGCCATATCTTGGGAACTACACAGTCTAGAAGGCTGTGAATTGCTTTGTTTTGTGCCTACTGCTACGTCGCAGAAGTTGGTAATACGAATAAACTAGTTTCTGTTGAAAGTTGTGTGATTATCGGCTATTTTTGTACTATGCTAACTTCTATTGCTTTTTATATGACTAAGCGTAAAAGTAACTTCAAAAAATCCAAATTTACGGGTAACAGATATGTGAGACTTTCTTTTATCGAATATCAACTGATGAAAAGCCATGTCGTACTTTGTGTCCACCTCCACAAAACACTTGGTGTTAATATATGCAAGCTGAATTTTCTGGCACCCTGCATGAATTTACACATAACCATTCTCTTCCTTTGGCTGTAATGGAGACAGTCATACTTATTTACAGAGATCTGGCAAATCCTGAGCTGCTAAAGAAGTGTTCCCATGGGAAGACCCAGAATGTGAATGAGACCTTCAATAGTGTTGTGTGGTGCCATGTGCCTAAAAATGTATTTGTTGGCCTTATGACTCTATAGCTAATGTGTTCAATGCTGTAATAACTTTTAATGGTGGGAACTATGAGAGACTTAAGCTTCTGGAGAAGTTAGGGGAAAGATTTGGACAGAACACAGCTAAAGGATTGCGGGAACTGGATGAGCTTCGTGTACGTGAAGCAGGGTTAGCTGCTCAGCAAATGACAAAAGCAGCAAGAAAGAAAAGGAGGCGGCAAGCACTGGGCTGCTGTGACACAGGAGAAGACACGGACTATGGGCCAGGGCAATTCTAGTGCATTAACACTCTAAGCGCCAAGCCCGTAAAATTTACGGGCCTGGGATCGCGCGAAAATCACCAAGCCCGTAAAATTTACGGGCCGCTACATTTAATTTCATTCAAAACACTGCAACGTTATTTCTACGGGTTTGGCCAGCGCTATACGTTTTTCAGATGTTTATTAACAAAATGCGTCCATAGATGTCACGGCAGCGCTGTAATTCATGTTAAAACTTATCTTTGCGTTCTCAGTCTGTATATCATTCAGTTGTTTGTCATCATGTTTCGGCGCGGTTTATCAGACGCAGAAATTGCGGATTTGATCAATCATAGCGACACTCTGGATAATGTAGAGAGTGATTCAGACGATTCTGAATGCAATGGTGTGTTTGAAGGTACGTATTTCCGAATTTTCCACGTAATTGTGCAGTACGCACATATCTGTTGAACATGTGTAAACGATGTATGTAGTTACACATAATGTGATATTCTTTTTAGAAGACGAGATTGATGACAGTTTGTCTTCAGATGAAGACGAGAATGATGTTGAAGGTGTTGCTTCAAATCCAGCAGCTGTGCCGTATCCGAAAGACAGTGAGTGGACTGCAGTTGACACCTACCGACCTCTGCCTGTCAACACGACACCCAGGCAGATACTAGTGGATATTGATGAGTCGAGTTCTGTACTGGATTGCAGTAAAGTGTTCCTTACTGACAGTGACGTAAATGAACTCAAGAGACAGACAAATTTGTATGCATCACAGACAATACAGAAGAAAAGAAGAGGAAATAATCTGAAGCCCCATTCAGTTTTGAGTTCGTGGAAGCCAGTGACTATAAGTGAGATGAGGCGTTTCTTGGGTATTATTTTCCACATGTGTGTTTCGAAAAAGCCCAAAATTGCGGACCATTGGAGCACTAATCCTGTTCTTAGTTGTAACTTTTGTCCCCATGTCATGAGCCGTTTGCGTTTCACTCAGATACTGTCATGCTTGCATCTTGTTGACAATTCAAATCAGAAAAAACCAGGCGAAGATGGATTTCATCCACTTTACAAAGTTTTGCCATATTATAATAATTTGAAGGAGCGATGTATCCAGGCATATCGTCCCTCAGAAAAAGTGACAATTGATGAAGGAATTTGCCCATTTCGAGGTCGTGTGAGTTTCCGTGTTTACATGCAAAATAAGCCTCATAAGTATGGACTGAAAGTATATGCTGTTGCTGAAGCCAGTAGTGGCTATGTTGTAAATTTTGAAGTTTATGCTGGTAAGCATATTGTTGACAATTCTTCGTCTGCGGTTATTTTGCGATTGTTGTCTGACAGCAGCTTGCTGAACAAAGGCCACACTGTGTATTTAGATCGATTTTATTCCAGTCCAGAGCTATTTCAGCAACTGGCAGAGAAAGGCACTGGAGCTGTTGGTACTGTGAACAAATCCAGGAAAGGATTGCCTAAAGATTTAGTATCTGCTACGCTGAAAAAGGGCGAAATGTCTTTTCGGCGTAAAGATAATGTATTGGCAATGAAGTGGAAAGATAAGAGAGATGTGTATACATTGTCTACAAGGCATCAAGCAACATTTGGTACGCATACTAAGAGAAATGGGTCTGTAGTATTGAAACCACTTCAGGTACTTGATTACAACCTCAATAAAATTGGAGTGGATATTGGAGACCAACGCCTGCAGTACAATCCGTTCCAGCACAGAACTGTGAAATGGTGGCGAAAATTATATTTCCATTTGCTGCTTATGGGAGTATCAAATGCATTTTGGCTGTACAATGCAGTGCACAGGAAGAAAATTACAATAACAGACTTTATAACAGTGCTTGCAGTTCAGCTTGTTGAAGACGACACACTTGAATTCATTCCAAGAAATGAAGGAACTGTAGGTCGGCTAACAAAGAGACATTTTTTGCAGCACATACCTGCAACTACTAAGAAGTATGCTGCTCGTGTGTGTCACGTGTGCAGTTCCAGGAGCAAGAAACAGAGTGGCAAGGCTTCTCGCAAAGAGACACGATACGAATGTGAACAGTGTGGCGTTGCACTCTGCCTGGAACCTTGCTTTAAAATTTTCCACACTAAAAAACAATATGATTCTGTGTGAAATTTATATGTAATACTGTATACTATCAGAAACATGTAATGTAGTGCCACAATTTTGGTTAAAAATAAATCACAATTGTATTCCCTTATTCGTATGACTTTTTCTAAATTCTTAAAACATCTAAGTGATTTCTATAACTGTACCTTAAAGCTGTGCATTGTAAAGTAGTTTCTTTCACTCAGAATTAAAGTAGAAATGTGCAGCTTCAAGATGGTACCAAATTTGCCACAATCCAAACAGTAGATTTGATGCAGTAATTTTTTTAATATTGGTAAAATTGCCCGGTTTCTAGGGACGGGTGCATAAAATAGGCCTGGTACAGAGAGTGTTAAAGACGGAGATATGTAAGTCTGTAAAAGAATTTGTAATAAAAAAAGTTTTAAACCTCAATATCTCTGAACTACATTTTTTGCAATAAATGACCCGTTTTCTAAAAAAATACTGATAGCAGAGATATGAAATTTCACAGTATGCCAAGTGTGAGATTCAACACATCTGGAAATAGAATAATTAAAATATCCTGAGTTGTTTTGTTTTTGTGTTCATTTATTTACAAAATTGTCAAAAAATTGAGTGTTTGAAGAAAAAATATAAATAAAAAATAACATGCCCCACAATACAATGTTAGTAATAATTCTAGTTCAGTGTATCTAGAAAGGTGCAGTCAATAATTATGGAAAATTGTAAGTTGGTGTCTTAAAAAGTTTCCAAGATAATGGATCACAAAATTCAATAATTCGTCCCCGTTTCTTCTCCTTCCTCGTTCTAACAAACAATCTTGTCATCACCAATTCTGCAGCTATTCCTGCCATTGTCAAAATTTGTTTGGAGATTAATTTCACTAACCCTGCCAGAATCACAGGTTTGGTTATCCCGCGATGGTTTTCTGGTTAGGCAATAATACATGTTCGTACAACACGTTTTCCGCGTTACTTCCAGAATAGAACTTAAGCGGCTGCTAGCCGGGGACTGTACAACTGGTCCTTACTAGTGTAACCAACTGGCCAAAAATTCTTTGTCAAAATTTCATTTTCTTGGGTACACCGAGAAGATAGTACATAATCTTTCTCACCTGTTATTCCTGTCAGTCGTTTATTCCCATTCTGGTAGTCTAAATCCATGGATTTCACTAGTAATTACAACAACGCTGATCATTCGCAAACCCAATGACCCACATAATCAGACAGCGATTGGCATTCATCCGTTCAGCTTTACTCCGCTCAGCTCGTATAGCCCTGTCCCCTTTTGTCTGCGGAAAAGTTTATTTCTAGATGCAATGAGGATTCTACTGACAGAGATATCACGTACACTATGTACGCTTTCAAAAATCAACTTATGATTCATTCAGAAATAAACATAAATTGTGTTCAAAAAGCAACAGGGAAGCATTTCAAAATCACATGAATAACCGATAGACAAACATGCGCTGGATGCTAGGCGCTTTCTTCCCCCCCTCAAGAATATGAATTTGGTGCCCCCTTTTCCCGGTAGCATCTAGCTGCTTGCTGCGACTGCTTGCACAGCCAATAGCCACATTCCTGTAGCCAAAAGCGGGAGAATCTACTACTCAAATGCGACTTAACTGCGCATGCACATGAGCCCGCTCATAACTGCTAGAACTAATCTAATGTAAACAGTTGTGACTTCATGTTCATCGGAGGCAATTTGTTGTTATGAAGCATTGCAGAGTCTTCCTCAAGCCTTTGACACATTTTGCTGCTGGTAGACACTTGCATGGGCACTGTGTGTCGTCGTTGCATATGGTGCATTTCCTTTGCAATTTAAGTTATTTTCGTTTTTTTCTCTCGTTTATGTTTTATTGTTGAAGTATTATTCTGCAGTAGCGGGATACAGTAATATACTTTGTTAGAGTATCGGTTATTACCAGTCAAAATTATAAAAATTTAACTGAAAACTAAAACAATGAAAAATTACCGGAATTCTAAAAAATTCCCGGGTTTTTCCCAGATCTCCCGGTTGTCCCAGGTCGTATACACCCTGCACACATTTTCAGAGTATGAAACTTCAGATCATCAAGCATCACCGAGGACTTCAAGTAAAACAAACAGGTTAGTAATGTTACACAATTTGGAGGATGGAACTTTTGTTTCCTCTCTCTCTCTCTCTCTCTCTCTGTTTTTTTTTTTCTTTTTTTTTGGGGGGAGGGGGGGGGGATATTATAATTACACATAAGGATAATGGATGCAAACTCATTTTCTATCTGAAAGATGGATACAGTGCATAAGTAACAGTTGAATGAACACACACACACACACACACACACACACACACACTGTCTCAGTTGGTGAACAATGGGAGGGATTAGTAGAATAAATGAAATGTTGTCAGGTGAGGAGCTATTTGTTGAGGAAGTCAATGGTGCTGTACAGGAGTGGAACAACATGTTGTAGCATTTATTTCAAATGGGGGGTACAGATGGATAAAGAAGACTTAATGCAAGGCCCCTGCACGTATGTGTTGCTATCCGAAAACTAACAAACACGAGTTTGGTAACTATTATCAGTCCGTTTATACAAATGCAGTTGGCAATGTCAGGGTGTATTGGCCACATGAGCAGAGTGGCACTATCATTTTAACAGAGTCTTAAATAGCCAGGGAGTTTGGACACAACCTCTCCTCCTGAATCCTTCCTTATACCCATGAGTACTTGTTTGTGCAGGCCTTTGTTCATTGTGGTTCATACAGAGATACACTTATCAGTATTCAGTAACATACAGGTTTAACAAATCCCACAGGTTTCTTAAAAACACTTGAAACTGTGTTATCAGCCAATCGAGGACGATATCCCCAATTCCATAATGTTGCTTCCTGTTTCAGTACCAACGGGTTACGAGCCTGGCTCTGAGGATGCTGTGTCGAAAATACAGAATATTCTTTTGTAAGCCTCTTTCTTCTGAGGGAACAAGCTAGAGGCAGTACTATCTGGATTACACACGTTGTCACTGATTACAGTGAAAGTTGAGATGAAATTCCCTCCAAATCCACAGGCCGAGGGCTTTGAAACAGCTAATAATAATTACATTATTACTAGCTACACTCCCGTACAGGTAGAACAGGTGGGTTACTAGAAGAACGGAACAAGTCTCGAGTGTGGGATTATATTTTGTAGGCTGGACCTTTAGAGTGAATTACGCAGGATTCAAAAAAAAAAAAAAAATACTATCTGCTTCAGAGTTTCACGAAAATATGTGTAAGAAAGATAACCTATCGAAGCTACATTTTAAGATAAAAGTTAATCTAAGGACTATGACCTTTGACATGGTAGCTGCATTTGTTTACAGTCAAAGGCTAAGGGAACTTCTCACTGGCAGGTAAGGATCACAGTGCAAAATTGTGACATTCCCCATCACATGGCCACCAGAATAGAGTACATCAGAAGAAAGCTGCCAGGGCGCAGAATGCAGTGCCTTAAAATAATAACTCAATCCTATTTTTTCCTTTGTTACTTTGCCCACACCACAGCAATTCAGACCCCTGCAAAAAGCTATCTCTTGCAGAATTACTGCGAAAATTTGCTTTCAACCTACTTCTTTTCTAAATAATAAGAGTTTGTTTACAATATATGGGCATGGTGTTACAACCATTAAAAAAAATATAGGGATAAATATTAACAAATCCTTCTAAAAGGTTTACATTAATCTCCAAACATTTGGTAAGGTTCCAGGAGACATATCACAAATTCTTCAGGCCTGTCCATTTGCGCACACACTCTGAAATGTCTCAATATAGCTGTTTTTACAAAAGCACACGATCGTGCCAATAACCAACAGGAAACAAATTTTTTGTCGAATACCTATTGCGTCAACAGAAACCATAACACGACATGTATCCGCATCATCTACATTTACTGTCTCTGCTGAACCAACATTAGCGTCTCCTCGTATAAAATTTCTGAAGTTCAGATAAACAGTCTGCAAACTCTTCAAAAATCGCAATTGTTTTACCTGCTTAAGAACCATTCTGATGTGAGTGACCACAACTAGAATTGCACAGTGTGTACATTTTTTAGCAACTTATCACAGAGCTATGCTGTGTAGAGCTTCCTGTAGGCCGTGTACCCCATCTTTGCCTTATAGCAACTTCTGACGACTGCAAGATGCACCAGCTTCACGTACAGAAGAAACTTCGTGTCGTACCAAGAAACAGTGCTGCCGCTTCTGAACCTGTGACATCAAATGAAACATGATTTTAAAAATGAAGGAAGAGAGAATTTTATTTGCAACACACAATTAGAAATACCAACTCCCTATGTTCCTGCAATAATAATCAGACTGTCATAACACAATGGTCCAGATTACAAATGGCTTTACCCAAAGGGTTGTTTTTAGTGTCTTAAAAAAGTAGAGTTAATAAAAAATTGCATGGATGTTTCACTTGGTGTTATCAATACAATGATCTGTATACAATATTCTAACATGTAAGAATCTAATGCATCGTTATCCTGGGTAGTGCCAGCACTGCAAAGCCCACCCTCATATGTTTCTGATTCTGTATCACAATTCTCCTGTTTTCACTATAGTGAAAACAAAAGCCTTACTGTAGTGTACAAACTGCACTACAAATGAGCTGAGGCAGTGACAACACATTGCCATCTGCCAGATTACATTTCGAATTCCCAAACAATCTGATTCCACTTTCTACAGGGTGTTAGGAAATTCCTGTTACGAACTTCTACGACTTGTAGAGGGGAGTGAGTACACAATATTTTGAATAGGAACCCAGGTCTGGAAATGTATCATTTCCGTGCTGCAGCTGTTTGAAAATGTGTTTGCTAGGTAGGTTTGCAACAGGGAGGTCAGGGGGGAGTGTGTGTTTGTCGAGGTGTGCTTACATCGAGTCGGCTGATGTCATTTGATGTCTACCGTATTTACTCTAATCTAAGCCGCACTCGAATCTAAGCCGCACCTGAGAAATTGGACTCGAAATCAAGGAAAACAAATTTTCCCGAATCTAAGTCACACCTGAAATTTGAGACTCGAAATTCGAGGGGAGAGAAAAGTTTTAGGCTGCACCTCCAAATCGAAACAAAGTTGGTCCATTGTAACATGAGACACAATTTAGGTCAAATGAATGACGATACAGCTACAGTAGTTTGGTTCGAGTCATAAGCTTAGCAGTTAAGCTTTACCAGGTAGCCATTGTTATGCATCAGGCACTCCGTCCATATTTATATGGGTACCCTTCCTTTTTCAGGTGCTTCGTCTGGTTTGAATTGATTGCTTATTTTTCTTTGATCTGATAAGTGACGTTCTCTTTGTTATAGGTGTTTACGTCACTCTAAGCTGAAAATGCATTATTGTACTGTGTCATGCATTGTTTGTCGCATTTGTTTACGACTTGTCGCCGCTCGTGGCATGGCTTGCTTTTGTGTGTGCTACTGCCGCTTCCAATTAAAAAAAAAGAGAGGAATCGTCTCATTAGGAAACAATGGCGAGAGACTGCTATTTGTTGTTACTTACACTGCTGCTTTCTTTGATAATAATCAACAAGAACCAAATAATAGACTGCGTGTGATAGAAAATGTTGTGAAGGAGAGTTTAGTGAAAAATTTTCTCCGTTTGAAAATCTTTGCAGACACCTCTTTAGTACATTACATTCTGCACAGAAAGTAGAGTCATCTTAGATTTAAAAATCTAGCCAGTTGCCGTGTTTTATTTCTGACTGTATCACTATTTGGCGTAAGAATAATACGAATATAAACATGGCACGATATGTATATTCTTCCATGTTTGCTGTTGTCTCACTCTAGTTTCGTGGTTATTATTCTTATGCTGAAGAGAATACTGCATGTGATTCACAATTCATAAAAGTTTCTATTAGCAACCGTCTCTTTGTCACAGTTAGGAAAAAATCCAGAACGTAGAGTTGGCCTTATTGACAAACATCCCAAACAGCCTTGCCAGTCGGATTTTCGTAGTACATTGAAAGGTTGCTACATTCGAAGATGAACAATACGGAATTTGTATTTACTTCGTTCGATAATGTATGAAAATGCAGTGGTCGAAACTCAGGGCGGAGAAAAAAAATCTCGCCTTCCACCTTTTTTTAAAATTTATTTACTGACGCAGAGGTATCGGCGCCAGTATTTATCTTTGTGCTTGCAAAGCATGCCTCTGTAGCGCTACATATATTCGACGGCAGAAGTTAGTTGTGGCAGCACCTACTAACATTTTACAGAACTCCCACTAACTTTGCACTCGATTCTAAGCTGCCGGCGGTTTTTTGGATTACAAATACCGGAAAAAAAATACGGCTTAGATTCGAGTAAATACGGTATCCTACATCTCTGAGCTGATTCGAGCCTCCTTCACATGTCTGTGGGTATCAGAGCAACCTGGTTGAGTACACATTTGCACCAGGACAAAGCTCTGTATGGCAAAGCTCACGGTACTCGAAGAGCTGCTCGTTGCCTTTAGCAAGCTCGTTAAGCACATCTGACTCCACTACACTATTATACAATGGCTTTAAGAAAGGGGTACCTTCACTGCCAGGAGGCACGGCCGCAGTGCTCCGAGGAGACGTCGCACAACCAAATTGGAAGATGCTGTACTGCATCGTGCTGAATTCTCATCAACAAGTTTATGAGCAATTGTGCAGGCATTGGATGCCGCTCCCAGCACCGCCTGGTATGTTGTTGTTGAAGAATAACTTCCGCCATACCACCTCCATTACTACATACCATCTCTAACACACAGACACACGAATGGGGCTCAAACCGGGCCACAGAGGTAGGAGAGAAGACATGACATAAACAAATCCGATGTAAGAACCTCTCACCACGACTACCACGCTGCAGACCTAAATAGCAAACATGAATCTAAACAGCTGTACCACAGAAATGGTACATTACTGGAAATGGGTTCCTGTTCAAAATATTATGCACCCACTCCCCGCTACAAGTCCTAGAAGCCGGTAACGGGAATTTCCAAACACCCTGTATACAGGTAGGCCACTTATTCGACCATTTCTTACAGAAGACTCTGCCAAATCCTTTCTGTTCATTAATAATGCATTTCGATTCCACCAAACAACCGGCAGGTGTTCAGAAATTGTCATATCGAGCAGTGCACGTATCGCTGACTCAGTTTAGGCACAGTATAGATCACAGTTAGCACTATCAGTGCCAAATACTATCTCGTAGAGACTAGAATCTGATAAAGATAATCCTGATGTACACCATGAGCTGCACTTCAAAAGTATTTACATGCCAGATTGGTATTCGGGCACATAGCCCATGAGCAATGGCATCTGATACAGAGGATAAACATACATACACATTTCAAAATCAATAACACTGAATATTTTGCACACACTAAAGCAGAGACATTACATACTGTGCACATCTGTATCAATCAAAATGTCTGTTAAGCATAAAATCTTTATCCTGATTGAAAATGACAGGGATTTGAAATTGATGAAATGCATGATGAGATAAAAGAAATTATTAAGGTAGTGAAGGGAGACGGAAATTTAATAGTCATGGGTGACTGGAATTCGACAGTAGGAAAAGGAAGAGAAGGAAACGTAGTAGGTGAATATGGATTGGGGCTAAGAAATGCAAGAGGAAGCTGCCTGGTAGAATTTTGCACAGAGCTAACTTAATCATAGTTAACACTTGGTTCAAGAATCATGAAAGAAGGTTGTATACACGGAAGAACCCTGGAGATACTAGAAGGTTTCAGATAGATTATATAATGGTAAGACAGAGATTTAGGAACCAGGTTTTAAATTGTAAGACTTTCCAGGGACAGATGCGGACTCTGACCACAATCTATTGGTTATGAACTGTAGATTAAGACTGAAGAAACTGCGAAAAGGTGGGAATTTAAGGAGATGGGACCTGGATAAACTGACTAAAGCAGAGGTTTTAGAGAATTTCAGGGAGAGCATAAGGGAACACTTGACAGGAATGGGGGAAAGAAATACAGTAGAAGGAGAATGGGTAGCTCTGAGGGATGAAGTAGTGAAAGCAGCAGAGGATCAAGTAGGTAAAAAGACGAGGGCTAGTAGAAATCCTTGGGTAACAGAAGAAATATTGAATTTAATTGATGGAAGGAGAAAATATAAAAATTGAGTAAATGAAGCAGGCAAAAAGGAATACAAACATCTCAAAAATGAGATCGACAGGAAGTGCAAAATGGCTAAGCAGGCATGGCTAGAGGACAAATGTAAGGATGTAGAAGCTTATCTCACTAGGGGTAAGATAGATACTGCCTACAGGAAAATTATAGAGACCTTTGGAGAAAAGAGAACCACTTGCGTGAATATCAAGAGCTCAGATGGAAACCCAGTTCTAAGCAAAGAAGGGAGAGCAGAAAAGTGGAAGGAGTATATAGAGGGTCTATACAAGGGCGATGTACTTCAGGACAATATTATGAAAATGGAAAAGGATGTAGATGAAGTTGAAATGGGAGATACGATACTGCGTGAAGAGTTTGACAGAGCACTGAAAGACTTGAGTCGAAACAACGCCCCGGGAGTAGACTACATTCCATTGGAACTATTGGCGGCCTTGGGAAAGACAGTCCTGACAAAACTCTACCATCTCGTGAGCAAGATGTACGAGACAGGCGAAATACCCTCAGACTTTAAAAAGAATATAATAATTCCAATCCCAAAGAAAACAGGTGTTGACAGATGTGAAAATTACCAAACTATCAGTTTAATAAGTCACAGCTGCAAAATACTAACGCGAATTCTTTTCAGACGAATGGAAAAATTGGTAGAAGCCGACCTCAGCGAAGATCAGTTTGGATTCCGCAGAAATGTTGGAACACGTGAGGCAATACTGACACTACAACTTACCTTAGAAGAAACATTAAGGAAGGGCAAACCTACATTTCTAGCATTTGTAGACCTAGAGAAAGCTTTTGACAATGTTGACTGGAATACTCTCTTTCAAATTCTGAAGGTGGCAGGGGTAAAATACAAGGAGCGAAAGGCTATTTACAATTTGTACAGAAACCAGATGGCAGTTATAAGAGTCGTGTGGCACGAAAGGGAAGCAGTGGTTGGGAAGGGAGTGAGACAGGGTTGTAGCCTCTGCCTGATGTTATTCAATCTGTATACTTAGCAAGCAGTAAAGGAAACAAAGAAAAATTCGGAGTAGGTATTAAAATCCATGGAGAAGAAATAAAAACTTTGAGGTTTGTAATTCTGTCAGAGACAGCAAAGGACTCAGAAGAGCAGTTGAACGGAATGGACAGTGTCTTGAAAGGAGGATATAAGATGAACATCAACAAAAGCAAAACGAGGATAATGGAATGTAGTCGAATTAATGAGACACTTAAAGTAGTAAAGGACTTTTGCTATTTGTGGAGCAAAATAACTGATGATGGTCGAAGTAGAGAGGATATAAAATGTAGACTGGCAATGGCAAGGAAAGTGTTTCTGAAGAAGAGAAATTTGTTAACATCGAGTATAGATTTAAGTGTTAGGAAGTCGTTTCTGAAAGTATTTGTATGGAGTGTAGCCATGTATTGAAGTGAAACGTGGACCATAAATAGTTTGGATAAGAAGAGAATAGAAGTTTTCGAAATGTGGTGCCACAGAAGAATGCTGAAGATTAGATGGGTAGATCACATAACTAATGAGGAGGTATTGAATAGAATTGGGGAGAAGAGGAGTTTGTGGCACAACTTGACAAGAAGAAGGGATCAGTTGGTAGGACATGTTCTGAGGCATCCCGGGATCACCAATTTAGCATTGGAGGGCAGCGTGGAGGGTAAAAATTGTAGAGGGAGACCAAGGGATGAATACACTAAGCACATTCAGAAGGATGTAGGTTGCAGTAGGTACTGGGAGATGGAGGAGCTTGCACAGGATAGAGTAGCATGGAGAGCTGCATCAAACCAGTCTCAGGACTGAAGACCACCACCACCACAACAACAACAACAACAACAACAACAACAACAACAACCCTGTACATAATTGTGCCTATATGAATACAAGAGAGTCCATCACCTATCTTACCCACATGGCACACACATCATCATTTGTACAAATCATTTCTCTACAATGCTACACGGCCACCCTTCACAGACGCCCATCAAAGACACGTTGCGGAGTACCCAATGTATGAAACTTCCCAGATACAAGAATTGTATCTGGCAGTATATAATTTACACATAGTTCTCAAGTCATTTTCCTCAAATGAAGACGGATACTACATCATATCTGTCCTTTGAACAAATACCAAGGTTCAAGGATCATGGTCACATATTCTATTATACTGTTAGATATTATCAGAATGGGAATTGTTAAATGCTATCAAATTCCAATGAAATTATGGAATATATATAAATATTGACTGACTGTGTGGTAACATTGTGTGTTACGTATGATCTCAGGTGTTACATTCACCTATCATTGTGTTCAACGGTTAAACAAGGACTTTCTCTTACTGCAGATATCTGCATAAAATTTCCTTCATAGTATTAGAACATGGTTGCACACTTTTTTGGTTACCACTGCAATAGGCGATTAAAATCGCAGTGAAAAGTCTCTGGTGTGTTGTCTTTAAGTTGGTGCAAACATAACTATCATGTATGTGCAATGCTACTCAGTATATTTTCCCATATTTAACACAAGAAGACATCAAATTCAAATCAAAATCAGTCCATACTGAGAAACTCACTGCACATGATGATTATACGAGTTGGGAGTTCAGTAAAAGCATATTTAGAACACGATGAACTCTGGGAGTGTGTGTGGCACCAACACCACAAAGAAGTCAAGACAAGAGCAAAAGTAACTTTGCTGTTAAATCCAATCAATTACATGCATATACAAGATATTTAAATAGGTATTTGGCATTACTGAGGAACCTATTTTGGGATTGTCCGAAAGTGTTTAAGATTATGTGAACAAAGTCACGTCAATCACTCATAAATTAATAAATATTAAATTTGATGTCACTGATGATTGGCTTGTAACAATGATGTTGCCCTGCTTGCCTGAGCATACAAACTGATGGTAAGGCCCGTCCACATGCAACGATCTGTCTGCGCACATCACATCTGCACAGACAGATCGTTGCGTGTGGACAGAAGATTTGCACCAACCTGAGGTGTGTGCAAACCTGGAAGTTATAGGAGTCGGAGGTTTGAGCAAAACCTCTCAAATCTGTGGGTTCAAACCACATCTGCGCAGACAAGTTGGAGCGTGTGGAGAGGGGATCGCCGCAAATCTGGCGCGAAACAGCTGTTTGCTCAGCCTAGTGTTTGTATTTGTGCACACAGGGTGTTAAAATGGCTGATACTCGTCAGTGTTCTCGAGAGTTTGTAAGTGAATTCATTGAAATATATAGAAACTACCCTCGTTTGTGGAAGATTAAAAGTAATGAATATAGTGACCAAGGCAAAAAGACAGCAGCGTACAATGATCTAATTGAAACATTGCGGGCAGTTGACACCTCGGCAAACAGAGAAACAGTAATAAAAAAATTAATTCGTTGCGAACTGTTTCGTATCGTGGAACAAAAGTTTGTAACAGGTTGCTTCTACACAGTAGCGATCTGAAAATGCCTACTCATAAACAAAGTAAACCATAGCTCACTGGCCATGTAGGTACATAATCTCTAATAATATAGGCCTACTGTGTTTCAAACACGTCTACAACACCAAAAATATTATCTGTAACTTGAGACACTTAATTTACTTGACTTTCCTTCATGAACTCATCCTTCAGGACAGCGTAAATAGCTTCACATGTGTTGGGTATTATTTCACTCAACGCTTGTTTCGATATTGCAGTTGAAAATTCCAAATCCTTGTAGCTCCTTCCTGTTGCTATGAATCTTAATGTTACCGCCAGCCGTTCATGAGGAGAAATTGCCCTTCTCATAGAAGTATTTTTTCTCATAATATGAGGGGTTACAAGCTTTAAGAGATAGTTATAAGTTCCGACATCCATCCGCAAATAATTTCGCCAGTCGTTAAGTTCGCCCTGCAACTCTCGCAGTAAATTTACGTGAGAAAACTGCTTTCGTTTTAGCAGCCACTGTCTACACCATTTTGACCACTTTCTCTGTTTCCAGCGGTTATTCTGAATGTTTTTTGCAACACAAGTTGCGAACACAGACCACAACAGAGCTTCCTCCATTTCTATATTTCAAAATAACTGAGTTAAATTTTTGACGTTTACGGGGAGCGTAGTCGCTTGTCACTGATATTTCTTTTCTACACCGACAGATGGCAGGCGAGTAGTAGATTGGGGTTTGTGTCGTGTGAACACACCACATTTGCAGCGATCTTTTGCATGTACAGATATCTGCGCCCATGTCTGCGCAGACAGATCGTTGAGTGTGGACCAGGCTGTAATGGGAATTGAAAGATTAGGAATAAATATCACTTCAGACTTCATTAAAACAAAGCTTTTGTGACAGAGCCACAGAGTTCAGCTTTCTTCACAGGAAAAACACCCTAACACAAAACATGTCCAAGAGCAAACCATGCCCTCTAGCAAACCACAGCAAAAGGCAACAAGGGGGCACACGATTACGAGTGAAACAAATGTAGGCACATTGCCAGACAATGCTGCATAATGAAGAAAACGATAAATAAATTTTAGGAAAAGAAGATTCTGGCCAGAGGGGCTGGACAGGGAGAAAGATTAGAATTTAAAATTCCATCATCAGTGAGATCGTTAGAGACTGAGCAGAAGCTCAGATTATGGGAGGAAGCGGAAGGAAACCGGTTGTGCTATTTTCATAGGAACCACACCGGCATTTGCCTGGAGCAATTTAGGTTCAAATGGCTCTGAGCACTATGCGACTTAACTTCTGAGGTTATCAGTCGCCTACAACTTAGAACTAATTAAACCTAACTAACCTAAGGACTGCACACACATCCATGCCCGAGGCAGGATTCGAACCTGCAACCGTAGCGGTCGCTCGGCTCCAGACTGTAGCGCCTAGAACCGCACGGCCACTCCGGCCAGCAGCAATTTAGGGAAAGCACAAAAAACCTAAATCTAAAAAAATCAGGTTATACATGACAAACAAAGTTATGTTAACTTGAAGACATAAACTGCACAATTCTTAACGAAAACTTACATTACTTTGTGGGTACAGTTCCAGATTTAAAAATCCTCATTTGGACATCAGGCACCAACCAGTCCATTAGGCTGATACAAGGATGTGCAGTTACAGACTCTGCGTCCAGTGCGATTTTCTGCCACTTCTTATGTCCCACGCCGATTTTCTGCCACTTCTTATGTCCCACGCCAACTGAAAGTAATGTAAGAAAAAATTTGTTAGGAATGGACCTTATTTTTTCCTACACTAATGCAAGTACAAATACAAATTACAGGTCACCTCAATATTGCAGTTCTAAGAGGAATTTTGTCAACAAAATCTAAGACCAAACCATTAACAGGTATAAATATTAAGGTCCAACCACTTGCAAAAAAGCCATGTTTAGAAAACTGGCTAGTTTTTGTTATTTGATTAATAAATATTGCAAAAGTTCACAGACTTTCTCAAACAAAATAATTACTTAATAGTTTCAATAATGAAAGCAATTACAATTTCCCTCTAAAAGGATTTTCTGTTCTTTTGCAGTAAGCATTGCATGCTGCAGTCTAGGAGAGAGAGAGAGAGAGAGAGAGAGAGAGAGAGAGAGAGAGAGAGAGGGGGGGGGGGGGGGGGAGGAGTGTACTGGCAAAGATATTCACTACAAAATATTCTTGACCTGTCGATTCAAAAAGAGAGATCATTCAATCTTTTTGTCAGTATTGCACAATGTCAGTTTTGTGTCTCAGACAAAGCATGAGGCACGTCTAGAAAGTTAAGCACCATTTGGCAAAATCTCACAAGACTTTTCTCAAAACAAAATTTATTTTTAGAGGAAAGAGCATTTTTAAACTGTCGGTCTACACAATTGCCACCATTGTTTAGAAATTTGTCATAGTGGAAAACCACCTTTTCTATGCCCTCTTCACAGAAAGATGCCCCCAGTGAGACAGCCACTGTTGAATACAGATTTTTGCACTGTCATTGCTGTCAAAGCACCTTTCTCCAAATTCACTCTTCAAGTTCAAGGGCAAGTGGTAGTCGGAAGGGGCGAGACTGGAGCTGTACAGTAGGTGACTGGACTGTTCCTAACCAAACAGCAGAACATGGATGCCCACTGCCATGAGGAAACACAATGCCTTATTTTGAATTGTGCAATGAAGTTCTCTCAATGGTTCTCAGTATTATATTGCAAGGAACTCAACAAGTAGAAAACAACTCACAAAACGGTGTTCAGCAATGAGCCTTCACTGGCGGCATCTTTCTATGGAGAGGGTAAAGAGAAGTTGGTTTCCTGCTGTGGCGAATGTCTGAACAATAATGGCAATTACACAGGAAAATAGTGTAAGAAATGCTCTTTCCTGTAAAATAAATTTTGGTTAAAAGTTTTTTTTCTTTTTTCAAAACAGAACTTACTTTCTGGACATGCCTCATACACAACTTTCATGGAATGTTTGATAACATTACGTTGTTCTGCTAATACAAGGTAGACCTACTCTTAATCTTTTTTACTTCAAGCATTAGCAGGACACCAGGAAATGCATCTGTCTACAAGGGAGACACTTACAAAACACTTGGGTGACACATTCTACAATATTGCTCAAGTGCGTGGGACCTGTCTCACATAGGATTAACAAGGAACAGTGAATGTACACAAACAAGTGCAAAACGAATCATGAAAGTTTCTCTTTGACACACAGAAGAGCGAAACAGAGACGGTGCAAAAAAAGAGGTGGCAAAAAGAACTGTTGCAAACTGTCATAATAACAAATTATAAAGTTCGAAGGACTAACATGATGTGAGGAATATATACAATCCTCTACACACTGCTCCCATAGTGGCAATGGCAGGATTAGACTAGTTACAGCATACACATTATATCAGTGCTCCGTACCCAAATGTATCAGCAGCTCCTAACAACTGCTACAACCTTATGTATCCTCTGAAGTGCCTTTCACATTGGTTTGCACAGTACAGATGTAGATGTAGCACAGGTTGTTTCTTTTGAATGACAGTAAACCTTGGCTATGCTTGTCCACAACAGCATAAAACCCTACAAACTCTTGCTTGATCATTCCTACATTATTATGAACAGAATGAGATTTTGTAGGTACAGAGCAGTAACAGTTAACTATTGCACAACACCTAAGAATAACTGGGTAGATAAAAAATCTACTCACCAAGCAGCAGCAGGACAACACACACATGTATAAATGTTAAGGAAATTTGTAAGCTTTCAGAGCCAGTGGCTCCTTCTTCTGGCAAAAGGGTTGAAGGGGATGGAAGAAGGATGAAGAAAAAGGATTGGTGAGGTTTAGAAAATGGGGAGAGTTTGGAAATGTTGCTCAGAACCACAGGTCAGTGGAGACTTGGTGGTCGGGATAAGAAGGAAATACAGTTAGAATGTCTACGGGTACAACAAAAATTGGTCATTATATAATGTACTGTAAGATGCTAATGATATTTGTTTATTGCCCTTCAGCAGAAGTTGCTACAAAAATCAAAAGCATTACATTATGAACAAGAAACTGATACCTCTAAGAAAAAGGAAAACTATTTAGAATATTGTTAGGTGGGAGACAGGGAAGAATAAAAGAGCTTTAGAGGACTTCAAAATCAAACGTGACGGAAATCTTGTATGCAATATTGCACACACCAGCCAATATTTTCTACAAACACTTCTTGTCAGTATCAGCACAAATAGGCTACAAGGGCTCTGTTGATGAAGCCCTGAATCTTATGCAAAATACTATCCTCGGAAATATTGATAAAATCCACATTAGCCTTGTCACAGTATCTGAAATTAAAAGATCAATCATCACTCTGAAGAGTGAAATTTCACTGGAGTAGATAATATCTCTAACAATTTATTGACACAGTGCTGTGGTTATGCAAGTGATGTACTAAGCCACATTTTCATGCATCCTTGTAACATGGAACTGACACACTCAAACATACTGTTTTGAAACCCCTCTTCATGAAAGATGAAATAACACAAGTTACAAATTACAGGCCAATTTGTCTCCTCAATGCTTTTTCAAAGCTACTAGAAAACCTCAAGGATACAAAAATTTTGGAACAAGCAATCTACGTTTTTATAAAGTTCTAGAGTCTCTAAATGACAAAATGATGAGAACAGGATTATTGTGTGAGTTATCAAACCATCAACACATATGAAGCACTGAAAGCTTTGAATCAAGGCAGTCAGGTAGCTGCAGTATTTCCTGATTTCCAAAAAAGCATTTGACACAGTACTGCACCTACACTTATTGTCGAAAGTACGATCAAATGGGGTATAAAATGAAAATTGTGACTGGATTGAGGACTTTCTCGTAGGAAGGATGCAGCATGGTATCTCAGATGGAGAGTCAACATCATATAGAAGTAACTTCAGGTGTGCTCCAGGGAAGTGTGTTGGAACCCTTGCTGTTCATGTTGGATATTGATGATCTTGCAGACAATATTAACAGTAGTATTGTAAAATTCCCGGTAATTTAAAATCTAAGAAATATTCCCAGGGAATATTGCTGGTAATATTCCAAAATTCATAAATTCCTGGGAATTTAATATGTAAAAGCAGTAATTATATGGTTAAATCAAATTTATAGGGATCTGGACTTGAACTCCTTGTTAGAAATAAACACATTTTTTGGTTTTCAATGTTTTAAATATCAAAGAATTAGCCCTAGAACTGCCAAGCATCGACATTTAGGACTCTTACGTTACCTACAACTACCAACGTCAAAATAATCAACCTTTAGAAAAGCCGAGTTTATAATATCGATATGCCATCTAGTGAGTAACTTAAGTTACTAAAATACAAAGGGAAGTTTGTTTATTCAATTTGTTAAGTTTTCTGTCAATGTTAGAGGTATTTTAAGCTATAAAGTTTAAAAAACTCGTGCGAATTTTGTAAACATTAGTCGTTGACAATGGCATTTCAGGGAAAAATTATGCTAATAAACCAGCCAAGATTTATGATTTACTTGAAAATACAAGTGATTTTATTGACACAGAACACGATAAAATATTAATTAGCAATTCTAAAAGTGAAACTGATAGCGATATTTCGGAAAATAAATTTATAAATCATAATTCACTCCAGGAAATGAGGAGTCTTTGAATTCTGAAAGTGAAACACCTCTAGTCATTCGTTGGGAAAAACTAAAAAATACTACAGATAATGGCCAGTTGAGAATTATGACTCCAGAAAAATATTTTGTACGTTTAGGTTTCGTTCAAAGAAATGTGGGGTTTCAACTTGCCTAAAAATAGTAGGCCTAGTGAATATTTTAAATTATTTTTCCCCCAGACTTACGGTAAATGATGTTCTGCTTGGAATTTGCACAGAAATTAATGCATTAAATGATAATTCTTGGATTAAAATGTATGAATTTACTTAGTTAACCTAGTTTTAAGGTTCTTTAACGGTTAACAAGTGTTAAAAACATTCAAAATCTAAAAAATTTCATGAATTCCCAATTTTTGAGAATCTTCCCAGGCCAAAGAAATATTCCTGGCAATATTCCCATTTTATAAGTTCCCTCCCATTGGGAATACACTCGGCCAACATCACTAATTAACAGTAACCTCAGACTTTTGCAAATGATGCAATTATCTGTAATGAAGCACTGTCTGAAAGAAGCTGTATAAATATGTTGTCAGATCCTGATAAGATTTCTAAGTGGTGCAAAAATTGGAAACGTGCTTTAAATGTTCACAAATGTAAAACTGTACAGTTCACAAAACGGAAAAAAAATTAGTATCCTGTGACTATATCAGTGAGTCACTGTTGGAGTCAGCCAACTCATACAAATACCAGGGTGTAAAACTTTGGAGTGAGATGAAATGGAACCATCACATAGGCTCAGTCGCAAGTAAAGCAGGTGGCACACTACTGTTTATTGTGAGAATACTGGCAAGAGCATTCAGTATACAAAGGAGACTGCTTGCAAATCACTCATGTGACCAGTTCTAGAATGTTGCTCAAGTGTGTGGGCATGTACAAAATAGGACTACCAGGGGACATTGAACATATACAGAGAAGGGCAACACGAATGGTCACAGGTTTGTTTGATCTGTGGAAGAATGCCACAGAGGTACTGAATTGGAAGACTCTTTTAAGATAAATGTAAACTCCCGAGAAACTCTATTAACAAAGTTTCTAGAACCAGCTTTAAATGACGACTCTAGGAATATACTACAATCCCCTACATATCGCTCACATAGGGATCGTGAGGACCAGATTAGAATAATTACAGCATGCACAGAGGAATTTAAACAATCATTCTTACGGCGCTCCATGCGTGAATGGTACGGGAAGAAACCCTGGTAACTGGTACAATGGGACATACTGTCTGTCATGCACCCCACAGTGGTCTGCAGAGTACAGATATAGATATTATTAGAAGAAAGCTAACCCTTTACGAACAAGTGATGTACCAAATAAGTGGTTACAGTCATATCTCAAAGACAGGAAGCAGAAAGTACAGTCTGGGAGACGGGTCTTTGGTACCGACAGCTCAGTAGCATCATTCCGTCACCTAGCGACCGAAGGCAGCTAGCCGGCTGCACTCGAGTAGGTAGCAGGAGCCACGCTGCCGCTTTGCAAAGCTGACGCGAGCGTGTCGGGAATGTACCAGTGAGTGTCTCATGTGCAAACTGGTGCTGTTGGTTGTTGTTGTTGTTGTTGTTAGTGTTTATTTACTTCTGTTTTCTTTCAAACAATGGTCATTGCAACGAGTAGTGCCAGCCCAAAACATGAAGTGAAATGAAGGAAGGAAAGTATGCTGCACGGCCGAGCACGCGAATTCGTGTGTTCGGTGAGGGATTACTATGAACGAGAAAGGAAAAAGGTGGGCCTTCATTTCCTGTTGCTCAGGTTGTTAAGAGGACTGGAGCAGCATTGAAAGTAAGAAAGAACACTGTTGTAACAATATTGTAACAATAGGGAAAGAACAGTACGGTATAGACTGTAGAGCAGCACAACAAGGCTCCGCTCAGCAGGAAAGAAGCAGCCGAGGAAAAAGAGAATGTCAACTTTGAGCTATTTCCAGAAACATGCTATTTGTCGTCATATACAGGATGTCCCGTTTATCTTGACCACCCTAAATAACTGTTTGTCCATATGCAAATTACAAAATGTTTGAAGCAAATGTTTTTTAGCCATCAGGGGGACATCAATCAGCACAATCGCCTTCGTTGTAGCTTTGCTTTTTACAAAGATATGAACAGCAGTACGACTTTTTTAAATGGTACTCTGCTTTTTTTTTTTTGTAATTCGTTTCCTCTCTAAAGGCCTATTCAAAAATGTATCACAGTGTACCATTCACTGAAACATAGCGTTGTTAATTACGTAACACAACACTGACTTTGAGCCTGGGATCACAAACTCTCCACTTGCTGGAGTTGTCAGAAAACAAATGAACACCAAGTAAAAACATAAGACAAAACTGACTTTGACTCTCCTGTACCATTGTGCCCAGGAGTAGAACATTTGAAGGTGCTCAAAGAGGTGACCACAGACACCAATACACTGGTGCACTCGTTGAATGGCATGATTATTTACTGATTCCAGTGTTACCCGCTGAAGAGAATTGTAAGCAAGCACAATACATTCCTGCACATCCTCTGGAGTTGTTGGAATATCGCTATAGACAATGTCTTTAATGCATCCTCAAAGGAAAAAGTCCAGAGGGTTTAAATCAGGAAACCTAGCAGGCCAAGTAACTGTTCCTCTTCGACCAACCAATCTGGCAGGATACCCTCGGTTCAGAACGCCACGTGCACACACAGTATTATGTCCTGGACATCCATTGTGTTGCTACCACATAAGCATTCTGGTTCTTAGCGGCACTTTGTCCAGAAGAGGATGAAGACTTCGTCTGAGGAAGTTGGCATACACTCAGCCATTTAGACTACCACTGACAAAATAAGGGCCTATAATTGTAGTACCAAGCATCCCATACCAGACATTAACTATCCATTGACACTGATGTTCCACCTGTCTAAGCCATCGTGGGTTGTCGCTGGACCAGTTGTGCTTGTTCCTTGTATTTCCTTGTCCTTTGTTTGAGAAGGAACATTCATCGGTACATAGAACATTGGAGAAGAAGTTCGGATTGGTGAGGATTTGCTGCTGTGCCCACTGACAGAACTGTACACGATTCTGGAAATCACTCCCATGGAATTCTTGATATATGTGTACATGGTAAGGACAGAACCGGTGACATGCAAGAATACGATGTACACTGGTATTAGGAATGCCAATCTCATGTTCAAGCTGTCGTATGCTCACATGTGGATTCACAGCAACGGAAGCGAGAACATTAACTTCGGCAGCTTCGACTGTGAGAGTGCTATGACGATTATGTTGTCGTGAGTTGAAACTTCCCATTTCTTGATGCAACAAGATGAGAAAACATCCGTCGGGAAGGTGGGTTCTTGTCAGGATATTGCTCTCTGTACAGTTCCACTGCCTGCGTAGCATTTCACCTACCTTCAATAACAACAATAGAAGAAACGTTATGTTGTAGAAAGGACAGCCTTTACTGTGTGCCTAGTCTACACAATGGCATTTAAAAGGACTAAACTACTGTACTAAATGTAGCCGTACATAAGAAAACAATATCGAAATTACTGTTCTGCTAACTTACATTTCCCACAGATGAGTAGCATTTCTACCGTCTCTTCAATGGTGTACATTCTACTCACACAACTCTTCAACTGACAATGGTTGACGGAATGGCAGGTGTGCATTCTACTTATGTTTACATTTGTCCTCTGTCAACGTCAGCACGTGGATGTGTTCCATTACCCCGAGTACCTGCGCTGGGAGCGTCAATGTCAATGTTGTGTTATGTAATAAATAATGTTGTGTTTCTGTGAATGGTACAATGTGATACATTTATGAATAGGTCTTTAGGAGAGGAAATGAATTACCGAATAAAAAATACAGGGTGCCATTTTAAAAAAGTCATACTACTGTTCATATCTTTGTAAAAAACAAAAGCTACAACGAAGACAATCATGCTGATTGATGTCTCCCTGACGGCTAAAGAACATTTGCTTGAAACATTTTGTAATTTGCATGTGGACAAACAGTTATTTAGGGTGGTCAAGATAAATGGGACACCCTGTATATGGCTATTACAAGAGAAGGGAACATCCCACTTTAGCTACATTACTTGTGTCACTTCAGACAGACGATCTTTTTGAAGGAAGCAAATTTTCATCATGTACAGTGCTCAAAGACATAGGCTTCTGCTATTCAGTGTTGGACGAAAAATACTGACGGAAAGGACAGATGTAGTTGCATGGAGGTGCAGATTCCTACACAGAATTGTGGGTGTGAGATTCAACAATATAGTGTGGGTAGACGAAATGTGAGTTAATGCCAACCATGCATTACAAAGAGGCTAGAGTAATGGAATGCCCGAGGGGACCATGGCAGTGCCTGCTGGAAAAGGAGGGCAAATTATTGTCTTACATGCAGGTTCATTGGCTGGTTGTGTGTCAAACTGCTTGTTAATTTTTCATTCAAAAGAGATGAAGAGTGTGGTTTTTCAAAAGTATTTCAAAACATCACTTATGGCAAATCTAACAATTCCATCAATGATCGCCATGGACAATGCCCCTCATCATTCCGTTGTTCACGATAGACCAACTTTGGCAACAAAAGAGTGGTTGAAACGACGAAAAGTGTATTTCACAGAACCTGTGAAGATGGTGGTATTCCTCAACATTGTGGCACAAAGGAAACTACAATTTCCGACATATGTAACAGGTGAGATTTCCAAAGGGCACTGGCAGCTTCCGCCATACCACTGTCACTTCAGTCCCATTGACGGAGTTTGGGTGCAAATAAAAAATTACATTGCAGCAAACAATAAAAATTTCACCATCTCTTAAGTTGAAAATCACCTTATAGCAGCTATCGACAAAGGAACAAGCGAGACCTGGACAAAAATTGTGAACAGTACTGCAAGTGTCATTCGAGAGGCAGGCAAAAATGGAGGCGTTGTGGAAGAATGCGTAGAAAATCTAATAATAAACTGGGAGGAAGCTATGATAGTCTGAGCAGTGCTAAAGAAGATTATTTTTAACACGATTCTGACAGTAATGAGAGTGTGTTTTCCATTAGCATAACTACAACACACTCAAGAATGTAAGGAGTGAGCACGACACCGACCTACCATCATGTGAGTAGTACTATCTTCAGATTATAACTGCTAACATACTGACAAATTATTCAGTCGCTAGTTGTAGAAATAATTAATATTGCTAATATTCAACAACGGAAACAAAAACTTTGTGTGTTCACCAATCTGAGAAAATAGTTTTCATTTATATTGCGAAGTCTGACAAATAACTTTATGATATTTCAGCATATTAGATACTAAATAGCTCTTTTCAGTTTTTTGAGATTATATATGATGTAACCATAAATAAATTCCCGCATACAAATGCGACGTGCACATTATTGACACTTTTGTTTCTGCTGCTGGAGAGAACGCGTACAAGTTGGGACCGGGTGCAGAGTGCCGTAACCCACGCTCGGCAACATTGTCGTCAGCCCTCCTGAACTGGCAATACCAATCACTCGTCTCACAGACTATAGTACTGGTATTAAAACGGTACTGATGTATCTTGCAGCAGTTTGGCTTCATCAGAGTGGAAAAAGCATCATATGTGGAGTGTCACATGGAGAAATTCTTGGTATTTTGCTGTTTCTGATATCTATAAATGACAATGACAATATTTATAAATGACAATGTACAAAGCTACAGTACGATTTTACCATTTTTGCAAATGACACCAGCATTGTGACTGATGGCAGTACATGTGAAAATCTTCAAGGAACTGTGAACAATATTCTCATCAACTTTTTTTTTAGTGTTAATGGACTCTCGTTAAATTTTAATAAAACCGACTGGATTCCAAATTCACTGCAACTGCCAAAACCGACAAAAAGCTAACTGTAAAGTGTGCCGTTCAGACAACAGCAAGAGTTATAACAACAAAGTTCCTGGTTGACTGCATAATAAATTGGTGTCGTCATATAATAAATCATCACAAGAAACTCAAATCATCAATTTTTGCCGTGTGTATTCTCTGCCTGAGTGAGAACTTAAACACTGCGAAAGCAGCATACTACAGATACTCCCAATCCACAATGACATATGCAATTATATTTTGGGGAATCTGATCATTATAGTTCGTTTAAAATCACGTGATAGCTGACATGTGTCACTTGGCGCTGCAGTGATGCCACATTGGCTACTACTCGGTTAAAGGCAACATGCAAATGCAGTGGATCACTTCACTTCACAAGTGCTAATACGCTATTCACGTAACGCGGAGCGATGCAAGAAGCTGTTGCCATCAGGTGTGGTGGAAACGCGAGATGCTCTATCCACAGCTTATTTTAAATTACCAATGACTGAACTGTAGCAGACTCGTGTCCTAGCCTAACCAGAAACTCTCGATGTGCCGTGTATCCAAGAAAATGGTGATCAGCGACCTGCAGCAGAACAATTAATCACACTCACTCTGTTCACAGCAATTAAAGCTGACCTGTACCAACAACCTCAAGACACAAATTTCAGTACTGAAAGCAAACTGTAACATCCCACTTTTGCTGTGCAAGCTGATGTGATACCTACTAATGTGCTGTCGTGGTTGGAACTAATTTACAGGTCACAGGCAAGACAGGAAGATTCCAGGCAAAAAAAGAATGATAAGAACGCAACATGACGATGAAAATGATGCAACAGAAGAATAAAAATGAAAAAATTACATTTAAACTAACTAACTGAAAATAACAATAATAATAGGAGCCATTTTGATAAAGGTTTTAAAATAATTATTGTCACCTGATGGGAACAGAACCCATGACTTTCTGCATCACAAACTGCAACTCAACCACTGCGCTACGTAACACCTTCAGATTATTTTGTTATATTTATTTATCTCTAGGACCAGTTACAAAGATCATTTACTGGCTTCAAAAAGTTCAGTTTCACGCCATGTCGTATGAAGTTTACCTACTGTAAGCTGATCTCTGTAACAGTAATAATTGAATTTTTTAAGCCAAATTGCATCCTGTGCAAAAGAAGTAGGGTCAATGGAAGC
The DNA here is from genome assembly GCF_021461385.2 of Schistocerca piceifrons. NCBI lineage: Eukaryota > Metazoa > Arthropoda > Insecta > Orthoptera > Acrididae > Schistocerca > Schistocerca piceifrons. Next base: position 60,232,444 of record NC_060148.1, read on the forward strand.
GTCCGATCCCATCCGTCTGCTTTGACCATGATGTAAAAGTGTGTTGTGGTGTGGCATTACGACTCAGAGTTTGAGTTGGTTGTGTTTGCAGATGTCATCCTGTGTTTGATGGTGCCCTCTGCGCGTGTGTGTGTGTGCCGACCTACTTTGCAGCGCTGAAATTTGTTGGCGGTAAGTAATTGGCTTTTTGGGTTTATTTTCTCAAGTTGTAATGTTTTGTGTACCGGTATTGAATGTGTTTTAATATACGTAGAGATGTTTGATTTTTGAGGTGTTGTGGGTTCTGTTTTGTTTTTCATATAAATACTTATAGTTGACAGTCTACATAGGTCAAGGGAAACCGTGATTCTAATTTTCGTAGTTTTATATGTAGGTAATGGTGTTCTGGTATTGTCATGTGTGGTCAAGGGAAATGTCTGATCCAATTTCCGTAGCTTTTGCTGTAGGCGTTGGGGTTTTGGTCATCAGCAGTGGTTGACCTATATAGGTCAAGGGAAGTTTCGGATTCCCGTAGATGTAATTACTTTTATGGTTTGTCATCTTATGTGTTTTGGGATCGTAGTGTGATTGTTTTTACTGTTATATTTAGATTGCCCCCTCCCTAAAACCCCCAATTTAGCGTGGTTATCCCGTTAGTTTGATTGTATTTTTGGAGGGAGATGTTATTGTCTTAATTATACGTATTTTCATTTCTAAAAACAAGCACATCGAGGAAATGTAATTTGCCGTCTACCTCCTCCTCCTCCATTGTAAACTGAATTCTCGAGTTTATACTATTTATATGTTCGTGGAACCGGCTTAGTTCCTCAATGCCATGTCTCCACAGCACCAACATGTCACCCACGTATCGGAACCATACATTTGGTTTTTTGCTGGCAGTACCTAAGGCCTGGTACCGATACGTGGATGACACATTTGTGCTGTGGAGACATGGCAGGGAGGAACTAAGCCAGTTCCACGAACATCTGAATAGTATAAACTTGAGAATTCAGTTTACAATGGAGGAGGAGGCAGACGACAAATTACATTTCCCCGATGCACTCGTTTTTAGAAACGAAAATGGTAGTTTGGGCCACTCAGTATACCGCAAACCCACGCACACGGACCGTTATTTGCACCTGGATTCGAACCACCACCCACAACAGAAGCGGGGTGTTATCAAGACGTTAGCGGACTGAGCTAGAAATATTTGTGAACCTGATATGCTCAACACTGAGAAGGAACATTTCCACAATGCACTAATGAACGGATTTTTGTCCGCCACGCAGAAATCATAGTGACGTATAGGCTACTGCAAAATCTAAGGTTTTCCTGCTGGTTGTTAAAATGTAACAGAAAGAATAGAGAGGATCTTGACGAAGCAGAATATTATCATGAATTACAAGCCCACCAGGAAGATACAAGAATACCTTAAGCCTGCCAAGGACGCTCGCAAACCATTGCAAAAAGCTGGAGTGTATAGGATCCCATGCAGCTGTGGAGATGTTTATGTGGATACCACTAAAAGAACTGTTTCTAAACGTTTGGAAGAGCACAAGGGAAATTGTAGAAGAGGAGAAACGGAACAATCAGCTGTTGTGGAGCATGCTTTCCAGCCAGGGAACCACAATATCCGTTTCGAGGAGACGCAAGTACTAACAGCCAAAAGCGGATATTACAAAAGGCTCTACATGGAGGCAATTGAAATCGCTAAACACCGTAATAATTTCAATAGAAAGGAGGAGGGCGTGAAATTAAACGGTAGATGGATGCTGGTGTTAAAGAAGATGTGTACCACCCGTCCACTACCGGGTGATGGCAACGGCGATGGACAGTGGCCAATTGCACTGACGTTTTTAACCACGTTACGTCACGTCGCGGGAGAGTGCGGACACGAAATTTAGTGGCAGTCAGTAGCGAGCCAGTGGGTGTGTCGGACCTTCCATCGAGCTATGGACCCCCTTGAAGATGTCTCCCGCAGTCGGAGACAAAACGTTGGGAATTGACACAGAATTCATCAACCAACCACGACATAACAGCCCGGATAATTATAATGGACATGATATTTCTGGCCGTGAAAGTCTACATTTTAGTAACCTTTGGCTAGTGGTGTGCACAAAACGTGCGTTATTTTGTTGTCATAATTTTGTGCGTTGTTTTGGATGGGCTTACAATGTGTGATGAGATGTGAAATAAAAGGAATAGAGCCACGATTCGGTATACAAACACAACAAGAAAAAAAGCCAGAAAAGGCATTGGGAGTGAGCTTACTGTTTCTTGTGGCAGTCTGGCACTGACGAACAATTTGGGCATACATTTAGCGCTTTGATTGGAGGAAGACACTCCAACATGTGAAAGAAGTGTCAACTATCAAGTAACTTTAATCAGACTATACCAAAGACAATACTCCTGCCTCAAAACTGTGTTGTAAGAGCAGATCTAGCTGTAGAAACCAATATTGGAAACTAAAAGTTTTTACTACTAAATGTATATTTTCAATTGTGTGTTTCATTAGTAAAAATACCGATGCACTGCATAAAAGAAAGTGACTATCATGAATGCAATACGAGTAGACAGCATGAGTTACACAATTGTAAATCCCTGACAGCAGTGCCGAAGGGTGTGCATTGCATTGCTACAAACATTTACACTGCTTTCCCTCCAAACACCAAGTCTAAGTGTGATACCAAGTCCATGTTTAGGGAGTCTCAGAGCCAATTTTTTTTCTGGAAAGGTCATTTTACAGTTCGGATAAGTTTCTTGCTCACAATGAAAAATCTTCTAGATCTGTGAGATATATGTAAGATTTAATATAATGTAACACTGAACAATCAAGCAGATACTTTTTATTTTTAACTTTCTATGTCATAATTATCTGTAATGCAAAAGTGACCTCGTTTTACCTTTGTCTTTTTGTAATGTTACTACATATGTACTCATCTGTGAAGAAAGATCGCACAAACTGTCATTAAAAAAAAAAAATGAGTTGACAGTCGATATCCTTGTGAGTTTATCACAGACGGATCAAAAAGAGTTAAAACAAAATAAGTAAAACAATGTCCCCACACATACAAACTACAGAACAACTTTAAAGTATTTACAGGCATTCAGTTGCTTCATTTCACTGGTAGGTTTACTTTGCAGCTTTACGATCATGATGTTAAATTTGGAAGAAACTGATAAACAGTGCACCTACAGTGCAAGACGGCTTTTTCTTTGTGTGCTGCTGACTGCTGGTGTAATGAATGACAGGAAGTGAACACGAATCATTGGTCGGGTGTCAGCAGCCAATTAGAATGCTCACCCGTAATGTGCTATTGTTCATAAATAAAGTTGGATCTACTATTTCCATCTTTTATGTTAAAATCTAACCACATCTTCGAATTTTTTGGCTAACTCAGAAATAAGAGATAAAAGTATATATCACTATGACGAAATATATCTGAGACTACGCTACACAGAAATCTACTACAAAATTGTTTTTGTTGCGAGTATGTGCTTTGCCAATTCACAGTAAAATTGTCACACACCTTCCTAATCTAGGCTTCCGGCCACACTAGAAGTCAGTCTGTAGGCGCATACAGTTTTCTTCTCGATCTCCATAGCAGAAAAAAATCAATTCATATATTCTGCCAAAAGAAATCATTGGATTCAGCGATTCTCATCGGCTACCATATACTATTGTCCAACTACTTAAGACCACTAGATACAAATTGCTAACAACAGCATGCAGCAGAAGAGTCAGGTACACCACAAGTGTACTTAAGCTAAGAAACCCTACAATGAGTCAGAGAAAAAAAAGGCAAACAGAAATACATGTCAAAGGAACATTTAAAAAAATCAAATTAAACGGAACAATCAAGTGAAATAAACAGATTCTACGATTTGAAATATCACAACATACCTCGTAAGAAAGAGTAATCGAGATTTGGTGAACAGTCTTCAGAGTAGTTTGATCCAGTCCTCCATAACTTCCTCTTCACTTGCACAAAATAACTGTGTAGAACATATGCAACTTTCAATACTTAACATACGAAAATTATAATTTGCAGGCAATATTCTTCATAGGCTTTCATCTGGTCTGCTGTTGAGCTGCCGATTGCTTGTTTCAACATCTCTGTCATGGTACCACAAATTTTGAACTTAAATTTAATGTTTCACTTGACCATTTATACTCGGGTAAATCATGTAATACCAACTTGATGTATCTGAACTCGTCACAAGTGAGAGATCACGGTTATTAACGTGATCACGTCTCTCAGTCTCTATCACTGGGCGAGTGACATGAGATGTTGCCCCCATCTTGCACGAAAACAATGGTTTCCTCACAGCTGCTGTATAAGTTCTCAATAACGTGCAGACGTCACATGGTACACCTGGGTGTATTTTCTTCAAAGAAGAATGGACCACGAATAAAGGTGATTGTAATTCCGAACATATCACAAGCGGCGAGGGCTATGGCCCTGTGAGCACGACACAAGGTTTAAAAGTACCCCAAATTGGGCAGTTCTGTATATTCACTATACTGTTGCCACAACTGCCTTGAACTTGAGGAAAACTACAATGAGACACAGCATTTCCCAACCGATCCACTAGTACTATCACCGTTGACTTCAATTTTCACATAGGTAAAGTCCCATACTTGCACAGAAGGGCCTATTACATTCATTACGACCCATATCAGTGAACATCAACAGGTTTTGTTCATCAGTACCCACCAGTCAGCCGAAAAATGAAGACTGTAGCAGTGCTTTTCACATAACTGTCTATGGTATCCATTCAAACAAGTTATAAATTATGCTGCATCTTCTGATAAAGGCATTTTTTAAATATACTATCACATATTAAATGAAGCTGGCTGGTATTGTGCACCACAATCAAAATTAATTAGAAACTACTAAGATTTGCACCTTGAACCAAACAGCTTTTCAAATGTTAGCTAAATTTGTGCAAACAATTTTGACTACTTCAACAGCTTACACAATCAACATAATAGTCCTCTGCAAATTAGTTTGTATAAGCAAATTGTCCTACATTAAAAGTGATCTTATGGAAGTTTATAGTTCAGCTTCTTTATGAAGTGTGAAACATGCATCGATTTTAATTTCATACAGTCTGGTCAAAGTCTTACTACTCCCCTTCTTTTTTGGTCATGATATATGTATTTATTTATTTAGAACATGTCACAGTTGTGTAACAAACACTGATGTTTTATGCTCCAGCTTGTTTACTGAGAGACATTGGTATGGGCACCATCACTGTCACAAAACGATGTAGCGCCAGGTCCATGTGAAATTTTCTGAATCATAGGCAGTGCAATTTCCTGGAATGCCTTTGTAGAAGCTCGCTTCAAATCGGTAATTGTCTGGAATCACTGTTTTGCAACAAGCTGCTTAATTATTTCCTAGAGGGAACTGTCAATTCAGATGTGGACTCCTCAGAGTCCACTCGATCAGTGCTGGCAGATGCAGTGACCTTCTCCTTATCCACCTGCGAGATAAAATTTCATCCAATAACTCTCTAACACAGACAGAATAAGTCAGCAGGAGCTCAATCTGGTTGAAGCCTACCATCAACAAGAATGTTCAGTCTCTGGAGCTCTAGAATAAACCATTCATGCGACATTTGCAAGTAAGGATGTTGAATCAACTGCACTGTCAAGGAAATACAGCCAAGGTCATAACATGTGAGGGATTATTTTTTAACTCTTCATAATATTCTCCAGAAAACTATACTTCTATTCCAGTAAGAGTGACAATTGCACATTAATATGAGAAGAAAACTTTGCCCCACTGTGGGAGCACCACAAACACATCAAGTAATCCTGGGCAAGCTTTAGGTCTTCGCCACATGTCCTCAACACTGAACTCATTTACGCATGTTAGTCTCAAAGATTTAAATTCCCCATCTTTTTTCATGCGTGTCAGCAAAGTCATTTCCACAATAATCTTATGGGAGATCTAGTCATAGAATCCGCCACTGCTGCACATTTGTTGTCAAATTGATGGTTGCCCTGTCCAATTTCTATCCAGAATTGATCCAGTTCTGAAGAGTTGCTGTTGCTATCACAATATCATTTGCTCTGGTGGAGCATCTTTATGGAATCTTACTGCAAAATCCCGTTGCACATCTGTGTTGATTTTCCTGGTGTGTGCAAGTTCATGAGCCCACGCACTTGCCAGAACATGTTCTTCCACACTGCAGGTACTTGTGTCTGCAATCTGAAAAGAAGAGACATGTGGAATATAAATATACATCATGAAGAAAAGTCAGGGGAATGATGGGAATTTCAGCCCTTACTGTATACATATAATACACTGCAAAGAGATAACTTTCAAAAGACTGATTTTATACAACTTTCCATGTTAATTTTATCTCTGCATTAGTAGCTCAACCTAGATCCATTTGAAAATGCTAACAGTAGACAATCATTGGTCCCCCTGCAATTTTTACCTCCCACACTGTTCTTCACAGAATATCAACTGTTGAATTAAGTCTCAATAAATGTCGTAACTTATTCCTTCTTTTACTTACATTGGGGAATAAAATTCGTTTCTATCCAATTTGGTTCAGTACCTTTTCATTACCTATCCAATCTACTCATCCCACTCTAGAGTAAAACCACATTTCAAAAGCTTCTACTCTACCTATGTTAACGACTGTTAATCATTCACAAATACTCTTGAAACAAATACTTTCACCAACGACTATTTAACATTAAAATTACAATTCCATGTTAACAAAGACTATAATCCTCTTTCACAATAAATTTAGTTGATATTGCGAACAGTTTCATGTCTTCTGTGTGTCCCAGTATTACAATAACATATTCGGAAAAGTAACACGGGTACACACCACACGGAATGAGAGAAATTGTCCTCCTCGTGAAAAGAAATAATTGGGCATTACAATAAGGTAGTGAAAACAGAATGCCACTACGCAAGTAAGCGGTCATTACAGAACTATAAATTAGGACAAAAAGTACCAGTCACGAAGTAGGAGTAAAAGAAACAAATACATCTACCAATTATATAGAAATAAATAAAAACATACAATAATAACAAGACACAATGTGGATAAACATGTATCTATACTACAATGAATGAAAATATCGCAATAATCACATGTTCCTCTACCAATGACACACGAAATAAGAACTGAGAATCCAAAATGCTCGGTTACGAAATACCTATCTGAAGTAATTCAACTAGCACGTGGTACCCTGGGACTGATAAAGTAAAAAATTAATCAAAACACGTCGCATTACAGAATTCTCCCCCTTACAAGTTAATTTTCATCTCCACCAATTTCATAGGTTTTGTGAGGTCCACCAACCGTTAACTCATAATTTCCAAAAACAAATATCGGCGGAATCTCTTAAACATAGCTGCACAATTTCCTTATGCTCATCAAACAGTTCACTCAGCACAGTATGTGTAATTATGTGAAAAATATACACTCACCAAATATCTACCCATTTTCATACAAATCAACAAATAAACAGTACCATCACACATTGCTGTAAGCGCATCCATAGCTCTTGCCGGCCGGTATTACACTATCAAATTTCTTTGTCAAAGATTTCATCAAAGATGTGATCCAATATTCCGTCCAATATATTTGACAAAGATCTTTGACGTAGCGCTACAAGGGGTATTAAGGCCCGTCCACACGCAACGATCTGTCTGCGCAAATGTCTGCGCACATCACATCTGCGCAGACAGATCGTTGCGTGTGAACAAAAGATTTGCACCAACCTGAGGTGTGTGCAAACCTGGAAGTTGGAGTTGGAGGTTTGAGCGAAACCTCTCAAATCTGTCGGTTCAAACCACATCTGCGCAGACAAGTTGGAGCGTGTGGACAGGAGATCGTCGCAAATCTGGCGCGAAACAGCTGTTTGCTCAGTCTAGTGTTTGTATTTGTGTGCACAGGGCATTAAAATGGCTGATACTCGTCAGTGTTCTCGAGAGTTTGTAAGTGAATTCATTGAAATATACAGAAACCACCCATGTTTGCGGAAGATTAAAAGTAAAGAATATAGTGACCGAGACAAAAAGACAGCAGCATACAATGCTCTAATTGAAAAATTGCGGGCAGTTGGCGCCTCGGCAAACAGAGAAACGGTAATAAAAAAATAATTTCGTTGCGAACTGGCGAAATTATTTGCGGATGGATGTCGAAACTTATAATTATCTCTTAAAGCATGTAACCCCTCATATTATGAGAAAAATACTTGTATGAGAAGGGAAATTTCTCCTCATGAACGCCTGGCAGTAACATTAAGGTTCCTAGCAACAGGAAGGAGCTACAATGATTTGGAATTTTCATCTGCAATATCGAAACAAGCATTGAGTGAAATAATACCCAACACATGTGAAGCTATTTACGCTTTCCTGAAAGATGAGTTCATGAAGGCAAGTCAAGTAAATTAGTCTGTCAGCGAACTGTTTACCGAAAAGAGTTATCCAAAGTTCAGAAATCTAGAAGATCTGGTGTAGGAGTAGATCAAGTATACCAGCCAACGTTATGGTATTTTGATCTACTTGGCTTTCTTAGTGATCAAGAAACGCCAAGACCAAGCAGGAGTACAATTGAAGATGAAATTGGAGTGCCAATGTGCGAGGAAATGGAACACGAGGTTATGTAAAACAAAACAGGTTCGCCCTGCAACTCTCGCAGTAAATTTACGTGACAAAACTGCTTTCGCTTTAGCAGCCACTGTCTGCACCATTTTGACCGCTTTCTCTGTTTCCTGCGGTTGGTCTGAATGTTTTTTGCAACACAAGTTGCGAACACAGACCACAACAGAACTTCCTCCATTTCTATTTTTCAAAATAACTGAATTAAATTTTGACGTTTTCGGGGAGCGTAGTCGCTTGCCACTGATATTTCTTTTCTACACCGACAGATGGCGGGCGAGTAGTAGATTGGGGTTTGTGTCGTGTGAACACACCACATTTGCAGCGATCTTTTGCATGTACAGACATCTGCGCCGATGTCTGCGCAGACAGATCGTTGCGTGTGGACCGGGCTTTACACTGTCATCAAATTTTTCGTCAAAGTTCAAGATGGCTGACAACAACTTGTTATTAACCGCAGCAGTTCTACGTACTCCAATTGCATTGTGTGCACATGCGGAAAAGAAGTGGGGGGAAAAATGGAACCATACATACGAGGTTGACAGTCTTAAAAGTCCTGGGATTACAACTTGATAATAAATTCAGTTGGGAGGAGCACACCACAGAACTGCAGAAACGCCTTAACAAATCTGTATTTGCAATTCGAGTGTTAGAAGACATAGGCAACATAAAAATGAAAAAGCTTGCGTACTTTTATTCCATAATGTCATATGGGATAATATTTTGGGGTAAATCTTGAAGTCAAACAAAAGTTTTCAAGGTCCAAAAGCGTGTAATACGTATTATTTGTGGAGTAAATTCACGGGCCTCCTGCAGATACCTCTTCAAAGAACTGGGTGTACTAACTACTGCCTCTCAGTATATTTACTTCTTAATAAAATTTGTCGTAAATAATATATCTCTTTTTCCAACAAACAACTCAGTTCATACATACAATACCAGGAACAAAAATGATCTGCACAAGGACTTAAAAGCACTTACTTTAGTTCAAAAAGGGGTCCACTACTCAGGAACACTCATCTTCAATAATTTGCCAGGAAACATAAAAAATTTAGTTAGAAATAAAGATCAGTTTAAAAGGAGCCTGAAAGACTTACTACTGGCCAACTCCTTCTACTCCATTGGCGAAATTTTTAATAGAAATAAATGATGTATTGTACTTATTCATACTATTAGTATTTTTATTTCAGCTTAAAAAAAAATCGACATGTTCCACATCCACGAGGATCTCCTCAGCACGGATCTATGGAACGAAAAACTAATCTAATCTGGGTGAAGCCGTGGGTTTTACGACGACACGATAAAAGCATTCAACAAAACTTGTTACGTGAGCTTACAGTGGAAGACGTCAAGTCGTACATCAATTACTTAAGAATGGATGAGCATACATTTCTGTATGTGTTCAATGAAGTGTATCCTCATTTCACAAAGCACAATTTTCACTTAAGAACTGCTACATCTTCAGAAGACAGGCTTACTATAACACTCCGATTCCTTGCTACAGGAGAGGGTTATGTTAGGTTAGGTCAGGTTAGGTCTCCAATCTTCTTAATCTATTTTTGTTTTCAGGGTGCCTCACGTTGTAAAGCGCCTCATCAGCTTCAGACATCTCTATTAATTCTGTAGATGTCGGCACACACCAATTGTATTTACCGGCAATGGTTAAACACTACAGACGACAGAACGCTGCAGCGATGCTAGCGCTCCGCGTGGTAACATATCGCATTGCAGTGAACAGAAGACAAGCGATTTCTTTGATCAAATATACGGCCTCGGCCTAGATTTGATCAAATATTGGACGACATTTGTCAAAGATCCCTATTACACTATCAAAAATCTTTGACAAAGATATTGGACAAAGAAATTTGATAGTGTAATACCGGCCTTAGTGGCGGGCAGGAAATCGCGTATCTGTTAGAAATCCAGTGACTGAGAAGTCACAGATATCACAGTAGCAACTTTAGCAGTCGCAAGTAGTATTTCACATTCAAAGACGTGAGCCATCTATTGGTCGAATTTAGCACTGCTTTCTGAGATTTCAGTGACATGTCGCAACTAAGAGTCGCATGTAGCAACTAAAAAGCGCAGTTAACACTGCCATCTGTTGGCCAAAGTTCGTACTACGACCATCTGTGCGATACGGTATCGAGTCCAACTGCGATTTCCGTGACAAGTCGCAACTAAGAGTCGCAAGTAGCAACTAAAAAGCGCAGTTAGCACTGCCATCTGTTGAGCAAAGTTCATACTACGCTATTCGCTACCGAGTCAAACTGCGATTTCTGTGACAAATTGCAACTAAGAGTCGCAAGTAGCAACTAAAGAGCGCAGTTAACATACTTTTCCTAGTGTCATCTGTTGACCGACGTACGTACTTCGTTGAGAGAGCCTTGTGCCTCACAAGATCGATGTGCTGTGTGCGCATATGAAGGGCTTATTTCAATAGTGGTACAAGTCCATTTTTGTTCATTTTGAGATACAGAGTCGTAAAGTTAAATGAGCGCTGAAAAATCTGCAGTTGAGATACCAGAAATATTCAAGCATTCTTGCTAGAGATGAACGTTTATTTATGTTTGTTTGGATCACTAATTTCAGAAGCATTATAGACAGAAAAGTGGAGGTAATGGGCTTGTACCACTATTGAAATAAGCCCTTCATATTATATGACGACATGCACATTCAGCATCAGTTATGGTTGGTCAAATACTGCTGTGACTCTGAATGTATTATATTAATAAGAAGCAACATTGCCATTTTCTCCTGAAAATCTCAAGTAATGTAACAAATGTGTTTGATTCTGCTTCCAATATGACAGTTTTGGTTAATACTCCACATGCCTACAGGACTTTGCAATGTTAACACAGCAGAACTCAGACATCTGTATAAGTGTAGAGAAATGAAAACAGTCATATGAATGCCTCACTTTTGTTCCGACACAGTTCAAGACTCGGGAGAAAAGTTTTACACCTGGTCTTCTACATGGCAACTTCACACACAAGAACTTTTTGCCGACACTACTACCACCTACATAAGTAAGCTTTTCCTGTGTTACTTTCAAGTAATGCACTTAAGCTATTCCTGTTTTAACTGGAAGATCTGTACTCCCCACTTTCATATCAACAGCCTCAAAATGCATATTGTAGACTTCGGGATATGTTACAGGTCAGTGTCACGCCAAGATTGTGGAGAAAGGGGGGGGGGGGCTGTCACTCTCCAACAAGTGTTTACCAATAAGTAAGTGGCGGAAAATTATGGGTATAGGACGGCTTAAACATGTGGAAAATGAGATTTTTATTATTCACTCACTGTATTTGACATTTATTATTCCTTTAAAATCGCACAACAACTTCAATAAAACACAGTTTAATCATTCACACACTTATTTCACAATTATTTCACTTTTAAACTGCAAATCCTCTAAGAGCTGTCTTGAATCTTCATGAGTCTCTCTCAACAACCTTGATGTGGATAGTAGAGCTGTGGCGATTCGTGAATGAGTCGTTCATTTGAACGACTCTCAATAAAGAATCGTAAGAATCGAATCGTAATGCGGACGAATCGTCGTTCAAAAGAATCGTAAGAGCGATTGCGTGTTTCCGAGTCGTGACGATACCAAGTTACAACGATTCATCGATTCTTAGTACGCTATGCTTCGAAGGCAACTTCCGAATCATGCCGAGTCGTGCCGAATGATTACGACCGCCAGATGGCAGTCAAGTGGAGGATGCGTGTGAACAAAGGAGGCTCGGAACGAACAAACGAAGTTCGTGGGCCGTAATATTACTGTGAAAACTGAAAACCAAGCTCAAGCTGACACTTGGCTGTGGCTGATGGGAACGAGCGTAAAGGCATTTCCCATTTACGTCAGCTTATTTTGCGCGAGTAATACACGAACTAGTGATGACAGGAACGATATACAGCGAGTACACAGCTCCCAATACACACGATTAAAATCAAGAAATCCAAGTATGATGAATAAATACGTACCTCTTATATGTTGCAGATACAATGCAAAACACACACACACACACCTTCTTTACACACGAGTAATAGCACTTGGATTATGTATTGTATTTCGCGTATCTCGGAAACGGCCCTAACAATTTGAATGAAATTTTGTGTTTAGACTTGTTTTTGCTTTTTGAGTTCACCTACATAGTTCCATTCTTTCGTAAAAAGTCAATTTTGCAATATATTTATCCTACATAGTTCCATTCGTAAAAACCCAATTTTATATTATAAAAACGCTATTTCACATGTTTTTATAACGACATCTCGTAAAACTTTGCTAGTACATATTGAATATAGTTAAGGTTTTGGTTTTTATCTTTATCTGTATATAGGTTTCTTTCCTTACAGCACGCGATTTTACACAAAAGAATGTTTTTAAATAAAAACGCGAATTTCGTGTTTCTTGGGAACAGCTTTAACAGTTTGGATAGAATTTTATATTTAGATAAAGATTTTGATTTTTAAGTTTATCTATATTAGTGTGTTTCCTGAAAAAACTCGATTTTACGCAATAAGTATTTTATATCACAATTTCGTAAATCTTTGTTACTATTGGATGTTGCAGTAGAGGTGTATGAAAATTTTGTGAGATGGCGGTATAAGATAATCCGAATACGAACACGTTGGACTTACTGTGCGTCCAATAGTAGCAATCATCCTAGATATGTTTTAGGTTAGACATGGTTTCCTCTGATCGCTGGTATCTCGGAAATGAAAATTTAATTTATTTAACTGTTTGCTTTCAACTTTATTTGAATACGATGATATGAGCCAAACCACGTCTGCCTCACTGCTAGATTTTGTTACTATAAAACAGACGTCTGTAGTTAGATACGTTCAAGCCGCACAACCAAACTGGCATACCGCGTAATTTTGCACCACCTTTCGCACATATCGACTCCTCTGTCCTGGCATACTGAAATAAAACAATAGATGCAATCAAATGAAACGTGACCTTTCATCAATTAAGGTATTACACGTATAAATCGAGAATCACACTTGTAACGTTGTATGAATGTTTACTCATTTCTGGCATATCTTGACACAGTTCGATTGTAACCCCATTGACAATTTGACATGTCCTGCCATCTGTGAGTAAGATGTAGAACTTTTTGCATTCCGTAAGAATCGTGCCACCACAGACTAGAATGAATCGTGAAAGAATCGTGAACGAATCGTAGGAATCGATTCGCAACGTGAGATTGAATCGTAGGAATCGAATCGGTAAAAAGAATCGTGTTGCCCAACTCTAGTGGATAGCTACGTACAGCAACCAGTAATCAGAGTCAGAACTGTGTCTGCAAAAACACAAGGATTATTAAACAATTTTTGCTGTCATTAATTACTAGCAATATAATTGACAGAGTAGATTGCTAATATTTGCTATAATGAATATCATATTTGCAAGAACGATCTCACTGAAGTAATTAAGTCCATCGAAACGCTTAGAAACTAACCTCTCGTCTGACGAAAACGGTCTAAAGACGCAGTGGCAATTTCTTCAGATCTGTTGACAATTATATTTTGAGTTATCACTTTACTGAGTGACTGAAATGTAGTTCAGGTACCTGTGAACATAACAATATGTTAGAATTCATTTTCTAAATACGAACTATTACGGTACTGTACGGCTACTTACATATTAATTACACTATTAATATTTTCACAGTTGTTTCTTTATTACAAAATTAAAGCCAACGGAAGAAAAAACGTAAAGCATACTTGCCAATGACAGGTTTGTTGAGATGCAATTTTCTGTGTTGACAGATGTAACATTTTCATACGGTGATAAGTCGCAGGAATCACAGAAATCGCAGAAGTAGCAGAAGTCACAGAAATCGCAGAAGTAGCAGAAATAGCAGTGGCGGAGGGATACACGACCTATGTTCCTTAACTGCGACTCTTAACTGCGACAAATCACAGTTAAGAATAACAGATACTGAAAAGTAGCATTCACAGAAATCACTGATAACGGAAAATCGCAGTTTAGCCCATCACTAGCTCTGAGCTCATAAGTCATAAGACAACAGTTCTGAGTTGCTACAGCACAACGCAAAGATAATGCATATTGTTTTAACTTTGAACTCGGTTTAGACACCATTCAGCCATTTCAGCAAAATCTGTTTTATTGCACAAAAAAGAATTATAAGAGCCACAGAAAGCACAGCATCTCGATATTCATGCAAACCCTTATTTAAAAAGCTTCGTATTCTTCCATTACCATTTCTATATATCCTAGAAACAATAAAGGCCCGTCCACACGCAACGATCTGTCTGCGCACATTACATCTGCGCAGACAGATCGTTGCGTATGGACAAAAGATTTGCACCAACCTGAGGTGTGTGCAAACGTGGAAGTTGGAGTTGGAGGTTTGAGCGAAACCTCTCAAATCTGTGGGCACAAAACACATCTGTGCAGACAAGTTGGAGCGTGTGGACAGGAGATCGCCGCAAAACTGGCGCAAAACAGCTGTTTGCTCAGTCTAGTGTTTGTATTTGTGCACACAGGGCATTAAAATGGCTGATACTCGTCAGTGTTCTCGAGAGTTTGTAAGTGAATTCTTTGAAATATATAGACACCACACATGTTTGTGGAAGATTAAAAGTAATGAATATAGTGACCAAGGCAAAAAGACAGCAGCATACAATGCTCTAATTGAAACATTGCGGGCAGTTGACGCCTCGGCAAACAGAGAAACAGTAGGTAATAAAAAAATAAATTCGTTGCGAACTGTTTTGTATCCTGGAACAAAAGTTTGTAACAGGT
Source organism: Schistocerca piceifrons (assembly GCF_021461385.2). Classification (NCBI taxonomy): domain Eukaryota; kingdom Metazoa; phylum Arthropoda; class Insecta; order Orthoptera; family Acrididae; genus Schistocerca; species Schistocerca piceifrons. Next base: position 60,247,837 of record NC_060148.1, read on the forward strand.
TGCTTGTAAACAGTAGCGAACTGAAAATGCCTACTCAGAAACAAAGTAAACCATAACTCATTGGCCATGTAGGTATATAATCTCTAATAATATAGGCCTACTGTGTTTCAAACACGTCTACAACACCAAAAATATTATCTGTAACTTGACAGACTTAATTTACTTGACTTGCCATCATGAACTCATCCTTCGGGACAGCGTAAATAGCTTCACATGTGTTGGGTATTATTTCACTCAACGCTTGTTTTGATATTGCAGTTGAAAATTCCAAATCCTTGTAGCTCCTTCCTAGGAATCTTAATGTTACCGCCAGCAGTTCATGAGGAGAAATTGCCCTTCTCATAGAAGTATTTTTTCTCATAATATGAGGGGTTGCAAGCTTTAAGAGGTAATTGTAAGTTTCGACATCCATCCGCAAATAATTTCGCCAGTCGTTAAGTTCGCCCTGCAACTCTCGCAGTAAATTTACGTGAGAAAATTGCTTTCGCTTTAGCAGCCACTGTCTGCACCATTTTGACCGCTTTCCCTGTTTCCTGCGGTTGGTCTGAATGTTTTTTGCAACACAGTTTGCGAACACAGACCACAACAGAACTTCCTTCATTTCTATATTTCAAAATAACTGAGTTAAATTTTTGACGTTTACAGGGAGCGTAGTCGCTTGCCACTGATATTTCTTTTCTACACCGACAGATGGCAGGCGAGTAGTAGATTGGGGTTTGTGTCGTGTGAACACACCACATTTGCAGCGATCTTTTGCATGTACAGACATCAGCGCCGATGTCTGCGCAGATAGATCGTTGCGTGTGGACCGGGCTTAATATTTATAAGGAAAATCGTAGATGAAAATGGGAAGATTGCTCCAAAAAACCAAAATATCCATTTATACAATACAAAGAATAATCAAGATTTACTTATACAGTTTTCACATACAACACAAAAATAAAAACGACTCTTGCAAGCAGGAAAAAACCTGTATAACAAACTACCTAAAAAATTTAAGGCAATAATTATCGTGCATAAATTCATAACTGCAGTGAGTGACTGCTTGCTACAGAATTGCTACTATAGTGTTGATGAATTTGTATCTGCAATGAAAATATATGAAAAATTTAAATAGTTTATACAATTAAGGCCAAAATAAGAAATGTGTACATGTAGATTTATTGGCGTATTACATGTGCTCTGTTACATATATGTGTGTATCTGATAATCAAGGCCGAAAGTAAGAATTGTGAATGTGTAAAATTTATTTGTGTATTTGTGAAACGTTATTCCAATATGTTAGACATATATTTGTAAATACTGGAAACACAACAGTTTTCTGTTAAACTTTATTGGAATTATTTGACTTGTCCTATATCATTATGTACCCCTGTATTATGTATGATTCACAGGACCAATAAATATACAATACAATTTCCGAGTAAAACATAAACATAACAGACGTGACACAACGCATCTACTTTGATGCCTACTGCGTCAGGAGCGCGCCAGGCGCCCAGTAAGTAAAACTGTTGAGTTCGGCGCGATCGTGAAAGCGAAAGCGAATGGGTAGTTGTTTATTTTGCTTTCTACAATGGTTTTTACAAATGGGATAGGTCGTAGCTCAGTAAATTGCAACAACAAAAAGAAGAAGATGCCACACGTGTCTATTTTTAGGTTTCATAAGAACCCTGAGAGGTATATACCATCATGTTACAGAACTACATCGTCTGGATTCGACTGCAAAATACAAATGTATTAATAATTAACGTTTCGTTTTAGGAGCATAAAATGGCTAGTGAATATCAGACATGAAGATCTTATAAAAAAAACCTGTTTACCTTTATAACAATGTTAAATTTTGTTCACAACACTTCGTACCATACCAGTTCATGAATGCAGATAATATTTGATTGATTTATTGATTCATCTTTAAGCATTTTTCAAACAATTGATGTTGTCATTTTACATACATTATATAATTACAAAGTAAGTCATACATTTTTAACATTCTGGATGAGTAAATATGTTTTATACTATACATATTTAGTAGTCGTGCAGAATGAAAAAAGGAGATACTGTATGTGTAACACAATACACATGCTAAGAAATTACATTGTAACAAATATAAATAAGGCAGGCTTAATACATGTTAACCATTGGGGAAAATGCAATGTGTAAATAAAGCACAACAGCATGGTACAATAACATTTTCAGAAGAACTTATGTAATAGGGTGGTCATGTCATACAGCAGTTAACTATTGAGTAAAAATACATTATGTGAATAAAGCACAACCGCAAGCTACAATAACATTTTCAGAAGTGCTCATGTAGTATGGTGGTCATGTCATACAGCAGTTTTAATAGATTAGATCATCTTTATTACATACTTTCAAATCTTCTATTGTACAGAATGCTTTTGGTCCATGCCACCTTGGTGCTGTAGGTGGTAGCATGTTAAATAATTGTATCCCTGTGTGTGGGTAACTGTTTTGGATTTTTTTTAAGCCTAGTAACTGGGATGTCCATCTGCGTTTGGCGTGTGTAATGACTATGTACAGACTCGCGCAGTTTATAGCTTTCTTGGTTTTCCTTTATGTGCACTAAGCAACTGAGAATAAACAGTGATGTAAGTGTCAGTATTTTTAATTCTTTGAAATAGTCTTTACATGATACATGGTTTCTCACTCCAGCAATACACCTAATGGCCTTTTTCTGCCAAAGAAAAATTCTTTTTGCCCCAGAAGCGTTGCCCCATAACAGTACTGCATAGGTGAGGTGGCTATGAAAAAAGACAGAATAGGCATTTAGCAGTAGCTCGTCCATCACACAAGTCCTGAACTTAGTTAACAGATAGGTGACTCGGGATAACTTTTTGCATACATGATTGGTGTGAGTTTCCCAGGTTAATTTTGGGTCCAGATGAATGCCAAGAAGCTTAACTGAAAAACTACAGTTGTCATTGTTACATAGGCTGAATAGAATGTTTACAGTTTTAGAGTGGTTAATTTGTAATTCATTTGCTCCGGACCATACACTGGATATTCTGAGTTGTTCTGCACTTTTGTGCTTGAGTATGTCCAAGGCCCTATCTGCTGTAAGAAAGGTGGTGTCGTCTGCATATAGTATGGACTTACGAGGCATCATATTGGACAAATCATTTACGTAAATTATGAAAAATAAGGGTCCAAGCACGGACCCTTGTGGCACACCTCGTGTTACACCCAGTGTGTTTGATTTGTTTCTGTTAAAATTTACTATTTGTTTTCTCTCACTCAGATAAGATGTAATCAGAGATAGTGCTTTGCCTTGAAAACCATACGAGCAGAGCTTATTTAATAGAATTCTGTGGTTGACAGAATCGAAAGCTTTACTTAGATCTACGAGTGTGGCATTTACAGAATGTTTGGATTCAAATGCAGACAAAGTAAAAGAAATAATATTCTCCACTGCCTTCACAGTTGATAACATAGGTCTGAATCCAAATTGAGAATCACTTAGGAGGTTGTTGGCAGATAGATGCTTATAGATTTGGAGTAGCATGCAATGCTCTATTACTTTCGATAGAATGGGTATAAGAGAAATTGGTCGATAATTACTGGGACATGGCTTGTCTCCTTTTTTGTGTAGTGGTGTGACCACTGTAATTTTTAAACATGTTGGGAAACAACCACTAGTAAACATCCAATTTACAAGTACATAGAGTGGAAATGCTATTATATCTCCTATTTTTTAATTACAAAATTAGAAAGACCATAAATGTCTTCTGCTCTTGAACTTCTTAATCTTGCAATTGATCTCATGATATCACATAACTGAACCTCTTTCCATTCACATGTGGGAGAAATGTGTTACAAATGTTGTAGGAAAGATACAGCTTCCTTTAGGTCCTGTTGACGTTTATTATTTGACTCAGGAACTTATGTCACAAGCATTAACGAAATAGGGATTGAATTCATCTGGTGTGATATTCACACTACAGTCATCACTTTTACAGTTCTTACTTCTCCCCAGTTCAGTCTTTACAACATTCCATGCAGCTTTACATTTGTTGTCAGAATTATTAATGTAATTGTCATTTGCCTCATACTTTGCTAACCTGATTTCTGATCCGTATTTACTCTTTAACTTAATATAACTAGCTTTGTCTGCATCATGATTTTTATATTTATCATAATAAATTATAACCAATGTTCTAAGCCTCTGCAGAGTGGGTGTGAACCACTTGGGTGTATAGTAGTCATGTTTTCTGGTTGTTGCCGTATTTCTTTTCAGAACTTTTGGACAACAGGTCTTAAAAATGTCTCCGAGTATATTGATAAAAACTGTAAATGCATCCTCGACACTTTCACTATCAAGTAGGATGTCATTCCATCTAACCATCTGCCACTGTGTCCTGTAGCTGTCAATATTTTGATCATACAGTAGCCTGATATGCTTTGCTTTGGGGCAGTCAGATATAGGTTTATTGATTTTTAATTTTAACCATATCCCCTCATGGTCTGAAAGAAAATAAGTACTGAACAACCCTAGCTCATACAGATCTTTTTCAACATTGGTGATAACATTATCAAGAAAGAATAACTGCCTTGTTGGATTGTTATTAATACAATATAGATCATGTGATCTTAACATATTCTGTAGATAAAGCTGCTTTGATGTCTTTAGCCTTATATCAGTGTTTATGTCTCCAAATATCAATCTTCTATATTTGCTTAACTTATCAAAGTGTAACATCATTTTTCTAAGACCTGTGTAAATAATTCACTGTCACTATCTGGAGTATGGTATACTGACACTATTATGAGTTTTAGTGTTGGAAGTAGCAATGCAGCAGCTTCGAGCACATTCTCTATACAGTATTCAGCAGTGTTAAAGACACTATATTGCAAATCTAGATCACTACTAATATTAATTGAAACTCCACCACGCTGTTGTGTTTTTCTACAGAATCCTGTAACTAAATCAAAGCCCAGTGGTACATACAAATCCAACTGACCTTCACTTAGCCAATGTTCATTAACACATAGTATGGTGGTTTTGTTCTTTCCTAAAAGAATACTCAAGTCATCAATTTTATTTCTTAAAGACATGATATTTATATGCATGAATGAAAGGGAGTCATTGTTACATGATGGTAGGTCTAAATTGTTCTGCAATTGTACATCAGCTTGTGAACTTGCCTTGTGAAATCTTCTGTTACTGGAGTTAGCTTACTCACACATGCTGCTAACTCCTTGTTGGTGCTGGATCCAGGCGCTGGTGGTGCAGATTCACTGGAGCTAACCATAAAAAATCGATGCTTCTCTTTGGTAGCTTTCTTGCCCTAGAAGCCACCTGTACTGCAGTTTGTTTCATGCTACACATGGTCTGACTGCTTTCTTTTTGCACCACCTCAGCAGAGAATAAAGATGTACCATAGTTAACATTTGCAGGTTCTGTTTAATAATAAACTCGCGAGGAATGCAGCCACACTGCTTGACATCCCGAATAAGCTACCTCAACTGACGATTAAGAGGAAACTGCCACAAAGGTTCGATAACTCCTCTAAAGCTGTAAAACAGTCGTATGGCACAGGAGCAGCCAGTTTAACTCTCCGTGTATGAGTGCCAGATTCATATGAATCGTCAACATAGACCTTCTTTGACGATGAAGGGGTTGGATTAACTGCAGTTATTCATATCTTGCAAAAGTGTGTGAAGTGTCAGAATGTGCAGATTGCTAAACTTTGTGCCAAACTATTAATGGCAAAAGGAAGTGCCGATCATTTTAAGTACAGACAGCAACAGAAACTGTATCAGAAGGATCAAGTGAAGAAGGACAAACAAATTTTGAAGACTAAAATCAAACAATGGAAAATCCAGAATGGAATGTAAGTTGTATGTGTGAGTTGCGTTTATGTGTGTGTGTGTGTGTGCGTGTGTGTGTGTGTGTGTGTGTGTGTGTGTGTGTGTGTGTCGGCTATTTTTGATGAAGACATTATTGGCTGAAAGTTTTATTTGTGACAATCTTTTTGTTGTGCCTATCTGCTACTCATCTCCACTAAATTTTCAAGACTATAGGATTACAGAGGGACATGGAAAGCATACAAATAAAATGTGGGACAAGTGACAACATATTCCACCTTTAAAAGCAGAAGATACAGCATTTCTCCAATATTAATAAACTGGTGAATATGTCATTGGGTGAAACGTTGCATGGGGGCTTAATTATTATATTTGAAAATGATTTTTAATTTTGGTAGCTGTATGTCCGATTACGCTGTGTCTCGTAAACGGTTGGCCCTGACTAGTATTATTACGCAATCTGACTGCATAGAACAACAACAAAGAATGAAATGAAAATTTTCGTTAACAGAATTAATTAATTAAGTCCCCAGCAACTATAAAACCTATGAAACCAAAACACAAGTGTAACTGTTCTGTGTGTGGAAGTATGACTCAACGTACACATCTGGCACGGTTCTTCTTCAACAAGACAAGAAATTTCAAACACCATTTATACTGACGTAATTAAAAAATAGAAATACTATAATTGCGTAAGGAAAGCAGAATTGCACTCTAATACAAGAACACAAGCCAGATGCTTTGTTGACTGAACCTGTAATGACGCATTATTTAAGACATTGAGATAATAAAAAGAAAAGGAAAAAAATTTTTTTCTGTTACCTTCATATATTGACGAAAAGCACTCTAATCATTACAATATATCACCATACTGACTCGCTACTACCACATCTCAACAAGAACTTTTCAGTATCACATCTCAGCAAGCACTCTCTGCTACCAGTTCTCAACAAGCACTTTTCACTAGCACATCTCAACAAGCACTGACTACTACGAGTTCTCCCCAAGCACTTCCAGTGGAGGCGGCTGAATAATACTCTTTGGCGCAATCTCTGGCGCTGTGGCTCAGTGTAGCCACCTTTCATATGCCCCTCCTTCACGGGCCAGAATTTGATGATATTTTTGCCAGCATTGGTGGTGAAAATACCTCCAAATTCGTCCACAAAATACAGACAAAAATAAAAGATAATATTAATACCTAAATATCTCATAATTAGTTAAAATTTTGGCTTTGCACTGACCTTTCAGTAACCTAATATATAAAATACAGTAAGCAATACAACTTCTTTTCATACATGTGACTTTACATAATGGTTTACACAATACACAAAAAATCAGTTTATACAAATGTTCACATAAAATGCTTTCAATGATTAAAAAAAAAACAAGTAGTTGATAGTTCCAGCAGTAGCACCCAGCAATGGTCAACAGGTGCAAATACCAACAACTGACATCATTCAGCAGAAGCAGTTCCATTAGTGGCACTCAGCAATGTTGAGCAAGTACAGACACCAACAGGTGGCATCTTTTCAGTAGAAGCAGTCCATCAGTGGTACCCAGCATTGTTGAACAGGTGCAGACAACAACAAGTGACATCATTCAGCAGAAGCAGTCCATCAGTGGCACCCAGCAATGTTGAACAAGTGCAGACACCAACAAGTGACATTATCTCAGTAGAAGCAGTCCATCAGTGGCACCCAGCAATGTTGACAGGTGCAGACACCAACAAGTGACATTATCTCAGTAGAAACAGTTCCATCTGTGGCACCCAGCAATGTTGAACAGGTACACACAGCAACAAGTCACATTATTTTAGTAAAAAAAACAGTCCATCAGTGGCACCCAGCAATGTTGAGCAGGTGCAGAGAGCAGTCCATAATATTCACTATCATTGATCACACTGTTCATCAGAGTTTATAAGCAGAAATTAAACATGTCCTAGTGGCGCCAATCATGTAGATAAAGTACAAGTAACAGTCCATAATATTTACTATCACTGATCACACAGTTCATCAGCAGAAATTAAACATTTCTAAGTGGCACCCATTATGTTGAAAAAGTGCAGGTAACAGTCCATAATATTCACCATCACTAATCACACAGTTCATCAGCAGAAATTAAACATTTCTAAGTGTCACACATCAATGTTGCACAAGTGCAGGTAACAGTTCATAATATTCACCATCACTAATCAGACAGTTCAGGCATGAACAATAGTTTGAATGCACATACAAATGCTTTTACAATGCTCTTACACTAAACATACAAATTCTAATAAACACACGAATGATATCAGATAATTGTCATATTAACTATTACAAATACACAAATACCAGTAAACCTATAATATTTATGGGTGTCAGTGCAAGCCACTACAAACAAATAAAATAATATTTAGGAGATAGGTGGGTAGGATTACGAAAGGAAAACACACAAAACGCACTCACTCATCTTTCATCCACATTAAGTACTACTGTGTAATTGAATAGTGTTAACTGTGTAAATGCAATTCTGTCAAAATTTGATGTTCATCATGTGTATAAAGTAGTAGTGGCAGCAATGTATAACAGTCAATAATAGTTAAGTCAACGTCATAGTCATCATGTCAAGACCAATGTTTGCCAAGCCAGATCAAAATGTACGGTTGCTGAACAACTGTCAGTGAGCCAAGATATGCAATTACTTCCTCTCTCCAAAAAAAAAAGTATATACTGCTTAGTGATAGTGTGTAGACAATCTTCCTTCCACTTTAGTGCTCTAGTCTGCTATCTTCATCCTCCTTGTTCCATATAGACCAACAAAAAAAATATGCTCCTCTCTTACTTTACCTCTTATCCACCAAAACTCCAATAATCATCAGCATCACATAATCTCAATACTTCAATAATACCTCTTACGTCGATACATATAAACCTTATCATTAATAGCATTTACCTTACCTCTTGTCCAGCAAAACTCCAATAATCATCAACTTCACATAATCTCAATAATACCTCAATAATGCCTCTTCAATACGTCGATACATATAAACCTTATTACCAATATCATTTCACTTCCATAACAACTCTTTCCTCTAGTCAGTCTCCTCGAACAAGTACAGATAAAATCCTAATGCAAACCTCATCATCCCATACAATCCGAAGACACACTGTCAACACACAACCTCTGTGTAATCCATCTGACCCAAATCTTCTACTCATTATGAATTATAAACAAAAGAAATGCATACATGACCTCTAACAGACTTAGTTCGAATAACTCTCAGTAATTAAGTACAATTACGGAGTGTGAATGAGCATAATATTTCACAGTGTGTACATCACTTCAAGAATTATGGCAAACAGAAGCAAACCTGTGGAGTATTTCTTGTGTCAAGTGTCACTTCCTATTTCAATTGCTCACGAAAAATGCAGTGTAATAACTGTCAATGGTCTAAACCTAGTTTTGGCATGTCATGTCGTTAGCTTCCTTCCTATTAGCATAAATTTATACAGCTTCCATAAAATCTCAGCTCATGTGACTTCTATGAAGTTTCTTGTACTAATGTCGTTCGTCGAATTATAGCAGTTCATTTTCTTATCTTAAAAATATAAGGCACTGAGCGTAAGCAAAACAAGCAATAGCGAGTAAATATACCAGTAGAGAACAGAATGTCAACAAGTGGATGCAGCACAATTCTTACAACGAGGCTCTGCCAAGCAAACAATCTATAATTAATACCATAGTGTGACCTAAACTCTATGTTCATTCACAGTATATCAGCATTTATATATACCAAATTAAAGAGTAGTTATGACAACAAAACAGAAATGTGTAAATATGCAATCCATAAGCGAGGCAGCAAATATGCTATCTAACATAATAAACAGGTCATTAGCATCATATCAGCATAAGCAAATAAATGTTCATATGTAATCTTAATAAGTAAACATGAAGGCGCAAGCAGATAAATCACAAAGTATAACTTACATACCTAACCACATCAGCACAATTAATCAGGTGACAATTATAATTTAAATAAATAAGCACAGCAGGCACATAATAAAAAAATATGACATCAGTGAAAAAGCAGTGCAGCCAAGCGATGCATAATATATACAAATAACAACCCTGTTCATTAATAAAACATTGACAAAATCAGCAAATGTACGCAAGCACGTCGCTTCACAAGTAAATTCATAGAACATGAAATTAGCACAAAGTATGAATCACGTAAGTGCGAGCAGCAAATTACGTCTAAAGTACGTACCTAAGTGGAAATTTGTTACCTGAAAAATGAACGCAATTAATAGTTACCTTTTTAGTTTATTAGTTTTTTCTTCGAAATTACATTCTTTCTGAAATTTTCTCGATAGCAAGTCCTCTTAACGTCGGAGACACACAGAATTTACCTGAAGTTCTTAAATATTTTATACAACCGTATCCTGAAAAATACATGAACGTTAATAACATAATTCATCAAGTCACTATAGCTTTATACTGAATTTAGTCGGAGAAATTAGACTGTGTATTTGTTTACGGCTGTCAGTGCATTCGCACTGAGCGCTCGATCAGCTGTAGGCGCGTGACGTAGGAAGTAATTGTTTGCGGTCATCGACTGCCTTGTGCGGCCCGCAGACTTGACTGTTGCTTCGAGTATATGCCGCCGCCAAAACACAGGGCGGTATCCTCGTACTCTCTGCGTGTTTACATGTAGCTGTTAGTTTCTCACAAGTATGTCATTCCACAAAAATTTTAACGTTTGATATATGATGTATTCCCTTAGAGCGTCGAGATTTAAGAGTTTCTACTTCAACAGTGTTATCATGAATAATTTTGCAAATTCTATATGGACCGTTATAAAGCAGAAAAAATTTGCGACACAAGCCTTTTCCTTTGTGAGACAAACGATGAGACTTAATTAATACCTTTTGACCAACTGACAAGATTTTTAAACGACCAGGGTGTTTAGCTGATTTCACTCTTCTAGCAGCCACAGATGCAATATTTTGTAGAGCCAGGTTGACAACTTCAGAATGCCGCAGTTTCCGTGAAGGCGGAAAAGGAACGATTTCAGAAATGCGATTTGTCGGTGCTTTGTTTTTTAATATCAGTATAGACGGTAAAGAAGTTGAATCATTAGGGAGTTCATTCAGAATGTTTTGAAAAATATGAAGATACTGATCCCAAGTTCTGTGATTCTGATGACAATAAAGACGACACAATTTATTGATTTCCTTCATCCATCTCTCTGAAGCGTTAGATTGAGGGTGAAAAAGTGAAATGAAAATTGGTTTAATTTTACGACGCCGTAGAGTACGAAGCCAAATTTTAGAACGAAACTGTGATCCATTATCTGATATAACCTTATCAACATGACCAACTTCTTTAAGAAAATGGTTAATGAAAGCATTAGATACTGAACGAGCTGTTGCTTTGCGTAACGGTGTAAAACACACATATTTTGATGTCAACTCCACTGCAACGAAAATGTACGCAAAACCATTAGTAGATCGAACCACTGGACCGAACAAATCAACTGCAGCCATGTCCTTTGATTTCGCTGAAATGATAGGAAACAACGGTGCTCTGTGAGAAATTGTTGGCGGCTTAGTCTTTTGACATAATTTGCATTTGGCCAGAACAGATCGAATACGTTTTTCCATATTACTGAAGTAGCAATTTTCTCGTAATTTATGAAAGCATTTTCTGGGACCAAAGTGTGCATAACTGAAATGCGTATACCAAATCAGCTTATTAACCCACTCATCAGGAATACAAACTAATCAAACAGAGTTGTCGACCGATTTTCGTTTAAAAAGAATGTCATTGCGAACTAAATAATGCTGTCTAATCGCTACGCTTTCCTTTCTCCTCCACTTCTCCTTAATGTCCTTCCAGATTGGATCCTTATTTTGCTCTTTAGCGATGTCCTGGAGCGAAGACAAAATAAAGTTCTCAAACGCAACACCTTGAATATACATCAAACAATAATTGTTTTCCTTGCAGTCCTCTTCAGCACTTTGTTCAAACCCACAGGTGCACGTGATAAAGCATCAGCAACAATATTTGAAGAACCCTGTACGTAAACAACACTAAAATCAAATTCCTGTAGGTACAGCGCCCATCGCGACAATCTGCCATGAGTTAATTTTGTCGACATAAGAAATTCCAGAGCTCGATGATCGGTGTAAACCTTAGTATGTCTGCCAAACAAAAATGTGCGAAATTTTGTGAAAGCCCAAACAACCGCCAAAGCTTCAAGTTCCGTAATCGAATAATTCTTTTCTGATTTAGAAAGAACACGACTTCCAAATGCAATAGTTTTCTGTACTACAACGCCGTCTTCTTCTATCTCTTGAAATAAATGTGCACCTAGGCCTTTGTATGATGAGTTCGTCGCCAAACAAAAATCTTTAGATAAATCCGGATGTGAAAGAAGTGGAGCAGCAACTAAAGCATCACGGAGTTGTTCAAATTCTGACTGAGCTTCCTCATCCCAACACCAATTAGAATTCTTTCCAGATAGTTCACATAAACGAGGTGTGGCCAAATCGTCCAATCTAACAAAGCGTCTAAGAAAATTACAGACACCAAGGAAACTACGAACATCACGTTTTGTGGTAGGAACAGCATAATTACGAATAGCATCTAATTTCTCTGGATCAGGAAGAATACCTTCTGTAGAAATAATGTGAGCGAGAAATTTCACCTGAGAACGACCAAATTCAGATTTTTCTAAGTTCACTGTAATGCCAACTCTTGCAAAAATACGTAATAATGAATCCAAAATTTTGTTGTGTTCACTCCAAGAACGTTTAGCAATAAGAATATCGGCAACATATGAAGTGATATTGTTACGAAGATAAACAGGTAAAATTTCATTTAAACTAGGAATGAATGCTGCTGAAGGTACAGTAAGTCCAAAAGGTAATTTCCGAAATCACATTTACGTAAAATAGTCATATCCGGTTATTGTTTTCTTACTCTCTAGATAGATTAATAGTCGAAGGGTTGGTTTGACAGATGCAAAGAATAGTAAAAGAGTAGGCAGCGATGCAGAAAACTAAAAGGGAAATAGCACCACTACAGCTCGGGGCCCTATGCACGCTACGGCACATATTCACTTAGAGTAGTGATTCCCCTGAGGACTTTAATAGCCGCAGATAATTTCTAGTTTGTGACTTAGTGGCCAATTTGGTGGGAGTGCGTACATAAATTGATCTAGCCATGAACATGGATGCATGTCATTCTTAGAATTACGAAAGATCTTAAATTTCCAAACAGTCAAAAAGTGTTTATAGTCAAAATTTTCTCCTCGTGGCGACAAAGACCTACCGCGACTGTTCCAGTCCGAATGTCGATTATTGTTAAGTTCACGCGCCTCGCGCTCTCTTATTGCATCCCGTAAATGAAATAAATTACTTTCTTCAAACCCCTCTGCTAAACTAAGACTTGTCAATTTATCTCAGATCTCCTCAACTCTTTCCGATGAGTCACTTAATTGTCCTTTCTGTTTATTTACGTCTTCCGTAACTGTCGCGACTCGGGTTTCAGTATTGACACATTTGGTAGTTAATTGTTCATATAGTTGTGTTATGTTATTTAATCTGTCATTTGATACGGACTCCTCGATTCTTTCAAGTATTTCTTCCTTATCGTGTGCACATTGTAAATTTAACTCTGAAAATTTCTGTACTATCACGCGATCTTTTTCTTCCTGTTCCCTGCCCTGCTCCTCTTGTCTGATTTCTGTTGAAATTAAGCTATTATTGTGAGCCTTCAAAATCGGTTGTACTTCTTCTCTAATTTCTTTATTTGATTCGTCTTTCGTGTATTTGAAACATGTCCCTGTTCGTGAGCCTAACTGTTTTTCCATTGTTCCCATATCAGTTTCTAATTCAGATCGTAACTGTGATCCCACTGCTTTCATCTCGGTTTTAATTGTTCCTATTTCTGTTTCAATTGTTCCTATTTTTGAGCATAACCGTGTTGTCATTGCTTTCATTTCTGTTTTTAATTCAGATCCCAAATTTCCCATCTCTGTTTTAAATTCAGATCGTAACTGTGATCCCAGTGAGTCTAACCGTGATCCCAAATTTAATATTGCACTCATTAACTGCTCCATTTCTTCTGTCGTTAACCACGTAATCTGTGAATTTTCTGATTGAGAAAAATTTTGAACTGTTTCCGGACTATTTTCTCTGCTTATTAAATTGTTTTCAACACCATTATTCATCATACTGTTGTCCTGTGTTGACGAGTTCGCCATGTCAACAATTTCGTTATTCTGACTATTCATCATTTTTGCCTGTTTCATTGACCGTGTAATCATTTACAAAACATAAAAAAATTCGTCACTGTACGAAAATTACACACAATGACTCTTTATCTCCAACAATACCATTTACATGAAATGTTTCCCTCAAACACGATTAATCGAACAATTGAAATAATTGCCCTAAATTATCAAACCCATAGACAAGACAATAAAAATTAAATTTTGAAAAATACCATTAAAAGAATGCCAATTACCAAATCTACACATGCAAAATAGACTACAATTACTAAACTACAAATTACTACAACAATACTACTGTCTACTATTTTTACAATCAGAAGAATTCCAAGGGACGATGCGAAGCAGCGGTCGCCACGTGCATGGGGGCTTAATTATTATATTTGAAAATGATTTTTAATTTTGGTAGCTGTATGTCCGATTACGCTGTGTCTCGTAAACGGTTGGCCCTGACTAGTATTATTACGCAATCTGACTGCATAGAACAACAACAAAGAATGAAATGAAAATTTTCGTTAACAGAATTAATTAATTAAGTCCCCAGCAACTATAAAACCTACGAAACCAAAACACAAGTGTAACTGTTCTGTGTGTGGAAGTATGACTCAACGTACACATCTGGCACGGTTCTTCTTCAACAAGACAAGAAATTTCAAACACCATTTATACTGACGTAATTAAAAAATAGAAATACTATAATTGCGTAAGGAAAGCAGAATTGCACTCTAATACAAGAACACAAGCCAGATGCTTTGTTGACTGAACCTGTAATGACGCTTTATTTAAGACATTGAAATAATAAAAAGAAAAGGAAAAAATTTTTTTTCTTTTACCTTCATATATTGACGAAAAGCACTCTAATCATTACAATATATCACCATACCGACTCGCTACTACCACATCTCAACAAGAACTTTTCAGTATCACATCTCAGCAAGCACTCTCTGCTACCAGTTCTCAACAAGCACTTTTCACTAGCACATCTCAACAAGCACTGACTACTACGAGTTCTCCCCAAGCACTTCCAGTGGAGGCGGCTGAATAATACTCTTTGGCGCAATCTCTGGCGCTGTGGCTCAGTGTAGCCACCTTTCAACGTCTCTAAACGCAAATTTAACATGACAGCAGTTCTAACAGTGTTATTGGCTTTCAGGGCTTCGGGTTTACAAACACAACACATTTCTGCCACGTTTTGGCAGTTGCTTGTCCCACTAAGAATAATATAATATGACAACAGGCAACACAGTAGGCATATGGAACGACAAATGGGCGTCGATTCCTTTTGCATATAGAGGTAAGTATCTGTGCTTCTTAAGTGTGATTTGTGTGTTTATGCTCTTTTGATATCAACACAGTAAGGTGCAGTTCTATCCGACATCATAACTGCTTCTTCACGAATGTGTTGTAGCTTGCCACTGGATACATGGTATTCAAATGTGTGTGAAATCCCAAGAGACCAAACTGCTGTGGTCATCGGTCCCTAGACTTACACACTACTTAAACTAACTTATGCTAAGTACAACACACACACACACACACACGCACGTCTGATGGAGAATTCGTGCATCTGGCGGGAGGGGCCACGCAATCCGTGACATGGCGCCTCAAACCGAGTGGCTGGACTCATGATTTTCCGCTCTACTTGCGCCTATTTTAGAATCATTTTTAGAAATGTCCACATCTTCTGTTATTACAGGAACTCTTGGGGGCAAAAAAATAATTCAAATATTTCGTAAATCACTTAGGAAAGGGCTGCAAAATAAACATTACGCTTACGACGCATCTAACGTTCTCCTTTCTCGCCGCTTGGAGCGCTAGTGTCGCTCCAGCTGTCAAACGGTTGTACAGCAGTGAGTTTCCGCGACAGTTATGTTAGACAGTGGTAATAATAAGTACGTTAAAACATAATATTTACTCCTTTTAATAAAGAATTAAACTTTAATGTCAGTTGCAGAGTGGTTAATACCTTTAACTCTTGATATTTCCAGAACAGAAAAAGTTGATTGTGATGGCCTAGGATATCAAGTTGTTCATTTTATGCTCTTTAATGAATTCTCCAGGTCTTCTTGGTAGGATTTACTTGCCACATGACATATGCTATCCCCAAAGGTGTGAGTAAACTCTGTGCAAAGGTTGGAGTCTTTCAGTTGATTTTACCTCTGATTGGATTTGACAGTATTTGTCAATCAGCTATACCCACACTCCAAATCGATTTCTTGGAACAAAACGTCTGCTTATTATTCTTACAATGGATATTCCCTATAGTAACAGGAAAATTGTCTTATTCCATGTTTCCGTGCTGTACGGAACACTCTGTAATTTGGTTCATACAGATAGAGACTAATGTTATATCCACTGCAGTTGACCTCATCCATGAGCCTTGGTTTCATGTTGCAGCTCTATCATTGTACAGTCTTAGACATAAAAACTGGCCGCCGGCCGGCCGCCACAGAGACTAAGTCCGAGTCGTTCACTTAAGGTGGCCAATAAAACTGGCCGCCCCTGACAACTCTAAGTCCAGC
This sequence comes from Schistocerca piceifrons, assembly GCF_021461385.2. Lineage (NCBI taxonomy): Eukaryota > Metazoa > Arthropoda > Insecta > Orthoptera > Acrididae > Schistocerca > Schistocerca piceifrons. Next base: position 60,264,466 of record NC_060148.1, read on the forward strand.
CATCTGCACAATCTGGCAACACCGTAAGATGCGGAAGTGTTAGGAGCAAGTGTTGTCTACTTCCGATGTGTGCTCGCACTGTGTGAGCCCGTGGTCTAGCGGTAATAGTCGCGCATTCTAAACTGATAGTCGCCTGTTCGCGTCCACCTATATGTATATTTTTTTTTTACTACATTTCGGCCCTCGTATAAAGTTATGAGTCTGATTGAACATCGAAGATAATTCGCTTGACATTCTACCCACCAGCAATAACAAGTATTCCAGAAACAATTCCGCAGGACAGCTCGTAGCTGCGTCGCGATCAGAACAGCTTACGCTCGAGCGTTTCCTCGCGCTGCAGAGGCTAGCTGGCTACCGGCCACCGGCCAGACGCCACCCGCCGCCTGAAATCCGGCGCCGCCCATGTGAACGCGGCGCGACGCTGTCAGTATATGTTTTAACTGTCATTTTCGAATTTGAAGTTCTAGTTATCATCTTGCAGTTAAGCATTGCATTTTGCATGCTTGAAAATCATGAACTGCGGTTAAGCATTGTAAAATTGAGTCGCAAGTGGAAGAAGGTGTAACATCTGCAACACAACGTTTACTTTTGGTATAACAGAGGGGTGAATGCAGAGGAGGCAACTAGAAAGATTTGAACTGTGTGTGGAGCGAGTGCTTTTGGGAAAAATACGCCAGGAAAAGATATTCTTGTTTTAACAAAGATCGTTCTGGCATGAATGATTTTCCACATTAAGGAAGTCTCGACTACTGATACATGTGATAGATTACCATTTCACCATCATGCGACATTTGCAATCAACAGGCAAAGTTCAGAAGTCTGGCGTAGGAGTACTGTATGCTCTACTTCGAAACAACAAAAATCATGGAGTGACTATTATTGAACGTCATCTGGTCGCTCATTGAGCAGTACTGTTGTTGGTGACGTATTATGATGCCTTTATCGTTAACTTCCTAAGAAGAAATGAAAGGCTGAGCCCCACCAAAAGACGTAAACTCGAGCAAAGAGTAGTGTGAACATGATATTTTACATCTGATAGCTCCAAAAGTGTGTTTTGGGCTACGAATTCTGCCCCACGGGGTGTGTGCAACACAGCTGGAATTTGTTGCCAACAACTAAGACACCTTTTGGTGGCAGTGTAAGGAAATCGAGCAACAAAACTACATCACCTGTGCTACTGCATGATGACGCACTCTGTTGATTTGAGAAACAAAACTGTCCAGGAGATTGATAGTAAAGTCGTCTCTCAGGCATTTGTATTGATAGGGAAGTCCTCTCTCAAGCACATGTCCCTCTCGTCATATATTCGTAAAAATTTACCTTTCCCGCTCTTGATCGATCAACCGTCAAGGCAATTCATTTCTAGACGAAAATACTCTTAAAACTACACTGGTTTAATGACATCGTTAGAACTAGTGGGTTTCTACGGGCGTAGAATTTGTAAACAACATTAGCATTGTCAGATTGTTTTAGATATCGTGAAAGAAAATTGTGCTCCTGATTAATTTCTCTTTGGCGGTTGCTGATGCGTTTAGTAAACTAATGGAAAATTTAATTAAAATATTCACAATTGGCGGCCTCCCCTTGTAAGGGTTCCTGAAAGTAGCAAGACCAATTTTGCTCGAGCGTTGTCTTACGATTCCCTTATTGAGTTTGTATCTGCCTGCTTGTAGCTCTGCAACAAAAGAATTAAAAATCTGGCTTTCAGCGAGTCTGGAAAGGCGAACGAAAGCAGCTTGCACCTGGTAGCCAAGCATGTTACCTCAGAACTGGTTTTTTCCTAAAGTGGGAAGACATCCTTTTGAGGTTCAATTGTTGGCAAATGTCAGTCAGACATGTGCCGTTGGTCTAAACGTTTCGGTGTGTTGAATTTGTACCAATGATTTTTCTACAGGTTTTTTCTGTCCCAAATAGAGAGTTGAAGTCTCCCATTAGTATTTTCACGTCATCTTGGTGAATTTTGCTCGTAGTATTTTGAGTGTGTTCCAGAATTTTTCGACATTTTCGGTGTTTTTCTTATTTTCGATGTTGGTGGGAACATGTGCATTGACGAGTTTATATTTTTTACTGGGGCTCTTAATGGGCATAGTCATAAGTCGGTTGTTGATGGGCAGGCCGTGGTGGCCGAGCGGTTCTAGGCGCTTCAGTCCGGAACCGCGCGACTGCTACGGTCGCAGGTTCGAATCCTGCTTCGGGCATGGATGTGTGTGATGTCCTTAGGTTAGTTAGGTTTAAGTTCTAGGGGACTGATGACCTCCACTGTTAAGTCCCATAGTGCTCAGAGCCATTTGAAACATTTCGTTGTTGATGGGTGTGATTTCTTTGACAGAGTTGATGATAGATCTGTGTTCGAGAAATTCAATGCCAAAGATTGGTACGCCTTTCGCTACCTTTTGTTGTATTTTGCTCTTGAAGATTCAATGGTTTCCGTAATGCTAGGATTCATTGTCAGTTAGTCGTGGTTCATGAAGAGCAAGGGTGAGAATTTTTTGTCGGTCGAATTATTTAGTTTTCGTGTTTTGATCAATGTGTCGATGTTTAGTTTTCAAGTGCATGTTTTCTGCTAGTAGGGAAATTTACCAGAAATCTTCGATATTCTCTGCCGTGCTAACCTTGACTCCCCAGAATCCGAAAATCCGACTGCCGCCTGTCGACAGGCGGGTTGTGTACCACCTGGGGTAATGTTGACTTTGCTTGCATAGTTCATGTTTCTTTGTGTCTCATTGGTTTGGCCTGGGTGATTCCAGGACCAGACAGGACCATAGGGTGTTGAAGCCTTTGCAACCAAATATTTTCAGCTGAGCTCATTGAGCTGACAGACGGTGACCAGAGTAGCGGTGATTTTCACTCAGACGTGTCTGGATTTTGGGTTCAACGGATTGAGTAGCCGTTCAGGATTGTGTTAGTATTTGGTTCACCCCAAGTATTTGATTTCCTCGGTACCACCCATATGGGGGAGGGTTTCCCCTATCCGCCGCACTGGATTATTATTATTATTATTATTATTGTCATTATGTAATCAGCAAATCCGACATGGTGTATCTTCGAACCACTGAAATAGATGTGCATTGTTCGATTCAGTATTTCCATCACATAAATACGGGTTATAATTACGTTACATTGCTGGTAGTAGACATATTTCTCACTTTATCTTAGACAGTTGCCACCTGTTACTCCATCATAGGAATTTATGTGCGCAGCGTTGTTGCAATACAGTCGTTCAAATTATACGATTTCTGTAGTTTCATTTCGATACCAGATCGTTCTAATCGGATTCAGTCGGTCAGCCTTAATGTGGATATTCGACTACGACCCTCATCATATGATAGGCTGGGTAGACCACATTCTTAATCGGACTGTTGAATCTAGATCACTTATCTATGACAGGGCCTGAATTCTTAAACACTGTGGAAAATAATAATCCAATGTGCTTATTACAAACACGTTATTTAAATATAAATATATGAACTAACGAGATAACAGTGTATTTACAGGAGCAGAGCCCCATCTATCATAGCAGAGCAGTGCGAGATTGGTTTCAGGGCCAAGCGAGGATAAAGCTGTTGCCATTTGTTGCACGATCGCCGAACATCAGCCAGATAGAGAATATGTGGGTAGAAGTAACAAGGTCATTGCCATGTGGACCTACAAATGCAAGCGACCTTTGGACGAATATAGAAATCGTACGGTGGGAAGTAAACCATCACGCTACACTGTCGACAACTTAATGAAATCAATGCCCCTATGCCTGCGAGAAATCTTACGTAATGGCCGTTGGTCGGTTGGTCACTAAAAGTATAGTCCACAAAACCCATGTAGACAATTTTCTGATAATCGGTCCAGCTTTGCTTTGTCGCAGCTCTTTAGCATAAAAGTCCATTTACTTTCAGTCTCCTCCTTACAATTCTTGCAATGCAAGGCAATTGAAAAATCTCAGCCACTCGACGCCAACTGAGGAATTGACTGGTGCATGTGTTGTTCAACACACAGTAGTTGTCACCCTCACTGGAATCAATGACTGTTTGTGCGTGTGTGTGTGTGTTTTCGTGTTCACGCACAATCTGAATCAATACTACTAACATTAGAGAGACAACCAACAATAAATATTGCATCAAATATGACTGTAAAGTATTTTAATGCGACGAAACTGAATTTTTACCCATCCCACGTCCTGCGTATTACGTTAAGTAAGATGTATTAACTCCATAGTATCGTTAGCAGAGACAGTGCGCCCTTGTTGTCGAGGCTCGCGACAAGCGCAGCGATTAGCAGTGCCCAATGCCGCCGCGCTTTGTTTATGCTGGCTGAGCGTGGACACTGCAGCAGACGCTTCGCCATAAACACAGGGAAATCACCTCGGCTCTGACAGCAGTGAGCGGATATCACTGCCTGCGTGTGCTTACAGTAACCAACGTGAGACTCTACTCGCAGGTGCCATGGAGCAATTGCAACGGGTATCATGTCATTAGTCATCAGAATATCAACCAGTGATGAAATGTCCACTCTATTTGAATCCCACGAAAGCAGGAACCTTATCAGAAAGGAATGTGAGGTGGTATTAAAATTTATCCAACATACAAAAATTAACTACAGGGTTTTCAAGTATGCAGTAGCAGCACACAAGGAAATATTATGTCTTGGAAGCGTATATTTCATTTCCTCTTCACATATTAACGCCCTTGTTTTAGTATGAATTGAGAAAATAAACACGAAAAACTAAAGTTCCTGAGAAATATTTAAGTCTTTATCTCTTCTCATATCACGTTTGTTTTAGTATGAAGTAAAAAAATAAATAGTTTAGGGTTCTGAAGCCTAGTATGACACCAGATTCTTATCGTAGGCGCTATCGGAAACGCAAAAACAGGGAGCTGTCCATCCTTTTGTCCAACAGGCTGTTTCCTTTCATGGTTTACTCTCGCTAGGAGATTCTTATTTAAGGACTTGTGGGCATCAAGTTCTTCAGCAGAATAAGCCTTATCTTATTGCTCTAATTACGGTACGGAAAAAAATGCAACAAAGACGAGTTCCCCTGAAGCAGTGAGGCTATTTGCACATGTCTGTATTCAGCAATGACTGCCAGCTGCCACAACACTTCACAGAAACCATGCGGCAGGCAACACAACTGTGCGTGCGCTTCAGACTTCATTCAGTAAGCCGCCAGGAGATGGACGGAAACGTCAAATTAACGTCGCTTTCCGAGTCGTACTCAATCCAGAATGAGGCGTTATTAAGGTAGTTGAGCGTTCTAATAATTACACTTTCATAATTCCAATATGAGTATCCCGACAGCCAAAAGAACCCGTTAGTGTGAAACCATCGGGAACTGCATTAATAGCAAACTGCAAGAATTTGAGGCAATACGTCGACTCTTTTCTTCGCTGGGTGACCTATTACTGTTATTTAGGATTCTCTGTGTCCTAGTCAGAGGCGCTTTCCGCTATTCTTGACAAACATCAGCAACTTGTAATCACTGCGAGTTACAACCGCGTGATGATAATGGTTCAGGTTGTCAGTACTTGTGGTGGTGTTATGCTGTCAAACTGCTTACAGCAACGTTAATGTTGGCGCACATAATTTAGCGCTGACTACCTACTTAAGTAAAAATAGTGTTGTAGCGTCGTCGCTTCTCTTTATTTATCCTCAGCTTGAGTAATACAATTTTACCAACATACTACACCATTCGCGAGCTGCTAATGATACAGTATGACTACAGAGGTCATCGTGCGGGTATTACATTAATTCTGCAATGAATTGCTTAGCAAATATTACCCTCAGCTATGCAGCTGGACTGACTCATTACACAGGTACTCTATGTTGCATTTGGTTAAGTGACCAGTTCGCTGCAATCCTGCTTCTACTGTTCGTAAATACTACTATATACTTAAAAAATGGTTCAAGTGGCTCTGAGCACTATGGGACTTAACTTCTGAGGTTATCAGTCCGCTAGAACTTAGAACTACTTAAACCTAACTAACCTAAGGACATCAGACACACCCATGCCCGAGACAGGATTCGAAACTGCGACCGTAGCGGTCACGCGGTTCCAGACTGTAGCGCCTAGAAACACTCGGCCACCCCGGCCGGCATACTTGTATGCTGACCATCCGTTATTTGACTAAATATGAACTACAATCTGATTCGCATATATATGACATGGGTTACCGCCGGCGCAAAGTAATGACTAAGAGTTGGATGCCGTTGAAGTCCCGTTACATTGATGGCAAGACAAATGTTCGCAAATCTCCTGTGCTGCCTCAAAAAGCAATTGCACCTTAAGTATCAAAGGACCGACGTCCACACTGTCACAGCGCGTTGAAATGCAGCAACGATGGCAGATGAAAATTTGTGACCGACTGGGCTTCGAACCTGGACCTCCTAGTAACTAGACAGACGTGCTGATCACTGCACTATTATTAATTTTTTTTTATAGTTTGAGAAGACTTTCAGCACCAGGTAGGCGGAGGCAAAGAGGGCAGGTGTCGCAGATCCGAGGCCTCGCCGCAATGCTTCCCCCGTACCTGTCACTGAGCAGCTGCATTAATCCCATGTATTCCACGTTTGCGCCCATGTATTCCTTTAAAATGCAGAACAAAATTGAAGTAGTAATTAAGGTAAAATAAATTACAGTTGCCGCCTCCAATGGCGTGCGTTCCTTATAGAAAATAACTTATAACAGTGAAAAAGGTGACGGAAAAATACATGACAAACGTGTCATTCAGCAATATATTTACAATTTAGGTTATTATGCACTGGATGCATATGAGGTCTGTAATGAAGACATATATTTATCAACAAATGAAAAACGTTTCGGAGCTGGAGGGGTTTTGCCAAATTAGAACAGTTCTAATTTTAGGACCAACGTAAAAGAATATTACGGGAATAAAAAAGTGAAAGAATAGTATTCTGCTTCTAATAAAAAAACTGTCCCCCTATTTGTAGCTCACATAAAGCAATAGATAAAAAAATTGATAGCATTCCTTATATTTATTATTCTTCTTCAGCTTAAAATGTTCTTCTGCAATATAAAGCATGTACTCTTCTTAGTTTTGCTTGTTACGACATAAAACCCAAACGATCCCAGATGTCACGAATAACTGTTATTCTTTGCGGACGGGCAACATTTCCAGTCGGATTGTAAAGCTTCAGTTATCGGTATCTGACTTTTTGCTGTTCTGTGCTAATTTCTTCTCAGTCCAATTCCAAATTCTGATTCTATTTTCACATGAGAATATGTGCGCTACAGTTTCTACAAGCCGTCATTTGTCGCCGTATGGAGATGGTCTCAATTTGATTTTCCATAATCGTTCCGCTGTGGGTATGGTTTCGTTTACAACGTCGCACCATACCACACTGACTCTAGTTGGCAGAATTTTATTGTTGATATTTTTCCTGACCTTCCTCCAGTTTGTTGTAGGTTATTATACCGGAATTGGTTTTGTGAAGACGATGTCTGGTAATATAATAATCATAGACGGTTCCAGTGCTGGTTTGTGCTGGTGGAAGTCTTATACAGCTCCAATCGCCATAGTACTCTCGGACGTAATCTAGGCTGGCGTGCTACATTAACAGGAGCGTTCCTATCCCCAGGATCTAACGAGAGGAACAGAAGTTTCGTGATGCCTGTCTTAGTGGGATGTATTAGTTTAAAAGCACGTCTTCAATTCCAAGTCCTCCGGTTTGCCTCTGCAATGTCTCCGTGTGGAAGGATACTTTGAAGATATTTTGTTTCCACACATACCAAGAGGCTACAGCTAATATTTTATGTGCAGTGACCTGCGGTATCGGTAAGACAGCTGCGACATGATACATTTTGCTAAGTATGTATGTATTTATAAACTGAACTTTCTGCAGTCGGTCTAACGATCGCATGTCGTTGTCCTTCAACAAGGTTCCGATGACATTAAGTTTGCGCTCCCAATTGTTCGTGGCCATGCGCTTGGGAATCGCCCTTAACCACAATCCGAGTTGGAGTCTCTCTTCAGTTACATCTAACCAGGGCGCACCTAATGCAATATTGTAAGAACCGAGAGGCAGTATTTTGGATTTACAGTTTTGCAAATTTGTGGTAAGAACTTATGAGACCAAGCTGCTTTAATTCATCGGTCCCTAAGCTTACTCACTACTTAATCTAACTTAAACTATCTTACTCTCTGGACAACACACACACCCATGCCAGAGGGAGGACTCGAACCCCCGACGGTGGACACTGTCGGGACACAGCAGCCAACCTCACTGCAGCACCTATCTACACGCGCTCCTCGTCAGACGCAAATTCCCCCGGTCCATTATTCCACTCTCTCGAGGCCACACTGTATTCCCACGAGGTTTCGGACGATGACGGGTGGTTAGCACAGAAAACTTTTGATGACCCGTCGAGACCTGAGTAATTATATAGGATGTTTCAGGAGGAATAGATAATCTTGTAGGAGAAGGTAGTATAGACAAATTGCAGAAAAAATACCATTTAGCACGTGTCCAATTTTTATTGCGTATATGTAGCTGGGTTCAACGCATTTTCGTTTCGTATGTTGGTCCTTACAGGACCCAGTTGTCTACACTTCCTAGAAAATGAGCTTCCAGCGTTATTGGAAGGGTTTCATTTGGCTACAAGGATGCGTATGTTCCTCCAGCATGACGGGGCTCCTGCACATTCTAGTCGTCAGGTGACACAGTATCCAAACCTAACATTTCCCGGAAGATGGATCAGTAGATATGGGCACTTTTCTTAGCCTTCAAGGTCCCCGGACCTTATCTCTTTGGATTTTTGCTTGCGGGGATGGTTAAAGGCAAAGTCTACAAAGAAAAAGTAAACCCAAGAGCCGATTTCATCGTTCGGATGATGAATAGTGCAGCCCTCATCAAAGAACGCAAAGTCGACCTCAGAAGAGCTACGCATGGTGTTATCAAGAGAACTCAAATGTGCACTGAAGTTGGTGGGGGAAGTTTTGAAAATCAACTCTGAACGTCCTCATTTGCCTTTGCTTTGAGTTTGTTAGGGTTACGTACTAACAACTGTATCTCTGTACTCAATAAAAAAAATGGTTCAAATGGCTCTGAGCACTCTGGGACTCAACTGCTGTGGTCATTAGTCCCCTAGAACTTAGAACTACTTAAACGTTTACGCATCATTGTAAGAAGCAGTGCCTCAGTGGCTATTCACTCAAACCGAGTGAATGCGCTAGACAGAACAGTGTGCTATTTATAGCATCAGTCCTGGCGCACGCAGCGGATGTGGACTCTTATCAGCTTACGCAATCGCACCGGAAGTGAATTTTCCAGTAACACGCTCCTAGTAATACTAGGTAGCGTGTTGCTGCAACGTAGTTTGAATTGCGCGCCAAAAACACAACAACAACAAGCTAAGGACAGCACACACATCCATGCCCGAGGCAGGATTCGAACCGCGACCGTAGCAGTCGCATGGTTCCAGACTGCACGCCTAGAACCACGAGACCACCGCGGCCGGCTTACTCAATAAAAAGTGACGCATTTATATGGAATTTTTTATGCAATTCGTCTACACTACCACCTGCTAAAATATCTACTGTTCCTCCTGAAACACCCTGTATATGGATATATATATGTGTGGTGTCTGTTCTTTCGGACATGTCCGAAAGAAAATGCTTCATGGCATTCTGCAACGACCTTCGATGTTACGATTTTTGTAGGGTCTACTCTAATTCTCCTCCGTGCACATGCTGATAGAAGATACCGTGTAGTACTGTTGCCATCATCCCTAAAGAGATTCTAGGCAGTACACCAGTTCTGGTACTTTCATCTGTTTTCGACCTGTCAGTAAACCACTATATTATGTCTCCTGCACGGTGTTGTGGTTCGTTCTTCCACTGATCCCTGCTTCCAACTATTACATGGCAGGATTTATTGAAACAGCTATAAGCTATTGTATACTTAGTCGGCATTTCCCCAGCCATAGCAATACTGATTTGGGATTCCGTATATTCTAAATATATCCAGTTATTTCCAATTTTTAGCCTTTATGTCCCTGCCGCTGCCTCCATTTGAAGCCACAGGTGCATTGGAGGCACGTCTAGCATAATATCCATTTTAAGAGGGCTGCTAATCCCATCTGTTTGTGGAAGCACGGCAGTCTCTGTAGTTTGTCAGACTCCCTAGCAGCCACCTTCTGTTCAACTTTGTTCTTATTGTAGGCGAACAAATTATCATTGGTCTTTTTGCAGAGGTGTATATCCAGTACGTACTGGGTTTAGACCCCAGTTTACCCTACAGCAGCTTCTAGTGCTTACACGATTATCTTTCGCAGTGGAACATATTCTTTATGTGAGGTTTCATAATAGTTTTCCATCCAGGGCTACCGCTAGATGCACTACAAGTCTCTCTACAGTTTCATCGAGAAACATAATTCCTCAGTATGTGTGCTGGACGTGCTTCTCGATAAATAATACTACACCAATTTTCGTGGGGCTCGTCTTTAAATACTTTTCCATAATCTTCAGTGCACATAGGTTTAACAGTACTAGCACATTTTCTGAGTCTTACTGTGAATAAATCGTCTGATTATTCTTTTCAAGAGTAGTCTCTCGCATTCAGCTCATCTATGAGTTCATTCACCACTAGCTTCTGCATCTCTAACCACTTAGTCGAAGATCGTATTACTAGAGCCCCCTCGGCTACAGGAAGATACAGAGAGCATCCAGAAAGGGTAGCGCTTTTTCCACCTTCCCAACAAGTTGGTGAAGTGTTACTTCACATGATTTGCTTCGCAAGTATTGTGAAAATGTGGCAGTTCATAGATAAAATTACGTATTCACAACAACAAAAAATATGTCGGCAGAAAACAAGAGTGGCATTATGAGTTTGGCAGTACCGTAAGGTTTTTGCTTTGACACTAAGGTTTACTAAAAGTAGCAAGGCGAATTTTGCTAGAGCGTTGTCTTACGATTCCCACACTGAATTTGTATCTGTCTGCTTGTAGTTCTGCTACAAAAGAACTAAAAAATCTGGTTTTCAGTGAATCTTGAAAGGCGAACAAAGGCAGCGTGCACCGGAGCTAGCAAACAGGTGCGGGCGTTTGCTGTACTTACTGGCTCAGTAGCCGCTATGGCAGATAAATCGCAACGTAAGATACGAGAGTAGTTGTATTTCCCGTGTGGAACCACTTTCGTTGACTCAAAAGCATTAACTGATCTCCTTATGTCACATCTCAAGAGAAAATCACTCACAGTATTCAATTGAAATGACACAATAATATCAAGTGAATGTAGCAGATAGTTTTATGCCATCAAGGATGTAACTCGTCGGTCACAGAGTTGCCAAACATATTCTGCGCTGTTGCCAAGTATCAGCTATACTGCCAGGAAGGATACCAGCTGATGTGTTGTGTGAGTGACCTCAGAAGTGACTGTAGCTTCGTCTCAAAGTTGCGGGTGGCAAGGGCCGCAAGACCCTCATTATATGTCAATGAGTCTTATTCACATTCTGTAACTAGGTTTTGGAGCTAGAATGCAATTATTTGTAATACATCGATGTACTGAATGCAAACTAAATGTCATAAATTAATACTGCGACAATTATTTGTGTTTTACTGTCTTCATCGGACCGAAACCTTGAAAGCGTATTCACCAGACGCGATTCACAATTTTGGAGCTTCTCCAGTGGTTGAGTTGGCAATGTCTCTTTGCTGTACAATATTGTTATTGAGATCACTGTCATTGGCATATCCCCCAGAAGACAGGCATGGCCTTGTTTATTGTTGTCAGCTTTCCTGACGGATATTCTGCCTTTGCTCGAAACGTGAAGACTTAAGGTGAATTCGACCATTCCAAATGGCGAAAATTTGATGTTTCTATTCTTCCAGTTCTAAGATTCAAATAACAGTTACAATTAGCGGCAGAAAAGCGCCTGTGGACTAACAGTTAATAATGCAATCATAATTAGTGGAATCTGACAAATTCCATCTGTCATCTGATAATTGTGAAAAACTACTTTTTCCATCTTCACAGCACCGAAATATGAACTCAAGGGTTTCATAGGATACCTATACTTAATTTCGTTGTGATCGTTTTCAATGACAAAGGGGAGGAGCAAAACCATCTGACTTGAAACATACTTATCCAGCGGGATTTGAATCTTTGGCTACAGTTGCAGTAGCACGTCCAGTGAGTTATCAAGAATGTGAGCAATCACTCATTGCTATAGTATAGGCTAGGGCAGAAAGAAGCAGGTTTCCGACAAAGTAAACGATGAGAGGCACTGTCGCTGTCATTTTTTAAACAAGAATTGTTCAGAAGATTACAACTATATCTAGTGAAATGAGTAGGCTGATGCAGCTCCAGTCCGGCACTATCACTGAATTGCCGAACATTTTCCGAATAGCACTTAAGATAAAAATGTGTGTGTGTATGTGTGTGTGTGTGTCTGTTCTTTCGGACATTTCCGAAAGAACAGACACTACGAATCGAAATAGACAGCCTTGTTAAACAATTAAAGATTGAAAGACAGATGTCCAGGCTGTCATGGGCATTAAAATAGAACAACGGCGTCAGATGAAAATTAGTCTCTGACCAGGTTCGAACCCGGATTTGAAGTGTCTTTTCTTTCGGACATGTCCGAAAGAACAGACAACACACATATATCCATATACAGGGTGTTTCAGGAGGAACAATAGATATTTTAGCAGGTGGTAATACAGACGAATTGCATAAAAAATTCCAAATAAATGCGTCCACTTTTTATTGAGTACAGAGATACAGCTGTTGGTACGTAACCCTAACAAACTCAAAGCAAAGGCAAATGAGGACGTTCAGAGTTGATTTTCAAAACTTCGCCCACCAACTTCAGTGCACATTTGAGTTCTCTTGATAACACCACGTGTAGTTCATCTGAGGTCGTCTTTGCGTTCTTTTATGAGGACTGCACTATTCATAATCCGAACGATCAAATCGGCTCTTGGGTTTGCTTTTTCTTTGTAGACTTCGCATTTAACCATCCTCGCAGGCAAAAATCCAAAGCGATAAGGCCCAGCGACCTTGAAGGCCAAGAAAAGTGCCCATATCTACTGATCCATCTTACAGGAAATACTAGGTTTGGATACTGTGTCACCTGACGACTAGAATGTGCAGGAGCCCCGTCATGTTGAAGGAACATACGCATCCTTGTAGCCAAATGAAACTCTTCCAATAACGCTGGAAGCTCATTTTCAAGGAAGTGTAGACAACAGGGTGCCGTAAGGACCAACATACGAAACGAAAATTCGTTGAACCCAGCTATATGTACGCAATAAAAATTGGACACATGTTATATGGCTTTTTTCTGCAATTTGTCTATACTACCACCTCCTACAATATTTACTATTCCTCCTGAAACATCCTGTATGATTATTTGGGTCTCGACGGGTAATCGAAAATTTTCAGTGCTAGACGCCCGTCATCGTCCGAACCATCGCGGGAATACTATGTATCCGCGAGCGAGTGGAGACTCGAACTCGGATTGTGGTTAAGGGCGAATCCCAAGCGCATGGTTACGAACAATTGGAAGCGCAAACTAAATGTCATCGGAACCTTGTTGAAGGACAACGACATGCGATCGTTAGACCGACTGCAGAAAGTTCAGTTTATAAATACATACATACTTAGCAAAATATATCATGTCGCAGCAGTCTTACCGATACCGCAGGTCACTGCACGTAAATTATTAGCTGTAGCCTCTTGGTATGTGTGGAAACAAAATATCTTCAAAGTATCCTTCCACACGGCGACATTGCAGAGGCAAACCGGAGGACTTGGAATTGAAGACGTGCTTTTAAACTAATACATCCCACTAAGACAGGCATCACGAAACTTATGTTCCTCTCGTTAGATCCTGGGGATAGGAACGCTCCTGTTAATGTAGCACGCCAGCCTAGATTACGTCCGAGAGTACTATGGCGATTGGAGCTGTATAAGACTTCTACCAGCACAAACCAGCACTGGAACCGTCTATGATTATTATATTACCAGACATCGCCTTCACAAAACCAATTCCGGTATAATAACCTACAACAAACTGGAGGAAGGTCAGGAAAAATATCAACAATAAAATTCTGCCAACTAGAGTCAGTGCCGTATGGTGCGACGTTGTAAACGAAACCATACCCTCAGCGGAACGATTATCGAAAATCAAATTAGACTATCTCCATACTGCCACAAATGTCGGCTGGAAGAAACTGTAGCGCACATCTTCTTATGCAAAAATACAATCAGAATTTGGAACTGGACTAGTAAGAAATTAGACAATCAACAGAAGCGCAGAATGTCATATACCGGTAACGGAAGCTTTACAACCCGACTAGAAATGTTACGAATAGCAGTTATTCGTGGTATCTGGGATCATTTGGGTTTTACGTCGTAACAACCAAAACTTAGAACTTAGAAGAGTACATGTTTTTGTCGAAGAAGAACATTTTGAGCTGAAGAAGAATAGCAAATATAAGGAATGGTATCAAATTTTTTTATCTATTGCTTTATGTGGGCTACAAAAAGGGGGACAGTTTTTTTTTATTAGAAGCAAAATACTATTCTTTCACTTTTTTTATTTCTGGAATATTCTTTTACGTTGGTTCTAAGGTCAGAACTGTTCTAATTTGGCACAACCCATCCGGCTCCGAAATTTCTTTTATTTGTTGAAAATTATATGGCTTCCTTACAGACCTCATATGCATCCAGTGCATAATAACGTAAATTGTAAATATATTGCTGAATGACACGTTTGTTACGTGTTTTTCCGTCACCCTTTTCACTGTGATAGTTATTTTCTACAAGGAACGCACGCCATTGGAGGCGGCAACTGTAATTTATTTTACCTTAAGTACTACTTCAATTTAAAGGAATATATGAGCGCAAACATGGAATACATGGGATTAATGCAGCTGCTCAGTGACAGGTACGGGGGAAGCATTGCGGCGAGGCCTCGGATCTGCGACACCTGCCCTCTTTGCCTCCGCCTACCTGGTGCTGAAAGTCTTCTCAAACTATAAAAAAAAAATTAATAATGGTGCAGTGATAAGCACGTCTGTCTAGTTACTAGGAGGTCCAGGTTCGAAGTCCAGTCGGTCACAAATTTTCACCTGCCATCGTTGCTGAATTTCAACGCGCTGTGACAGTGTGGACGTCGGTCCTTCGATACTTAAGATGCAATTGCTTGTTGAGGCAGCACAGGAGATTTGCGAACATTTGTCTTGCCATCAATGTAACGGGACTTCAACGGCATCCGACCCTTAGTCATTTCTTTGTGCCGGCGGTAACCCATGTCATATATATGCGAATCAGATTGTAGTTCATATTTAGTCAAACAACGGATGGTCAGCATACAAGTATGCCGGCCGGGGTGGCCGAGTGTTTCTAGGCGCTACAGTCTGGAACCGCGTGACCGCTACGGTCGCAGGTTCGAATCCTGTCTCGGGCATGGGTGTGTCTGATGTCCTTAGGTTAGTTAGGTTTAAGTAGTTCTAAGTTCTAGCGGACTGATAACCTCAGAAGTTAAGTCCCATAGTGCTCAGAGCCATTTGAACCATTTTTTAAGTATATAGTAGTATTTACGAACAGTAGAAGCAGGATTGCAGCGAACTGGTCACTTAACCAAATGCAACATAGAGTACCTGTGTAATGAGTCATTCCAGCTGCATAGCTGAGGGTAATATTTGCTAAGCAATTCATTGCAGAATTAATGTAATACCCGCACGATGACCTCTGTAGTCATACTGTATCATTAGCAGCTCGCAAATGGTGTAGTATGTTGGTAAAATTGTATTAATCAAGCTGAGGATAAATAAAGAGAAGCGACGACGCTACAACACTATTTTTACTTAAGTAGGTAGTCAGCGCTAAATTATGTGCGCCAACATTAACGTTACTGTAAGCTGTTTGGCAGCATAACACCACCACAACTACTGACAACCTGAGCCATTATCATCACGCGGTTGTAACTCGCAGTGATTACAAGTTGCTGATGTTTGTCAAGAATAGCGGAAAGCGCCTCTGACTAGGACACAGAGAATCCTAAATAACAGTAATAGGTCACCCAGCGAAGAAAAGAGTCGACGTATTGCCTCAAGTTCTTGCAGTTTGCTATTAATGCAGTTCCCGATGGTTTCACACTAACGGGTTCTTTTGGCTGTCGGGATACTCATATTGGAATTATGAAAGTGTAATTGCTAAAACGCTCAACTACCTTAATAACACCTCATTCTGGATTGAGTACGACTCGGAAAGCGACGTTAATTTGACGTTTCCATCCATCTCCTGGCGGCTTACTGAATGAAGTCTGAAGCGCACGCACAGTTGTGTTGCCTGCCGCATGGTTTCTGTGAAGTGTTGTGGCAGCTGGCAGTCATTGCTGAATACAGACATGTGCAAATAGCCTCACTGCTTCAGGGGAACTCGTCTTTGTTGCATTTTTTTCCGTACCGTAATTAGCGCAATAAGATAAGGCTTATTCTGCTGAAGAACTTGATGCCCACAAGTCCTTAAATAAGAATCTCCTAGCGAGAGTAAGCCATGAAAGGAAACAGCCTGTTGGACAAAAGTATGGAGAGCTCCCTGTTTTTGCGTTTCCGATAGCGCCTACGATAAGAATCTGGTGTCATACTATGCTTCAGAACCCTAAACTATTTATTTTTTTACTTCATACTAAAACAAACGTGATATGAGAAGAGATAAAGACTTAAATATTTCTCAGGAACTTTAGTTTTTCGTGTTTATTTTCTCACTTCATACTAAAACAAGGGCGTTAATATGTGAAGAGGAAATGAAATATACGCTTCCAAGACATAATATTTCCTTGTGTGCTGCTACTGCATACTTGAAAACCCTGTAGTTAATTTTTGTATGTTGGATAAATTTTAATACCACCTCACATTCCTTTCTGATAAGGTTCCTGTTTTCGTGGGATTCAAATAGAGTGGACATTTCATCACTGGTTGATATTCTGATGACTAATGACATGATACCCGCTGCAATTGCTCCATGGCACCTGTGAGTAGAGTCTCACGTTGGGTACTATAAGAACACGCAGGCAGTGATATCCGCTCACTGCTGTCAGAGCCGAGGTGATTTCCCTGTGTTTATGGCGAAGCGTCTGCTGCAGTGTCCACGCTCAGCCAGCATAAGCAAAGCGCGGCGGCATTGGGCACTGCTAATCGCTGCGCTTGTCGCGAGCCTCGACAACAAGGGCGCACTGTCTCTACTAACGATACTATGGAGTTAATACATCTTACTTAACGTAATACGCAGGACGTGGGTTGGGTAAAAATTCAGTTTCATCGCATTAAAATACTTTACAGTCATATTTGATGCAATATTTATTGTTGGTTGTCTCTCTAATGTTAGTAGTATTGATTCAGATTGTGCGTGAACACGAAACACACACACACACACACACACACACGCACAAACAGTCATTGATTCCAGTGAGGGTGACAACTACTGTGTGTTGAACAACACATGCACCAGTCAATTCCTCAGTTGGCGTCGAGTGGATGAGATTTTTCAATTACCTTGCATTGCAAGAATTGTAAGGAGGAGACTGAAAGTAAATGGACTTTTATGCTAAAGAGCTGCGACAAAGCAAAGCTTGACCGATTATCAGAAAATTGTCCACATGGGTTTTGTGGACTATACTTTTAGTGACCAACCGACCAACGGCCATTACGTAAGATTTCTCGCAGGCATAGGGGCATTGATTTCATTAAGTTGTCGACAGTGTAGCGTGATGGTTTACTTCCCACCGTACGATTTCTATATTCGTCCAAAGGTCGCTTGCATTTGTAGGTCCACATGGCAATGACCTTGTTACTTCTACGCACATATTCTCTATCTGGCTGATGTTCGGCGATCGTGCAACAAACGGCAACAGCTTTATCCTCTCTTGGCCCTGAAACCAATCTCGCACTGCTCTGCTATGATGGATGGGGCTCTGCTCCTGTAAATAAACTGTTATCTCGTTAGTTCATATATTTATATTGAAATAACGTGTTTGTAATAAGCACATTGGATTATTATTTTCCACAGTGTTTAAGAATTCAGGCCCTGTCATAGATAAGTGATCTAGATTCAACAGTCCGATTAAGAATGTGGTCTACCCAGCCTATCATATGATGAGGGTCGTAGTCGAATATCCACATTAAGGCTGACTGACTGAATCCGATTAGAACGATCTGGTATCGAAATGAAACTACAGAAATCGTACAATTTGAACGACTGTATTGCAACAACGCTGCGCACATAAATTCCTATGATGGAGTAACAGGTGGCAACTGTCTAAGATAAAGTGAGAAATATGTCTACTACCAGCAATGTAACGTAATTATTACCCGTATTTATGTGATGGAAATACTGAATCGAACAATGCACATCTATTTCAGTGGTTCGAAGATACACCATGTCGGATTTGCTGATTACATAATGACAATAATAATAATAATAATAATAATCCAGTGCGGCGGATAGGGGAAACCCTCCCCCATATGGGTGGTACCGAGGAAATCAAATACTTGGGGTGAACCAAATACTAACACAATCCTGAACGGCTACTCAATCCGTTGAACCCAAAATCCAGACACGTCTGAGTGAAAATCACCGCTACTCTGGTCACCGTCTGTCAGCTCAATGAGCTCAGCTGAAAATATTTGGTTGCAAAGGCTTCAACACCCTATGGTCCTGTCTGGTCCTGGAATCACCCAGGCCAAACCAATGAGACACAAAGAAACATGAACTATGCAAGCAAAGTCAACATTACCCCAGGTGGTACACAACCCGCCTGTCGACAGGCGGCAGTCGGATTTTCGGATTCTGGGGAGTCAAGGTTAGCACGGCAGAGAATATCGAAGATTTCTGGTAAATTTCCCTACTAGCAGAAAACATGCACTTGAAAACTAAACATCGACACATTGATCAAAACACGAAAACTAAATAATTCGACCGACAAAAAATTCTCACCCTTGCTCTTCATGAACCACGACTAACTGACAATGAATCCTAGCATTACGGAAACCATTGAATCTTCAAGAGCAAAATACAACAAAAGGTAGCGAAAGGCGTACCAATCTTTGGCATTGAATTTCTCGAACACAGATCTATCATCAACTCTGTCAAAGAAATCACACCCATCAACAATGAAATGGTTCAAATGGCTCTGAGCACTATGGGACTTAACAGTGGAGGTCATCAGTCCCCTAGAACTTAAACCTAACTAACCTAAGGACATCACACACATCCATGCCCGAAGCAGGATTCGAACCTGCGACCGTAGCAGTCGCGCGGTTCCGGACTGAAGCGCCTAGAACCGCTCGGCCACCACGGCCTGCCCATCAACAACCGACTTATGACTATGCCCATTAAGAGCCCCAGTAAAAAATATAAACTCATCAATGCACATGTCCCCACCAACATCGAAAATAAGAAAAACACCGAAAATGTCGAAAAATTCTGGAACACACTCAAAATACTATGAGCAAAATTCACCAAGATGACGTGAAAATACTAATGGGAGACTTCAACTCTCTATTTGGGACAGAAAAACCTGTAGAAAAATCATTGATACAAATTCAACACACCGAAACGTTTAGACCAACGGCACATGTCTGACTGACATTTGCCAACAATTGAACCTCAAAAGGATGTCTTCCCACTTTAGGAAAAAACCAGTTCTGAGGTAACATGCTTGGCTACCAGGTGCAAGCTGCTTTCGTTCGCCTTTCCAGACTCGCTGAAAGCCAGATTTTTAATTCTTTTGTAGCAGAGCTACAAGCAGGCAGATACAAACTCAATAAGGGAATCGTAAGACAACGCTCGAGCAAAATTGGTCTTGCTACTTTCAGGAACCCTTACAAGGGGAGGCCGCCAATTGTGAATATTTTAATTAAATTTTCCATTAGTTTACTAAACGCATCAGTAACCGCCAAAGAGAATTTCTTTCACGATATCTAAAACAATCTGACAATTCTAATGTTGTTTACAAATTCTACGCCCGTAGAAACCCACTAGTTCTAACGATGTCATTAAACCAGTGTAGTTTTAAGAGTATTTTCGTCTAGAAATGAATTGCCTTGACGGTTGATCGATCAAGAGCGGGAAAGGTAAATTTTTACGAATATATGACGAGAGGGACATGTGCTTGAGAGAGGACTTCCCTATCAATACAAATGCCTGAGAGACGACTTTACTATCAATCTCCTGGACAGTTTTGTTTCTCAAATCAACAGAGTGCGTCATCATGCAGCAGCACAGGTGATGTAGTTTTGTTGCTCGATTTCCTTACACTGCCACCAAAAGGTGTCTTAGTTGTTGGCAACAAATTCCAGCTGTGTTGCACACACCCCGTGGGGCAGAATTCGTAGCCCTAAAAACACTTTTGGAGCTATCGGATGTAAAATATTATGTTCACACTACTCTTTGCTCGAGTTTACGTCTTTTGGTGGGGCTCAGCCTTTCATTTCTTCTTAGGAAGTTAACGATAAAGGCATCATAACACGTCACCAACAACAGTACTGCATACGAATGCTCAATGAGCGACCAGATGACGTTCAATAATAGTCACTCCATGATTTTTGTTGTTTCGAATTAGAGCATACAGTACTCCTACGCCAGACTTCGGAACTTTGCCTGTTGATTGCAAATGTCGCATGATGGTGAAATGGTAATCTATCACATGTATCAGTAGTCGAGACTTCCTTAATGTGGAAAATCATTCATGCCAGAACGATCTTTGTTAAAAAAAGAATATCTTTTTCTGTCGTATTTTTCCCAAAAGCACTCGCTCCACACACAGTTCAAATCTCTCTAGTTGCCTCCTCTGCATTCACCCCTCTGTTATACCAAAAGTAAACGTTGTGTTGCAGATGTTACACCTTCTTCCACTTGCGACTCAATTTTACAATGCTTAACCGCAGTTCATGATTTTCAAGTATGCAAAATGCAATGCTTAACTGCAAGATGATAACTAGAACTTCAAATTCGAAAATGACAGTTAAAACATATACTGACAGCGTCGCGCCGCGTTCACATGGGCGGCGCCGGATTTCAGGCGGCGGGTGGCGTCTGGCCGGTGGCCGGTAGCCGGCTAGCCGCTGCAGCGCGAGGAAACGCTCGAGCGTAAGCTGTTATGATCGCGACGCAGCCACGAGCTGTCCTGCGGAATTGTTTCTGGAATACTTGTTATTGCTGGTGGGTAGAATGTCAAGCGAATTATCTTCGATGTTCAATCAGACTCATAACTTTATACGAGGGCCGAAATGTAGTAAAAAAAATATATATACATATAGGTGGACGCGAACAGGCGACTATCAGTTTAGAATGCGCGACTATTACCGCTAGACCGCGGGCTCACACAGTGCGAGCACACATCGGAAGTAGACAACACTTCCTCCTAACACTTCCGCATCTTACGGTGTTGCCAGATTGTGCAGATGGCCGGACTTAGAGTTGTCAGGGGCGGCCAGTTTTATTGGCCACCTTAAGTGAACGACTCGGACTTAGTCTCTGTGGCGGCCGGCCGGCGGCCAGTTTTTATGTCTAAGACTATACATAATCATGTTGTTATCATATAATGACACAATAATTGCTACTCACCACATAACGGCGATGCTGTGTCACAGAAAGGCACAAAATAAAGACTGTCGGAAAGTTAGCTTTCAGCCAACAAGCCATTTGTCGCCAATAGTCAACATACACACACATGGCCACAGTGGAGCCAGACTGTTGTAACCATCTATACAAAACACTAAGATCTCTCCTGTCACATCATTCATATGATACTCTCATGCTATGCAATGAGCACTGAACTCATCACAAATTAGGAATGGTTTGGTTGGTGTTTTAGCATTGAACATATATATTATTAAAAATTTGGACAAGTTAGGTGAAAGTAAGCAGATACAATGGAAAATTGGAAGTTGTTGATAACTACATCTGAAACTATTGAAGTTGAGATAAGGTAATGGAATTGAAACTGACCAGTAAGTGTGATACTAATCAATTAAGCTACTCCATCTTTACAATCCTTCTGATCAGATTTTATCACTTGATTTCCCCAAAATTTGATAGCAGTGGTTGGTTTTATATAAGTCTCACTACAGAAATAGAGTAACCATTGGAGTAGAGTTCATGCACTAATGACTCTCTATTGCCATAGTGTAATCATGCATTCCATTGAGGATTTTATAATATATGAAGTAAGTATGGGATTAACTATAGGCTATTTCTGTCACAATGCATTTCTTACTTTTTTTATAATATTGTGACAACCATATTGCATGCAACTGCATGGTCGAGACTGTTTTTGTTCAAAGAGTTTCTATGTTAATAGACCTGTTTGATCAATACTGTGTTCTTGTCCCCCATCCCCTCCTGCCAAGATGTGATTGAAGTTTGGGAGTCAGGAGTATGTGGATGTGGCATGTATGGTTGCTCTTTAATGCGATATTTTCAGGCTTTACTGATTTTGGTCTATTGTGGTATAAAATTGTCATCAATCTGTGTTATGTGGAAGAGGAAATTCCTTCTCCCAAAACAATTTACCTCTACTATGGTTCGCTGCCACTGCAGTTTACATGTTCTTCAGCTACCTTAAATGAAATATTGAGGGTATCGATGTTTATTTAATCTCCTGTTGTTTAAGGTATATTGGGTAAGACTCATCCCTTGAAGTGTGATTTCCTTCAGAGTGTACACATCATGTTATTTGACTTGTATAAGTACACTATATTGCCTCATGATTCTCTCCACATGTATTACAGCTGAGTCTCTGATTGACACTGGTTAATGAGATGATCATATCAGAGACAGATGGTATGTATGGCATAACTGTACATTTCAAACAATATATTGTCAAATACTCTGGCAGAAACTGCGATGCAAAGGTGACATACACGTTTGTTGAGGAGTGATTTATTTGTTTGACCATCCCATGTACTTGTGTAACAGGAAATGTAAACTGAATAGCTTCTTTCAGCTCTAGCTCTGGTATGTCAGTCTCTACGTATCTTATAACTCTCTGGCGACTGGTCCTGTGGAAGGGTATGTATGCTTCCATCTGTTTGTGACTTATAGGGCTGTTTTCCACAAACTTATTGTGAGACTCCCTTGTCAACAGGTCAATTCAGACCCTGTTCTTTCCAACAACCTTGAGATTAGTGGTTTTATGTTTATACTCGTAGTGTGAGGTAACATTAATTTCTCCGAAGCCATGGGATGGTGTTTACTGACAGTGCCATTGAGACCATCAACAAATACATAAAAAGCGCCAAGTGCATCAATATGATACCTACTAGTTTTATTATGATCATAGATTATATTCGCTACGGTCGCAGGTTCGAATCCTGCCTCGGGCATGGATGTGTGTGATGTCCTTAGGTTAGTTAGCTTTATGTAGTTCTAAGTTCTAGGGGACTTATGACCACAGCAGTTGAGTCCCATAGTGCTCAGAGCCAGCCATAGATTATATTCACATTTTTTCGAACTGTAATTTCCGCTGTAAATTTTGAGTTTCTTGTAGAAGTTGTTTACTATGTAAACTGACATGCAATGATGACACTTAGTCCCCCTGAGACAGTCGAAATTAAACTTTTTTGCTCAAGAGCCAGTACTGACATTGTGTAGTTGCACCTCGGGCTATGTGTATACCAATCTTATTAAAAGTCAGTAAACTACATAAATCAGTAAGTTTGGAGCCACAACAGGCTAGATAGGATGATTCAGGAGATTATTCTACATGTGAAAATAAACCGAAAAAGTCCTATGAATGTGTGTTCGATTTTCTGTCATTGCAGAACTAGAGGGGGTTAAAGACTATGCACACCCATGAATGATTGTGAAGACAAGTGTGAATATTACTTAGTGAAATGCTGTGTAGGTGCTGTGGTGGACAGAATAATGGCGGATAGATGACTTATGCATCCTACTAGATGTGTTCAAAAAGTGCCCCTTCCATCTCAATGCACTTGTCAATGTGTTGGAGGGTGTATTGTGCTGTCCATAAAACATCATCTCGGCAGGCTTGAATGGAGGCAACAGCATCTGTATGCGAGTGACAAGTTCTTGATGTGTATCCACCTTCAGAGCCTACACTTCCCCCTTTTATCAGCTCTATAACAGAAGTGTAATGGGGTTACGTCAGGTGATCTGGCAGACCTGTTAATAGGCACATCATGGCCAATCCACCATTGAGGAAATGTGTTATTCAGATATGGGGATACCTGTGTGGTACAGTCAGTCGGTGATGCATTATGTTGCAGGTACATTTGCTGATGTTGCGCTAATGTCACGTCATCCAAGAGTGTAGGTAGATCTTTTATCAGGAAATGTGCACATGCTATGGCTGTCATGCAATTTGACTGGAACAGAGGCCCTGTCACCAGGTAATCACTTATAATGCACTAGACATTCACTGAGAACCGAACTTGGAATATTGTTTCCCTAGTGTCATTGTCTGTGTTCACAATATCACTGTGTGCAAATATAGCCTTATCTGTAAATAAAGTGGAATGCATGATGGTACAGCCACCCTTACTGAGTCACCTGGATGCAGATGTTGCATGGGCTGTACATGGAATGAGTACAAGCCCTACACCACACTTGTATTTGTGGAATATCAACCTGACGGCTAACATGCTGTGTACTGGTGGTGGCACTCCATTGTGCCATGTCTTGCCTTTCTCAACTGACTGGATGACCTCAGGGGTAACATACCACTTTGGAGGAAGCAATGTGTTATTTCTTCTGTCTTCATAACCAACGAAGGATAGTTATGAATTTGAAAAAGCATAATTGTTATTTTAGTAAGTAAGTATTTGTTTTGGACTGCATATTACGCGGGAAATTTGGTTTCTTTTGTGTATGTTGTGAGACCAAAAGTGGATGCAGTGTATCTGAAAGACAGGGGCAATGGGTATCTGGTTTCCTGTGCACAGAGACACCTGCTCATCAATGACAAAGGCATATATGTATTGTGGGTTTTGTTAGTGTAACATGGAATGTAATAATGGAAGTAAAATACATGTGCAATAAAAAAATAACACATTAATTGATTTTCTAGTGACCGGTGTTTGAGTTTTCCAGTTGGCGTGGACTTGGCATCTTCGAGAACCGAGTCAGCTGCCTCAAGACAGAGCAACACGGTCCAGTCAAATAATTGATACAGCTAAGAAATAGCGACCATAAAAAAACTTGTAGCCTGCATGGTCAACCTCCATATGATGCGTGAACAATGATAGGCGTGTTAAATTCCAGGCCTCAGGTTATGATGTTTCGTGTACTCTTGGTAGTGCTCCAGATTCTCATAATGTTTCAAAAGCCCTGGAAAATACCCTGGTGATTCGTCGGTCAGGGAAACATCTCTGGTACTCTGTCACAGCTGCACGGGCACCGCCACTACAATACAAGTACGCAAGCAACATGTCTGCACATTCTGCATGAGTGAACGTATGTGACACATTGGTATTCACAGACACAGTGGACTTGCTGAATTACACAACACTCAAGCACAGCCTGCACACGGCCTCACTGACTCGACCTACAATTGCACAGTTCGTACGCTTGCAGCTGTTGGCTCGGTACAATATCACAGTGCTGCCATCCGTTGAAAAATCCCCACACCTCGTGTAGGATGGACCAGGCATCTGCCCTACCATTACTGTATCTGCCACAGTGCGTACAAAGCATTCCGGTAAGTAATATTCAGCCTTGTCTTCATATACACTCCTGGAAATGGAAAAAAGAACACATTGACACAGGTGTGTCAGACCCACCATACTTGCTCCGGACACTGCGAGAGGGCTGTACAAGCAATGATCACACGCACGGCACAGCGGACACACCAGGAACCGCGGTGTTGGCCGTCGAATGGCGCTAGCTGCGCAGCATTTGTGCACCGCCGCCGTCAGTGTCAGCCAGTTTGCCGTGGCACACGGAGCTCCATCGCAGTCTTTAACACTGGTAGCATGCCGCGACAGTGTGGACGTGAACCGTATGTGCAGTTGACGGACTTTGAGCGAGGCTGTATAGTGGGCATGCGGGAGGCCGGGTGGACGTACCGCCGAATTGCTCAACACGTGGGGCGTGAGGTCTCCACAGTACATCGATGTTGTCGCCAGTGGTCGGCGGAAGGTGCACGTGCCCGTCTACCTGGGACCGGACCGCAGCGACGCACGGATGCACGCCAAGACCGTAGGATCCTACGCAGTGCCGTAGGGGACCGCACCGCCACTTCCCAGCAAATTAGGGACACTGTTGCTCCTGGGGTATCGGCGAGGACCATTCGCAACCGTCTCCATGAAGCTGGGCTACGGTCCCGCACACCGTTAGGCCATCTTCCGCTCACGCCCCAACATCGTGCAGCCTGCCTCCAGTGGTGTCGCGACAGGCGTGAATGGAGGGACGAATGGAGACGTGTCGTCTTCAGCGATGAGAGTCGCTTCTGCTTTGGTGCCAATGATGGTCGTATGCGTGTTTGCCGCCGTGCAGGTGAGCGCCACAATCAGGACTGCATACGACCGAGGCACACAGGGCCAACACCCGGCATCATGGTGTGGGGAGCGATCTCCTACACTGGCCGTACACCACTAGTGATCATCGAGGGGACACTGAATAGTGCACGGTACATCCAAACCGTCATCGAACCCATCGTTCTACCATTCCTAGACCGGCAAGGGAACTTGATGTTCCAACAGGACAATGCACGTCCGCATGTATCACATGCCACCCAACGTGCTCTAGAAGGTGTGAGTCAACTACCCTGGCCAGCAAGATCTCCGGATCTGTCCCCCATTGAGCATGTTTGGGACTGGATGAAGCGTCGTCTCACGCGGTCTGCACGTCCAGCACGAACGCTGGTCCAACTGAGGCGCCAGGTGGAAATGGCATGGCAGGCCGTTCCACAATAGCAGCCTGCATTGCTGTGAAAGGTGGATATACACTGTACTAGTGCCGACATTGTGCATGCTCTGTTGCCTGTGTCTATGTGCCTGTGGTTCTGTCAGTGTGATCATGTGATGTATCTGACCCCAGGAATGTGTCAATAAAGTTTCCCCTTCCTGGGACAATGAATTCACGGTGTTCTTATTTCAATTTCCGGGAGTGTACATTCATCGATGTGCGTAGTCTTCAGTTTGGTCCAGTTCCGTAACGATCTAAAGTCGAACATGTTCGTAGGACTTTTTCAGATTATTTTCACATTTAGAGTCACCTGAAAAGTTTTGCCAGCATTAAGTCATCGAGAGTTGTAGCGATTTCAAGTCCAGGGCTGCTTAGCTGTGGCGCGGCACCCAGAGCGGAGCTAGCGTGGCGCCATCTGCTGGCTGCCAGGTGTTGCCGGCGACATTGCGACATCTCTTGTGGTCTACCCATAGAGTAAATATCTCTGGAGTGAGCATTCACATGCGCAGAACAGATTTTGCGTTGTCAACATACGTTGCCGGCCTGGTCACGTGATCTCGGGACGTCGTGTGTTTGTCTGTATAGCGCCCTGTATATTTAGAATGTCACTACATCCCTAGTACAGACGGATTCTTTTCGTACGTGTCGTGGATTATTTATATATGCTGCGCAGACATTTTAACAGTATCCATTTGATACCGGGAATAAAACAGCTACCTAACTTTTAAGGGCAAGTGATATTACATTCTGCTTCTTTGCGATAGGTGTCATAGTTCAGATGCACTCGATTTTTGGTAGTTTTCGGTATGATAGGGCACTTTACAGTATTACAGAGCCTGGTGTACGTTTTTGCAGTGATAGTCCTGCAAAACGACTTGACAGTACGCTAGTACTTTTGCAAGTGTCCGAAAAACACCGAATTTGCCACACATTAGCGATTATATCCCTGCTAATTCGTCCTTCTTTCTTGTATTTCTGCGTATTTATTTTCTCGTTTTTGCGACCTAAAGCACAATTTTTCTTATTGGTGGCACTTTGAGGTATTTATTTAACGCATTTTAAGTACTTGCTCCCAGTTTATTAAATCAATAGTAGACTGAGTAATCTATGTACATAATCGACAAGTCACTGATAAATGCATGGAGGATAGTATTTACTGAAACAACTAACCATTCCCTTTGTTGTTCCACTAGCAAATTTGCGAGAGGAAGTGATTGTTTGTAAGCTTTTGTACGAGCCGTAATATCTGTTATATAGTCATAAAATCGTAGAAAAATAGGTCTACAGAATCAAGCCTTAATTATAAGGCGTCTCGAAATTTTTAAACATATACAGTGTCTCTTAATAATATAACTGTAATTAGAGCTACATGGTATGTACCCATGAAAAGTTACTATCCCTCCTTTCAAATATTTTTCTTTGGATCTGTAGCAACAACAGTAATTCACCCTCGCTATTACACTATCAACAAACGGTGAAACACAACAAAAACTCTTGATATTATGAACTTCAAACGCTGCAGAAAGCACACACGGAGAGCGAAGTCCCGAAAACATGTGACAATCCTGGTTTAATGTTGACAACATGCGCAGAACGCAATGCTCACTCCAGAGATATTTACTGTATGGGTCTACCTGTCCATCTGCAAGGGTCAATGAGTCGGCTCGCCTTCCTGCAGCGAGGCACTTGCTGGACCACCATGTCAACATTTTGGTTGGTATCAGTGTCAGTGCCTCTGCCATTGAACTTTATGTTTGTACTAGTGGCTAAGGACTCAGGAGCATTGTGACATATAGCCGGTGTGAGTGTAGGCATACCATAATTTTTTCGGGTGCTGTACAGGTACAAAAGATAACTGCACTGTTTGTGTAAAATGTGTATACATTGCATTGTAAAGCTGTTGTGGCTTATGTTGTGTAAAATGTGTATACAGGGTGTTACAAAAAGGTACGGCCAAACTTTCAGGAAACATTCCTCACACACAAATAAAGAAAAGATGTTATGTGGACACGTGTCCGGAAACGCTTAATTTCCATGTTAGAGCTCATTTTATTTTCGTCAGTGTGTACTGTACTTCCTCGATTCACCGCCAGTTGGCCCAATTGAAGGAAGGTAATGTTGACTTCGGTGCTTGTGTTGACATGCGACTCATTGCTCTACAGTACTAGCATCAAGCACATCAGTACGTAGCATCAACAGGTTAGTGTTCATCACAAACGTGGTTTTGCAGTCAGTGCAATGTTTACAAATGCGGAGTTGGCAGAAGCCCATTTGATGTACGGATCAGCACGGAGCAATAGCCGTGGCGCGGTACGTTTGTATCGAGACAGATTTCCAGAACGGAGGTGTCCCGACAGGAAGACTTTCGAAGCAATTGATCGGCGTGTTAGGGAGTACGGAACATTCCAGCCTATGACTCGCGACTGGGGAAGACCTAGAACGACGAGGACACCTGCAATGGACGAGGCAATTCTTCGTGCAGTTGACGATAACCCTAATGCCAGCGTCAGAGAAGTTGCAGCTGTACAAGGTAACGTTGACCACGTCACTGTATGGAGAGTGCTACGGGAGAACCAGTTGTTTCCGTACCGTGTACAGCGTGTGCAGGCACTATCAGCAGCTGATTTGACCTCCACGGGTACACTTCTGCGAATGGTTCATCCGACAATGTGTCAATCCTCATTTCAGTGCAAATGTTCTCTTTACAGATGAGGCTTCATTCCAACGTGATCAAATTGCAAATTTTCACAATCGACATGTATGGGCTGACGAGAATCCGCACGCAATTGTGCAATCACGTCATCAACACAGACTTTCTGTGAACGTTTGGGCAGGCATTGTTGGTGATGTCTCGATTGGGCCCCAAGTTCTTCCACCTTCGCTCAATGGAGCACGTTATTATGATTTCATACGGGATACTCTACCTGTGCTGCTAGAACATGTGCCTTTACAAGTACGACACAACATGTGGTTCACGCACGATGGAGCTCCTGCACATTTCAGTCGAAGTGTTCGTACGCTTCTCAACAACAGATTCGGTGACCGACGGATTGGTAGAGGCGGACCAATTCCGTGGCCTCCACGCTCTCCTGACCTCAACCCTCTTGACTTTCATTTATGGGGAATTTGAAAGCTCTCGTCTACACAACCCCGGTACCAAATGTAGAGACTCTTCGTGCTCGTATTGTGGACGGCTGTGATACAATACGCCATTCTCCAGGGCTGCATCAGCGCATCAGGGATTCCATGTGACGGAGGGTGGATGCGTGTATCCTCGCTAACAGAGAACATTTTGAACATTTCCTGTAATAAAGTGTTTGAAATCACGCTTGTACGTTCTGTTTCTGTGTGTTCCCATTCCATGATTAATGTGATTTGAAGAGAAGTAATAAAATGAGCTCTAACATGGAAAGTAAGCGTGTCCGGACACATGTCCACATAACATTTTCTTTCTTTGTGTGTGAGGAATGTTTCCTGAAAGTTTGGCCGTACCTTTTTGTAACACCCTGTAAAGTGCATTGTAAAGTTACTGTGGTTTATGTTGCGGCATGACTAGAGTCGATGACTGTATGTCCTATCGTGAGGGACGTATAGATTCAGCATGTCGATAACCGTGAGGGTATGAGAAAGATTTTTTTACATGGAAAATTATGTGCACTATAGATACTGAGATTCATTCCAGAAGCACAGTCGTCACGAGAAGACATTAACTATACATGAATCGGTGTCAGACTGTAGCAGCAGTTGTAATATTTAATTGTAGTTACACTGGTAAATATGTTCCTAGCTTCCAATATTCTTGTGAGTCTCGTATGTATTTGATGATCTGTAGACAACTTTGCAGGTTTAACTGTCAATGCAATTTAGTGATCTGTGCAAAATAATTTTACTGCCGAAAGTCCAGTGTGCAGAAAGAAAGAAGGGTGGATGGTGCTTCGATACCGACGGCATCAGTGATTCAGCGGGTAAATTCGATACGAGCCAGTCATAATGCTCGATTCATTCACATCCTTTGCGCTAGGATACAGAAGCCTCCACATAGCGGTGGGAACGTTTGTGTGTGTTGAAAGCAGGAATGGTAACACGTGATGGACTGGGGTATCACGTAGGATCACTGAGAAGAGTGCATTCAATGTTATTATGCGCTATTTGCAGTTAAGCACAAATAGACACGTCTCTCATGTCACACTAGGAACAATGCGGCCTGTGCTGCTCTGTCATCAACGGTAAACACACGTGCTGCCTGGAGGTCTCTCGCATATGGGGGCTATGTGAGCGCTCCTTTAAGTTCTGTGTTGACAGTATAACACTGTCTGTGTTCCCAAAAATAGAGGCAACTTTCACCTTTCCACCTGCGTCTGGCAGTGGCTCGCAGCTGTGAAACCATGTGTCCCTGGAGCATCTGTGCTCCCGCTCAGTCACGTCAGCAGTGGTGCCTAGGTGACCACGTATTTTAAGAGGAGTTTCTCAGGTATCAAGTATGAAAGGGATGTCATCGGCTCACCGTGCAGGCGTCTGTGCATGGTATGACAGCTGGCGGCCACGTCATTTCGAGAGGCTGCAGCTAGGCCCCTGCGTGTCTGCGTAGTTGATTACGCATCTGTTGCATTATTTTGCGAGCAGGTCTGTAGGCTGCGCTTTGCGTTATTTGGGCAGTTTATGAGTTGATTTCGTGTCTGCACATCTGTGCACTGCATTGTTTAGGAGGAGTCCGCATATCTGCACTGAAAGCCACGAGCTGTTTGCGTGGCTGCAGAGCATTATTTAAGAGTAGTTTACAGGTCTGTGGGCTGTGAGGTGTGACAACAAGCAGGTGTTTTGCATCAGTGTGTAAATATACTCCATCCGTAAATAAATTGTTTTAAAATAAATACACTCCTTCCTTACTCTATCCAGCTGCCCAGTGCAGACTCAGTCATTTTCGTGCCATTTTCCCCCTCCAGACCACCATCTTGGATTACATCACAGGAAGGATGACAGCACCCTCTGGTGGCAGTATTGTGTACTAGGTCAGTTGGAGTCTACATCTCATGGTGGAGACATTACCTACAAAATAAAAACTTATGTCCAGCACAGGCAGAATCGTCTTCCTGCCATTTCCCCCCACCATCTTTGATTATGTCACGGAACACATAACAGCGCCCTCTGGTCAGTGGTACTGTGTACTAGTTCAGTTAGAGTGCAGACCTCCTAGCGAACACACTGGATGGTGGTGCTGTCTCTAATTGTTTAAATAAAGACTGGTGCATGATCTTGACAGCTGATGGTCAGCAAGCACGTTTGCAGAGTCTTTTAGATGGATTATTATTTTGACAATTTACAATTTGTTTGGCTCTCGGTACGTAAATGTATTGCATTATTTACGAGTGGTTTGCTTGTCTGTAGGCTGTGCAATGCGTATTTTGACAGTTTACAATTAGCAGGTGCATGTGTAGAGCATTATACATGAGTTATGTAGGAGTACTTTGCAGGTCTGTACGCCGTGTGGCATGTCAGAGCATGTGTTCTGTATCACTGTGATAAATATACTCCATCCCTATAAAAATTGTTCCAAAATAAATAAAGTACACTCCTTCCTCTCTCCACCAGCCCAGTGCAGGCTGAGTTAAAAACAAAATGGTTCAAATGGCTCTGAGCACTATGGGACTTAACATCTATGGTCATCAGTCCTCTAGAACTTAGAACTACTTAAACCTAACTAACCTAAGGACAGCACACAACACCCAGCCATCACGAGGCAGAGAAAATCCCTGACCCCGCCGGGAATCGAACCCGGGAACTCGGGCGTGGGAAGCGAGAACGCTACCGCACGACCGCGGGATGCAGGTGCAGGCTGAGTCCTTTTACCACCAATCCCTAGGAAGAGGTGGCGGTCAGGTGACTTAGGTTAGTGGAGGTAATCCAAGTAACCTATCTTCTCAAGATTTTCTTAGGTTGGTAGAGAAACCTCAAGTGACCTTTCTTTACCACCAAAATTCAACCTTGGCGCCAGTTCCAGTCGGATGACTGAGGATAGTGTGGTAGCCCAAGTGACTGATTTCTGATAAGGTTAAATCGGCCGCATTCCGTATTATTTGGTTCGAAATACAGGTGGCTCATAATATAACCACGCCCTATTATCCGAATCCTTCCCTGGCAGAGTGGGAGAATTTCAATTTGAGGGTGGCCTTGACCGCTTTCCCTCACAGTGATCATACCCGGTGAGATAGTTCCTTATCTTGATTAGGATACATCTCCAATAAAGTCATGCATGAGACCGACAAGGCCACACCAGATAGCTTGATGTTTGCTTTTAAATCTAATTTGCTACTTGCGAATTTGTGGTCACTAAAGATTTGCTTATGGAGAGGATGGACGCTGCTCAGACCTGTGCTAATTGGAACTGTGCCTGTAATAACTTGAGGATAGCCCATGGAAAGATGGAAAATAGTTATAATGGAGAGAAAAGGCTGATCTCGCCGAGACCAGGTTCAAAATGGTTCAAATGGCTCTGAGCAGTATGCGACTTAACTTCTGAGGTCATCAGTCGCCTAGAACTTAGAACTAATTAAACCTAACTAACCTAAGGACATCACACACATCTATGCCCGAGGCAGGATGCGAACCTGCGACTGTAGCGGTCGCTCGGTTCCAGACTGTAGCGCCTAGAACCGCACGCCCACTCCGGCAGGCTGCTGAGACCGGAGATCAGGTGTGAAGAACTTTGGGGTAACATGTCGTGGAGCAGATAAAATTATGGGAAAGGTTTTGCCCAGGATTGTGGGACCTGCCCAAATTTTTCGCTTCCTCATCCCACTCATCTTGCCGGCGAGGAGTCCCAAAAATAGGAAGATTTTTAGAACCCATATACAGGGTGATTCAAAAAGAATACCACAACTTTAAAAATGTGTATTTAATGAAAGAAACATAATATAACCTTCTGTTATACATCATTACAAAGAGTATTTAAAAAGGTTTTTTTCACTCAAAAACAAGTTCAGAGATGTTCAATATGGCCCCCTCCAGACACTCGAGCAATATCAACCCGATACTCCAACTCGTTCCACACTCTCTGTAGCATATCAGGCGTAACAGTTTGGATAGCTGCTGTTATTTCTCGTTTCAAATCAGCAATGGTGGCTGGGAGAGGTGGCCGAAACACCATATCCTTAACATACCCCCATAAGAAAAAATCGCAGGGGGTAAGATCAGGGCTTCTTGGAGGCCAGTGATGAAGTGCTCTGTCACGGGCTGCCTGGCGGCCGATCCATCGCCTCGGGTAGTTGACGTTCAGGTAGTTACGGACAGATAAGTGCCAATGTAGTGGCGCTCCATCCTGCTGAAATATGAATTGTCGTGCTTCTTGTTCGAGCTGAGGGAACAGCCAATCCTCTAACATCTCCAGATACTGTAGTCCAGTTACAGTAGCACCTTCGAAGAAAAAGGGACCAAAAACTTTATTGGCTGAAACGGCACAGGAAACGTTCACCTTAGGCGAGTCACGTTCATACTGAGTTGTTTCCCGCGGATTCTCAGTGCCCCATATACAGACATTGTGACGGTTGACTTTCCCGTTAGTGTGGAAAGTTGCTTCATCACTAAACACAATCTTTGAAACGAAAGATTCATCTGTTTCCATTTGAGCAAGGATAAAATCACAGAAATCGATTCTTTTAATCTTATCAGCTGCAGACAGTGCTTGAACCAATTTCAGACGATAAGGTTTCATAACTAACCTTTTTCGTAGGACTCTCCATACAGTTGATTGTGGAATTTGCAGCTCTCTGCTGGCTCTGTGAGTCGATTTTCCTGGGCTGCGAACAAATGCTTGCTGGATGCGTGCTACATTTTCATCACTCGTTCTCGGCCGTCCAGAACTTTTCCCTTTGCACAAACACCCATTCTCTGTAAACTGTTTATACCAACGTTTAATACACGAACTATCAGGAGGTTTAACACCATACTTCGTTCGAAATGCACGCTGAACAACTGTCGTCGATTCACTTCTGCCGTACTCAATAACACAAAAAGCTTTCTGTTGAGCGGTCGCCATCTTAGCATCAACTGACGCTGACGCCTAGTCAACAGCGCCTCAAGCGAACAAATGTACAACTAAATGAAAGTTTATAGCTCCCTTAATTCGCCGACAGATAGTGCTTAGCTCTGCCTTTTGTCGTTGCAGAGTTTTAAATTCCTAAAGTTGTGGTATTCTTTTTGAATCACCCTGTATATCTAAAGTTAAACCGTATGTGAAGGAGGATGCACCAACATAAGAACTTGTACTTCTGCTGATGGGACTTGTGTTATAACTGTTTATTGCTCAGTGTAGTAGTTAACGGAGTGCCTTGCCTCAGTCACCATGTTGCTTTTCCTTGTTGAACATAACACCTTGTAATTTAGCGGCTAAGATAAAGTGTTTTCTTGCTACTTACTATTGTAAGACGGAGTGCAGAGTTGTGTGTAATGCACAAGGGCGAGTTGCAACCAGGATTCGCTCCCTGGATGTTCTGACATTAAGTTGCCTTGAACTCCCGCACCGCTTCGTGGGGACTTGCTGTGGCGTGGCGGCGGAAGTGGTGCGAGTGTGGAGCAGTCTGCTGGCAGCCAGTCCTTGCTGGCCACACTGCAGCCTCTCTTGTGATCCACCTGTCTGAGTCGGCTCGTCTTCCTGCAGCACGCTGCTCGCCGCACCGCCACGTTAACATTTCGGCCGGTATTGGTGTCAGTGCCACTGCCATTGAACTTCATGTTTTTACAAGTAG
Organism: Schistocerca piceifrons; assembly: GCF_021461385.2. Lineage (NCBI taxonomy): Eukaryota > Metazoa > Arthropoda > Insecta > Orthoptera > Acrididae > Schistocerca > Schistocerca piceifrons. Next base: position 60,300,089 of record NC_060148.1, read on the forward strand.
CTAAGAAAGACTTCCTGCTGATAATGGAACCTGTTGGGTGCTGCTGAAAGACTTGGAAGATCTACTTTAGATTTTGTTGTTGTTGTGGTCTTCAGTCCTGAGACTGGTTTGCTGCAGCTCTCCATGCTACTCTATCCTGTGCAACCTTCTTCATCTCCCAGTACCTACTGCAACCTACATCCTTCTGAATCTGTCCAGTGTGTTCATCTCTTGGTCTCCCTCTACGATTTTTACCCTCCACGCTGCCCTAAATTTGTGATCCATTGATGCCTCAGAACATGTCCTACCAAACGATCCCTTCTTCTGGTCAAGTTGTGCCACAAGCTCCTCTTCTCCCCAATTCTATTCAATACCTCCACATTAGTCATGTGATCTACCCATCTAATCTTCAGCATTCTTCTGTAGCACCACATTTCGAAAGCTTCTAGTCTCTTCCTGTCCAAACTAGTTTAGATTTAATGCAAGCAAATTTATTACTTTGGTAAACAGACACGTAGTCTGAGCTCCCTTAGGTATAGAACATATGTGGCAGCCTTGTTTTTGTGTTGTTGTTTACACTGTAGAGTCTTATACCATGGGATGCATGTTTGGTGGCCGGTACCCTCTTTCTACAACACAAACTGCACATGTGTATTAACAGGATTCTTTGTTTATAACAAGAGGCTACTTATCTTAAGCTACTCCAGGTGTTAACGGTACAAGCTCTTCTGTTATAATCTACGTTAGCCTCACTGCTGGTGAAGTACCGCTATGTACACTATTCTGGTCGCAATGTGCTGCCTGAGCAAGAGACTGATTATGTCTGTGACCGTCTGCGACTGCCCGGTTGTCTGTCACTGACTGGGCCCTCAGATCCGTGGTGGTGATCTAAATATTAGCAGTCGAGAGGGTGCTGGTAGCGCGTTGCTTGCGAGTCTGTCATTGACATCTCTCCTAATACGTGTGCTTGTTTCAGCGCCTATTATCGATCATCTTGCAACCTCTTTGTCGACCAGTGTGCCGACGACAGCTTACGCCAGCACATTACTCCCCCCCCGAAGTGCCACATCGCTGTTATGTAGGGAGGCTGTAAACAACAACGGGGCCGGCCGGCCGAAGTGGCCGAGCGGTTAAAGGCACTACAGTTTGGAACCGCACGACCGCTACGGTCGCAGGTTCGAATCCTGCCTTGGGCATGGATGTGTGTGATGTCCTTAGGTTAGTTAGGTTTAAGTAGTTCTAAGTTCTTGGGGACTTATGACCACAGCAGTTGAGTCCCATAGTGCTCAGAGCCATTTGAACAACGGGGATGGAAGCGGGATGCCGGATGTAGAGATGGGCCGGCAGCTGTGACTGGACGATGGTGTACTTCCAACTGTGCCCCGCCATCTGGCTTCTGAGACAACGGGAACGTCCTCCCAAAAACTGTAGGGCACATGTCCAGGCCTGAGGACGTGCTCTGGGCCGATGACATCGACGGCGATGGCGGGGCTGGGTCCATTGGGTAGGCGAGCGTGGACAGCAGGGGAGAGAGAACGTCATCCATCTGCTCCTCCTGGAGTGCCCTGATGGCTCCAGCAGGCGGCTGCGAAGGCCGCACGGTCCCGTGAGTTCGTGAATCTGGGGGAAGAAAAGCAGCAGATCGGGGCAAATGACACGCTCAAATTTGGTTTTGGTGGCGATGGCACGAACCATTGGGACCTGCAAAATATTGGCTCACAATTGAGTTCCGGATACTTTTCAATGATTGGGGCTAAGATGTGTGAATGCAGTGCAACAAAATCTTCAGATCTGGGTCTGCTTCCGTGGCCTGTGCAATTTTTCTGTAGCGCCAGGGAAAAGATTCCAGCAATTCAGAGTCCTGTGCATCGATTTAGCAGCAAGATGCAGCAGATGCATGAAAATCAGAGTCTGGGCCAATTGGAAGGCGACATAGGGCATCTGCAGCAAAAGAGTCAATACTTCTTTCGCAGAGCCCACGGTGCCCTTAAACCCTGAAAAGAACAGGATCGCGTTACGCAAAGTGATACTTGTGGACCATTGGCTTCGTCGGATGTTGCAGTGAGTGTAGCAAGTGTAGCAGCATCCGATAGCGATGGCCATGCAGAAGTTCTGCCGGTGAAGGCCCGTCTCATTGGTGTGAGAGGTAGGAAGTGAGAAAGAGTTGGAGTGCGTGCTCCCATGTGTGTGTGGTGTGGAGCTCGGCTATCTCTTGTTTGAAAGTGCGTACGAAGCGTTCTCTTTCTCTGTTGGACTGATGGTGAAATGGAGCACTGGTTAGATGACGAATGCTGTTTTGTTCACGAAACTGTTCAAAGTCATGTGAAGTGAACTGTGGTCCATTGTCTGACACAAGTACTTCTGGCAAACTTTTCATACAAAATAGGGAGGACAACGCTTGAATGGTGCTACGTGATGTGGTAGAAGCCACAAGCACCACAAATGGGAACTTGCTAAAAGAGACTACCAAGATGAGCCAATGCACTCATTGCCAAGGCGATTTAATCTTAGGTCAAGCTGCAAATGTCTGTGGCAGAGCTGAGTGGTTTTCCACGCATGTGTGACACTGTGACATCATCTGTTCAATGTGGGCGTCTATGCCCTGCCAAGTACAGTGCCATCGCACCAGCTGTTTAGTACAAACAATTCCCCAATGTCCTTGATGGAGTAGTCGCAACTCATCCTTTTGCAACACTCTGGAAATAAGGACACACGATTATCCACTGTCATTCTGAACTGGTGAACTGAAAGGTTATGCCGACATCCAAAAAATCGGCGCACAATTGAGTTCTGGATAATTTTCAGTGATTGGGGCCAAGATGTATGAATGCAGTGCAACAAAATCTTGAGATCTGGGTCTGCTTCCGTGGCCTGTGTAATTTTTCTGTAGTGCAAGGGAAAAGATTCCAGCAATTCAGAGTCCTGTGCATCGATTTGGCAGCAAGATGCAGCAGATGCATGAAAATCAGAGTCTGGGCCAATCGGAAGGCGAGATAGGGCGTCTGCATTGCCATGCTTTGCTGTAGGTCTGTACACAATTTCATAGTGATACTGCGAAAGCAAAGAAGCTCACTGTTGCAATTTTTGAGCAGTGCATGTAGGAACCGTCTTTGACAGATAAAACAAGGGCTGCAAAGGCTTGTGATCTGTCACTAAACAGAACTTGCGACCATACAAATAGTGATGGACTTTGGTCACATTGTACACAATAACGAGAGAAGAGGTGTCCACTTGCAAAACTATCAACTTGACAGGGTCAAAATGTACTAAACGTCTGTCACTAAGCAAAGCATTTTTGAGTTTCTGGAATGCATCTTGACAGTCTTTAGTCCACACAAAAGGTACATTTCTGTGACACAAAAATGGTTCAAATGGCTCTGAGCACTATGCGACTTAACTTCTGAGGTCATCAGTCGCCTAGAACTTAGAACTAGTTAAACCTAACTAACCTAAGGACATCACACACATTCATGCCCGAGGCAGGATTCGAACCTGCGACCGTAGCGGTCGCTCGGTTCCAGACTGTAGCGCCTAGAACCGCTCGGCCACTCCGGCTGGCTCTGTGACGCAAGTGATGCAATGGAGCTGTTATCTGAGCAGCATTCGATTTGAACCGAATGTAGTATGTCATCTTGCCTAGTACTGGTTGCAGTTCAGACACATTGCGAGGAACAGGCAGGTCACAGATTGCAAGCAAATGAGATTGGAGGGGGTGCACACACTGACTGTTTATCACATGACCTGTAGTTCAGTTCGATAAAGGTCACACTTTTTGAGACAACACTTGAGTCCTGCTTCTGACAACACTCGAAAAAGAGCATGCCAACTGGCAATGTGTTCCTCCGATGTACGACCTGGGACGACAATATCGTTAAGGTAGTTCGAACAAAATGGCACTTTTGCAGTCAGCTGTTCCAAATAATGTTGAAAAATTGCGATTGTAGAAGCACTGCCGAAGGGCAAACGCAAATACTTGAACAGTTGTAAGTGTGTATTTACAACACACACTTTCTGTGATTCTTCATCCAATGGAATCTGCAAGTAGGCATCACGCAAAACTATCTTAAAAAAGTAACGTTATGCACCAAGCCTGTCTATGACACCCTTAGGGCGAGGTAAGGGATAAGTGTCAACTACTGTCTGTGGGTTGACTGTAGACTTGAAGTCACACAAATGTGAATATGACCAGATGGCTTAGACAACAAAATGAGAGGACTTGCCCATTGACTAGCTCGAATGGGAGCAATTACACCATCATCTTGCAATTCTTTCAATTCACTGGCTACTTTATCTCTTAAAGCAATTAGAACGGACCAGGACCGGAAAAAACTTAGGATATGCATTGTTTTTCAATGTAACGTGCACTACAAAGTTATTAGCTTTTCCCATTCCTTCTGAAAACAATTCAGGAAACTCTTTAAGCAAGCTAGCGACACTGTTTTTAAGTGCAAAAGCTGATATGGAAAGTACGTTCTCGTGGATACCAAACAAATCAAAGGCATCGAAACCGATTATGTTCTCACTGTCTCTTGATTTCAACACAGTAAAATTCACTGACCTAGTGTGAGATTTGTAAGTGGTAGGCAAACTACACTGTCCAAGAACTGGAATTTCCTGTCCATTGTGAGCAATGAGTTGCTTGCTAGATTTAGAAAGGCGTGATGAGCCAAACTGTTCGTACGTGGCACGATTAAGCAAAGTTACTGAGACACCACTGTCTAACTGAAAACTCACACGACAGCTAACAATTTGTAAGGAGACAAATTGTTTGTTAGAACGTCGCTGTACAGCACTAAGGCCAGAAGGAGGCACAACCTTAATCTTACTTTTGTCAGAACCTGTTTTAAATTTTGAAAACACAGCATTCACTGCATGATTTCATGGGAGGACAAAATTGGCGTTTTTGTGCCATTGGTATATAACAAAAAACAAGACTGCCACAAAGGTCTATACCTAAGGCAGCACATACTACATGCCTATTTACCGAAGCAACAAATTTGCTTGCATTAAATAGCATAACTAGACCCAGCTCCCTCTAAAGCAGATCGACCAAGTCTTTCAGCAGCACCAAACGGGGTCCATTCAGCAAAAAAGCAAGCACAGCCTCTGAAAAGAGGAAATTGCTCAGTTCTGTGGCTCGCCTTCTGGAATACATGAAAGAACACAACAACAAATTAGCTAAATTGTCACCCCTGCAAGCTAAAATACAGGAGAAGCAAACAAAATCTTTCGGCACTCAATCATCCTTGTCACCATACTTGTGTAACCGTTGACGCTGTAGAGTCTTATACCACGGGAAGCATGGAAGAGGATATTGTTTGGTGTCAGGAATCCTCTTTCTACAACACACACTACACATATGTCGTAACAGAGTTCGTTATTTATAAGAACAAGAAGCTACTTATCTTCAGCCAGTCCAGGTTTTGTGGTACAAGCATTATCCGGACTGCTGGTGAAGTACAAGGTAAGCTATGAACACTACTCTGGTCGGAGTGTGCCGCCTGAGACGGAGACTCTGATTGCGACTGCGACAGTCTGCAACTGCCTGGCTGTCTCATTCGGGAGGACGACGGTTCAATCCTGCGTCCGGCCATCCTGATTTAGGTTTCCCGTGATTTCCCTAAATCGCTCCAGGCAAATGCCGGGATGGTTCCTTTGAAAGGGCACGGCCGACTTCCTTCCCCATCCTTCTCTAATCCGATTAGACCGATGACCTTGCTGTCTGGTCTCCTTCCCCAAAACAACCAACCAACCAACCTGGCTGTCTGTGACTGGCACCTCCAGTGCGCTGCAGCGTACTAAATACTGAAGTTCGAGAGGGCGTTGGCAGTGTGTTGCTTGCGAGTCTGTCAGTGGCCTCTCTCCTTGCTGGGGCAGTTTATGCCAGCACATTGTTCATGAAAGGAGCGTTAAATTTTTCGTGGTTTAAGGTAGTGCATTCTCAAAATAATTTATATGTGTATTAGTTGGCACATTTAACTCATTCAATTATACATTCAACTGACCTAATTAACTGAATTAACTGTTTGAAATTCTGTGTCATTATTAGCATCATTATTATTTATTGTGTCCAGGATTAAATTCACGATTTCCCTTACTGATGATCTTGGGATTTTAAAATGTTTGCTTTGTTTACAACTGTAAGAAATATCGTTCAAAAGAATGTCACACTCACTTCCTACTAGCCCTTCCACTCACTAGTTCTGTTACACAAATTATGTGACATACTTCCTGATTTGCCCGGTATGTACTAAGGGATTGATAAGTTCGACTAGCCACAAAGTACTGATCGGAATACTTTTCATTGACTGTTTTCTGTTTCAAATTGCTGCCACCCTCAGAAACTCCAAAGCTGTTATCTAGAACTGCTATGATATGCTATGTTGTCTGTGTGAACAGATTATTAACTGATTAATGATAGTAATTGTACCTTTATTCAATTGCATTATGCAGCATGAGACATGATCACAAATGTTTACTAAGTGTTTTGAAGCGCATTTTTCATCTGCTCATTTTGTTACAAGTACTACAACAGCCTTATTTTAACTTCTTATTCCTTGCTTCAAATATGTACTGCATTTGTAGGTGACCATCACTATTTATGTGCATTTTGAAATCCATGTTACTTGCAGTTCAAATTTATACCACAGCAATTGATTGGTATGATGCTTACACCAAGAAGAAATGCAGATGATAAATGGGTATTCATTGGACAAATATATTATACTAGAACTGACATGTGATTTCATTTTCACGCAATTTGGGTGCATAGATCCTGAGAAATCAGTACCCAGAATAACCACCTCTGATAGGCCTTGATACGCCTGGGCATTGAGTCAAACAGAGCTCGGATGGCGTGTACAGGTACAGCTGCCCATGCAGCTTCAACACGATAACACAGTTCATCAAGAGTAGTGACTGGCATATTGTGACGAGCCAGTTGCTCGGCCACCGTTGACCAGACCTTTTTCAATTAGTGAGACATCTGGACAATGTGCTGGCCAGGACAGCAGTCGAACATTTTCTGTATCAAGCAAGGCCCGTACAGGACCTGCAACGGGCGGTCGCGCATTATCCTGCTGAAATGTAGGGTTTCGCAGGCATTGAATGAAGGGTAGAGCCATGGGTCGTAACGCATCTGAAATGTAACGTCCACTGTTCAAAGTGCCATCAATGTGAACAAGAGGTGACCGAGACGTGTAACCAATGGCACTCCATACGATCACGCCGGGTGATACGCCAGTATAGAGATGACGAATACACGATTCCAATGTGTGTTCACAAAACTATCGCCAAACACGGATGTGTCCATCACGATGCTGTAAACAGAACCTGGATTCATCCGAAAAAATGACGTTTTGCCATTCATGCACCCTGGTTCGTCGTCGAGTACACCATCGCAGAGGCTCCTGTCTGTGATGCGGCGTCAAGGGTAACCGCAGACACGGTCTCCGAGCTGATAGTCCGTGCTGCTGCAAACGTCGTCGAACTGTTCGTGCAGATGGTTGTTGTCTTGCAAACGTCCCCATCTGTCGACTCAGGGATCGAGACGTTGCTATACGATCCGTTACAGCCATGCGGATAAGATGCCTGTCATCTCGACTGCTAGTGATACGAGACCATTGGGATCTAGCACGGCGTTCCGTATTACCCTCCTGAACCCACCGATTCCATATTCTGCTAACAGTCATTGGATCTCGACCAATGCGAGCAGCAATGTCGCGATACGATAAACCACAATCGCTATAGGCTACAATCCGACCTTTACCAAAGTCGGAAACGTGATGGTACGGATTTCTCCTCCTTAAACGAGGCATCACAACAACGTTTCACCACGCAACGCCGGCCAACTGCTGTTTGTGTATGAGAAATCGGTTGGAAACTTTCCTCATGTCAACACGTTGTAGGTGTCGCCATCGCCGATAACATTGTGTGAATGCTCTGAAAAGCTAATCATTTGCATATCACAGCATCTTCTTCCTGTCGGTTAAATTTCGCGTCTGTAGCACGTCATCTTCGTGGTGTAGCAATGTTAATGGCCAGTAGTGTAATTAATAACTGCCCCATCATGCAGCTTCATCTCTGGGGTTTCTACTCACTTTTCGCTTGCCTAGTCTAATTCCTCCCATATATTGTCGATCAGACAGAAGTCATGTGCACCCAACACACATCTTGCCGCAAATCTCGTCAGTCAGTCATTTCCCATGCACATGTTGAGATGTAAACTACACTCCTGGAAATTGAAATAAGAACACCGTGAATTCATTGTCCCAGGAAGGGGAAACTTTATTGACACATTCCTGGGGTCAGATACATCACATGATCACACTGACAGAACCACAGGCACATAGACACAGGCAACAGAGCATGCACAATGTCGGCACTAGTACAGTGTATATCCACCTTTCGCAGCAATGCAGGCTGCTATTCTCCCATGGAGACGATCGTAGAGATGCTGGATGTAGTCCTGTGGAACGGCTTGCCATGCCATTTCCACCTGGCGCCTCAGTTGGACCAGCGTTCGTGCTGGACGTGCAGACCGCGTGAGACGACGCTTCATCCAGTCCCAAACATGCTCAATGGGGGACAGATCCGGAGATCTCGCTGGCCAGGGTAGTTGACTTACACCTTCTAGAGCACGTTGGGTGGCACGGGATACATGCGGACGTGCATTGTCCTGTTGGAACAGCAAGTTCCCTTGCCGGTCTAGGAATGGTAGAACGATGGGTTCGATGACGGTTTGGATGTACCGTGCACTATTCAGTGTCCCCTCGACGATCACCAGTGGTGTACGGCCAGTGTAGGAGATCGCTCCCCACACCATGATGCGGGGTGTTGGCCCTGTGTGCCTCGGTCGTATGCAGTCCTGATTGTGGCGCTCACCTGCACGGCGCCAAACACGCATACGACCATCATTGGCACCAAGGCAGAAGCGACTCTCATCGCTGAAGACGACACGTCTCCATTCGTCCCTCCATTCACGCCTGTCGCGACACCACTGGAGGCGGGATGCACGATGTTGGGGCGTGAGCGGAAGACGGCCTAACGGTGTGCGGGACCGTAGCCCAGCTTCATGGAGACGGTTGCGAATGGTCCTCGCCGATACCCCAGGAGCAACAGTGTCCCTAATTTGCTGGGAAGTGGCGGTGCGGTCCCCTACGGCACTGCGTAGGATCCTACGGTCTTGGCGTGCATCCGTGCGTCGCTGCGGTCCGGTCCCAGGTCGACGGGCACGTGCACCTTCCGCCGACCACTGGCGACAACATCGATGTACTGTGGAGACCTCACGCCCCACGTGTTGAGCAATTCGGTGGTACGTCCACCCGGCCTCCCGCATGCCCACTATACGCCCTCGCTCAAAGTCCGTCAACTGCACATACGGTTCACGTCCACGCTGTCGCGGCATGCTACCAGTGTTAAAGACTGCGATGGAGCTCCGTATGCCACGGCAAACTGGCTGACACTGACGGCGGCGGTGCACAAATGCTGCGCAGCTGGCGCCATTCGACGGCCAACACCGCGGTTCCTGGTGTGCCCGCTGTGCCGTGCGTGTGATCATTGCTTGTACAGCCCTCTCGCAGTGTCGGGAGCAAGTATGGTGGGTCTGACACACCGGTGTCAATGTGTTCTTTTTTCCATTTCCAGGAGTGTATAACAGCAAACCAAAACAATAACAAACAAAGAGCACCCTTTCTACACAAGCGCAAGTTGTAACAGTCTTGCATGAATGTGCAGATTCACGAGTATTTAGACCTGCTAGAGCAGTGCACAGGTAATGTGGCTGCTAATACACCATTAGCATCAATGTCTGCCCTTAAGATTTCAGTTGACACCATACTGAAAATCGTGCAAATATGTAGAAGTTGTTGCATCCTGTGTGAACAGCTGCTCACAGTGGCACTACATGTACATCGACATCGACACCCTGCAAATCACACTTAAGTGCCTGGCAGAGGTTTCATCAAAGCACCTTCACATTAATTCTCTATCATTCCACTATCGAACATTGCACGGAGAAAACGAACATTTATATCCTCCCACGTGAGCTCGGATTACCCTGATTTTATTATTATGATCGTTTCTCCCTATGTAAGTCGGCATCAACAAAATATTTTCGCATTCGGAGGAGAAAGTTGGTGATTGATATTTCGTGAGAAGATCCTGTGGCAGAACGCCTTTGCTTTTAATGATGTCTTTCAAATCCTTTATCATGCGTGTGACACGCTCTCCCCTATTTCTCGATAGTAAAAGAATGTGCTGCTCTTCTTCGAGCTTTCTTGATGTGCTCTGTTAATCCTATCTGGTAGGCATCCCACACCGCCCAACAGTACTCCAACAGAGGGCAATCAAGCGTAGTGTAGGCAAACACTTTAGTAGATCTGTTGCATCTCCTAAGTGTTTCGCCAATAAACTTTTTCTATGTGTTATTTCCAGTTTAAGTTGTTCGTAGTGGTAATTCCTAGGCATTTGGTTGAATTTACAGCCTTTAGATTTCACTGATCTATCGTGTAACCGAAGTTTAACGGATTCCTTCTAGTACTCCTGTGGATGACCTCACACATTTCGTTATTTAGAGTCAACTGCAAATTTTTTCACTAAACAGATGTTGTTTTGATAATCAGTCCGAAGACTGGTTTGATGCAGCTCTCCATGTTACTCTATCTTGTGCAAGCCTCTTCATCTCCTAATAACTATTGCAATCTACACCTTTCTGAATCTGTTTACTGTATTCATCTCTTGGTCTCCTGCTATGATTTTTACCCCCCCCCCCTTCCACACACACACATATACACTTCCCTCTAATACTAAACTGGTGATCCCTTGAATATGTGCCCTATCAACTAATCACTCCTTTTGGTCAAGTTTTGCCACAAATTCCTCATCCCCCCAATTCTATTCAGTACCTCCTCATTAGTTACATGATCGACCGACTTAACCTAAAGCATTCTTCTGTAACACAACAGTCTGAAAGGTTCTTTCTCCTTTTATCTACATTGGTTATCATACACATCTGGCTTCCATACATGGTTACACTCCAGACACCTTCAGAAAAAAACTTCCTAACACTTAAATTCGATGTTAACAAATTTCTCTTCTTCAGAAATGCTTTTCTTGCCATTGCCACATATATTTTATATCCTCTCTTCTTCGACCATCATCAGTTATTTTGCTGCCGAAATAGCAGAATTCATCACTACTTTAAGTGTATCATTTGCTAATGTAATTCCCTTAGCATCGCCTGATGTAATTTGACTATATCAGATACCTGCTATTTGATCTTCTGATTACTGGATGATAAACGATAGCATCACCTACAAACAACCTAAGGCCGCTGCTCAAATTGCCTTCTAAATTGGTTATATAGATAAGGAACAGCAGAGGGACTACAGCACTACTTCAAGGAACGTCAGAATCACTTCTGTGTTACTCAATAACTTCCCGTCAATTACTACAAACTGTGGGATCTCTGACAGCAAATCACATATCCAGTCGCAGAACTGAGACGATATTCGATAAAAGCGAAATATGATTTCAAGCCGCTGATTAGGTACAGCGTCAAAAGCCTTTTGGAAATTCAGAAAAAGCCTTCTGGAAATCTAGAAATACGGAATCAATTTGAAATCCTTTGTCTACAGCACAAAACAATGTATTCTAAATCCATGTTGAGTGTTTGTCAATAGAGTATTCTCTTTGAGGTAACTCGTAATGTTCAGACAATATATGTTCCAAACTCCTGGTGCATATCGATGTTAATGATATGGGCCTTTCTTGAATATTAGTGTGACCTGTGCAACATTTCAGTGTTTGCATATAGAGTTTTTATCGAGGAGCGAGCGGTTGTATATGATCGTTAAATATGAAACTATTGCATCAGCCTAATCTCTAAGGAACCTATTTGCTATACAATCTCGACCGACACGTGTTTATTAACTGATTAAGAATATCTAATTATAAGTAGCTCATGCTGGCGGCTGTTCTGGATTCGAATTCTGGAATATTTACTTCGTTTTCTTCGATGAAGAATCTCGGAAGGCTATATTTAGTAACTCCGATTTGGCATCGATAAAATTTCTACTGCTTTCGTGCAGAGAAGGCATAGGCTGTATCTTGCCGCTGGCACACTTTTCATAAAACCAAAACCTTTTTAGATTGTCTGCCAGGTTTTGAGAAAGTTTTAATCTGAAAAGTATTATAAGCATTTAATATAATCCACTATGGAGTCGAGGTAGCAGTTGTCGTTATACTGGTTATCACTGTTAGCATTCAACCGCGATTCTTATACACATATTTTTTTTTTTTTAAACAATGCGTTTCAAGAGACAATGAATGCTCTCATCATCAGGTTGTAAAGTCTATGCCATGAAATTAAACGGACTAAAAAGACAAAATACCATCACAAATAGTTGGGAAGTCCATAGAGTAAAACAGAATTAGAAGTATGTTGGACTGTGGGTCCTCGTCTTACACTGAAGTTGTTGACACAAGTCGATGGCCGTCCCATAGCTACCAAGTATGCTGTCGCACTGTGCCGGCTCGGGAGCTGTTGTGGACTGATGTGCCTAGGTGTTGTGGCGTGGTTACAGCCGTCTGCTTGACGGTAACGCTATGCTATTGGGCGCCTTATTTCCGTATTGCATTGGTCTGCCATCGTTAGCCTCTCGCAACTCTGTCAGTGAAATGCTACAAGTTTAAAGTTGCATACCTACCCTAAAATAATTCTAAAAACCCGCTAAAAAATCTCATTTCTTTAAAATTATCTTGTGCATTTAGAATATTGCTTTATTTCTTTTCATGGATAGGTATCTCGAATTCCTCTAGTAAATCGAGTTTCCTCCCTTTCTTTTCTACATGCAATATTTCTACGTTGTCTTCTATGCCATTAAGGGGATGGCCTGTTTCATATATATGGTTCGCAACAGCTGATTTGTCATAATTTCCTAACCTGAACGCATCTTTATGTTTTTTATACCGGATCGCGAACGATCTTCCTGTCTGCCCTATATATTTTGCATCACAAGTTCTGCACTGTATCTTATAAACTCCCGATCTGTCAAACTTATTTCTCTTCTCGCCAATATCGTGCTTAACGCTATACGTCACTAGGTTATTAGTCTGAAAAGCTATTTTAACATCGTATGGCTTAAAAATATTTGCTATCTTTTGTGAGACTACTCCGTAGTATGGCGTCGTGATGATTTTCACTTTCTCTCCATCAGGTTTTTTTTTCTTTTTGTGCTTATTAGTTTTCCGTAACAGTTTTTTAACCATATCTATTCCGTAGCCGTTATTCATCGCTATTCTCTTAACGGTATTAACTTCAGTCTCCCTATCTTTTTCGCTCATAGGTATATTGACTGCCCTATGCACTAGACTACGGAAAGCAGCTTCTTTATAAGCCTGTGGATGGCATGAATCATTCGGGATCACGGCATCAGTCGTAGTTTGTTTTCTATAAACGGAGAACGCATGTTTGTTGCCTGCTTTTTTATATTCAGGTCCAGGACCTGTAAACCTTTTTCAGTTTCATACTCCACGGTAAATTCTATTTTATTATGTGCGTCGTTGAACTTTTTTTACTATTTCCTCAAGGGAACCATCAACAAGTAACAGTGTCGTCAAAATAACGCTTGTAATAAACAATTTTATCCATAATGTTATCGTCAGAATTTAGAACTTTATCTTCAAGGTCGTTGATAAAAATGTCCGCCATAGTTCCTGAAACACTGGACCCCATGGCTAACCCATCGTCCTGAATATAAAATTTGTTATGAAGCGTAAAATAATTAAAACTTGTAATGAGCTGTAGGAGTACAATAAATTCAATTGACTCTTGCGTTGAAATTTTACCGTATTTAAGGAAATTTCTCTTAATGATTTCTATAGTTTCGTTAACCGGAACACTGGAGTATAAGTTCATAACATCCAACGAAACCAAACGGGAGGTGTCAGTGGCTGGCGTATCTTTAATTTCACCTATCATGGCCATACTACCACGCACCGAATAGTTACTTTTATACACGTAAGTCTTTTTCAGAATTTGGTTCAACAATTTCGTTACTTTATATGCTGGGCTATTTCGACCGTTAACAATCGGACGAACCGGATGCAGATCTTTATGTATCTTCACCTGTGATCTTAATTTGGGGGCCGTTGGATTCATGATAACACATCATCTTTTTTCGGCTTCTGTCAGCAGCAAGTGTGTGCGTTTAAGAACATTTTTTAGTTTAATTTGGAAATTGGCTGTTACGTCTTTCGGAATTTCCGTAATGCTAATTTCTACAAAAAACGCTAAGGTCTTCGAAACGTAGTCCTCCTCTTTTAATATTACGACCATATTCCCCTTATCCGCTTTCGTGGCAATACCTTTCACTTCATTAAGTTTTTTATTAATAGAATCGACAGTTAGTCGGTCTGCTCTAGTCTTATGATTAACACTATTTCGCTTATTTAGTTCATTTTTTACTATTTTATGTAGCTTATGACCGACATGCCCGGTTTCATTATTATTTAATTTGGCAATTTCTGTTGTCATTTTAGGGAGGGCAATTACTTCTTTCGCGATCTTCTTGTTAAATGACGGCTCAATATTAAACTTTAATGCCTTATTTAACATTTCTGCTTCTGTATTATCAAATACAATATCCGTTTTGTTAACCACCCGTGAATAAAAGTCTAAAGACGACAATTGTTTACAGTTCCTGGACCTGAATATAAAAAAGCAGGGCAACAAACATGCTTTCTTCATTTATAGAAATCAAACTACGACCGATGCCGTGATCCCGAATGATCCATGCCATCTGCAGGCTTATAAAGAAGCTGCTTTCCGTAGTCTCGTGCATAGGGCAGTCAATATACCTATGAGCGAAAAAGATAGGGAGACTGAAATTAATACCGTTAAGAGAATAGCGATGAATAACGGCTACAGAATAGATATGGTTAAAAAACTGTTACGGAAAAGTAATAAGCACAAAAAGAAAAAAACCTGATGGAGAGAAAGTGAAAATTATCACGACGCCATACTACGGAGTAGTCTCACAAAAGATAGCAAATATTTTTAAGCCATACGATGTTAAAATAGCTTTTCAGACTAATAACCTAGTGACGTATAGCGTTAAGCACGATATTGGCGAGAAGAGAAATAAGTTTGACAGATCGGGAGTTTATAAGATACAGTGCAGAACTTGTGATGCAAAATATATAGGGCAGACAGGAAGATCATTCGCGATCCGGTATAAAAAACATAAAGATGCGTTCAGGTTAGGAAATTATGACAAATCAGCTGTTGCGAACCATATATATGAAACAGGCCATCCCCTTAATGGCATAGAAGACAACGTAGAAATATTGCATGTAGAAAAGAAAGGGAGGAAACTTGATTTACTAGAGGAACTCGAGATAGCTATCCATGAAAAGAAACAAAGCAATATTCTAAATGCACAAGAGAATTTTAAATGAGATTTTTTAGCGGGTTTTTAGAATTATTTTAGGGTAGGTATGCGACTTTAAACTTGTAGCATGTCACTGACGGAGTTGCCAGAGGCTAACGATGGCAGACCAATAAAATAAGGAAATAAGGCGCCCAATAGCATAGCGTTACCGTCAAGCAGACGGCTGTAACCACGCCACAACACCTAGGCACGCCAGTCCACAACAGCTCCCGAGCCGGCACAGTGCGACAGCATGTCTGGTAGCTATGGGACGGCCATCGACTTGTGCCAACAACTTCAGTGTAAGACGAGGACCCACAGTCCAACATACTTCTAATTCTGTTTTATTCTATGGACTTCCCAACTATTTGTGATGGTATTTTATCTTTTTAGTCCGTTTAATTTCATGACATAGGCTTTACAACCTGATGATGAGAGCATTGTCTCTTGAAACGCGTTGTTAAGATATATGTATAAGAATCGCGGTTGAATGCTAACAGTGCTAACCTATTATAAGCATCTCACATTGATGTCTGTGCTAAATTTCGAGCTTCGGTAAAAAAATCACTAATCTTGAGGATTTTGCGTTCCCCTAAATTTGGTGTGCTTTTTTTGTTGTTTCTGCAAGTGTTCCAATGTATCTCGTGCACTACAGCTGATCAGCTTCGTAGTTTGTTAATTTATTTGGTATAAAATTCTCAATTAGTGTCGGTACTATTTATCTGAATTCAAGCCACATCTGGTCTACAGAATGGCATAAGCTGTGGCATCACTTTGGTTGGTTCTGTGTACGGATGCAGAGAACTACAGCAGCACCCCAAGTGGCGCGGCAGTGAACTTTGAATACGAGGAAATAGGGCGCGAAAATTCCTATTTTTAACTCGAAATACATGTCGACATAAAAGTTTTCTGGATTTGGTACTGCGTCATAATGTAAAAACTACTGCTGCTATAGAAAAGCCAACGTTTCGGCCACGATTGCAGCTGCCTTCTTCTGGGTCTGGTACCAAACCCTGAAAACTTTTATGTCGACTGACTGTGGCGGCGGAAGCCTACGCAATTATATCGAAATACATGATTTACATGACAATATTTTTCTTTTATTTTTATGGGTGGGCCTCACTTTTCTAGTGACGAAGTGTGTTCTTGGATACTGGAAGGTTTTTGTGGCCTTGCAAAAGTCACAATGTCTATTAAAAACTAATTTAAATTCCCGTAACTGTAAAAGTTTGTGAATGACTGAACCAGAGACTTCGAAGGTTCTGTGACAAGCTAGGCTGTGACTTCCTGGACTTTCGCCATAGAGTTGAGAACCATTGGGTTCCCCTAAAAGGATCAGCTGCACCATACATCAGACTGGGCTGCTACTTAGGTAGCTGTGTGGGGATGCACGCTAGGGAATTTTTAGATTAGGTTACTCTCCATCCAATCCAGACAACAGCAGCTGAGTTAACCCCTCTTCTAACTATAATCTATTGTAGAAACCTCGAACAAAAAACTGTGCCCAATTCTTGGAAAAAGGTGCAGATCACACCTGTCTACAAGAAGGACAGTAGAGGTGATCCACAAAACTACTGTTCAATAACCTTAACATCAATTTGTTGTAGAACCTTAGAACATTTTCTGAGCTCAAACATAATCAGTTATCTTGAATAGAATGACCACCTCAATGCCAACACACGACATACTGAAAGCTTTGGACCAAGGCAGCATTTGACTCAGTACCATACCTACGCTGATTGTCAGAATGATGATCATACGGGATATCAAGTGAAATTTGTGGCTGGATAGAGGACTTTTTGGCAAGGAGAACACGGCATGTTATCTTGGCTGGAGAGTCATCGTCAAATGTAAAAGTAACTTCAGGTGTGCCCCAGAGAAGTGTGTTGGAACCCTTGCTGTTCATGTTGTATATATATTACCTTGCAGATAATATTAACAGTGAACATCAGAATTCTTGTCGATGCTGCAGTTATCTATAATGAAGTACTATCAGAAAGAAGCTGCATAAATATTCAGTCAAATGTTGATAAGGTTTCAAAGTGGTGAAAAGACTGGCAATTTGCCTTAAATGTTAAGAAATATAAAAGTCTGCAGTTCACAAAACAAAAAACTATATTACAGATGGGTGCAACACATTGTGGGTATAGGAAATGGAACGGTCACATAGACTCAGTTGTGAGTAAAGCAGATGATAGACTTTGATTTATTGGTAGAATACTGGGGACATACAATTGGTCTACAAAGGAGGTTGCCTACAAATCACTCACATTACCATTTCTACACTCCTGGAAATTGAAATAAGAACACCGTGAATTCATTGTCCCAGGAAGGGGAAACTTTATTGACACATTCCTGGGGTCAGATACATCACATGATCACACTGACAGAACCACAGGCACATAGACACAGGCAACAGAGCATGCACAATGTCGGCACTAGTACAGTGTATATCCACCTTTCGCAGCAATGCAGGCTGCTATTCTCCCATGGAGACGATCGTAGAGACGCTGGATGTAGTCCTGTGGAACGGCTTGCCATGCCATTTCCACCTGGCGCCTCAGTTGGACCAGCGTTCGTGCTGGACGTGCAGACCGCGTGAGACGACGCTTCATCCAGTCCCAAACATGCTCAATGGGGGACAGATCCGGAGATCTTGCTGGCCAGGGTAGTTGACTTACACCTTCTAGAGCACGTTGGCTGGCACGGGATACATGCGGACGTGCATTGTCCTGTTGGAACAGCAAGTTCCCTTGCCGGTCTAGGAATGGTAGAACGATGGGTTCGATGACGGTTTGGATGTACCGTGCACTATTCAGTGTCCCCTCGACGATCACCAGTGGTGTACGGCCAGTGTAGGAGATCGCTCCCCACACCATGATGCCGGGTGTTGGCCCTGTGTGCCTCGGTCGTATGCACTCCTGATTGTGGCGCTCACCTGCACGGCGCCAAACACTCATACGACCATCATTGGCACCAAGGCAGAAGCGACTCTCATCGCTGAAGACGACACGTCTCCATTCGTCCCTCCATTCACGCCTGTCGCGACACCACTGGAGGCAGGCTGCACGATGTTGGGGCGTGAGCGGAAGACGGCCTAACGGTGTGCGGGACCGTAGCCCAGCTTCATGGAGACGGTTGCGAATGGTCCTCGCCGATACCCCAGGAGCAACAGTGTCCCTAATTTGCTGGGAAGTGGCGGTGCGGTCCCCTACGGCACTGCGTAGGATCCTACGGTCTTGGCGTGCATCCGTGCGTCGCTGCGGTCCGGTCCCAGGTCGACGGGCACGTGCACCTTCCGCCGACCACTGGCGACAACATCGATGTACTGTGGAGACCTCACGCCCCACGTGTTGAGCAATTCGGCGGTACGTCCACCCGGCCTCCCGCATGCCCACTATACGCCCTCGCTCAAAGTCCGTCAACTGCACATACGGTTCATGTCCACGCTGTCGCGGCATGCTACCAGTGTTAAAGACTGCGATGGAGCTCCGTATGCCACGGCAAACTGGCTGACACTGACGGCGGCGGTGCACAAATGCTGCGCAGCTAGCGCCATTCGACGGCCAACACCGCGGTTCCTGGTGTGTCCGCTGCGCCGTGCGTGTGATCATTGCTTGTACAGCCCTCTCGCAGTGTCCGGAGCAAGTATGGTGGGTCTGACACACCGGTGTCAATGTGTTCTTTTTTCCATTTCCAGGAGTGTAGAATAATGCTCAATTGTGTGGAACTCATACCTGATAGGACTGCCAGGGGTATTGAACGCATACAGAGAAAGGTGGCATGAGTGGTCACTGAGCCGCGGTAAAATTTGCTGTTTTGAAGAGCGCGCCGTAGCGCGTAGTGTGAAGTAGTCGCCCTCCGCTTCTGGCGGTGGCGCCGCTGTGGCAATCGCAGCTTTGGTGTCTCCCTCTGGTGGGAAAGGGGAAAGGTTACCTGTTCACGTGCATTTAAGGGGCGCTATCAGCTCGCTAGGCGGCCCCTTTTTCCCGTCATCTGACCAGTTTCCCCCCCCGCCTGCTCTCGGGTGTGGTATGTCATATTTGTGCCAACTTTTAGCGCAGTGTTTAAGTGAGTGTTCAGTGTTGTGCGTCCTTCCACAGTGTTGCGAACAGAAATCATGCTGTCGCTGGGTGTGCTTTTTATATCTCTTGCGAACGGAACCCAGACTGTCGCCGTGGTTTTTAATTGTCTGTCTATTATTTTTCTGCTTCCTGTGTATTTTATTAGCATCATCCACCCTGTGTTTTATGTTTTACGCTCCAGAATTTTCTGCCATTTTACCTTTAAGTCACCGATTTTATCGCCAACTGTTTTTATTTTTTATTATCTTCATCTTTTTAAAACAAATTCTGTAGGCTGAAGAGCGGCATAATAGGCTGTTGCCAGCCCGCCCCCTTTAGGGGGAATCGAAACTCAATAAAGGAAAAAAAAAACAACTCGCTAGGCGGCGAGTCTGGTCGTGTGGTCAGCCGGGTCAGTGTGGGGCAGTCAGTGTCTGTCTGTCCGACCCCGGTAGCTGAGTGGTCAACGCGACAGACTGTCAATCCTCAGGCCCCGGTTTCGATTCCCGGCTGGGTCTGAGATTTTCTCCGTTCAGGGACTGGATGTTGTGGTGTCCTAATCATCATCATTTCATCCCCATCGACGCGCAAGTCACCGAAGTGGCGTCAAATCGAAAGACTTGCACCATGCAAGCGGTCTACCCGACGGGAGGCCCTCCTCACACGCCATTATTAGTGTGTCTGTCGTCCGGAGTGCTAGTATGTGGTAGGCCGCCAGTCTGCTCGAGTTTGTTCAGGAATTGGTCATTGACACGGTTGGTCGGTCGCGCACTGGGACACGAGATGACTTGTCCGTCTCGAGCGTCGGCGCATGTGAGGTCGCCACGTGAGTCCAGTGGGCCGCGCCGTATAGCGAGGGGTAGTGGCTTCGCGGCCGACACGAGAGCAACAGGAGTCAACCCACGACGTCGGTCTGGCCGGTGCGAGCTGCGACGCCGTGAGGCGGGAGATCGGCGCGCCTTCCTGCGTCCGTTGGAGCGGCTGGCAGCGGACGGTTCGGGAGAGCGTTTTGGGGGTGCTGCGCCAGGTCTTCGCCAGACATCGCAGTTTATTAGAAGTTTAGTGGTTAGCGATATGTTGTTTCAGTTACTTGTTAAATTCCACTTGTGTTGTTGGTCAGTCTCTCGTCCCCAGCTTGCTCGTCTCTCTCTCGTCCGCATTTGATAGGCACTTAGTGTCTGTCTGCCTCTGTCATGTTTGTCGGATTCGGTGTTAACGAATTTATTGCTTAAGGTGTAAAGGCCGAATACCTGAAATATGTTTTTATCTTGCCTATCATCTTGACAGGCGGTATATGTGTAATGTAGAGCATGTTTGTACGTTTTATGCAACACTGCATTTCAGGTGTTTTTATTTAAATTGTCATTTTTGTGTATAAAGTTGCCACCCTTCCACCGTAAGAGTTTTCTTTTAAAAACAAGTTGCACTTTCGGTGGCAAGTAATTTTTTTTAATGTCTTTTGTACCATTTCCATCCCTCCTACTGGGTGCATAGTTTGTGTGTTTGTGTGAGTTTTTAAAATTTTTAGTTTAAAGTAATCTGGCGTGTTGCAGATTTGCACCAGGGTAGTCTTTCAGAGGTTGTTCTGAGCACTCGTGTTAAAAAGGGAGCAGCAAGGTTCTCAGCCCGAAAGCTCATACTGAATATATATATATATATATATATATATATATATATAGGGTGTTACAATAAGGTACGACCAAACTTTCAGGAAACATTCCTCACACACAAATAAAGAAAAGATGTTATGTGGACACGTGTCCGGAAACGCTTAATTTCCATGTTAGAGCTCATTTTAGTTTCATCAGTATGTACTGTACTTCCTTGATTCACCGCCATGATTTCATACGGGATACTCTACCAGTGCTGCTAGAACATGTGCCTTTACAAGTACGACACAACATGTGGTTCATGCACGATGGAGCTCGTGCACATTTCAGTCGAAGTGTTCGTACGCTTCTCGACAACAGATTCGGTGACCGATGGATTGGTAGAGGCGGACCAATTCCGTGGCCTCCACGCTCTCCTGACCTCAACCCTCCTGACTTTCATTGATGGGGGCATTTGAAAGGTC
Organism: Schistocerca piceifrons; assembly: GCF_021461385.2. Classification (NCBI taxonomy): domain Eukaryota; kingdom Metazoa; phylum Arthropoda; class Insecta; order Orthoptera; family Acrididae; genus Schistocerca; species Schistocerca piceifrons. The sequence goes on from NC_060148.1 coordinate 60,321,637, forward strand.
TTGTCTACGCAATCTCGGTACCAAATGTAGAGACTCCTCGTGCTCGTATTGTGGACGGCTGTGATACAATACGCCATTCTGCAGGGCTGCATCTGCGCATCAGGGATTCCGAGCGACGGAGGGTGGATGCATGTATCCTCGCTAACGGAGGACATTTTGAACATTTCCTGTAACAAAGTGTTTGAAGTCACGCTGGTACGTTCTGTTGCTGTGTGTTTCCATTCCATGATTAATGTGATTTGAAGATAAGTAATAAAATGAGCTCTAACGTGGAAAGTAAGCGTTTCTGGACACATGTCCACATAACATATTTTCTTTCTTTGTGTGTGAGGAATGTTTCCTGAAAGTTTGGCCGTACCTTTTTGTAACACCCTGTATATATATATAAACAAAGATGATGTAACTTACCAAACGAAAGCGTTGGCATGTTGATAGACACACAAACATAAAAACACACACACACACAATTCAAGCTTTCGCAACCAACGGTTGCTTCATCAGGAAAGAGGGAAGGAGAGTGAAAGACGAAAGGATGTGGGTTTAAGGGAGAGGGTAAATGTCTGCTTGTGTCTGTATATGTGCGGAGATATATATATATATATATATATATATATATATATATATATATATATGTGTGTGTGTGTGTGTGTGTGTGTGTGTGTGTGTGTGTGTGTGTGTGCGCGCGTGTGTATACTTGTCCCTTTCTCCCCCTAAGGTAAGACTTTCCACTCCCGGGATTGGAATGACTCCTTACCCTCTCCCTTAAAACCCACATCCTTTCGTCTTTCCCTCTCCTTCCCTCTTTCCTGATGAAGCAACCGTTGGTTGCGAAAGCTTGAATTTTGTGTGTGTGTTTGTTTTTGTTTGTGTGTGTATCAACATGCCAACACTTTCGTTTGGTAAGTTACATCATCTTTATTTTTAGATATATTTTTCCCACGTGGAATGTTTCCCTCTATTATATATATATTCTTTAAGAAAAGATTTTGAAAGTAAATCCACAGTTCAGTCACATGTTTTTTTGATTCATGGGAAAGTGTCACAGAGATACTGAACTGCACTGGCACAACTCTTGCAGATATTGTTATTTCTGCCTCTGAATAAATTGTAACTTGATATTTAGAGGGTGCTTTCTGCTTATAATTTTTAAATCTGTTTTTTTAAATAGAGAAAGGCTTTTAGGAATAAAATTCCCATTTGGTGAAAGGAAAATTGTTTTCATCTGTTACCCACTGGCAACTACTTCCACGCTCACATAGTGTGATTAAATGTGTTAATGTTATGGTGATGAATCGCTAGTAAATAAAGTAAATTCTTTAAGAAAAGATTTTGAAAGTAAATCCACGGTTCAGTCACAAGTTTTTTTGATCTATGGGAAAGTGTCACAGAGATACTGAACTGCACTGGCACAACTCTTGCAGAAAAGCGTACACCATTTTGAGAAAGTCTATTAAGTATGTTTCAAGAACTGTCTTTAAATGTTGTCTCTAGGAATATACTACCCCCTATGCATCACTCATGTGACTGTGAGGGTAAGATTAGAATAATTATTGCACACACAAAGACATTCAGACAATCATTTTTCCTGCACCACACGCATGAATGGAATGCTAAGAAACCCTAAGTTGTACCCCTCTGCCATGCACCTCATGGTGGTTTGCAGAGTATAGATGTAGACATAGATGTGGATGGCTTTCGACTTTTGAAGAAGGCTGAAGGAGGATGCTCCAGGTACAATGAGGCCGTGAATGCAGAACAGGTACACTTTAGGCGGAAATACGGAAGCGTCGGATCCCGCTCGTCTGCTTTGACGCATGACGTCACAAATATGGCGGAAACGACCATAAACCACGATTCCAATATGGCGCATATAAAGTCGGTACGTACACATTATGAGGACGAAAATACATCGAAAAACAAACACACACACTTTCCACAAAAAGCCTAATGACACTAACGGGACAAGCGCGGGAAATAGGGTGTTTTTGGGTGGGGCCAAACTAAATATAATCAAATTTGGACACCCACCCCCATACAAAACCACACAAAACGACGAAAAAAACCGACATCACAAAACTCCCCAAATACCACTTAACACAATATCATCTGGAATCGGACACTTCCCTTGACCTATATAGCTCAACAGCAGCTCCCGATCCCATAAATTAGGATCAAACACTTCCCTTGGCCTATATAGCTCAAAAACATCTCCCGATACCAATATAAACATACACAGCCACACATTGGGATCGAACACTTCCCTTGACCTGCGCACTGTTAATTTTATCCGTCATATCCATTCCTGAACAAAAACAACAACCGATTAATTTTACTAAAATTAGCACACGATGTATAGGGAACAACACTAAATTAACCTTCACACAAAATCGTTAACTCACTGAAACGAATTCCACTAAAAACACAGCCGACACTCGAACAATTCTGGATAATGAGCAAAAGCAAACTGAGCCCATTACACCACACAAACGAAAACCCTGAACGTACCGCAGAGAGTACAACAAACCACAACACGACGACATCTACAAACACGCCACACTCACAAACCAAACTCCGCGCCGTCATGACGTCACACACGACAACACCCTTACGTCACGGGTCAAAGCCGACGCGTGGGATCGGACGCTTCTGTCGACCCCTTTAGGCTCTCTCTCTCTCTCTCTCTCTCTCTACCACCACCACCCCTCCCACACCAATTCGTTGTCCAGCTATACCATATATCCCAACTACTATAACTGCTTTTTAAGAAGCACTTCAAGCAATTCTCTGTCTGCTTGACAAGTGCATTTCCACAACATTTGTGACAAACTGAGAAGCTGTTCACGAACAACTTTTGTTTTGTGACTTTCTTACACTTTGTCCCAGGTATCTTCTTCCTCAGAGGCGTAACTCTGAGGCACGTAACTGCTGGTCGGAGAAAACTTTTAAGAGTAGCAATTGTGGCTGAACACCCTATCTCCCTTACCATTCAACCGACATGTGCATCCAGAAAAACCCCAAGCCCCACACTCACATCCCAATTCCTAAACTACATTAAATAAATGTCCTTCAGTAGGTGATGACTGTCATTTGTCAGTCCTAAATAGCCTGTGCCACCCATCACTTTACCACAGTCAGTAAAGACAGTATTGCGCGAAGGGAAAGGAAGTCTTTGTGGTCGTCCATAGCGGGATTGCTGATAAGCACTGGAGAGAGGTGGAGCCTCAGGCAAAACAGTCAATACAAGGCTCCTGTTATTTCTTACCGGCTGTGACCGAGGGTTCCGTCCACCGACACCTGAGATGGCGTAGTGTCTGGGTCAATATCCCGCCGAAGTCTGTAACGGTGTCCACTGCTACCCGGCGTTTGCTGTGGTGTCCTCCCACTACCCGAAGGCCACCGTCGAGTTTAACCGAGCTCTCTTCAGGCTGAAATTGCTGCATGTCCACTTGCACTAAAACTACACAATCACATCAATGTACTATTCATCTGTGAGCTCGGTGCCGTCGATAGTCACATCAGAGGAATCCTGTAGGATCCACACAGGCTCGAGTCTATCAATGGTAACAGTCATCAGTTTTCCCTTCAGTAAAATGTTAAACGATTTATTGTCCTGTCTAACAGTTCGTGTGAGGCCGAGTATGGCGGTTGCAGTGCCGGGTGGACAGTGTCGCCTCTCAGCACCGTACGTCCACAGTTCTCGAAAGCTCGACCGATGAATCTTTTGTGTGAACCGTGTGCCCGGGGAACGAGGTGTCTCGAGAGGAGCGATGTGCCGTTTCACCTTGCATACGAGTGCAGAGTAAGTTCTACATCTACATCCACACTCCGCAAATCACCTGACGGTGTGTGGCGGAGGGTACCTTGAGTACCTCTGTCGGTTCTCCCTTCTATTCCAGTCTCGTATTGTTCGTGGAAAGAAGGACTGTCGGTATGCTTCTGTGTGGGCTCTAATCTCTCTGATTTTATCCTCGTGGTCTCTTCGCAAGATGTAGGAGGGAGCAATATACTGCTCGACTTTTCAGTGAAGGTATGTTCTCGAAACTTTAACAAAAGCCCGTACCGAGCTACTGAGCGTCTCTCCTGCAGAGTCTTCCACTGGAGTTTATCTATCATCTCCACAACGCTTTTGCGATTACTAAATGATCCTGTAACGAAGTGCACTGCTCTCCGTTGGATCTTCTCTATCTCTTCCATCGGCCCTATCTGGTACGGATCCCACACTGCTGAGCAGTATTTGAGCAGTGGGCGAACAAGCGTACTGTAACCTACATCATTTGTTTTCGGACTGCATTTCCTTAGCATTCTTCCAATGAATCTCAGTCTGGCATCTGCTTTACCGACGATCAACTTTATACGATCATTCCATTTTAAATCACTCCTAATGTGTACTCCCAGATAATTTATGGAATTAACTGCTTCCAGTTGCTGACCTGCTATTTTGTAGCTAAATGATAAGGGATCTATCTTTCTATGTATTCGCAGGACATTACACTTGTCTACATTGAGATTCAATTGCCATCCCCTGCACCATGCGTCAATTCACTGCAGATGCTCCTGCATTTCAGTACAATTTTCCACTGTTACAACCTCTCGATACACCACAGCATCATCTGCAAAAAGCCTCAGTGAACTTCCGATGTCATCCACAACGTCATTTATGTATATTGTGAATAGCAACGGTCCTATGACATTTCTTTCACTGATTATAGTAGAGATGGCTGTGTGAAATCCACCATTAGAGTAAGTGGTTTCCCATAAAGGATTTCCACTAGGGGCATGTGGAGGCCTTCCTTAGGTGCTGAATGCACGCCTGTGGCAGAGCTTCCGTCCACTCCCCTATGAGGACACTATAGCAGTGCTCCATTAATCCGTCGGTTCGAGTTTGATAAGTCGTAGTTCGGACACTCTGAACACCGCACACATGACAGAGTGCCGATCCAAACTGTGTGCCTTTCATTCAAAGAGGTGAGATAACTGAGCAGGAGGTCCATATATTAATAAATGCTTTCGCAATAGTTTCTGCAGCGATGTCAGATATCGGTATAGCCTCAAACTGACGAGTTACCGTGTCGATTGCTGAAAGGGTATAACAAAACCCACCTAAATCGAGAAAGGGGCAACTAAGTTTAGGTGGATATGTTGCGAGCGACCTGTAGATATCGAATAACGACCGTATCGTGGTTGTCCGTGCTGTCCTATTTTATATATATATATATATATATATATCATTGGCAGGCAACACGTGCTCAAACTCTTTGACATCTGGCAATGTGAACTAGCCTGTGACAAATTTTGTTACTGGAAGGATCCCCGGATGGGGCAGCACAAGTAGTTTATCGAAGACGCTTCTGTGTGTGCCGAGAGGTGCTACTGGTCAGAGACGATTCTGTGAAACGTCACACAGTTCTTATGTTGAAGAGCTGGGAACAGTGTGGCATACTACGTGCAAACTGATCAGTGTCTCGAACAAGTTCGCATAATTGTGCATTCTTTAGTTGCACTTTTGCTACATTGTTGTAATCCATATTCGCTGAAAGTGTGATGACCATAGAGAGAATCTGCCACGATATGTTTACACCGTGATTTCACACGCCTCTAGTGAACTGCGCAGTATAATCTTAACTGCAAAAATGATATGGTCAACAATTTTTGGCGGCTGATGAATGAAATCCACCAGAGGCTGATAAATGGTGTAGATGGTCAAAGGCCTGCCCTCCACATCATCTTTAAAGTGCTGGGCTACTTCGTAGACCACCGACAGTTTCCTGTCATACGCCAACGACTTCCTGTGGGAGCAGTCAACTTTTTGGAAAAGAATGGAGAACTGCTCCAATCGCACAATCACTTGCACCTGAGGAGACAGACAGGTGTGTAGTAGGTAGTAGGCACACCAAAATCATAGCCTGAGAAATGCAGTCTTTACCTTGCTCAGATGCCTGCTGCAGGTGTGGAATCCTTTGAATTTTATTTATTTAATTATTGGTGCAGTAAATCTTTTATACAGACAATGTATGGCAGATATTGAGTGTATACAGGAAATCTTTCCTAAGAGTTGTCATGTGCATTTTCTTTGGTGTCTCAGCAAATATTTGCAGTTTTGTTTTTGCAATGGTGTCAGCCCAAACAAATTCGATTCATCACATCTTGCAAAATGACACCCAGCGTCGATGGAATGTGCCCGTTTGTTTCCTGTTTCAAATAAAATTATGTTGAAATTGGAATTTTACGTGCCCATTTGACAGAGCACTACCAGATTAGTCTAGTGCGATATTCATTTTACTGATATGTATTAAAGGGAACAGTAAAACTGAGAATAATCAGTTCTCCAGCAGCGACTAAGCAGTGCTTCCGCATAGCAGTAGCAGTCAGCACACGCCAGGGCAATGGTGTTACTGCTCGAGTACTCATTAGTCTTCATGTTTTACTGTTCCTGTTAATAGATATTGGTAAAATGAATATTACACTAGACTAATTTGGAAGAGCTCTGTTGAATGGTCACGTAATATTTGACTTCAAAAATCTTTGTAACATGAAAGAAACCGACACTGGGTATAGCATGAAAGATATAATGAGGACTGTTTGTTGGAGCTGACTCCAGCTACACATTGCAAAAACCTGCAAATATCTACCAAAACACCAGAGAAAATGCACCTGATGAGTCTTAGGAGACACTTTAATAAAAATGATTTAACAGCTTTTCTGAAGGCATTTACATGGCAGATTCTACTAATTTCTTGCAGCATACTTTAGAGTGCTGCACCTGAATGATATTTATTTATTTGGTAAAATGTTTTATGTGTCTCTTGCCCATTGCATGTTTGCCTGCTAACGCATTTGTCAGTGTTTTCTCAATGGCAGGTATGTAAGGCAGTTGCTTGCAACACAAAATTGGCCACGCTCAGGAACCGGTGTAAGGCTTGAAATTTCTGTGGACACAGTAGCTGGCTAATGAGCTCACTCTACTGTATAGTACACCATATGCCTTCCCTTCTAACTGAATGATCGAGGATGGTAACATCTTCACAGTTGACACTTATTGTCATTGACTACGTACCGAGCTTGTGTAAGGCATCAAAAACTAGTCCGAGATTATCTTCGTGTTTGTGCTGAGTCGTAGAAAAGACTAAAATTTCATTTAAGAAGGCATGGCAAAAGGACAACATATAAATATTGTCTATGAACCTTTGACAAGTCTGGACAGCACTGAGTGTATGTCACGTAAAGTGTAGTGTATCACGGGATTCTTCGGAATAACATGTTTCACTGTTATCCTCTGAGGTCGATGAAAGATTGGTGTGAGAACTAAAATCCTAGGTTAGGTAAGTGGGAAGAGAAAAACTTCCCAATGTACACACACTCTTTTTTATGTCTGTGCAGATAAAGTACAAGTCATGTCAGCTCCAAGACATCAGCAAGGCATGACGCTGAATAAACCTCTCCACATGCTGTGGCAGAGCGCTTGTTCTATGGCCGTGCTGGCTTAACAGTGTCTTGGAGGTCAATGAACAGAGTGGTGCCATGTGAAGGAGCAGAAATCCAATAAAAATCTTTTAAAAACTGTCACTTATACAGATATCGTTGGCTTATGTCAAAGCAGTATATATATATATATATATATATATATATATATAATTCTAAAAAGAAAGATGATGAAACTTACCAAACAAAAGCGCTGGCAGGTCGATAGACACACAAACAAACACAAACATACACACAAAATTCTAGCTTTCGCAACCAATGGTTGCCTCGTCAGGAAAGAGGGAAGGAGAAGGAAAGACAAAAGGATATGGGTTTTAAGGGAGAGGGTAAGGAGTCATTCCAATCCCGGGAGCGGAAAGACTTACCTTAGGGGGAAAAAAGGACAGGTATACACTCGCACACACACACACATATCCATCCACACATACACAGACACAAGCAGACATTTGTAATATATATATATATATATATATATATATATATATATATATATATATATATATAAAATGGAAGGAAACATTCCACGTGGGAAAAATTATATATAAAAACAAAGATGAGGTGACTTACCGAACAAAAGCGCTGGCAGGTCGATAGACACACAAACAAACACAAACATACACACAAAATTCAAGCTTTCGCAACAAACTGTTGCCTCATCAGGAAAGAGGGAAGGAGAGGGGAAGACGAAAGGAAGTGGGTTTTAAGGGAGAGGGTAAAGAGTCATTCCAATCCCGGGAGTGGAAAGACTTACCTTAGGGGGAAAAAAGGACAGATATACACTCGCACACACGCACATATCCATCCACACATATGTGTCTGCTTGTGTCTGTATGACTCCTTACCCTCTCCCTTGACCCTCTGCACGTGGAGACAAAGTCACGCAGCCAGAAGCAGTGGCACCAGTGCACAGAAGGTACACAGCATCAACAAAACTACGGGAAGGCAATTGTCAAGTTCAAATAAGGTAAAGATGATCACACAAAACATCAGGGTGACATCGATCGAGAAGTGAGGACTTATTTCTAACCTGTAACAGGGCCCTTTTACTTTGCTTCATGTTGGCTTACATTAGTCTCACAACATGACTGCCTTCCCTTTGTTCCACTCCAAAAGAAATTCAAAAAGTCTAAAGCAGTGATGCATTTGGTACACCCCTTGGTTCACAGGAATCCGCAAAGCCTTTTTATAGCCCAACAAATTGTACAGACAGTCACCTGCTAATTTACGAGTAAAGTCTCGAGTATTTGGGATTGGATAATTGTCCGGGACGATGCAAGTATCGATAGGCAGATAGTCGCAGAACCGTCTATATCTGCCATCCTTCTTAGGTACGAGACGAAAGGCGAGACCCGAGGACTATCGGATTGTCCGATGTACGAGCTCGTAATAACTCGTCTGTAGCCAGCTCGGAGGGCCTGGCACGGTGTTGTTTTTATGAACAGTTCCACTGCAGACAGCACTCTGTCTGAGCTCCACACGTTAATCTAGGAGGGCAGGGCAAACAAATGCAGTAGGTGCACAGGCACCGGAAGGAGGACACACTGGACTGACCCGTGTAGGCGCCAGTATAGGTGTTGCAGTCTGCTCCGATGGTGTGTGTACACCTGTTGTCGGCTGCACCACATCGGCTGACTTGTCAGTGACGGACAATCTTGGAATGATGAGGCTGTTTCCGAGTAAATTGTTGCAAGTATAAACGTACAGCAGTGAGCTTATCTGTAGACACGTGAATTTTATCACATACGCTGTTGTTCTATTTGCAAATGCAAAGTGTTTCTTGTTTAACTACAAGGTAGCAACTGGGTGAGTTGCTGCTATTTCAGTGCTGATGTCAAAGGAATGACCTGAACCAGTTTTGTTGACGGATAAAAGAATGGGACATTCTCAAAGCAAAGACAATAATGTACGTACAGAGTATTTGCCCGAAGGATACTGTGTAACTCTTACAAAGGTAGGAAACTGTAATGTGACTGGCAGTCACACTAATGAAGTGTTCTCCAAAGTAATCAAAGATTAAGAGACTTATCTGGGCAATGACAGATTCTCTGAATCTTCGTTTCCGTACATGTTGAATATCACAAATCTGAGATTTGAAATCGTGGAATGTAGTCTAGAGTCAAATGTGAGTATGTAACTCCTTACGTTAAAAAGACAAACCCCTTCTATATCAACAAATATGAGAACCTCGTGCTGTTATAGACGATTTAAAAACAGTGAAAAACCAATTACATGTGAGTAAAAGTAATGAGATAATGATTGAGACTGGCCAACGAGTTTTCTTTTCTTACAAAAGGGTACGTTTAAACTGATATCCCCTTGCAATTCGAACAAATAATCTCAAAAAAGAAACAAAGCTATTGAAAAAACACAATACCGTCTTCTGAAGTAATCTGAACTAGCTGATAATATCTGACATGAAACTGTACGCTATGATTACTACTGTTAAAACAAAATAATCGAAAATAACTGAGACAAGACAATACGATCAGACATGTTTTTCATTGTGTGAATGGAAAAGGAGCTCAGTCTTAATAGACTGAGTTTAATAAGAATAATAGTTAATAAGTTAAAGATTATAAAATGATTGTAATTAGCTAAATAAGCTATTTTACAACAAGTCTTTTGCCTTAGTGGGGGGATCTTTGGTGCAACATAATGTTCATTCAGAACACGTTATGCTTCTTCCTCTCAAGCCACTGAAAGATCTTCGTGGAAAAGTATTTATATTAGAGCGAGTGTCACCACCCACTGTGGTGGGGTCACTTATACTCTAGTATCGTGGCTTGGTGGTATCTTGGAAGGCACAGAGAAAGAGGCTACAGATAATGACAATGCCCAGAAACATTTGAAGAAAGTTTAAGACAAATGTCATTCTGTTCTATTCCGAAACTCTCTACAAAGGTGTTGTCCCGGTTTACGAATGAATAAGAGCCGTTGGTGGGGAGGCTTGGGTGGCTCAGTGATACAGATAGCCGTACCGTAGGTGCAACCACAACGGAGGGGTGTCTGTTGAGAGGCCAGACAAACGTGTGGTTCCTGAAGAGGGGCAGCAGCCTTTTCAGTAGCTGCAGGGGCGACAGTCTGGATGATTGACTGATCTGGCCTTGTAACAATAACCAAAACGGCCTTGCTGTGCTGGTACTGCGAGCGGCTGAAAGCAAGGGGAAACTACAGCCGTAATTTTTCCCGAGGGCATGCAGCTTTACTGTATGATTACATGATGATGGCGTCCTCTTGGGTAAAATATTCCGGAGGTAAAATAGTCCCCCATTCGGATCTCCGGGCGGGGACTACTCAAGAGGATGTCGTTATCAGGAGAAAGAAAACGGGTGATCTACGGATCGGAGCGTGGAATGTCAGATCCCTTAATCGGGCAGGTAGGTTAGAAAATTTAAAAAGGGAAATGGATAGGTTGAAGTTAGATATAGTGGGAATTAGTGAAGTTCGTGGCAGGAGGAACAAGACTTCTGGTCAGGTGACTACAGGGTTATAAACACAAAATCAAATAGGGGTAATGCAGGAGTAGGTTTAATAATGAATAGCAAAATAGGAATGCGGGTAAGCTACTACAAACAGCATAGTGAACGCATTATTGTGGCCAAGATAGATACGAAGCCCACACCTACTACAGTAGTACAAGTTTATATGCCAACTAGCTCTGCAGATGACGAAGAAATGTATGATGAAATAAAAGAAATTATTCAGATTGTGAATATTAAATTTTCGTCTCCCTTCACAATCATGACTATTAAGTCATGGGTGACTGGAATTCGAGTGTAGGAAAAGGGAGAGAAGGAAACATAGTAGGTGAATATGGATTGGGGGACAGAAATGAAAGAGGAAGCCGCCTGGTAGAATTTTGCACAGAGCACAACATAATCATAACTAACACTTGGTTTAAGAATCATGAAAGAAGGTTGTATACGTGGAAGAACCCTGGAGATACTAAAAGGTATCAGATAGATTATATAATGGTAAGACAGAGATTTAGGAACCAGGTTTTAAATTGTAAGACTTTTCCAGGGGCAGATGTGGACTCTGACCACAATCTATTGGTTATGACCTGTAGATTAAAACTGAAGAAACTGCAAAAAGGTGGGAATTTAAGGAGATGGGACCTGGATAAACTAAAAGAACCAGAGGTTGTACAGAGATTCAGGGAGAGCATAAGGGAGCAATTGACAGGAATGGGGGAAATAAATACAGTAGAAGAAGAATGGGTAGCTTTGAGGGATGAAGTAGTGAAGGCAGCGGAGGATCAAGTAGGTAAAAAGACGAGGGCTAGTAGAAATCCTTGGGTAACAGAAGAAATATTGAATTTAATTGATGAAAGGAGAAAATATAAAAATGCAGTAAGTGAAACAGGCAAAAAGGAATACAAACGTCTCAAAAATGAGATCGACAGGAAGTGCAAAATGGCTAAGCAGGGATGGCTAGAGGACAAATGTAAGGATGTAGAGGCCTATCTCACTAGGGGTAAGATAGATACCGCCTACAGGAAAATTAAAGAGACCTTTCGAGAGAAGAGAACCACTAGTATGAATATCAAGAGCTCAGATGGAAACCCAGTTCTAAGCAAAGAAGGGAAAGCAGAAAGGTGGAAGGAGTATATAGATGGTCTATACAAGGGCGATGTACTTGAGGGCAATATTATGGAAATGGAAGACGATGTAGAAGATGAAATGGGAGATATGATACTGCGTGAAGAGTTTGACAGAGCACTGAAAGACCTGAGTCGAAACAAAGCCCCCGGAGTAGACAATATTCCATTGGAACTACTGACGGCCGTGGGAGAGCCAGTCCTGACAAAACTCTACCATCTGGTGAGGAAGATGTATGAGACAGGCGAAATACCCTCAGACTTCAAGAAGAATATAATAATTCCAATCCCAAAGAAAGCAGGTGTTGACAGATGTGAAAATTACCGAACTATCAGCTTAATAAGTTACAGCTGCAAAATACTAACACGAATTCTTTACAGACGAATGGAAAAACTAGTAGAAGCCAACCTCGGGGAAGATCAGTTTGGATTCCGTAGAAACACTGGAACACGTGAGGCAATACTGACCTTACGACTTATCTTAGAAGAAAGATTAAGGAAAGGCAAACCTACGTTTCTAGCATTTGTAGACTTAGAGAAAGCTTTTGACAATGTTGACTGGAATACTCTCTTTCAAATTCTGAAGGTGGCAGGGGTAAAATACAGGGAGCTGAAGGCTATTTACAATTTGTACAGAAACCAGATGGCAGTTATAAGAGTCGAGGGACATGAAAGGGAAGCAGTGGTTGGGAAGGGAGTAAGACAGGGTTGTAGCCTCTCCCCGATGTTGTTCAATCTGTATATTGAGCAAGCAGTAAAGGAAACAAAAGAAAAATTCAGAGTAGGTATTAAAATTCATGGAGAAGAAATAAAAACTTTGAGGTTCGCCGATGACATTGTAATTCTGTCAGAGACAGCAAAGGACTTGGAAGAGCAGTTGAATGGAATGGACAGTGTCTTGAAAGGAGGATATAAGATGAACATCAACAAAAGCAAAACAAGGATAATGGAATGTAGTCGAATTAAGTCGGGTGATGCTGAGGGAATTAGATTAGGAAATGAGGCACTTAAAGTAGTAAAGGAGTTTTGCTATTTGGCGAGCAAAATAACTGATGATGGTCGAAGTAGAGAGGATATAAAATGTAGGCTGGCAATGGCAAGAAAAGCGTTTCTGAAGAAGAGAAATTTGTTAACATCAAGTATTGATTTAGGTGTCAGCAAGTCATTTCTGAAAGTATTCGTATGGAGTGTAGCCATGTTTGGAAGTGAAACATGGACGATAAATAGTTTGGACAAGAAGAGAATAGAAGCTTTCGAAATGTGGTGCTACAGAAGAATGCTGAAGATTAGATGGGTAGATCACATAACTAATGAGGAAGTATTGAATAGGATTGGGGATAAGAGAAGTTTGTGGCACAACTTGACCAGAAGAAGGGATCGGTTGGTAGGACATGTTCTGAGGCATCAAGGGATCACCAATTTAGTATTTGAGGGCAGCGTAAAGGGTAAAAATCGTAGAGGGAGACCAAGAGATGAATACACTAAGCAGATTCAGAAGGATGTAGGTTGCAGTACGTACTGGGAGATGAAAAAGCTTGCACAGGATAGAGTAGCATGGAGAGCTGCATCAAACCAGTCTTAGGACTGAAGACCACAACAACAACAAGAGATTTGTTCACTCAACATTGTATTAGTTACATCACAGCAGCAAAACACAGAAGAGTTATTTAAATAGTGGTTACATCATTTCATAACTTGAATACTCAGCATTTGGACTTGCGGCTTTCGTGTTAGCTATGTTTGCAGTTAAAATTACTGGCAATAAAATCTGCCTGTTAAGGAAAACACTTTTTTATTGTATTCCAAACATCTTAATTTTACATTATACACTTCTGCAGGACCATTTGGGCATTATCGCGCACTGGTTGTGTGTCGTCTTTTGTTTCGGCAGATCCATTTTCTTTTGTGTTCCCTTGAGTTATTGAGAAGCACACTTTTTCAGAATTTTGTTTGTAATGAACACTTTTCACTTCTTCAAAACACAGAGTAAATGTTACCTGTAACAACATTTACACTGACTTAAAGGGGTTTAAAAATATACAATTCATTTGTGTTTTTGTTTCCACACGAAATTATGTTGACTTTTTTTAGTTGAGACGTTATCTGGAACTAGGTGACTGATACACACAGAAATGATTAATTTGTCCTTGATGCCAAATGTTGTCAACTCAATAACTGATAAATCAAACTGTCTATGTTCAATAACTTTAGTAAAGTAGGCTTTCTATTTAAACTGTATTCTTTTTCCAATATAAATGGCTTATCCTCAACCCACTGAGAGGTGATCATTTTAGAATTTTTTTTAAGATGCTGGAGATACTCTTTAGGCAGGGGAATTTTTTTGTGACGATTTATTCTCAAAAAGCTTGGTTCCTCTACTCATGACAACAGGTCTTTGACCATGTTTGTCTCAAGATCTACCCCTATACTTTCACAAGTCAGCTGTACTGATCTTTCCTTTACAGGTCTGTTTACCACATCTTTTGACAGTCTGACCTCGTAACAGAGCGAAATGCAAAAATCGGCTGTCGTCGGTGCCATTTCCGACTCATCTTGTCCCATGTGACCTAAAACTTCTACAGTGCACTTTTGACATGATGCACTTTGTTGTGACTGTCTATAAGTGAGATGGGGGGGGGGGGGGGGAGTTTTTTCAATATTCCTACATTTCATTTTCTATTGGAATTCTGAAAAATTTTCCACTTACTCTAGCAGCTGAAACTATTCAGGAATTGTGTCAGCCATTACAATACGCTGTTAAAATCACAAAGAAATAGAACGGTTGGCCACACTTAACTACAGAACGCAAAATTATAATACTGGCGATATATACATCTACAAGTGGAAACAGTAATTCTTGATTTTGGAAGTACTACTCTATCTATCAGGTAGGGAAGGGAGTTACATTCGAGAATGTTAAAAAAGAATGCCTGGTGACTCAGACCTCATGATTAGAAGGAAGAAACAATTCTGAAAGCTAAGAATAGTTTTCACTTTTAAATGCATTGAATGGGCAGTGTTGAAATCTCCCCCACCTCCAAAAGAAATGCTGACCAGCCACTGCAGTTTCAGTTTTCCTCTTTCCCTTTGAAATAATATTAGGCTGCACCATTAGGAACAATATTTTTGTACTTACCTATTTTCACGTTACTTTTTTCCTTCTATTATCCTGAGTCATTATTCTTTTGTGGTACTTAATTGTGTGATAATGCACCGAGTATCTTGTGGCGACCGTAATTTGTTCAGCAGTGCAATTACCAATAGATGCCAAGCAACTTATCACTGCACATTTCTAATGGTACTAGTGCCTGTAGTGTTTCAATGCCCTGTAACTGGGCCTAGAAACAAGTTTCATTCAACAAGGAAAAATCCTAGATGAGCAAATGACTGCTTCACTTTTTCTGTGCTTCAAAACTTCGGGAATTTACCAGTGCTTCCTAATTCCTCATAGGCAGCACCCATGCTTAAGAAAAAGCATAAATTGTTATATTCTGCATCTGTTATTTATTCATTTTTTTTCTTATATTATACAGGATAAAAATTATGAAACACACATTTGATATGCTGAAACTTTTATTACACACACCACACAGACACAAAATATTTAAACATTTTGGTTTACAAAATTATCTTAACACCGAACTCATCATTAAATGCTGATGTTGAGGTTGAAGATAATGACAGTGTTACTCTACCCACTTGATGTGTACAAAATTTCATATATTCCTTAAATTTAGCCCTTTCATTTAATTACATAAAACAGCAAAAAACTGAGATACAAAAATAAATATTGAATAGAACATGGTATTAACCTGTTTGAAGGCTTTTACAATTAACAGCAAATGGACAGGCCTGTCCATAAGTAAATCATCAATAGGCACTCTAACATAACACAATTAAGAACAAAATAGTTCCAAACTGAATTCAAAGTTTATTTCCAACAATATTTTGCAGCATAGGCAAATTTGGTACTCATGAAACTTCAATATCAGGCATGAGACAGTATGTAGTAAATTAATACTAAAATTGTATTAATGTTATTCAACAAATGTCCCCAAAATTTGGAATATTAGATATTGAAACAGAAGCCACTATCTGCAAAATTATCTTAACACTTACTGCTGTGGCTGGGGAATACAAGCTACAGGGTCCGGCATAAAAAACTCCCCGATTACAAAGTAACGTGCAGCGGACAGTAGAAGGAGCAGAGTGGTGGGGGGCGCGTCGTTAAGTAGCTGCCTACGTGCCATTTTCAGTGTACGCCATGGCGTGGTCTGGTGAACATCGTGCCTTCGTAGTGGAAGATTTTATTCAAAATGGCGAATCGCCTATTAATACTCAACGTGCTTTTCGCGTTCGCTTTGCGCTCGGACGACGGGACCCTGTTCCCGATAAGAAAACAATTTATTCTTGGGTTGCTAACTTTTGTGATACAGGTTCCGCATTAAAAAGGAAACCACCTGGACGACCACGGACTGCAACAGGCCCCGGAAATGTTGATGCAGTTAGAGCTTCAGTTCAACAATCTCCTCGACGATCCGCTAAAAAGCATGCGGCAGCATTACGGATATCTGATCGAAGTGTGAGAAGAATCTTGCATCAAGATCTTAAAATGCATCCTTACAAACTTGTAACTACGCAGGAACTGAGTGAACGAGACTGTGGTGTCCGTGTAAGTTTGTGCCAAGACCTTCTTCGGAACATTCGTCCCAACGATATTGTGATTTTTTCTGATGAAGCACACTTTCACCTTGCCGGAACAGTGAACAGCCAAAATTGCAGGTACTGCTGTGAACACAATCCCCAAGAACTTCATCAACGACCACTTCATAGCCCTAAAGTAACAGTATGGTGTGCTGTTTACAATTCCGGAGTGATCGGTCCTTACTTTTTCGAAGAAAATGACAGGAATTTAACCGTCAACAGTGAACGCTACTGTGCCATGCTCCGCGACTTTCTCCAACCGCAACTAAGGGAGCTTTTTGGTGAAATAGAGAACGTGTGGTTCCAGCGAGATGGTGCTACTGCCCACACAGCGCGGCAGTCACTGGCATTGGTGAAGGAAATGTTTCCTGGACATGTGATCTCGTTGCGTGGAGACATTGGCTGGCCCCCACGATCGCCGGACTTAACGCCCTGTGATTTCTTTCTTTGGGGCTATTTAAAAGCAAAAGTTTATGAACAACGTCCACAATCTTTACGAGCCCTGAAAGAAGCAATTACACAAGAGGTTGAAGCTATTCCACCTGAAATGACTCAAAGAGTAATGAATAACTTCAGGGAAAGACTCAATCAGTGTGTCGACAGTGCAGGAAGCCATTTAAGGGATGTTTTATTTAACAAGTAAGACCATAAGAGTATTTTCTAAAATGGCATAATATGTACTTTTATTTAGTATAAATAAAATTGTTCTACCTTATTTGGTTTTGTTTTTATTAGCTTTCCTTAAAGGGGAGGTTTTTCTGCCGGACCTTGTAGAATCTGACGGCTTCAAGAAACGAGACCGCGGCAAGCTCATGTAAGAGGGCCTCAATTGTTCGGGTGGAAAATGTGAACCCGAAAATCTGTATTCCCCGGAATGTGGCATGCCAGAAACTGTATTATCAAATTCTCAGAGCCGTTGGTGATTTGACCAATTCAATATATTCACGAAAGTGCAAAGGCTCTCGTTCAGCAAATCTACCTTCTCTGGATTGCGTCTGATCTGAGCCTCTAAGCCTAGAAGGGCAACTCATCCAGGCCTATTTTTTATATTGTGAGATGGCAAATAATGGAGAAGATGTGGAGATGGAAGACGTGACAAAGGGAGGTAAAAGAAAATTGGCAGACCTGGATGGACAACCAGTTCAAGAGACTAAAAAGCCCAGAATCGAGCTAGACAGTGACAAAAAATCTAGGATCCTATGTGCAATACGCCATGCAGCAAAAGGACTGTTTATTAAACTAGGAGCAGAAGATAAAAGTTACAAGGACATACATATTAATATCCAAATTGCCAATATCCTATTCACTTGTCATACCTTGAAGAGACAGGCAGCCCAAGATCCAGATGCAAGAAGAAATGTTGGAACAAAGACAGCGTCGAAGGACTTTACTGTTACCGTCAAGGGGACTGAGCACGTTTTTAAAAGGAA
The DNA here is from genome assembly GCF_021461385.2 of Schistocerca piceifrons. Classification (NCBI taxonomy): domain Eukaryota; kingdom Metazoa; phylum Arthropoda; class Insecta; order Orthoptera; family Acrididae; genus Schistocerca; species Schistocerca piceifrons. The sequence goes on from NC_060148.1 coordinate 60,339,850, forward strand.
GATGCCCTTGCAGTTGTTGATGCATCGTTCAAACTGTATGGGTTTGAATACAAAAAATATGACAGAGACAGCAGAGACAATTGGTATGGTATGGCTGGCCCATATATAGATAACTTTGTTGGATTAGGGTATAGATTGCAAGAACTCAGATTAGGTCATGATGAAATGACTATAAAGAAAGAACAGAGTGGCCAGGAAACTAGATTTAAGGTTAGCCACTATGGTATTATGCCCAACCATCACATCCTCTTGGAGGGTATAGGGTTCCCACCTGAAAAGAGAGCCAGTATGGCACAAAGTTTTGGCCCATTGACTGCATTGTTGTGCTTTCTGAGAACTGAAGGAATCTATAGGCAGAAGTGGGAGGCAGCTTGTGTTCGTTCTGTGGGGCACATTCCTTATATCAAAGATCTAGTACAGGTGCTCAAGGGAAAGTCTGCGCATGAATGTGCCTCAGTAATCACTCCCCTTGCTGATACATTGTTTATGGTAGGCAGCAGGAATGCTCATCGCATTTTCTTCCCTATTTTGTTATTTACAGCTGCCTTTAAAACAGGCGTTACTGCTCAAGATCCAATTGGCCTTCTGACTCTAGAACAACTCAAGTGTGTAAACTTTTCAGGTGATGGTGCTTTTGCTGTCTACAAGTTGATGTGTGACCTCGGCCCCCTCAAAATCCACGGAGATATGTCAGACTCTCAAGCTAAACAAATACTCTACTACAGTATGTTTGGCACTTTCAAGGAGGATCTGAATCTATTAAAAGAAATTACAAATTTTGGATCATGGTCCACTTGATCCCAGTTGGGAAACTGCTTTAGAGGGATGGGAAAGTCAGCCAAGGAAGTGTCATTCGATCCCATCAAGCAGAAGTTTTATTCAAAGCTTGCATCTGCTAACATTTCTGGTTTATTGAGTTCTTCATATACCGAATTATCATTTCAAGGGGTCTTTAGTGGAAGGCGGACTCAGACATTCAGTCAAAGTTTTTACGAGGCCATTGGGAAAGGGATGGGAACATCTGTTGGAATTCGCTCCCTTGATGACCTGCAAAATGTCTCAAGGAAAGTGTTGAGAGAGGTTATGAAACGCATTAATTCAACTGCCAACATTCTTGAAATGGGAACTGTTGAATGGAGAAAGGTTGACGGTCTGACATTGAATACAAAGGGGGAGGTCCACCAAATCACTGTTCCTGCGACACACAGATACTTTCTTGGCCCTTCTGAAGATGAGGAAAACTTCTCGCGAATGTGACCATTCCAAAGTTGTAACCCAAGTCAAATGATATTGTTCTGAATTCAGGGATCTAGACTCACAATTTTGCAGTCCAGCAAACTTTGTATTCGTATACTCTCGTGGTGCATGTTGATCTGAAGCGGGAGGCTGAGCTTCACAGAATGGTGGTAGATAAAAGTCTCTGAACCTCAGATTCTCTGTCTAATTCTGGTTTGCAGGCACATACCTGGAATCCCGAGAAGGTGTCTCATCTGAAGATGCGTACCTCGTCTCTTGAGGTGACAGCTGACACGAAACAATGAACCTTGCCTCAGGGAGCTGGGGATCATCTGGAGCCCTGTAATCTATCTCGAGGCTGCCGACGGTCTGAAGCAAAGTACCTCTTCTCCTGGAATCGATCCGAGATGTATCTAGGCTCCCTGCGCTGGACCCCGCCCCATATGATTTAACAGGCTTCTCGCAAATGTGACCGTTCCAAAGTTGTAACCCAAGTCAAATGATACTGTTCTGAATTCTGGGATCTAGACTCACGATTCTGCAGTCCAGCGAAGTTTGTATTCATATACTCTCGTGGTGCATGTCGATTTGAAGCGGGAGGCTGAGCTTCACAAAAGTGACGAGGGTCAGTATGGACAAATTAAAGTACACAACAATGTGGCAGATGCTGACATTCAAACCTGGAAACGCGAGGAAGAGGATTTGAGTCCAAGTGACCACACCCCAGAGACTGATGCACAGCCCACGACCCTGAACTGCATAAAAGAGACTGTGAAAAACTGTGAGATGGGGAATTCGGTGTACCTACAATCACTGGCACATCAACTTGTTCTTGGAGAGCTACACAGAAGAAGTACGAAAAAGGTTGGAATCCCCTCCAGCCTGCAAAGTGGGCTCAAAAGATTTATCCCAACTGAAGATAGAGAGGAATCACCATGTTTCCCACGTCCAAAAAGACGTAGATGCACCACCTGCACTACCAAAACAGTTGCAGAAGGATGTCAAACTATGTATGTAAAAACTGCCATTACGCAATCTGCCTATCCCACACAAATATGGTCTGCCAACTTTGCTTTTCTGTGCACCAATGTGTCCCTTCTGGTAATTCTGAGTGTGAAAGACACCAGCATCAAAAAAGTGGCTTACAATTGGAGTTTTTTTTCTTAAATTTACTGTTTGATAAAATTTATGTACTAAAAACTGTAACTGTTTGGTGGTGGTTTCAAAATTTCAGTTCTTTCAATTTACCGTTTAATAAAATTTATGTACTAAAAACTGTAACTGTTTGGTGGTGCTTTCAAAATTTCAATCCTTTCAATTTTGTTACTTTTGTCATTCAGCTTTTTTTTTTTCCCACCCACTTTCGTATGTTCTGTCTCTACACATTCCCATGAAAGTAACTGATTACGTTTAGGATACTAAAGTTGAGAATCTAAGATAATAGGTGATTTCAAAATCTGTACCTGTCAGGCTCATTGCGCCCGAACTCAGGAGTCCCAGAACTGTGCCTGACCAAGGGTTAAATGTTACCAAACGAGTGTAAGTTGCCTGCGACGCTACGTCACGCCATGCGCAGGTGGGGTCGGAAGGGGCAGAGCTGACAAAACTCGGGAGAACGCCATTCGGGCAGCTCTCGACGTCAGGCTCCGGGTAGAGACAGTAGTCGGCGTGATAGCGGCAGCCGACTCTGGCCGAGGAACGGGCCGTAGGCAGGCAGCCGGACATGGTCGCCGAAGAGTGTAAGGGTGTACCCGCGGGACTCTGACGCAGGGCGCTAGGAAGTATTGCGGAGCTTCTAGTAGGCGGTCGGAACGGTGGAATCAGTCACCGTCTCTGTATTAGACTCGACCTTCCTGCGAATGCAATCTCACACAGTTAGGGTGAGCTGTAATTCTTCCGAATAAACTGCAACTTGTTAAAGTTAGCAAGACTTTTTTTCCACCCGCTCCTAGCCTTGTACCTTCACACCAGGGATTTCCACATCTTAGCCAGATAAAAAAGCCTCCCTCTCACTAAGGTCAACCGGCTAAATCCCTTTCACGAACCGTGTTGCTCGATCCCTTGCAATACCTACACTCAGGACGTCACAGCGTGTTGTTATACGATGAGAATGTAGATAGAGAAAGTTAGACAGTCAGTGGAGAGGACCCTACAACATAGTTGCTGTGGATGGACCTAATGTATTAATTAGAATAAAGGAACAGAAATGAACAACGGTACACGCAAAGCGGTTGAAAGAGGTCTTCTAATTCCAGATAGCAAGAGTGTGAGACATACGAGGATTACTAATCATCAGCAGTGTGGTGACAAGCATAGCTGAATAGACAGACACTGAGGGACACACGGTTACAATAATTCCATTCATCTCCAGGGATTTATCATGACAAACAAGGTACAGTTAGGTTATACAGTATTACTTGTTATATAGTAAATTATTTAATTTGGAAGAGTTGCACGATACGTTTCACAAAACTCACGAAGATGCCGAACCAAACTGCGTCACACTGCATAAGAAGGTTACGTACAATGAAGCTGACAACAGTAGAACTCAAATGTGCACAGCAAGCTGTAATGTGGCACGTAGAGTAGATCGGTAGAGCTAAAGAGCTGATAGGGCAGTTAGCTAAATGTGAGGCTGTCAGACATAAAAGAGGGATTTTGAACTTTATTGGGGGGGAGCTAGTCAAGTTTCGTATGGCACTCTAGATGAAGATGACGCGTCTTTCTCAAAATGCAACTAGATGTTCTGGAGAAACGCCAATGGGAATTATTAAGGCTCTCCAAGGACCAAGTGACAATACTGAAGGATGATGATCAGTGTGGTTACACAAAATGGAAAGAATCTCCAACAGAATTCTCAAGTTAAGTAAAAACGTGGAAGAGTATGGAAATAGTATGAATACAAGTTACAAGTCATGTTAATTCTGATAACAGTAACTGAGCAGTTAGTTCTATTAATGACCCTGTTCAATGAATCAGAAACAGCATACGATTTGCTAATTATGGCTGTAGTGAATGCACAGAAAGGATTGGTGCAGCCTTGCTTAATAAATCCGATACAAGTAGTACGGTACTTAGAGTTAATCACAGAGAACAAAAAAGACAGAAGATTTCTGACCGAACTCACTGGGACCGAACTCACTGAGGGCCTGGATTACCAACTACTGCATATTATAGATTTAGATGCATTTTTAGTTGGCTATACTTTAAGTTGTTCTCTAAATGTACCACTAGTAGATACCAACCCATATAATACATGTAAGGTATGCAACTAAGAGGATGTTTACATGTATTGCTCCAAAAACCAAATTTTTACTAATCGATGAAGCCAATAGGCAGTATACACATCTGTCTCTCGAAAAGTTGAAGTTTAAGAGTATTTAGGTTAATCAGATACATAAACAAAATATTGTGCTCCTGTCTACATATGACCACGAGAGATGCGAAGCAAGAATGTTACTTCCTGTTAGATAAGTACCTAAAGATTGCAATCTAAAGCACACTGTGTTGAACCAAAGTAACTGGACGCAGTTACGCTACAGCACATGGTTATTCGTAAATCCCAAAGATGAGGGATTAACAGTTTTATGTAACGAATTACTACCGACTGATGTCATAGTACGCGGTACAGGCAAGTTGACTTTTCTGGGAAAATGCAAAGGTTATGGAGATCAGATCATGTTACAATCCGAACTTATGATACAAGCTAATATATGTAATGTAGATATACAGGGTGAGGCAGGAAGCACGAACATTTTTAGAACAGCTAGTATTCAGGCTCAGGTGGTCGGAGTGGGGGGAGTGATGTGGTAACGCGATCGGTAGCTCCGGCCATTTTGTTTAGCCGAGGTCACGGAGCTGTGGACTGAGCAACATCGTGTGTTTAGCTACCACTATTTTATGTTGAGTAGAATCATTTCGAACACGAGGAACAGTTCTGAAGAAAAAACCACCAGGAGCTCCTCACTCAGTTCGGACACAAGTAAATGTGGAAAGAGTTCGGCAAGCCATACTCCGTAGTCCTGGTCGATCTGCTAGAAGACACTCGGCTGAGTTGTGCCTCAGTAATTGCTCGGTAAGGGGTTTTTTGCATACTAACCTAAGATTTCATACCTACAAAATGGCCACTGTACAAAGATTAAACCCAAGAGATTATGAACAGCAGCTAAACTTTGCCTGAGAAATTGAGGCCATATTTGAGTAAAACGAGAACATTATTTTGCTTACGAGTGATGAAGTTTATCTGCATTTGAATGGAATGGTAAATCAGCAGAACTGTCATTATTGGGCCGGTGGAAACCCAAAACTACTGCAGAAGAAATCATTACATAGTCCCAAGGTGACTCTTTGGTGTGCTGTGACTGGTACAAAAGTTATTGGCCCATACTTTTTCCAAGACGAGTACGGGAACACTGTAACCGTAACCTCTGAACGATATAGAAAGATGATCACTGAATGCTTCCTACCTGAATTAAGAACAAAAACGTATTCCTATCTGGCGAGTGTGGTTTCAGCAGGATGGAGCTACAGCTCAAATGACAAGATTGACTATGGAAACAATTAAGAAGGTTTTTTGTGGTAGAGTTATTTCCTGGTTCGGAGACATTCATTGGCTGCCTCGTTTCTGACCTACCCACGTGTGACTACTTTTTCTAGGGGTTACCTCAAATCACGTATGTACATGCATAAACCACATACACTTGACGAATTGAACGAAGCTGTTTGTGTATAAATCGTCCAAATAGACAGAGGCAAGTTGCCAAGTGTTGAAGCCAGCTTCCGAGAATGCCTCGAGAAGTGCATCGCTGAAAACGGCTGTCACCTGGAAGATGTTGTTTTCAAGCATTAATGTTGTTAAATGGCAACGTTATTTGAGTGTCCTTCTGCAATTAAAAATTTTTCTGAAGCACTCACAATGATGTATTGTTCATTTGAAAACTGTTTATCCTTTATGCCTCACCCTGCACTATCAATTTTAAGTACAGAAATTGACTGTCGTATTATAAAAGATGAGAAGCAGACAATAGCAGAAATGCCTGTAACATTACCTTTAGTGCATGTAGTTTGCCAGTTGGACGACATAAAAGCTGCCGATACAGTACTGAGGAACTACAAGGAGAAACAGAGTATCGTCAAAGGACGAACATCAAAGGACGGTTGACGAGCGAGTATTCCACACGGGGACACTTAGGATCCACTATTTTCTGTATACTAATAATTTTGTGTTGCTTATGTGTTTACAGTAAATGTTGTCGAACACGTGGTACGAAAATATTGAGTAGAAATTGTTGTGCTCGAATTTGTGTATAATGTTGTGAATGACTGTGCTCCAAGAACACTTGTGAGATATTGATGTAAAAGGTGGAGAGAGGGGGAGAGAGAGAGGGGAAAAGGGGGGGGGGGGGGAGAGAGAGAGAGAGAGAGAGAGAGAGAGAGAGAGAGAGAGAGAGAGAGAGAGAGAGTTACAGAATCTTACAAAATACGGTCAATAAAGTGTTCCCTTTTAGTGCACCACAGATTGCGGAGGGCTACCAGGCCTTTAGAGACAGTTTAGTTTGTGACGATTTTGCACACGAGCGACTTTAATTTCTATGTCATGTCTTTACAGTTGCAAACCTGTGAAGAGTAGTGGTTTTAACCAATTTACAATGCGATGGACTTTTACCGATTTAGCTTGAATAGCAGCGGTGACTACAAAATCAGATCTGCTGGAAACGATAAAGCTCACGCTAACAAACATCCAGGGACGGTTCAGGTTTTCGAGAGTTTCTTGCTCGGACGTAATTTATTATTTAGTGCACGCTGTTGGGTGTAAATGTTATGTCAGCACAAAGTAATTAAAAATTTTGTGCTGCTGGTAGATAACTGACCAGTAATTTACCGTGTTATTTGTGTAGGGAGTGGCAGAAATACCCGACGGTTTTCATTTGTGCACATTATGTCAGCCGCGTGGACGGGATGGTGGGGAGTGCGGTGTTCTCAAGGTTACTAGAGACCGATTGTTATATCCACGTGTAAAGCCAAGTCTGAATTGCATGCGGGGAATTGTTAAAGCATTGTTAATAACAAAAGGGGAAACTGTAAAGAAGCTACAGTAATGTAATTAGGCACGGCGAGAGGAGCCACAGACAGGGAAGCAGCTTCACAACGGGGTCCTCGATAAGGAACGGAATTAAAGTTAATAGGCAAACAGTACTTCCGGTCAGAGAGAGCGTGGGACGAGAGGGAGCAAGAGAGACGGCCTTCTGGTGGGGACGTCGCGAGAAGCCGATACAGGGCTTCGGACGCAGTGAGTGACCATTTTAAGAGAGGTGTCTCTGCATCTCCACCCGGCCTCTGAATAGTGCACAATGACAGCCAATAAGGAGGCAAGTAGCCCTCGACATTGCGTCATAGCAATAGCAGGTGGGACGGAAGGGGAGAATGGTACAAAACTCAGCAGCAAGACGCTCAGAGAACAGTTCAGAAGCGGTTAGAAACAGTCTAGGAGTGAGGAAGAGGTAGGTAGTCTGGAGGAGTTTGATAGGCAGCAGCTGTGGGACTTTTAGACTTAGACGCGTGGATCGCATTCGAAGAGTAAACAGAACGGCAGTCGTCTCACGCCGTCTCTGAATCGGACTCGGCCGCTCGTCGGAAATGTCTCGGCCACGGCAGTTAGGAGTTCATTCTGTACCTTTTCAAATAAACTTCAGATTGTTAAACAGTTCTGGAGAATTGCCGTAATTATCTTCCCGCCTTCTGCTCCTTCCGCACCAGATACTGTAACTTCTTTGTGGTGTAGTCAATGCCCACACCGTGCCGCCTGCAGCTGCGCAGCCGCGACCTTTATGTCATACCGCCAACGGCCGGCACGCCCCGCTTCCGCTCTCAGTCGGCTGGCAGCAGCCGTAGTGTGCGGAGCTACTCCGTTGCGCGGCCCCCACCATCTGGAGGAGCGTCGCACGTGGCGCAGCGCCTTCAGTCGTGGCATAACGGCCGTGGCGCTACAGTGCGACACGTCTCTACACCGACGACAGACGGTGGCAGACCGGCACCTATCACCTCTCACAACCTACTGAAACGGCGGTGACGTGCGGGGTGTAGCAAAATTGTCGTATCACAAAAAAGCAATGTCGCGTTCACACCCAGGGTGCAGCCTCACGACTGGACTCGCTCTGTCGTAACTCGACGACGAGCCGCCACCGCCGAGTCACTCACTCGACACCTGAATCACTGAGTATTGTCTCAGCTGCAGCACTATGTCGCACCTCTCCTTAAAACAACTAGGGCAATTACCGTGCCAGGGCCCGGTGGCTTGCCCCCTCGAACTAAACAGATCCGAGGCGGCCAGCACCCCTCTCCCGCGCACGCGGAACAAGTGTAGGAGACCCTCTCTCCCGTGGAGATCCTCGATCCTCCACGGATCACAGGAGGTGCTAACGAAGCGGGAGAAGGTCCGACCCACTCTAGTGCGACCACTCCCCCAGTCCGTCCTTCCCTCTCCCACCCCTGAGATGGCGAAATACCAATCTCGTCAACACAAGGACAAAGGCGACCCCCCAGACACTAACATGGACCCTTCAAGCAGCGCAACACCAGCAACCCCAACCGACCCCACTCCTACCACATCCTCAAAATCCCACAGACTATCCCTCACCCTACATCCTGACCCTGCACTCCAGTTTGACTCCACCCAGGAAAGCCAACAACCAGAAGAGGAAGGTTGGCAAACAGTTCAACGCAGGAAAAAGTTCTCCAGAAGGCATACCTCACTGGAAGACATATCCCTCACTCCCCCCCCCCCCCCATCAAACGACTCCATGCTGGGAGATCCCAGACTCCGACGTAACAGCCTCCCCATACCCCCCATCCCCTCTCCTATAGCTCTCCGGCCCTACCACCTCAACACATCATCATCCCCCACCCACTCCCTAACCCAGGTACCCTTAAAACCCTCTGCTCCCTCCATATACTTCCTAAAGAACCTTCCAGACAATTCCACAAACAAATCTCTATCCCTCACCCTCAGAGAACACCTCCCCTCGTTCCGTAATTTCAATGGCTCCCTCAATGTTTTCAGAGATGGCAGGACGGCCAAGTTAACCTCCTACAAAGATATGGACCCTAACCAATTACAGCAGGAGCTCAGGAAACTCCTGAACTCGAGGGTGATAGTGGAGAGGAAAACCGTTAGGGAAACTGCGGCCCCCCCCTCACCAACCGAAACCCCCCACAGTCAGTGTAGTGATCAAGGATGTCGGCTTCGACATTCTTCCTGAAGATGTCAAAGCCGAACTCCAACGCCAGGGAATCCCAGTCCTAAACGCATGGAGAATTAAATCCAGAAAGACAGGCAACTATGGCCCCATGATTCGAGTAATCTCGAACAATCGGAGGGACATTGACTTCATGCTTGAACATGGAGTCCACATCTTCTTGTCTCACCACAGAGTAGAACCCTCCAACCCACCCAGTCCCATACCCATTCAATGCCAAAGATGCCAACTGTTTAATCGCAGAATCGAACAATGCTCTTCACCACACAAATGTAGCCGCTGTGGCAAGGATCACCCCCTCTCATCCTGTGAACTAGACCCTTCCATCACTGCCAACTGCGGTGGCCCACACTCCTCCCGCTCCTTCCGATGCAAAAACCGCCCCCAACATGCAGTAAACGACCACCTCCAAGCCCCCCTCCACCTCGCTGACACCCCACCCCAGACGCAGACGCCTCATCATAGCCTGCCTATACAACCCACCAAACACTCCACTTTCAAGATCCTTCCTCCGCTACCTAACTACCTTTAAAGAATACTTCCTCCTAACTGATCTGAACGCAAGTCATGAACTACTAGGAGACACCACACACAACCAAAATGGAACCGACCTACTTGACTTCCTCACCACCGAAAATGCAACAAGACTTCCCATCAATACCTTCACCTTCATTGGACACAACGGCTGCTCCCTCCCCAATCACATCCTATACAGCCCCTCCCTCTCTGGTACCATTCATTAGGTGACACCCTTACCAGCCCCCACCTACCTATCCTCTTCAGCACCACTGCCATCAATCCCCCTCCCCCAGCTCCCACTTCCCAAACGACAAAACTCTATAGCAAAGCTGACTGGGCAAAATACAAAGAGACCATTAACAACAACCTAGTAGCCCCACTAACCATTACCGACACCGACGACCTTAACCACATCAATGACAGAATAATAAACACCATCAAGACAGCCATCGACGCAGCCATCCCCACCAAAACCATCGCCTCCTTCAAACCGCACCTTCCCCCCGAAATACTCAGACTGATCCGAGAAAAAAGAAAGCCCTACCGCAAAATCAACAAAGAGAGAAACCCCGACCTTAAAACAATCTGGAACAGGCTAAACAACGAAATTAAGCGACTCACCTCTGAACACCGACAAAAACAATGGGACGAAACCTGCTCCAAACTTGACTACAGACAAGGACGCAAATTTTGGAACAAGTTCAAGACACTCACGGGACAAAATACTGACAGGACGTTCAAACTAAACATAGACGACTCCCCCACCACCGACCCCACCCAAGTAGCAGAAGCCTTCAAAACCGTCCTAGAAGACACCCACAAATTCCCACAGGACCCTCTATTTATCGAACCATTCCACCATACAGTCACCACAGAACTCCCCCCTGCTACTCGTCTCCCCCACTGCCCCCACAGAAGAAGACATTAAACAGCAGAATGTAATTACCGAGAGAGAAATTAAAAAGGCCATCTTCTCAGGCAGAAACTCAGCCCCTGGCGAGAACGGGACACAGCGTCTACACCTCCGCAACTGCCCCCTCAACACCATCATCCCCCTCCTGTCCCTCCTTTTCAACTTCTGCCTCTCCCACAACACCATCCCCACAGCGTGGAAATCCGCCAAAGTCGTCATGATCCCCAAACCAGGCAAACCCAAATCAGACCCCAAATCCTATCGCCCCATATCCCTCCTTGACGTCCTCCGCAAGACCTTCGAAAGAATAGTTACAGACAGACACACACACTTTACTGACAAACTCCAACTCATCCCTCACCTCCAGTCCGGCTTCCGAAAACTCCACTCCACCAATGATCCCCTTCTCCGACTCACTTCAGACATAACAAGACACCAGAACCTTGGAACCTTGGACAGTGCACGCTCGCTGTCTTTCTGGACATCGAGCGAGCATTCGACAAAATCTGGCACGACGGACTTTTATACAAGCTGCTTAAGACAGGCTTCCCACCGCAGACAGTACGACTAATCAAAACCCTACTAAACGACAGACGCTGCCAAATCCACATCAACCAAACCTCCTCATCCCCTTTCCGCCCTGAAGCAGGAGTAGCTCAGCGTGGGATTATCTCCCCCCTGCTCTACTCCCTGTACACCATTGACATCCCCACCCCGACAAGAACCACCGAGCAACTCCAATTATACGCAGACGACACAGCATACTGGAACTCAGGACCCTCGATAAACACCATCAACAACAAGACAGCGACCTACCTGACAAAACTAGAAGACTGGATGCGACAATGGCGCATCAAACCCAACCCCACCAAAACCCAGCTCATCCTATTCAAACACCGCAACATCCACAAAAAGACAAACCACAATCCCGACCCCATCTCCCTCACGCTGTGGGGCACCCAGCTCCTCCCCTCCTCCAACGCAAAATACCTCGGCGTCCACCTTGACAAGTACCGCAACCTGAGCAACCATATAAAGGGGACCCTGAGTAAAGTCCGTCAACGCCAACACCTCATATGACGGGTACAAGGCAAATTTACAGGCTGCAATGATAAGACAGCTGTAAACACCTACAAAACCTTCGTCCACCCACTATTTGAATACGCGGCAGCACCTCTCGCTTGCATCTCCAAGACCCAAGCAGAAAGAATCTTCTGCACCGAGAGACGAATACTACGCAGCATCCTACGACTCCCACCCTCCACCCCCAGACAAGAGGTCTTTGAGGAAGCAAAAGTCACCCCCATTCAAACAAGATTAGCCATCCCGAGAAAACCACCCTCACCTCCCGACCTGATCTACACACAATGTACACCCACAGAACCAGACACAGAAACAAACCCAAACACAAATACACCTACCCAACAAGAACAATCATAAACAACACCCTCCACACCTTCCCTGACACAATCCACCAACACGAACACGCAAGACAATTACACATACGGAACAACGACACTCCTAACCGCCCCCCCCCCCCTCCCACCTCCAGGCGTTTAACCCCGACCGCCCGCCACCATAAACCCTACCTAATCGATAGCAACAAAACGGCACATAAACCCGCCTCCACTGTCGCCCTTATTTTTATTTTTATTTCTATTTCTAGTTCCATTTCTAATTCTATTTTGCACTTCTACTGCTTGAAAAATTATAATTAGTCTTTAAGATAACAAAACAATTATATATTGCCAAACACTATTTTAGGAAAACTGTAATTAGTATGTAAGTTAGCAATAAGTACAAAATAAATAAAAGAAAAGAAAAATGTAATACCCTCATCTCTGGCTCCAATAGAGCAACAAGCTCTCCAGCGACCCATCCGCCTCCCTTTAGGAGCGGAAATGAATAGTTAAAAAACACCTGGCAGTCTCGTATCGGGCTACCTACTCACTACGTCGACGTCACACTCGGGAACGACGCCACTCTGTGCTACGACTGTTTACCGTACCGGACTTGGACTCTGCAGCCCAGTCGCTGCTCTCGATCGAGCACCGAGTTGTGTTGTTATTGTGGAACTGTTGGTAATAAACAGAATTTGGAACTCACGCCAATCGTTATTTGTCGTTTCTCCAATTACGAATACAACATTCTTGGCTAGGTCAAAGTCTCCCTCTCACTAAGGCTAACCAGCTAAGCTGTGGTTACGAACCGTGTCGCTCAATCTCGTGTAAAACCCACGCTTGGAACACGACACGATTCAGCTGCCACAGAGCAGTGGTCCAGCGAGCTCTGCAAATTTGTTGTTGAAATAAATTTTAAAAGTGGTGATTCTGTCATTGTTGTCAGACAATTCAGTTTTACAGACGTTTTCAAGTGAATAGCAGGGGATAAATTCCATCCCTTAACATGATTAAGTTGTGGGTCAAAAACATCAGATCAACAGGTTCATCATTACAACAAGAAGTCTACAGAACATCCAAGATAAGTCAAAACACCGGACAACATCAAGCAAAAGGACAATCCGTTGTCAGTTCACATCAACCCGTGCACAGAAAAGCTGCTGCTCTTCAAATGTGTTGTAACTGCAGGAACAATCCAAGTCTAAATACAGTCTTTCTGAGGCAGTATGACGGAGATAGTTTATAAACACAAGGTGAGTTAAGATGTAAGCTAAATGCCGGGTGTGGCAGAGGGGTCATAAAGGAACACAGTTAGAGAGCCAAGGCAGAAGACCAAACTGTCGGGCAGCTACACGTGATGAGAAAAGAAACACTCCTTAATGAGACAAAATAAGCTCTGTGTAGGGACTCGTGACAAGTAGGAAATTAAAAATATCGACGGAAAACTTCCGGTTAGAGAGAGAAGTCTGGGATCGGGGAGAGAGAGAGAGAGGGCCCTCGGTGGGGACCGCATGTCACGAGGAGCCAATGAAGGGCCCAGGACGCAGTGCGTGACCGTATTGGGAGAGGCGACTCTACCCCTCCACCCAGCCTCTGAAGAACAATAACAACAATAATACTTAAACATTACCGAACGAGGGTAAGTCACCTCCGACGCTACGTCACGCCGTGCGCAGGTGGGGTCGGAGGGGGCAGAGCTGACAAAACTCAGGAGAACGCCACTCGGGCAGCTCTCGACGTCAGGCTCCGGGTAGAGACAGCAGTCGGCGTGATAGCGGCAGCCGACTCGGGCCGAGGGACGGGCCGTAGGCAGGCAGCCGGACATAGTCGCCGAAGAGTGTAAGGGTGTACCCGTGGGACTCTGACGCAGGGCGCTAGGAAGTATTGCGGAGCTTCTAGTAGGCGGTCGGAACGGTGGAATCAGTCACCGTCTCTGTATTAGACTCGACCTTCCTGCGAATGCAATCACCACGCAGTTTATTCATCGGAATAAACTGCAACTTGTTAAAGTTAGCAAGACTTTAATTCCACCCGCTTCCTAGCCTTGTACCTTCACACCAGGGATTTCCACATCTTAGCCAGATGAAAAAGTCTCCCTCTCACTAAGGTAAACCAGCTAAATCGCTTTCACAAACCGTGTCGCTCAATCTGTAGTGTTTCCTTTCCTCGGGGTTCTGGCGTGAAAATAAAAAATAGAAAATCTGATTGGGGTTTGAATTTTGATGGAATAAGTTACGGATAAGGCGGACTTCGTATTACTGATTGAGATAGTGCTGTAATTTGACCGTGAATGTCAGACCGGGTCGGCAGCACTACAAAAAGCGACTGTACGAAATAGCATCAGAAACAAGTTGAAATTTACCTTACAATTCTGTCAAAACGTAGTATCTATTATAATATAGTCTTGGTGGCTGCATCTGGAATACTTCTTGATTTTCTTGCAGGATGTCCTTTTTTCATTGTTTGCTGGTCCTCTTGTTCTCCGTATGATGAAAATTTCTTGAAGTTCTCACTGTCTGGATTAATTTATAAATTTTTGGTGTGTATCTTCTTTACGACTCTTAACATTAATGTCTTTGCACTTCGGCGTATTATCGTTGCTTAGCACAGCATTTGAATTCAGTTCACATCGATCGTGTTTCCAACGGAATTAATTCGAACAATAAATGTTTCTATTATATTGCTCCAATGTCTTTAAACATAGTATCAGCTTCTGACTGTGTGTGTACTGCCTGGATCTCTTGCGTGTGACTTGAAGAAAATCCAAAGTTTGTTCATTGTGTCAACACGAAATTGTGATCTTCAGCAGTCGAATTTTGGTGGCGTTGTGACGGTACTTTGACTACCACGTCTCCGCCAGATCAAAGATGTGATTTATGTATGCGCATGCAGAAGAGTGCTGCGCCAGCGACAGATTTTCACAAGTAATTTTGATCTTCTTTTACTTTTGTGTAGATGCTTGTTTTAACAGCTAGTTCATTACTCTCTTGTTATCTTGTCTTCATATGTTTAAGACATGTATTTTTTGGTGCTGATGTTAAAGAATGATTTTAAGTGGAAATTAAAACTATATTACGAAACGAACACACGGTATCTTCAAGTTATTTCAGTAGTGATTCGCAATGGTTATTGCCAAATTTATGTATTACTCCAGACAGAGAGAACATCAAGAAATTTTCATCAGACGGAGAACAAGAGGAAATCCTACAAGAAAATCAAGAAGTATTCCAGATGCAGCCACGAAGACTATATTATAATAGATACTACGTTTCTGACAGAATTATAAGGTAAATTTCAACTTATTTCTGATGCTATTTCCTTAAGTAGCTTTTTGTAGTGTTGCTGACCCGGTCTGCGATTCACGGTCAAATTACAGCACTATCTCAATCAGTAATACGAAGTCCGCCTTATCCGTAACTTATTCCATCAAAATTCAAACCCCAATCAGATTTTCTATTTTGTATTTTCACGGCAGAACCTCGAGGAAAGGAAACATTACAAATCCCTTGCAATACCCAAGCTTGGGAAATAAATAAAAATTTTGGTGCCAGGACTGGGGTACCACAAAGGCACAAAGGCAAATAGGAGGTAGGAGCCAGTAGATTTTGCTACAGCGACTGTGACAATTGGCAGGAAGTTGTGGCGACTCGCAACTTTCAGCATCAGTAGCTCCGCTACGGCAGAGTACAGAAAGTAGTCCTCGCAGGTGCAGGGCAACGCAGTACGGCGGCAGCGCGACGCGGAGCGACGAGGCACAGCGGTGCCTGAGCAGTCAGCATTCGAGACTTGAATGTCCGGGCCGAGCAGCAGCAGACGCGGCATCAGCCGTAGCCGAGGCGAGTGACGGGGTCGGCACGGCCCAGCAGAAGCGGCGGCCGACACATCGCAGCAGCGCGGGTACAAAGATGGCGCGGGACAACGTGGGTCAACAGAACAGATGGCGCACCACAAGAGAAGCGGTAATTATAAAATTGTCTTAAGAATATTGTATCTTTATATCGTAAAGTGTTAACATAGTTATGATGCCCCGGACTAACAAAGCTCCGTCATCCTCCACTAACGGTAAGATGTCAGTGAAGGAAGCCTTATGTATTGTTTCGAAAGTGTTCGAAGGGAATAAAAGGGATTTAAGGGAATTTATTGAAAATGTAAATGCGGCATTTGAACTAGTAAAGCCAGAGGAACACGAAACGTTACTGAAGTTCGTTAAACCAAAAATAACCGGTGAGGCCAGATCGAGACTGCAAGTGCGTGAACGCACGGGGACGTGGCAGTAGGTGAAACTAGTTCTAGAAGAAAACTGTGCGAGTAAGCATACACCACACTACGGTGGTGTAGATGCACATGTCGATCACCAGGCAGCAATCGGAGGCAGGAGCAGCCGGAGAGGATAAAGATCCCCTCTTGGCGCTGCAGTCCCAGTTAAATCAATTAATTTTAACTAACGCGGAGCTTAAGCAACAGATAGATGATCTTAAAATGGCTTCTCCGCAATCTAATGTCGCTAAGCCAGTGCTAGTGGAAGAACAGCCGAAGCAGGTGACTCCACCACTCACTAGTGCAGAATCACCTGTGGCCGTAGCCACCTCTACTTTGGTGCAGAGCTTTCCAGCAGTAGCGTTTATTCCGGCGTTCGCTGGAAAGCCGCACGAGGATATTCGAACGCTTGTCCAGAATATCCAGGACATAGCTTTGCGGTTGGCCAGATGAATTTCTCTTAAATGTGATGAAAATGAAAGTCACCGGCGAAGCGCGGAACTACGTGCAGCAGTAGAGAGCTTGAAAAATGCCCCTACCTTCCAGTCCCTTGCAACAGGGTCGACTGAAAGGTATACAGACAAACGTGGTACTAGTTACTGTCGCGACTTGCTTTCCACCCTTAAGCAAAAAACGGGTGAAGATTTAGAAGCATTCGCGGACAGGATTAGAAGCGTCGCATGCCACACGTACGCACTAAGTGCCAGTTCTGCCTGCAACAAGGTTCTGTTGGAAGAATCAGAATGTCGTGCGATAGACGTGTTTATTCGTGGCATAAACCCCCAAATAGGGGGCGAAATCAAGGTAGCTTCCCCCTGCACCCTACACGAAGCCATGCAATTAGCACTCTTGAGAGAGGAGGCGAGGCGATTTGTGCCAGTCTCCGCGCAGCAAAGCGGGCCCCGACGTGTCTTTTCGAACGATACTAAGTGTGGGCGCTGTAATAGACAAGGAGATATGGCAGAGCAATGTCGCGTGCCATATTGTCATCAGTGCAGGAACATGGGTCACCAAAGTGTGAATTGTCCAAATAGTAGGCCACAACCGCCTGCAAATTCCAGGCGAAATTCAAACCAACCACAGAATTCGAGAAACGGCCGCGGGGCAGGAAGTGCCACCCCTCCCAGCCCCCGTTAAAAATAGTGACCCCCCTAGCTTATAAGGGAATCACGCAGGTGGCAAGCGTGGTTGTCGATGATGTTAGAGGCCGCAAACCAATACGCATGCTAATTGACACAGGCGCACAGATCAGTTTGGCATTTTTATTGAAGAGAGATAAAAGCACATTGCAACCGCCACGGTACCATATCAGTGGTATTGAAGAGAGATAAAAGCACATTGCAACCGCCACGGTACCATATCAGTGGTATTGGTCCCGGCATAGTGAAACCTGATGGCAGCTGTTGAGTTGAGTTCATTGTTGGACTCCACAGAATATGCTTTTACGATGGAGGTTGTATGTAACAGGCACACGGATTATGACATCATCCTGGGAAGTGACTTTCTGCGTCATTTCCAGGGGGTTATTGACTATAGGTTAAATACCGTCCAATTCGGCAACAACGTGCACCATTTTGGACGTGACTGCACGTTGCGGGCGAGCGGAGCTGGGAAAAAAGGATCTGTTTCCCAAGTTTCGGAGTCTCCCGTAACAATGCTAAAAGCCTGTAGTCCCGTGGAGATACCAGAAGGCACAGGAAAGATCCTTTGGGTGCCTGTCGGGATACGTGAATCCGAAGAGGTTCATTTCTTGGTAGATCGACTCTGTCGGAATGAAACTCTTTACCAGATGCAGGTCCACGTAAAACATAGCCTGTGCAAAGAGCAGCAAGTACAGAAAGCAAATTGCATACCCGTGTGTTTAGACAATTTTAGTCACAAGCAAGCTCTAATACCGCGTGGTACAGTATTAGCCAGCTTACAGGTTATCACAGAAGATGAGTTGCCAATGAGAACCCCTTTTCTGAATAAGAAAAAGACTGCTGCCGCCTCTCAACACCTTTTGACAATCACGTCACATCTGACAGATAAGTTTAAAGCTAAGCTTAGTCACCTCCCATTGCATGAACAAAAGCTAATAAATGAAGTATTGAATGAGTATTCATGGTTGTTTGAAGACAGGAAATATTTACCAGCAACAGATCTAATCCAGCAACAGATCTCATCCAACATGAGATTCCAACCGGAAATGCTAGGCCAATAGCTCAAAAAGGGTACCGAATTCCCTACCATCTTCAGTCAGTGGTAGAGGAAACTATGCAACAGCAACTAGAAGCAGGAATAATAAACCCTCTTCCAGTGCGTGGTCCAGCCCAATTGTAGTCGTTCCAAAGAAATCTATAGACAGAGAAAAATCCTATCGCCTCTGTGTAGACATGCGAGTAGTAAACAAAGTTACTACTCCAGATCATTATCCATTACCCTGGATCGATGAAACACTCGATCGTCTGGTACTTTACAACATTAGACATGCGCAGTGGGTATCATCAAATTCCAATTGCTCCTCAAGATTGAGCTAAGACAGCTTTTGTAGTTCCTGGTGGCTTATATGAATTCTTAAGGATGCCTTTCGGGCTTCGCAACGTGCCAGCAACCTTTCAGCGATTTGCAGATCTGCTATTACGTGGGTTGAAACCTACTATGTGCCTTGTGTATCTTGATGATATATTTTCAAAATCCATTGCTGAACATGCTGAACATCTACGCAGTGTACTGTTGCGCTTGCAAAATGCTAATTTAAGCTTAAAATTAGAAAAATGTTCTTTTGCTCAATCACAAGTGCAGTATTTAGGTCATGTCATCAGTTCCAGCGGAGTCAAGCCAGATCCACAATTAACTGAAGCAGTAGACACTTTTCCTATTCCAACAAATTTAGAGGAATTACAATCCTTCCTTGGCCTTGCAAATTATTACCGCCGTTTTGTTAAAGATTATGCTACTATTACCAAACCACTTACTAAATTGTTGAAAAAGGATACTCCTTTTGTTTGGACGGATGAATGTTCGACCGCCTTTCAAACAGTGAAAACTATTTTAACTAGTTCACCTCTACTTGTTTACCCAGACTTCGCTGAACCTTTTATTTTATCTTGTGACGCAACTGATTTTGCTGTAGGATGTGTCCTAAGCCAAGTGCAAGATGGTGAGAAAAAACCCGTTGGGTATGCCTCTCGTCAACTGAATAAAGCAGAAACTAATTACAGTACTACAGAAAAGGAATTGCTTGCCCTTCTTTTTGGAATTAATTATTTTAGATGTTACCTTTCCCGTGTGGGGTTGCTAGTCCCCCATCGGGCGTCTCCCCGGGTGGCGGATTGGGGAATGCTCTCCAGATATGGGGGGTACCGGGGAAATAAAACACCCGGGGTGGACCAAAACTAGCACGGGTAGGGAAGACTCGTTAAGCCATGGCGAAGGCAAATCCCTAGGGGTAGAGTACCCCAAAATCAAGACTCCTGGTCCTCCAGGTTGGGGGTTGTGCAGAGGGCTACCAACCCACTCATGTAAAACAATGGCCGGTCAGGACACTCAAGGTATGCCTCGGAAACAGGACAGAATTTACTGGAACAGAAATTGGCAAAGTTACAAGGATTTCTCTTTTGGTTCGTGGAATGTCAGAAGTCTATACCGCCCAGGAAGCGCACAAATACTAATAAACGAACTAGGAAAATACAAGGTACAACTGGTAGCGCTCCAAGAAATAAGATGGCAGGGAACGGGATCAATGAAAATAGGAGACGGGACAATAATGTATGGAGACTGCGGTCAGCGCCATGAATTTGGAACGGGCTTTTACATTCATAAAACAGCAATTGACACAATAAAGGAATTCAAATCAATTAATAACCGAATATCACACATTACAATTCAGGCTCAGTGGTTTGATATTACATTTATAAATGTTCATGCACCCACAGAAGATAAGGAAGATGACGTGAAAGAAGAATTTTATAGTCAACTGGAACAGACATATAATTCAATAAGTAGACATAACGTAACAATAGTGTTAGGAGACTTTAATGCCAAAGTAGAAAAAGAAGAAATATACAAACCAACCATTGGGAATTACAGCTTACATGATGAAAGTTCAGAGAATGGTGTGCGACTCATAAACTTTGCAATGGCAAATGGTCTCACATTAAGCAGCACAAAATTCCAACACAAACGCATTCATTTAGGGACATGGATATCACCAGATGGAAAAGTAGTGAACCAGATTGACCATGTCGCCATCCAAAGACGATTTCAAAACAGTATTAAAGACGTTAGAACTTTTAGGGGAGCAGATTGTGAGACAGATCATATGTCAATCATAGCTCAAATGAAAATAAAGCTAAAAAAGAAACAAAGTACAAATAGGGTTGAAATTAAAAGGTACGATGTAGAAAATCTGGCAGAAGAAAAAATAAAAGAAAACTTTAGGAAAGAAATGGAAATTAACCTATCGGAATCTAGACTGACACATAGTGAACAGCAAGACGTGGAAAGTAGATGGAGACACCTCAGAAACAGTATTCAAGATGTAGCTTCCAAAACTATAGGTAAAAGAAAACGAACTAACAAAATCTGGTTTAATATAAAGTGCCAAGAAAGAGTACTGGAGAGGCAAAATGCGAGGAAGGCATGGTTACAAGACATGGACAATATTACACTAAAGGAGAGATACTATAAAATCCGCAAGGAAACACAACGAACTCTAAGACAAGAGAAGAGAAAACACTACAACAACATGGTAAGAGAAGCGGAGGATGATTTCAAGCATCACAGAGCAAGGCAGATGTACCAGAATATAAAAAAGTCCTTGGGAAAATTCACTAAAAGGGAACAGTTTATAAAGGACCATAATGGGAAAATACTTACAAACAAGAATGACATACAAGAAACATGGAAGACATACTTTACACAGCTGCTCAACTGCAATGATCCACAATATTACTTTACATTTGAAGAACCAGATACAGTTGATATCCAAGTCACCACACCATCAGTAAATGAAATAAGACAAACAATAAAGAAATTAAAGAACAACAAGGCCTGTGGGGAAGACCAGGTATATGCTGAGCTTTTAAAAAATGGAGGACCACAATTGGAAATAGAACTACATTCCTTAATTGAAACAATTTGGGAGACAGAAAACATACCGGCCGATTGGAAAACTGCAATTATATGCCCCATCTTTAAGAAGAATGATCCCCTTGTCTGTGATAACTACAGAGGAATTGCCCTACTCGATGTCACGTATAAAATTTTGTCGATGTGTATACTACACAGACTGATTCCCATAACCGAAGAACTGATTGGGGACTACCAATGTGGTTTCCGCACTAACAGATCCACTTTGGATCACTTATTCACATTGAGACAAATAAATGAGAAGGCATGGGAATTTAATGTAGATATCCATATTCTATTTATAGACTTCAAGAAGGCCTATGATAGCATACACCGACAGACACTCTTAAACACCATGAAAGAATTTGAAATACCATTAAAATTAATCAAATTAGTCAAAATGTGTTTGGAAGAAACCATATGCAAAGTTAAGACACCTGCAGGAGAGACTGAAAATTTTAAGGTGTACACTGGACTGAGACAAGGGGATGCCATCTCACCTATTCTATTTAATATTATCTTAGAGAAGATTGATAGAGAATTCACCAAAAATAATCCACAAGGGATCCAACTGCAGGGACAGAACATTACTAGACTTGCTTATGCAGATGATGTAGCCTTAATGAGCACTTCAAAAGCTGAATTAATCAGGATGATGCAAAATTATTACAAAATAGTTGAGAAAGCTGGACTTCATGTGAATGAAGAAAAGACAGAATATCTAGTCATAAGTAAAAAACTCTAAAAGAATACACCACTGACCGTAAATGGCCTCACTTTCAAGGCAGTTGACCACTTCAAGTACTTAGGGAGTCTTTTTAGCAGAGACAATAGAGCAGAAATAGAAATAGACGACCGTCTAGCAGCAGCTAATAGAACTTTTTACAGCTGTATCAGAATTTTAAGGATGAGATCACTTAGTACTGAATTCAAAATCCGTTTTTATCAGTCAACTATTGTACCAGTAGCATTATATGGATGTGAAGCTATTACATACAGGAAAAAAGATGAAGAAAAACTGTTGATATTTGAAAGAAAAATACTAAGAAAAATATTTGGACCAATCTTCGATGAAAATGTCATGGAGTGGAGGATAAGGAAAAATGAAGAACTACGGGAGCTGTACAAACATAGTACCATTGTGGAAATGTTAAAGAAGAGAAGACTGAACTGGGCTGGTCATGTAGCAAGGATGCCGGAGAACAGACTACCCAAAATAGCATCCACTAAGAAATTAGAAGGAAAGAGAAGAAGAGGAAGACCTCGAATTAGGTGGATGGAGAATATCCGGGAAGATGCAGCTAGGATGGGCATCAACTCTGATTGGACAACAATTTCCCTGGATAGAAATAATTGGAAGAGGCTCGTAGAGCAGGTGTATGGTCGATAAGGCCTTAGCCACGTGTAAAGTAAAGTAAAGTAAAGTAAGATGTTACCTTTATGGTCGCAAGTTTACAGTTCTTACCGATCACTCTGCTCTGCAGTGGTTATTGGATCTTAAAGACCCTAGCAGCAAACTTATGCACTGGGCCATGAAACTGTCAGAATATGATTTTGAAGTTCGGCACAAGCCTGGTCGGTTGCATCAAAATGCTGATGTGTTCAGTAGAAAAGTGCGTGTTATTCAATCAGACGAGGTATCGATTGAAGAGTTAAAAGAAGCACAGCATGTGGACGTTCAATGTCAAAGATACGCCACCTTGCCAGAATTTGAAGTAATAGACGGCCTTTTGTATCAAAGAACTCCTCATGGAAATCGTTTGGTAATACCGGAATGCTTGCAGCAACGTATAATACGGCAATGCCATGACACAATCCAAGCATGTCACAGCGGAAAACGCGCTACAAACGCTCGAATTGCAACACGTTATTGGTGGCAATACTGTGGGCAGGTATGTAAGATCTTGCCTGCCGTGTGCACAACGAGCACAAAATAGGCATCCGCGAGTGCCGCTGCAAACACTTCCTCAGGCATCTTCACCCTTCGAAATTCTTGCTTTAGATTTCCAAAGTCCTATTCCACAGTCGCAACAAGGTAACAAATACATTTTGTCTGTTATTGATCACTTTTCACGTTATCTAATTTTAGTTCCTCTCTCCGACATGACAGCTGAAACTGTGGCGAGAGAGTTTGTAAATCGTGTGATACTACCTTTTGCAAGTCCTGATGCCATTTTAATGGACCAAGGAACCAATTTCATGTCTGCTTTATTTGTACAAGTTTGTAAATTGCTAAGAATCAAAAAATGGCGTACAACTCCCTTCCATCCTAAAGCCAACAGTCGCGTTGAACGCGTACACCGTACAATTTGTAAAATGTTACCTTGTTGTAACCACAGGAACAAGCCAAGTCTAATTGCAGTACCTTGAGAATAGTACGTAGGAAGAAGTTAAAGTTGTAGCGCTGGACGCCAGGCGTGGCCGAAGGGTCAGCCGAGGCGGCACTCAAACTGCTGGGCAGCTGGGTGCTTGATAAGAAAGTAAACAGCCAGCAGATACAAACGAAGGTCTGTGCAGGGACTCATGATAAGCAATCGAGTAAGGAGTATAAACAGAAAGCATTCCTGGCTACAGAGAGAGGTCTGGGAGTGGAGAGAGAAAGAAAGAGGGCCCTTGGTGGGGACAGCGCTACGTCATGAGGAGCCAATGAAGGGCTCAGGACTCAGTGCGTGACCATATAGGGAGAGCCGCCTCTATCCCTCCACTCAGCCTCTGAAGAACAATAGCAACAACAATGTTTTAACGATACCAAATAAGGACAAGTTGCCTTCGACGCTACGTCATGCCGAGCGCTGGCGGGGTCGAAGGGGAAACGCTAACAATACCCGAGAGCACGCCGCTCTGAGGGTCTTGTCAAGTCTCGTCTGGTCAGGTTGAAGAGTTAGAGAGTGATAGCAGCAGCCGACTTGGGCTGGGGAACGGGCTGTAGGCAGGCAGCGGGGGATAGTCGCTGGAGAGCGTTAAGGCGTAGCCGCGGGACTCTAATGTAGGGTGTTAGGAAACATTGCAGAACTTCTAGTAGGCAGTCGGAACGGTGGAGTCAGCCACCATCTCTGCGTTAGACTTGGCCTTCCTGTGAATGCAATCACCGCGCAGTTAGGGTGAGCTGTATTCATTCAGAATAAACTGCAATTTGTTAAAGTTATCAAGACTTTAATTCTACCCGCTTCCTAGCCTTGTACCTTCACACCAGGGATTTCTACATCTTAGCCAGATCAAAAAGTCTCCCTCTCACTAAGGTCAACCGGCTAAATCCCTTTTACGAACCGTGTCGCTCAATCCCTTGCAATACCCACGCTTGGGACGCGACATAAATAAAACTTTTGGTGCCAGGTGTAGGGCTATCACAAAGGCGCAAAGGCAAATAGGAGGTAGGAGCCATTAGATTTTGCTACAGCGACTGTGGCAAATGGCAGGAAGTTGCGGCAACTCGCAACTTTCAGCACCAGTAGCACCAGTACGTCAGAGTCCAGAAAGGTAGTCCTCGCGGGTGCAGGGCGACGCAGGACAGCAGCAGCGCGACGCGGAGCGACGAGGCACAGCGGTGCCTAAGCAGCCAGCGTTCGAGTCCGAGGGTCCGGGCCGAGCGGCAGCAGAAGCGGCAGCAGCCGTAGCAGCAGCAGCCGAGGAGAGCGACGGGGTCGGCACAGCCCAGCAGAGCGGCGGCCGGCGCATCGCAGCAGTGCGGCCGCAGAGACAGCGCGGGCACAAAGAGAGCGCGGAGCAGCGCGGGACAACGCGGATCAACAGAGCAGACGGCGCACCACAAGAGAAGCGGTACTTGTACAACTGTCTTAAGAATATTGTATTTTGTTGTGTAAAGTATTAACTTAGCTAAGATGCCCCTAACTAATGAAGTTGCGTCATCCTCCACTAATGGTAAGATGTCAGTGAAGGAGGCCCTATGTATTGTGTCAAAAGTGTTCGAAGGGAACAAGAAGGATTTAAGGGAATTTATCGAAAATGTAGATGCAGCTTTTGAATTAGTAAAGCCAGAGGAACACGAAACGTTATTGAAGTTCGTTAAAGCAAAAATAACCGGTGAGGCCA
Source organism: Schistocerca piceifrons (assembly GCF_021461385.2). Classification (NCBI taxonomy): domain Eukaryota; kingdom Metazoa; phylum Arthropoda; class Insecta; order Orthoptera; family Acrididae; genus Schistocerca; species Schistocerca piceifrons. Next base: position 60,365,592 of record NC_060148.1, read on the forward strand.
GGTCGAGATTGCAGGTGCGTGAACGCACAGGTACGTGGCAAGAGGTGAAACGCGTTTTAGAAGAAAACTATGCCAGTAAGGGTACTATAGACTACTACGCATGTAGAATTTTCCAAGCCAGACAGGGACAAGGGGAACCAATAGCAATGTGGGCAAGCCGAATAGATGAAATGCAGAGAGATTTTCGAGAAGCAGTAAACAGAGTTACGGCCAGAGAAAACTTGAAAGGTGCGATAGAACTAGTTGATTCCTTAGGAAGAGCGTGCTTTATACAGGGGTTAAGTAATGACAGAATACAAACAATAGTGAGAAGGAGAGGCGATGAAATTACGTTGGCAGCAGCAGTGGAGTTGGCACTGCAGGAGGAGAGTGCGATATTGTCCATGAAAGAGCGGGGACTAGCCCCGAGGGTAACGTACACTCGAAATAAAGAAACTGTAAAAAACGCGAGAGAAAGTAAAGAATTGAAATGTTTCAATTGTGGGCTGAGAGGTCACATAGCCAGCAAGTGTAGGAAAAGCAGGCCAGAGCATAGAGTACAGGCCATGACGGGTAGAGAGTTTACAAACTTTTGCTATGGGTGTGACAAGCCGGGACACACGGACATGGAATGCCGGGTGCGGTTAAGAAAAGTTCACCCGATAGATGTAAGGGAATTCAGAGGAAATCACAGAGAAACCGATGGAGGGTTACGAGAGTGGAGATGTCCACAGTGTAATTTACCAGGGAACTGCGGAGTTCCGTGCACAAGAGTAAAAGATGTTGCGTGTTTTAAGTGTAAGCGGCAGGGCTACTACGCGAAAGATTGCCACGAAGGGCCCTGGCACGCCTGGAGAAAAGGCAGGGTGCCAGTATGGAGTAAAACAGGCAAGGTGGTACAGGGAAACTAAGAGGCGGCAAGGCCGCGCAGTCGGGCCTTGTTGCAATAGGTAAACCCACAGTGAGGGTAAACGACTGTGCAACAGAAAACGACGTGGTCGTATTGTACTGCGTAGAGTTAAAGAAGTATTTGAAGTTACTAATAGACACAGGAGCACAATTGTGTTTGCTAAAGAGGACGAGTATTCCGGTAAAGAGTATGCTTGGAATCAATGAAACAGAAAAGCTTCGGTTAAAGGGTGTAACGAGTGAAGCCGTTAGCACAATAGGCACGGTACAAATAAACTTAAGTATAGACGGATCTGAAAAGGTGAGACAGAAATTTCACATGTACGGTAGAGGTCTAGACATTCCGTACGACGGATTGATAGGGAGAAATTTCTTAACACAGCATAGAGTCAAGCTGGACTATGCAGGTAAAGTAATAAGACTAAAAGGGCGAGATATACCCTTAGTAGTAGAGGAAGAACCAAAGGGACAAGACATAGAAGCAGATTCAGAAATAGGCGGGAAGAAAGAATAATGTTGTTGAAAGTGGACGGAAAGGTACCACAGGGAATCGAAAGAGAAATGGTCATACCGAGGCAGGAGATTGCACAAGGGGTGCACGTACCTGAGTCCTTAGTAAAAGTGCGAAATGGGAGATGCATAGTAAGTGCATTGAACGTGTCAGAGGACAGAATTCGACTAGGAAATGTCAGATTAATAACGAAAGAATTGGAAAGAATAGCGAAAGTACGCGAAGTAAAATGTAGCACTGATGCAGTAGGTAAGACGGAAAGTCGTGCTAGTGTGTTGCGAAGGCAACTCAGAATGGATCATTTGAACGTCGAAGAAAAGAGCACTCTAGCCGAGGTCTGCACGGAGTACGGAGATGTATTTCATCTACCGGGGGACAAACTGTCCTATACTTCTGCAGTGAAACATAGAATACCGATTGCACCGGAACACGCGGGGAAGGTAGTGAACGCTAGACCGTACAGGATCCCTGAAGCACAAAAGGCAGTGCTAAAAGAGCAAATAGAGCAGATGCTGAAGGATGACATAATTGTCGAAAGCAAGAGCGCACGGAACGCACCGTTACTGTTAGTTCCAAAGAAGTTAGATGCCAGTGGCAAGCAGAAATGGAGAATCGTAGTGGACTACCGACAATTAAATGACATCACGATAGGCGATGCATTTCCACTACCGAATATCTCCGATATCCTGGATCAATTAGGGCGAGCCAAGTACTTCTCGACGCTTGACCTCGCAAGCGGGTACCATCAAATATTGACGGACGAGAAGGACGGAGAGAAAACGGCTTTCAGCTCAAACTATCAACATTACAAATACAAAAGAATGACGATGGGACTGAAAGGAGCCCCAGGATGTTTGCAGAGACTGATGAACACAGTATTGGCAGGTTTACAAGGTGTTAAATGTTTTGTCTAATTGGACGACATAGTATGTTATGGGAAAAACCTGCAGGAGCATAACGAAAAACTCCGGGAAATATTTGACAGGTTGCGAGAGCACAATTTGAAGTTGCAACCAGACAAGTGTGAATTTCTGAGGAAGGAGGTAATCTTCCTAGGTCATTGTATCATGGACAAGGGAATATCACCGGATATGGCAAAAGTGGAGAAGGTGAAGTTCTTCCCACAGCCGAGAACAAAAGAACGAAAAGGGTTTCTAGGATTGATAGGGTACTATCGATGTTTCATTGCAAATTTCAGCAAAATTGCAAAACCTCTCCATGAGCTCCTAAAGAAAGGAGTAGAGTACCAATGGGGAGAACGACAGAAGAATGCGTTCGAGGAACTGAAAGAGAAATTAGTGAATCCACCGTTACTTCAGTACCCCGACTTTACGAAACCGTTTATAATCACAACGGATGCGAGTAACGCAGTGTTGGGCGCCGTGTTATCGCAAGGGAAAAAGATTGGCGAAGACTTGCCGATTGCATATGCATCCAGAGCACTGAACAAAGCAGAACTGAACTATAGTACAACAGAAAAAGAGTTGTTGGCTATAGTGTACGCGGTAAAGCAGTTTAGACCACATGCGTATGGGCGAAAATTCACAGTGGTGACAGACCATAAGTCACTAACATGGATATTTAGTGTGAAGGATCCGAGTTCGAGGCTCCTAAAGTGGAGACTGAAGCTTGAAGAGTACGACTACGAGGTAGTATATAAGCCAGGAAGGCTAAACAGTAATGCGGACGCATTAAGCCGGATAAGGCAGGAAGGAAAGGAAGAGATACGTTCAAAGCGAAATGTGGAGGCAGAAAGAACCTCAGTAGCACAAGCTACGGCGGAACAGAGTTTCGTAAACGTGTGGCAAGTGCAAGTGTCAGGTGAGATAGACCGGGAAACAAATAGTAATGAGGAAATTAGCCCCGAAGAAAAGGAAAGTATATTAAAGGAGATGCACGATAATCCCTTGGGAGGGCACCAGGGAATGCATAGGACATTCGAGAGGATAAAAGCGTACAAGCAGTGACGCGGAATGAAACGGGACATTGAAAATTATATTAGGAAGTGTCCATCATGCCAAAAGAACAAAAATACACAAATGAAAACAAGGATGCCCTTAGAAATTACAGGGGTCAACAGAAACCTCCGATCTTACTCGTCTGCTTTGACCCGTGACGTAAGCGTGTTGTGGTGTGTGACGTCATTACGGCGCGGAGTTTAGTCTTGTTTTTGTTTGTGGTGCTCTCTGGTGGTGTGTTCATGGTTTTCGTTTGTTTTAATTTAATGCTCATTGCTGTATGTCGGGTGAGTTTGTTATTGAGTGTATTTGGTTGTGGTTTTTTGTTTAGGAATGGATATGAAAGACCGCCTTAATAGTGTTCGGTTGAGGGCGATGATGGGCGAGACAGCGTTAGAACTTATCAAGTTCTTACAACTATTCGGTTTAATCGCCGAAGTTGTTAAGTGTTCTCTTTGCCTTGAGGGGATGAAATTGGTTAAAGTTCCAGCCTCTCGGACCAGCGACGGATACATGTGGTGTTGCCGGAAAGATGGCGTATGGCGTTCTATAAGGCGTGGTACCTGGTTCGAGAAGTCTAGATTGGGCATGCGTGAGATTGTGCTTATTACATATTATTTTTGTTATAGATGCCCACAGAGTTTTTGCGCGTTTGAGACTGGTGTGAGTGAGAGGACTGTTTTAGACTGGTATTCCTTTTGTCGTGAAGTGTGTTCGGAATTTATTAAGTACAGGGGTAAGTTGGGTGGGCATGGGGTGCTTGTGGAGGTGGACGAGTCGCAGTTTGGTAAAAGGAAGTATGGGAGGGGGAAGTCTGTGGCTGGTCTTTGGGTGTGGGGGGCTGTTGTTCACGGGGGTGGGGGTACTGAATGTGTTTTTAGGGTTGTGGAGGGGAGGTCGAAGGCTGAATTAGTGGGGTTAATTGAGGAGTATGTAGAGCCCGGGTCCACAATAGTTTCTGATGCTTTTTCTTCTTATAGGGGGTTGGGTGACAGGGGATTTAATCATTTAGTAGTGAACCACAGTCTAGAATTTAAGAATTATGATACTGGGGCTTGCACTAACACAATTGAGGGGATGTGGGGGGCGGTTAAGTCAGTTCTTGGGAGGGGGAAGAGGCGCTCTTCCAACCTTCAGTCTCATTTAGATGAGTACTGTTGGCGGAAGAATGTCCCAGAGGCCTATTGCATTTTTCGGGTTTTTTTAAGGGCTGTGGGTAAAATGTATAGGCCGAAAGTGGTTAGTTAGGGTGCATTTGTGTGTGATTGTGGTGGCCAATCTAGTTTGTGGGGCTGGAACTTTTTTGAGGTAAGTTCCGTTTTTTTTTTGTTTTTGATGTGTGTTTTGTGTCAACAGAAAAATCCGATCTCACGCGTCGGCTTTGACCCGTGACGTTAGGGACGTACACATTGATCTGTAGCGTAGCCCTGAATACGAGGTTAGGTTGGGAGGTTTTTTTTTGGCGGGGGAGGGGGGGGGGGGGTGTTCAGGGGGCAGGGCGCAGCCCCCCCCTGCCTGGCCTCGAGTACCACTTGTTTATTATTATCTTTGTTCGATCGTAATTTATGTGATTGGGAGCTGTTGTAGATGTATGTAGGTGTAAGGGAAGTGTTCGTTTTTTTTTTTTTTTTTTTATTGTATTGGAGGATGTGATCGGTAGGTTCTGTTGAGCTACATAGGTCAAGGGAAGTGTCCGATTCTGGATAGGAATGTGTTTTTTGGTATTTGGTCAGTTTTGTGATGTTGATTTATTTTGTTGTTTTGCGTGGTATTGTATGGCGGTCGGTGGCTACATTTGTGTATATTTAGTTTGTCCCCACCCAAAAACCCCAATTTCCCACGCTTGTCCCGTTAGAGTCATTAGCCTTTTTGTGAAACTTGTGTATTTCAGTGTTTATAATACGTATGCGATGTTTTTATATCCGCCATATTGGATAATACGTATGCGGCGATTTTATATCTGCCATATTGGAATTGTCGTTTATTGTCGCTTCCGCTACATTTGTGATGTCATGGGTCAAAGTCGACGGGTAAGATCGGACGCAGCTGAAACAGTATTTGCAAAATGTGCAATGGATATAGTGGGTCCACTAGATGTATCTAGTACAGGGAAAAAGTACATGCTAACATTCCTAGACGATCTGAGTAAATTCACAGTAGCAGTCCCGATTGACAAGCAAGACGCTGAAACTGTAGCGGAAGCATTTGTAGAAAATATAGTACTAAGATATGGGATTCCATCAGTCTTGTTAACAGACCAAGGATCGAATTTTCTGAGTGACGTATTTAAAAGGGTACGTAAATTGTTGAATGTAAAACGTATAAACACCACAGCGTACCACCCTGAGTCAAATGGTGCTCTAGAAAGGAGTCATAGAACAATTGTAGAATATCTCAGACACTTTGTAACAGGAGATCAAAGTTCATGGGACAAATGGGTGCCGTATGCAATTTTTGTGTTCAACACTACACCACACACCAGCACAGGTTATACACTATTCGAGTTAATGTACGGAAGAAAGGTTAACATACCAGGAGTACTGCAGCAAGAAACACCGCAGGTAAGTTACGATTATGATTCGTATGTCAATAAGCTAAGAGCAAGAATGCAGGAAGCCCATAGAGTGGCTAGGGATTCTATTATAAGGAGTAAGGTAATCAGTAAAGGACAGTATGATCTGAAACAGAACCCAAAAGAATTTAATGTAGGGGACAAGATGTTATTACACGACGAATCAGTGAGACGTGGTAGATCTCGGAAACTAGATTCGCAATGGAGAGGTCCATTTGAAGTGTTAAAAGCGGAAGGTCCTAACATAGTTATAAGAGTTAAGAGAAATAAGGAAACAAAAGTACATACCAACAGGCTGAAACAGTTCTTTTAAATTCCAGGTATGGCACTCAAGTGGCAAGTGGTGCAACTCAGCACAGTGATAACAACATACAGCTTCGTTGCATCAGGATACGAAACGAACGATTTCAAAGTGACCTCAATACCAAGTTCATCAGGACTATATTACGATCACGTAGGACAAATAGAGATATACAGTACCACATGGAGAATAGTCACATATGTTAACTTAGATGTAATAACAGAAAGATTTCAAAAAGCAGAGAGGTACGGTAAGGCAGCGGTACAGAGGTGCCATGACACATTGAAATGATTAAACGTAGGATTAATAGAATGTAGAGTCCTAGATCAGCAAGTTACACATCACGTGGAAAAGATTACAGGTCTGCAGCAACTCGTACAGCAACTCACAAAATGCGAAACCAGAAGAAAGAGAGGAGTATTCAACTTCGTCGGACAGGTAAGTAAGATACTGTTCGGAACATTGGACGAAGCAGACGCAGCGTACTATAAAGAAAGAATAGATGCTGTGGAGAGGAACTCTGAAGGGTTGCTGAGGTTAACTAAGGAACAGGTGGCAGTGGTAAGGGCCACATTAGCTGGAGTAAACAGAACAGTATATTCACTAGAATCAAATGAACACATTCTAAGGACAGGCATGCAGCGACTAGAAAGGTTCATGAAGGAATACGTGAAGGAAACAGATATGGGTTTCAAACGAGTAGCATCTTTTGCCACTGTAACGGAACAAGTATTACAATTAGCGGCAGTGTTTGGCCAAATCGAAGAAGAGTACGAGCAAATGATAAATGCCATTGTAAATGCTCAAAAGGGAATACTGCAGCCTCACATCATTAATCCAGTGCAAATTGTGAAGTATCTAAGTTTAATACGAGACGAACTAAAGGACGTAAAGTTTCCTGTTCCTCTCGCGGAGTCATCAGGCTACCTCTTGTTAAGAATAATTGAGTTAGATGTTTTCATTTCCGGTAGCATACTAGGGTACGTAATTAATATTCCTTTAATAGATAATAATAATTTCAATTTGTACAGAGTTCTCCCATTACCAAAGGAGATCCCAAATATGAAAGGAAGGTACATATACATACAGCCAGAGAAAGAATTTCTACTGATAGATGAATCCAAAAGGCAGTACGCGAAACTTTCTGCGGATGAACTAAAATGTAAAGAACTGAGTAAGAACAGAAGACTGTGCAGACAGTCATTCGCATTGCTATCGACATTCGACCATGAGGAATGCGAAGCCAAATTGTTACAACCGGTAAGAGAAATTCCGGAAGATTGTGTGTGAAAAATAGTCGCACTGAATCAGAGCCTTTGGACCCATCTAAACAGTAACAAATGGCTATATGTAGCTCCTAAGGAAGAAGGACTGACAGTATTATGTGGAAAGGAACCCCCGAAATACTTATTACTGAAAGGGGTAGGAAAGATAAGTTTTTATAGTAAATGTAAAGGGTATGGAACGAGAGTGTTCATACAAACAGATAGAGTAATTCATAGTAACGTAACAAAGAAAGATATAAGACCTAAAATTAATTAGAATTTGACTGTTGTGTTGTAAACGAAAAAAAGAAAAATGTCTCAATGCTAACGTTAGATTTACCACTGGAGCAGGTAGTAACACAATTAGACGACTTGAAAGTCGCTGGGAAAAGATTGGATGATGTCCAGCAAATGGCAGAAAGGCAGGAGGAAGAACTAAAATATTCCAGATATTTTACACATTACTCAATAACTACATACATAGCTATAGCAATAGTCATTGTTATTGTAATAACATGTTGTTGTAAATGCTGTAAAGAATGCTTCAAAAGTTTATGGAAGTACTTTGACGATAGTAACTGTTGTGGTAAAGTATGTATAAGAAACACTATAGTAAATCAATACCCGGAGACTAGCTTAAGTAGAAGACAAGCTAATAAAGAAACTGAAAATGTAGTAATATATGAAAGATGTGGGAAAAACCAAGAAGAGTCAGTTCTGTTCAGAAACAGGCATTAAGTGAAATCAAAAGTTAAACTATATTAGAAGTGTCTTATGAAAAGGTGTAATCTATTTTAGTGTTTTGTCCATTTTGAAACTGTACGTACTTGCAATTACCAATGTTGAATGAAAATGGTATTTTGTATCAATGTTTTTAAAAATGTACCTTGATTGTAATTGTATCAATGATTTGGAAAAAAAAAAGTGTATCTTGATAAATGTATGTATAAAATGATTGTGTCTCACAAAGAACTTAATGGAATTAAGTGTATATGAAAGAAAAAGAAAACATATGAAGTGTTGATGTAACAAAAGAAAATGGAAGCAAATAAAATGAAAGAATCTCAATTGACGCTACTCTGAGGAGTAACGCCAATTTCCCTGGCAGGGGAGGTGTTGTAACCACAGGAACTAGCCAATTCTAATTGCAGTACCTTGAGAATAGTAGGTAGGAAGAAGTTAAAGTTGTAGCGCTGGACGCCAGGCGTAACCGAAGGGTCAGCCGAGGCGGCACTCAAACTGCTGGGCAGCTGGGTGCTTGATAAGAAAGTAAACAGCCAGCAGATACAAACGAAGGTCTGTGCAGGGACTCATGATAAGCAATCGAGTAAGGAGTATAAACAGAAAGCATTCCTGGCTACAGAGAGAGGTCTGGGAGTGGAGAGAGAAAGAAAGAGGGCCCTCGGTGGGGACAGCGCTACGTCATAAGGAGCCAATGAAGGGCTCAGGACGCAGTGTGTGACCATATAGGGAGAGGCGCCTCTATCCCTCCACTCAGCCTCTGAAGAACAATAGCAACAACAATGTTTTAACGATACCAAATAAGGACAAGTTGCCTTCGACGCTACGTCATGCCGAGCGCTGGCGGGGTCGAAGGGGAAACGCTAACAATACCCGAGAGCACGCCGCTCTGAGGGTCTTGTCAAGTCTCGTCTGGTCAGGTTGAAGAGTTAGAGAGTGATAGCAGCAGCCGACTTGGGCTGGGGAACGGGCTGTAGGCAGGCAGCGGGGGATAGTCGCTGGAGAGCGTTAAGGCGTAGCCGCGGGACGCTAACGTAGGGTGTTAGGAAACATTGCAGAACTTCTAGTAGGCAGTCGGAACGGTGAAGTCAGCCACCGTCTCTGCGTTAGACTTGGCCTTCCTGTGAATGCAATCACCGCGCAGTTAGGGTGAGCTGTATTCATTCAGAATAAACTGCAATTTGTTAAAGTTATCAAGACTTTAATTCTACCCGCTTCCTAGCCTTGTACCTTCACACCAGGGATTTCTACATCTTAGCCAGATCAAAAAGTCTCCCTCTCACTAAGGTCAACCGGCTAAATCCCTTTTACGAACCGTGTCGCTCAATCCCTTGCAATACCCACGCTTGGGACGCGACATAAATAAAACTTTTGGTGCCAGGTGTAGGGCTATCACAAAGGCGCATAGGCAAATAGGAGGTAGGAGCCATTAGATTTTGCTACAGCGACTGTGGCAAATGGCAGGAAGTTGTGGCAACTCGCAACTTTCAGCACCAGTAGCACCAGTACGTCAGAGTCCAGAAAGGTAGTCCTCGCGGGTGCAGGGCGACGCAGGACAGCAGCAGCGCGACGCGGAGCGACGAGGCACAGCGGTGCCTAAGCAGCCAGCGTTCGAGTCCGAGGGTCCGGGCCGAGCGGCAGCAGCCGTAGCAGCAGCAGCCGAGGAGCGACGGGGTCGGCACAGCCCAGCAGAGCGGCGGCCGGCGCATCGCAGCAGTGCGGCCGCAGAGACAGCGCGGGCACAAAGAGAGCGCGGAGCAGCGTGGGACAACGCGGATCAACAGAGCAGACGGCGCACCACAAGAGAAGCGGTACTTGTACAACTGTCTTAAGAATATTGTATTTTGTTGTGTAAAGTATTAACTTAGCTAAGATGCCCCTAACTAATGAAGTTGCGTCATCCTCCATTAATGGTAAGATGTCAGTGAAGGAGGCCCTATGTATTGTGTCAAAAGTGTTCGAAGGGAACAAGAAGGATTTAAGGGAATTTATCGAAAATGTAGATGCAGCTTTTGAATTAGTAAAGCCAGAGGAACACGAAACGTTATTGAAGTTCGTTAAAGCAAAAATAACCGGTGAGGCCAGGTCGAGATTGCAGGTGCGTGAACGCACAGGTACGTGGCAAGAGGTGAAACGCGTTTTAGAAGAAAACTATGCCAGTAAGGGTACTATAGACTACTACGCATGTAGAATTTTCCAAGCCAGACAGGGACAAGGGGAACCAATAGCAATGTGGGCAAGCCGAATAGATGAAATGCAGAGAGATTTTCGAGAAGCAGTAAACAGAGTTACGGCCAGAGAAAACTTGAAAGGTGCGATAGAACTAGTTGATTCCTTAGGAAGAGCGTGCTTTATACAGGGGTTAAGTAATGACAGAATACAAACAATAGTGAGAAGGAGAGGCGATGAAATTACGTTGGCAGCAGCAGTGGAGTTGGCACTGCAGGAGGAGAGTGCGATATTGTCCATGAAAGAGCGGGGACTAGCCCCGAGGGTAACGTACACTCGAAATAAAGAAACTGTAAAAAACGCGAGAGAAAGTAAAGAATTGAAATGTTTCAATTGTGGGCTGAGAGGTCACATAGCCAGCAAGTGTAGGAAAAGCAGGCCAGAGCATAGAGTACAGGCCATGACGGGTAGAGAGTTTACAAACTTTTGCTATGGGTGTGACAAGCCGGGACACACGGACATGGAATGCCGGGTGCGGTTAAGAAAAGTTCACCCGATAGATGTAAGGGAATTCAGAGGAAATCACAGAGAAACCGATGGAGGGTTACGAGAGTGGAGATGTCCACAGTGTAATTTACCAGGGAACTGCGGAGTTCCGTGCACAAGAGTAAAAGATGTTGCGTGTTTTAAGTGTAAGCGGCAGGGCTACTACGCGAAAGATTGCCACGAAGGGCCCTGGCACGCCTGGAGAAAAGGCAGGGTGCCAGTATGGAGTAAAACAGGCAAGGTGGTACAGGGAAACTAAGAGGCGGCAAGGCCGCGCAGTCGGGCCTTGTTGCAATAGGTAAACCCACAGTGAGGGTAAACGACTGTGCAACAGAAAACGACGTGGTCGTATTGTACTGCGTAGAGTTAAAGAAGTATTTGAAGTTACTAATAGACACAGGAGCACAATTGTGTTTGCTAAAGAGGACGAGTATTCCGGTAAAGAGTATGCTTGGAATCAATGAAACAGAAAAGCTTCGGTTAAAGGGTGTAACGAGTGAAGCCGTTAGCACAATAGGCACGGTACAAATAAACTTAAGTATAGACGGATCTGAAAAGGTGAGACAGAAATTTCACATGTACGGTAGAGGTCTAGACATTCCGTACGACGGATTGATAGGGAGAAATTTCTTAACACAGCATAGAGTCAAGCTGGACTATGCAGGTAAAGTAATAAGACTAAAAGGGCGAGATATACCCTTAGTAGTAGAGGAAGAACCAAAGGGACAAGACATAGAAGCAGATTCAGAAATAGGCGGGAAGAAAGAATAATGTTGTTGAAAGTGGACGGAAAGGTACCACAGGGAATCGAAAGAGAAATGGTCATACCGAGGCAGGAGATTGCACAAGGGGTGCACGTACCTGAGTCCTTAGTAAAAGTGCGAAATGGGAGATGCATAGTAAGTGCATTGAACGTGTCAGAGGACAGAATTCGACTAGGAAATGTCAGATTAATAACGAAAGAATTGGAAAGAATAGCGAAAGTACGCGAAGTAAAATGTAGCACTGATGCAGTAGGTAAGACGGAAAGTCGTGCTAGTGTGTTGCGAAGGCAACTCAGAATGGATCATTTGAACGTCGAAGAAAAGAGTACTCTAGCCGAGGTCTGCACGGAGTACGGAGATGTATTTCATCTACCGGGGGACAAACTGTCCTATACTTCTGCAGTGAAACATAGAATACCGATTGCGCCGGAACACGCGGGGAAGGTAGTGAACGCTAGACCGTACAGGATCCCTGAAGCACAAAAGGCAGTGCTAAAAGAGCAAATAGAGCAGATGCTAAAGGATGACATAATTGTCGAAAGCAAGAGCGCATGGAACGCACCGTTACTATTAGTTCCAAAGAAGTTAGATGCCAGTGGCAAGCAGAAATGGAGAATCGTGGTGGACTACCGACAATTAAATGACATCACGATAGGCGATGCATTTCCACTACCGAATATCTCCGATATCCTGGATCAATTAGGGCAAGCCAAGTACTTCTCGACGCTTGACCTCGCAAGCGGGTACCATCAAATATTGACGGACGAGAAGGACGGAGAGAAAACGGCATTCAGCTCAAACTATCAACATTACGAATACAAAAGAATGCCGATGGGACTGAAAGGAGCCCCAGGATGTTTCCAGAGACTGATGAACACAGTATTGGCAGGTTTACAAGGTGTTAAATGTTTTGTCTATTTGGGCGACATGGGAAAAACCTGCAGGAGCATAACAAGAAACTCCGGGAAATATTTGACAGGTTGCGAGAGCACAATTTGAAGTTGCAACCAGACAAGTGTGAATTTCTGAGGAAGGAGGTAATCTTCCTAGGTCATTGTATCACGGACAAGGGAATATCACCGGATATGGCAAAGGTGGAGAAGGTGAAGTTCTTCCCTCAGCCGAGAACAACAAAAGAACGAAAAGGGTTTCTAGGATTGATAGGGTACTATCGATGTTTCATTGCAAATTTCAGCAAAATTGCAAAACCTCTCCATGAGCTCTTAAAGAAAGGAGTAGAGTACCAATGGGGAGAACGACAGAAGAATGCGTTCGAGGAACTGAAAGAGAAATTAGTGAATCCACCGTTACTTCAGTATCCTGACTTTACGAAACCGTTTATAATCACAACGGATGCGAGTAACGCAGCGTTGGGCGCCGTGTTATCGCAAGGGAAAAAGATTGGCGAAGACTTGCCGATTGCATATGCATCCAGAGCACTGAACAAAGCAGAACTGAACTATAGTACAACGGAAAAAGAGTTGTTGGCTATAGTGTACGCGTAAAGCAGTTTAGACCATACGTGTATGGGCGAAAATTCACAGTGGTGACAGACCATAAGCCACTAACATGGATATTTAGTGTGAAGGATCCGAGTTCGAGGCTCCTAAAGTGGAGACTGAAGCTCGAAGAGTACGACTACGAGGTAGTATATAAGCCAGGAAGGCTAAACAGTGATGCGGACGTGTTAAGCCGGATAAGGCAGGAAGAAAAGGAAGAGATAAGTTCAAAGCGAAATGTGGAGGCAGAAAGAACCTCAGTAGCACAAGCTAAGGCGGAACAGAGTTCCGTAAACGTGCGGCAAGCGCAAGTGTCAGGTGAGATAGACCGGGAAACAAATAGTAATGAGGAAATTAGCCCCGAAGAAAAGGAAAGTATATTAAAGGAGATGCACGATAATCCCTTGGGAGGGCACCAGGGAAGGCATAGGACATTCGAGAGGATAAAAGCGTACAAGCAGTGGCGCGGAATGAAGCGGGACATTGAAAATTATATTAGGAAGTGTCCATCATGCCAAAAGAACAAAAATACACAAATGAAAACAAGGATGCCCTTAGAAATTACAGACACAGCTGAAACAGTATTTGCAAAATGTGCAATGGATATAGTGGGCCCACTAGATGTATCTAGTACAGGGTAAAAGTATATGCTAACATTCCTAGACGATCTGAGTAAATTCACAGTAGCAGTCCCAATTGACAAGCAAGACGCTGAAACTGTAGCGGAAGAATTTGTAGAAAATATAGTACTAAGACATGGGATTCCATCAGTCTTGTTAACAGACCAAGGATCGAATTTTCTGAGTGACGTATTCAAAAGGGTATGTAAATTGTTGAAGGTAAAACGTATAAACACCACAGCATACCACCCTGAGTCAAATGGTGCTCTAGAAAGGAGTCATAGAACAATTGTAGAATATCTCAGACACTTTGTAACAGGAGATCAAAGTTCATGGGACAAATGGGTGCCGTATGCAATTTTTATGTTCAACACTACACCACACAGCAGCACAGGTTATACACCATTCGAGTTAATTTACGGAAGGAAGGTTAACATACCAGGAGTACTACAGCAAGAAACACCGCAGGTAAGTTACGATTATGATTCGTATGTCAATAAGCTAAGAGCGAGAATGCAGGAAGCCCATAGAGTGGCTAGGGATTCTATTATAAGGAGTAAGGTAATCAGTAAAGGACAGTATGATCTGAAACAGAACCCAAAAGAATTTAATGTAGGGGACAAGGTGTTATTACACGACGAATCAGTGAGACGTGGTAGATCTCGGAAACTAGATTTGCAATGGAGAGGTCCATTTGAAGTGTTAAAAGTGGAAGGTCCTAACGTAGTTATAAGAGTTAAGAGAAATAAGGAAACAAAAGTACATGCCAACAGGCTGAAACAGTTCTTTTAAATTCCAGGTATGGCACTCAAGTGGCAAGTGGTGCAACTCAGCATAGTGATAACAACATACAGCTTCGTTGCATCAGGATACGAAACGAACGATTTCAAAGTGACCTCAATACCAAGTTCATCAGGACTATATTACGATCACGTAGGACAAATAGAGATATACAGTACCACATGGAGAATAGTCACGTATGTTAACTTAGATGTAATAACAGAAAGATTTCAAAAAGCAGAGAGGTACGGTAAGGCAGCGGTACAGAGGTGCCGTGACACATTGAAACAATTAAACGTAGGATTAATAGAATGTAGAGTACTAGATCAGCAAGTCACACATCACGTGGAAAAGATTACAGGTCTGCAGCAACTCTTACAGCAACTCACAAAACACGAAACCAGAAGAAAGAGAGGAGTATTCAAGTTCGTCGGACAGGTAAGTAAGATACTGTTCGGAACATTGGACGAAGCAGACGCAGCGTACTATAAAGAAAGAATAGATGCTGTGGAGAGATACTCTGAAGGGTTGCTGAGGTTAACTAAGGAACAGGTGGCAGTGGTAAGGGCCACATTAGCGGGAGTAAACAGAACAGTATATACACTAGAATCAAATGAACACATTCTAAGGACAGGCATGCAGAGACCAGAAAGGTTCATGAAGGAATACGTGAAGGAAACAGATATGGGTTTCAAACGAGTAGCATCTTTTGCCACTGTAACAGAACAAGTATTACAATTAGCGGCAGTGTTTGGCCAAATCGAAGAAGAGTACGAGCAAATGATAAATGCCATTGTAAATGCTCAAAAGGGAATACTGCAGACTCACATCATTAATCCAGTGCAAATTGTGAAGTATCTAAGTTTAATACGAGACGAATTAAAGGACGTGAAGTTTCCTGTTCCTCTTGTTAAGAATAATTGATTTAGATGTTTTCATTTCTGGTAGCATACTAGGGTACGTAATTAATACTCCTTTAATAGATAATAATAATTTCAATTTGTACAGAGTTCTCCCATTACCAAAGGAGATCCCAAATATGAAAGGAAGGTACATATACATACAGCCAGAGAAAGAATTTCTACTGATAGATGAATCCAAAAGGCAGTACGCGAAACTTTCTGCGGATGATCTAAAATGTAAAGAACTGAGTAAGAACAGAAGACTGTGCAGACAGTCATTCCCATTGCTATCGACATTCGACCGTGAGGAATGCGAAGCCAAATTGTTACAACAGGTAAGAGAAATTCCGGAAGATTGTGTGTGAAAAATAGTCGCACTGAATCAGAGCCTTTGGACCCATCTAAACAGTACCGAATGGCTATATGTAACTCCTAAGGAAGAAGGACTGACAGTATTATGTGGAAAGGAACTCCCGAAAGACTTATTAATGAAAGGGGTAGGAAAGATAAGTTTTTATAGTAAATGTAAAGGGTATGGAACGAGAGTGTTCATACAAACAGATAGAGTAATTCATAGTAACGTAACAAAGAAAGATATAATATCTCAAATTAATTTAGAATTTGACTGTTGTGTTTTAAACGAAGAAAAGAAAAATGTCTCAATGCTAACGTTAGATTTACCACTGGAGCAGGTAGTAACACAATTAGACGACTTGAAAGTCGCTGGGAGAAGATTGGATGATGTCCAGCGAATGGCAGAAAGGCAGGAGGAAGAACTAAAATATTCCAGATATTTTACACATTACTCAATAACTACATACATAGCTATAGCAATAGTCATTGTTATTGTAATAACATGTTGTTGTAAATGCTGTAAAGAATGCTTCAAAAGTTTATGGAAGTACTTTGACGATAGTAACTGTTGTGGTAAAGTATGTATAAGAAACACTATAGTAAATCATTACCCAGAGACTAGCTTAAGTAGAAGACAAGCTAATAAAGAAACTGAAGATGTAGTAATATATGAAAGATGTGGGAAAAACCAAGAAGAGTCAGTTCTGTTCAGAAACAGGCGTTAAGTGAAATCAAAAGTTAAACTATATTAGAAGTGTCTTATGAAAAGGTGTAATCTATTTTAGTGCTTTGTCCATTTTGAAACTGTATGTACTTGCAATTACCAATGTTCAATGAAAATGGTATTTTGTATCAACGCTTTTAAAAATTGTACCTTGATTGTTATTGTATCAATGATTTGGAAAAAAAAAAAAAAAAAAAAGTGTGTTCATAAATGTATGTATAAAATGATTGTGTCTCATAAAGAACTTAATGGAATTAAAAGTATATGAAAGAAAAAGAAAACATATGAAGTGTTGATGTAACAAAAGAAAATGTAAGCACATAAAATGAAAGAATCTCAATTGACGCTACTCTGAGGAGTAACACCAATTTCCCTGGCGGGGGAGGTGTTGTAACCACAGGAACAAGCCAAGTCTAATTGCAGTACCTTGAGAATAGTACGTAGGAAGAAGTTAAAGTTGTAGCGCTGGACGCCAGGCGTGGCCGAAGGGTCAGCCGAGGCGGCACTCAAACTGCTGGGCAGCTGGGTGCTTGATAAGAAAGTAAACAGCCAGCAGATACAAACGAAGGTCTGTGCAGGGACTCATGATAAGCAATCGAGTAAGGAGTATAAACAGAAAGCATTCCTGGCTAGAGAGAGAGGTTTGGGAGTGGAGAGAGAAAGAAAGAGGGCCCTCGGTGGGGACAGCGCTACGTCATAAGGAGCCAATGAAGGGCTCAGGACGCAGTGTGTGACCATATAGGGAGAGGCGCCTCTATCCCTCCACTCAGCCTCTGAAGAACAATAGCAACAACAATGTTTTAATGATACCAAATAAGGAAAAGTTGCCTTCGACGCTACGTCATGCCGAGCGCTGGCGGGGTCGAAGGGGAAACGCTAACAATACCCGAGAGCACGCCGCTCTGAGGGTCTTGTCGGGTTTCGTCTGGTCAGGTCGAAGAGTTAGAGAGTGATAGCAGCAGCCGACTTGGGCTGGGGAACGGGCTGTAGGCGGGCAGCGGGAGATAGTCGCTGGAGAGCGTTAAGGCGTAGCCGTGGGACTCTAACGTAGGGTGATAGGAAACATTGCAGAACTTCTAGTAGGCAGTCGGAACGGTGGAGTCGGCCACCGTCTCTGTGTTAGACTTGGCCTTCCTGTGAATGCAATCACCGCGCAGTTAGGGTGAGCTGTATTCATTCAGAATAAACTGCAATTTGTTAAAGTTATCGAGACTTTAATTCTACCCGCTTCCTAGCCTTGTCCTTCACACCAGGGATTTCCACATCTTAGCCAGATAAAAAAGCCTCCCTCTCACCGAGGTCAACTGGCTAAATCCCTTTTACAAACTGTGTCGCTCAATCCCTTGCAATACCCACGCTTGGGACGCGACAATCCTATTATGTTTAAAAACGCACGCTGATTGGGACAGATATGTACCGTATATTTCTTCTGCATACAACACCCAAATACATGAATCCACGGGGTATACCCCTTACAAAGCTGTGTTTGGACGGCCGACGAATTTGCCGTTCGAAATAGACAAACTACCTCAAGGTGTAGAAATAAAGGAAGTAAAAGGTTTAGCCCGCCGGCTAAAAGCGATTTGGTATAAAGTAAAGCGGAATAATATCAAAGCTACTAATAAACAGTTGCACAGGCAGAACAAAAATGCTGCTTTACCTACTAAAACCCGGCAATCAAAAAGTTACGAACTAAAAAGTTCTCTCCCCGCTTTGAAGGCCGGTATCGGATTGTACGGTTGACCTCACCAGTCAATGCAGAACTGCAATTAACCGATCGTACGGTGGTAGTGCACTTTGACCGCCTGCAGCCTTACCACGGTAGGGCTGTGTCACCACAACAGGTCGCAGCCCCCCATCCGCCTGTGTCACCTCCACCTCAAGTGGAACAAAGACGAAAGAAAAAACGGAAGAGATTACCTCCACAGGGTTGTAGATACCCTTTGCGGAATCGACACCCTTATGGATTGAGGTCGCGTGATTAATCACGCCTAATTAGAGTTTTATGTTATGTTTTATTGTAGCTTAGGTTAAGTCATTTTCTCCAGGGACTTGGAAGTAAGACGTGCCTGGCCACCACGGAGTTCCCAGCCATTCTCAATTGTCAATTTCCAGTCCTGTCATGTGTTTTTGCTCATTTTTATATGTATGATTATGCTTTATGTTTTGCAAGCAATGCCACGCATTAGACGTCATGCAACTGACTTGCTTCAAATGCAACCATTACACTTGGTGTTGGCAGTACCACGGCTGCTAACTCCGAATAATATTCTTCAATGTCCCCTATTGCCATCTATTTGGCAAACCAGTACATGTGGAGTATTTTTACTCCGAGCTTTTCTTAATACTTGGTGCGTTGACGTCTAGTGTATTGTACTATATGTCGTAGTTCTGTATTTGCTGCAGCTAACCGTAAGTAATGGGAACAGAAAAAGCCAGGACTTGAAATGCATACGCCTCGTACGCTTTGTTTACGGGACCAGCTGTTGGCGGGGCAACACATCAGCTGTCGCCTCCCCTCCTCTCTTCAGCACTGTCCCATCTCCTCGCCAAGAACTGTCCAGCGGCCATCATCTTTTCTCAGCCAGTAACAGCGCTCCGCGCGATGACGTATCTTATCACCACGTGCGCTGCCGCCTCCAGCGTCTCAACACGCGGCGCGTCCGAGTAGTTACAAAAACAAACCGCAGATTACTGACCTATCCTCCGTGTATGACAGACTACAATGCACGTACCATCATTTTATATAACTAACAGCCTTTTTAAAATACTCTTATTCTAGATAATTAGCAATTTCTAATTCATCGTTATTTCTGGTACACGCTAAGCGCGTGATATTTGTCGCTGCTGTAGCGGCCGGTCTCTCGCGGCTACACGCCGTCTCACGTAACCGCTGACGTGCCGGTGCCTACTCCGCACCTACGCGTGCGCTGCGCGCTCGCTAACAGCTCCAAGCTGGTTTCTTTCATGCAGCCGGAAGACACGGAAAACAAAATTCATTCAAATATCCCAATAAATCTTAACATAAATATTAAGTAGATGTGATTCATTGTTTAAACTCTTTTCCTTGTTTTGTTTCACATTAGCTGGATAAATCACACGAAGTTCTTAACGATTTACATTATTCTGCATACCTTAGTCTGCCAATCCTATAAGTGAAGTTTCACTACTGCTTTGATTCATTGTATAAGCTACGAACTACAGCCCTAACCCGCTTATACATCGAACTATGAGGACATTTAACGTTATCTTGCTTGGACAAGGCCAGATATGGGCAAACCAATGCAATGCCACGGGTTTTTCACGCTACTGACGAGGCACAAACGACCAATCGTCCGGGCTGCCGTATATCGGTGGGCGATTGTTCCTTGGTTGCTACACAGTTATTTTTGCCCTCCCCATTTATTTTACTCTACCGCCGTGGTAATTGTTCTATCCTGTTTTCCTTCTTCTGTCGATGAGGAGGCCCCTACAACATGTTAGGTACCCTCTTCTGACAGAACCGGTCTTTTAATCTTAGCACCCATTTACACCGAGATATTGCTCTCCCTTGTTGCAGTCTTGCCCCAAAATATCGGCCGATGATCCATTGTGAGATACGTACTTTGCCTTTAATTAGCCGGTGATGTAAGCGCTACGGGAACTGTGCCTAGTTGTCCTTTCAGTTCAATTTGTTATCGTCAGTTTTAAAACAAACACACACACAGCCTAGCAGCCAGCCCCAGGTGGCCAGTGTTACATGTTAACGTTGAGCATTCCGACTACTTACAGCGTTATTATTATACATCACTGTGATTTTATTTTCCTGTCAATATATGTCATTGTGTTTAATTATGTCATTATGCTAGCTCTAGTGATTTATAGTTCATGATTTTCATTTTATGCAGTGTTATGTACTGCGCACACAAAAAGTGACACTATTTATGCATTGTATGCTATTCTAGCTTCAGAGCTATTTTTATTGCTTGAACAGTCGACATTTTCCTAGTACAGCAGGTCGCTAATAACGCCGCTGATACTTTTATTCCATGTATCGCAGGAAACCCGTGTGCCTATACGAATTATTATTAAGTCAGACGGACGCCCTTAGGCCCGCTGAACCACGGTATCGCAGACAGCTCCAATGCACTGCCTACCCCTCAATTATTAGACAGGTTGCCTTAGCACTGTCCGCAGGTTGCTCCATTGCCCTGCAAATTATATAATTATTAATCCAAGTCTGCAGATTGCACTAATGCACTGCTGAACTTATTAGTCAAGTCACTCGTAGGTAGCTCATTCGCACTACACGTCACCGAATCCTAGGCTCCTCGGTTGACCACAAAACAATTCATACATCAATTACCGTGAGACAATTTGCGCTCACACTACGCCTTTGGCACTCAACCACAAATGAACTGAGCCCCAGAAGCTCTTTTATTACATTTTATACAACCCACTTTCTGCTTCATGGCAATTCCATTGCAAAATCATCGGATTCTGCCAAAGATTCAGATACCGTTCCCCAAATGGCAGCCTTTTCCGTTGCTGAACAGATTCGTTGCTTTTCACCATCTGACAGTGCAAACTGCACTTTTAAGAACAATGTTGTTTTATATACACACACACTGTCTGATTCTACTGATGTAGTCCCTTATGCACTTCGTCAACCGACTAAAAAACAACATCCCCTGATGGATTTCGTATCCGATTCGGAAGTTCATGTTCGGGAAATATTCCCTTTATTTTATTTCTTGTCAATTATTATTACTTCAATGTCATGTTTTATTGCTATCAATTTATAGTTATGATTAATGTTAGCACACTTTATGGTTATACGTTATTTGTGTGTCATATTCGGTATTCCCTTTTAATTTTCATTGTTTCTCTACTGGAAGTATCTCTGATAGCACCTATTGGCCTTCAATTCGTATCCGCCATCAGCTACCATTAGTCACACATTTACACAACACTTCATACGCCCAATAACAACTTACAACACACTCACACTGTTCATATCCACACTACCTTGGTGTAACTTGTTGATGTTACCAGACCTCTATTGTCATATACTAAGTACATGAACAAGGCTCTTATCGTTTATGCCCTCCGCTCTTCGGAAGGGGAAAGGGAAGTACGTACGTATGTACGTAATGTTCAGTAGCAGTTTGTTTTAGTCAACGACGTAATCAATTTACCTGTTGAACACTGCCAAATTGTTGGTTGCCTGCCGTGATTCTACTTCGTGGCTTTCTTCATCAGTAAGCGTGACTGAACTGGTCCATCATCGCTACTTGCCAGGTAATTATTGCTACAACGTTGTACCCCCTCTGTCATCTCTGAATTACTCATCAAGTAAGCCAGGAAATTTTTACTTGTAGGGTCACTAATACTTTCTCTCGCAGTCGACCGTTATCAACATTGGAAGCTGAAAGCAACCTCCGTTCAAATGGCTGTCAATTTATCATCCGTAATGGGAAGCATGTTAATCTCAACGGTTGTCGTCGTCGCCGTTAAGGCGCCTCCATTTCACGTCTACCCTTCCACATCTGGAGTGCTTTTTGGACATCGTCATAATCTGGTGCATACTCCACATTATGCTATTGTGTCAGCTGATGTCAACTTAACATTATTAGAAGAGGAAGACCGTGCTTTATATGATACAGCTCAGCAATTGTCAAAATATGAAATCTTCTTGATGCAGACGAAGGAACACGAGTTTCTCCGATCTTTGTGGGAAGTGACTAGAATTATTTCAACCCTTCGAAGTCAATTGAACAGTATTAGGGATGCAGTACCACGGCCTCGTTTCAAACGAGCCTGGTTGCCCGTTGGAGGTACATTATTAAAATCTGTCTTTGGGACTCCTGATGAAACAGACGCAAAACGCTGGGATTTGGACACACAGCAAGTGCTTTCGGAAACACAAGTTAATCACGAAGTGTTGGTACATCAACAGGTGCGCCTGACACATCTTGAGAATAACCTATTAGCCACAGCTAGACAAATACAAGTTGTAGCCGACAAATTAACACGACACTGTGGTGCACTTGAACAATTCTTTAATCAAGAGCGGACTCATCTTCGCTCGGGATTACGTAATCTGACTATCACATTGAACATTGTGAAGACCACGCAGATTCTTTTATTTAATATACACACAGCACAGTTACATGTGCACATGTTACACTCGGCCATTCAACTCGGACTGCAAGGAAATCTCAGTCCACATCTGTTACCCCCAGAGCCCTTCTTGCACATCCTACACAATGTGTCGTCGCAAATTTTGGCCCCTAAACAAATGCTTTATGTCGTGCGGGAAAGCAACCTCCCCTTTTACTATGCTGCGTTGGAGGTCCGACTTACCCGTAATTCGGACGGTATTCGGATGCGAATGAGGTTGCCAATCACGTGCGCAAATTGCGAATACGAGTGCTATCAAATATACACTTTTCCACTCTCTTGGGCTACCCTTCACCACCATGTTGTTTGGCAGACTTAAAAAAGGAGCAAAAGATGAGTGTAAAAATTACAGGGGAATAACAGTGACCAATACCTTCAGTAGATTATATGGAAGAATTATTAAATATTTGTTAGAACAAGAATACAAAGAAAAGGAGGCTGAAGAACAAGCAGGTTTCAGAGCTGGAAGATCAACAATTGATCATATCTTTTGCCTACAACAAATTATTGAAAAAAAAAAAAAAATGGTTCGGGCACAACCTATACATTTAGTATTCATAGATAAAGAAAAAGCCTATGATAGTGTGCCTTTATCCAGTTTATGGAAAGCTTTAATATCAATAGGAATAAATCCAAGAATAATTAAAGCAATTCAAAATTTATATAAAAATTCTATTTCAAAAATAAAAATTGGTAAATATCTATCACATGGATTCCAAGTCACAAAAGGATTACGTCAAGGATGTAGCATCTCACCTACATTGTATAAAATATATACAGAAGTAACTTTACAGAATTGGAAGAAAAAATGTCACGCTATGGGAATACCAATAAATGATAGAACAATATACTCGTTACAATTTGCAGATGACCAACTGATTATAGCCCAAGACTATGAGGACATAGAGTATATGACCAGAAAATTGATTCAAGAATATAAAAAATCAGGTCTAAATGTAAACATGAATAAAACAAAGTACATGGTAATTGGTGGAGTGAATGGAGACTTAATATTAGAAGAAGGGATGGGAACAATAACAGCTACTGAGGAATATAAATATTTAGGTGTGAAAATTACAAATGATGGGAAACAGGACAAAGAAATTAGATCAAGAATAAATTCTGGGAAGACGACAATCTCTTTATTGAATGGAATTCTCTGGGACAAACACATAACAACTGATAACAAAATAAGGATTTTTAAAACAATAGTTAGGAGCATCATTACATATGGTTCAGAAGTGTGGACAACAAAATGGCAACTGAAATCGAAATTATTAGCCACAGAAATGGAGTTCTGGAGACGTTCAGCAAGAATATCAAGACGAGAAAGAATAAGAAATGAAGTAATCAGAGACAAGATGAAACGTAAAAATTCAATTTTTGATTTCATCGAGCAAAAACAACTTAAATGGTATGGACACATCAGACGATTGGAACAGGAAAGGCTACCAAAATGCGTAATCGACTGGGTACCAATTGGAAGAAGAAAAAGGGGACGACCACCTGATACATGGATACAGGGAGTTCAGTCAGCAATGAGGAAGAAAAACATTCCTGAAGATTTATGGACAAATAGAGAAGAGTGGAGATCAATAAGTAGTGACTTACTGTAATCTAGAATAGGTGCTGGAAAAATGTACTCACATTGTAAATCCAGAATAATATAATATAAGGATTTTTAATAGTTAGTCGGGATTGACAAACTCACGCCACTCTCACTCGCGCTGAACTATCCAGTTGCACCCACACAACACATTACTTATGCTCCACGCTAATTTTACACAGTAACACTACTGAGTGTGAGATGTCACTGTTTTTAGCTGAAACTACTACACCTCCACGTCCTCGTGTTCTAGTCTCACTTCGTCAACCAATAATTCAGCCTGTTGGCAACAGTTTCCTGTTCGCTGTTCCACAGACTGTCACCGCCACCCCGGTGTGCCACCGCTCAATGTCAGAGACCGAATCGTACCGGCTAACACTGAATAATAGTGGCCTAGTGTATAATAGTTCAAGATGTGACGTATACGCTGCTTCTATGAGGATATCAGCTCAATTGCACTCCACCTTTCATGTCACCATTCCCACATTTACCTTATACCTTCCTGAACTCTCTTTTAAACTCCATCACCATGAGAAGCTAAAGAATTTACCGAATACCAATGATTCAGATCTATTCCGATCGATCAATCATCTCCTTACCCAGGAACACAACGAAGTTGCTCTTGACCGAGTGGCCTCACATATTGCTGATCGGCACAAAAACGAGCGATTAACCACAGTTGTATTACCCAGCGCTAGTTTGGTAATCTTCATTGTAATGATTCTGATTATAGTATCCTGGATACTCTGTAAAAGAGGGTTTTGCAAATGTTTCACTTCCTTTCGAGAAGTAGTACCACCCCCACAACCTGAAGGTGAATATCACACCTGAAACTACCTGCCAACCTTGGTGCATGCGATCAGGCATGACCCCCCCTTAGAATTAAGTTGTAGTCTAGGTGTCAGGTCAATGAACAAATTTTGTAATGGATTTGTATTTCTATGTAAAGTCTATGGAATCACAATTTAACTGTCGAGTTTTAACCCTCATGTAAGTTATTTTGTTTTCTCTTTAAATTTTTGTCATTTTGTAATGTTCTCATTCACCCACTTGGGCAATTACCATTGTAATCCTAGATTTAAGAACTCAAACTAATTTTACGGGGCAGAAGCCCCCTTGTGACTATTAGGCCTGGGAGCATTCTCTCACCCCCACGAGGGTGGAGTGTTTCAGTGTGCTGTGCTCCGGTGCCCCTCACCATCGCCTGGGTACCCACCACCACTGATACCGCCGACACACACTCACAGCATGGCGCCACCCCACTGCCGTCGCACCAACTTCACGAGTTTGTTATTCGAGAGCCTTCCTTCAGGCCACTTTGTAACTTTTGCACATATTGATATCACTACGTTAAGGATTTTAATTTCTGGGATCCTTCATAATGATCATATATTTTTTTAAATGGAATAATCAATTAGAATAAGCTCTTATATTTTCATCCAGAGAGCCTTCTTCGGAAGGGGAAAGGATGTGCTGGGAGGAGAGATCCCCCCCAAGAGGGATCATTGCCGACAAAATTTTATTAAATAAATTTTCCACGCATAATGTTCGGCCGTAGCCGGCTTGGGCATACTGTGGTGGTAGGTGCTGGCCGGAAGACCACGGTCGGCACATTCCTGCCACGTGCTCCTCGGTCAGACTCGAGTCCGACGGGTCGGTTGCGCTGGCGGGGGTACGCGACTAGCAAGGCGCGTTGGCGGAATCGACCCTCCGATCAGAGACTAATCGTGTGATCACGTGGGGACGCGGCCGGGAGCGGCTCGGAAACAGCTCCACGCTCTCTCAGCTTCAGACCTCGGCCCCGAGTAGTCGCTCCTCTAGCCTCTGCCTCTCTGATGAGCAGACGGCAACCCCTCTTGGGGCTGCTCGGCCCTACGTAGGTACCAATGTATCATCGTTACAGGAATAAACTGGGTCCCTTCCACTTCATTACTTTTCATTTTACAACGCCCTCCGCTCCTGACCTCTATCCTGACGAACAAGCGGCAGTGTTTGGCCAAATCGAAGAGGTATACGAGCAGATGATAAATGCCATTGTAAACGCTCAAAAGGGAATAATGCAGCCTCACATCATTAATCCAGTCCAAATTGTGAAATATTTAAGTTTAATACGGGACGAACTAGATGTAAAGCTTCCTGTTCCTCTCGCAGAGTCTTCAGGCTACCTCATATTAAGAAACAATCATTTAGATGTTTTCATCTCCGGTAGCATACAGGGTACGTAATTAACATTCCTTTAATAGACAAAAATAATAATTTTAATCTGTACAGAAGTTCTCCCATAACCAAAAGAGATCCCAGATATGAAGGGAAGATACGTACACATACAGCCAGAGAAAGAATTTCTACTGATAGATGAATCCAAAAGGCAGTACGCAAAACTTTCTGCACGTGACCTAAAATGTAAAGAACTTTGTAAGAATAGGCGACTGTGCAGACAGTCATTCGCACTGCTATTGACATTCGACCGTGAGGAGTGTGAAGCCAAATTGTTGCAACCGGTAAGAGAAATTTCGGAAGATTGTTTGCGAAAAATAGTTGCACCGAATCAGAGCCTTTGGACCCATCCAAACAGTAACGAATGTCTATATGTAGCTCCTAAGGAAGAAGGCGTAACAGTATTATGTGGAAAGGAACCCCCAAAGGACTTATTAATGAAAGGAGTAGGAAAAATAAGTTTTTATAGTAAATGTAAGGGGTATGGAACGAGAATGTTCATACAAACAGATAGAGTAATTCATAGCAACATAATGAAGAAAGATATAATACCGCAGAGTAGTTTAGAATTTGATTGTTGTGTTGTAAATGAAGAAAAGAAAAATGTCTCAATGCTAACATTAGAATTACCATTGGATCAGGTAATAACACAATTAGACGATTTAAAAGTCACCAGGAAAAGACTGGATGATGTCCAGGGAAAAGACTGGATGATGTCCAGCGAATGGCAGAAAGGCAGGAGGAAGAACTCAAAATATTCCAGATATTTTACACATTACTCAGTAACTACATATGTAGCTATAGCGATTGTCATTTTTATTATAACAACATGTTTCCGTACAAACTGTAGATGTTGTAAACAATGCTTCAAAAGCCTACGGAAATACTTTGACAATAGTGACTGTTGTGGTAAACACCACTGTAAATCAGTACCCAGGCACAAGATTAAGAAGAAGACAAACTAATAAAGAAATTTAAGACATGGTAATATATGAAAGATGTGGAAAAAGCCAAGAAGAGGCAGTTCTGTTCAGAAACAGGCATTAAGTAAAAATAAAAGATAAAATATATGTATACTAAAGGTATTACAAGTGTCACCTGGAAGATGATGTTTTCAAGCATTAATCTTGTTAAATGGCAAAATTATTTGAGTGTTTTTCTGTAATTAAAATTTTTTTCTGAAGCTCTCATAATGATGTATTGTTCATTTGAAAACAGTTTATCCTTTATGCCTCACCCTGTACTATCAATTTTAAGTACATAGATTGACTGTCGTCTTATAAAAGATGAGAAGCAGACAATAGCAGAAATGCCTGTAACATTACCTTTAGCGCATGTAGTTTGCTACTTGGACGACATATAAGCTGCCGATATAGTACTGAGGAACTACAAGGAGAAACAGAGTATCGTCAAAGGACGAACATCAAAGGACGGTTGACGAGCGAGTATTCCACACGGGGACACTTAGGATCCACTATTTTCTGTATACTAATAATTTTGTGCCGCTCATGTGTTTACTTTTAGTTTTTAGGTCAAAAAGACTGGTGATTACCATTCCAGTTGACACATTAAAAACTAAAATAAATCAAGTTGCAGAACGTGTTGTTAACAAAAATTTGTACAGTCATGGACCAGTATGGTCGAACCTGTTAGTGACAAGTTTTCCTTGTGATAATTTGCATCCAGTTGATTTTTTGCACCATTGCAAGGACTATTTTGTGCCAGGAATATCTGATAATTAGAAAATTAAATTTGTCAAAAAATTTTTTGAACGGGAGGCCCTATCCTGGGCTAACCGAAATTTCGATCAGTGGGAAACCTTTGCAAATTTTGAGAAAAGCTTCTTAAACAAGTTTTGGTCAGAATCTGAACAGAGGAGGATTAAATCTGGATTTTTGAATGGACCTATTTTCAGAGGGAGAGTCAGCACCATGAAAGCATTTTGTAAAGATCAATTGAGAAAATTAATACATTTAGATAAACCTTTTGATGAAATAACACAAATAGATGTGCTGAAAAGAAGGCTACTTGAAAAATTGCGATTCTTTGGAAATTTTTTAAAAATATGTGGATAAATTGGATAGGGCATTAGAAAGAGGGAATATGCAAAATTTTAACAATGGTGAACACCAATGGGGGGAGGGGGGGTGGTGGTATTCAAACAGGTATGGAGAGAGGAGAGAATACAGACAAAATAGATATGAACAACACGGGGGAAACAATAGGGATCATGATGGTAATGACAGAGACAGGGATAGAAATTTTGGAAATAGAAACAGGTGGGAACAAAATTGGAGATCAAACAACAGAGAAATCAGGCAGGAAAACTCCGGACCACCTCAATGAAGGTCCGCAGTTTTGGGGCGAGAAAATGTAATCACAATAGGGTCTACAATAACAACTGGGAATTTACAGACAGAGGAAGAAGGAGAAATGTAACTTACTATTATAATAAAACCAGTGAAAAACAAAACAAATACACACCACAAATAACAGACACTCATGTTCAACACCAAATTAATACTTTAAATTTTGAGCAGAAATTTTGGGATACAATAAGAGAAAATAATCATGTTGAAAGCAATAAGGTAACTACTTCTGAGAACATGCCAGATGAGGATATTGCAATTGTGCCAGAATTTTATAATTGGGTAGAGAATGATAATCCATGTAATTCTGAAGTATCTGACAAGCATTACAGCTCTTATTTGAATAAGTTATTTAATGAAAACGAAAAGTTATATAAAGAGAGAGAAATGGAACCTAATGTGACTGGATAGGATGCATGATGAGGAAAGTTTTGATTTTGATGAAAATATGGAAGCTAATGATGTCGTTGAGAGCTGTACGGAGGTAAGTAATGGTGAGATTAATGCTGTGGGTATCAGGTATTCGTCGAGATTATTTCAAGTGAAGTAGTGAAGCTATGTGATAATTAAGTTGATAATTGTGATCATTATGATGAGGTAAGTGTGGTTAGTAATGAGGAAGTGGACACTCATTCATCTGAAGAAAGGTAAAGTTAAGTCAGTGCAACCAATCTAATGTAGCAGAGGACTGTAATGTTGTGCCAGCTAATAGTATGAAGTATTTAAACCCGCATACAATTTCTGAAGGAAAAGGTGAAATTTTTTTAAAAAATATTAGGGAACAGTTGCAATTACAAAACAGATAGGGAAAGAGTTGTGAAACTATTTAGCTAGCATTTGTAGGGGGTTATACCCTCACTGGTGGCAAAGTGTAAAATGTAATGAATATCTGTTGTATGCTCAACCTATTGTATCCATAGGTGATGTAACTGAAAGTGTCAATGTGTGTGTGCGTGTGTGAAACTATTAAAAACTGATCAGGAAAATAATGAGGGCAATTTTAGAGAAATTGAAAATGACATGTTAAATGAACCATTAAAAGAAAAGTAGAAGAATGTGAATTAGAGTGTCCATACATTAAAGCTAAAGTGAACAACTGGGAGGGTAAATGTCTCATTGATACAGGGAGTCCTATTTCAGCCATTTCAGAAAAATTCAAAAATAAAATTAAAGACAGTGTTGATTTTGTTGAGGCCCCTGTGATGGGAGTAAAGATATGAGTAGCTGCAGGCAAACACAGCAAAGTCATCAAAAGTCAAGCATTTTTATCATTTGAAAAAGAAGATGAAAAATGTGAGCAGGGTTGTCTTGTTACTCCAAGTTTAGATGAGAACATATTGTTTGGCATGGACTGGGTGTTAAAGGTAAGTGCTGCATTTAGCTGGAGTGAGATGAAGTTAATTGTGTGTGAACCCAAAAGCAATATTACTGTGTGTACACAGCTGTTTATTATACACTGTGGAGAAGGTTGCAATCATGTCAGGAAAATCATAGACTATGAAGAGAATTTGTACTGTTATGATGACAAATTTGAGCTAAATGTTTCTGGTCAAAATGATGAAAACCTAGTTAAAAGTATCCCCCCCCATGAACCACGGACCTTTCCATTGATGGGGAGGCTTGCGTGCCTCAACGATTCAGATAGCCATACCGTAGGTGCAACCACAACGGAGGGGTATCTGTTGAGAGGCCAGACAAACGTGTGGTTCCTGAAGAGGGGCAGCAGCCTTTTCAGTAGTTGCAGGGGCAACAGTCTGGATGATTGACTGATCTGGCCCTGTAATGGCTGAAAGCAAGGGGAAACTAGAGTCGTAATTTTTCCCGAGGGCATGCAGCTTTACTGTATGGTTAAATGATGATGGCGTCCTCTTGGGTAAAATATTCCAGAGGTAAAATAGTCCCCCATTCGGATCTCCGGGCGGAGACTACTCGATAGGAGATCGTTATCAGGAGAAAGAAAACTGGCGTTCTATGGGTTGGAGGGTGGAATGTCAGATCCCTTAATCGGGCAGGTAGGTTAGAAAATTTGAAAAAGGAAAGCAAGGTCGCACGTCTGTCGCCACTGTAGGCCTCATCGAGCGTGTGGATCAGGCGGTGAGATGCAAACAGAGGTTTACAATTAGCGAACTGTCAGATGAATTTCCAGACATTTCGAGGTCTGCTTTGTACACCATTGTGACTCAAGACCTAGGCTATCGGAAATTGTGTGCACGTCGGATCCCAAAGATGCCGAGTACCGACCACAAAACGCAAAGGATGACGTCAGCATTATCGTTTCTCACACGTTATGCCAATGAGGGAAACATTTTTTTTTTAAGTCGATTGTTACTGGCGATGAAACGTGGGTCCTCTGTGACAATCCTGAAACAGAGGAACAATCGAAGCAGTGGATGCACACAGCTTCCCCAAGCGAGCCAAAAAAGTTTAAACATTCCCTGATGAAAAGAAAAACAGTGGCCACTGTGTTACGGACCGTAAAGGAGTGCTGCTGGTGGACTTTATGGAGCAAGCTACGACGATAACTGAGGAAGTTTATTGTGAAACTTTATGTAATCTCCGCAGAGCCATTCAAAACCAACGCAGAGGAATGCTTTCGTCTGGCGTTGTTTTGATCCGTAACAATGCCCGACCACACAGTGCCAACATGACAAAAGACCTCCTCAAAAAGTTTAAATGGGAAGTTTTTGAACATCCACCGTACAGCCCAGATCTAGCACCGAGTGATTATCACCTGTTCCGAGAACTGAAATCACGGTTAGGTGGGCAGAGCTTCGCTACTAACGAAGAACTTCAGGATGCCGTCAAGACTTACCTGTCCTCACTGGCGGCAACATTCTTCGAGGAAGGCATCGAAAAGCTTGTGTCACGGTATGACAAGTGCCTCAATTGTTTTGGAGATTATGTAGAAAAATAAGTTAAGACTCTACTGTAATTTTGGTAATGAAATTATTTTCTATACATTTTTCTTTTGTTTACAGCCAATAGGAGGTTGGGGAAAAAAATATTTAATGAAAATGGTATTTTGTATCAATGTTAAGTAAAACTGTACCTTGATAAATGTATGTTTGATAAACGTTATCATGTATAAGATAATTGTGTCCTACTGAAAACATAATGGAATTAAGTGTACCGAATGTATAATGGAAGAAAATAACATGTCAAGTGTAGATGTAACAGAAAATGTAAGCAGGTAACCCAAATAAAATGAGATAGTCACAACTGATGCTACTCTGAGGAGTAATGCCAAAATCCCTAGCGGAGGAGGTGCTGTAACCGCAGGAACAAGTCAAGCCTAAATACAGTCTTTCTCAGGCAGTACGACGGAAATAGTCTGTAACACTACGTGAGTTAAAATGTAAGCTAAATGCCGGGCATGACAGAGGGGTCATAAAGGAACACAGCTGGAGAGCCAAGGCGGAAGTCCAAACTGTCGGGCAGCTACGCGTGATAAGAAAAGAAACACTCCTTAATGAAACAAAATAAGCTCTATGTAGGGACTCGTGACAAGTAGGCAATTAAAAGTGTCGACCGAAAACTTCCGGTTAGAGAGAGAAGTCTGGGATCGGGGATAGAAAGAGAGAGGGCCCTCGGTGGGGACCGCACTACGTCACGAGGAGCCAACAAAGGGCCCA
Organism: Schistocerca piceifrons; assembly: GCF_021461385.2. Lineage (NCBI taxonomy): Eukaryota > Metazoa > Arthropoda > Insecta > Orthoptera > Acrididae > Schistocerca > Schistocerca piceifrons. The sequence goes on from NC_060148.1 coordinate 60,398,172, forward strand.
GGACGCAGTGCGTGACCGTATTGGGAGAGGCGCCTCTACCCCTCCACCCAGCCTCTGAAGAATGATAACAACAATAATAATTAAACGTTACCAAACGAGGGTAAGTCGCCTCGGACGCTACCTCAGGCTGAGCGCTGGCGGGGTCGGCGGGGGCAGAGCTGACAAAACTCGGGAGAACGCCACTCGGGCAGCTCTCGACGTCAGGCTCCGGGTAGAGACAGTAGTCGGCGTGTTAGCGGCAGCCGACTCGCACCGCGGAACGGGCCGTAGGCAGGCAGCCGGACATAGTCGCCAAAGAGCGTCAGGGTGTAGCTGCGCGACTCTGATGTGGGGGGCTAGGAAGTATTGCAGAGCTCCTAGTAGGCGGTCGGAACGGTGGAATCGGTCACCGTCTCTGTATTAGACTCGGCCTTCCCGCCAATGCAATCACCAGGCAGTTAGGGTGAGCTGTAATTCTTCGGAATAAATTGTAACCTGTTAAAGTTGGCAAGACTTTAATTCTACCCGCTTCCTAGCCTTGTACCTTCACACCAGGGATTTCCACATCTTAGCCAGATAAAAAAGCCTCCCTCTCAGTGAGGTCAACCGGCTAAATCCCTTCACGAACCGTGTCGCTCAATCCCTTGCAATACCCACGCTCGGGACGTCACAGTGTGTTGTTATACGATGAGAATGTAGATAGAGAAAGCTAGACAGTCAGTGGAGAGGACCCTACAACATGGTTGCTGTGGATGGACCTAATGTATTAATTAGAGTAAAGCAACAGAAATGAACAAGGGTACACGCAAACCGGTTGAAAGAGGTCTTCTAATTCCAGATAGCAAGAGAGTGAGACATATGAGGATTACTAATCATCGGCAGTGTGGTGACAAGCATAGCTGAATAGACAGACACTGTGGGACACACGGTTACAATAATTCCATTCATCTCCAGGGATTTATCATGACAAACAAGGACAGTTAGTTTATACAGTATTACTTGTCACATACTAAGTTATTTAATTTGAAAGAGTTGCACGATAAGTTTCGCAAAACTCACGAAGATGCCGAACCAAACTGTGTCACACTGCATAAGAATGTTACATACAATGAACCTGACAACAGTAGAACTCGAATGTGCACAGCGAGCTGTAACGTGGCACATAGAGTAGATCGGTAGAGCTAAAGAGCTGATAGGGCAGTTAGCTAAACGTGAGGCTGTCGGACATAAAAGAGGGATTTTGAACTTTATTGGGGGGAAGCTAGTCAAGTTTGGTTTGGCACTCTCGATGAAGATGACGAGTCTTTTTCAAAGTGCAACTAGATGTTCTGGAGAAACGGCAATGGGAATTATTAAGGCTCTCAAAGGACCAAGTGACAATACTGAAGGCCTCCCTAATGAGTTTTAATCAGATGATCAGTGTGCTTACAAAAAATGGAAAGGATCTCCGACAGAATTCTGAAGTTAAGTAAACACGTGGAAGAGTATGAATAAGAAGTTACAAGTCATGTTACTTCTGGTTACAGTAACTGAGCAGTTAGTTCTATTAATGACCCTGTTCAATGAATCAGAAACAGCATACGATTTGCTAATTACGGCTGTAGTGAACGCACAGAAAGGATTGGTGCAGCCTCACTTAATAAATCCGATACAAGTAGTACGGTACTTAATCACAGAGAGCCTGGATAACCAATTGCTGCATATTATAGATTTAGATGCATTTTCAGTTAGCAATACTTTAAGTTGTTCTCTAAATGTACCACTAGTAGATAACAACCCACATAATACATATAAGGTATGGCCATTACTAGCAGAAGCCTATGCAACTAAAATGATGTTTACATATATTGCTCCAAAAAACCAAATTTTTACTAATCGATGAAGCCAACAGGCAGTATACACATCTGTCTCTCGAAAAGTTGAAGTTTAAGAGTATTAAGGTTAATCAGGTACATAAACAAAATATTGTGCTCCTGTCTACATATCACCATGAGACATGCGAAGCAAGAATGTTACTTCCTGTTAGATAAACACCTACAGATTGCAATCTAAAGCACACTGTGTCAAATCGAAGTAACTGGACGCAGGTACAGTACAGCACATGGTTATTCGTAACTTCCAAAGATGAGGATTAACAGTTCTATGTAATGAATTACTACCGACTGATGTCATAGTACACGGTACGGGCAAGTTGACTTTTCTGGGAGAATGCAAATGTTATGGAGCTCAGATCATGTTACAATCCGAACTTATGGTACTAGCTAATATATGTAATGTAGATATACAGTGAGAGGCAGAAAGGACAAACATTTTTAGAACAGCCAGAATTCAGGCTCAGGCGGTCAGAGTGGGGGGAGTGATGTGGTAACGCGATCGGTAGCTCCTGCCATTTTGCTTAGCCGAGGTCACGGAGCTGTGGACTGAGCAACACCGTGTATTTAGCTAACACTATTTTATGTTGGGTAGAATCATTTCGAACACGAGGAACGGTTCTGAACAAAAAACCACCAGGAGCTCCTCGCTCAGTTCGGACACGAGGAAACGTGGAACGAGTTCGGCAAGCAATAGTCCGTAGTCCTGGTCAATCTGCTAGAAGACACTCGGCTGAGTTGCACCTCAGTAATCGCTCGGTAAGGGGTATTTTGCATACTAACCTAAGATTTCATCCCTACAAAATGGTCACTGTGCAGAGATTAAACCCAAGAGATTACGAACAGTGGCTAAACTTTGCCTGAGAAATTGAGGCCATATTTGAACAAAATGAGATCAGCAAAACTATTGTTATTGGGGCAGTGAAAACCCAAAACTACTGCATAAGAAACCATTACATAGTCCCAAACGGGAACACTGTAACTGTAACCTCTGAACGATTTAGAGATGATCACTGAATGCTTCCTACCTGAATTAAGAAGAAAAACTTATTCCTATACGGCGAGCGTGGTTTCAGCAGGATAGAGCTATAGCTCACACGGCAAGATTGACTATGGAAGCATTTAAGACTGTTTTTTGTGGTAGAGTTACTTCCCAGTTCGGGGACATTCATTGGCTGCCCTGTTTCTGACCTACCTATGTGTGACGTCTTTTTCTAGGGTTTACCTCAAATCACATGTGTACGTGCATAAACCACATACACTTGATGAACTGAAGGAAGCTGTTTGTGTATAAATCGTCCAAATAGACAGAGGCATGTTGCCGAGTGTTGAAGCCAGCTTCCGAGAGTGCCTCGAGAACTGCATCGCTGAAAACGGCTGTCACCTGGAAGATGTTGTTTTCAAGCATTAATCTTGTTAAATGGCAAAATTATTTGAGTGTTTTTCTGTAATTAAAATTTTTTCTGAAGCTCTCATAATGATGTATTGTTCATTTGAAAACAGTTTATACTTTATGCCTCACCCTGTACTATCAATTTTAAGTACAGAAATTGACTGTCGTATTATAAAAGATGAGAAGCAGACAATAGCAGAAATGCCTGTAACATTACCTTTAGTGCATGTAGTTTGCTGATCGGACAACATAAAAGATTCCGATACAGTACTGAGGAACTACAAGGAGAAACAGAGTATCGTCAAAGGACGAACATCAAAGGACGGTTGACGAGCGAGTATTCCACACGGGGACACTTAGGATCCACTATTTTCTGTATACTAATACGAGGGCGGTTCAGAAAGTAACCTCCGATTGGTCACAGTGCGGGTTGTGGGGGGAGTAGCGACGCCATCTGTGCGTTCACGCACTCAACAGGTCAGTCGGCATCAAGCCGTGGTCGAGTGAACGTCGTACCTGCGCTAGTTTAGTTTTTGTGGCAGTTTGAAATGTGTGCTGCAATAGAAAACCCCGCCAAATGTGAAGTGCGTGCTGTCATAAGGTTTTTTACAGCCAAAGGATATTCTGCAGCAGCTATTCATCGTGAGCTTTGTGCCGTGTACGGACAAAGAGTTATGAGTGAAGGAGTTGTCCGTGAATGGGTACTTTTATTTAAAAGTGGACGAGAAAACGTTCATGATGAAGAGAGGAGTGGTAGACCATCATTGGTGACTGACGAACTCGTTCAGACAGTTGATGCAAAAGTTCGTGAAAATCGACGTTTCTCAATGTCGGAGTTGTCTACTGGTTTTCCACAGATTTCTCAGACTCTCTTGTACGAGATAGTGACAGCAAGATTGGGTTACCGTAAGTTCTGTGCACGATGGGTGCCCAAAATTCTTACCGACCACCACAAAACTCAAAGAATGGCCTCTGCATTAGACTTTCTGTCACGTTATGAGGACGAAGCAGAACCATTGTTAAACAGAATCGTGACCGGTGACGAAACCTGGATTAAGTACGTGAACCCTGAGAAAAAAGAACAATCAAAGATGTGGGCACATTCAAATTCGCCTACCAAACCAAGAAAAGCCTCGCAAGATTTTTCTGCCAGAAAACTGATGGCAACGGTGTTTTGGGATGCCAAAGGGGTGTTGTCGGTTGAATTCATGGAACGTGGTACGACCATTAATCAAGACGTGTACTGTGAAACAATAAAAAAGTTACGACGGGCTATACAGAACAAACGCCGTGGTATGCTGACTTCCGGTATCGTTTTTTTGCACGATAACGCCCGTCCTCACTCTGCTCGGAGAACAACGGCCCTTCTTGAGTCCTTCAAGTGGGACGTTATCAACCATCCACCTTACAGCCCAGACCTGGCGCCAAGTGATTATCACCTCTTCATGCATTTGAAGAAATGGCTCGGGTCACAGCGGTTTGATGACGACGAAGAGCTCAAAGATGCGGTCACAGGCTGGCTCCAGGCACAAGCGGGTGATTTTTATGCAGAAGGAATATCAAAGCTTGTGAAGAGATACGATAAGTGCCTCAATCGCTATGGAGACTATGTAGAAAAATAGTGCAAAGATGTAGTTGTAAGATGTATATATTAAAATATTTTTATTTAACTTGGTGTATTTTTTAAATCAACCGGAGGTTACTTTCTGAACGGCCCTCGTAATTATGTGTCGCTCATGTGTTTACTGTAAATGTTGTCGAACGCGTGGTATGAAAATAGTGAGTAGAGATTGTTGTGCTCCAATTTGTGTATAATGTTGTGAATGACTGTGCTCCAAGAACACTTGTGAGATATATATCAGTTTGCTAAATTGATGTAAATGAGGGAGAGGGAGTTAGAATCTTACAAATTAAGGTCAACAAAGTGTTTCCCTTTAGCGGGCCACAGATTGCGGAGGGCTACCAGTCCTCTGCCAAAGAGAACTAGCGCCACAGAATCCCTCTGCCAAATATCCAATTCCCCTCCCTGGATTGCAGGGTGCCGAGATCATACGGTGAGACTGCCGAGTCACAAAGAGCACAGGTCATCGGGGTTGTTCCGCGGTGGAAAGAGATACGTGTCAGTTCCGACGGCACGGCCACAGAACGAGCAAAGACAGACAAGCCTGTGACTGAAATGTTCTCAACGAATGTTACACCACAAAATATAGCAAGCAAGCTACAAAAAGGAAGTTGTCAACTTTGAAACTGCAGCAAACGAGCTTACTGAAAATTACAACAAGATTTCAAACTACACAGTTAAAATGTTACTAACATTTATTATTATTATCATTATCACTATTACTGCTTTAAAAAATGGTAACTATTAAGCCCATTATGTAATCTGTACGGTTTTTACACCATCAAATGAAAGCAGATGATGCCAGAAATTGTATGAACAGACTACTTTTCCAATTAAACAAATATACCAAAATGTTACAAACAATTTAGTTTATGTAAATAGTGTCGTAACTATGGAATCCTCCACAGATACACAAATGATCTTATCACCACGAGTTTCCTTCTTTAATATTCCAATAACTTTTGATGTATAATTATAGTCATGATTTATAAACTAGGTGAAGTTAGTGTGTTTTGAAATAATGCTCAGTTGATTTTATTAAGAAGCCACACACTGACTGCAAAGATTTCCTATATGTTTTATCATAGGTATTTATATGAAATTATTGTGAAAATTATGAATGATGGTCAGGATGAAAGAATCTGCACTGAATCAATGAGTGGTCATGTGAACGAATCTTTACGTAAGTGGTGCTGGCAGAACTCGTGGTCTTTAGTCTGTCATCTCACATCTGGGGTTTTGGTGAGGTATTTCTGCCTCGGTTTCATCTGGAGTCCGTGAAGACAGGTCATTTGTGGTAAGGGCAGCGTATGTGCCGCGAACATTTCTTTTGTGTTTCAGGGCTTCAAATAATCTCGGGTGAATGTGGTAGCTCGTATATCTCAACGTGCCGATTTGAACCTTTAGAGACAGTTTAGTTTGTGACGACTTCGCACACGAGTGACTAATTTCTATTGCATGTCTTTGCGTCAGCACAAAGTAATTAAAAATTTTGTGCTACTGGTAGATAACTGACCAGTTATTTAATGAGTTATTTGTGTTGGGAGCGGCAGAAATACCTGACGATTTTCATTTGTGCACAGTATGCCAGTCGCGTGGAGGGGATGGTGGGGAGTGCGGTTTTCTCAAGGTTACTCGAGACCGATTGTTATATCTGTGCATAAAGCCAAGCCTGAATTGCATGCGGGGAATTGTTAAAGCATTGTTAATAACAAAAGGGGAAACTGTAAAGAAGCTACATTAATGTATTTAGGCGTGGCGAGAGGAGCCACAGACCCGGAAGCAGCCCGGCGGGCCAACACCAGGCTGATGGGCAGCCGTGTTTGATAACGAGCTAAAAGCTATAAGCCAGAAAGGCACAAGGGGGGCTCCGTGTATTTTTCACAACGGGGCCCTCGATAAGGAACGGAATTAAAGTTAATAGGCAAACAGTACTTCCGGTCAGAGAGAGCGTGGGGCGAGAGGGAGCAAGAGAGACGGCCTTCTGGTGGGGACAGCACTACGTCACGAGAAGCTGACACAGGGTTTAGGATGCAATGTGTGACCATTTTAAGAGAGGCATCTCTACTCCTCCACCCAGCCTCTGAATAGTGCACAACGACAGCCAATAAGGAGGCAAGTAGCCCACGACATTGCGTCATAGCAATAGCCGGCGGGACGGAAGGGGAAAATGATACAAAACTAAGCAGCAAGACGCTCAGAGAACAGTTCAGAAGCGGTTAGAAACAGTCTAGGAGTGAGGAAGAGGTAGGTAGTCTGGAGGAGTTTGATAGGCAGCAGCTGTGGGACTTTGTCTTAGTAGTGTGGATCTCATTCGAAGAGTAGACAGAACGGCACTTGTCTCACGCCATCTCTGTATCAGACTTCGCCGCACTGCCCGCAATGGGATACTTAAGAAGCTGATTGGCAGCAGCTGGGGAGCCAACCCACACCTGCTACAACTTCCGCATTTGCACTCCGTTATCAGCTGCCGAGTATGCCGATCCTGTGCGGAACGTACGTCTCGCAACACGGAAGAGCTCACTGCCCGAAGACGTTTCACCATTAAGAACAACTAGCTCCTCGCGCAAACCTACAATACCCTGTACAGAGATCCCTCAACTGCCTAAGAGTGGGCGTGTCCCGATGCAAGACCGACCCAAAGAAATGGGGAATCCTTCCAGCGAGCGCAGACACCTCTTGCGACTGCGGGGCCGAAGAAGATCCGAGCCGCCTACTCGTATGCCCCCTCTCGGACAACCCACGCACAATACGAGACGTTTACGAAGGAAATGACAGAGCTATCGCAGCTGCTATTTTTTGGAAATGCTGACCGAACACAGAAATGAATGACCAATGTCTCACTGCTAGTACAAGGTAGCAGTCTAAACATTATTATGTTAAGTTGTCAGACAGAAGAGTGAGACTGTACAGCCACCCCCTACTGACGATACCGAGCCACACCGAAGTTTACGGCCGTACACTGCACGCACTCTAGCGGAACTTACTACCGCTTCGTAATTGTTTGTATCAGAAGGAATACCCAATATGAGGAGTAGGAGCAGAACACTCCGAGTAGCGTCTTAACTTCTACTGTTATTATTCCCTTACAGTTGCCTTCTTAATTTCCTGAAGCTGTGAATTTTCTAAGCAGTGCCACTCCTCGCGCCGTGAAAAGACTACGACAGCTACGGAGGGTCGAGGGCTCTAAGAGAGCTCACATCTGCACCGACTTGCTCCGGAATGACGTAACCACCTTTGAAAGAACTCTCCTGTAATTTGCTGCTCTCATAACAATTACGACACTGGGCAAACAGGTAACTTATTGGTCAGTACATCAAATCAATGTCTCCATTCAAATTCTTAAAACAGAACACAAGGGAACAGATCTGAATGTAATGACATTTTTCTTCAGCTTCATTAAACTGTTTCTGAGCACTGTCATCGGAGGCATCACCTCTCTTACTCTACCTTCCAAAATACCACCACACCTCGACGCCAAAGTATAAGAAACAACTTCACAACAGGTTAAGACACTCAATCGGTGGGGGCCTCGGTGAGGTTCCGTGCTCACGTAAACTCTATACGTCGGTCGGGCCACTTTGTGCACAGTGAAAAATTTCCTACTAAACAACGTTTTTACACTGGCGTCTTTCATCTGAGTGTGAGGAGGAGGTGGAACAGCCTGGTACACCACAACAGTAACGGTCCTATCACACTTCCTTGGGGTACTCCGGAAATTGCTTCTACATCTGTCGATTTTACTCTGTTAACGGCAATTTGTCGAGTTCTACCTGCAAGCAAGGCATCGATCCAGTTGCAAACCCGGTCCGATACTCTGATCTTATTTTTTCACTAAACAGTAATACGGGATGATGTCAAATGCCTTCCTGAAGTCGAGGAACACTGCATCAACCTGAATGCCTTTACAGCGCTACGGATCTCACGGAGTAGCAGACCGTGGCGAGTTTCGCAGATCTAGTTTGCGAAATCCGTGTTAACTTTCTATACAGGATATTTTCATCCTGCAAAACGACAATTCTTCAGCATAAAACATCTTCCGTAATTTTACAACAGACTGACGTCAACCACACACGCATATAATTATGTCCATCTGTTCTACGGCCTTTCTAGAAAATGTGATTGACTTACACTTTTCTCCAGCTATTAGGTACCTTTTGTTGCTTCAGCGAACTATGATAAACTGCTGCTAGAACGGAAGCACGTTACTTGTGTAACTTTTGTAAAATCTTACAGGTATCTGATGTTGTTCTGACGCCTTTACACTAGTACGCAATTGTAGATGCTTTCTTTTTTGTGATCAGTAATCTCAATATCTACCACTTCTACGTACGTACTGACTGAGGGGCGACAGATCGCTACAGGAATTGGTTTGCAAAGGTATGCTAAAACTGGTGAGGCACCTAGGCACACTTCAATTGAGGTTGAGAGGGAAGGATGTCCGTGTTCATTAGATCCGTCATTGTCCAGAGGACATTTACTAGAGAAGGGCGAAGTGTACTACTCGGCTACTGGTCTAACCAAGTTTGACTAACATTGTGCAGGATACGTGGATATTGTGAATAGCTGCATGAAATAAAGGCTTATGTTGTTCAACTTCATCCTTAGACTATGTCATTGCAATTTATTTTCTTTCCTCCTTGGTAACCTCATAGAAGGGCACTGCATTTGTAATCTCTTTTTTTTCCCCCAACCAAAACAACGTGCCATACCATTTGATGAATAACATTAGAGACGTTTTCAGCATTCATACCAAAAATTGTTCAGGCTTGTCCATTTGAAAACACTTATACTCTAAAATACCCCAATAAAGATGTTTTTACAACAGCACACGCACAATAGTGTCAGCAACCAACTCAACACAAACATTTTGTTAAATGCCATTTGTGACAATGAAAACTAATTTATACTAGAAATCTCAATATTTCTTCTGTATCTTTTATAAACGAAGATGATTCTGTGCTGCAATACAACACGAAAGTAGAGACTTATGTCAGTGTTACCTCTATTTACTGATTCAGCTGAATCAGTATCAGCATTTCCTAAGTAGGTCATATAAAAATTCTGCAAATTTTTCAAAATTTACAAATTTTCTATGCACTTGAAGTTGTTAATGACCACAAACAGAATTCCAAGAGTGTCAATTTCTCACTAATAACTTATCAGAGAGAGCTTCCTGTAGGCCAGGCATCACATGTTTGCCTTCTGGTAACTCCTGATGACTGCAAGCTGCATCAGCTCCACATCCGGAAGAAAACCTGTGCCATACCATGAGACGTGGTTAACACCATTGGTCCTTCTCAACCTGTGAGGTCATCTGAAACATAATTTTAAAAATGAAAGACAAGGCTGTTTTACTTGCAACAATGTACACAATTAAAAATTACAGTAAATCCCCTACGCTCATTCCTTACGGTACGACAATGAACGACCCAGATTGGGTTTGAAATTCACAAACAATATGATCCTCTCTTTCTACAATGCCACAGCAATGGTTGGACTGGTACTGAGTATTCAGAAAATTCCTATAGGTTTTGAATAATATTTGTCGATTCCCTCAAAAAAACCAGCAGGGACGTGAAGAGTGTCAAAACAGTGGCGCATCTACCGTTTAGGTCCCACATCAATAACAATCAGCTGTATCAGTGCCAAACACAATCTAACCGAGACAAGAATTTGCTCAAGGTTATGTTGTGGTACACCATGAACTGCACTACAAAACTATTTATTTATATGACCAGTATCAAGCGTACTGACAGAGGCATCCAATAGAGAACAAACAAATTTAAGGGTACTGATGTTGATAACACAGAACATATTGCATACACTGAAGTAGAGACACAAGATTACTGACGTACAGTGCATATCTCCATAAACTGACATGTGTAAACTATAAAATCTACGTGTTAGTTAAAATTAACATTTATCTAGAAAGTGCGAAACCCCACGAATAATTGAAATGTAATTATAATCGTGTACATAACCACGCCAGCACGACCACCACAGGGACATTATCTGCCTCAGCTCAGTGGTACACAGATCATTACCGTCTAATACGAGGTGTTACTGTGAAACGCTACATGGCCACACTTCGGATACATATAAGCTGCACAGCTCCAAACACACAATATTTTTCAGAGACAACAATTTTTTTCTGCCACTATCTAATTTAAACATATTTCTCATACCCTGTTTTTTGTGAATGTAGGTGGACGCTGTATTATTTCTGCTTTTGAGTGAACACAGAGGTTCAAAGACCATTGTCACATACTTTATTAAACTGTAGTTAGATATCAGACTGCAAATCATTGCACATTCTTAATCTTAGGAAATTATGGAGTACACAAAAATGTTCACCAAGTGAGTGATTACATTATGGATTCTGTATAATCTTTGGAGTTAATGAAGTTACACATTTCTGACATTGTGTTAAACCATTAAATAATGGTTTTCCTTTTATTGTAAATAAGGACATAAAATTTGGTTTGATTCTACATCTACATAGACACTCCACAAGTCATTGTACAAAGCGTGGCAGTGGGTACCCCACACCACTACTAGCGATTCCCTTTCCCCTTCCACTTGCAAATAGAGTGAGTGAAAACCAACAGTCTATATGCCTCCGTATGGGACCTAATTTCTATTATCTTCAGAGTTCTTACACGCGATGTATGTCAGCGGCAGTAGAATCATTGGGCAGTCAGCTTCAAATGCTGATTCACTACATTTTCTCAATATTGTTTCGCAAAAAGAACGTCGCCCTCTGTTCAGAGAATCCCATTTGAGTTCCCCAAGCATATCTATAACATTTACATATTGTTTGAACTTATTGTTGTTGTCGCCATCATCGTCATCGCTGTCGTCTCGAGTCCAAAGACTGGTTTGATGCAGCTCTCCATGCTACTCTACACTGTGCAAGTCTCTTCATCTCCTAGTAACTACTGCAAGCTTACTTTATTCATCTCTCAGTCTCCCTCCATGATTCCCCCTCCCCCCTTTCCTCCAGTACTAAATGAGTGATCCCTTTATGCCTCAGAATGTGTCCTACCAACTGAATCCTTCTTCTAGTCAAGTTGTACCACAAATTTCTCTTCTCCCCAATTATATTCAGTACCTTCTCATTAGTTACATGATCTACCCATCTAACCTTCAGCAGTCTTCTGTAACACCACATTTCAAAAGCTTCTATTCTCTTCTTGTCTACACTGTTTATTGTCCATGTTTCACTTCCAAACATGGCTACACTCCATACAAGTACTTTTAGAAAGGACTTCCTGATACTTAAATCTATACTCAATGTTAACAAATTTCTCTTCTTCAGAAATGCTTTCCTAATGTAATTCCTTCAGCATTACCTGATTTAATTCGACTACATTCCATTATCCTCATTTTGCTTTTGTTAATGTTCATCTTACATCCTCCTTTCAAGACACTGTCCATTCCATTCAACTGCTTTTCCAAGTTCTTTGCTGTCTCCGACAATTACAATATCATCAACAAACCTCAAAGTTTTTATTTCTTCTCCCTTGACTTTAATTCCTGCTCCAACTCCTCCCCCCCCCCCCCCCCCTCCCTTCACTGCTTGCTCAGTATACAGATTGAGTAAGATTGGGGATAAGCTACAAAGCTGTCTCGCTCCTTTCTCAAACACTGCTTCCCTTCTGAGCCCCTCTAATCTTATCTGGTTTTTTGTTTGGGTTGTCTGGTTTTTTGTAAAAACTGTAAATAGCCTTTCGCTCTCTGTATTTTACCCCTGCCACCGTTAGAATTTGAAAGAGGGTTTACCGGTCAACTTTGTCAAAAGTTTTCTCCAAATCTTCAAATGCTGCAAACATAGGTTTGCCTTTCCTTAACCTATCTCCTACGAGAAGTCGTAGGGTCAGTATTGCCTCGCATGCTCCTACATTTCTCCAGAATCCAAACTGATCTTCCCCATTTTGACTTCTATCAGTTTTTCCATTCTTCTGTAAAGGGTTCGTGTTAGTATTTTGCAGCTGTGACTTCTTATAAATGGATAGTTCAGTAATTTTCACACCTGCTGTATCCGGAATTAGAATTACTTTCTTCGTCTTTTAAGTGTGAGGGTATTTTGTCTGCCTCACACATCTTGAACACAAGATGGAAGAGTTCTGCACGGCTGGCTCTCCCGAGGCTATCAGTAGCTCTAGCGGAATGTTGTCTACCCCTGGGGGTCTTGTTTCGACTTCAGTCTTTCAGTGCTTTGTCAAATTTTTCACAGGTAACAAGGCTAGCAGCCCGCCTCTGAATTATTTTGATGTCTTCCTCCAATCTGACCAGGTACGGATCCCAAAAACTTTAGCAGCACTCAAGAATAGGTCGCACAGTGTTCTACATGTTGTCTTCTTACAGGTGAACCACTCTTTCCTTCAATTCTCCCACTAAACCAAAGTGTACCATTCGCCTTCCCGACCACAATTCTCACATGCTTCTTCCATTTCATTTCATGTCACTTTGCAATGTTATTCCTAGATATTTAAACGACTTTATTGTGTCAAGCAGGGCACTGGTAACACTGTATCTAAATATTACAGGTTTGATCTTGTTTTTCATCCGCATTAACTTACATTTCTCCACATTTAGGGCTAGCTGTCATTCATGACACCAACTGGAAATTTTGTCTAAGTCATCTTGTTATCTGCCTACAGTCACTCAACTTCGACACCTTATCGTACACCACAGCATTATCAGCAAACAACTATAGATTGCTGCCTACCATGTCTCGCAAATAATGTATGTATATAATAGAGGGAAACATTCCACGTGGGAAAAATATATGCGGATGGATATGTGTGTGTGTGCGAGTGTATACCCGTCCTTTTTTCCCCCTAAGGTAAGTCTTTCCGCTCCCGGGATTGGAATGACTCCTTACCCTCTCCCTTAAAACCCACATCCTTTCGTCTTTCCCTCTCCTTCCCTCTTTCCTGATGAAGCAACCGTTTGTTGCGAAAGCTTGAATTTCATGTGTATGTTTGTGTTTGTTTGTGTGTCTATCGACCTGCCAGCACTTTCGTTCGGTATATAAATAATGTATGTACGTAGAGAACAACTTCGGTCCTATCACACTTCCCTGGGGCACTCCCAACAAAACCCTCGTCTCCGACGAACACTCGCCATTGAGGACAACATACTGTGTTCTATTACTTGAGAAGTCTTCGAGCCAGTCACGTATCTGTGAACTTATTCCGTATGCTCGTACCTTCATTAACAGCTTGCGATGGGGCACCTGTCAAATGGTTCCCAAAAATCTAGAAATATGGAATCCGTCTGCTGCCCTTCATCCACCATTCACAGTACATCATCAAAAAAAGGCAAGTTGAGTTTCACACAAGGAACGCTTTCTAAAACCATGCCTATGGAAAGACAATCGCCTAACCTAAATACACTGCAGATATAAGAAAGCTTCTTTGGCAACAATGTGCAGTAAGTTTTGTCGGAAATTTATCAAGATAGAATTGCTCTGCTTGTCACCATTCTACTACTTTAGATAACTAATTTCTTCTTCTTCAACAGAGTGTGTACTGAAAATTGTAAAACCCCATAACAGAAAACAGTACTGTGACTAGCTTTTGTGCGCTTGATCTTTTTCCTGGGCCACAACCATTGGAGAGTATTGTGTGTACTTTTTCTAGAAATAGAGCGAGTGTTTGAAATCTAGTCCAAATACTGTTTTCTGTTACGTGCTTGAGTACGCAATGCATCAGTCCACTATAGGTGACTGGTTGCCTTTCCCTTAGTTTCCATATTTTTCATCCATGGATTTCATTACTGTTATAAAATTATTAATCATGAAGTGCTGTATGTAATCTTATTATTCTCACTGTAGCTTACAATCTGCCAATTTCAATGGTACAGTCAGTTTTTCAAAGAACATAGTCTTTTTAGATAAACTGGCGACTGAAATGGTTCCCAGGACATGCAGCTGCAAGAATAGAGTGGGCTACGAAGTGTCCACAAAGAGAGCAAGAGCATTAGAAAGTCCTAATTTTACTCTTTCCCCTAGCTAGTTGATGCTCTCTGAAAATTCATTAACTTAGAAATTATTCATAACTAAACTGTGAATCCATCCAAAAATACTTTTGTTTTCTGAGCCCTTAAGGTTGTTCATTCACTGATTTATACGTCTGTTGCCCTAATTTTTCCATACCAGATAATGTCTTCGCTTAACCAAAAAAGCCACTATACTGGGATCAGAATAATGAAGTGGCTGACACTTGATCACAGAAGAGGGGGATGTTGTCGTATTGCAGTTTCGCAGAAGCACAATTTGCCTCCAGTAACAACAACCGTGCAGTGCCATAGCACATTCATAGTATTCCTACTAACAGTCAAGTACGGAGTTTTCTTGGCAGGGTCATAACAGTCTTATTAATTTCCTAAGTAATTTCACATTTAGCTTTACACATTCCATAAAAGAAACACATCACACCGAGAAACAAAGCGTGTAAACACAAATTACCACAGTTATGTTACAGACCACAACAGTCATTTGCACCCCACTGGAACCGACAGCTGACGTAGCAGAGCAATATGACAACTGCAAACAGGGCAGAAGGTGTGATCGAACTCACTCTGACTGGGTGCGTAAACATCTAGAAGTCAGTCTGATGCAGCGGTAATTAAAAATTTACATGAACCAGAGAAGTTACAAACCTGAGTATTTTACATAGAACTTCGTAATTCATTGGAAATGTATACACTGTACCAGCAAATAGGATATCTGTCTTTACTACTTTTTTAATTACCTAAGATACAATTAGGCAAGATTGTTGTTGGGCTAAACAGGTTGATACTTGTGGTAAAACAAAATTTAATTACCAGTCTCACGAATTATACACCCCCTCTGGACAATGAGTTGGCAACCTGCAATTAGAAATCCTTTGAGCAACATCTCTGTCTCTTTCATCACGTTAACAAAGTATAGTTTCAGTATCACCGAGAGTCCAGGATTAAATACTAACACACGAATATTTGTGTGTTGAGAACATTCTATTGTGTTGCCTTTATGTGAACTTTTGTGAAAACCTCAGACTGCAGCTCTAATTACACCAATTAACACTAATTAACACGTAGGTGTTAGTATCCACTCGTGTGAGTAAAAGGTTAGTGCTTGATCATTTATTGGTTTTTATTTCGGTGTATAGTTGAATAGATGAATGTGCATGAACTTCTACAGTTGGTGCACGAATATGGAGAAAAGATATATGCACGACTAATTTCTTAGAGAACTACTCCCAAGTTATTCTGCCATTGTCCAATTCTAACATATTAGGTCCCTAACATAGCTGATGGGTGGCATTCCAGTGAAGAAAAACTAATTTGTCAGGCAAGAATAATTAACAGAATTCTCACTAATGAACTGTTAGTTGTATGAAGACCATGTACAGAAAACTGTAAAATGTGATTTAACCATTAAATGTGCAAATAAGGCAGCTTTAACTCTCCACCTGCAGAGCTCTTGTAACTGTAATTAATCGTTGATCCCTCAAACAGCAAACTGTGTCCAGTAGTCCGAAGAAAGCACAGGTAACACCCTTCTCCAAGAACAACTCTCCAAGAGCATCGAAATCAATTTGTTGTAGTATCTCAGAACATATTCTAAGCTCAAACATAACGAGGTATCGCAAACAGAACAACCTCCTCCGTGCCAACCAGCATGGATTCCAAAAACATTTATCGTGTGAAACCCAATGTGCACTTTTCCCTCACAACATAATAGAAGCTTGGATCAAGGAAGTTAGGTACGTGCAGTATTTCTCGTTTTCCAAAAAAACATTTGACTCGGCACCCTATCTATGCTTTTTGTCAATAATACCATCGTACGGGGAACCGAGGGAAATTTGTGACTAGATAGAGGACTTTTTGATAGGGAGGACACAGCATGTTATCTTGGATGGAGGGTCAGCATCAGATGCAGAAGGAACTTAAGGTGCGCCCCAGGAAAGTGTATTGGGACTCATGTTATTTATGTCCTATATCAATGAACTTGTGGACAATATTAATAGTAACCTCAGACTTTTTTTGCAGATGATGCAGTTATCTACAATGAAGTGCTATCTGAAAGGAAGCATAAATGTTCAGTCAGATAAGGTTTCAAAGTGGTGCAAAGATTGGTAACTTGCTATAAATGTAAAATTCTGCACGTCACAAAATGAAAGAACATAGTATCCTATGACTGTAATATCAATTTGTCACTGTTGGAATCAGCCGACTTGTACAAATATCTGGGTGAAATGCTTTTTAGGGATATGAAATGGAATGATCACATAGCTGCAGTTGTGGATAAAGCAGGTGGCAGATTTCAGTTTATTGGTAGAATAATGGGGAAGTGCAATCAGTCTACAAAGGAGATTCCTCACGAATTACCTGTGTGACCACACAGGCTCAGTTGTGGATGAAGCAGGTGGCAGATTTCAGTTTATTGGTAGAATACTGGGGAAGTGCAATTAGTCTACAAAGGAGATTTCTCACAAATTACCTGTATGACCCACTCTAGAATATTGCTGAAATGTGTGGAACCAGTACAAAGTAGGACTAACGGGGGATATTGAGTGTACACAGAGGAGGGCAGCATGAATAATCAAGAGGTAGGTTTGATGCTGAAGTGACAGACTCTCGAATATAGACAAACAATATCCCAAGAAGGTCTTATTAATGAAGTTTTAAGGACCAACTTTAAAAGATGTATCTAGGAATATATTACAGCCTCCTATGTACATGTATCACACACACAGGGATTGTAAGGGCAAGATTAGATTAATTATAGCACGCACAGAGGCATCCTAAGCATCATTTTTTCCACATTACATACGCAAATTGAGCAGGAAGAAATCCTATTAACTGCACAGCATAGCTGTGGATAACACAGTTTGGCTATGTGAAACTTGGGTCAACGCAGCCCTTCATTATTTATACCTGAATTGCAATAACAAAATGATAACGCTATTTGTTTATATGAAACATAACCACAACAACAACCAATGTGAATATTACTTTTGAATACATTATGGGAGTAGCAGTGATCAATGAGTTACAAATATTTACTATTAAAAACAGTCTTGATCACTATTTATTTATTAAGGTGACCGGTTTCGACCACAACTGTGGTCATCTTCAGGCCATTGAGTAGGAACCTCTTTCTGCTGGAGAATCCAGCTGGTGATTCTCCAGCAGAAAGAGGTTCCTACTCAATGGTCTGAAGATGACCACAGTAGTGGTCGAAACAGGTCACCTTAATAAATAAATCGTGATCAAGACTGTTTTAAATAGTAAACAATGTGAATATGATTTGATCACAACTGCACATAGTTGTCAAATTGCTTTTCTGTCTCTGATGCTTGTCACCTGCCATTACAGATGATAACTGATGTTTTTAACGACTATTCTATTTGATCTTGAAAGTTTTGTATGTCAGTGAGGTATGTTTTCTTAAAGGAATTTGCAAAGCTAATGGTGAAATTGCATAGGTAAGTGATGCTGCAAAGTGAAGTTAATACTACAGATAAACAGTGAACGTACGAATATAGTCAGTGGCGAACCATAGAGTAGGTGTTGTTGTTGTTGTTGTTGTCTTCAGTCCTGAGACTGGTTTGATGCAGCTCTCCACGCTACTCTATCCTGTGCAAGCTTTTTCATCTCCCGGTACCTACTGCAGCCTACATCTTTCTGAATCTGCTTAGTGTATTCATCTCTTAGTCTCCCTCTACGATTTTTACCCTGCACGCTGCCCTCCAATACTAAATTGGTGATCCCCTGACGCCTCAGAACATGTCCTACCAACCGGTCCCTTCTTCTTTTCAAGATGTGCCACAGACTCCTCTTCTCCCCAATTCTATTCAATATCTCCTCGTTAGTTACGTGATCTACCCATCTAATCTCCAGCATTCTTCTGTAGCACCACACTTCAAAAGCTTCTATTCTCTTCTCGTCCAAAATATTTATCGTCCACATTTCACTTCCATACATGGCTACACTCCATACAAATACTTTCAGAAACGACTTCCTGACACTTAAATCAATACTAGATGTTAACAAATTTCTCTTCTTCAGAAACGCCTTTCTTGCCATTGCCAGTCTACATTTTATATCCTCTCTACTTCGACCATCATCAGTTATTTTGCTCCCCAAATAGCAAAACTCATTAACTACTTTAAGTGTCTCATTTCCTAATCTAATTCCCTCAGCATCACCAGACTTAATTCGACTACATTCCATTATCCTCATTTTGCTTTTGTTGATGTTCATCTTATATCCTCATTTCAAGAGACTGTCTATTCCGTTCAACTGCTCTTCCAAGTCCTTTGCTGCCTCTGACAGAATTAAAATGTCATCGGTGAACCTCAAAGTTTTTATTTCTTCTCCATGGATTTTAATGCCTTCCCCAAACTTTTCTTTTGTTTCCTTCACTGCTTGCTCAATATACAGATTGAATAACATCGGGGAGAGACTACAACCCTGTCTCACTCCCTTCCCAACCACTGCTTCCCTTTCATGTCCCTAGACTCTTGTAACTGCCATCTGGTTTCTGTACAAATTGTAAATAGCCTTTCGCTCCCTGTATTTTACCCTTACCACCCTTAGAATTTGAAAGAGAGTATTCCAGTCAACATTGTCAAAAGCTTTCTCTAAGTCTACAAATGCTACAAACGTAGGTTTGCCTTTCCTTAATCTTTCTTCTAAGATAAGTCATAGGGTCAGTATTGCCTCGCAAGTTCCAACATTTCTACGGAATCCAAACTGTTCTTCCCCGAGGTCGGCTTCTACCAGTTTTTCCATTCATCTGTAAAGAATTTGCGTTAGTATTTTGCAGCTGTGACTTATTAAACTGATAGTTCGGTAATTTTCACATCTGTCAACACCTGCTTTCTTTGGGATGCCCATGCCATATTGTGCTTGCACATAACTGTGAATTGAATAACATACTCAACTGACAATTGCTTTGTTATCCGGGTCCAGATACAGAGCTCGGAGTGCGGAAAACCCCGACGGTGTAACGGCGGTGCCCGCTGGAAGAGTGAGAGAGCAATGTGGCACAGTGGTAAGACATAGGAGCCTCATTTGGAGAACAGTGGTTAAAATCCCCTCCAGGCTATCCAGATGTGGTTTTCTGAACTTTTCCTAAATCTGTCGAATCGAGTGCGAGGTCGGTTCCTACGAAAATGACACTGCGTATTTCTTTTGCCGGCTTCCAGAAATCCGAACTCATCTCCAATGAGGTCCTCGTCAACTGAACATTAAATCCTGATCTCCATGTTACTAGAACAGGAGGGTGAACTACTGGCCACTCTGATGCTCCTATACCAAATTTTTGTAATGCTTTATTAAAAAAGGACGAGTGGATAACAAAACTGGTTGGACTGTTCAAAATTTGGACACAAGAAATGCCACAGTTTGAATCTTACATTACTGACAAAAATTTTGGAAGACACAGGCATGAAATCTCTTCACTTGTTTCTCTATATTAATTAATCTAACTACTGTGCCTGTTTCTCTCGCCAATACCCTTGACGTTCGCTTTAGCATGCATATCCACAGTGATGGTAGCATCACTGTACCAACAGTGCCAATACATGTTTATAGAGCAGTTAATTGCAGTGTGTAAGTGTTGCAGTGGATAACACACTTGCCTGTCATACATTATATGAATGTGTGATGCCTGTTCTTTTGGACAAGTCTGAAGGAACAGACAGCACACGGAATCTGCAGCTGTGATACATATTATGAAAACTGAGGGTGGAGGTGGAGATGGAAGGAAGGAAAAGAAATGGAAGGAAAGGGAGGAACTATTTATGTCAGCTGCATTGGGCCTTTATGCGGAATCATCGATGACGTGTGATAATGTGTGATGCACTGGGTTTCGTACCCTGGATCTCCTGCTCATTAGGCAGTCACATTAATCACTACACCATCCGGACACAGTGTTTATCGTAAATGTGTGGACTATCTCGGCAGACATACACCCCCAACGAGAGCCTCCTATCTACAGTCCCCGTCCACGTCCTCCGTGGCGCTACTTTGAGATTCCTGCAAGGGGCCAAACTTACCCTATTTACTCGAATCTAAGCCGCACTTTTTTTCCGGTTTTTGTTATCCAAAAAACCGCCTGCGGCTTAGAATCGAGTGCAAAGTAAGTGGAAGTTCTGAAAAATGTTGGTAGGTGCCGCTACAACTAACTTCTGCCATCGAATATATGTAGCGCTACACAGGTATGCTTTGCAGGCACAAAGATAAATACTGGCACCAAAACCTCTGTGTCAGTAAATAAATTATAAAAAAGAAAAGGTGTAAGACGAGCTTTTTTCTCCGCCCCGAGTTTCGACCACTGCATTTTCATACATTATCCAACGAAGTAAATACAAATTCCGTATTGTTCATCTTCGAATGTAGCAGCATTTCAATGTACTACGAAAATCCGACTGGCAAGACTGATTTGGATGTTTGTCAGTATGGCCAACTCTACGTTCTGAATTTTTTCCTACCTGTGAGAAGAGATGGTCGCTAATAGGAACTTTTATGAATTGTGAATCACATGCAAGTATTCTTTTCACCATAAGAATAATACAAATATTAACATTTTGCCATGTATTCTTTCGTGTTTGCTACTATCTCATTTAAATCCTGTCTGCCTAATAAAGTACGAAACTAAGAATGAGACAACAGCAAACGCGGAAGAATATGCATATCATGCCATATTTATAAACGTGTTATTCTTATGCCTAATAGTGATACAGTCAGAAATGAACCACGGCAATTGACTAGATTTTTAAATATAAGATGACTAATTTCTGTGCAGAATGTAATGTACTAAAGAGGCATGTGCAAAGATTTTCAAACGGAGAAAAATGTTCGCAAAACTCTCGTTCAGAACATCTTCTATCATATGCAGTCTATTATTTGGTTCTTGTTGATCATTATTAAAGAAAGCAGCAGTGTAAGTAACAACAAATAGCAGTCTCTTGCCATTGTTTCGCTAATGAGACGATTCCTCTCTTTTTTTTTTTTTTTTTAATTGTGAGAGGCGGTAGCGCGCACAAAAGCAAGTCGTGCCGCGAGCGGCGACAGGCCGTGAACACTCATTATCAGAATGCGACAAACAATGCATGACACAGTACGATAATACATTTTCAGCTTAGAGTGACGTAAACACCTATAACAAAGAAAACGGCACTTATCAGATCAAAGCAAAATAAGCAATCGATTCAAACCAGACAAAGCACATGAAAAAGTAAGGGTACCCGTATAAATACGGACGGAGCGCCTGACGCATATCAATAGCTACCTGGTAAAGCTTAATTGCTAAGCGTACGACTCAAACCAAACTAATGTAGCTGTACTGTCATTCATTCAACCTAAATTGTGTCTCATATTGCAACGGACCAACTTTGTTTCGATTTGGAGGTGCGGCCTAAAACTTTTCTCTCCCCTTGAATTTCGAGTCTCAAATTTCAGGTGCGGCTTAGATTCGGGAAATTTTTTTTTCCTTGATTTCGAGTCTCATTTTTCAGGTGCGGCTTAGATTCGAGTTAATACAGTAATTGTGCATCCGCGCTGTAGGTGGTGGATTAATTGTCCATTGAGGTGAACGCACCACACATTCATAAAACTGATTTGCCTCGATGGGCAGTAACTCCACAATCTTCAGTGCGAATGCACATTTACATCCGACCTCCGACGGGAACCTAAAGTTAGTGAGCACGAAGGACACGGACGGGGCTGCGGACAGGCGGTGCTAAGTGGGAGCGTGCCGAGATAGTCCGAGCAATTGCGATAATCGTTGCGTCCGGGTGGTGCAGTGGTTAACATAGTTGCGTAGTAAGTAGGACATCCCACACTCGAAGCCTGGTCCGGCACACATTTTCATTCGTTGCCACCGATTCCACATAAAGTCCCAAAGCAGCTGACATCAATAGTGCTTTCCTTTCTCCCCCTCCACTTTCAATTTACATCTCACGTATACATTTACATACACTCAACTATCCTCAGTAACAATTTCTTTTGTTTATTTTTGATGTTTTAATAAGTTTCTTTAGTCTTGAACATTCAAAATAAGCTACCTGCGCATGCTGTTCGTGTAGGATGTAAACTAGGTGATTTCTTAGCTCAAAAACACACCGTGGCCACAAATTATGACTCCAAACATGCAGTTTCAGGCTACTTTCATATAATGTGAGCAGGAGTACAGTAAAATATATTACAAAGATGTTGAAGTGTAAAAACTGTGAAATACGACAAATCCTGGACGTAATACAGCCACTCGACACTCGCCGAGTACTCTCGGCTCTCCCGACAGTGCCGGTACAGTTTTCTTGTCCGAGAACTATAGCAAGCAATTCTCGAGAGCTGGAAGCTACTGTCTACACGAGATGTCTGCACTCGCAATGTAAAACTATCTGAAATTTTGTCCCCACTCTCGGACATGCCAACAAGCTGACTCGACACTGTTTAAATGACAAGTAGTACTCATAAAAGCTCTGAGAGTAAAAAAATCGTGTGTATACCTAGCTTATCTGTAACACCACAAAGATGTGCCATTTTAAGGAGAGGTCCCTCCAGTGGGATCAACTTTTTGAAATAATCTACTACATACGGTGATATAAATTAAGGTCCAGGGAATCGCACCCTGCAACCGTTCACTTTGGTGGGCCTTCGTTTACAAGTAATAGACCAAAAAGATTTCACTTTCCCGTGAGACTGTATACCTTTAAAAAAATTGTGACAATATAGGGACTTGTTACATACTGTAATGGTTAAGGTGCTGACCTCAGATGCATAAGGTTGATGGAACTAATCTTGTCAGGTACAATGTAATTTTTTATTTTTACTGCATTATCAGTCTGACTTTGAACATTACTTTTATTCAACTGATTGGTTTACACATAGTTTCTTTTATTTTTATTACTTTGTCATATCATTTTAAACAACATTTTAACTTCAACTATTCTTAGTTTTTTCTTCCTATCATTCTTCTTCCTCTTGGAATCTTTGTGCATGTGAATATAAATATTTTTATTTATCTGTCGTAACGTTTTAACATCTGAAAATTCTGATCTGTTGGTTAAAAAATCTATAGTGACTGTGCAATGATGTCAAGAATGAATTTTTTGTTACAAGATGTATGTCATCATACAAAGATTTAAAAAATAAATTCTAATTACACTTTATAAAATAACATGTATGATGATTTAAACACGAGCAGGGATTACTTGCAAAACAAAATCCAAGTAAGATGAGAAACAGAAATGATGACTGCAATAAATGGAAGAAAACTCATATGACAAAATGGAAGCAATGAAATCAAAGTTAATATGTAACAATAATCAAAGCCACAGGAACAAGAGTTCCAAATGGAAAATGACAAAAATGAGAGCAAATTACAAATTTCATACTATGACTAATATGACTTGACAGATTAATAGAAAATATTACATTTCAACTGATTAATTGAATAAAAACAATGGCCAAAGTCATTTCGATAAAGATTTTTTAAAAAAATTATTAGTGTACCTGACGAGATTGTGGCTGACAATCTTTTCCATGTGAAGTACGTTAAAAATTACGCTGTGCAACCGTTTGTAAATTTTATCATTTTTAAGAATACAGGGCATAGCACAGAATTCCAAACTTTTTTTCGTCAATTACTCACAAACGAGGACCCACAAGGGTAAATGGCTGCAGCCTGTGATTGCTCGGACCTCAGTTTACATCACTGCATACACTGTTTCAAATAGTCGATTCCACTGCTGGGGATCTCTCCTCGTAAGTGCAAATGAGCAATTTCAGTCTGTTAACACACTAGCTCCTGTTTTTTAAACTTCTCACAGGTAAAAAAACACCTTACATTTTCCATATCCTAAAAGTATGAATAGTAGTTGTCACAAAATACAATGCTCGCTTGAAATAAGTTGATTACATAAATATGTAGACCAGGTACAAATTACAGAAAGTGGTTTAGGAAACACAAGCTGCCTTTCCTCGCTTTAACTCTGCGAAAATGTTTGGGATTAACAGTCAAGGGCACTAGTGGAGACAGGTACAAAACAACACTACCTACGATTAATAAGGAAGTTGCACAGAGACAATGAGACAGTTGTAAGAACACCAACAGTCAGCACTGACATACATACAACTACAAATGTTTAGCTGCTTTCACTCACACTATTCAATGTATACATCTAAAATTAAAGAAAAAGAAGTAGAAATAGTACAATGGCTACAATTGTATACATTATTTTTGAGTGTATTAGCTGCAACAGAAATATTTTTCCTCAATGGAAACCTCATGTACACATCTGTGAATGTTCAATCTTTTCATCAGGTACAAGTGCTCCCACCTGTTGGACATCACTGTAAAAACATCAACAAGTGAATATAGCAGCTTGCAGCAGCTTTTAACTGCCAGAATTCACTGTACTTGTTGGTCAGTTATACTCTACTGTATAATCTATTGTGATTGTTTTGCACGGTAATTATTTAGTTATCAGAGTACTTATTACAACAGAATATTTCAAAAACAATTATTTTAGTCTATAAAAAGAAGCCAAGTGTACAGAGTGTATACTGAAAATGGGTACATGTATCTGTATAAATCTTCCATCTAAAACCATTGAAAAATAGCCCAACAACATCAGAGCACAAAGAAAATTTTCCATCCACCAGCAAAATATTCCGGTCTGAATGGGTTAATATGACAACATCACAATAATAGCTTATGGTGAAACCATTCTCTGCACTGGGTAATGCCTGACAGAAGGAAAGCTTGTCATCATATTGAGCTGACACAGTACGGGAAATTGGACAGACAGCACCTGGACAGCTGGAGCATAGCTTATCATTGAACTTTCCTTCTCCAATCTGTGAGAGGTGTGCAGGGTTGGTGGTAACTGACACTCGCTTCAAGCAATGCCGACAATATGAACCAGAGATTGAAACGTTTGCTTTCCAATTGGAGCAAATGCAGATTTGAAATTGCCCTGCTGAGGTGAAAAACCCAAACATACAAACATATTGTGTAAATGAACTGACTGACAACAGTCAACAATAACGGATCTACAGCTGCTACAGTTCTACCACATTTATTGTATGCAAATGACAGTGGGAGCCACGTACAAACACAGTCTGCACGAAGACTTCAGAACGCTGCCGATTTTCGCCTACTGACCCTAAAGGCAATGGAAATTTGATCAAATAAAAACCCTAAGTCGGGCAAGAGCAAACAGTGTAGAACACCACATTCTGTAATAAACATCATCAACAAAACTTTCAGCAAAGAAGAGCTGTTTCATTTCACAAATCACAGAATGAAGCAGTCAAAATCTTGTGTGTTATGACTACCTTAATGAATGTGAGATAATTTGAGCTGAGAGGAAGAGAAGAATCAATGATTTTTTTGATAAGGTTATACCACCAGATACCAGACTTCTTAGAATGCATCTCATTTTTAACTCTTGTTTGCATTCAAACAATAAAGTCTCAACTCACAAAACATCAAAATCAGGTTATGTTCAACAAATGAAATCTTACCAAATTGAAAACGTAAAACGTCCTTGGCCAAAACTTACATTACTGCATGTGAAACAGCTCCAGATTTAAAATCCCTCATCTGCACATTCGGTAATAACCAGTTAGCCTGACATACGGATGTATGCCTGACATACGGATGTATGGTTACGAAAACTTTGTGGCCAGTACAATTTTCCACCGTTACACACAACCTGAAAATAATGAAAAATAACATGTAAGAACAAAATTGTTAGTTACGGATGTTATCTTGTCATGCATTAAGGCAAGTAAAAATAAAAAATTTGAGGAGAGAGAAATTTTTCAACCCTCAAAGCAATTTTATAGGCAATACGTAAGGCCAAGACATTTACACGTACGAACATAGCAAAAATATTGGGTTTAGTTTTTGGTTCATTATTTTGTTAACAAAAATTATAAAAGCTTCAAAGCTATTTCTTACACTTTGTAATTATCTGATAATTTCCTATAATTTTTCTTTAAAAAAGATTTTCCAATTCTTTGCATTTGAATACTGCAACATTTTGGACCAGAGAGAGAGAGAGAGAGAGAGAGAGAGAGAGAGGGGGTGCAAGGTGTGTGTGTGTGTGTGTGTGTGTGTGTGTGTGTAAAATGGCAAGGGTATTATTTTAGAGAGATTCTTGAGTTGCAGAGTCAGAAACAGCGACATTTTAATCTTTTTGTCAGTCATCCTCTATGTCAGTTATTGTGCATCCCACATTTTACACAACTTCCCTGGAATGTTTTACAATATTACATTGTGGTGTTGGCTAAGTTTAATTTAGGGCAGTCCTTGTCAATCTTTCTACTTCTAGCATTAGTAGAACACTATAAAAACACAACCAGTCAGCAAACAAGATTGCTTACAAAACAATCATGTGACCCAACACAGAATATTGCTCACACAACTAACATGCAATAACAAACACATGCAAACAAGTGCACAATGAATGGTGAAAGGTTTGTTCAACCCACAGTGTGTGTCACCAAGATGGTGGAAAAAAGTGAACTGGCAGAAGCCCAAAGATAGATGCAAACTAACCCGTAAAAGACTACTAAATCTAAAGAACTCACTTTCAGTGAGAAATTTAAGAATAGCCTTCAACACTCCACATATTGCTCCCATAGAGGTAATGACAGTATGAGGCCGCTCACAAATTTTCCCCTGCGCCATACGTGAACAGATCAGAAGCTCTCAATAATCGGTGGAATGGGTAGGACCCTCTGCCATGCACTTCACAGTTATTTGCAGAGTTAAGATGTAGCTGTAGCTTTCATTGTTTCTCTTGACTGACAGCAAGCTTAGCGACGCTTGCCTGCAGAAGGATACATTGGCATAGAACCCTAGCACTTGTTGTGTGATTGCTCCAACATTATCACAAACAGAAAGGGCCCTATACAAAATCAAAAAGTAAATTACTAATACCTTCTCAGTTTAAAGCAGATAATAAACTACAATGCGTCTTTTGCCACAAATTCTGCTTTGTGCAAATACAGCAAACAACCACTCAATTATCATCAACTCCACTTGTTACGGTGCACCCATGGTGCAATATAAGAATTATGTAGAGACAGTGTTACCAACACACCAATTTATGCGTAATGAAATGTGCACATCAGAACAAAGACAAACCGTCACTCTTCAATTAACTAAAATTTAATGAATCCATAAACTCCGTGTTTATAAGAAATCCCTATTAGCAACACAAATTGTATAATTGTAACTAACATCCAATAACCAATCACAAGTTCCAAACATGTGCCAATGATAGCAGCAGAAAACTTCCACTTGATGGAAATCTGCCACAATGTAGCTCACACACTTTGCAGAAAGTTGGGATTACAGACGTATCCGATTCCACCCATCTGCTTTCACCCATGACGTTATCAATATGGCGGAAATGACTATTCTAAGCCTCTCCAATATGGTGCCTATGATGTCACTACATATATACAGCAACAAACACAAAAAATACGTATAAATAAAACAACATCTCCCTCCAAAATACATTCAAACAAATGGGATAACCGAGGGATATTTGGGGGGTTTAGAGTGGCGACAAGGTAAGTATAATAGTAAAAAAACTCACCACGATCCCAAAACGCACAACACGACAAAAAAATTTAAAACATTTCACTACACCAACAAATTTTACAGAAATCTAACATTTCCCTTGACCTATACTGATCAACCTGATGAGACCAAAACACCAACACCTCAAATAAACTACTAAAATTGGAATTGGACATTTCCCTTGACCTATATAAGAACCACAGCTGACAATACCAAAACAACTACAACTACGAGAAATAAAACCATACCCCAATACCTCAAAAATCCAAAAATCAAACATCCTTACATAAATTAAAACATATCCAATACACCATAAACACACAAAACCTCACAACTCGAGAAGAACAGGCCCAAAAATACAAATACTTACCAACAAGAAATTCCTTCGCTGCAAACTAGGTCGGACACCCCCCAAACACACACACACACACACACACACACACACACACACACACACACCACCACCACCACCACCACCACCAGAGGGCACCATCAAACGGAACAAGATGACATCTACAAACACAACCAACTCATAAACTCCGAAGCGTAATGACATCACACACCAGAACACCCTTACGCCGCAGGTCACAGCAGACGGGTGGAATCAGACACTTGACCAACACAACTTGCCTCTTCAACTCGTGCATCAGGAGACCATCCTATTAGCGTAAGCTGAACTTAGGCCTACGTCTGTATAATTAAAAAAAAAAAAAAAAAAAAAAAAGCATGTTCTGCTGAACTAATGTATGTCACACACGTGATTTCAATACATTGCCACAACCAACTCTTAAACCCCAGAATATTTCAGTAAACAGTATTTATCATTGATTAACTTTATACTCTAAATCAGTGTCCTGAATATAGTTCAGGTCTGGCATGTAGTATCAGACTGAAGTCAAACATAAAACATTGTCCCCATACCAGCAAAATATAACAATTTTAAAATGGTTATAGTGGACTTATGGTGTCAGCAATTTTTGTTATGTGTGATACAGTTGGTAACTGTTTGCATAGTGTGTGCTGCAAAGTGAACATTATGAACAAGTCTCACGAATGGACAATATGGCAGAACCAATGAGAAAACTGCATTTGATAAATGTCTTGATGTGAAGTGTGTGACATTAAGTGGCAACATTGTGGAATAATTTCTGCAGAATGTCACAGCAAACAGAATATCGGTGAAAATGAAGTTGTACTCTAAGTTTCCTGTGAAATCACAACCTCGAAAATCAGACATTTCTAAAACAAATCACAAAGTTTTCAAAAAGCTCATTGGACCAGTCTACAGCTCCATCCATCATCACAGCATCTTTTCTTCCAGTTTCATTTGTAGGCTTAACCAACTGACAACCAAACTGTTACATTTCAATTTAACCAACATCTTACGCTATGCCACAGTTCAGTCCGTTACCACTGCTGGTTTTCTTACAATCACGTTTGTTGGCACCACCAAACTTTAACACTGAAATACAAAATAATATTTCAAGAAATCCAGTCTTATTCCAAGAAACATACAAGGACGGCATATGAAAACAAATACCCACTTGATAATCAACAAAAGTGAGATCATTAATCTTCAGTCTCGCTCTTTACATGTCCAAAACTAAAGTCATCATCTGAGTTTTCTGCTGAAACATGTCATTAGATTCAAAGATTCTCATTGGCTACTCTATACTATCATATGATGGCTACAGCCAAGGGAAACAAACTGCGGAACAGCAGCACACAGCGGAAGTGCCATCAACATCGAAAGTGCACTTTAACCATATTACAGCCCCGAGTTCCTTCATTTCTGCATCTTTATTGTTCATTATAGGAACACTGAATATCTGGAAGATATCTTCCTGGGTCACATAGCAAAATGGTATCAAAGAAACATATAACAAAAAGTAACATTTAAAAAAAATCAGATATAACAGAGCAATACAATGAAATATACTGACTCCAAAGATGAACTATCACAGCTTACCTTATGAGAAAGAGTAACCAAAATTTGATGAGCAGTACTCTGGTTTAATGAAGCAGAAAATGATTTCATCTTTGGCTAGCAGTTAGTCAAAACAATTGTGCTGCACCTATTCCATTCTTGACATGTAACATACTGAAGTCACAGAATGTTGACAATCATCTTCTGTATATGCATTTGTCCTGTCTACTGCTGGGCTCCCATTCTTTCCACATCACAGTAAAGAAATCACAAATTTGATGCTTCATTTGACCACCTATCCTCAGGTAAATCATGTAATACCAACTCTCTGAGTGTTTGAATTTGTCACAAGTGGAAGAATGTAAACAATGTCCCACGGTTTCTCAGTCTGGTCACATGACATTGTTTTACTGCTACACAGCTGCCATGATTGTCTAGCAGCTGAGAAATACTGCAATTCAGACATAAAATTTCCCTAATGACCCAATAATACTGTCATTGTGACCTCCATTTTCAAGAATGTAAGGGCCAGTACTTGAGCAGAAGGGCTATAGTAATACACTCATTCTTGACCTTAACAGTACCTCAACTGGTTCTGTTCATCGGTACACAGCTGCCACCTGAAAAATGGAGACTGTAAAGTTTTTTTCCTTATAATACTCACTGGTATCCAAGTATCCATACATACAATAGCCTCCAGAGAAATATTGTTGCTAACGAAGGCATACATAGCACAAGAAATAAATAAAACCATACGAAAATAACTGTCAGAATGATGAAATATTTGTAATGTTACGAGCCGGCCGCTGGTGGCCGAGCGGTTCTGGCGCTACAGTCTGGAACCGCGCGACCGCTACGGTCGCAGGTTCGAATCCTGCCTCGGGCATGGGTTTGTGTGTTGTCGTTACGTTAGTTAGGTTTAAGTAGTTCTAAGTTCTAGGGGACTTATGACCTCAGCAGTTGAGTCCCATAGTGCTCAGAGCCATTTGAACCATTTTTTTTGTAATGTTACGAGGAATGACGCGACGCCAACAACCAACGAGATAATAAAAACATGTATTAAGTACATAGATTAGATTAGGTTTACTTTCCCTCCAATTGATCCGTACAGAGGAGGTCCTTCTGGATGCAGAACATTTCAGAAAAATAATACATCACAAATATTTACAGCTAAGACAAATAAACTACTGTGCCTTCCACAGGTACCAAGTGAAAAAAAAGTGAATTTATGATGGATAGAAACTTAAAATTTGGGCACAAAACAGGAAAAAAAGCTGGTAGGCGTGGTTTTTTTTAAAAAAAAAGGAAATAACATTAAAGGAAGAGAAAGCAACAAACTGGAAGAGAATACGATTACACGTGATTCCCGGGTATCCATAGCGTCAGATACTAAGAAAAATGCGTAGAAGTATGAGGTTCTGCCCTCTCCAAATTCATTTACATCTCCTCCAATTTCAATAAGTCTGTAAGAATCGCACATTTACTTTTTAAGCCACTACATTAAAACACAAATCGGCGAAATCTGTTAAAAACACATGCAAAATGTATTCATTTTCTCAGTGTCCATTATAAAGTTTAGTACAGAACAAGATATATAACTGCATGAAAAAACATCCACTCACCATAGCTCCACTTATTTCCAAACAACTACAACAACTTGAAAACCAGTAAATGCGTTTTAAGCAAACTCAAGTTTTTTTAGTGCGGCAGTTTTGTGCGGCTACCGCTACATGGTTAGCCCAAGATGTTCCATGAACTGGCTGAAATTAAAACTTTCTTTTTCAAACAAATTTAAAAAATCATGTTTAAAAGATACGTAGGTGAATATTATTAAAACGTTAAAATCTATACTCCGTTCGTCATAAGAATGATGTATGCATTACCCCACGTATTCTTCCGCGTTTGCTTGAATGTCATTGGATTTCGTTTTACGTGGACCAAGCCAAGCTGTGACCAGTACAGTCAAGTACTGGTCATAAGGATACGTTTTATGCTGTGTTACACGTACATATACTAAGAGATAATGCTGGACAACAGCTTTACCGGCGCAGTAAACTTGTGCAGCACTAGTCATCCAGTTGTTCAACTCGCCTGCAATGATGCGAGCAGGTGCAGTTCAGACGTAAAAAGAAACGAGCAAAGATATTGAAATAATGTTCGGTAAAACACCACTGCCACCCGCTTCTTATGGTCGGTTTAGACTAGCAAGCTATTGTAGCAATTTACTTGCGCGGAAGAACTTGCCACGCGATTAGGTGACCAGAAAGAAAGCATAAAATGCACTCGAACTCACCTGACAGAGTACCTGATTACAAACAAGAGTGATGAAACAGAGCAAGTTTTCTGAGCGAGCTGTGTGTAATCCAAAGGCATACGTTACTGCAAGGATTTCACCGTCCTATATTGAATACTGAAGTCGTCTGGTATTCTCTTAACTCCTTCCTTACCCGAATACTTTAATACTACATTTCAGTTCTGGAAGTGTCACCTGCCACGTTGATAACGAGCCTCTCAACAACAGAATCCACGAAGCCGCCCCCCCCCCCCCCCCCCCCGCGCTGCATTTTCTTCTCTTCTTTCACGACGAGCCGTTCTATATCCCGCCAGCGTTCGGCAGTGACATGTGAAAAAGCTGCTTGCGTTAGTTCCTGGACGTCTAGCAGCTTAACAGTCTTGTTACTTCTCGGGCCAAATCCCGCAGCTTAGCTCCAGATCAGTTCTGTTGGGTTTATATTGTAATGGTACAATAGCAAATGTAAAAATACAGTATTTGTATGATGTGGTCGGTGCTGTGAAACTGATTGTTTTTCCATGTTTCTGTGATACTTATCCACCTGTGTGTTATCAAACGATGGACATAGTCCAAATAAAGAGGATTTAGTTTTTCATTTTTACCTTAAAAATGAAATTATGTCATCTTAATTTAAGAAAATTTTATGAAAATTCTTTCAGAAAACATCGTTAATTAAGAATTTGCATTTGAAGTGAAAATAGGAATTTCGCGTCCAATATGCAATTAGAAACAAGAAGACGTGCATTATTCATAAATAATGATGATGCGTTTTATAATTAAAAGATATAGGCATCAAAAAATAAAACGAGAAGCACCGAACAATTGACTGTATTTGGTGAACACTCCACTACGCTACTGACTGCTCTAAACCCACGATTTAGCTTTGTGAATCAGCTATATTACATACATTCGCTGGGAAAACTTTAAAGCCGATTATATCCGTAAATTTATGAAAACATTAAGAACAGCCTATTTCTCGGCATTTTTTAACGGTATTCTACAAGCGTGTTTCTCTACTGAACACAAAACAGCCTCAGTCATTTTCGGACTGCGCATTCACAGTGTGCCAATCAGTACACAACGTTGCAGACGCTGCGACTGTACACGTTTTTTGAAATAAAAGCTACATAGCTAAAGCGTAACTAAGAAAAACGTTAATAGCTGCTGATACATTTGAGTACCTTAAAGTTCCAGTTCACGTAACACTGTAATAATATATTTAATACGTGAGGAGGTCCTATTTCCAAGCGCGGAACAACACCAGTGTACGTGTGCTACAGCTTCTGACCAATCATCGCGTTTGTGTTTGATTACAATGGAAAGAAGTGTGTTAACTGTAAAGGCCCGTCCACACGCAACGATCTGTCTGCGCAAATGTCTGCGCACATCAAATCTGCGCAGACAGATCGTTGCGTGTGGACAGAAGATTTGCACCAACCTGAGGTGTGTGCAAACGTGGAAGTTGGAGTTGGAGGTTTGAGCGAAACCTCTCCAATCTGTGGGTTCAAACCACATCTGCGCAGACAAGTTGGAGCGTGTGGACAGGAGATCGCCGCAAATCTGGCGCGAAACAGCTGTTTGCTCAGTCTAGTGTTTGTATTTGTGCGCACAGGGCATTAAAATGGCTGATACTCGTCAGTGTTCTCGAGAGTTTGTTAGTGAATTCATTGAAATATATAGAAACCACCCATGTTTCTGGAAGATTAAAAGTAAAGAATATAGTGACCGAGACAAAATAACAGCACCATACAATGCTCTAATTGAAAAATTGCGAGTAGTTGACCCCCGGCAAAGAGAGAAATTGTAATAAAAAATTCGTTGCGAACTGTTTACCGAAAAGAGTTATCCAAAGTTCAGAAACCTAGAAGATCTGGTGTAGCAGTAGATCAAGTATACCAGCCAACGCTATGGTATTTTGATCTGCTTGGCTTTCTTAAGGTTCGCCCTGCAAATCTCGCAGTAAATTTACGTGAGAAAACTACTTTCGCTTCACCAGCCACTATCTACGCCATTTTGACCGCTTTCTCTGTTTCCTGCGGTTGGTCTGAATGTTTTTTGCAACACAGTTTGCGAACACAGACCACAACAGAACTTCCTCCATTTCTATATATCAAAAGAACTGAATTAAATTTTTGACGTTTACGGGGAGCGTAGTCGCTAGCCACTGATATTTCTTTTCTCCACCGACAGATGGCGGGCGAGTAGTAGATTGGAGTTTGTGTGGTGTGAACACACCACATTTGCAGCGATCTTTTGCATGTACAGACATCTGCGCCGATGTCTGTGCAGACGGATCGTTGCGTGTGGACCGGGCTTAAGACGGCAGAGTTGAGAGGGGCGTGCGGGGAGAGGATGAAGCAGTGTGCGATTTGTGGTTTTACCAGTGAGGGGGATGTCTTAGGGAGTTAGTATAGTTGTATAAGTTACTAGCTTGGACCGTGGCGTTATCCATGGTTAAACAGTTATTTATAAATAGATGTTAAGGCCGAAACTCACTATTCACGCGCATGCACTATCAGAAAAGCCATCCCTTGTTGTATCTTTAAAAGTACGTTATAGGTAAAGCTTATTTACAAAATCATCTACATTATGTATAAATATAATTTTGCACCGCAGCAATGACGTCTTCATCACTTTCAAATCTTCTTCCCTGTAGTGCTTCCGTTAAGGGTCGAAACATGGTAAAATCGCTTGCAGCCAGGTCTGGACTGTATGGTGGATGCTCCAGCACCTCGAATCTGAACGCCTTTATTGCGTCGGCTGTCCGTTTGGCAGAAAGTGGGTGAGCGTTATTTGCTGCAGGATGACACCTCTTCACAGTTTTCCACGACGTTTGGATCTGATAGCAGGTTTTAGTTTCGTACGCAACACATCACATCCACCATACAATACAGACCTGGCTCTAAAGGCTCATTTACGCTGGGGCGACATCTTGCAACATTGTGGCATGCTACGGAAATGTGGCGTGCGTCGTCTTGTCGTTTAGTTCTAAATGTTTTGAAATGCTTAACTACTACATAACACTGTTTCAAAATTAATAAGCAAACATATTAATATAAACTTTCAGTGTTCGGATCCACAAATTTAAATTATATGTTAAGTTTTACTCCAGTGCGTGGGAAATTAACATC
This sequence comes from Schistocerca piceifrons, assembly GCF_021461385.2. NCBI lineage: Eukaryota > Metazoa > Arthropoda > Insecta > Orthoptera > Acrididae > Schistocerca > Schistocerca piceifrons. Next base: position 60,433,995 of record NC_060148.1, read on the forward strand.
CCAGGTTGGGATGCATAAACTAAAACCAGAGGAGGGGATGGTCTGATGCAGAGGGGGGAAATCCCCCCCATCCCCCCCTGCAAATCGCACACTGGGATGAAGCAAGCATTGGCTGGCGAGGGGAGGGGAGTGGACCCTTTTTTTCGGGGGGGGGGGGGACAAGGCACACCTACCAGTTGCAGTGCTGGCACTACAATTTGCGCGTCATACTTACACGAAAGCAGACGAAAGGCTTCTTCTAACCGTAGGCCTAGCGGTAGGGGTTGTTGGCGACTCCCGAGATGGGCCAGCAACTGCCTCTTCACCAATTTTGATAATGTTTAGCATAACTGCACAATAAAAACACGCAGAACAGTACAGCGCAAAACAATAACGAAGCAGACGACAATGGCTACCTTGTCCAACACAGTCAGCTACGTAATATTGGCAGCAGTCGAAACTGCGTGCCTACCGAAGCCTCCCGACGTTTACCGACTTCTACCGATTCAGGACTAGGGAGAGGTCTGCCATCTAAAAGTTTACACACTTGTACCAGACAGCGCGAGACAACAGGCTGTACTGCGCATGCGCAGCTATGATGACGTAGGCAGCCGGTGCTTGGTGCTTGCTCTTCAACACATACATAACGTACCTTAAATGGCGCCCAAGATTTATTTTGATTACCAAGTTTAGATTCAAAGTATGATAGATAAACCCTTTTCACAAAGTCTGTAATGTTTCTTTGGTGCTTTTTAATCACAAATATAACAAAAACTGCCAGAAGAGTTTTTACAACCACGATTAGACACTGTACTGAGCACATGTACAGGAAACGGGAAAGTGAGATTAGGTTGACAGTAAGCATAACACCATTTGTTGGTTGGTTGGTTGGTTGGTTGGTTTCTGGGGTTGAAGGGACCAGACTACAAAAGTAAACGGACCCAACACCATCTGTTAAGACAAAAATAGAATCCACCATTTTTTGCCAGCAAATGTTTTTCAGCAGTGCTACCAACGTCATCTAAATTCATTACAACTCATTTTAAAAATATTTTAAATAATTAAAAGCTGTTAAATTCTTTAAAAATAGCTTAATAAATTTAACTGTAGAATGTGAAGAAATGGTGTGTGACACAGTTTTTTATTTGGATTTCCCGCCCTAAAAAATATAAGAATAAGAATAAGGTATTTTCAGCAAATATTGGCCTGCATAATTCAGAACATGAACAGTGTGAAAGCGAAGACGAATTTGTTTTCCCATCTGCGAATTTCTGGGATGAAACAAGTGATGAGAGTGTCGAGAACATAAGTGTAGATACTGAATTTTTAGCTAAACATTCCACTAGAAATATATTTGGTCGAAACAAATATCGCTGGTCGTTAAAGCCTCTTCTCAAGTGACAGCGTGTTCGGCTGTACATTCGTTTGCCCATAATATGACCACCTGCTCAAGTAGGTAATAATATGGATCCTCTTAAAACTTAGGATTTGCTTATGACACACGGTATTGTAAGGATCATATTGAAATGAACTACTGTAAGCCGCGCGGATTTAGCCGAGCGGGGACTAGGCGCTGCAGTCATGGACTGTGCGGCTGGTCCCGGCGGAGGTTCGAGTCCTCCCTCGGGCATGGGTGTGTGTGTTTGTCCTTCAGATAAATTAGGTTAAGTAGTGTGTAAGCTTAGGGACTGATCACCTTAGCAGTTAAGTCCCATAAGACTTCACACACATTTGAACATTTTTGAACTACTGTAAAAATAAACAAAGAAAAGCCTGAAAATGATCCAGATATTTGGTATGAAGCCGATTTTTGTGAACTAAACGCATTTTTCGGATTACGTTTTTATTCATCTACTTTCAAATCCAGCAGGAATCATTTTATGCCACCGATGGTACTGGGCGTGATCTATTTAGATGCGTTACATCTAAAAACCAGTTTGGTGTACTCCTAACATGAGGTTCGATGATCCTGCAACGCATTTTGAGCCCAAGCAAAGCGATCCTATGGCTCCACTGTCAGGGATTTTTACAAAACATATTGACAACTGTCAAATGTTGCACAGTATTGGACAATACACATGTATTGATGAAATGCTGCAATCATTTTGTGGCAAATGCACATTCAAAATGTACATTCCGAACAAACTGTGCAAGTATGATTGGAAATGTTGTGCCTTACTGATACTCGCACTGGTTATCTGTGTAGAAAAAAAGTTCCACAAACCGGCTCCAGCTGTGATTAGGCTAGCTAAACCAATTGAACAGACTAACCACAATACTACTGCAGACAATTGGGTTAGCTTAATGTTGTCAGCAACTTGTCTCAAGAGGACTGACGTATGTGGGAGCACTGAAAAAAATAAATAAAAGAGAAATGCCAGAAGAATACTTGCCTGTGAGAAGAAAGAGTGTCGATTCTGCAATGCATATGTGAATGCCGAAAAAGGGTAGGGTGGTGATTCCAATATGAACTATGCACCACGATGAATATAAAGGTGGTGATACAGGTAAACCAGAAATAATTTCACACTATAATCACACTAAAGGTGGTGTTGAAGCCGCAAATGAACATGTGTCATGTATTCGACTGCACGATGCACGCAACGAAGGCGACTGGTATTGTTTTTCCGCATGTTGCACATAAGTAGGGTGAATACCTTCGTCCTTCACAACTCCCACAAATACACTGCTCAACTCAGCCGCTTTAATTTATTGAAGAAGCTTGCATACACGTTGGTGACACCACAAAAGGAAAAGTAAGACAAAAATTCTTCCATACCTCCTGAACTTTGTGCAACCGTTCACAGTGCTTAGGGTGTAGGAAAACCGAAAGCAGAAGTCGTCGTAGAACGATTGGAAAAACACAAAACATACTCCACTTGTGACCCAAAAAAATAAGAGGAAGACTTATTATGTCTGACATTGTTGCAAAAAGCCAATTTGCCTCGAACGCTCCACAGAAATTTGCAGAGCGTACAAAGAAAACTTCTGAGAAGAAAACCAAAAAAGTACTAGTTTACTTTTTTCAATGCTGTATGGGAGTTTCTTATGTATCTGTTATTACATGTATAATAAACAATAAAAATATAACAATGGAGCACAGGGTATATGAGTTTTTATAACTTTAACATTATCGTGTAACGTTAACATTCATTTTGTGCAATTTTCTACTTAAATACGTTTTTTTCATAAAAATAAACTTTATTTGAAAATAAATATACTTTGTGGTGTTAATGCAACATTTTACATAAAAAGCCATATTGTCTCACTGACATTGCTGAATGCAATTTTTATGGCAAATTAAACATAGCAATCTGTCAGACTGCTTCTGGGAAGCTGGGTAAGCTGTTTCAGGAAATCACATAAAACCTAAGTCACGATGGTCATACGCTGGTTTGAACCATCGTTCTCCCGAATGTGCGTCCAGTGTGCGAACCACTGCGCTGCTCCACTGGGTCCGGCTCACCGCGCCCAACATGAGCAGCGATTCACGGATATTACGTGAAGTGGCACTTCACTAATACAGAGTGGTGCAGGAAATGTGTTACCAATTGTTTCTTTCACAATTTACGACGCACTTTAGATATCCCGCTGGAATCTCTACAGCAGTACCAGCAGAGCTGCCGGACCGTGTGGCCGTGCAGTTCTAGTCGCTTCAGTCTGGAACCGCGTGACCGCTACGGTCGCAGGTTCGAATCCTGCCTCGGGCATGCATGTCTGTGATGTCCTTAGGATAGTTAGGTTTAAGTAGTTCTAAGTTCTAGGGGACTGATGACCACAGATGTTAAGGCCCATAGTGCTCAGAGCCAGCCAGCAGAGCTTGGAAAAGAAATGAGTTACGGAATGATGTGTAATTCACGATACTGCCTCTAGGAGACTAGTAAGCAGCAATGGCTGACAATGGAAGACTGACGACACACCAACGATCGGCAATTGTGTTACTTTTTCATGAAACGAAAAGCCTCGTTGTGACTCAGATGCGTTTTCGACAACAGTTTAACACACAATGAGTCCCTTGCAAGAAGACCATCCACAGGTTGTACGATAAATCTGTATAGGGAGGAAGAGTATTGCAAGTGAAGCGACCTCGGCCTAAGCCTGTTTGTTCGCCGGAGAATATTGAAGCAGTACAAGTTGCTGTACAGAGAAGTCCCGGGAAATCGTGTAGAAAGGCAGCAGTGCAACTGGGAATATCCAGACGCTCCGTTCAACGCATTCTTAAAAGTGACCTCCATATGTACCCATACAAGATGACCTGTGCACAGAAGCTCACTGAAGAACACAAGCAGCAGAGACTACTGTTTGCTCAGTGGGCGGAGGATAGGGAAGAAACTCTCAACAACGTTTGGTTTACAGACGAGGCGCATTTTCATTTAGACGGTGTGGTTAACAAACAAAATGTACGCTTTTGGGCCACTGAAAACACACAAGTGCTTCATGAACGACAACATTATGCTCCGAGGATTACAGTGTGGGCAGCAATTTCCAGTCACAGACTTATTGGACCCTTTTTCTTTGAAGAAACTGTGAACAGCCAGCGTTATTTGAGCATGCTTCGCAAAAGCTTGATTCCACAGCTTCTTGCTACTGCCTTGCCCTTCAGCATGCAGTGGTTCATGCAAGATGGAGCAAGGCCACATGCTGCAAACACTGTGTTGGAGTTTTTACACGAGCATTTCGACATGCGGATCATTTCACTCAGGTTTCCAGGTCGCTTCAATGGCGGACAAAATTGGCCCCCCAATAGTTCACACCTAAATCCGTGTGACTTTTTTGTTTGGGGGCACCTAAAGGAAAAAAATTTCCCGAAACGTCCACGTGATTTAAAGGAGCTAAGAAGACTTGTTCTTCAAGCTTGCTGTGAAATTACGGAAGACATGTGCCGTAGGGTAATCACTAACTTCAGTGTTCGTTTGAAGGAAGTTAGGAAACAAAATGGTGGAGATATTGAGCATGTGCTGAGTTAGAACAAATCTCCATGGGCGGGTCATCACAGTCTATGTTCCTTTCAGATTGTATTGACAATAAAGTTTATATTAAAAAAAAAATGGTGACACATTTCGTGCGCCACCCTGTATTTTTATACTGTCATACTTCAAAAATTCCATTAATCTTACACATATGCTGGTTTTTACTCCAAACGCATTTACCTATACTCCACTGTACGGAACTGCTGCTGACCAGGTGAAGAGAAGCAGTGTTCCCCTTTCTCGCGATCCAATCGACCTCACGACAGGAGTCGCAGGCTGATCATAACTGTATGGTTGCTGTAGCAACCGTGATGTCACATGCTTGAGTTTGTCTGTGGTGGGGGCATGCAGTGAGGTGGATTTAAATTTTATTCCCGGCTACTTCCAGTTACAAGGCAGCAGACTGTAAAACTGCGATTGTTGTGTGTGTGTGCATCTGTGTAGAAAACGCTTCCACCTGTAGTGCATTTAGTGCTGCACCTTTTAAATACGGACCTTGCCGATGAAGGTTTCTCGGGTCTGCAGCCGGATCGTAGCGTTGATATCTCGCGACGTTTCGGGAAGTGTCATACTACCCATCTTCTGGCGAAGTCATCTTCACTACCACCCGGCTGGAGACCCGTGAAACCTTCATCAATAGTTTATTAGAAACCCCGTTTTCTCGTTGTATCGGGTCTTATATTTCGATATTTTAGATCACGTTTTGATGGAAATGGACGAATTTCGCAATTGTGAAAAATTTCCGTTCGTTTGCCTTCCCCATACACACAAAATTTGGCATTTCCTTCCAGTGCACTTGAAAACTTGCAAAATTTCGTTAGGCCTGTCTTCCCCGAGACACAAAGCTTAAGCGCCTAACACACACTATTTTATACGCCGATGAGAAGTACAGAAAGATTTCCTCTGGAAAGATGTTAGAAATGCTTAATGAAGATAATGACATTTTTATGGATATTTATGAACTGTCCTCACTCTTTCTGTCCGTCTCTTCTACTACAGCATCTGTGGAACGAAGCTTTTCTTACCTGAAGCAAATAAAAATATATCCGAGGAACGGAATCTCTGAAGAGAGAATTTCTTCTTTAACGACTATTTCACTTCAGAAAGAACTTGCCGGCCGCTGTGACCGAACAGTTCTAGGGGCTTCAGACTGGAACCGCGCGACCGCTACGGTCGCAGGTTCGAATCCTGCCTTGGGCGTGGACGTGTGTGATGTCCTTAGGTTAGTTAGGTTTATGTAGTTCTAAGTTCTAGGGAACTGATGACCACAGATGTTACGTCCCATAGTGCTCAGAGCCATTTGAACCATTTTAGAGCCAGAAAGAACTTCTAGCACAGTTAATAAAAACGGGATCATTCTATGAAGACATGATTGAGAAGTCTGCAATCTTAAATGGGCCAAGGATTGGTATGATGTATAAGAAGTAAGTGAGGTTCAGTTATTAAAATAAGTTTACGAAAACAGATATATTTGTCTTTACTGGTAGCTGTGCACCTAACTTCCCAGCCACAAGCCACCACTGGCATCCATCTTCAGTGATGGAGCTGACCTGGGACATAGTCACTCAAGTATTTTGGCATCTTAACAACGACACCTAGTGTGCAGTGTAGGAACTACGAGCGGTTTGAAACTTCCTGGCAGATTGAAACTGTGTGCCCGACCGAGACTCGAACTCGGGACCTTTGCCTTTCGCGGGCAAGTGCTCTACCATCTGATCTACCGAAGCACGACTCACGCCCGGTCCTCACAGCTTTACTTCTGCCAGTATCCCGTCTCCTACCATCCAAACTTTACAGAAGCTCTCCTGTGAACCCTGCAGGACTAGCACTCCTGAAAGAAAGGATATTGCGGAGACATGGCTTAGCCACAGCCTGGGGGATGTTTCCAGAATGAGATTTTCACTCTGCAGCGGAGTGTGCGCTGATATGAAACTTCCTTCGAGTCTCGGTCGGGCACACAGTTTTAATCTGCCAGGAAGTTTCATATCAGCGCACACTCCGCTGCAGAGTGAAAATCTCATTCTACGAGCGGTTTGACAGTCAGTTTATTGGTACTATTCTAAGGCGTTTGAACCTATAATAGTGAGTAGTTGATGAGCCGTGGCACTCGTTACTGGCGCGCCAGTCTCTTGGATGTCCATTATCGATTCTTCGATGTTTCTTATCTTTGCTTGTCTTTTTGTTTTCCGCATTCACGGAGTTAGGGGCAGTTGACGTTTGCTCGGGCTACCTGCTGAGATGCCGCGAGGTACGAGGTGGGAAGCAACCACGTATATGTGGAGTTGGTCGTACACGGTCTGCCGGTTCAGGATGGAGGATACGTGTTGGCTGCCCGCCTGTCTGCTCTCCTGATTTTGAACGCCATGCCTTGCGACCGCCTAGCTTGGGTTGCTGCCTGCAGAAGTTAAGCAGCCTTGCGTTCCTTTTAAAGAAAAGGAGCAAATTTATACGACTTTTGTAAACAATTTTGGTGGCCTTTTAAGTGTGGCGTTAGCGTCTACACTGCCTTTGGGGAGAGCTAATTCTTTTAAATTTAAATAGTTGGGGTTCCCTGTCCTTTATAATCTTTTGGGGGTTTTATTTGAATTTTCTCTTTGTGGTTCCTTCCTTGTTCATGGTTAAATGTTTACTTGTATAGTGGGAAGTGACTCCTGGTTAAAACTCGGAGGAGGTGTTTGATGTTACTGCCGCCTCAGGCATTCGTCTTTTCAATTAAGTGTTGTCATCCCTTCGAGCGACCTGGTGTCATTCCTCGTTAATTAATGCTGGTTTATGTGTACTTAATTTTGAATTGGCCATTTGAATTAATATTTTGGAGCGCAGTATAGCACTAAGGCAACCTCACTGTATACCACCTTGTGCCCCGGTCTAGTACCTTAATTTTCAGTGGCACGAGTTAGCTCCACTACTGGTTTTACTGATGTGCTCCCTTCAAAATCTTGTCTTTTATGAGTTTGTCCCATGTGTGTCTGGGAACACAGAGATGAGCTTTGGTGTGACTTCAGTGCTAGTCAGTTAATGGAATCTACATTTTGGCTTGGTTTTCACTGAAGAGTTTGAGTGGAGTGTGGCGTGTTTGATTTGTTATTCATTGAATTACTGTAAGTTTGTTTATTTAATGGGGAGCAAGACATTTAAAGACTGTTGGTATTAACTCCCCTCCTTGCTGGGTGTTGCTAATTCGTTCCAAATGGCGTACTACTTATTCAATGGCAAGGTTGTTGATTAGTTGGTAACTGTGAGTACAAATTCACGCTATTTATTTGTTGCTGAAATTGTTAAAAGTGCATGTGTCGTGATTCAATCACTAACTACGTGTTTGAGCTAAATTGATATAAACCTTACATTGCCTCCTTAAAATTTGTTGCCAGCAGAAACCCTAAGTTTTGTCACTGCTTATGTTAACCTTTACTGGGAGCAATATTACATGTAGTTAAATTTTATCTTAAAATGTGTATTTCTCTGATGTAATAAACGAGTGATAAAAGAAAAAAAATTGCACAGAGCATAACTTAATCATAGCTAACACTTGCTTCAAGAATCATGAAAGAAGGTTGTATACATGGAAGAACCCTGGAGATACTAGAAGGTTTCAGATAGATTATATAATGGTAAGGCAGAGATTTAGGAACCAGATTTTAAATTGTAAGACATTTCCAAATCTAAGGATGTAGAGGCTTATCTCACTAGGGGTAAGATAGATACTGCCTACAGGAAAATTAAAGAGACCTTTGGAGAAAAGATAACCACTTGCATGAATATCAAGAGCTCAGATGGAAGCCCAGATCTAAGCAAAGAAGGGAAAGCAGAAAGGTGGAAGGAGTATGTAGAGGGTCTATACAAGGGCGATGTTCTTGAGGACAATATTATAGAAATGGAAGAGGATGTAGATGAAGATGAAATGGGTGATATGATACTGCGTGAAGAGTTTGACAGAGCACTGAAAGACCTGAGTCTTCCCGATGCTATTCAATCTGTATATTGAGCAAGCAGTATATGAAACAAAAGAAAAGTTCGGAGTAGGTATTAAAATCCATGGAGAAGAAATAAAAACTTTGTAATTCTGTTAGAGACAGCAAAGGACTTGAAAGAGCAGTTGGATGGAATGGACAGTGTCTGGAATGAGGATGTAAGATGAACATCAACAAAAGCAAAACGAGGATAATGGAATGTAGTCGAATTAAGTCGGGTGATGCTGAGGGAATTAGATTAGGAAATGAGACACTTAAAGTAGTAAAGGAGTTTTGCTATTTGGGGAGCAAAATAACTGATGATGGTCGAAGTAGAGAGGACATAAAATGTAGACTGGCAATGGCAACGAAAGCGTTTCTGAAGAAGAGAAATTTGTTAACATCGAGTATTGATTCAAGTGTCAGGAAGTCGTTTCTGAACGTATTTGTATGGAGTGTGGCCATGTATGGAAGTGAAACATGGACGATAAATAGTTTGGACAAGAAGAGAATAGAAGCTTTCGAAATGTGGTACAACAAAAGAATGCTGAAGATTAGATGGGCAGATCACATAACTAACGAGGAGGTATTGAATAGAATTGGGGAGAAGAGGAGTTTGTGGCACAACTTGACCAGAAGAAGGGATCGGTTGGTAGGACATGTTCTGAGGCATCAATGGATCACAAATTTAGAATAGGAGGGCAGCGTGGAGGGTAAAAATCGTAGAGGGAGACCAAGAGATGAACACACTGGACAGATTCAGAAGGATGTAGGCTGCAGTAGGTACTGGGAGATGAAGAAGCTTGCATAGGATAGAGTAGCATGGAGAGAAGCATCAAACCAGTCTGTGGACTGGAGACCAGAACAACAACAACAACAACAACAACAACAACATGAAAATAATAAAATCGTCATAAATTGTGAATGGTTTGCGTTAGGACATTCAAACTATTCATTCGACGGCGGGCATGATGTGCATTAGTATACGCATGTATGGTTTGGTTTAGTGACGAAGCCTACTACATATCTGGATCGGTTCGTCAGTAAGCAAAATTGATGCATTTGGGGGACTGAGAATCCACATTTTGCGATCGAGAAGTCTCCTCACCTTCAGTGGTGTGCAATGTTGTCACGGAATAATCGGTGCGATATTCCTCGACGGCACAGTGACCACCGAACAGTACGTGAAGGTTTTGGAAGATGATTTCATCCACACTATCCAAAGTAACCCTGATATCAACAAGACGGGGTTCATGCAAGACGGAGCTCGACCCCATCGAAGCTGGATGTCCTGGAGGATCACTTAGGGGACTTCACCCTGGCTCTGGGGTACCCAGAGGCCAGTGGCATGGGCCTCGGTTGGCCGCCACATTCTCCAGATCTGAACACTTGTGACTCATTTTTGTGGGGCTGTACAGAAATAATCCCAAAGCCACTGCTGACCTGAAAACAGCCATTCAGGTCATCGGCAGCATCGACGATCCTACACTTCAGTGGGTCATGCAGAAATTCGCTATTTGTCTGTGTCACATCATCGCCAAGGATGGCAGGCACATTGAACACGTCACAACTTAAATCTGAATATTTGTTGTGACTCTTAAATGTTGAATAAAGTGTGTGATCGCCGTCGTTTGTAAGTAATTTACGTTTTTCCATATAGTTCAATAATTGTCACCCTGCACGCCATACAGTGCGACGTTTTATAGGGATTTTAATTATTGTAGTACAGTTTTGCACTTTGAAAGTAATTTGAGAGAAAGTGTGGGCAATGCTTGGAAGAAAATCGTTGCTGTCGCTGGCTGTTACAGCCTCTGTGAAGTATAGTAATTCGTAATACCTGTAAAATAACGGGTATAACACAGTTACGGGTAATAGCCTACAATAATGTACATAGCGCAAGAAAAATTTTATTGCCGCTCATTATAGTATTGCTTTCTGCAACTCGTCTCACCCTCCTCATACCACCACCCCCCTCCCCCCCCCCAACCTTTTACGCATCTTTAAAGAGCTATCACGTTTCTGAGATTATTTCAGAAATTACTGAAGGTATTTTAAATCAGTCTCTGCAACTACAATAATATGTGTATTTTTGTCGCTAAATACATTTTGTTTTATTGAAATTAGCCATCATCAGTGGTCTGTAATGAAACATTTTTTACGATATGGCTTGCATTCTTGATCTAAAAACAGTTCGTTACAAAGATGTCGTTACTTACCATATATTATGTCTGATTTTCACTCACGTCAGTACCAGTGACTGCTTATCTGTTTTTGTGGAATACCCTCATTTGGTCACATTGCTAGTTGTTATAACACTATGATCCGCAGTTGGAACATTGTCTAGAAATGTTTCAGCCATCTCTGTGTAAGCCGTGTTTTTTACATTCTTATTTGTGTAATGCTCATGTGTCAGTTTCCACAAGCAAGTAACTTATGATAGAGCAGTATAAGTTTTCCAATGTTATCATTTCTGATACACTTGTAGCAATTAAAACTTGTGTAACCTGAAAACCACACACACATCAGTGGCAAATTTCGAGTATCACCTAAATTTCTCTTGTTGACTTGTTAAAGTATGCTTCTTTTGTCAGCACAAAGTGGAATATACACACTGTCACTCGCTGACAAGTTGCAAATGCGACAGAACCCAGAAACAGTGGTTTACTAAACGAGGAATTGAGGACAAATCAGGCCTAAAGCTTGTGAAAAGTACATTCTTGGTAAAAAGACTGCTGCAAAAAAATGAGTACACCCTGCACTCGGTTTCCAGTTCGCTCAAGGTTTATTGCTGCAACAGCGCATATGAAGTACATGAAATTATTAATTTTACAGTTCAATAGCACAGGTGCTTCTGAGGTACCAGGGGCCCTGTTCTGTATCTTTCCACCATTTTGCCGATCGGTTCGGTACGCGAGCACACCGAGCGGTCTTGTTTTCGAAAGAGAGCCCCAACATTATTCTTTAAGCATTTCAGAAGCGATGTCGAAGGGCCCTGTTGCTATTGTTGTGGTCTTCAGTCCTGAGACTGGTTTGATGCAGCTCTCCACGCTACTCTATCCTGTGCAAGCTTCTTCATCTCAGCCAGTACATACTGCAGCCTACATCCTTCTGAATCTGCTTAGTGTATTCATCTCTTGGTCTCCCTCTACGATTTTTACCCTCCACGCTGCCCTCCAGTACTAAATTTGTGATTCCTTGATGTCTCAGAACATGTCCTACCAACAGATCCCTTCTTCTAGTCAAGTTGTGCCACAAGCTCCTCTTCTCCACAATTCTATTCAATACCTCCTCATTAGTTACGTAATCTACCCATCTAATCTTCAGCATTCTACTGTTGTACCACATTTCGAAAGCTTCTATTCTCTTCTTGTCTAAACTATTTATCGTCCATGTTTCACTTCCATACATGGCCACACTCCATACAAATACGTTTAGAAACGACTTCCTGACACTTGAATCAATACTCGATGATAGCAAATTTCTCTTCTTCAGAAACGCTTTCCTTGCTATTGCCAGTCTGCATTTTATATCCTCTCTACTTCGACCATCATCAGTTGTTTTGTTCCCCAAATAGCAAAACTCCCTTACTACTTTAAGTGTCTCATTTCCTAATCTAATTCCCTCAGCATCACCCGACTTAATTTGACTACATTCAATTATCCTCGTTTTGCTTTTGTTGATGTTCATCTTATATCCTCCTTTCAAGACACTATCCATTCAGTTCAGCTGCTCTTCCAAGTCCTTTGCTGTCTCTGACAGAATTACAATGTCATCGGCGAACCTCAAAGTTTTTATTTCTTCTCCATGGATTTTAATACCTACTCCAAACATTTCTGTTGTTTCCTTTATTGCTTGCTCAATATACAGATTGAATAACATTGGGGAGAGGCTACAACCCTGTCTCACTCCCTTCCCAACCACTGCTTCCCTTTCATGCCCCTCCACTCTCATAACTGCCATCTGGTTTCTGTACAAATTGTAAATAGCCTTTCATTCCCTGTATTTTACCCCTGCCACCTTCAGAATTTGAAAGAGAGTATTCCAGTCGACATTGTCAAAAGCTTTCTCTAAGTCTAGAAATGCTAGAAACGTAGGTTTGCCTTTTCTTAATCTTTCTTCTAAGATAAGTCGTAAGGTTAGTATTGCCTCACGTGTTCCAACATTTCTACAGAATCCAAACTGATCTTCCCCGAGGTCTACTTCTACCAGTTTTTCCATTCGTCTGCAAAGAATTCGCGTTAGTATTTTGCAGCTCTGGCTTATTAAACTGATAGTTTGGTAATTTTCACATCTGTCAACACCTGCTTTCTTTGGGATTGGAATTATTATATTGTTCTTGAAGTCTGAGGGTATTTCACCTGTCTCATACATCTTGCTCACAGATGGTAGAGTTTTGTCAGGGCTGGCTCTCCCAAGGCTGTCAGTAGTTCTAATGGAATGTTGTCTACTCCGGGGGCCTTGTGAAGGGTCCTAGCGAATCGAAATGCTGTTGCCAGTTCTCCTCGCGCCAACCAATCAAAAGCAATCTGCCTCAGGTCCACGCATGCGCACTGCAGCGCGCACAGCGCCATGAACACAAAGCGGCTAGCAGGCGAAACAGGCGCGCTATTCTTCCAAGTACCGAAAATTGCGTTTACGTTGCCATAACGCATGACGCCCGAGCTGAAGTGCCCGCCTTCATCGCTCTTGCCTCCTCAACAGTATCAGGCGCAGTATATCCATTCCCATGATTCTCAGCTGAAATTCGTAGAAATGTTTACAGTTTCCCTGACCACACATTTCCATGCATGCCTAATAACCAAAGTGTATTTGACTGTTTTCTGCAGATTGTCGTAAATGCCGCATTATGTCATCTTATTCTCATTCACACTGACATTGTGTTTTGGATTTTACGTTCCGAAAAATTGATTCTGAGAGTTTCAAAGAATAAGAAGATAAAGACAATCTTTTTATAACTCGCTCCTAGAGATTAAGTAGTCCACTTCCCTATATGATACGTTAACGATTTGGGTCTTAAAACAAAATTAACGCATTTTCGAGAGCTCCTGCAGTTCGTCGAAGTTTATAACATGCATCTCCTGAATGAAAATGTTTCATATATGGTGCTGCAGTCTAAAAATATTACGGCGGAGATCTCTCATCTCTGTCTACTGTTGTAGACGATTCGATCGCAGATAAATACTTGTAACAGCAAGATTATGAAGATGACTGCTGATAGTTACATTCCCAGTAATTTAAGTTGTGCTCTTAGATTACTTTCTAACTGCATACTCGGAAATCGTTACATATTCGGAAAAAATGGTGAAGTATTTCTGACAAGAAAAAAATATAAAGGCCCCTGTCTGTTGTTTCACTCACAGCAATTTCATCTCCAGCAATTTCATATTTCGTTTTTTAAACACACAGAAATCGCGAAATCTTTACTGAGGAAGTGCACTCTTGCATGTAAGTAATAACGAATATTGCAGAAAAATCTTAACTTACACGAATAGCAATGTCTCAGAACGTGTTTCATATATGAAGAGGACAAAAAAAATTTTTTGCATGCGCCTGCCAGCGAACCCATGACCTTCCGTAACGGATTCAGGCGCACTAACCACCTCGCCACGCCAAACAACAGATATATAGTGCTCAATTCTCGTAACATTGTGTAGAGGAAGATAGGCTGACTTCGTTGCCAAACGGTGCTGCGTAAGTCATAAGTGCGTGATAGTTTGAAAGGTTTCCAATATCAGGCTTCGCATAATTGCTTTACATTGTTACTTAAAAGTTGTAAACACGGTTCGATAATTACTAACTAAACCATTTGTGGGAAAAAGTACACAAAGTCACTAGTAACGTCAGTTCACACTCATGTAATATATGTAAGCAGAGCCGATGTCTTGATATTTAATGATCTTTAAACTTTTATTTGCATAAAAATAACAGGTATTTTGAGAGAATATTGACTGAAAACGTTTTTTTTTGTAGTCATTCACAGTAACAACGTAACCTAACCATATTTCTAACAAAGGAAAATAGTCTATTATGAACTCACTTCCCAATCGGATGCGTCCTCTGGTGATTCTTTACTAACACAATCACTAAATCCAAAGCTAAAACCGCTAAACATGCTTAAAATAACAAATTATAGGTGTACATAAACGACAGCTCACCCATCGACAGGGCCACGCTGAAATCCAAAACCTCTCGGTACAATTGTCGTAAAATCGGTGGGAGGACCGTTCGGTAACAGGTCTTAGAAACTTACTGAATAGGATATTTCGATAAAGAACCGGAAATGACGTCAATACCGAGACTAACTTACTACACCGGTATAAACGATACAGAATAGGGCACCAGGCATGCCATTCTTCACAGTACCGAAAAGTGTGATAAGGGTATGTAATACTTTGCGAGACGCCGGGGCTAGCAGTGTATTTAACACTAAATTCTTCTAGAATCTACATATGTAAATGATGCTCTAAGCCCCCCTATTCTAACTCCGGCTTTTGCTGTTGCACATGGATTAAAAAGATACGTGAACTGACTGTAATCGACCCTGCAAGTGGAGTAGAAAAGAGTTTGGCACCTGCAATAATTTCATTTGATAAATAAGATAAATAAAGGAAATTTTCATTAACGTAGTGAGAAATGATAGGGTTGCTCTACCGATTAACAGAATGAAAGTTCTGTCCAAAATAACAATATGATTTATAATAAGTCAAAATAATAAACAAAAACACATGAAACATTTACAATACATCACATTGACTCAAATTGGATACTCAAATAAATGCTGTGAAGGTGAAGTTGTCCCTAAACTAGATTGTGACATTTATGACAAAGTGGTGTGTGGAGCCAATTCCTTGCAACTCAAGTCTTAAGAGAGACACACAGCCAACCAAACAATAATTTCTGCTACAGTAGTCAGAATTCAGACAATGAACACCAAGACAGAACAAAGTTAGAAAAAGACGAATAGGCGTGCTCTGCTTAGCTCTGATTATCACCTAGGAAAATCCCTATCTGCCAGTGCTGCGGACATACATTACCAAACTGTCTTCTTAACTGCAAGAACACGATCTGGCATACCGGAGGCGATGGCTGGTTGCTTCGACGTCCCGTTGTGGTGATGATAATGCCGCGAGTCTAGCCCAAAACTAATTATCCTGGTCTGGTTGTTCCAGACTAAAGACTTCCTAGCAATACAAATGCGCGTCTGAGGGAGACGAAGAAGGCTCGCCACACAATCACTGACGGTACAGTGATTGATTTTAACAAGCGAAGTCACACTGTAATTCTGATACAGTCAACTTTAGCCAAAACTGCTCCAGACAGACAACATAGGCCGCTTGTACGCAGAACGCTCATTTGCCAACTGTACTCGGAAAGTTACGTTGAAGTCGAAACTTCAGAAACTTCGTTAAACAGTTACAATTAAATAAAAGTATATTAGACAGCCAACGGAAGGCAGGCTGTCCAGAGCAGAGAGAGCTCAGTCTTGTAACCTACTCCGACCGAAAGGCGAGAGCCAACTTCCCTCTCAAGAGCACCCGTACAAGCCGAACACAGAACATTCCCGCCCCCACGACAGTGGCCGTGGTTAAAGGTTCCAATCAGCAACTCGAAAACCGGCGGAAAATTCCACTCTATTGCCGGAGCACTACCATTCCACCAATGAAGATTCTTGGCGCCAATTTCTGCGCTGATTTTGCTACGTCACGGAGCTATGCCCTGAGCAAGCCAATCACAGTTACTATTTTGCAGAAAGCGCGGGAATTTTCCCGCCACAACTGCCTGGGTACACAAGTGATTCCCACGCCTCCCTGCTAGCCCGCCAGAAAGTGTTTTCGCTATGTTTCTGCGAAGTAACGGAACCTGTAGCCCAGCCGCTACTTCAGGCCCCTGCGGGCGTGTCTTTTGACAACGTCGGCGTCTGGAAAGCATTCACTCGACTCCCTCACACCCGTCGGCTTAACCCTTTCAAGATCAGCAGAGCCCGCCTGTCACCGGACCACCTGGGTGACGAGAGACGCTGCGTGGGAAGTCCGCATGTAAAGGAATAGCGACTTTTCACTACATGCAATTAGAGAGGAAAATCGTAAGATAGAAATATGAGAGGGGGCTCATGCCAGCTCTCATAGCCCCTACACCATTTTAGATTGCAATTGGTGAGCGGTTGGTCACTTAGGAGCAAGGTAGTGAGTCAATCGCCCAAGAACAATCTCGCAACCTGACTCCACATGCCGCACTCTATAAAGAAAATCACTGCAACTGAAAAATGCAGCTCATAGAGGGAGGATTATTTATGATGTAGCCAACTTCACCTTCTTAATATGGAACACTAACACTCACATCACACATCCATACCCAGGGAGCCCCTTCCAAACACTGATTCACACAGACATTCACACTCTAAATATGGCCCGGGCATGTGAGCAAAATATGGAGCAGTTTATTCTTTACAATCAGAGTTGGAGTGCTCCGCAATTAAATGCCCACGATGTTACAACAATCTGAATCATTGAACTAATCTGAACTCACTCACACATGATACTATTTAAGTTAACAATCTCTTTTTGTGACCTTTCAGAATCTAATTACAACCTCCGATTCATTCTGTCTCCCTGCAGCAAGAATAACCTTTACAAAATGTTCCCTGAACTGATGGTCCATTCACAATGACAGTGGTGGTATCTGTTTCAGTTTATGGGGACTTCAGGCACACTGTTTGCATACACACAAGAATAAATACAAAATACAAAAATACAACATGGTGTGGAGAACAATACAGTAATTTGTAATTTGTGCGCCCTACTCTATCACTTATATAAGAATTACAGTGTAAAACACAAACACATACAAGGTGTGACATACATTACAAAAACAACACTAGAGAAAGAAATATAAGAAAAAAAACAAGGTTCATAGAGCGTCAAGTTGTGCTTGCACATTGCACAATGTTCACGACTGTGCTGAGAATGAGGCAGTAAATCACATTGTTAGAAATATTCGAAGCACTTCACAAATTCGTTAGTTTCTCTCAGGGGGTTGGTATGTTGAGTCATATGCATTGATGCACATGGTTGCATGTCTTGAGCATCGGAGGGGGGCTTTTTGGGATGGGGCCCCAGTACTGACATCACATAGGGCTAAACATCGGGTATTGTTGCTACGTTGTTGCAACAGCAATAGGTTGTGCTGGAGCATCTGCAGTACTCTGTTGAGATTGCAGCAAGACCCACGCATATGATCACGGCAGTACGGTAGGAAGACACAGTGATAGGCTCTCCTCGCGTCGATTAATTGTTTCTGAGGTCTACTAGTTGGGATACATCACTAGTCTAGGTCTCTTCTCTCGCTGGACAGTACTTTATGTTTCCCAATATTGCAGTTCAACAAGGGATGATGGCACGTGGAGTGACACCACAAGTGTGTGAGGTCATCCATACAAGATTGAACTAGGAGCGACGATTGCTACAACTGCTCTTTAATAGAGAGGAGAAGTTAGAAATGAGACCATTCATTTGTTAGAGTGTGTGGCACGATACTGCTTTGTGTATGCATATCGGCCAGTGGTAGTGAGTTGTAAAGACCCAAACAGGTGAGTATATAGCGTCCCTTTCTGTCCTGAGGCACATGAGGCGCAGGTTCTGACACGATATGTGATCTTCTCCGTGTACTTACGACAACGTGGTCTGCCGCAGGGAATCCCTCCAAACGGCTGCCGCGTCCGGAGAGCTAGCAGGCTGTCGTGTGTGGGTCGCGTGTCAGTGTCAACGGCCAGCCTCACTTTCGCTTGTGGCCCAGCGAGGATCCCGCGTAATCCCTCAGGTATACGGCCCGGTGACTGTCAGCTTGTAGGACCGGATGTTCTCGCGCCCTTCACATCAGGTAGCGCGCTGACGCTTTCTTCTTGCAGGTAGCCGATGACCTCCGGCTGGCCTCTGCATTGCCACGATCCCCGTCATCTGCACAATTCTTACAAAAATCTTATGCCTAACTTTTCCCCATGACCTTCTATGTTATAATAAATTTACATAATGACACACTGATGGTCTGTCATTTCAGACACTCTTATTTTACTTTTATAGTTATTAATCTATGGCTATCATTATAACAAAATCTTGGTGTATCTAATTTAGACATGGAAATAATTTATCTTGATATTTGTGTAGAGACCGATCTCACTATTGTATATGGTGTGTGACAACTGATGCTATGTATTGGATTAACAACTAAATGTGCAGGCCCACACCAATATTACTATTACTTATATAGATCGACAGTAGACATGCTCAAGAATTAACTACCATATGCCAACGATCTACATTCTATGTCTTCTGAATAAATTATGTTATTATGCAGGCTGAAGTTTTACTGAGCTATAAAGAACATGCAACTATTCTACGTTCGCTCGCCGGTCGTCCCTCCGTCTCGGGTCTGTGATTTGATGACCTGAAAAATAACATCCCAACAGGCGCGCGCCTAACATTCCTACTTGTGGTAGAAAACCCCAATAATATTAATCTAGTTATTGTTAAATCCTACGGTTTAACTTATCCTAGGATATCTTACCTTTTTTCTATTTTTATTTATTTATTTTGTTTACCTTATACAATACTCTTACATAATTCCCGTTACGTTGAGATGTCTCGCTGCTCGCTGCTATTGACGACAGTGATGTGCGCGCCGTACGACATAACCTCCGAGTTCTCACTACGCCTCACTGAAACTCCAGAGACTGGGTTAGCCATGGCTATACAAGACAATAAATTTATAGTTGAACATAATTTTGTATGTGATGCAGTTTTAGCAATGAAAGCGCACCTTTCCAGAGGCAAAGCCAAGACTGGTTCCTGTTGAGGATTCAGTCGCCCACCACACGCCAGCTACACAGTATGTCACGAATATCCAAGTATAAGTCCCTGGTTATTCATCTGTGACAGTCACGAGCAGCACGCTAAATCCCCAACCAGCACGTTGGCATGGTAGGCTTTATGCCCGCATTTCTATCGTCTAGGGCACCATTGGAGTCAAGCGCTCACAGGTTCACCCCGACTTGCAAGACAACGATGCTGGCGCATCACTGTAAAAACTATACTGCCCATATTCATCCTCGAAATCACGCAATGTACCACAATCTTGCAGTGCACTGTTGCGTGCCTGCAAGTATTGGTATGAACGTCTCACGAACTGGTTGTGGCCGCTGTAGAGCGTATCACGACTTCTCAAAACGCTTCTAAAACCACGTTCTTGTATGCGCCCGTTTGTGCGACATCTCCTCACTCATCATTATCCCTCAACATGGACACCAGACAGGAAAGGACAAAAACATTGCTCATGAAAAGGTAGTGTTTCCTACTCCATCGACATTGGAAGTCGCGAACATAAACAAAAAAAGGATAGCAGCAGTAAATTCTTATGCGAGACAATGCAGCGTGTTAATACTTTAACAATCTTAATCTATTAATGTAACGATTATTGTTCCCCGAAGAAAGGTTCATATATTTGCCTATTCTACTATGTACACCACTTAAACTACTATTATTCCACGAACTTCTTTGT
Organism: Schistocerca piceifrons; assembly: GCF_021461385.2. Classification (NCBI taxonomy): domain Eukaryota; kingdom Metazoa; phylum Arthropoda; class Insecta; order Orthoptera; family Acrididae; genus Schistocerca; species Schistocerca piceifrons. The sequence continues at coordinate 60,454,444 of NC_060148.1, forward strand.
GTGAGAGGTGTGGTGGAGTCCTATGGACTAGCGCCAATCCCTGGTCAGACTCCCCCTCTTCTGACGTGCATTAGGATTTGCAGGTCTAATTTGAATCTCCTGGTTCTCCTGTTGTCCTTGGTTTCGCTCTCTCCAATTACGGTCACTTTGCCGTTTGTTATTCCTCCTGTCCCAGATTCCTTGTCTAGATTGACCCTGTTCCCTGACGTTCTGGTTTCCGTGTCTCTGGTTTCCATAATCTTGAATAGCGTAACCTTGATTTCCGTAACCCTGGTTTCCTAACTGACCAGTGCGATTATGCGATCTGTTGTCGTCTTCCCTTGCTGGCCTGTGGTATTTGTTATTTTGCGCCTTCTTCCTGTCCTTTGCATCTTGTTTATCGAAGACTACTTTGAGTTCACGCAATAGACTCTTGATCCACACTTCCCGACAAGTGTCTGTTGATACCTAACTGGCAATTTGGAAAAGCAAAATTTAATGATTTCTCCGTTGCTATATGGACTATCTAAAAACTGATTCTTCTTGAGTAAATCATCAAAAAATTTGGTTGCGCTCCTATGCCTGGACACTTCCAGTTCAGGACAAAATATTATTTCCTCTTTAATCCTGTCTTGCGTTTCCTTTGACCAGTAGGTCCGCAGGAATGCACCAACAAATTCCTAAGTCTGACACGTCGCTGCCACACCCCGCATCTTTTCCGCGGCTTGGCCTTCGATGTGTCCACACATGAATTCTAATTTTGCCTAGTTTGGCCATGACAACGGTAATGAATTTGTAAACTGCATCACCCAGCTCTTCGGATGCATCGACCCTCCATTACCTTTGTATTTCTGGAATTTTAGTATCGACAGGAAGTGACTGTGATCAAAATCCTGTCCGATCCTTGCACTGGTGTTGTCACTCGTTTCCGATACTTGCACGTCTGCTGAGTGTCCTGATCTATCTTGCTGATAGCTGTGATGTGCTACCTCTGTATCACAGTGGCAGTGGCACTCAGAATTCACTCTCCTAAGTGGGCTACAATTATTGGAGCTATTACTAGGTGTTTCTGCGTGTGCATTGTTAGTTCCGCACTCTGTCACTGGGCTAGAGCACGGCGGGCTTTTGCTCGGAGACACAATTCTGTGTACTCCATCATTGGTATCCAAACGCGCAGTGCTCGAGTGCCCGTTTTGCTCTAGTTTTGCTATCTGACTCTCTACTTCTTTCATTCGTTTTGTGATCTTCATAACCGCAATATTACCTTGAGTCTTTAAGACTGCTAGGGATTTTGAGTGGGCTTGTGTCGCATGTCGCAAGCGCCCTGCGAGTTGAGAAGTTGCTTTTGCGATTTTCATTGCCCCTTTTGCTGCCGTTTTGGCCAGGACTGCTACTTTTTGTGCTACCATTGACATTTGTTTTGCTTCTCCACATTCTTTCTTTATGGTTAGTAATTCCCCACGAATTTCCCCTATATGCGAAATTATTGCCTCAGTCTCCTTCTTACATTGTTCTTCAGCTTCTTCTTTCATTGATCGTAGGAAGCTCAGTATTGGGTTTATGTCATCTGTTTGATCCTCGTCACACATGGGCTATGTAACTCTGGACACCTGGGCGCTAGAGCTCTGACGTGACCGAGCTGGCCCCTGTCTGCTCTCGTTCATTTGATTATAAACTTCTGCTACCGTCTCGACCTGTGTGCCTGTCTCTGTTTCATCCTCTACCTCGCTATCATAATCACGGCCGCGACGTTGCTCTAAGATCGCGTCCCAATCACCTTCCTCATTAATGACCCTGTTGTCCTGTCCTGCTAAAAATGTGCCCATCTCATCTCCGAACCTATTCCCGTCAGTAAACTGCCCCTTATCCATTATAGTATCCACTTTTGTTTTAGCTTCACTCACTAATAGTCGTGCCTTACTTCTCGTGATCATTCGTGAAAAACAAATTTATCTAAAAAATGCACAATAAAAAAAATCTACTCCCAATACTTTTACACATAAACATAAAATTTCAACAATGTCGTTCCAACGCTATAATTATATGCACGATTTGTTGTGGTACAGAAACCACACACAAACCCGACAAAGTGTGATGTGGTATGGACACCACATAAAAGAAACACAAAAAAACAATGAACAAACAAAAATATATACTTAAAACAAAAACTGTAATCCTGCGCCACTACTTAAAACTAATCACGGAACTATAAGAAAAAGAACTTGGGTATTAATCATTAAAAAAAGTAGAGAAAAAATTTGAATGTTCCTACTAAGAATACTGTTTGCTTATCAGTGATTCACATGAAAGATCCTGGCAGGGTCGCCATTTTGTGCGAGGTGCTGAGGTTAGCAGTGTATTTAACACTAAATTCTTCTAGAATCTACATATGTAAATGATGCTCTAAGACCCCCCTATTCTAACTCCGACTTTTGCTGTTGCACATGGATTAAAAAGATACGTGAACTGACTGTAATCGACCCTGCAAGTGGAGTAGAAAAGAGTTTGGCACCTGCAATAATTTCATTTGATAAATAAGTTAAATAAAGGAAAGTTTCATTAATGTAGTGAGAAATGATAAGGTTGATCTACCGATTAACGGAATGAAGGATCTGTCCAAAATAACAATATGATTTATTATAAGTCAAAATAATAAACAAAAACACATGAAACATTTACAATACATCACATTGACTCAAATTGGATACTCAAATAAATGCTGTGAAGGTGAAGTTGTCCCTAAACTAGATTGTGACATTTATGACAAAGTGGTATGTGGAGCCAATTCCTTGCAACTCAAGTCTTAAGAGAGACACACAGCCAACCCAACATTAATTTCTGCTACAGTAGTCAGAATTCAGACAATGAACACCCACGACAGAACAAAGTTAGAAAAAGACGAACAGGCGTGCTCTGCTTAGCTCTGATTATCACCTAGGAAAATCCCTGTCTGCCGGTGCTGCGGACATATATTACCAAACTGTCTTCTTAACTGCAAGAACACGATCTGCCATGCCGGAGGCGATGGCTGGTTGCTTCGACGTCCCTTCGTGGTGATGATAATGCCACGAGTCTAGCCCAAAACTAATTATCCTGGTCTGGTTGTTCCAGACTAAAGACTTCCTAGCAATACAAATGCGCCTCTGAGGGAGACGAAGAAGGCTCGCCACACAATCACCGATTGATTTTAACAAGCGAAGTCACACTGTAATTCTGATACAGTCAACTTTAGCCAAAACTGCTCAAGACAGACAACATAGGCCGCTTGTACGCAGAACGCTCAATTGCCAACTGTACTCAGAAAGTTACGTTGAAGTCGAAACTTCAGCAACTTCATCAAACAGTTACAATAAAATAAAAGTATATTAGACAGCCAACAGAAGGCAGGCTGTACAGAGCAGAGAGAGCTCAGTCTTGTAACCTACTCCGACTGAAAGGCGAGAGCCGACTCCCCTCTCAAGAGCACCCGTACAGGCCGAACACAGAACATTCCCGCCCCCACAACAGTGGCCGTGGTTAAAGGTTCCAATCAGCAACTCGAAAACCGGCTATTGCCGGAGCACTACCATTCCACCAATAGAGATTCTTGGCGCCAATTTCTGTGCTGATTTTGCTACGTCACGGAGCTATGCCCTGAGCAAGCCAATCAAAGTTACTATTTTGCAGAAAGCGCGGGAATTTTCCCGCCACAACTGCCTGGGAACACAAGTCATTCCCACGCCTCACTGGTAGCCCGCCAGAAAGTGTTTTCGCTATGTTTCTGCGAAGTAACGGATCCTCTATCCCAGCCGCTACTTCAGGCCCCTGCGGGCGTGTCTTTTGACAATGTCGGCGTCTGGAAAGCATTCACTCGACTCCCTCACACCCGTCGGCTTAACCCCCTCAAGATCAGCAGATCCCGCCTGTCACCGGACCACCTGGGTGACGAGAGACGCTGCGTGGGAAGTCCGCGTGTGAAGGAATAGCAACTTTTCACCGCATGCAATTAGAGAGGAAAATCGTAAGATAGAAATATGAGAGGGGGCTCATGCCACTTCTCAACTTTTCAACTTTCGCTGACCAAGTGCTTCCATGAATGCATGATTACGATAGAATATTGACCGTATTCTACAAACTGTCGTAAATGTCACATTATGCAATTTTATTCTCATTCACATTGACGTCTTATTCTGGATTTTTCGTTTCGAAATATGAGCTAGTAATGGGGCGTAGTACCACATTGTACAAATACGTCTATAAAAACACTTGAAAAATTCCTCAATTTTTCTGTTTTCCGTCGTTCCTTAGTTGCTTCAAAATTCAGGGAGCTACGTTCCGTCTATGAAACTTGTTGAAGGCAGTTTGTTTATTGCCATACGCATTTCGGTTCCTTTTCTTGTGATGACACTTCACAAATGAAAGAAACGAAACGCATATGGAAATAAACTGCCTTCAATTAGCTGCATGGATGGAACACACCTTCGCGGACCCGAAAAATTGTTTAACACAGTGTCAAAGAATAAGAAGATGCATAGAATGTGGTTGTAGCTCGCTCCTAGAGATCTAAATGATGAAGTAGCCTACTTCCCTATATGATACATCAAAGATTTGGTTCATAAAACAAAATTTGAAAAAAAAATCGCTTTATCGAGAGCGTGTGGCGACTGCAGCTATAGAAGTTCGTTGTACTTTATAACAAACATCTCATGAATCAAAATGTTTCATATATGGTGGTATAGTCTGAAAATATTGTGGCGGGAATTTTTCATCTCTGTCTACTATTGTTAAGGATTCGATCACAGATAAATACTTGTGACAACCTTGAGAATAAAGACGATTGCTTCTAGTTTCATTCGCAGTAATTTACGTTGTGCTCTTATGATTCCTGTCTGACCACACTCTCGGAAATCGCTACGTTTTCCGAAAAAAATAGTTGTTTGCGACAAGAAGAAATATAAATGACACTGTCAGTTGTTTCACGCACGGTAATTTCATCTTTAATTTCTTTAACATGTGGAAGTCACGAAATCGGAGGTACTCGTTACTGAGAAAGCGCTCCCTTACGTGTAAATTACAACGAATATTTCGGAAAAATGCTTCACTTTGACAACTAACGAAGTCTTAGAATGTGTTGCAAACACAAAGAGTGAAAACAAAAAATAAATTTGCATCCAATGGTATACGAACCTACGTTGTTTTCCACAGCAGTTTTTTCATTATTTCTTTTTTCATTTTTATTTTTTTCGTCTTTTTACAGGAGTATGAAGTGCTTATGGAAGCATCTTTGTCGCAACAGAAAGGTAATATGAAAAGAGGGCTGGAGTGGTAGCGACATAAAAAGGAAAAAATGAGCCAACAGCACACGATGTTCCCAGGCTGTCACCCATCCAAGTACTAAGTGAGGCCATTGTTGCTTAACTTCGGTGTTAGGAAAAGAACTGGTGCATTTTTTCTTTTTTTAATTTTTTTCTTCTTTTCATACGGTGCATTCTTTTACCTTTTTTTTAATTTCCAACTGGAACCACATCCTATTACACAGTAGTCTCTCTCTCTTTTTTATAATATATATATATATATATATATATATATATATATATATATATATATATATATGTGTGTGTGTGTGTGTAGACTGATTCTATTTCACCACCTGATGCTAACTATATACCAAGAGTTATCTCTTCTAGAACAACATGAGGGACACAAGAATGAGATCAAGGTGCGAATCATCGAATCTCGATTGTGAGACCGAAAGAACAATGAAGGACGTAAGAGGAGCACACATGTGTCACTATAGGAAAAATTGTAAGTAAAGTAGTTTTGCATACACATGAAGCAAGCAATGTGGCTGATAAGAAACTAGCAAAGAGTTTATGATGTTTTCCACTATTTTTTGTCATTAAATATTGTTCCCGAACATAGGTTCAATAAACGAGTCCATCATGAATTTGCCGATCGATGAAGGTGTAGACAGTATGGCCCACCAATCACACAACACTATTATGTTTGGTATGTGAAAAATATTTAAAACTGATACAATGACACTGTGAACAAGTGTGTGGGCTGGTTTAGTTCGAGTGATGAGAGCCATCACCGACTGGCAAGTCCTCCACACGTTGGAAACATCACGACATTGCAGGCGGTGCTCCCTGGTGTCAGGCACGCCACACCTGCCACAGTTGGGGGAGGCGAGATTTTTGTCATGACTTGTAGCAGATACTTATGGCTTATGCAATCGAATACGTTCGCAAAGTCTACGGATAGAATAGCTGTCGATAGTTTATAGACTGCCGTGTGGGCTACTATGCCTCGGCTAAACGCTGATTGGTGGGCAGTGTGTTATTGACAACTTTGTACCACAATGCAGACACATCGGACGACAGAACACTGTTATTGATATTTGACCACCCTTGCTTCCAGTTTACAGTAGGTTAGCGAACTTCCAGTTTATTAACAGGAGGTTGGCCCATCAAGTCGATACAGAGTTGCCGTGCTGTCCTGTGTGGATCCGTGGCTGTGCGGAGGGCGTAACTTCTATTAAGGATATATTCTCGTACAAAGGACATACAGTAAGGGATGTTCGCCACCGATATTGGGATGCATTCAGATTGTGGCCGATAGGTTTCCAGCAGAGCTGCCGCCGATTCATCCAGGAAACTGGCCTGCAGAGTGGAAGTGCGGTTCACGAGCAAGGCTGCACATTTGCGGCTGAAATCTACTAGTCCGAGTCCAGGACACCAACTGTTTCTCGCACTCTAAAAATTTCGTGGCGCCCGAGTAGCCAGTAAACTGATTGAGATACAACACGTCCTATTAATTTCGGCACACTAAACAACTGTACCATATACCGTGCCTTAGAGAGGATAGAGGAATTAATGAGCTTGACTTTCTGGTGAAAATGAAGCTTCCGGGTTGCGTGGCTTCTGCAAATGCCCCTAATGGAGTTCAGATGTATTCTCTAGTTTCGCGCTTGCATGTGCTGCGGACATGCAGTTACGTCTAGGCCCAACATTTTGTGGTCTAGCACGACTCTGTACCGGACAACATCGGTAGCTAGCAGACCCAGTGGAAGTATGGAGTTTTATGAGTGTTGTTCACTGCTCCAGACGTGCCAGACTGGCGAAGGGAGGAGCAAATCGAGTCTATGTCGGTTGTATGGTCTATGAAAGTGCCTACATCGTCTGTGTATGCCACACATTTAATGGAAGCATTTTATATTTGTACACCTTCTGATACCTGGCCTATTGTGCTGAGATGCGGGTCTATGGCAATAGCGAATAGGAAAACTGACAGTGGACATCCTTGTCTGACAAAGCGGCAGATAGGGATCGGTTTGGTTTCCCATCCATTTATTGTGACTACTGATTCTGCTCCTATGAGAAAGTTTTGAATTATTTTAATAAATTCTCGGCCAAACCCCATTTTTGTCATGACTTGTTTCAGATATTTATGCTTATGCTATCGAATGCATTTGCAAAGTCTACAGATAGAACAGCTGTCAATAGTTTATGGAGTGCCGTGTGCCTATGTCTCAGTATATAGACGCTGCATGAAAAATATCGGTGTGTGACTCCACATGTTTGGTAGGAGCTGATAGCTTTGTTCATAACCGGCTTCATGTTCTCTGCAATACACACTTGCAGCGATTATGTAATCCGTGTTGAGTAGTGTGATGGGTCGAAATTCTTGGACACAGAACGTGTGTTGTGTTTTGGGGACAAGCACAACTCGACCTTCCAGAAAATTAGCAGAAGTTTTGCTGCTACAAATTATTTCGTTAACTATGTCAGTGAGTTTTTCTTCAAAGATGTCCCAGAAGACCTGATAAAATTCAGTTTTAGAGTCCATCAAGTCACAGAGACTTACCTTTAGAGCACGATCGTACAACAGATTTTGTGTCTTGTAATGTCACCTCCACTTTCAATTGTTCGTAGTCCGTGTCTGAAATGTCAGTCTGCACGTCATATAACACGTAATTTAATGCTTAGCCATGTACCTCAATGTCTCGAAACAAGGCCCTGTAGTGGGCAGTAATATGTTGGAGAATCTCTGATTTCTGTGCGAGACGCTCGCTTGACGCCATTGTTATCGCTGGCACGTGTTTACGTGGTGCCCGTGTTTTTTCACACACGAGGTGATAGGACGACGGTTCTTCGTCGCCCAGAGCGCACAATGGGCGACTTAGGACCAAGATTCTTTTGCCCTTTCATTATGTATGTGGACAATCTTTGATTTAATACAGTTTAAAAGGAGGCGGAGATTATTTGGTCCGATGGGGGCGTTTAGAGCATCTTTGAGACATTGCTGAAAAATTCTAATATGCACTGTTTCCAGAAAGATACCTCCTGGCTATAACACTGAGCAATCAGTCTAATTTGTGGCTTTGGGTAGGCAGTCCATCCGCCAAGTGTTGAGCTGTAGTTTTTCTCTTTCTGCAGGCAATACTGCCACACAGATTGCATTTTCGAGAGGAAGCCTGTCGCCGCAAGGTGTCGTGTGTTGAGTTTGTGCAACCTGGAAGCAGGTGTTTCATTTGCATGCTGCAGGTGTATGGCAACGACAAAACCGCGATGGTCGCTAAACGCGACTGAGATGATCTCTACACTATTTAGATTGTTTGTAATCTGTCGAGAGACATATATGCGGTCTATTCTACATGCCCCACTATTATATATGTGCGTATATTGAGTCGTGTGAGGGTGGAGGAGACACCACCTGTCCCGCAGATCTTTGGCAGCTGACTGGTTAACTAGTTCAGACGTTTGCCAACGTCTGGACGTTGTCAGACTCTACGGAATTCTTGTATAACATCGCGGTGCGTGATTTTATATTATTGTTGATATTATAAATAACATCATATCCATTTACATAACTGAAGATGTTTGCAGTGTATTCCTGAAGGAAAATTACGTCAAAACGACCGTACCGTACAAGGTGAGAATAGAAAAAGATTTTATTTGTGTATCGCAGGCAGACACTGAAAGCGGAGAAAGAAACAGAGAAGCATTATCTAAAGAAAACGGAATACAAATCGCGATAATTTCTCCTGTGTGCTCTTTGCAATAGAGATTTCTTAAGAAGCAAAAGTGAGGCTGGAGTTATGTGACGAATATTTGAGACTAATTTTAAGTCCTGTTCGAACTCAGGCATCTTCGGACCGGTCAGAATCGCGTTGTTGTCTTGAGCAGGGAGGATCGTTGGTACTTTCCATCGGTATGTGAGTGTGTGGCAACAGCGGTGAGCCGACTTGCGTGGCATGGTCCACATGAATGTCGTCTCCCAGGATCTGGGGTGAGTGGCGAGTACAACATTCGTGCAGCTGCTCTGGCTGTCATTTAATTGGCGCTGATAGTACAACCTCAGTTACGAGCAGCTGTATGCCAAGTTCTTTTTCTCGTTTGTTAAGAAATTCCCACAGATGCCGAACAGTTGCCTCACGCCAGCGTTCTACTTCTGTTTCGGGAGATGCAACAGGGACGACTGTGGAACGGCTTGCCATGCCATTTCCACCTGGCGCCTCAGTTGGACCAGCGTTCGTGCTGGACGTGCAGACCGCGTGAGACGACGCTTCATCCAGTCCCAAACATGCTCAATGGAGGACAGATCCGGAGATCTTGCTGGCCAGGGTAGTTGACTTACACCTTCTAGAGCACGTTGGGTGGCACGGGATACATGCGGACGTGCATTGTCCTGTTGGAACAGCAAGTTCCCTTGCCGGTCTAGGAATGGTAGAACGATGGGTTCGATGACGGTTTGGATGTACCGTGCACTATTCAGTGTCCCCTCGACGATCACCAGTGGTGTACGGCCAGTGTAGGAGATCGCTCCCCACACCATGATGCCGGGTGTTGGCCCTATGTGCCTCGGTCGTATGCAGTCCTGATTGTGGCGCTCACCTGCACGGCGCCAAACACGCATACGACCATCATTGGCACCAAGGCAGAAGCGACTCTCATCGCTGAAGACGACACGTCTCCATTCGTCCCTCCATTCACGCCTGTCGCGACACCACTGGAGGCGGGCTGCAAGATGTTGGGGCGTGAGCGGAAGACGGCCTAACGGTGTGCGGGACCGTAGCCCAGCTTCAGGGAGACGGTTGCGAATGGTCCTCGCCGATACCCCAGGAGCAACAGTGTCCCTAATTTGCTGGGAAGTGGCGGTGCGGTCCCCTACGGCACTGCGTAGGATCCTACGGTCTTGGCGTGCATCCGTGCGTCGCTGCGGTCCGGTCCCAGGTCGACGGGCACGTGCACCTTCCGCCGACCACTGGCGACAACATCGATGTACTGTGGAGACCTCACGCCCCATGTGTTGAGCAATTCGGCGTTACGTCCAACCGGCCTCCCACATGCCCACTATACGCCCTCGCTCAAAGTCCGTCAGCTGCACATACGGTTCACGTCCACGCTGTCGCGGCATGCTAGCAGTGTTAAAGACTGCGATGGAGCTCCGTATGCCACAGCAAACTGGCTGACACTGACGGCGGCGGTGCACAAATGCTGCGCAGCTAGCGCCATTCGACGGCCAACACCGCGGTTCCTGGTGTGTCCGCTGTGCCGTGCGTGTGATCATTGCTTGTACAGCCCTCTCGCAGTGTCCGGAGCAAGTATGGTGGGTCTGACACACCGGTGTCAATGTGTTCTTTTTTCCATTTCCAGGAGTGTATAAAGCATAGATACAATTCCCTGTTCCATTCATAACACTTCTCCATTATTTGCCGTAAGCTAAAGATCTGGTCCTGACAACCTCTAAGAGGCCTAAACCCACCCTGATTTTCATCCAATTGGTCCTCAACTAATACTCGCACTTTCCTTTCAACAATACCTGAGAAGATTTTACCCACAACGCAGATTAAAGAGATACCTCTGTAGTTGTTACAATCTTTTCTCTTTCCATGTTTAAAGATTGGTGTGATTACTGCTTTTGTCCAGTCTGATGGAACCTGTCTCGACTCCCAGGCCATTTCAATTATCCTGTGTAGCCATTTAAGACCTGACATTCCACTGTATTTGATGAGTTCCGACTTAATTTCATCCACCCCAGCTGCTTTATCGCACTGCAATCTATTGACCATTTTCACCACTTCCTCAAATGTGATTCTATTTCCATCCTCATTCCTATCCCATTCTACCTCGAAATCTGAAACATTACTGATCGTATTTTCACCTACATTGAGCAACTCTTCAAAATATTCCCTCCATCTGCCCAAGGCATCCACAGGATTCAGCAGCAGTTTTCCTGACCTGTCCAAAATACTTGTCATTTTCTTCTTACCTTCCTTTCGAAGACTGCTAATTACACTCCAGAATGGTTTTCCAGCAGCTTCACCCAAAGTCTCCAACCTGTTTCCAAAGTCAGGTTTAGAAATTGCATCTGAATTTTCGTTTCTGCGGCCGTGTCGCTGTTGTCTTTTTGAGGCTTTGCTCGGTGAATTGCTCGTAGATCTCTGACTTGGGGATGGACTAGGGTCTTTACGCAAAACACGAGTTTGTGAGGAAGCAACAGAACTGCACCCACTCTCTGAATTTTGCATGTTGTCCGGGAGTAGTGAAACAAAGTATGTGTTACCCCACATTCCATTGTTGCCAGATGTATGCGGCGATGACGTCATCCAAGATGGCGGCCTGTAGACTTGGCAATAGTACATGACATCATCCAAGATGGCGATTTGTAGACTTGGTAACAGCGCATGACGTCATTCAAGATAGCGGATTTTGGAGGGAAGTTTGAATTTTGGCGGGAAGATGGGTCAATTAAGCTACCTCCACTAACCTAAACTTCCAGAAAAAAAACTGGCGGGATATTCAAATTCCAGCAGGATAATGCGTCACACCACTAAATCGTTGGAAAATAGGCCAACTGGGCTACATCCACTAACCTAACCCCCAACCCCCCTAGAAAATGGCGTCATGTTCAAATTCGAACAGGATAATGCACCATATCGCTCTTATCTCTACTAAGCAAAGAAAATCGCAGGAAAATAGCTCACTTGGCCTACCTCCACTGATCTAAGTCACCTGACCATCACCTCTTCCTACAAACTGGCACCAACTTTTAATTTTTGCGGTACACAAAATTCAATTCCCATATGTCTACTAAGCTAACAAAATGGTGCAAAAGAAAAGACACTTTACTAACCTCAGTCGCGAGACTGCCACCACCTCCTAAACATTCGTGGGAAAAGGACTTGGACGTAAGAGTTCATTTAAGCAATTCTATGCAGGTGTGTTTACCACAAGGTCAGGACTCCAACTCTAATATTATAAAATTTTCCTCATACTCTTCGATATTAAGCACATACCAATATAGTCCAAATTATTTATCCACAGTCCTTGTAGTTTAGAGTGCTGTAGAGCTCTGACTAACTAGAACTAAATATATAAAAAAAATTATATATTCACTCTGCAATAATGATCTCTTCTTTGTAAGACATTCTAAATTAATTTATAATTTTTTACTAAAAGAACTAATTCTCTCCTGATGTATAGAGAATGTACAAATACAGAGAACAATCACTTTTCTCTGTCAATTAATTAAAAATATTGTGTTTCAAAGGAGGATCCAATTTAGATGAGACCTAATAACGACCCAACCCAAACACATCTGCCTATTCAATCTTCTTTTTAAACCTCAACCCGATCACCAAAGCTATCCATCACATACTAAATATTACTCCCCTATTCAAGCATTTAAATCATATCACACTTAACCCTCTATTGCACAAGAACAGTAAAACTAAGAATTTTCAAATAACAACTTTGGATTTATACTTCATAGTGCCCATGAATGAAAAATAGATGATGATAAACTTTCTAGTATATATATTTTGGAAAATATCACTCTGTATGTTCAAATATACACTGTGCAAATACGGATGTAATGAGTACGTTTATATTAGTTCGTATAAGGTACTAAATTTTTGGAGAACACAGTTCAAAATTTATGGTACATCCACAAATTAAGACTTTAAATTAAATTTTATTCAAAAAACAAAAATAAAAAAAATTATAAAAGTTGGGTATACATCAGTTAGCAAAATGTCACTACTATGCAGTTACATATTTCCAGAATTTATACATTGTGAAAATTGTAGAAACAATTTCTATCTGGTACAAAACACAAATAGGTGTTACATTTGGTACACATTATTTTTGTTATTTTTTGACATTTATTATATTTACATCTGGCAGATTTTTCACAGTAGTTAGGCCAGTGATCGATTCTGTCCTTCCTGATGTCAGCATTTGCTGTATTTGGCTGCCTTCTCTTTTTGGTGCCACTGCCTGGTGAGCTATCCAGCGACTGTCTCTTGGATGGTTTTCCTGACCAGCATAAGGATTCAGCAATATCAAGCTTGAAATCAAACAAAGCCATCTGGGTTTTCTCTTCAATACTATCTTCATGACAGGCTCTCTTATAAAGTAGCCAAGCAACAACACAACTCATGTCCAATAAATGGAAGAACAGTCTCATGTAATATTTCTTTGACCTGATTTTCGTTCTGTACAGAGCTAATAAGGAGTCAATAGTGTCAACACCTCCCATAAACTTGTTGTACTCCTTCACAATCTTTGGGCATTTTATTTGGATACGTTGCTTTGTTTTGTTGTCATATCTTGCAACCTGGCTTTCTGGGTGAGTACCTGAAAAGGTGCCCAGAAGGCTGACACACCTGTTGTCTTGCCATTTCACAAGAATCAGGTCATATCCAGAAACAGATGCAGTGGATTCAACAGATGTGCCTCTTCCCTGCTTTTTCATTTCAGCATCAGAAGGCATCTTATTGTTTCTCACTCTATTCAATTGTACTGTTCCCAGACTGTGAATACCACATTTTACCAGCTCAACTTGAAGCTCTGGACTGCAGAACCAGTTATCATAGAACAGTTTATGATTTTTGTACTTTGGTATTCTTTCAGCCAATCTGAGCACTACATTTCCACTGGCGTTTACATTAGGAAGATGACTGGGTTGATTGACAGGTCCAGAATAGACTTCGAAATCATAAATAATACCACTGGCACCTGCTATGCAATATATTTTGTAGCCCCACTTTTTTGGTTTCTTGGGATTATACTGTTTCAAGCTACTGTGACCTTTGAATGGCACAATTTGTTCGTCCACTGCAAGGTGTTCTTCAATTGGTATTTTTGATAAATTTTTTCGCAGCATGTCGCTTACCATTCTAACCTTGAACAGTCTGTCAGGTGCAGAATGTTGCTGAGTATTGTCAGCAAAATGTAAATATCTCTTTATTTGTTCCCATCTGCGTAGTGTCATTACATCAGACACTTGTTTCACACCACATTTCTTGTTCCAGTATCTTCTGTTCCCAGGTATAGCAATCAGTGACATGTAGAATGCAATACCAATAAATTGTTCAATTTCGGTAGAGGTAACACTGAAGGTGTTGGCCACATCACACTGCTTCGAATACAGATTCGTTTGTTGACATATGTAGTCAATGATACTTGAGTCAAAAATCTTTTTGAAGTACGTTAGTGGTGAAAATACTTCTGTAGATGGTGGAATTTCTCCAGTCCAAACAGGAGAAGGAAATACAGATTTTACCGTGTTCCTCTTCCAAAGAAGGTTCAATTTCGGCACATTACAACGAGATGGAGATTGTGCCTGAGGAAGATTATCACCAACTTCAGGTTCAACTATCTGCTCTGTGTTTGAAACACAAGGCACTCCCACTTCATCTGGCTCATCACAGTTTTCTTCGCTGCTGCTACTGTCACCTGATTGTGAGCCTGAAAAGTAGAGTGTGAATTACTTGTCATCAGAAACTGAACAAGAGATGGTGCTGGGAAACTATATAAAGCTGACTAGGCTACAATGCTGGTCTAAGTCACAGTCACAATTTTTTAGATAAAAAGCATGAAACACATTTGGGACAACAACAATTGATATATTGTCACGAGAAAAAGAACACACATGAAAAGAACTGTAAAGAGTTGTATATTAGAGCAAGTAAAAGTTGCCACTGTAGCGAAAATCCAATCAACTTCTTATACTGATGTAACTCTTTACATGATTTTTTTATGAAAATTGCTAGTCAATTTCTAACTCACCTGTAAGTCGTTCAGGAACGTAGGTTTTATCCAGATCACTGTCATCACTGTCCAAACAGTCCTCGTCACTGCTTTCTGGAGGAATGTAGCTTCTCCCTTGTCTTTTTCGGTAAAATAAACGGGTATCCATGTTTCCTTCACGAATTGTCCGCTTTTACCTTTACTGCACACTGTTCATTCAGATACACACACACAAAAGTTTGAATAAAAAGCAAAGAAACAATTATTTCGAAAGAAACAATACGTTTATAGCTTTTGTAGATTCTTCCAATAGAAACACGACGAAAGAAAAGCTCAAAAGACACGTCACTCATGAATAAATAAATACAAACAATCGCACGCCCGGAGACCCACAGCCTTCTAGACATACCAACAGTTCTGCAAACTTTTACTCAACTGCCGTAAGCAGATGCTGCCATCTGACGTGATACACGAAAAATACAGATGTACATCTGAGTATACAGTGCACGTCAGTGGCACAGTTACATTATATGAGCCAGTACAGAGTTCTGAAAATATGTATATTTAAATATACACAGTGCAATAGAGGGTTAAGTCATCTACACTCGCATCGAACCTTTAATTAAATGTAAACTTTAATCACTCCTGCACCGGTCACCTGCACAGCATACATAGAGACAATCATTGTACCAAATCAACCTCATATAACACCACCCCTACAAGAAAATTTTACCATCCCAATCTCACTTGAACCACACTCGACAATGAACTGATTAACACTAATTCAAAATGATCACAAACTTACCTAAATATTATTCTTCATGATTTCGTATGATCTGTACACAAGCTATTCACACCGCATCTCTTACGCTATCTGGTACTAATGATATATTTCATTTCTAATAAAGGCATCAAATTCAATCGCATACAAGCGCAAGATCACAGCAACAAGTTAATCATATCTCTTACACAAATGTATGCCCAAACTACTCCCATTATATTAAAATTCAAACGTCATTCTACACACATACACAATATAAATAATATAAATTTTATCATTTATAAAAGTTTACCTTATTAAATACATCCATTTTAACTCAAAAGTATAGACCCGCATTCTAACCTCACTTATGATTTAAGCTCTATCCTTTGTGCCAAATGAGACAGGATTGTCTTCGAGCTACCCCCATGCAACACACACAAATAGAAAAAAATATAAAATTATTAATCAATTTTTATTAGTTCATATAGAAATTGTACACCAGAATCATGCTTGTCACTTTGCTCGTGTACTTGTTCTTGTTCTTCCTCTGAGTACTCCCCTGGAAGGAGGTCTCACCGGGGATGGTCGCGTACACCTATTCAAATAAAGATAAATAAATTAATAATATATAAAATACAATGCACTCACTCCATTCCATCACACACACACACACACACACACACACACACACACACACACACACACACACAGCACGATTTATGATAGCATTTTTTCTATTCATTAGCTGACCCTGCCTTGGATCACAGGCTGCTTTGAGTGAGACACTATCACATTTTTTAAACAATATCCTACTACATACATTACTAAATAATATTATATTTATAAATTATATTTACTAATTATATATCTTCATTTATATTATAAGACTACTAAAATCAATCTTTGGTAAGCAGTCCAGTAGACAAGTTCAAAATAGCAAAAGCATACCTCACCCTTTAAATTTACACATTATTACACCATGAAGAACGATACATACTTCTATATAAGAATACCACATATAGATAATCATGTTTACCAGCAATGTAAGCTATAGTTCGTTCACTTAGCATGCATTTATCATCACGTTAAGGAAGGCAGGAGCATACAGAACGAACGAAACAACGAACGAACACACACACACACACACACACACACACACACACACACACAGAGAGAGAGAGAGAGAGAGAGAGAGAGAGAGAGAGAGAGAGAGAGAGACATCTAATTCTATATACACATTGCACCACTCAGTGTTCACAAAGATAAATTATTTTCTATTTGATAGCCATCTCACCATGTGGTGGGCCGCAAAGAGACCTGAAAGTAGACCAAGTGTAGTAAGAGATAGATAAAATTTCGAGTTCGTATAATGAATGTTCACTACGCTTAAAGGGAGTAAAATTTGACTTAATCAGGGATACTGGCAGAATCAGGCTGTTTAACGTTCAGCTCTGGTATAACTAGCGCCGTGTCTCCTTCACAAGTCTGCTTCATTCATAGCAGGTTGGATGGAGTGAAATTAGTCATTTTGTACTTTTAGCTAACTAATAAGCGAGTCTACCACAGACAACATACATTGCATATAATGGCTGCAACGAGTACATAAAAATCATCTATATTGTCCAACTTTACACACACTCATTCTAAAATTATTATATTTAATCTAATTATTTATTAAAATCATAATTATATACGAAATGGTTACTTAGGATGGGTGGTGAAGTCTATGAATGAAGGTGAAGTCTATGAATGAATAAGAGAAGGGGGCGAATAATAAGTGCGTGGATGAAGCACATGTGCTATTCTTCCTATATACCAAGGGTAACGCATTTGACCGCATGTAAACGTACCCTGAATTAACATATACTAGAACTAGATCACGCTCTGAAGTGCATGAATAGATGACTAGGCACATAATATATGAACTCAGGTAACATAAATATCATACGCACTTATCCTCATTATATTCTATATAAGGATTTCAGCCCTTAATGATTGTAGTGGGAGTTACTCAAAGGCAGCTCCTCCAATAGGAAGCACTTGAGACCCCTCTCCGCTGCTCACCTCGGGTGTTGTCAACGTCTGCCACGAGTCGGTGATGCCTTCACAAGCATTACGCATGCTGGTTGGGTATTCATTATCGGGGATAGCAATTGACGCATGTGGCTGATAAAAGCTGTTTTCCTTATGTTGTATAATGACTAGAGAAGATGAGTTTGTATGCTATCATAAGGGAGGTGTAGATTGAGGACATAGGTAATTGCGTGACATTTTTTTATGTGGAAATTTATGCCATCTATAGATAGTGATATTTGACCACTAGTGACAACAGTTAAGAGCGGAAATTAGGTCTAAATCGAGCACTGGCAGAATGTTGCGGCAATGGTGATAATATTTAACTGTAGTTGCAGGTGGTAAATATGTTCCTGGCTTTGAATATTGTTGTGGGTGTGATACGTATTTGATGGTCTGTATAAAAGTTTGGGGGTTTAATTGCCTTTGGTATTTATCAATGTGTGTAAAATTAATTTTACAGCTGAAAGTGCGAGAAAGATGAGTTGATTGGTCGTTAGATAGAGGTGACGTTTGTAATTCGAAAAGGAGAATGGTAGATTGATTGATCGACATGGTTTGTGGGGTGATATATGAGAGTCAATATAGGGCTGAGGACGTTTGCGTGTGTTGAGGGTGGGAAGGGTATCAGGTTAGGTGTGGTGGGATGAGTAAATTAGATCTTATTTTTAAAGAAAACGTTGTACAGTATGAATAATATTGAGAAGGTTTTAGATGACTAGTCACACGGCGAGGCGAGAGCAGGGATTTGTGGTTATGTGTAGTTAAATGGCCGTGTAATGTCGCAGCAGGAGCAATGCACAGTGTGCCATTGTGTCATAGGCAGTAAAGACATGTGCTGCTAGGAGGTGTCTAGCATATGGAGGCTGCGCTCTGGAATTCTGCGACATTGATATAACGCTGACTACATAGAGCAGACTTTCACCTGCATTCGGCGGCTGCGGCTTGGGTTTGTGACGGATCGCAGTCCTGGACGGACATCTGTGTGTGCTTTGACAGTTGACGGGCGCATTGACCGCAAATGGGCGCGAAAGAGACTGTAGCGTTTGTGCTCTGCAAATACGTCGTCGATCCCTTCTGATAGCCGTCTAGGTGAAGACGTATTTGGATAGGAATTTCCGAGAAATGAAGTATGAATGAGATGGCTCCACTTGTGGAACACAGTCGGGGGCCTTTGCGTGGTTTTACAGTTGACAGTTCCATCGGGTGTGCATGCGGTTGTGTGAGTATTGGTATCTATCAGATGGGAATTTATCTTGTGCTACATATTAAGGGGGGTGCCACCAACTCATGCTTGCAGAAGCCGAGCGGGGGGTGTGTGCTGTTTTTTGACATCTGACGGATGCGTGACTTCGCGATCCTTCTGATAGCCGTCTAGGTGAAGACGTATTTGGATAGGAATTTCCGAGAAATGAAGTATGAATGAGATGGCTCCACTTGTGGAACACAGTCGGGCCTTTGCATGGTTTTACAGTTGACGGTTCCGTCGGGTGTGCATGCGATTGTGTGAGCATTGGTATCTATCGGATGGGAATTTATCTTGTGTTACATATTAAGGGGGGTGCCACCAACTCATGCTTGCAGAAGCTGAGCGGGGGGTGTGTGCTGTTTTTTGACATCTGACGGATGCGTGACTTCGCGATCCTGTGCACAGGGTGTGGTGGAGGGTGCTTGCTTGCGTCTGCTGCGTTATTTTGGGAGCGTATCTGTAGGCTCTGCTATGCGTTATTTGGATAGTTTATGAGTACTGAGCGTATCTATACATCAGTGAGAAGAATTATTTAGGAGCAGTTTGCTATTGTGTGCTGAAATTATGAGTTGGGGGCGTGTCTGTGGGCTGTACAACATGACCCGGGGCACATCTGGGTGGGTGTTTTCTTATAGACATACTGTATCATTAAATACATTGTTTCAAAAATAAATAGAGTGCTGTTAAACAGTACTCTCCCCTGCAGCGCAGAGCAGGCTGAGTCGTTTACCCTCACCACCTTGGTTTACGTCACGAAAAGGACAATAGCACTCTCTGCTATTGGTACTGGGTACTAGACCGCGTGGAGAACACACTGTTTGTGTCATCAGTTGGTGTCATGGAGGTGTCCTCTAACGGCATCGATATGAACTAATTCATTTGGGCTATGGACTCAGTGGCGAATACACTTGGTGGTGGTGCTGCCTCTAATTGTTTAAATAAAGGCTGGTGTATGATTTGACAGTTGACGATTAGCAAGCATAGTATTTCTGTTAGATCATTATTTTGAGAATTTAAGAGTTGTCTGGCTATGGCATGTCTATAGGTTGTTTAATGTGTTATTTTTGACAGTTTACAATTAGCAAGAGTGTGTGTAGAGTGTTATACATGAATTATGTAGGAGTAGTTTGCAAAAAAAAAAAATGGTTAAAATGGCTCTGAGCACTATGGGACTTAACATCTGTAGTCATCAGTCCCCTAGAACTTAGAACTACCTAAACCTAACTAACCTAAGGATATCACACACATCCATGCCCGAGGCAGGATTCGAACCTGCGACCGTAGCGGTCACGCGGTTCCAGACTGAAGTGCCTAGAACCGCACGGCCACACCAGCCGGCGAGTAGTTTGCAGGTCAGTATGCTGTGGGGGACGTCAGAGCATGTGTTCTGTGATACATATACTCTGTCCCTAAATAAACTGCTCCCAAATAAATAAAGTACACTCCTTCCTCTCTCCATCAGCCTAGTGGGGGGTGAGTCCTTCTAACCCACACCTAGGAAGAGGTGGCAGTCTGGCGACTTAGGTTAGTGGTGGTGAGCTCCGTTTGCAACAGTTTTCTTACGTCAGTAGTGAAAACTCAAGTGAGCTTTGTTTACTGGCAGAAATCAAACTTGGTGCTGGTTGCTAGGAGGAAGTGGTGGTCGGGTGGCTGAGGTTAGTACAAGTGTCCTTTCCTTCCCACAATTTTCTTGGTTTGGTACACAAAGCGCAAGTGACCTTTCTTACTGCCAGAATTCAAACCCGGTGCCGGTTCCTAGGATTAGGTGGCGGTCTGTACCTTGAAAAGTAGTTGAAATTATATAGTTGAACACCTTTTCATACATATATGAAAATTAAATTGAATTACTTAGTGTGATTAAAATTGAAATGCAATTAAGTTCTTAGGTAATTGATAGGTTAGATGCGCGATGTCGGTGTTAGCATATTTACAGAAGACTATGTCCGGCGTGTGTATGGAGGTGGCGGCCGAGGTTGTGTGACATAAGTGGCCAGACGTCCGCAGGGCGGCGGCGCGGCATGTGTCCGGTTATAACATGCGTGTGTGAGAGAGAGAGAGAGAGAGAGAGAGAGAGAGAGAGAGAGAGAGAGAGAGAGAGAGCAGGTGATCCTGTGCCATCATGCGATGTCATGGTAGTGTCCTCTGGTGGTCACGATGTGAACTAAGCCACTTGAGCTCTGGACCTTGTGGTGGTGGTGGACACAGTGGGCGCAGCCATCTTGAATAACGATACATGCATCATGTTCTGATTAAAGAGTGGCACCCTCTGCTGATGAGAATATGAACTAAGCCAGGTGGAATCCGGACCTTGTGGCAAACACATCTGCATAATATTGTTTAAATAGTAATAAAGAGAAGTCTGGTTTTCCCGCCATTATCGTGCTGGAATTTGAACTTCCCGTCATTTTTCTTGGGGAGGATGTTAGGTTAGTGGAGATAGGCCAAGTGTACAATCTTAGACCACGTGATGGACACACTGGGTGCAGCCATCTTGATTGACTTCACGGTCGCCATCTTGGATGACGTCTTGGTGGCGCTCTCTGGTGGCGATGGTATGTACTAAGTCAGTTGGAGTCCAGACCTCGTGGTAAATACACTAGGTGTCGCCATCATGGATTACATCACAGATGAGAGCGCCCTCTGGTTGTGGCGATGTGTACTAAGTCAGTCGGAGTCCTGACCTTGAGGTGAACACACCTGCATGGAATTGCTTAAATAAAGTCTTATATACAAGTCCTTTTCCCACGAATGCTTAGGAGGTGGTGGCAGTCTGGCGACTGAGGTTAGTAAAGTGTCTTTTCTTTCGCGCCATTTTGTTAGCTTAGTAGACATATAGGAATTGAATTTTGTTTCCACAAAAATTAAAAGTTGGTGCCAGTTCGTAGGAAGAGGTGGCGGTCGAGTGATTTAGGTTAGTGGAGGTAGGCCAAGTGAGCTATTTTCTTTGCTTAGTAGAGATAAGAGCGGTGTGGTGCATTCTCCTGTTCGAATTTGAAATTGCCGCCATTTTCTAGGGGATTGGTGGTTAGGTGAGTGGACATAGACCAATTGGTCTATTTTCCCGCCATTTTCGTGGTGTGATGCATTATCCTGCTGGAATCTGAATTTTCTAGAGGTTTAGGTTAGTGGAGGTAGCCCAATTGACCTATCTTTGCGCCGAAATTCAAACTTCCCGCCAAAATCCGCCATCTTGGATGACGTCATGCGTTGTTGCCAGGTATACTGGCCGCCATCTTGGATGACGTCATCGCCGGCATCTTGGACACATCTGGCAAAAATGGAATGTGGGGTAGCGCATACTTTGTTCCATTACTTCTGCGGTTATATCAGATGTCCTATCATCACAGTTTCGCGTCTCTGGATCGATGTCAACCACTTCCGTTTCATTTCCTACATGATCGTGATGTGCCGCAACATTATGCAGTGGCACGTTAAGAGAATTTTTTAAAATGACAGCTTTTTCATCAGTTTCTGTGACCTCCGTAGCATTGTCGTTTGTTGTTATAGTATTGTCTGTGTCTGCTGGTATCATGGACGGTTCACATACAACCTGTGTCACTGGGTGCGTCAAGGGCTGAATTGGAACAACACCTAATGGCACTGACGCAAACGAATTTTTCTGCGTCTGTGCGCTATCCTATCCAAGTGGGAGCTGCATCGGCCGCCGCCTATTCGGGCAATTTTGGCGAAAATAATCCGTTGTGTTGCAGTAGGAAAACACACGTCTGTGGTTGTCCATTGTATGATATAAAAGCTTTGTAACCGCCTATGACGAAAGGACGGGATGTGATGCTTCAGCTCAATTCAGACACTTCTTACTCCATCGTAAACTTTTAGTCGAAATCCACTGTCCCGTTTTTCATTGGTCACTGAAATCACTTTCCCCAATGGTATGAGACTACGAGCAATTATTTGCGTTCGGATTTCAAATGGAAGATTTAAAATACCCACTTGACGGATCCCGTAACCCGCACGACACAGGACCACATCGCTAACGCTTCCGTCACGGTATTTGAATTTCCATTTTCCACCATTTTGATTCACGATCTTTTCGCATATTTCCACTCGTTAAATTTCATGAACAGCCTTCCTGTAATGAAATCCCAATGAACTCCATATGTTTTGGTACCGCTGAGATCGAGTTCGACAATAACGCTATCATGTGCTTCGCATGCCATGGGGCGCACAGCATCTTTCTCGAAAATAACTTTCAATATGTTTGATTGGTTTACGTTTTCCTTTTTCTGCAAAAAACGCGGGAAAATGAGAAACTTGACAGTGGAATGCAACGCGGCGATGCCAACAAAGCGGCCGCTAGCCGTGCACTAAAAGTATTTTGGTATCATGCAGTATGCAAACCTACGACCTTTGAGACGCCAGTTCGTTGTTTTACGGACTTCGCTATTACAACTCCGATGCTGTCAGCGCTATATTTTATATAATTCCATTCGAGAGAGATGCAAGATGACTTCGTTGCCAAATGATGTGAGCGTAAGCCATAAATGCTTGAAATTTTGGAAGGTTTCCTCTATCAGGCTTCACAAAAATCCTTTGCATTGTTACTTGCAGGGTTTACACGCGTTTCGATAATTAATAAATAAACCATTTGATCAAATGAGTACGCGAACTCACTAGTAATTTCAGCAAACACTCATATCTTAAGCAGTGCTGACGTTTTGAAATTTAATAATTTTTTAAACTCTTAATTACCACGAAATAACAGGTATTTTGTGAGGGTATTGACTGAAACTGTTTTTTATTTTATAATCATTCATAGTAACAACAATACAAACCATATTTCTAACAAAGGAAAATAGTCTATTATAAACTCACTTTCCACTCGGATGTGTCTTCGTGATTCTTCAGTAGCGCAATCGCTAAATTCGAAGCTAAAACCGCTCAATATGTTTAAAATAACAAATTCTAGGTGTAAATAAACCACAACGAACCGAACAACAGGGCCATACCGAAATTCAAAACCTGTCGGTACAGTTGTCGAAAAATCGGCGGGAGGACCGATCGGTATCAGGTCTCACAAGCTTATTGAATAGGAACTTCGGATAAAAAACCGAAATTGACGTCACTACCCAGGCTAACCTACTGCAGCGATCGGTATGAACGATACAGAATAGTGCACCTTAAGTTGCGACTGCAGGCAACACCAGTGGACAAAGTATGGTGCTCAACTTGGGGAGAGGTATTTAAATGAAAGTACAGAAATTCATTGTATGCAGTAGCAACAAAATCACAAAACTATTTTAGTACTTCCATCCACGTGATATAAATATGAAAATACTGAAATATTTTATTTACCACGTTTCCTTTATCAGTAGGAAGAATCTCTGCACATTTGTACAGCATTGTGTACTACATGGGCTACACAACCAATGCCTTGAATGTTCATTTAGAGAACACTGTTCAGTTTGGAATAAACTTTGTCTGTCTGTCTTGTATCCACCAAAATTAGCGTTACAGTTATCTGCACAAAACGCGACCATCTTGTCAACTAAATTGTCCTTTCTCAAGATGACCACGGCATAACTAGCTAATATTTACGTTGTTTCCCCACCAAGATAGAAACTTGAAATTTGCTGAGAGTGTGGGTGTCATTTAAGAAGTAATTTTTCGTAATTGGGCTCCTCCGGTGGTGAAAGATGTGATTAAAAGTTTTTTCAAGGTGTGTCGTTATTAATGTAATTTTGAAGCTAGACCTACGAAAACTGATCTTGATCAGAAATAAACGAACATCTGTTTCAGGATTTTTTGAGATTTTACCCCTATGGGGATGAAATAGTGGGTGAAAGCTTGCTTTAGAGAATAAATCAGTGTTAGACAACAACTAAAGTATTTTCAATGACATATCTATGAAAATTGGTATTTAACGTCTCACTTACAAAGAAAAAATACGTCTTTCAGTACTTTTGGAAATTCAACCGCTAAGGGGGTGAAATAGGGAACGAAATGTATAACGAAAATATTTCACTGTGCAAGCATTTTTAAAGTTGAATCTATGAAAATTTTTGTTTCGCCTTTTGGGTAGATACAGAGAGATAAGTGTTAGGGATGAAGTTTTCCATGGAAATATCGTTCTAGCCACCAGCATCGCTTATTGGTCAGAAGTATATTCGGAAAAGATCAAGCTTCTATGGCCTTCATTAGTGTGAAAAGTTTAGAAACTGTTATAACTTGTGAAAAACAATAAAATTTCATTGAAGAAAAGAAAAAATGTGCAGACAGTACAGTCCACACGAGTGAAGCAGCCGCCGTTAAGCCAGCAACACACTCGGAAGAGCAATGTTCAGGAATTGTTCACCACAAATCGGAACAAGAATCTGTTTTGTTGGCTCATTTATATATATTTTGTACATTTCCAACAACTGAGCGGAAATCAAACGTCGGTACCAGTACGTCAAGAATTTAAGCTAGACATTAGGGCAGTAATTTTTGTGAGGAAATTGTTCAGCTAAAAGTACTGCGCCTCTTTGGTACATGACACACATGTCGGTGAATCTTTAACGTTAACGAGTGAAAACTGTACTTACTGCAACGCAGTCGAACTTTCCTTGTGGACTTCCAACTTTTCTCTGCCGATTTTCGTTTTTTTCCCTTTATTTTAATTTTAACTCCCCATCAGGGACGGCCTGGCAGCAGCATAGGCGCTACTCTTCACCCTAGATTTTTTTACAGTGGGACAGGAGGACACATAAAAGAATAAAAAGGAGAAACATAGCTATAAACAATGGAGAACATAATGGGAGAAAATATACAAAAAAGGGGTGACTGTAAAATGGAGATAAAAAAAGAAAAAAAAATTGTATACAAAAACCACACAAAAAATTTTTTGGTAAGGTCTTATGGGACCAAACTGCGGAGGTGATCGGTCCCTAAGGTTACGCACAACTTAATCTAACTTAAACTAACTTACGCCAAAGACAACACACAGAGCCATGCCCGAGGGAGGACTCGAACATCTCCGACAGGGGGAGCCGCGCGGACTGTGACAAGACGCCTCAGACAAAAACCACACACTGTGAGAATTAAAAGACAGAGCCAGACACAAGTGCAAGTATGGCAGGAACACGAAAAGTCTCATAACGATTAAAACAGCCACGTGATGGGTGGCGCAGCACTGAAAAACCACTGACGTCAAAACTATCTACAAGTCGGGCACACGATTAAAAACCACACCACTTGACGACACTTCAGAACTTCACAGAACAGAACACTGTCGCAGCACACATGGCGATGAATATCATCTGGGAGGATCTGCCAGCGATTTTTTTTTCTTTATTGTTATTTTAAACACCTTGTACAAAGGTGGGCATCAGCAGCATAGTACGCTGCTCTTCAGCCTCGAGTGGTACAATATAAGACATAAGGGAGGCACAGATGATACCATACAAGTGGCGGGCAAAAAAGCTGTAGACACAGAAAACAATATACATGAAGTCATTCACACTGGACAAGAAAAAAAAGACTAAAACCTGTTGACACGGTGCACAAACACTGTCGACCGCGACGGCACAGGTGAACGGTGGAGTGTGACGGCGAAATAACACTAAATACAAACACGAAGGCACACACACCAGACACTGATAGCAGTGATCTCCGGCACGTGAATGTCCACTGAGTGTGTACGAGTCCAGGGACCTGCCAAGAGAGGAGGAGGGGGGTCGGAGAGGGGAGAGCAGAGATGCCAAGGGCCGGGGAGATAGGGGGAGGAAGGAAGCGAGGAGGGGGGTAGGGGAAGCCTGGGGGAAGAGGGGTGGAGGAAGGGGGGATGGAGGGAAAAGGGGAGAGAAGGGAGGGAGGGTGCCCACTCTGCCAGCAATCGATTTTCGTCAGATTATTCTAGTTACTGTTTCTGTCCCTTCACAAGGGAGCCAGTGAAGTTTCTGTCCCTTGCAGACATGAAATGTACAACACTGTGATATTATTCTACACAAACCTTACGAGAACACACGACATTTCCTATTTTAAATGAGCGACAGAAACGTGTTCGGCGAACATCGCTGCAAATGTTGCATGACTCGATTTCACACAATCACAAACAGCTGACAGTGGCTTTCAGTGAGAGAAAAAGACGACCACACTCTCCTGTCGAGTCGCCATCTGTCAGCAGTGGCAAGCAACAGCGCAGTGTACAAGCTCTTCTCGTTGACGTTAGCTGTTAGAAGTTTAGCAGTAAAATACCTCAAGCAACCAGAATTTCCATAGAGTTATCATGTACTAATTTAAGCACCCATGTGTCTTGTAAATTTTTCTGAAAAGAAAACTTCATACCCACCAACATTTGAGCTAACGTGTTCTATATATGTGGCAATGTTGATTAAAAAAACTACTGCTGTACAGATTTTTGAATGGCATGGATCATGTCAAAATGATCCGTGCCTGCTCATTGAAAGGGAAACATGTAGATAGCCGAGACGTGTCAGTAGGTGTGATGTCACATGTAATGTGGTGTGGTTGACGGTTGTTATACATTGCTACCTTCAACGTACATCTCATTCTGTGATTTCCAGACATGTATCTCCTACTGCTAACAGAAAACTGGCATATCTCGTTGCTAAAAGTCGAAACTGCTGGTAATCATAGCATTGCTTAACTTTCTCATTCAGAGAAATCCGAAATTTAGTTTCCGGACTTTATTCGATTTACAGAAAAGCAACCCCAGAGCATAACTCATCCATTTATTTCACTGTTTGCTCGTCGTTACATCACCGTCAATCATCCCAATCATAAGTATGGTACTCGTTCTTAGTTTCTACAATGTTCACCGATTTGTTTGCTTGGACGTTAGTTACTTTTTGTCTCGAAGTAACTGAATCTGAAGCCTATTTTAGAACTTTTTAAAAATCGACGAGATCGCTTTGTCAGCAGAAAAGAGTGATTACATCAGTATTGAGGTCTACTGTGGTTTTATAATTGATTCCAGGAAAAATCCACACCTTTTTATTGTACATAACTAGTGTGATGAGGTGTCTGTAGCGTTCCGGGCCGAGGGGTTCTAGGTGCTTCACTCCGGAACCGCGCGACCGCTAAGGTCGCAGGTTCGAATCGAGCCTCGGGTATGGATGTGTGTGATGTCCTTAGGTTAGTTAGGTTTAAGTAGTTCTAAGTTCTAGGGGACTGATGACCTCAGATGTGAAGTCCCATAGTGCTCAGAGCCATTTGAACCATTTTTAGCGTCCCGTTTTGCTTTGGGAAACGAAGCTCGTAGAACTCTGCGAGAGGTATAATGGCGGCGTTTCCACACCCAGCCGTCATCCGTAGTCACAGAAAGCCCCCCCTAAACCACTGTCCTGGGGGTGTGATTGTAGTTCCGGTTGTTGTTGTTGTGGTCTTCAGTCCTGAGACTGGTTTGATGCAGCTCTCCATGCTAATCTATCCTGTGCAAGCTCCTTCATCTCCCAGTACCTACTGAAACCTACATCGTTCTGAATCTGCTTAGTGTATTCATCTCTTGGTCTCCCTCTACGATTCTTACCCTCCACGCTGCCCTCCAATGCGAAATTTGTGATCCCTTGTTGCCTCAGAACATGTCCTACCAACCGATCCCTTCTTCTAGTCAAGTTGTGCCACAAACTTCTCTTCTCCCCAGTTCTATTCAATACCTCCTCATTAGTTACGTGATCTACCCACCTAATTTTCAACATTCTTCTGTAGCACCACATTTCGAAAGCTTCTATTCTCTTCTTGTCCAAACTGTTTATCGTCCACATTTCACTTCCATACATGGCTACACTCCATACAAATACTTTCAGAAACGACTTCCTGACACTTAAATCTATACTCGACGTTAACAAATTTCTCTTCTTCAGAAACGCTTTCCTTGCCATTGCCAGTCTACATTTTATATCCTCTCTGCTTCGACCATCTTCAGTTATTTTGCTCCCAAAATAGCAAAACTCCTTTACTACTTTAAGTGTCTTATTTCCTAATCTAATTCCCTCAGCATCACCCGACTTAATTCGACTACATTCCATTATCCTCGTTTTGGTTTTGTTGATGTTCATCTTATATCCTCCTTTCAAGACACTGTCCAGTCCGGTAGACGACAGTAATTGTCAGGTGGGTCGCCTGCTTAGTTTCGAGGGATGACACTAGAGGCGCTTCGGCAACGGCATCCCTGACGTCAAGGGAAGCGTGGTGGGGTGACACAGGGGAGACACCGAGAGGGCGTTGACGCATCTGCGTAGGCAGCAACATCGTTATTACATAGAAGATTTGGGCCAAAGCGTGCGGCACTGTCGAGAACAGACGATTTTTCACATTCGCGCATGGCAGTATTCCGCTTAAGCCACCATTAATTTACGAAACTGAAGGACGATGTAATGCGATATGAGTTCGATTGAAGCTTACCTACACGGGGACTTAACGTTACTGCTTCCTACGGCAATGAAACTCTCATATTGTCTTTCTAGTAAAGACAGATGTATCTAGATGGATTATCTTGACATACACATTCTATTATTCAACATTTTCTATGATATAAGTTATAACTTGACATCCTTCAGTCGTTATTAAGTATTACACATTTTAATAGTACAGGAAACGCAAAACTCATAAGAGCTTTCAGTTTCTAAACGCAATTTTTTCGTAACAATCAGCAATAGTGTATATCATTTTTTTCGTGCAGATATTAAGTAGAAAGGAAACGCTATAATTCCATTTACTTGTCATTCCTGCATTTGATGATTCTGAAGCTTCAGTACTGATCGCCGTACTTCAAGAATTTAACGATAAATTAAACACCTTAATCCGGTCTGGAATGAAATGCGGAAGCTCTCCACGTGTGTGCTCCTTTCTGCCGCTGTTTAACCCTCACTGTATTTTCTGACGTGTTGAGGTGCCTTGTTCGGATGAAGGTACAGTAATGATCTTAGTGTAAATTGTGGAGATCTCTTGAGAAATACTTTGAGGCTTCCGATTAAAAGTTTTGGCAGGTTTTTATTCACATTTGCTTCTTTGGACAGAGAGCTGCCTTTGAAGAGACGATTAAGCTAGGACGGGATAGTTTCTCAGTTGCCCCAGAGCTTATAGGACCTTTTGACACTACTATTATCTTGTCACTATGATGTCCAAGTGATTGCTTAGTGGAGTCGGATCTGGAAGAAATACACGCAGTGATGTATTTTTGCGTCTCTTTCGTGACCAGCAGTATACAGTCTGCTTCCAGGCTCCATATAAACCACATGCCATAACAACCTGGCTATTTGGTCCGTATATGGCGTCACATTCTTGGTTGTAGCATATGCCAATCACTTCATCAGATGCTCAACACACAAATTTTTTGCTTCACTTAAGCTTGTTTTTTGCTTATTCATGAAGTGCTTTTAGCAAAACTTTGGTGTACTTTAGTCGTCAGCACTGTGAAGATACTTAATGCTTTCCATTACTTCTTCTGATGCTTAACCCGTGAAGCAGTAATGGCGGATAACAATATCCTGAGAACGAGAAGCAAATTAAACGCTGAATTCTTTTCTCTCAATGGTGATAATTCTTCATTAAGTTTCTTCATGTCATCCTCGATAAGACATTTCTCTGATTCTATGCTTTGATCTACATTTACGAGTTTCACAAGCTTATAGAATTTGCAATCGGCTTTAAGACCAATTTGGTTGAAGAATCTTTAATTCAGCTTGTAGATACCGTAAATCAACGTCCTCTCCAAAGTGTATGCTACAGGCAGTAGCATTATTAATGTTAATGTTAATGCTGTCACTACTGCTACAGAGCTGAACCTACCGAGCAAATGTTTCAAGAATTTGAGGGAACTTATGACAAGTAATACTACTGCCTTTTAGTCTTCTGATTACAGTTTCCACACACAGCGATAGGACAATTCGGCATTATTGTCAAACATAACGAACAAACTCGAAAGAAGACAAAAGTAAACAGCAACAACATGAAACTTAATCGCTTCAACACGTAACAGTGCGCGCAAATTGTGCGGAGCTTCTCGACGGTGACGTATTGCGTAGATCGGAGCAGTTCTGCGCAGACACTATGGGCCTTCCCTGAGGCAAGTCCTTCACAGTACGATGAGAAGACAGACCTTTTGAAATAAGCAATGTTGGAAAACACTTCTAATAAATAATGGAAAGGAGCGCTGCAACAAAATTGTGTGCTTTCTCCGCTGTGCGCAATTTTGGCTGTAGCAGCTGGCTGGTTCTGTAATAGGGAGCCGTGATGAGCCAATATTCATAACTAGGTTTTGTGCTGAAAACTGGCCATCTATAGCAGACGTTACAACATAGTGTCACAAGATAATTCTGCTGCATAATTTTGCATACAGCTGCAACTGGCCGCAGTAACATGCGTTGCAATTAATGATATCTACTTTATCCTCATTTCATAGGGAATGAATAAAAACGTCGACCAGTGACATAAGGATCAATAATTTGCTTGAATAGGATTACACAAGTAATTGCTCCTTAATTCAGCTCATGCCGATTCATAGAATGATTTTAGGTTCGGTTTGTTTGTTATGAAGCATGTGTGTATCGTTGCTAATGACTGAGCTGGGGGTCAGTGTATTTACCTAATTCGTTTTCCGAGTCTTGTACATTGGCTAATGCTCGCTTTTATGTTGTTCTAGCCTCCAACAGAGACAGTGTGCAGTTTTGATTGATGATTTGTGAAGTAATTCCAAATTACTACAATGAAGAGAACATTAATATTGTTGAATGGAATATCGATTTTTGTTGTACAATGCCAATATTAATACGCTGATAACAGCTTGATTTGCATCTTCCTTATAGTTCTGTCAGGTCACAAAATGCGTTTATCCCCTATCTTACGCAAGACTTAACGAGGTAAAGCCGTTTCTGTAATGTAAGGGCCAAACGGTAATACTACAGAAGTCTTCTGTTTAAATTAACTACTCGTTTCTACACAGTAAAGATAAAGATGACAGACCAGTTTTTACCGACTATGAGTAAAATGCCAGGATGGTTTAGTAAAACTTTCTCTACGAAGCAACTGTGTCCCCTAAAAGAAAAGCCATACAAGAAGTAGCAGGGGCAAGTTTTATAAAGAAATGTCGTTTTCTTTTCCGTTGAGGGCGGATTGTTCGAAGAATATGAAAATTTGAATATAATAAGGTACTTGTAGAGGGATGGGCACATGGACATGCAAATCAGAAATACGTTACATTGTGATTAAGAGGAAGATCTATTTCATCACATTACATAGAAACTGAAATCGATTAATACATGTTATCCATAGATATAAAATTCTTTTGCGCCCAGAACATCATGTGAGGAAAAGTCGGTGATTCCCCGAAAACCCATCAGATCTAATCAAAATCATGTGATACATATGGTATTAAATATAACCGTTCTGATGAAATAAAGGAAATTAAAAGAGTTAACAGACGTGTTGGACAGACACAGTGGTCCATAAATAAGCAAACCGCAGACAGAAAATAAACACAGTAAAATATAATACATAGTAAGGTAAAATTAAACTGTAGCTTTGCAATTACAAAGTTATGGTCTGAATTTGTTTATTTACCCCGCGAAGTTTGGATGCTTTTGAGTCTTTTGCTGGATACATTTCGTTTGAAATCCAAAGTAGCTCCTTCTGCAGCCGTACTTTACACAGCATTTCTAAGATATACTTTCGATGCATTGAGCACGGATCAAGCTGAAGCCATCAAGGATACAAACGTTCATTGTCCCTCATCATTGAATTTACAAGGCTGCAGTTTACGCCAAACTGATAATGGACAGTTTTGAACACGCCGTTGAACACTTTTAAATGAGATCTAACTACGGCAGTCAGATTTTCTGAAGGCGCTCTTAATTCGCCCAAGTCTCCCGCGGACGTTTCATAAGCTTTGTAAAGTATATAAGAGCTCATCCGCACTTTCGACAGTCTTGTTGCCTTGAAGCAGTGCCGACACACAAACGTCACAATTAAATTTTTTGACGCTGGCCGACTCCGTCACTCTAATTCAGCACCGTGCACAAGCTCATGTGCTTCGTGTGCAGCTTCTTTCGAAACATGTTTTTCGCAGTCTCCATTCGTGCTAACGTTAATTGCCGAAGAGGTCACACAATCGTTGCCTTCCAGCACAGAATGGTCCTCGTCGAGTTGACAGTTCGCCGAATCAACAGGTTTCATTAGTGATGCTACCACTATGTGCTGCAAGTTTCTGCGGAATTCCTGATCGTTGGCGGATTACTGAAAATACATTTTCTATGGGATCTTGATTCACCCGCGATGTTAAGAACTCGTAGTCATCGCTTTCTTGTCATTCCACAGCGTCAACAAAGCACGAATTGTGTGCTGAAGGCCTGTAAAACATGGAGGAATCTCACAGTTTTCCATGTTTTTAACCAATCCACGGAGTCCTGTAGATAACCCTCTAACCACCTTTTTTGAGTGCTTAGAGCACAGACGAATGGTTTCGAATCAGAGGGTCTTGCTATTCATTGTGTCGAACAAATTGTTCAGTCTTGCCAGAAAGAAAGCTGTATTCATCGCTGTTTTCCTCTGAAGCTCCGACGTGGAATACGCTGACAGAATGGTGGCCGAGACGGAATGACTGAACACCTGTGTTGCAAATCGAACACTCATTTTTTCAAAATTATTTGAACTGACGTGTTTGTGACTGAGAGAGCAGCAAATTCTTCCCTTGCCGCCCTTCCTATCAAGTTGATACTTTTTGACAATGTCTTGACAAGACACAATATCATTCGAATCAGTTTGGATATCTCTCTCCAGCAAACGGTTTCGAATGTGTTTCAGGAGATGACACACATCGTACATAACGTATAAAACATTGTTACGATAATTAAAGAAAGTTTTTTCAGTTGTAATACCGAGATCACGCACTAATGAACGGTTATTGGACCCTTAGTCACAAACAATGCAACAAACCTTTAAGCCAAGAGTAAAAAGTTTCTCTAATACAACGAAGAGCAACTGTTTCATTACATCAGATTTGGTATGTTTACAAGACGTAAAAAAGGCAACCGGTAATTTCCATTTCTGCGGCAGCCCACGAACAAGGAACATGAGAGACTGTGTTGCCACCTTAGACGTACGTCTTAGGCTGCCAAAATCTTCATAGCCCTCAATGACATCATACTTAGCGCAGTCACTGAGACACTTCCTCACACTCATTTCGTCGAACACCAATACACAACCTTGGCAACTTTCATCTATTGTCATCACTTTTTCTACAAGATGTTCGAATAGTTTAGTTTCTGTGCCCGCTATAACATCCATTTCACTGACCCACTTCTGAATAATTTTTTTCGAAGGTAGTTTCATTCCAACTTCATATGCGGCAGGACGTTTATAAAATAAGCTCAACGACAGTTGTCTCTCCTCTTCCGTCCAAGGAGTGAAAGGCCTGAAAACAATAAATGCGACCGTTTAATTCAGTTATTAAGAAAGCTGACTATAGTTGATGTATTTGACGTCACGGGAGGACGTTACTTACTTGTGTAGCAGCTGCATACCAAATAATGTTCCACATTTTGGAGACATATGCTTAACAGCCTCCGTTGCCACAGCTTTTAGATCAGGCTTCTTCATGGCAAGATGTCACATTCTCCACAGTTTTTT
Organism: Schistocerca piceifrons; assembly: GCF_021461385.2. Lineage (NCBI taxonomy): Eukaryota > Metazoa > Arthropoda > Insecta > Orthoptera > Acrididae > Schistocerca > Schistocerca piceifrons. The sequence goes on from NC_060148.1 coordinate 60,489,107, forward strand.
TCCTCTGCTTTGCCAATTTTAACTTTTGCTCGTTAATTCTTTGTGTCAGCTGTCGTTTTCATGGTGTTAAATCTGTTGGCAGCGACGTATCTGGCGAACTATGGACTGGCTCACGGGCAGATGGCGAACAGCTTCCTTGTTGGTGCATTTCGTAATCGCTGTGTTGTCTACTGTTGTCTTCGTTTTCTACGCCTGCAGCCTCTTCCAGAGGTTCTGGATTTGGCAAGGCGTTAAACACTTGTTTTGTTTTCAACTCATTCATAAAAGAATTGTCAGTGAAGTGAAGAGCACATAGGAATTTATTACGCACCTGACTCTGCTGCAAATCAAACAATGAATAGTTTCCACAACGCAGAATCCACTCTTGACACCTGTAACGTAAGGACGAATTAGTAAAGCGAAATCGCATCTGGCTAATTAAATGAAACTGAGACATTAATAGATGAAAGAGCTTAGAAATTACGGTGTCTAGAAATGTGGTTATTCATCAGCACCTTAGTAACTACATTTCACTTTTTAATGCTCTGTAAGAGAAACAGCAGATGCACCGATGTTTTAAAGAACATCGCTTTCCTGTAAGCAAGGAAAATATTTTTTTCGAAATGGGGGACTGAAATAAACTTCCCTTCGGGTAGTAAGTACAGAAACTGTTGAGGAAGAAACAACGGGACAGTATGTTAATGCATGGACGTGAAAACAAATGAAGTTGAACGATAAATGAAAAATATATGGCTCTCGAATAACACATTACCATACAGCACCCACGAGGAATTTGCAAAAAAAGGACGAAGCATGAAATGCTAAATGTTTCGCTAAATTTATAAATGCTGTTCACGGTGTCTAATTGGACCTGGAATTAGACATAACAAACAAAATAATACCTAGGAGCGACAATTACAGGATGAGTACACGGAATTATGCAAGTTTTGTAGGGGTTATTAACAATGGGAGGCATTGGTTCGTTGATAGTATGCAAAAGACTGCAGCCTGTCTGCAAAACAAAGAATTTTCTGAACTTTTATGAAACATTATCTGCAAAATTGCTTGAATACCCTACAAATAACTTAACTGATGGCACCGGATACTCTTGCTTCTACCATTATGGTCTCCTTCCATTCGATTAAGAAGAAGTTCAGGGGAAGCACGACTGTTTATATGGCATTCTATGTATTGTGAGTAACGTAATTATATCCTCATGATCCCTACACGAAAAATATGGAGGCAACAAGATATTTTCAAATTCCTTACTGAAATTTGAGAGAGATCTTACCGAGGCTAGAGTGAGTATCCGAACCATTTTCTTCTGATTACATTACGAGGATGGTTTCGTAAGTCTGGTAAATTTCATGAAGAATGGAACATTTTTGTTGAGCCTCCATGGCTGATACGTTTGATTATTCAAATTATCATGTAAACAATTTCAACAAAGTCAAGCATCTAGTTCATTGTTGAAATGTTGACAGCATTGGCTCTGAGTACTATGGGACTTAACATCTATGGTCATCAGTCCCCTAGAACTTAGAACTACTTAAACCTAACTAACCTAAGAACAGCACACAACACCCAGCCATCACGAGGCATAGAAAATCCCTGACCCCGCCGGGAATCGAACCCGGGAACCCGGGCGTGGGAAGCGAGAACGCTACCGCACGACCACGAGATGCGGGCGAAATGTTGACAGCCATCTGAATTGTTCAGTCTGTCGACTGCAACTGCAGATGGAGAGATCTGAGTTTCATGCTGTTATTAAACATGTTGATTTGAAGGACTGGATTGCCGCACAAATCAGAACTGAATTGGATTAAGTTTACGTGAACTCTGTTCCATCATTGAAGACTCTTTACTTTTGGATTAATGAATTTAAACTTGGTCGGCAAGCACCGAGGACGAGGTGTGCAGTGACTGTCCAAGTGAAGTGATCACAAAGGAAATCCTGGATATGGTAATGCAAGACCACCAAATAAAAACTCTTGAGATTTAGGAGACTGTCGTCATCTCAAACTGAGCGACAGCATAATATTCTGCACGAAGATTTGACTATGAAGGAGCTCTAGTGTCACCATTGCTCACAATCTACCAATAGCGTATCCGGCACAACACTTCAATACGATGTCTGACGATGTTTGATCACGACCAGTAAGTTTTTATGCGGCGATTTGTGACTGTCAGTGAAACCTGGATCCATCGTTACATACCAGAGTAAAACGGCAGTCAAAACAATGGACAAATGCCGGTGAAAGAGCTCAGAAATAGGCAAAGACCATTTAGTCACCTTATAAGGTGATGGCCACTGTTTTCTGGGATTCCCTTGGAGTAATCCAATTAGATTACTTCGAAAAATGCAGAACCGTAATTGGACATACAATTACTTTCAACGCTGATGTGAAGACATTAATCTGCAGACAGTGTAGAAAGCTTATTTAACATGTAAATTTTCTGCGTTGAGAACTCTAGGGCTTGCACTATTTTACACACAGACTCTTCATCCGCGAAAACGACTTTTTTGATCCTACTTACAAGGGAACTTCATCAACTGGACCTCATATTTTCATGCCAAAAAAAAAAAAAAAAAAAAAAAAAAAATCCCAGCAATCGACCTCACGCAAAAATTTAAGCCATTATGCAGATACGATGTTGCTATGGTCTTCTTATTCCTTTACTTTACTTCTGTTTATACCTTTACTTGTAGTGTGGAACATTGCTTGTCAGAGTTCACGATTCTAGGTCAACTGGAAGTATGTTATAGATTTTCAAGAGTGAGTTTGCAAGTAACAGAATTTGTGACATAAATAGCCGTATCTTTTGATTGCGTTGACTGAGATGTTAAAATATTTTGCACCACCTTCGCACGGTACATAAATTTCGACTCGATATCATATCGTGATCTTTAGTACACTGCGTCTGAAGACTGACATACAGACAAGAAATGACAAAAACATTTTTTGGTGTGATATAATTTCTTAATTTTCGGACTTTTTCTTTTGCTTGTACTATGAAACCTTGCTTCATACCAAATTTTATGATTCTAGGTCAACGGGAAGTACCCTATAAGTTTTGACAGGTGACGTCTGACGTAAAAATTTCTTTTATACAAATTTCCGTATCTGTTGCTTGCGTTGGCGCAGAAGCTCAATTTTTTTAGATAACGAAGTGACCTTATACTGTATTACGTGACATATATTTCCACTAATTATCTCTACTCATTCTCAAGAAAAACGTGTTTTAAGGGTCGGACAGACGGGTAGGTAGACAGACGGACGGACGAGAAAGTGAGGCTATAAGGGTTCCGTTTCTACCGATTTAATATTAAGACTGTAAAGCTTGTGTATCTGTTGGAGTAGTGCATGACAGAATGCATTCTCACGATGCAGCTGATAAGAAACTTCCTAGCAGTGTAGAGTCTCGGTATGGCATGCAGTTTTAATCTTCCAGGGATTTTTAGCACAAGACAGATACTCATTCAACAGCTAAAGTAATACAATTTGTTTAAAGGTACCTTTTTTCATCTTTAACAGGGAAAGAAAAGAATTTCATTGCCCGGTCCTTCCGGTTGGATCCGCACCCCTTATACGCACAATTCCTTCCTGACATGACGCACGACAGATTGCCAAACACACTTCCAGAAAATACTCTGTAGCGATAACGTAACCTTCCGCAGCGACTAAATGTCGCAGAACAACTGAATGTTACCGTGGGGAAGTGGTGGTGGGGATTTCCACTGCCACGGCCTCGTGTGCAGTTAAGCCGGTATCACACGACGATCCGCCGCAATCGGTACTGGTCTAGCGCGACAGCCATCTAGTTGTAGAACGGGTGAAACTACAAAAATTAGCAGACACATTATCCGCGAGCCAGAATAAAGAGCAGTTCTAAACTGCCGTCAATCCGCGTATGCGCACTAAGCAGCGACAACTCGCGCATGCGCAGAAGGGGCTACCGCAGTGTTTTACTGCTTGTTATTTGCTCATTGCTTAGTGGCTATTTAGTAGCTCATTTCAGATTTTCGTGTTGGGATTTTCCGCGCTTTTTTCAGTAAGTAGGTTTCCATAAATGCAGAGAAAAACATTTTTTTCCAGTAGACTTGCTTTTATACTAACTGTTTTTGAAACCATTGTTTCTATTGAAGTAGCCTAATTGTATTTACGGCTACTAGATGGTGCGCTCGTTGCAGTGCCACGTTCTCCTGGCCGCATTTGTCAACGCGAGCACCTCAGTCCGTTTGCAAGCTGTAACCACGCAAGTAACAATCATAATTTTTATCTTAAATTTCTTTGTGACTAATGCCCTTTTTGCGTATTTATTATTTTATAAATGACATATAAGTACTGCCAATCTTTCACGATATTCTGTACTTATACTTTGTATCATACGTTTTTAGTCATAATTCTGTGACCATGTTAAGGGGTCCGCCGGCTCTTTCTAGGGGGTCCGCGGCCACCTTTCACCAAATCGTGTAAAATAATGAGTAAAATTATCGAATAAAAATGTGAAAATCAAATTCATCGCTATTTCTTTTTTTCGTGTGAAAAACATGCGTACTTTTACTTCAGGCTGTATTCCCAAGCAGCCTTTGCGGTTCCTAAGTGAGACCGCATACACTATTTAGTGCCGGAGAATGCGGCTTCTCTGATCGACTGTTCCGCAACAACACGGGGGTCGTTTGTGCGCCGGCTCTGAAACCTTTTACGCATACGCGGAGCGAGCTTTGTCGACCAATCACAGCACTCGCTGGCACGTGTGCGGCCCCAGGCACCATTAAATGTTAAACTTGCCTTGTCAGTGCACTACCTGTTTCATAAGTCGATTTTTGACCAGTTTATTACTTGGATCGGTGGCTGAAGTCAGGATCATTGAAGAAGGGTGCAGTTTCTCCATCGCCTTGACAAGGGAAGTTTCCAGTTGAAATGACTGCGGAGGGAGGACGACCAAAGGGAGAACAATCACAAGAAGCTCCACAGCCGTATTTATTATGTGAAAACGCTGCCAGTACTCCATTGGTTGCAATATCCTGTGGAAGTGGAATAACCAAGAAGCGTAAGTACAACGAAAGCTGTTTAGAAATGGGCTTTATGGAGACGAAGGAGGGTAAAGCTCAGTGTGTAATTTGTGCTCGAGTCCTTCCGAACAGTTCAATGGTTCCAGTTAAATTGCGCCGTCATTTTGAAGGTACTCACCCGGGTTTCCAGGCTAAACACGTCGATTTTTTCAAAAGGAAGAGTGCTGAACTAGCTACTTCTCAGCATTGCATGAAAACTCATGCAAAAACAATTAATGAAAATTCATTAAAAGCTTCTTTCTTGGTTAGTTATCGAGTGGCAAAAACAAGCAAAGCTCATACCATTGCAGAAAATCTCATAAATCTGTGTGTGCATGCTAGACGAAAAGGCAGTAAAGCTTGTATCTTCGGTGCCATTATCAAACAATACTGTCAAGAAACGCATTGTTGACATGTCAAATGATGTGAAAGACACTCTTGTTTCTCGCATCCAACACAATTCATTTTCTCCGCAGATAGATGAATTCACTGATTTTGCAGGATTAGCGATTTTATTGGCATTTGTCCGTTATGAATATTCTGGATGTTTTGAGTTTTGAGGAGGACCTCTTATTGTGCAGACCACTACCTGGCAACACAACAAGTGTTGAAATATTCCGTCTATTGGATGATTTTTTAAGGACTAACGAAGTTTCATGGTAATTGCATAGATGTGTGCACAGACGGCGCAAAAGCTATACAGTCGGAGCAATAACGAAAATAAAAGAAAATGCCAAGAATTGCAGCAGTAGTCATTGTGCTCTCCACAGATACGCTTTAGCTACGAAACAAATGCTTGTTTCGTTCAAGAGAGTTTTAGACGAATCCATTCAAATTATTAACTACATAAAATCAAGGCCGTTGAAGTCAAGACTTTTCACAATACTGTGTTAAGATATGGGAAGCCTTCATCGTTCCCTGCTTCTCCACACAGAAGTGAGAATGTTCTCACGTGGGAAAGCACTCTCTCGGTTGTACGAGTGAACATTGGAAGTCTTTGCTTTCCTTTTGGAGCATAACACGAAATTAGCAGACCTTATTAATAACGAAAATTGGCAGTGTATACTTGCCTATTTGTCAGATATTTTCTCCAAAATGAACGAAATGAATATTTCACTCCAAGGGCAAAGTGAAACAAAGTTCGAGCATTCAAGAGGAAAATCAAATTTTGGGCAGTGAGTGTCGAGGAGGGGTAGGTCGAGTGTTTTCCTCTTCTCAAGGAGTTTTTGAAAAACAAAACATTGGCGCTTGGGAAGAACTTGTTTCATCAAATCCTGGAACATCTCCGAAGCTTGATGTCATTGTTGGAGCATTATTTCCCAACAGCTGAAGATGATGGTTCAAATGGCTCTGACAAGGGAACCTCCCCATCGCACCCCCCTCAGATTTAGTTATAAGTTGGCACAGTGAATAGGCCTTAAAAAACTGAACACAGATCGATCGAGAAAACAGGAAGAAGTTGTGTGGAATTATGAAAAAAATAAGCAAAATATACAAACTGAGTAGTCCATGTGCAAGATAGGCAACATCAAGGATAGTGTGAGTTCAGGAACGCCAAGGTCCCGTGGTTAGCGTGAGCAGCTGCGGAACGAGAGGTCCTTGGTTCAACTCTTCCCTCCAGAGAAAATTTTAATTTTTTATTTTCAGACAATTATTATCTGTCCGTTCGTTCGTCCGATGCGATCACTTTTTTGGAAGTGATTATCACATCCAAAAGAAAACCTAAATCGTGCAAGGTAGAAGAACCTTTTTACCCATTCGCCAAGTGTACAAGTTAGGTGGGTCGACAACATATTCCTGTCATGTGACGCACATGCCGTCACCAGTGTCGTATAGAATACGAGGTGTGGCTAGAAAAAAACCGGACTAGTACTGGTGAAACAATAAAACGAATGCAATAAGGCTGAAAGTCGCGTGGCCTGTCACGTGACTCTCGCTCCGCCTACTGCTCGAGTTTCATCTGCCTCCTGAACTCAGTCTGCCCGTGGCGTCTGTTTTAAGTAGTTGACGTTTTGTCTGTGCGTCGGAAAATGTTGAGTGTACAGAAAGAACAGCGTGTTAACATCAAATTTTGTTTCAAACTAGGAAAATCTGCAAGTGAAACGTTTGTAATCTTACAACAAGTGTACGGCGATGATTGTTTATCGCGAACACAAGTGTTTGAGTGGTTTAAACGATTTAAAGATGGCCGCGAAGACACCAGTGATGACACTCGCACTGACAGACCATTGTCAGCAAAAACTGATGCAAACATTGAAAAAATCGGTAAACTTGTTCGACAAGATCGCCGTTTAACAATCAGAGCAGTGTCTGAGTTTACAGGAGTTGACAAGGAAAGTGTTAGGCAGATTCTTCATGAAAGTTTCAACATGAACAAAGTGTGTTCAAAAATGGTTCCAAAGTGTCTCACAATTGAACAGAAGGAGCGCCGAAAAATGATTTGTTCTGACATCCTGGAAAACATTGAAAGTGATCCCACCTTCTTACAAAATGTTATTACTTGCGATGAATCGTGGTTTTTTACTTACGATCCCGAAACTAAACGCAATCGATGCATTGGAAAACTCCTGGTTCTCCACGACAAAAAAAGCACGAATGTCAAAATCGAAATTCAAGGCAATGATGATTTTTTTTTTTTGACATCAAAGGGATTGTGCACATTGATTGGGTACCAGAGGGACAAACAGTGAATCAACATTACTACATTAGCGTCCTGGCTACCCTACGTGAGCGAGTACGGAGAAAACGGAACGATTTGTGGAGAAAAAAGTCATGGATCCTTCACCAAGACAATGCCCCAGCTCACAGTGCGTTGTCAGTGAAGACGTTTTTGGCAAAACACAACATTCCCATCTTAGATCATCCACCCTACTCACCTGATTTGGCCCCCTGTGACTTTTTTCTTTTCCCTAAAGTCAAGTCAGCTTTGAAAGGAACTAGATTTGAGACTGTTGAAGCAGTAAAAGAAAAAGCGACGGAAGTAATGTATGGACTTACCGAAAACGATCTGCAGCATTGCTATGAACAGTGGAAAATTCGTATGGAGCGGTGTAGGGACCGAGGAGAGTACATTGAAGGAGATAACATGAAATTGTAAATAAATGTTTTCTCCAGCATCAGTCCGGTTCTTTTCTAGCCGCACCTCGTATATCAGACGTGTTTTCCTGTGGAGGAATCGGTTGACCTATGACCTTGCGATCAAATGTTTTCGGTTGCCATTGGAGAGGCATGTCCTTTCGTCTACTAATCGCACGGTTTTGCGGTGCGGTCGCAAAACACAAACACTAAACTTATTACAGTGAACAGGGACATCAATGAACGAACGGACAGATAATAACTTTGCGAAAATAAAGAAAGTAAACTTTTCACTCGAGGGGATACTTGAACCTAGGACCTCTTGTTCCGCAGCTGCTCACGCTAACCACGGGACCCCGGCGTTCCTCAGCTTATCTTCTCCTTGATGTTGCCTATCTTGCACATGGACTTCTCAGTTTGTATATTTTGCTCTTTTTTTTTCATAGTTCCACAAAACTTCTTCCTGTTTTCTCGATTGATCTGTGTTCAGTTTTTCAAGGCCTATCCACTGTGCCAACTTATACCTAAATCTGAGGGGGGTGCGATGGGGAGGTTCCCTTGTGAGCACTATGGGACTTAACATCTATGGTCATCAGTCCCCTAGAACTTAGAACTACTTAAACCTAACAAACCTAAGGACAGCACACAACACCCAGTCATCACGAGGCAGAGAAAATCCCTGACCCCGCCGGGAATCGAACCCAGGAACACGGGCGCGGGAGGCGAGAACGCTACCGCACGACCACGAGCTGCGGACAGCTGAAGATGAGAAGCTGCAGAAAAACGAATGGGTGGTCAACCCATTCACTGTATCCAAAAAGCCGAACATTCTATCATCAAATGAATATGAGTTGTTGATAGAAATTGCCACAGACCCTACCTTTATATCAAGTTTTGACATTGACAGTTACTCACACTTTTGGATCCGTTTGGATAACAAGAAATACTACCCCTTTGTTGAAAAGGCAGAACGTGTACTTCTTCCGTTTGCCACAACATCCATGTGTGAATCTTGATTCTCGATCTATGCTGCCCACAAAACTAAGTACCGAAGCTGTCTACATACGGAACCAGACATCTGTCTCCAGTTGTCAGGAATTGAACCCAACTTTTCAAAAATTGTGTCAGCAGAAGCACCCCAACCATCACATTAGTATTCCATTATTATTCCTACAGACTCACCTATAGTAAAGAAGAAAGAATTTTTCTTCGTAGATGCTCAGTGAACGTACCTGAACTATAACTGTGCAGTAATTTTGTTTCTGTCTTCTATCATTTACAAAACAGTTATTAATTGAATTCTGTTGGCACTGATATTTTTGTTACGAAAATCAAAATGATCTCTAAAGCTAATTTCATTTCTTTACAATATATTCCGTCCTCTCAGTTAAAAATATGGCCTGCCTGTACTTCAATTACAATTACTTGCTATTACTCTGACACTATATTGTGGCAACTGGCTGCGAGCGTAAACAAATGAGGACTTTTCACGTGCCACCTTGTAAAAGGTAAGCCTCCTCTGCCAGAATTATTTCCTTTGAGAAAGAAGTCTTACGTTCTGTGAAATGCTTTGTCTTCTTATATAGAAATAAGAGAGTCTGTTTGTTTTCCTAATTTGTTTACAGTCGAGGCTGACTGTCACGATATAGCGTCCAAGTGGTAGTTGAAGTTGTCAGCTGTGGCTAAACTGTTGCCACGCCGCCTGCCAGTTGCCAGCTACCAGCTGACAGTACACTGTTGCAACGACGCCTGCTAGCTGCCGGCTGTGGACTGACAGCTGCCGTTCAGTAGATACGCAAAGACGTAAAAATAACTAGACTTTCCGAACTGTTTACATTGGCACGAAAATCGATTGTGGAACTGGAAAACGGCTTTATAAAAGCATATTTCCAGAATCGATTTTGAACTGTTTACCTGACCAACCAAATGCGGAACTGGGACATAGGCTGACGAAATTCGGTTTTGGAAACGCATGTAAGCTGGGTGAATGTATTCCCACACATTGCACAAAAGATGTCACAATAGTCCTTTAAAGGCAATTCCTCGGCCTCTTTTCTTTCGTGATGTGTTTGTATCCCGAATCATGGCTCTGCCTCTTTTCTTCATAGCCGCGCGGAATGGCCGCCCAGTCTCAGGCAACATGTCGTGGACTGCGCGGCTGCTCCCGCCGGAGGTTCGAGTCCTCCCTGGGGCATGTGTGTGTGTGTGTGTGTGTGTGTGTGTGTGTGTGTGTGTGTGTGTGTTGTCCTTAGCGGAAGTTAAACTTAGGTTAATAGTGTGTAAGACTAGGGACTGATGACCTCAGCTGTTAAGTCCCATAGACTTTACATACATTTGAACATTTTTCTTCGGATGTCACGAAAACCACACACACGACTGTTACGAAATATGCATGCTCCTTACACAAAAGTAGCCGAACAGTGGAAGTGAAAAGACCACAAGCGGCAGCTTGTCAACAGCGAACATTTTGTATGTGACGTTGCTCTTGCAGAAGGGCAGCTCCAACGTGTGAAGTGTCAATTACCAAGCAGTTTTAATCAGGCTAGAGTGTGTTGAACAAAGGGAGTAGATCCACTAGTAAGTGTATGGATACAGTGGGAATTCCAAATGGTTCGTTAACTTCAAGTTGTTTTCATTCATCTCTAAACCAAAGAGTATTGATAGTTGGGAGGGAGCGGGGGGGGGGGGGGGGAGGGGGAGAGGGGGTCACTGGGAACATGGCACTTGCATTAAGAAGCTTTCAGTTCCCATGGGTTTCGCTCTGCAACTTAAAGTTACTGTGCTCTTGACTGACTAGGGGTCCGCCATGGATTCTCGACTGAAGAAGGGGGTCCGCCAGCTAAAAAGGTTGGGAAGCCCAGTTATAGACCATTCTTTGATTTAAATTCTGAGGAAGACATTCCTAGCAGGGTCGAAACCCGGTTAATTCGTTAAAAATAATGACTGAGGGCTGTTTTCTTTCAATTGTAACTATTCATGGTCTCTGAACGTGCAGCCGTGTACAAAATTTTGTAACAGTTCGTGTTTAGAAAATGAATTCTAATGTATTATGTTCACAGGTACCCGAACTACATTTCAGTCACTCAGCAAAGCGCTAATTCCAAATATCATTGTCAACAGATCTGGAGAAATTGCCACTGCGTCTTTAGAGTGTCTTCATCAGACAAGAGGTTATTTTCTAAGTGTTTCTATGAACTTAATTACTTAAGTGAGATCGCTGTTGCATCTTTAAAATTTCCCCCATTGAGTGGCTTTCATTACAGGAAATATTAGCAATACTACTCTGCCAATGACATTGCTTGTAATTAGTGACAGCAAAATTATTTAACAATCCTTGTGATTTTGCAGACGCAGCTCCGACTCTGATTACTGGTTGCTGCACGTATCTATCCACATCAAGGCTCTTGAGAGAGAATCGTGAAGATTCAAGACAGCTCTTAGAGGATTTGCAGTTCAAAAGTGCCATAATTACGAAATAAGTGTGCAGAATGAGTTATTGAACTGTGTTTAACTGAAGTTTTTATGCGATTTTAAAGGAATGATAAATGTTAAATACAGTGAGTGAATGATGAAAATCTCATTTGACACATGTTATGCCATCCTATACCCGTAAATTTTCCTCCATTTAATTACTGGTAAAAACTTGTTGAAGAGTGACATGCCACCGCCGCCGTCCCCTTTCGCCACGATCTTGGTGTGACACTGACCTGTAACATAGCCCGAAGTCTAGTGTATGCATTTTGAGGCTGTTGATATGAAAGTGGGAAGTACCGTTCTTACAGAATGAGAATTTCGCTCTGCAGCGGAGTGTGCGCTGATATGAAATCTCCTGGCAGATTAAAACTGTGTGTCGGACCGAGACTCGAACTCGGGACCTTGGCCTTTCGCGGGCAAGTGCTCTGCCATCTGAGCTACCCAAGCACGACTCACGCCCCGTCCTCACAGCTTTACTTCTGCCAGTACCTGGCCTCCTACCTTCTAAACTTTATAGAAGCTCGAGTCTCGGTCCGGCACACAGTTTTAATCTGCCAGGAAGTTTCATATCAGCGCACACTCCGCTGCAGAGTGAAAAGCTCATTCTGGAAACATCCCCCAGGCTGTGGCTAAGCCATGTCTCCGCAGTATCCTTTCTTTCAGGAGTGCTAGTTCTGCATGGTTCGCAGGAGAGCTTCTGTAAACTTTGGAAGGTAGGAGACGAGATACTGGCAGAAGTAAAGCTGTGAGGACCGGGCGTGAGTCGTGCTTGGGTAGCTCAGATGGCGCCGGCACGGTAGCTCAGCGTGTTCGGTCAGAGGGTTAGCTGCCCTCTGTAATAACAAAACTGAGTGAATGGATCAATAACGAATTTCAACGGGCGTCAGGGGACGTCCGCCACGAACAATTGCAACGAACTATAACGAACGAAATGAGATTAAAAAAAAAAAAAAAAAAGAAAAAATGGTAGAGCACGTGCCCGCGAAAGGCAAAGGTCCCGAGTTCGAGTCTCGGTCGGGCGCACAGTTTTAATCTGCCAGGAAGTTTCACGGTTCTTACAGTTAAATCAGGAATAGTTTAAGTGCAGTACTTCAAGGTAACAGGAAAAGCTTACTTATGTAGACGGCTGTAGTGTCGGCAAAAAGTTTTTGTTTGTGCAGTTGCCATGTAGAACACCAGGTGTAAAATTTTTCTCCAGAGTCTTGAATTGTGTCGGAACTAAAGTGAGGCATTCACATGACTCAATACTACTGTTTTTATTTCATTACACTTCTACAGATGTCCGAGTTCTGCTGTGTTAACATTGCAAAGTCCTGTAGGCATGGGGAGTATTAACCACAACTGTCATATTTGAAACATAATCAAACACAACTATCATATTTGAAACATAATCAAACACATTTTTTAGGTTACTTGTCTCTAAATGATATTTTCATGAGAAAAAGACAATGTTGCTTCTTACTGATATAATACATTCAGTGTCACAGATGTGTTTGACCAACCATAACTGGTGCTGAATGTGCATGTCGTCATGTGAATGTCGTCATATAATATATTGTACTCACAGTACGTAGATCTCGTGAGGCATAAGGTTCTTATAACGAAGTACGAACGTCGGTCAACAGATGGCACTAGGAAAAGAATGTTAACTGCGCTTTTTAGTTGCTACTTGTGACTTCTAGTTGCGATTTGTCACACAAATCGCGGTGGACTCTATGGCGAATCCCAGAGAAAGAGCGTAGTACGATCTTTGGTCAACAGATGGCACTGTTAACTGCGCTCTTTAGTTGCTACTTGCGACTTTTAGTCGCGGCTTGTCTCAGAAATCGCAGTTGGACTAGACTGCGAATCGCAGGGAAGGAGCGTAGTACGAACTTTGGCCAACAGATGACACTGCTAACTGCGCTTTTTAGTTGCTACTTGCGACTTGTCACTGAAATCGCAGAAATTCGGCCAGTAGATGGCTCACAGCGTTGAATGTGAAATGCTGCTTGCGACTGCTAACTGTGACTGAAGTCGCAGTTAGATTCTGTAAAGTTGTTATTGTGATATCTGTGTCTCACTCACTGTGATTTGTAACAGATACGCGATTTCCTGCACAACACTATAACATAGAGATCACTGTTAGATCTCTAGCAGTGCTGAGAGAGCCAACGACGCCACGGCTGCCATGTTTCTGCCAAACTTCGGGCAGAACATTCGGATTGGAGAGCGGAAAGTCCGTGGAAAACCTCTATCAGCGAGACAAAAAAACGACCTGAAACTGTGAAAAGTACTCGAACGATTGCATGCTTACTGGATCAATAATACCTACTCCTAGTGGTACAGTTATAGTACGATTTGATATAGTGAACGTAAAAGCTGTTCGGTACATAGATATTTCTGGTTTGAAGCTTGTTTCGGAGACAAATCACCGCCATAGCAAAAATGTAAACAACAGATATAGGCCCTGCTGGATTTATTTTCCATCTTAAGTTAAAAATGAAAGGCACTTTACGACCTATGAAACAAAATCATAAGCAGTCGTCCGCTTGTGAAGCGCAAAAATGAAGATGAGACAAAAATTATTCACGTAAGACGTTCTTACAGACATGGATACCCATGGCTAACCTTCCAATTAAGGAGCATTACTGATATCAGGCAATGTTAATGCAAGAAAACCATCTGTATCCCACAACAAATATTACTCTCTTAATTTAGGCAGTAAGTCCGCAGACGTGGCACAGAACAGACTGAAAAAGTTTGCCACGACAATTTTTTTGTTTGTTTTAAGAGTTTCAGTGAAATTTTAAACACTAAACTGGATGCTATAAAAGCTGATTTAAACTCTAGTATCCAGCGCAGGGTCACGAATTAGTAGCGGAAATAATATCAACTAACAATAATGCCAAGCAGTATAAAACCGAGATAAGTAATCCGAAGTTGCAATTACAAAAAAATTGGATGAAGTACAACATTAGCAAATCTCAAGACACGCAAGTCAGTTTTAAAGTTGCAGAGCACAGTAAGGAATCTGATGTGACTTCAATTACAACGTCGAATCATGCATCTTTGAAGGAACGTGTTTGTGACTTAACAGAACAAAAAGTACAAGCAAAAACTGAGTCATCCGCCAGGACACCCCAATCCACAGGTAAGAGAGAACAGAAATGGAGTTAACTATAACATACCTTTTCATTCACAAACGGTGGCTGATAAAACTATTTGGAAAAGATGATCAGATTTTGATGCGAAATTGCAGCTGAACTGATGGGACTTATATAGAAACTTTTAGTTCAAATGGCTCTGAGCACTATGGGATTTAACATCTTAGGTCATCAGTCCCCTATAACTTAGAACTACTTAAATCTAACTAACCTAAGAACATCACACACATCCATACCCGAAGCAGGATTCGAACCTGCGACCGTAGCAGTCCCGAGGTTCCGGACTGCAGCGCCTAGAACCGCACGGCCACCGTGGCCGGCTAACTTTTAGTCAACAATTTTGTAATGAATATATAGATTTAAGTTGTTTATTGATTTTTGGTCTCAGTTTAAACGACTTCTATAGTAATTATGGTATTCATTTACACAGCCTGTTTCAAGTATTCGTAAGATTTAGTACAGGTAACTTAATGTTAACATCCATAAATGTGATCACTTATGACAAGGAGTGTCAAATTCAGCTATAAATCTTCCTTTGAACTCTATACTGTATCAAATATTGACTTTTAGGTATTTGTGGAAGATAAAAAAGAAACGAAAAGTCATGTTTGAAGTGGAGTGTCGACGATCACGAGCCTATATTAAGCCAACAGAGGTATGTGAGTCTATGTATGTGTCCCGAAATGTGTCCTGGAGTACATTTTGGATACAACAGGCTCAGATGAATGAAAATTGAGTGCCATTCTGCCTCAGATCAATTCATATCCTTCGTGGATTGACGCCCACTGTGTTACTTGTCGATTGCACATTTCAGTTTCTGTGTAGCACTTCCTAACCCTCTTCCTATTTTCTTTGAAATTAGAATTAATTCAGCTATACACTTTTACTATTGTATAACGGAATATGTTAATTTGCTGAGACTACGTCAAAGTCTTAAATAAGTGCTTGAAACCTCAAGATAATTTTGTTTTAAGGTAAGTTTTGTACGCAAGGAAGAAGACGCAGCAAAATCATTACCTATAGTGCGCAGATTTTAAAAGAAACAGTAGCATGTGTGTATAATAGTATTTCAAAATGGTTCAAATGGCTCTGAGCACTATGGGACTTAATATCTGAGGCCATCAGTCCCCTGGAACTACTTAAACCTAACTAACCTACGGACATCACACACATCCATGCCCGAGGCAGTATTCGAACCTGAGACAATAGCGGTCGCGCGGCTCCAGACTGAAGCGCCTAGAACCGCTTAGCCACTTCGGCCGGCAATAATAGTACAGGGTTATTACAAATGATTGAAGCGATTTCACAGCTCTACAATAACTTTATTATTTGAGATATTTTCACAATGCTTTGCACACACATACAAAAACTCAAAAAGTTTTTTTAGGCATTCACAAATGTTTGATATGTGCCCCTTTAGTGATTCGGAAGACATCAAGCCGATAATCGAGTTCCTCCCACACTCGGCGTAGCGTGTCCCCATCAATGAGTTCGAAAGCATCGTTGATGCGAGCTCTCAGTTTTGGCACGTTTCTTGGTAGAGGAGGTATAAACACTGAATCTTTCACATAACCCCACAGAAAGAAATCGCATGGGGTTAAGTCGGGAGAGCGTGGAGACCATGACATGAATTGTTGATCATGATCTCCACCACGACCGATCCATCGGTTTTCCAATCTCCTGTTTAAGTAATGCTTCTGCTTTAGCCTTTTCCGTAAGATTTTCCAAACCGTCAGCTGTGGTACGTTTAGCTCCCTGCTTGCTTTATTCGTCGGCTTCCGCGGCTACGCGTGAAACTTGCCCGCACGCGTCCAACCGTTTCTTCGCTCACTGCAGGCCGACCCGTTGATTTCCCCTTACAGAGGCATCCAGAAGCTTTAAACTGCGCATACCATCGCCGAATGGAGTTAGCAGTTGGTGGATCTTTGTTGAACTTCGTCCTGAAGTGTCTTTGCACTGTTATGACTGACTGATGTGAGTGCATTTCAAGCACGACATACGCTTTCTCGGCTCCTGTCGCCATTTTGTCTCACTGCGCTCTCGAGCGCTCTGGCGGCAGAAACCTGAAGTGCGGCTTCAGCCGAACAAAACTTTATGAGTTTTTCTACGTATCTGTAGTGTGTCGTGACCATATGTCAATGAAAGGAGCTACAGTGAATTTATGAAATCGCTTGAATCATTTGTAATAGCCCTGTATTTGCCACTAATATAAATAATACAAATCTGAATTAAAAATAGACACATGAAGACAATTAACATAAATATGTGGTAATTCCAGTTCTAACGACGTTATGGTAGAGGGGGGGGGGGGGAGATAAATAGTTAGGGACCCTTATACACAGATTTGGAAGATGACGTACTAACATCCAGCCTAGGTGTGGTGCTAAAAGAAATCGGTATATTCGCAGCAAGTAAACTGGTACTAGCAATAAAAGGTGATGGTGAAACCAGTACAGGGGAGCACAGTTCAGAAGTAGTTGCTTACAGTGCCTGTAATGCAGGTAGGAGTCCAAACATTAAAAGGAGCAAACCACCTCATAAATAGGTATTTGGAAGTAGAAGGTAGAAAGATGTTTGCTACTGACCAAAACACTGTACCCATAAGGTAGAAAGATGTTTGCTACTGACCAAAACACTGTACCCATAAGGTAGAAAGATGCTTGTTATTGACCAAGATACTGTGGCTACCTACAGTGAGTCCAAAATGTATTCGTCTAGCTGTGTATCTTTTAGAAAACAAATTCAGTGTAACATGAAAAGAAATGTATACAAAATCTAAAGAGCCTGTCATGTAAAAATTACCTCGGTAAGTGATTATTTGTTGAAAAGCAAGGAAAGAAATACATCCAAATCGACAGCAAGGTTAACAAAATAGAAAATGTAATACAAGAGCTAGTTCATAAAGTATTCGTCCACCATCTCAACATGCCGAAATTCTGCGAACAGTGATTAAACTACGAGGGTCACTACAATAGAAATGCACACTATTTTTGTAAAAATACAGTTTTCATTCCGCATGTGTGAAAGTTTTACAGTGTGCAGACACATCCTTCCCGCTTGTTTTCAAACTTACTTCAACCTGTTCCCGTGTGTGGCGCCGTCACAGCATGTCTTCAAGATGGCTGCTACACTTGACGTTCGTCAGAAGCAACGTGCTGTCATAGAATTCCTGTGCTGTGAACACAAGACAGTGGGAAACATCCACAAGAGGCTGAAAAAGGTGTACGGAGATGCTGCTGTCGATCGCAGTACAGTTAGTCGGTGGGCGAGTAGGTTACGTGATGAAAATGGGCACGGCAATATTGAGGATTGTCCTCGCAGCGGCAGGCCTCTTACTGCACACACTCCAGACAATGTGCAGAGAGTTAAAGAATTGGTGGCTGCTGATAGACGCATCACAGTGAACGAACTGTCACGCTACGTCGGGATAGGGGAAGGAACTGCTTGCAGAATACTGAAAGTGTTGGCGTTAAAAAAGGTTTGTGCCAGGTGGGTTCCCAGGATGTTGACAGTGCCTCACAAAGAAACAAGAAAAACGGTATGCAGCGAATTTTTGGAACAGTACGAGAATGGTGGAAATGTATTTCTTGGAAGAATTGTGACAGGTGGTGAAACATGGCTCCATCATTTTTCACCAGAGACGAAGAGGCAATCAATGGTGTGCCATCATGCAAATTCACCCAAGAAAAAAAATTCAAATCCACACCTTCTGCTGGAAAAGTTATGACTACAGTGTTTTTCGATTCCGAAGGATTCTTGCTCGTGGACATCGTGCCAAGTGGAACCACCATAAATTCTGATTGTGACGACACCGAACAAACTTCAAGCTCGAATGAGTCGTGTTCGACCACATCGGCAAAAGCAGGATGTTTTGCTGTTGCACGACAATGCACGGCCACATGTCGCTGAACAAACCATGGAAGCAACCACAAAAGTCGGATGGACAACACTGAAACACCCGCCTTACAGTGCTGACCTGGCTCCATGTGACCATCACCTGAAAGACTCTCTTCGTGGAACAAGGTTTGAAGATGACGACTCCATTGTGCACGCTGCCAAACAGTGGCTCCAACAGGCTGGTCCAGAATTTTACCGCGCGGGTATACAGGCGCCGGTTCCAAGATGGCGTAAGGCAGTTGAGAGGGATGGAAATTATGTGAAGAAATGAAAATGTTGTTCCTAAAGGATGTATCTACACACTATAAAACTTTCAAACATGTAGAATAAAAGATGGATTAAAAAAATAGTGTGCATTTCTTTTGGAGTGAGCCTCGTATAACGCTGACCCACGGCACACACTAGAGTCAACCGTGCGCGGCCCCACTCTATGGCCTGTTGTGGTTCTGAACGACGCCCTACAGTGCAATTAGCACTATGGACCGTAAGGATAGTGAGACGACGCTAATCGAAGGGAAACTTATTCTGCGCTTACATAATGAGTGCAAATCATCTTACGAGATTGCTAAAGTAGTCGGTAGACCTAGATCGACGGTTCAGTCGATAATAGATCGATTTTGTGCAACAAAATCATTAAGAAACCGACCACGTAAAGGACGCCCTTACACTTTGACTGATGCAGAAGTGAGATTTATGATGAAGGAAATGAAGAAGAAACCCAAAATCAGCGCTCCTAAGTTGACTGGGGAGTTAGAGTCTAGGGGAAAGAAGATTCGTCCCAACACAAACAGAAATACCTTCAAAACGTATGGGTATCACGGCCGGGTAGCGCGCAAGAAATTTTGGATCAGTGAACAGAATCGAAAGGAACGTCTTCATTTTTCGATGGAACATAGATTCAAAAATGAAGACTTCTAGAATAGAGCAATATTTTCTGGTGAGAGTAAATATAACGTATTCAGGTCGGATGGCAGGCGAATGGTGTGGTGTGGAGATGTTCCCACGCAATCTTGTGCCAACGGTTAGACACAGTGGTGGCTCCCTGATGGTGTGGGGCTGTATGAGTGCTGCAGGTGTTGGAAAATTACATTTCATAGAAGGTACATTGGATCACCATATGTATATCAACATTTTAAAGGACAATCTGAATCCCAGCGCGCCGAAAAATTAGATCTACAAGGAAATTACATTTTTCAACAAGATAACGACCCAAAGCATACGACTCTAAATACAAGGCTGCGGCTCCTGAACAACTTAACACCCCTCCTCAGAGCCCAGACATTAATCCAATTGAACACCTTTGGAAAGTACCAGAAGATAGCATCAGAAGAAGCCACATTTATAATAAGAGAGACCTAAAAGAAGCACTTCAAGACGAATGGGGCAAAATTCCAGACTCTCTGACGGCAAACTTGGTCAAGTCGAAGCCCAGACGACTACAAGCAGTAATAGCTGCAAAGGGAAACCCCACTAAATATTAATTTTTGTAACTGAAATCATATTTCCAGACTGTAAAATTAAAAAAAAAATGAATGGACGAATACTTTTTGAAGTAGACATCGACTAAATTCTCCACTTTCTCAAATTTGTAACCGCTATGAATGTATTTATTTCCTTGTCCATCAATAAAAATGACTTACCAAGTTTCATTGCATATGACTGGATGTTCACATTTTATGTTCGCTTCCTTTCACGTGACATAGCTTTTTAAAAAAATTACAGCTAGACGAATACTTTTTGAACTCAGTGTATATATACGCAGTGCGTTCCTTTCGCCTGAGGACGTCACGCCTGTGATTGCTTTTGCCGGCCACCGGAGCGGTGCAGGCCGGTCGAATGGGTCCCGCGTCTCCTTGTTACTACCGCACTAAGCGCCTTTCCGGCCA
Source organism: Schistocerca piceifrons (assembly GCF_021461385.2). NCBI lineage: Eukaryota > Metazoa > Arthropoda > Insecta > Orthoptera > Acrididae > Schistocerca > Schistocerca piceifrons. The sequence continues at coordinate 60,509,620 of NC_060148.1, forward strand.
GTGTCAAATGGTTCAAATGGCTCTGAGCACTATGGGACTTAACTGCTGTGGTCATCAGTCCCCTAGAACTTAGAACTAATTAAACCTAACTAACCTAAGGACATCACACACATCCATGCCCGAGGCAGGATTCGAACCTGCGACCTTAGCAGCAGCGCGGCTCCGGACTGGAGCGCCTAGAACCGCTCGACCACCGCGGCCGGCCCGGCCAGTGTCGTTCCAACGGTGGAACAGAGCGTAAGGCCGCTTTCACACTATACGGTTTTGACCGTGCGGCAAAAAGCCGTACAAGTTTTAGCCGTGACTGTTTTGCTTTCACATTACACGGTTTTTTTGACGTGACCAATTGTTGGTGTCTATTCCGTTTGCTTAATGTGTGTGTGAAGATGAACCGTAAACGAATTGTTGCTTTGGGGTTGCTTCATCGCCGCAAAAGAAAACGTCGCCTTTTGTGGGTACACCCCATTATCCAGAGGAGAGAGGAAGTGGGTTTATTTTACACACTCTTTGAAGATTTGAGGAACGACGGAAATAAATTCTTAAACTATTTCCGAATGTCTATTATCTCTTTTGGCGAATTACATAGAAAAGTTAAGGATGTGTTACAACGACAAAACACACAATTCCGCAATTGCATCCAACCTGTTCAAATGCTGGCTATCACGTTAAGGTAAGTTAATACATAAAAAACTAGTTCTGTTTATTTACTTATTTGTGTTTTACATTTTGATTACGCTCAGATTATGAAGTAGAAAAGTCAGTATCATAATCAGCAGTTGAAACCAAAGAGTTTGTAGCGGGACTGACTGTACTGTCACTTTGTGGCGACAGGCTCTCTGCGAAAAGGTTGTAGAACTGCGTTGTTGGTGGTGTGCCTTCATGGCTACTAGTGGAGGCACTTTATTTCTTTGTTGATAAAAACTGCGATCTTGAGAAGTCTGTAATGGCTGATTCAGAAAAGACGTTGGGTTTGGTGCAGCTGGAGGAGGACGAATCTCATGCGCATGGTAAGACATTAGATTAGATTAGATTAGATTAATACTTGTTGCATAGATCATGAATACGACACTTCGTAATGATGTGGAACTTGTCAGGTTAATAAAAGATGTCTGTACGAGATATTACATTACACAAAATATTGCATTACACTAATGTTTAAGGTTTTTTCCCCTTTAATTTATATCTAAAAATTCAGCCAATGAGTAGAAGGAGTTGTCATCTAGAAATTCTTTTAATTTATTTTTAAATGTTAGTTGGCTATCTGTCACGCTTTTGATGCTGTTTGGTAGGTGACCAAAGACTTTTGTGGCAGCATAATTTACCCCTTTCTGTGCCAAAGTCAGATTTAACCCTGCATAGTGAAGATCATCCTTTCTCCTGGTGTTATAGTTATGCACACTGCTATTACTTTTGAACTGGGTTGGATTATTAACAACAAATTTCATAAGTGAATATATATATACTGTGAGGTTACTGTAAGGATCCCTAGATCCTTAAATAGATGTCTGCAGGATGACTGTGGGTGGGCTCCAGCAATTATTCTGATTACACGTTTTTGAGCGATGAATACTTTTCTACTCAATGATGAATTACCTCAGAGATTCTTATCACCAAAATTTGCAATAACCCTAATAGCATACGTAGCTGAACTCAGACGTTTCAGCAGATCATCAATGTGTTGCTTCCAGTTTAACCTCTCATCAATGGACACACCTAAAAATTTTGAAAATTCTACCTTAGCTACAGACTTCTGTTCAAAGTCTATATTTATTACTGGAGTTGTGCCATTTACTGTACGGAACTGTATATACTGTGTTTTATCAAAATTTAAAGAGACTCCATTTGCTGAGAACCACTTAATAATTTTGTGAAAAACATTATTTACAATTACATCACTTAGTTCTTGGTTTTTGGATGTTATTACTATACTTGTATCACCAGCAAAACGAACTAACTTTGCATCTTCATCAATGTGGAATGGTAAGTCATTAATGTATATCAAGAACAGTAAAGGACCTAAGACCGAACCCTGTAGGACCCCGTACTTGATAGCCCCCGAGTTTGAGGAATCAGCTGTTGTTTTAACATTACATGAACCACTTATTTCAACTTTCTGCATTCTTCCAGTTAAGTATGAATTAAACCATTTGTGCACTGCTCCACTCAAACCATAATGATTTAGCTTATCTAAAAGAATTCCATAGGATATTGGTGCAGCATTTTCCACAGGCGAATAAGAATAAGCTTTAAATCGATTATTGTAGGGCATGGATGGTGTGTGATTGGTAAATGGTGGAGGTTGAGCTGTCAATATCTTTCTCCTTTCATACATATTTTCTATAACTTTGAGTACTCCGATCTGAAACTGAAGATAATCCTGTTCATCAAATTTTTCTAAGTGAGGCTTCAGACTAAGTAAAAATGACATTTTGCTGCAAGGTTTGTCTTCTTCCAGAGCTTTTAATATTTTCATTTCGATTGCATCAGGTTTTCTTTGTTTTCTGTTTGCATGCCGCTCGCTTTTGGATGATTGTTGTGCGGGTGGTGTATCAAATGGCTCAGAGACATTCTCAATATTTTCGACGGAGCCCTGCATTTCTATATCTCCTCCCAGTCGGGCAGTGCGTTCCGACTGAAAACTGTCCTCCGTCTCTCGAGCATCATACAGTGTTTTTAGAAACTGCAGCTGATCTGAATATACATGCGTTTGCCAGCACTGTACATCGTCGTTTACGCTTCTTCTACATCTACATCTACATTTATACTCTGCAAGCCACCCAACAGTGTGTGGCGGAGGGCACTTTACATGCCACTGTCATTACCTCTCTTTTCTATTCTAGTCGCGTATGATTCGCGGGAAGAACGACTGTCTGAAAGCCTCTGTGCGCGCTCGAATCTCTCTAATTTTACATTCGCGATCTCCTCGGGAGGTATAAGTAGGGGGAAGCAATATATTCGATACCTCATCCAGAAACGCACCCTCTCGAAACCTGGACAGCAAGCTACACCGCGATGCAGAGCGCCTCTCTTGCAGAGTCTGCCACTCGAGTTTGCTAAACATCTCCGTAACGCTATCACGGTTACCAAATAACCCTGTGACGAAACGCGCCGCTCTTCTTTGGATCATCTCTATCTCCTCCGTCAACCCGATCTGATGCGGATCCCACACTGATGAGCAATACTCAAGTATAGGTCGAACGAGTGTTTTCTAAGCCACCTCCTTTGTTGATGGACTACATTTTCTAAGGACTCTCCCAATGAATCTCAACCTGACACCCGCCTTACCAACAATTAATTTTATATGATCATTCCACTTCAAATCGTTCCGCACGCATATTCCCAGATATTTTACAGAAGTAACTGCTGCCAGTGTTTGTTCCGCTATCATATAATCATACAATAAAGGATCCTTCTTTCTATGTATTCGCAATACATTACATTTGTCTATGTTAAGGGTCAGTTGCCACTCCCTGCACCAAGTGCCTATACTCTGCAGATCTTCCTGCATTTCGCTGCAATTTTCTAATGCTGCAACTTCACTGTATACTACAGCATCATCCGCGAAAAGCCGCATGGAACTTCCGACACTATCTACTAGGTCATTTATATATATTGTGAAAATCAATGGTCCCATAACACTCCCCTGTGGCACGCCAGAGGTTACTTTAACGTCTGTAGAGGTCTCCCCATTGATAACAACATGCTGTGTTCTGTTTGCTAAAAACTCTTCAATCCAGCCACACAGCTGGTCTGATATTCCATAGGCTCTTACTTTGTTTATCAGGCGACAGTGCGGAACTGTATCGAACGTCTTCCGGAAGTCAAGGAAAATAGCATCTACCTGGGAGCCTGTATCTAATATTTTCTGGGTCTCAAGAACAAATAATGCGAGTCTCACACGATCGCTGTTTCCGGAATCCATGTTGATTCCTACAGAGTAGATTCTGGGTTTCCAAAAACGACATGATACTCGAGCAAAAAACATGTTCTAAAATTCTACAACAGATCGACGTCAGAGATATAGGTCTATAGTTTTGCGCATCTGCTCGACGACCCTTCTTGAAGACTGGGACTACCTGTGCTCTTTTCCAATCATCTGGAACCTTCCGTTCTTCTAGAGACTTGCGGTACACAGCTGTTAGAAGGGGGGCAAGTTCTTTCGCGTACTCTGTCATAAAGGCTTACCGCTTCACGGAATTTATTTACGAATTTGTGAATGGCACCTTGACTTGGAAATCGAACACCTGGAAACTTCTGTGCGGACAATCTCCGGACAGTAAGAGTGGGCTCTGTACCCACATACGAATCGTAATCAAACACTCGTGAAATGGAATGATTCAGTGTAGCAGTTTTAGCGTTCGCAGACACCACTGTTAGGCCGCTTTCACACTACTATACGGTTTTGATCGTGCGGCAAAAGCCGTACGGCTGTAGGTGTGATGAAATGTATGGTACCTTTCTCATTATAAGACGACGGTAAAATGCCGCTGCAGCCGTGTCTTGCCACTTCAACTGACGGTCGTCGCACGGCAAGTTCGACACAGTGGCCTACGTGACTAAGAGCATGCTTTAACATTGGACGGTTTTGAGTCGTACGGCGTCGACTAGTTGTAGTGTCGTATCACGCATTTGTGTTTATTCTTGTTTACTGGAAAGTGTAGAAGAATAGATGAAATTGATACTGAAGTTTTGATAACCTTGGCGGAAGTAAGACCTGTTCTGTGGGACAAAACTCTACATGCGTATAAAGATCGTATTGCTACAAAGAATGCTTGGCGGGAAGTTTGCGTAGCACTGAAGCAAGATTTTTATGAGATGGAAGGCAAAGATAAAAATGCGTTTGGTAAGTATATATTTAATAAGATAAAAATGCGTTTGGTAAGTATATATTTAATATTAAATTTTATCAGTTTTAAACAGTATTTATTTAACTTTATAAATTTTATTCTAAGAGTAAAAGGTTTGTTTATAAATAAAGTTTTTCTCTAAGTTGTCATCATGTGTGGTGTATTTTTGTGTCAGGTCTTGCATTCTGTTTTCTTTACTGTAATATATAAGAGAAACACGCAAGACCTCACACATCAATAAACACCACAAATAATGACAAATTAGAGAAAAAAAACGCACTTGAAGATGGGAATTATTTCCCGAAACGCGTCGTGCAAAATATAAACAAAATGAATAAAAACGTGAGTGGTAGCAGTAATTTATTTATAAACAAAACTATTGATTATACAGTCGCAGGCTTTCACAAACAATCTACAAAAAGTAAAAGGCTTGTTAATTTATATAGTTGACATCTGCCATGACACGCTTCCAGCATTTGTCATAAAATATTTACAAAGAATGTTCCTTATGGCGCTGGCTGTCAGTCCTCCTCTTATGTTAGCATCATGGGGCAAGTCTTCCAAACCAGTGATGGATGTGGTGTCTTCAATTATACAGGGTGTTACAAAAAGGTACGGCCAAACTTTCAGGAAACATTCCTCACACACAAAGAAAGAAAATATCTTATGTGGACATGTGTCCAGAAACGCTTACTTTCCATGGTAGAGCTCATTTTATTACTTCTCTTCAAATCACATTAATCATGGAATGGAAACACACAGCAACAGAACGTACCAGCGTGACTTCAAACACTTTGTTACAGGAAATGTTCAAAATGTCCTCCGTCAGCGAGGATACATGCATCCACCCTCCATCGCATGGAATCCCTGATGCAGCTCTGGAAAATGGCGTATTGTATCACAGCCGTCCACAATACGAGCACGAAGAGTCTCTACATTTGGTACTGGGGTTGCGTAGACAAGAGCTTTCAAATGCCCCCATAAACGAAAGTCAAGAGGGTTGAGGTCAGGAGAGCGTGGAGGCCATGGAATTGGTCCGCCTCTACCAATCCATCGCTCACCGAATCTGTTGTTGAGAAGCGTACGAACACTTCGACTGAAATGTGCTGGAGCTCCATCGTGCACGAACCACATGTCGTGTCGTACTTGTAAACGCACATGTTCTAGCAGCACAGGTAGAGTACCCCGTATGAAATCAAGATAACGTGCTCCATTGAGCGTAGGTGGAAGAACATGGGGCCAATCAAGACATCACCAACAATGCCTGCCCAAACGTTCACAGAAAATCTATGATGATGGCGTGATTGCACAATTGCGTGCGGATTCTCGTCAGCCTACACATGTTGATTGTGAAACGTAACAATTTGATCACGTTGGAGTACATACTGACGAAACTAAAATGAGCTCTAACATGGAAATTAAGCATTTCCGGACACATGTCCACATAACATCTTTTCTTTATTTGTGTGTGAGGAATGTCTCCTGAAAGTTTGGCCGTACCTTTTTGTAACACCCTGTAAATCCATCTCTCTGACGTACAAAATTGTGTAAAACAATGCAAGCTTTAACCATTTTTACTGCAAAATCTGGATGAACATTTAAAGGTCGGTGAAACACCCGCCACTTATTGGTGAGGATGACAAAAGCACATTCCACATACCTCCTTGCTCTGCGCAAACTGTAATTAAATACACGTTTCTCAACTGTCAAGTTTGTTCCCCCAAAAGACCGGAGCAAATGTGTGTGTAGGCCAAATGGTGCGTCTCCCACGAAAAAGTGGGGTACTTTTGGACCTTCCGTACCAGGCAGACATTTGATGTCTGGAAATTCCAGGGAATTACTTTCTGTTGACTTCCATGAACTGGATCGTCTGAACACTGAAGAGTCACAGTCTTTGCCATAACTTCCTACGTCGACATAAATAAACCTGTAGTTGGAATCCGCTACAGCTATCAGAACCACAGAAAAGTATTCTTTATAATTGAAGTACATTGGTCTGCTATTAAATGACTGATATGTTTTCCATCCACCGCTCCTAAGCAGTGGGGGAAATTAGCAGTACGTTCAAATCCAGACGTTATAGATTCCCATACCTCTATGGTCGATCTATGTATACATTCTTCCCGCAGTGATGCCCAAATTTCTGTGCATACATCATTAACCACTTTACTTGCTGTAGAAATCCCAATTCTGTGCTGGAAATGTAAGTCAGTGAAAGAACAACCGCTTGCCAGATACCTGGGGGGGGGGGGGGGGGGGACAAAAAAGCCCAGGGACATCTAGTTTGCGGTGGACATTTTTGTTACAGTTTTGCTTTCTTCTATACGAAATTAAAATGTTTTCATGGAGTTTTGTTTTCTTTTCATGTAGGTAAAGAAGTAATACGGAGGTGGACCAAGCTACGAGACTCCTTTGTGAAGTCAAACATAAAAATTCAAGCTACGAAAAAAAGTGGCTCAGCAGCAAAGAAAGTCCCAAGCAGACATGTTCTGCTTCGTGAGGAACCCGTGCACGATCAGAAAATAGGGAGTGTGCTGCGCAGGTAGTGGTGACAGATCAATAGGTCCTTTTTTTTTAATGGCGGTTAACAGTGAAAGATATGTGCAAAACATTTTGCAATGGCTTTTTTTTTTAATGAATCGAGTATAAGACAATGAAGCCCCGCGTTTTTTTTTTTTTTTTTTTTTTTTTCTCTCTAGAGGATTCAGCAATGTTACTTTTCTCGCAATTAATGATGTGCCACGACAGTCATTAGCAACAATATCTCGCCCGCACCAAGTCCGTATTAAAACCTGTGCTATTTCTGTTTGTGTGTTGCACTAAAGATAAAGTGTTCACAAGCAATTCGCACACGTTATATGAACTCAAGGATAACATACGCGCGTCAATTAACTCCTCAAGTAGAATTATATTGTGTGTTGAATAATATCTTGGGTATGAGTTAGAAAAAAAAAAAAAAAAAAAAAAAAAAAAAAAAAAAAAAATCGGGCAGTTCTAGCATCTCCTTGCCTGACATGGGTGAGTCAAAAATTTATTTGCGTGTATTTTAAATTTTGTGAGCGGACTCTGAATAACATGCTGAAAGATCTGAATGAAGCTTGTGTGGTACGTGGGATGCAAATAAACGCAGCAAAAACAAAGAGTCTGGTCACCAGTACAAGACGCAGACTGTCCAATATTAAAATAGGACAATCTACCATTACCCAAGTAAGTGCATTTAAATATCTTGGAAGGACAATAACTGAAGACTTAAGATGTCACCAGGAGGTGAAATCTCGAATTGCCATAGCAACAAGTGGCAAATTAGATAAAGGTCTAAGGAAAAGGCTTGGCAAATGTTTCGTCTGGAGTGTGGCACTATATGGGGCAGAAACGTAGATGCTGAGACGAGACAATGAAAAACGGTTAGAAGCATTTGGGATGTGGATGTTGAGGAGAATGGAGAGAATAAGCTGGATGGAAAGAGTGAGTAATCAAAGAGTATTGGAAAGGGTTGGTGAGAGAAGATGTCTGCTGAAGGTTGTAAGAGAAAGGAAAAATAACTGGTTGGGACATTCACTGACAAGGGAGCGCTTGCTAGTAGATGCTTTGGAAGGATTGGTTTGTGGGAGAAGACTGAGAGGAAGAAGGAGATACAAGAAGAAAGACGACAAAGCGAAGAGGAAATTATACAGACCCGAAGAGGATGACAGAAGGCCGGACAGCCTGGAGGACTATCTTGCAATCTAAGAACTGCACCAGACACTTGCTGTCGTATAAAGGTGTTGCCGACCGCCATATGCTGCCTGTTCGCATATCTCTGTATTTGAATGCGTATGCCTATACCAGTTTCTACGGCGCTTCATTGTATAAACTACGTAATTACAGAATCATCTAAGCTGGAGTGTTGGTATTCATAATTTTAAATGTAAAGAAAACACTTCAAATAAACTTACAAGGGAAACTCGCCATCGCAACCCCCCATCCTCACCCGCCCCTCAGATTTAGTCATGATATGGCCCACTGGATAGCTGTCAGAAATGAATACAGGTCAAGCATGAAAACAGGAAGAAGGTATACTGAACTGTAAAAAAAAGAAGCACAATAGAAACAGGTGGTCCAAGCTCAACTTGTGCATAATTGAGCATACCTGCGTGGCTACAACGTCGTAGTTAACAGTGTTCTAGACCGCAAAGGGGGAATCTCGCTCGTACCCCAATTTTTTTTCTCATAAAATTATTCAATGTCCCTCACATTGACGTGTCTGTTCGCTGTACTCAAAGATTTTCTGTGTCGTGATGTAATGTCCGTTTGCAACAGTGAGATGTAACAAAGGGCCCCCCGGACTTATTATACCTCCTCTTTCTTCTACACAAATACCACATATTATTACTCTTGCATTCCGTTCTGAAAGTTCTGACTTTTGAATACCCGTGTTTTAAGGTAGCTTTGTGGCACAAGCGAGGTTTGATCACTCTTCTCAGTCCAACACCGTGACCACACAACCATGACGCCATAGCCACATAACTATGCTCGTTGCTGCACACGTTGAACTTTTTATTTTGCTTCATTTTTCTCAGTTAAGAACACATTCTTCCTGTTTTCATGCTTGATCAATTTTTGACGGGCTATCCACTGAGTCATCTTACGACTAAATGCGATGGGGGAGGTGCGATGGAAGTTTCCCTTGTTAGTATAATTACTTTCATGATTCAAAGATTTATTTATTTGAAGTTAAAAGAAATAAATATATAGAAGAAATAATGGATCAATGTTTGAAGTGCAATATTACAAAAAATTGTTAGAATAGTATTTTTAGTGCGTTACTAAAGTTACCTGTTTAGGACGAATTCATTTATCTAAGGAGTGTGATATGAGATGTAGGTTCAGTGAAGTGATGAGTTGCACAATGTTCATAGTGATGACAAATATTGATCGCCAAATGTACACTTAATTTTTATAAGTATGTGTAGGCAGTTCGGATATGCATTTTGTGCGGAAATTTGTAATGTTTGTGCATGTAAGCAAGCGTGATGGACACAGCATTTCTGCAAGAATGGAGGAGGGTGGGAGGGTGGGGGGGTCTGGCACTTTGGTCACCTGCTGGATTGGTAATTACACCATGCAGCAGTGCCGCCACCTGGGAGACACACTGTGCTCCATGGAAGTGCACATCTTGACGATGGACTATGTCACGAAATGAAAGGAGAGTTATTTCGAGTCTGAAGTTTGAGATACACAGTTCACACTGAATTGTCTATAAATTTGTAATACTCAATGTAACTGACAAATTGCATACAGTGGTTTATGGTATTGTTCTAAAGTTGTAAAGTTGGAAGAATAGATGTACATATTTAAAAAGTGATTTCTACTATTCGGTAGTTTGTCCGTAATAGATAAGCGAAAATTGCACTTCCAGCACAAGCCAGACTGCACAGGAGATGAAGTGCATTAAAGGAAGAAAGAAGATATCAAGAGGTAATCCAAATAAACGAGTCAGTAATTTCGGATCTGTACACTACAGCATCAGCATTATTACATGAAGTCCTTGTATTCGTCAAATACAGCAGAGTACATCCCGTCCCCTAATATAAATGAGCGAGTGAGTATGCAAGTAGTTTTCCTGCAGTTCTAATAATAGTTAAGTGGGATCAGTCCCAAAAGTGGTTACTTATATGTAGATGACATTCTCTGCATACTCAAATACATGTTTCACTCTTTATTATTTGTCTGACACTCCTCGGGCAGCTAGCAATTGATCGAGTTTGATACCAGACATCCCAACGCCACGGCACGTGCTCCACGTGGCTACCGACATCGTACAGAGCACCGGGGGTAATGTCGGAACACTGCATTCCTTGGAGACACGAGAAAAAAACTAAAAAATATAAAACAGACCTTGGTGTAGGGAAAACAGTTGAGTGTGGGCCAACTCACTGCTCATACCAGACGGTTGTACTGATAAGTAATAAAAGATTACTGTCATTCAGAAAAGGAGAAGTATTTTAATCAATGGATGATAGAAGAGTAAGAAGTATTTAAATAATGAGATTGCATAATTTATTAAAAATATTGAACTGAGAAGCTGCAAGACTCAGAGAAAGTAGATAGTGGATGAAGTCCACATCTGAAAATATTATACAGTTAATACACATCATTTTAAATTCGATATAAACTATACCAGGTACACGATGGTAAAGAAAAGTGTATCTGCATTTTTAAAATAATTGATATTACAGTCACTGAATATATAGCAGTGAATTTTTCATAGTGAGTTTTTCATCAATTTGTCGAGACATTTCACAGCAAGAGTAAACAGTAATAATGATTGTTTTACAATTTTAAGGGGTCACTAATAAGTACAAACAAGATATTCTGAAAAGTGACACAGCTTTGAGCTATGAAAAATCAAAAGTTGAACGTTGAAAAAATATACAAAAGCTTTGCGTGCAGTATGTGTGTGACTGGTGTATAGCCCATTTTCCAGGGAGAACAGTTCGAAATGACAGGCCCCAGAGAGTGCAGTGGGTGTGTTACGCAAGACAGGTCGTCATTCGCACCCGGCGTTTGTAGTCAGCAGTTCCACAGTGAGAATTTGAGGATGGTCAAGTGCACACAACCTCTACAGACAAGCTACAGAAGTAGTCTGCAAGAATTCTAAGTACTCTTCCCTTCATCAAAACTGGGAGGGTTCCATTTAAATAAAGGTACCATTTACTCTGTAGTAGATTGTTAATTTCAGTTTATACTGTGAACTTGTTAGTCCAATTACAAATGAACTTATTCGGTACAATTCATTGGTTTGTAAGGAACTCAGATAAAAGAAACATAACATGTCCTGTTGATACCTCCTTAATTACCATTAATACTACTTCTGTGACTTTTTAAATTATTATTTGTGAGAATACTGACGGTAATGAATCTCCTACGGGGAAAGGAGACATCAGAAAGAAGTACGCAGGCACTTTCAGATACATTCACAAAAATGAACAAAAAATTTTCTGAAATAGATGAAATATTTTTCTCCACTAGGCAACAATTTTCTATAACAGGTGAAAGATTTCCTCAGATGGAAGGAAATTACCTAACAAAAGTGATACCTTGCTTATCTGGACTTTCAATTAAATAGGAGAACGGACAAGCTATAAACGAGAGTGGAAATAAGATAAAAACATCCAGAAGACTCAAATGGTCATTAAGATTTGGTGAAAGAAAAATTACATGTTATTAAATCAGTACAAGACATTCTAGTGAATAGAGTGCTAATATCAGCAACATAATTAATAGAGGCAAAGGGTAATTTAGAACAAGTTACAACTAAGCATGTTGAAACATTTACAGTATTTAGAAATGAACCGGAACCACAATTGGGAAAATTAGAAGCTAGTATGGGTTCCACTGGTAGTAAGGGACTGATCACAACAGACATTTAGTGGAGGGTACATTATTACCTTCTGTTACCACAGTGCAAAGCTGAGATACGAACATCATTTCAGAACAATGGGGGTAAGAGATATATTACATAGAATTCACTGATCAGTAACAACTTAAAGTCTGAGAATATATCACTCCTGAGGTAAGCAAACAGAGGATATATATTTTGGTCACAAGAAGTGTGCACTAAGTAAGAGAAAATATTACTACTTCAGGAATACATTTAAAATAATAAATAAATACTGAGACCCAATAGCACATGCCAGACTGTGGAAGTAGTTACTTCAGGTATTAATATCATTTTGCTTACAATAATATATGAAGGCCTCTGGGGCTGTGGTTTTTTTTTATTGTCCACTACCCTGTGGCAGGGGAGAGCTGGTACACATTTTTGAACCCGACAAACAAATACCAACAACAAATATTACAGAACATGACTGCCATATGCATAGTGACATTTGTTTGACTGCCAGGAACGGGCAAGCCACAGTGTCAGGTGTGAGGCTCTGTTATGGCCAGAGATGGACACACCGCATCAGGCACACAGCTCTGCTCCAGTCACGAGTGACCTTGTGGCAGTCGGTGTGTTAAACGAGGAGGGGCGGAAACGAAAGAAAAGATTGTATCGTGAGACCCCTGTACACAATTTCAAAACTGGTCTGAGGAAACTCTGCGCCCTTTCTGCGGGACCAATTCTGGTACATTCTGACAGATTATGTTGTACAAATACTCGTGAGGAGTTGTATTATTATTTAACATTGTGGGCTCGATACCATTTTCTTTCATCTTTTAATGCGTGGGCACCGACAGTGGTATATACTGACGTAATGTGAAGGAGCGGACGCGCACGGAGAGAGTACAAATAATACCACGGTCATAGCACCCTTGTCCTTTGCACACTGAAGTACGTTTTTTTCCTCGTTAAAAGAAAGTGACAATTTACTGATTAGAATTTCAGCTCGTATACGGGAGTCTACCAGAAGTGAAGGAAGAAGGATTAGCATTTAATATCCCATCATCAGTGTGGAACAGAGTACGAGCTGTTTTGAGGATGGGGAAGGAAATCGGATGTGCCCTTTCAGAGGCACCATCCCGGCATTTGACTGGAGTGATTTAGGGAAATCACAGAGAACCTAAATCTGGATGGCCGGGATGCAGGTTTGAACTGTGGTCCACTTGAATCCGAGTCCAGTGTACGAACTATCGAACCAGTCCAGCTCGGTAGCTGCACAGTCAGTCGTCGACATCTCTTCACGTATATGGGCACGATTTGCCAGGCACTGGATGATCGTAGTATAAAGCTACGGATGTGACCGGCTAGCAATCCACATACTGGGCACGCAGTTGTTCAACTTCAGTAGGGATGCCGGTTAATCAAATCGGGGCTAGTATCAGGTACACGAGTCGGGCACTTATCGCTACCACCGAGGCTAGTGTCAGTGCCGCACTGTATCGGGACCTGCTCAAAGTGAAGTCTGTCGTCACAGGAGGACTCGCACAACGGAAGAAGGGCAGCGCATTGGCGGAGCTGTCACTCGTATCAGGTGGTGCACGTGAAAAGGTTTCCGACACGACTACGGTCGTACGAGATGGGAATTAACAGGCACTCGACCCAGAACGCTAGTCGGAGATAGATGCGCAGGACATTCCATTTCAGAAATCATTAGGGAATTCAATATTCTGAGATCCTCAGGGTCAAGACTGTGCCGAGAGCACCAAATTTCAGGCATTACCTCTCACTACAGACAGTGGCTGAAGGCCTTCACTTAATGACTGCGAGCAGTGGGGTTTGTGTACAGTTGTCAGTGCTAGCAGACAAGCAACACTGCACGAAATACCCACAGAAATCAATGTGGGATTTAATACGAATGTATTCGTTACGACAGTTCAGCAAAATTTGTCGTTAACGGGCTACGGCAGCAGACGGTCGACACGAATGCCTCTGCTGACTTCGCTCGCAGTGGCTCTGCGGGCTCACGACCGTGTAGGTCGGATGCTGGAGGACTGGAAAACTGCGGCCCGGTCAGACGGGTCCCGCTTTCTATCGGTAACAGCTGACGGTAGGGTTCGAGTGTGGCACAGACCCCCACAACGCCAGGGATCCGAGTTGTCAACAAGGCACTGTGCGAGTTGGTGGTGGCTCCATAATAGTGTGGGCTGTGTTTGCATAGAATGAACTGTGTCCTTCGGTCCAACTGACTGAAAATGGCTAAGTCCAGATACCCCACAACCACCTGCAGCCATTCACGGATATCATCTTCCCAAACAACAACGGAGTTTTAACGGGTGACTATGCGCCACGTCATCAGGCTGCAATTGTACGAGACTGGTGTAAAGAACATTTTGGGCAATTTGAGCAAACGATATGACCACCCAGATCGCCTAACACACGTCTCGTTGACCATTTGTGGGACACAATCGAGAGGTCAGTTCGTGCACACAATTCTGCACTGGCAACAGATTTGCAGTTACGGACAGTTACAGCTAGGCGGCACGCGTCAGTATTTCCGCACGGGACTTCCGACGACTTGTCGAGTCTGTGCCAAGTCGAGTTGCTGCACTGTGCTGGGCAAAAGGAGGTCCGACACGATATTAGGAGGTATCCTGTGACTTTTGTCGTCTCAGTTTATGTAGCAAATGGTACGTGACAGATTTTCTTATGTTCTAAAATCTTGCCTGAAAAGTCATGTATGAATTTTTGCTCAAATATTTTCACAAAATCTAAGCTGAAGAATTAAAGCTTAAGCAAAAGAGCAAGGAATGTGGTGGAGGGTAAATTAGCTATTCACGCCTGCAGAGCAAGAAAGTACTACACAGTGATCCCACGCACGAGCAGTCTTGAAGCTCAAAAATTAAATTTTGTAGCTGCCGATACAAATATATCGCAGGGAAAATGTATTGTTAAAAAAAAAAAACACCTTGTTAAAGGATTGAGTTTGTCTGATGGGGAAATTACTGACGCGAAGTGCACACAGCATAAGGGAACTTTACCATCAGATGTTGGCAATAAATACTCTTCCTCCTAAATGAATATTACAGTCTCCTCTTGGAGGGAATATTGGAAATTTGTGGTAAGGACTACGGGACCAAACTGCTGAGGTCATCGGTCCCTAGGCTTACACACTAATTAATCTAACAATCTAACTTACACTAAGGACAACACCCCCCCCCCCCCCCCACGCCCAAGGGAGGACTCGAAAAAACAGAGCCCTACAGTCTTTCGGCTTCATTCTCTGGGGCGCAGTGAGAGACAGAGTGTATCCAGAACCCCCAACAACAGTAGAGGATATGCAACATCGTATTACTGCGGCAATATCTGTAGAAACTCTACAATGTGTGCAACACACTGACATTATCTGTCTGCAAACATGTACTGATACATACAGAGGGCACTTCGAACATATGTTGACGTGACACAGTTTTATTGGTCGAGATGTGGGTGTATATTCTATGCTGGATGTAATGCACAACAATACAGTTTCTGCGGGTGACAGGGCACTAGTAAATGTGTTTAGCAAAGTTAATTCAAGTGTGTTATCTCTAATTGCAGCTCTAGTTGTCATTTCACTAGTATAAACACACATTTTCAATTTTAGAAACATAACTTTGCACTGGACGTGTTACTTGACTATTTTTGTGGATTGCGCAAACCTTCCCATTGTGAGCCTCCGACACAGGCAGCGTAAGGTGCACGCTCGAGTCTCAGGACGTGCGCTAGTTGTGCGCTTAATTTACTTCAAGTTTCAACTTCGCTTCGCAATTTTTCGGGATGTAATTGACGTATTGCGATGCAACCGACACTATTATTTTTGTGATTTTTCAGGCAATTGATTGCATACGGAATAATAGGGTGTGTCCATTTAAAAACACACAAGTTCGTGTTGAAAATAGTATTTGTCTACATTTTAAAATTTTGCATAGTATTTGGTTTCCTAAGCCCCTGCCATATGTTCATGCTGGTGAAATCCGTTTTTGAATATGTATTGTTGTTCCAGAGATATCTGAGGTGGCAGTTAGGTGAGACACCCTGTTTATCAGGAACAGTATTGTTCTAATAATCTACACTAAGGGACTCATATTAAGGTATTTGTGTTCTGATAAGCGTTCCACTATGAAGTGCAGGCTTCTGTTCTCTACTCTGCACATTATATGGTAGGTATGATCGAAACAAGATAGCAATGCGTATTCCTAATACTTCTAGCCGATTCAGCACCTTCTGGTCAGCAGTATCAAAAGTCTTAAAGCTATCTATGATAAAGCCTATGGCACATTGCGCCTTGTCTTTTATCTAATAGCAGTTTTGGCATTTTTACTATGGCTTATTCTGTACTCTACCACTTCAGAATCTGAACTGTGGTTCACTCAGCAGGTTGTATTTATTCATTAGTGTTTTGTAACTGATTCTAATATTTCTGAGAATGATGACAGCAGGAAAATGGATCTGTGATTCTCTCTGTCTTCTGCATTATCTTTCTTCAGCAGACACACAACTCTTACCTGTTCGAAATAATCTGGCAGTTCCTTGACACGAATGACTCATTTGTTATGTTTCAGAGAGCTAGTATGCAGCATCAAAACGGAGATTTGTACTTAATCTATGCTTGCTGACGTACTCATTATGTTTTGTACAGTGTTACAGACTTCATGCTTTGTACTTTACTATTACATCATTGTAGTAAGTGCATTAATTATTTACATGTTATATTTGTTTTTGAAATTTTTTGTTAATTAATTTCCAATACTTGTTAAACACTCATTCACAAAGTTAAATATGATTCAATAAAAAAAATTTTAAAAAAATGTTACTTATCTAGCGGTGGCAGGAGAAACACAAAAGTTGTGAAATGCGCAAGCTTTTGGAACCAGTGGCTCCTTCTTCTGGCAGAATGGTTGAAGGGAAAAGAAGAGGGATGAAAGGAAAGGAATGGCAAGGTTTAGGAAATGGGGAGAGTTATGGAAAAGTTGCCCAGGACATTGTGTCAAAGGAGACTTACTGAACAGGATGAGAAGGGGAATTTTGTCATAACTCCCCACATTTCCTAAATCTTGCTAGTCCTTTTCCTTCATCTCTCTTCCTTTCCCTTCAACCCTTCTGCCAGGAGGAGGAGGAGGCACTGGCTCCAAAAGCTTGCACATTTCCATAACTTTTATCAGCGTTTTCTCCTGTCACTCCTTGTCGAGTAGATTTTCTTTTACCTTATGAGCCATGGACCTTGCCGTTGGTGGGGAGGCTTGCGTGCCTCAACGATACAGATAGCCATACCGTAGTTGCAACCACAACGGAGGGGTATCTGTTGAGAGGCCAGATAAACGTGTCGTTCCTGAAGAGGGGCAGCAGCCTTTTCAGTAGTTGCAGGGGCAACAGTCTGGATGATTGACTGATCTGGCCTTGTAACACTAACCAAAATGGCCTTGCTGTTGTGGTACTGCGAACGGCTGAAAGCAAGGGGAAACTGAAGCCGTAATTTTTCTCGAAGGCATGCAGCTTTACTGTATGATTAAATGATGATGGCATCCTCTTGGGTAAAATATTCCGGAGGTAAAATAGTCCCCCATTCGGATATCCAGGCGGGGACTACCCGAGAGGACGTCGTTATCAGGAGAAAGAAAAGTGGCGTTCTTCGGATCGGAGCATGGAATGTCAGATCCCTTAATCGGGCAGGTAGGTTAGAAAATTTAAAAAGGGAAATGGATAGGTTAAAGTTAGATATAGTGGGAATTAGTGAAGTTTGGTGGCAGGAGGAACAAGACTTCTGGTCAGGTGAATACAGGGTTATAAATAGAAAATCAAATAGGGGTAATGCAGGAGTAAGATTAATAATGAATAAAAAATAGGAGTACAGGTAAGCTACTATAAACAGCATAATGAACGCATTATTGTGGCCAAGAGACACACGAAGCCCACGCCTACTACAGTAGTACAAGTTTATATGCCAACTAGCTCTGTAGATGATAAAGAAATTGATGAAATATATGATGAGATAAAAGAAATAATTCAGGTAGTGAAGGGAGACTAAAATTTAATAATCTTGGGTGACTGGAATTCGACAGTAGGAAAAGGCAGAGAAGGAAACGTAGTAGGTGAATATCGATTGCGGCTAAGAAATGAAAGAGGAAACTGCTTGGTAGAATTTTGCACAGAGCATAACTTAATCATAGCTAACACTTTGTTCAAGAATCATGAAAGAAGGTTTTATACATGGAAAAACCCTGGACATACTAGAAGGTTTCAGATAGATTATATAATGGTAAGACAGAGATTTAGGAACCAGGTTTTAAATTGTAAGACATTTCCAGGGGCAGATGTGGACTCTGACCACAATCTATTGGTTATGAACTGAAGATTAAAACTGAAGAAACTGCAAAAAGGTGGGATTTTAAGGAGATGGGACCAGGATAAACTGAAAGAACCAGAGGTTGTACAGAGTTTTAAGGAGAGCATAAGGGAACAATTGACAGGAATGGGGGGAAAGAAATACAGTAGAAGAAGAATGGGTAGCTTTGAGGGATGAAATAGTGAAGGCAGCAGAGGATCAAGTAGGTAAAAAGACTAGGGTTAGTAGAACTAGTGATACGATAGATACTGCCTACAGGAAAATTAAAGAGACCTTTGGAAAAAAGAGAACCACTTGCATGAATATCAAGAGCTCAGATGTAAACCCAGTTCTAAGCAAAGAAGGGAAAGCAGAAAGGTGGAAGGAATATATGAGTCTATACAGGGGCGATGTTCTTGAGGACAATATTATGGAAATGGAAGAGGTGGTAGATGAAGATGAAATGGGAGATATGATACTGCGTGAAGAGTTTGACAGAGCACTGAAAGACCTGAGACAAAACAAGGCCCCGGGAGCAGACAACTTCCATTAGAACTACTGACAGCCTTGGGAGAGCCAGTCCTGACAAAACTCGACCATCTGGTGTGCAAGAAGTACGAGACAGGCGAAATATCCCCAGACTTCAAAAAGAATATACTAATTGCAGTCACTCGGGGAAGATCAGTTTGGCTTGCGTAGAACTGTTGGAACACATGAGGCAATATGGACCCTACAATTTATCTTAGAAGAAAGATTAAGGAAAGGCACACCTACGTTTCTAGCATTTGTAGACTTAGAGAAAGTTTTTGACAATGTCGACTGGAATACTCTCTTTCAAATTCTGAAGGTGGCAGGGGTAAAATACAGGGAGCGAAAGGCTATTTACAATTAGTACAGAAACCAGATGGCAGTTATAAGAGTCGAGGGGCATGAATGGGAAGCAGTGGTTGGGAAGGGAGTGAGACAGGGTTGTAGCCTCTCCCCAATGTTATTCAATCTCTATATTGAGCAAGCAGTGAAGGAAACAAAAGAAAAATTCGGAGTAGGTATTAAATTCCACGGAGAAGAAATAAAAACTCTGAGGTTTGCCGATGACATTGTAATTCTGTCAGAGACAGCAAAGGACTTGGAAGAGCAGCTGAACGGAATGGACAATGTCTTGAAAGGAGTATATAAGATGAACATCAACAAAAGCAAAACGAGGATAATGGAATGTAGTCGAATTAAATCGGGTGATGCTGAGGGAATTAGATTAGGAAATGAGACACTTAAAGTAGTAAAGGAGTTTTGCTATTTGGGGAGCAAAATAACTGATGATGGTCGAAGTAGAAAAGATATAAAATGTAGACTGGCAATGGCAAGGAAAGCGTTTCTGAAGAAGAGAAATTTGTTAACATCGAGTATAGATTTAAGTGTCAGGAAGTCGTTTCTGAAAGTATTTATATGGAGTGTAGCCATGTATTGAAGTGAAACATCGATGATAAATAGTTTGGACAAGAAGAGAATAGAAGCTTTCGAAATGTGATGCTACAAAAGAATGCTGAAGATTAGATGGGTAGATCACATAACTAGTGAGGAGGTATTGAATAGGATTGGGGAGAAGAGAAGTTTGTGGCACAACTTGACCAGAAGAAAGGATCGGTTGGTAGGACATGTTCTGAGGCATCTAGGGATCACAAATTTAGCATTGGAGGGCAGCATGGAGGGTAAAAATCGTAGAGGGAGACCAAGAGATGAACACACTGGACAGATTCAGAAGGATGTAGGCTGCAGTAGGTACTGGGAGATGAAGAAGCTTGCACAGGATAGAGTAGCATGGAGAGCTGCATCATACCAGTCTCAGGACTGAAGACCACAACAACAACAACGACAACAGCCAATTAAATTATATTTTCAATAATTGATTATTTTCACTGAGACTTTGACAAAGTTCGCTAGTTTGTGAGGAACATGTATTACTTTGTCCCTCTTCCTCCTTAAAACGTTATTATGCTTTTGTTTTGGTCTCCCCGCTTCCTGACTTTCCCAAGACTGTTTTGCCTTCATTCTGTGCTTTGTGTATTATATTGTCATTAAATGATTCTTTTGTATCTGTCAGTAGTCTCCTATACCTCTAGTTTTACCTACAGCAGAAATATAAGAACTCACACTCATTATTACATTTTCATGGAAGCGGGGTACTTTGGGATCTGGGAGGAATTTCTAATACTGCTGTTATTCACTGATCAGTATTTTTGGAAACGCCTTTTCGAAGTTCAATTTAAATAATGCTTAGAACATAGAAAATTTCACATTTATGTTTATTTCTCTACACTCTTCATTTCAGCTTTGGTTTGCCGATTCTCTTAAAAAATCTTACATACAGACTTCTGATAGGTCTTTTGTATGTCTACAGTTAGAGGATTTTTCCCATACCTGTTTTACAGTTTTCAGACTGAAATTTTAATAGTCCAAGATCTTTTACAACAAAGACTAACTTGGTTGGTTTATGGGGATTTGAATGTGCTGAAATTAAAAATGACAATTCAAAATCTAGATTAGCTTGCTTGGTGTTGCACCACTGGATTTCCTTTTATTCCAATTACTATAAATATGAAACTTTGAATAATGTCCAAAATGCCAACTCCAGATATTTTGCTCAAAAACCAATTGAAATCTATTGATCCGGCACTGAAAATTTACACACTAGATGGCAAAAGGTTGTTGATAATGAGGGTGATTACATAACTGATTAAAAATAAAAACTTGTTATCAATTTATCTGTTTGAAGTTAATATATAAAAATTGCCCAATGAAGTCCACTGATCAGTTATCTGAGGATGTGGTCAAGGTTGTCACCTATATTACAATGTGCCTCTTACAACTATGTGAAACACAGCATTCCTGATATTACAAGGAAACAAAAGTTAAAAAAAACAGAAATAAGTATGTAACAAATGTCGTATAGCACGAAAACAGGAGCTATAAAACAAAAATGATTGCCACTTTCATATTCAATATACCAGACTCTGTAGCGATTTTGTATTTCTTCTTTGGGTAAAAATTTCATTGCTGAACAATGTTGTCAGTGCTGTTGTAGTTACCCTCATTGCACTGTTGACCAACAGGGACATGCCAAAACTCGAGTATATTGTTGTGTGTGTTACTAGTTTCATCTGTATTTATGTCTCCACATAAAATTATGTTGATCTTTTTAGTTGAGGTTTTATCTAGAACTTCTGTCAATTTACTAGAAAAAAGTATTAACATTCCCATTAAGTGATCAAAATATATGCAAAACAATTACTTTCTTCCTGATTTCAATCCCTGTTAGTTCAACAGCTCACGTTTCAAAGTGTTTTACTTCACCACTTGTGCTGAGGTAGTAGGGTTGTGATTTAAACTGTACTCCTTTCCTGACATACATGCACAATACTCCGCCCACTCAAGAAGTGGTTAAGGCAAAATTTTTAAACTGCTGGGGTTACTCTTCAGGCAGGGTAGTGTTTGGTCAGGGTTTATCCCATAAGTGGCCCAAGATCTATCCCATGTACTTCCACGAATCAGCTGCACGAACCAACCCTTTACAGTCTCTGTTAGGTATACACCACATTTAGTGAAACTCCATCCAGCAACAGCCCCATTCGGAACCCGGGCAACATGTGCAAACTAAGCTACTGTTAGTGCTGTGTCCAAACTGTTCCAGTCCCTCGTACCTAAGGAAGTATATGTCCTAATCCTCCGACATCACGTAACAGGCTGCGCATTAACTGTTTTGACAGTCCACTAATCAGATTGTGAAAAAAAGAAAATGTTTTTCAGTATTTCCACATTCTTTTTTCTACTGGTATTCTGAATTTTTTTTGCACTTAAGCCTAATAGCAGAAACTATACAGGAGCTGGGCTATTATAATATCATATCTGCCAACCTTCAAAAACAAAAAATCAGGAGATTCAGTTTTAAAAATCAGGAGATATGAAAGATCAAAAAGCTGTGGCTCATTTTTGTATACACCTAAGACAATTGAAAAGTTTTCCTTTAAGGCGCCACAAAGCTATATAATGGCTTAAAAAAAAAAAAAAAAAAAAAAAAAAAAAACAACATTGGAAATACCCAAAATGTTGATTCCGTAACCCTTATTTGTAATTTCGCCCAGCTAATTGCTGTTAGATTGGGATGTTTTTTGGCATTAGAAAAAAAAAGTACAATTGCCATAAAACAGCATCCACCATGCTGTTTTGTGACACACATGAAAACTGTAAAAATAGGCTTGCCAACTGGTTCTCCGGTGTATGCTGAAATCTTAGCACAACCACTTATTTTTTATTTTTCAGGGGCAGCATCTACTTTCTCCTCGTAAGATTTCACATGTTATATCTCTGCACGTTCAAAGTTAGCTAGTATTACACATTTTCAGGGAAACTATGTCATTACAGAAATTCATAAAATTCTTATATTTGACTCTAGCTATGTAGCCTATTAGTATTCAGTATTAGCGAGAAACATTGGAACAATCATGAGAACATGTACAATACCTATCTTCTCACAGGTGAAGTAGAAGCTACTTCTGCAGTAGGAAACACTGCAGAATCTGAATAATGACGACGTACTAACAAACTAAAACGGTTACCAAATAAAATAGTAGTTCACTCTAAAAATGTTTCGAGATAATACACATTAGTGTTCTCACTTATTTAACAATGTTGTTATCCGTTCACATCAAGGTCTGTCATTAGCTCCTTAATTAAATTTCCAATACATGAAGAGGATGGAGAAAATATTGTAACACACAGGTATAATTATCTTCTCACGAAACACTTCACATTTCTATTGATTTAAGGAACTGAATGTTGAAGACTTAGCCTTTCTGAGAAATTCTTTGTTGAAGGTTTGCTGAAAGCAGTCACCCTGTAGTCTTGATTTTACTGTCAACAATCTCTCCAAATTTTCATCACCGGTAGATGATCTAAACTGTATCCTTGTTTTAGTTACTTGACTAAATATCCTCTCACATTCTGCATTACTATGAGGGACCGTTAGAATACCTAACATAACACGAATTAATTTGTCAAATTTTAGGCGCCCATCACTATTTCTTAGTTTTCCTATCAGAGACCACTGCACATAAATTCTTTCTTCCCTTAAGATTTCATCCGGTATATCATATCTGAGATGCACAAAACTGGGATTGAAATTCATCCATGGCTTCATGCTGTTTACCTGCATCTGCATTCAATACTACTGGAAACTTTTCCACAAAATACTTTAGGGTAGAAAAGGATGCATTGGAAACAGATCTGATTTGCACAACTGTTGCATTCTTCAGCATTTCACTCTTCAATGGGAATTTGTGAACCATGTAGTCACAGGCGGCAATCAAGTATTTCCGAAGAGATGAGAAGAATTCCACCTTCTCATCATGCTTGAGGCAATCCACAAGTTGAGAAGTACAACCGCCAATGACCAAATCACAATCATCCTTCTGGTTTCTTCTGCTGTGGTAATCAACCTCAAAAGGAGAACAGGGTTTTATCACTATAGGTAGTACAAATTTAGACATCAAATTCTGTAACGTGTCCAGCAGCAGATCTTGCAGTAAATGGATGTGAGGTAAACTTGATTGTAAAATTACATTTGTTTTGTCAAATGTAGGTATAACATTTGACAAAAACAGACACAAAGCCATATTTAAATATGATGACAGAAACATAAAAATCCTTTCTTCACGAGACAGGTTGTACTTAACTGGGGAATCCTGTTTACTTATTTTTGATGTAGACGAACATGGAATTGGCAATTCACTAGCTCTTTTCCTTGAAGAGGCACTACTCTCCATTGGTGACTGTTTCACCTTCGGTATATGATAAGTGTGGAGACACCGAAGCTGATCATTCTTACCAGACTTCACTTCATAATTGAGCAGGCTGGGCAAAGGCTTCCACTGTTCTAGTAACCGACGTAAACATTTGTTCACAGAAAGGCAACAGGTGCACATATGCTTCAATATTTTCTTCATCTCGACATCATATAATTTCTGAAATTCTTTCAGTTTCTCCTTTCTCTTTGAGCTCTTTTGCAGAAAAATTTAACAAATGGCAGGGACAACCAACAACAAAGAGGTTAGGCATATGATTTTTCAAGAGACCTGCAACTCCGTTTTTCATTCCAACCATTACAGGGGCATTGCCACAACCTATTGACAAACAGTTACTGAGTGTAATATTACATTCCTTCAGTGTGTTGAGAAGAAGTGTTCCTACTTTCAATTTTTTGGGTGATCTTATTATAAACGGTAACAACTATGGGATATAAATTAGCATCCCCTTTGTTACTACCGTCCGTTGCAATAGAAAATGGCCATTTTTGTCAAAATGTCTACGATTTCTTCTTTTTCCTTTTTTTGCCATTTATCCAATAATTGCGACAGTTTTTGTCCTTCCGCAGCTGTATTTTTTCGCCATACTGCAATCCGGGAACATTTTCCAGAACAGGTGACTCGCATGGTCAGCGCAATTAATCGGCAAATTATGTTCTAAAATAAAAATAAACATTCAGCATTTATCACTCCACCACTTTCACTTTTGTCGCTGAATTCCAGTTTTATTATTGTTACTGACGCACTTCAAATTGTCTCGGTGCTTTTTTGTTTCCACATGTTTAGAAACATCACTTTTTCCACCATGTGATACACAAATATCACATCGGCAAACGGTACAAAACGGTACAAAAACGGTACAAAAAGCGACTCGATAATGCACGGAAACTGTTGCGAAAATTGTTTTAAGAAGACGGAGTTATATTTTTTGGTCCCAAATCAAAACACTACGACAATATGCATCAACACACGTCCAAGCAGAACACTATGCACTACCTAGGTTACTACAGGACACGTGCACTCCGGGACACGGGTACATCTTCAACAAAATGCGCGGGAAACAGGAAAAATAACTATCGATATATAAATCGCACGTGACTTCCTGATTTCAATAACGTCGATACGTGTCGATTAAGGTCGACTAATACGCAACGAATTCCGGCAACTGGGGAGAAAAAAAAAAAAATACTGAAATGGCGGGTTTTCAAAAGAAATATCGTAAGTTTGACGATAACTAGTAAAAATCGGGAGAAATACTGGCATAATCGGGAGGCGGGAGAAAAAGTGGAAAATCGGGAGTCTCCCGCCTAAATCGTGAGAGTTGGCAGGTATGTAATATGCTGTAAAATCACAGGGAAACAGAATGGTCAGCCAGTGCATACCTTCCAGTATTGCTGATAAATACATTTCAAAGTGAATACTATACTCAGGTTTCGAAACTACTTGTTCCTTTCTCAGGTATGAAAGGATAGGTTCAAGAAAGGTTAGAATAGAGCAGCTGGCCACTCAGACCATTAATGAGAAGAAGGAAAAAACAGTCCTGAAACCTAAGAACAATTTTTTCACTTTCAAATAGATGAATTGGCAATGCAACAATTTCCCCTCAATGAAAATGATGGCAAAGAAATTCAGTTCTATGGTTTTCTCATGTGAATTCAGCTTTTAATATAATATTCGGCTGCTCCATTAAGAATAATATTCTTGCAATTACCTATTTCCCTATACAACTTTTTTTATCCACATCTATGTATGTACTTTGCAAGCCACCATATGGTGTATGATGTACAATACCATGTACCACTACTAGGCATTTCCTTTCCGGTTCCACTCACAAATAGAGAAGAGGGAAGAATGACAATCAATACACATCCATATGAGCCCTAATTTCTCTTATTTTGTCACTGCAGTCCATATGTGAAATTTATGTCATGTGCAGTAGATCCGTTCTGCAGCCAGCAGTACATTCCTGTTCTATGAATTTTCTCAATAGTGTTTAAAAAAAACTTCATCTTCCCTTCAGAGATTCCCATTTGAGTTCACGAAGCACCTCTGCAACACTCGCGTTTTGGTCAAACCGTCAGTAAGAAATCTCGCAACATGCCTCTGAACTGCATCAAGCTCTTCCTTTAATCCAACTTGGTGTGGATCCCAAATGCGAGCAGTACTCGAGAATAGGCCACCCACGTTCTATACGCAGTATTCTTTGTAGACGGGCTACACTTTCTTAAAACTCTTCCGAAAAACGAGAATCTGACCATTCACCTTCTCTACTACCGTCCCTTCGTGCTCGCGTCATTGGCAGGCACAGATTGCTGCTCATCCTAGCTATCAGATCCTATCACACTTCCCTGGGGCACTCCTGGCTATACCCTCTTCTCTGACAAACATTGGCAGTGAAGGACAACTTACTCGATGATGTAGCATCACACAAGTATGTCCAATACAGTTGGATCTACTTTGCGTCACGTGAGTGTACGGGAGTCGAAACAAGTGACGTCGTATCAACTTGAGATTTTTTTTATAGATGTAATAAATTTCTAAATTTAATGATTATTTACAGAGCAAAGAATTTAATTATGTACAACATTTAGTAGGTAATGAATTTTAATGAGATAGATATAAATATGTTTTGACATAGCAAATCTCCCTGTTGCATTATGCACAATATGTTTTTCTCTTTGTAAGAACAAAAACTTCTGTGTTGCTCGAGTGTGCGATCAAGTAGTCGTCAAGTGTGGATCTGCTGTAACTTTCACGAATGGGCATAGAATTGTTAATTTACAACCTGGAGTTGATTTAAAAATTATTCTAGGGAACCATGGCCCGACTTTAGTGCAAACAAATTACGCACAAATTCTCAAATATCGGTGCGGAGTTTAAAATGCGCAACTGGATATCGGGCGTTATCGTCGCATGTAGGAATTCAGTAACATTAACGGCAATTTACGGACATTGGCTTGATAATAACTATCAAAGACTTACGTGAGTGGTGTAGTAATCGTCTAGATGCTTAAAGCAAGCGAGAAGCACTTTACCGTCTGGATACGACAAATATTAATCGTTGCATAGTCAACTTGTTGATACGTTGCTTAGCAACTCATAAACAGACAGTGATAGAATTACTGAAACAATCTTTTAAGTATCAATGACTACTACACACATCAGAAACCAATTACTCTAACTGTGAGTGACTTCTGGATTGGATGAGGTGTTTTTTATTTCAGGTAATTGGTATTAATAAACTTCTTTCGAGGTTGTAACTTCATCAATGGTGTCGCACTCATTAAGTTTAGTAGAACGATAGACAGTACTAGCTACGCTTTTTATAGTTTTAAAAGAAAAGAGAGCACATACCTGTTTTTCTATTGAGAAATGTTCGTACTTCAGTCATCAGTATTCTCAAACCGGAGGCACAAGTGACGCTCTCTCACAGCACTACGATATCGTGAACCACCACAAACGTGTGCACCCTTCTCACTGCATTTCTGCACGGGAACCCTGAGATATAGCCGCGGTACAAAGGAGGAAGAAAGAAGAGGGAAGATCAGCGAAAGAAACGGAGCTGAGAGAGAAGGGGAGGTCACAATTCTATCAGTAAAGAAGTCTTCGAACCACTCGCACGTCTGGAAACCTATTCCATATGCTACTTCAGTGGGGCACTGTGTCATATGCTTTCTGGAAAGCTGGGAATTGGAACCTGCAATGCTTTAGCAACAGTTCCAAAAGACTAACTCTGTGAAATCCTCAATATATACTACACCAATTCCCTCCACTTGGCATTTTCTCGGATATTCGAATGTCTGACATTGCCTCGAGTTTCTGGTGGCTGCTACATTCGTTTAGCAGCGCAATTAGGAACGGATATGATATGCCGCGCAATATAAACTAACTGCTCACTACTATCGACTGTGCGAGCGCCTGTACTGTTTCAGAGCACTGCAACTGGGCTAGAGAGATGTTTTGGTAGTAACGAGGAAAAATTATATTCAGGTAAGGAAAATTCTGCTTCACCTCTTCTGCACTCCTCCACTTCAGGAATGCACCGCTACGTAATCCTTCATCAGCAAAATTTCATGTTTAAGACAGACGACACAGTAATAAATTTGTATTTTCATTTGTTGTTTATTCATAAACAGTACCATCTTTTTTAATTTTACGCAGCATAAAAAATTGTGATATACATATTCCGAATGACAAAAATGTTCAAATAAAGAAAATGCATACACACACCCACAGCAACCACAGTCCGGACATTTAAACAAATAGCTTTACACAATGCTTGTAACATTGAACGCAATATTAAATGTTGACACTCTTTGTAAGGACAGTATGTAACTCTTGTCACTCGATGTATACAATCTGCAAAATACTTCCTTAAACTTACCCCTTTTCAGTAAGGTACCAGGAAAAACTTGAGACAAACATGTTATTAACATGCTTAAAAACTTTTGCTATTTATAGCAAGTGGACAGGCCTGTTCACAAGTAATACATCAACAGGCACTCACATATAACAGAATTTAAACAAAATAAACAAACTGAATTCAAAGTATATTCCCATACGATATTTTGGATTATTGGCAAAATTGGAACTCATGGAAATGCAAGTGTAAGTCAAGCATTACACAGGGCGTAGCAACTTCACACTAAAATTATTTCAGCATTAATCAACACTGTCCCACAATTTGGAATGTTAGATGCTGCACTCAAAATCCACTATCTGTAACTGCAAATCAAGTGTATATCTAGCAATTGTCACTGCTAGAATCTCAACACCTCGAGAAATAAAAATTTGGCCAACTAGTCTAAAAGGACATCTATAGCTGCAGTGGAGATTTGAACCTGAATGTTAGTCCTTCCGGGAAACAGACATGCGAGAAAGTATATTGTCAAATTCTCTGAAACATTACGGACAGGATGATCTTAAACTAGACTGACGAGGGTACAGAGGATCTGCATTCTCAAATCTATCTTCTCATCCAGAGATCTGAGCCTCTAAACCTGGATTCCTGGATAGGCAGCTCATCCGAGCCTCTGAATCTTGAGTCACAGGATAATAGTTGATCTGAATCTTTGAACCTCGAGTTCTCAGACTTATCACGGCTTGGAGTCATGTGCCTGGAATCAAGAGATGGCATCAAATACGAAGCTGTATACCTCGTCCTTTTAGGTGAAAGGGGATCCGAAACTACAGACATTCTCTTACGAAGCTGAGATTGATCTGGGGCACTGTAATCAGTCTCTCGAGGCAACCGACGGTCAGAAGTGCCGGGCTCTCGACGGTCAGAAACACGGCCGTCCCGACGGTCAGAAGTACGGGGCTCCCGACAATCAGAACCTCGGGGCTCCCGACGGTCAGACGTGCGGGGCTCAGGACAGTCAGACGTGCGGAGCTCCTGATGGGCAGAAGTGCGGAGCTCAGGACGATCAGAAGAGTGCTGCTTGAGACGGTCTGAAGTGCGGGCCAGTAGGCGTTCTGAGGCACGAGGATCAAAACGGTCTGAAGTGCGCGACAGTGGGCATTCAGAAACACGGGGATCAAAACGATCGGAACTACGGGGCACCAAGCGTTCTGAAGCGCGGGGATCAAAACGGTCTGTATCACGAGGTTGTGCACATTCTGAAGCGCGGGGCTCCCAGCGTGAAGAAGCAGAAGCCTCCCGATGGTCCAAAGTGGAAGACCCCTGATGGACTAAGGAACCGGGTGCCAGATTATCAGGATGGCGGGACCCACGACGGTCCGTCTGAAAGCGGGCCAGCCTGCGGTCCGCCGAAGAGCGGGCCAGCCTGCGGTCCGCCGAAGAGCGGGCCAGCCTGCGGTCCGCCGAAGAGCGGGCCAGCCTGCGGTCCGCCGAAGAGCGGGCCAGCCTGCGGTCCGCCGAAGAGCGGGCCAGCCTGCGGTCCGCCGAAGAGCGGGCCAGCCGGCGGTCCGCCGAAGAGCGGGCCAGCCTGCGGTCCGCCGAAGAGCGGGCCAGCCTGCGGTCCGCCGAAGAGCGGGCCAGCCGGCGGTCCGCCGAAGAGCGGGGCAGCCGGCGGTCCGCCGAAGAGCGGGGCAGCCGGCGGTCCGCCGAAGAGCGGGGCAGCCGGCGGTCCGCCGAAGATCCGTCCATCCGGCGGTCCGCCGAAGAGCGGGGCAGCCGGCGCTCCGAAGACCTGGCCACCCGGCGGTCCGCAGACCTGGCCACCCGGCGGTCCGCAGACCTGGCCACCCGGCGGTCCGCAGACCTGGCCACCCGGCGGTCCGCAGACCTGGCCACCCGGCGGTCCGCAGACCTGGCCACCCGGCGGTCCGCAGACCTGGCCACCCGGCGGTCCGCAGACCTGGCCACCCGGCGGTCCGCAGACCTGGCCACCCGGCGGTCCGCAGACCTGGCCACCCGGCGGTCCGCAGACCTGGACACCCGGCGGTCCGCAGACCTGGACACCCGGCGGTCCGCAGACCTGCCCACCCGGCGGTCCGAAGACCTGGCCACCCGGCGGTCCGAAGACCTGGCCACCCGGTGGTCCGAAGACCTGGCCACCCGGCGGTCCATAGAGCGGGCCATCTGGCGGTCAGAAGAGCACACCATCTGACGGTCCAAAGAGTGGGCCTTCAGACGGTCTGAAGTAGTGCGTCTTCGAATGTCTGAAGTGGGGGACTTCACATGTCCCACAGCAGGAGACCCCCGACGGAACAAGGTACGGGGTGCCACATGGTCTAAAGCAGGAGATCTCCTGCGGAACGAAGTGCGCAGTATGACACTGTCCAAAGAAGGCGATCCGCGACGGGTGAGCGCACGGGGCGCCATACGATCTGTAGCACGAGGCTCAGTGTGGTCTGCAATACGGGATTCCAAACGTTGTAAATTATGGGAGCCGAGATGGTCTGAACTGCTGGACAGCAAACGGTCCACGCGGCGGGGCTCCAGCTGGTCTGAAGCACGGATCTGCAAACGTTGGGCAGCAAGGGGACCCAAACGCTCTGTAAAGCAGGGCATTAGAAGGTCCACAGAGCGGGGCTCCAGACGGTCCTTAGGGCGGGGCTCCAGATGAGCCAAGGTGTGGGACCCCCGACGACCTAACGTGCGGGGCTCCAGATGGTCGGAAGGGGGTGCCCACAGGAAGTCTGAGGCGTGAGACCACCGAGAGTCCGAAGCATGAGACCACAGAAGATCAGAAGCACGATATTCCTGTAGGTCAGTGGTACGGGACTCCAGGCGGCCAGAGGCGCGGGGCTCCAGGCGGCCAGAGCCGCGGGGCTCCAGGAGGGCTGAAATGCGAGGCTCCCGACGATCAGAAGTGGGAGGCTCTCGATGGACAGAAGTGCGAGGCTCTCGATGGACAGAAGTGCGAGGCTCCGGACGGTCCGAAGCACGATGCTTGTGGCGGTCCGAAGCGCGAGGCTCGTGGCGGTCAGAGCTGCGAGGCTCGTGCCGGTCAGAACCGCGAGGCTTGTGCCGGTCAGAACCGCGCGGCTCGTGCCGGTCCGATGCGCGAGGCTCGTGCCGGTCCCATGCGCGAGCCTCGTGCCGGTCCAATGCGCGAGCCTCGTGCCGGTCCAATGCGCGAGCCTCGTGGCGGTCCGAAGTGCGAGCCTCGTGGCGGTCCGAAGTGCGAGCCTCGTGGCGGTCCGAAGCGCGAGCCTCGTGGCGTTCCGAAGTGTGACGCTCGTGGCGTTCCGAAGTGCGACGCTCGTGGCGGTCCGAAGCGCGCGGCTCGTGGCGGTCCGAAGCGCGAGGCTCGTGGCGGTCCGAAGCGCGAGGCTCGTGGCGGTCCGAAGCGCGATGCTCATGGCGGTCCGAAGCGCGATGCTCATGACGGTCCGAAGAACGTGGCTCATGGTGTTCCAAAACATGATGCTCACGATGATCCGAAGCACGAGATTTGTGATCAACTAAAGCATGCGGCTCTCGACGGTGTGAAGCACGAGAGTCGCGATGGTCCGAAGCGCGAGACTCCTGACGGTCCGAAGCGCGAGACTCCTGACGGTCCGAAGCGCGAGACTCCTGACGGTCCGAAGCGCGAGACTCCTGACGGTCCGAAGCGCGAGACTCCTGACGGTCCGAAGCGCGAGACTCCTGACGGTCCGAAGCGCGAGACTCCTGACGGTCCGAAGCGCGAGACTCCTGACGGTCCGAAGCGCGAGACTCCTGACGGTCCGAAGCGCGAGACTCCTGACGGTCCGAAGCGCGAGACTCCTGACGGTCCGAAGCGCGAGACTCCTGACGGTCCGAAGTGCGAGACTCCTGACGGTCCGAAGACACCCGACGGTCTGAAGTGCGGGACACTCGACGGTCTGAAGTGTGAGACACGCGACGATCTGAAGTGCGAGACACCCGACGGTCTGAAGTGCGAGAGTCACTATCGGTAAATTTGAGTTCACGGCGCAGTTGCGTATTCAGCTTCCTCCATTCCGACATCAAGATGAATTTAGCTTGTGATAAGCCAAGGAATAATTTGAAATTCCTTGCCTTCAAATGCTCAAAAGATTTGTCATCGACCCAAAGAGTCACCCTTTTCCTTTTGTCTACCTCTGCCTCTCTCTTGAGGATTTTCCACTTGGCAGTAGAGATATTTTTATTTTGCTTCTCAAACAATTCCACAATCTGCTTGTAAGTTTTCTTATTCAGCCCCATTCTCTCGTCCACCCACAAAATCAACCTGGAACCTTTCAACGTGGTCTCCGCCTGAGCAACCAGTAGTCTGGCTCCCGGCCACGGAACAATCCTTTGAGCAGTACTTTGAAGCCACGCATGTGTCGCCCTGTTCACACAAGTGAACACCAAGCCTCCATGCTCGTAGTTTGTCGCAGAAAACTGGATAGGTTCCCCCTGGTCAGACAAGTTAATGCTCTTCACAAGCACAGTCTCTACCACTTCCGCCTGCTCCTCCGTCATCTTGACATCTGGAAAACCTTCGAGTACAACAGCCAGCTTCATCGAGACAAACATTTCCTCCTTTACTTCCACTTCTCGATCAGTACCACCACTTCCGCTTTTGCCGGCCTCTTTAGTTACAGGAGCACTGGCATGAGTAAGGTCACTAGACTCTACTTTCAATCTGTGTTTTTGCAGTACAGGTGCTGCTGCTTCGTCAGTACTAGTTTTTAATTTTTTAGCACCCCCATTAATAATTTCAGTCTTTTGGTTAGCTTCCTCTAGTTTCCGCTTCTTTCGTTCAGTTTTTGATATCACTCTTCCCCTTGCTGCCTCACATTCTTCTCCCTCATTGTGTTCTTCCATCCGTTCAGAATTCTCACCTCTCGATGTTTCCATTTCTTCTTTCACAGGAACCTTCGTCACGTGTCGTTCCTCTGAAATATTCTCAGAGTTCTCTGCTGAAACCGTATCTGCACTCTTTGTGACGGGGATGTCTGGTGCACACTTATTTGCAAGGTTCGAGATCTCCGCCTCTGCAGAAATGTCGCCCCTTCCTGAAACTGCTCCTTCTGAGCTGTTTTTGGACGGGTCGGTTTCCCCAGTGTCAAGTACGGCAGCCGAGGTCCTCCCTGTTGCGAGTTTAGAAGAATCTCCCTCAGCAACTGTGTCTTTATCACTTACGAGGCCCGAGGTCACCTCATCTCGAGGTCCCCTCGTGCCAAGTTCACGCTTAGTCTGTTCTGAATCCCGGGTCGCCTCACAGTGAGGTCCCCTGGAATTCTTGGCATCTGCTCGTTTGGAGCTAATTTCAGATTTTTTCTTTATGATCCCACGAGACGCTGAGGAAAGTGTGGACCACCCGGGCAGAGCCCCGCGTGCCCGGGCTAGGCTGGATACTCTGGGAGGGCACCCGGTATCCCAGAGGCCCCGTTCGAGGCACAGCTCCCCTGTGCCACGCACCCCTCGGCACGGGTCGCACCACACCTTGGGTTGGGGGGCAGTTTAACGTCGTGCCCAGGACGGTGGTCAGCCGTTGGCCTATTGTAAGTTTTAAAAATTTCTCACAATCTGCAAAATTGGAGTGTGTTCTCTAGGGAGGATCCTATTTGGGATGGTAGAGCCACGCCTTTTACCTATCCTCGAATTTACTTACTCGACTGACGATCTTAGCAAAATCGTGACCACAAAAAACACCTACTCAACAGCGAAAGTAAGGAAGGTCGCACCACTGACAAAAACCGTTGAACTGGTATTCCGGGAAAGATGTTTCGGCAGAAGAAATAAAGGCATTCTTTAGTGTTACAATGAACAGGCTGGTGAATTTGAAGGTGGAATTACATGTCTATTTTACTGGATTGGCTAGACCAAATTCTATTCTTCAAGGATATTTCTCTTGTCTGCAGTTCTTGCAGACATACAGTCTGATGCATTTAGCTTCTCCTGCTGCAGCTCACAGGAATTTGCATTTTAGAAAGGGAAAGTGAAGTTCATTAGTAAATATATAGACAATAGATATAAATAACTTTAGGGAGAAATGTGGCTGTACATGAGAGCAAAGGTAGTTTCAAAGGCCGGATTTAATTCAAGTGCTATAACCCAGAAAAAGTAAACAGAGTGGGGCCACTGAACATTTGCCCTCTGTGACTCAGAAAATGGTTGTGTGATCTGTGAGCCACTGCAGTGGCATAGTTTTTCACATCTACAACAGGTTCTACACAACCCCTAAACTTGCTAAGGGCATACGTGAAATGAAAATCTAACAAAGACAGTTATGAAATCTAAGAATGGTTTCCACCTCAAAAAGAAGAAACTTCAGCAATATGAGATGGGTGCATAACAGTCTAATATGCAAAGGATGTCTGTCTTACCCCAACAAGATGTTAGTGAGCTGATCCGTACTCCACGTGTTGTGGAATTACAAAGTGGTTGTATAACTGGTGTCAAAAATTATTCTTTTGGCGCTTAGAAACTGCAATTGTTAACACCTACAACAAATGAGGAGGAGAGAGAACAGGACACAAACATTTTTCCTATAGGAGAAATCTCAACACACAGTTTGTGTGCACAGTTAGGAATACACATTCAAAGAAGTCAAGGAGAGTCATCTGCTCCTTATACAGGGTGTTTCAAAAAGGACTTTACAACTTTGAAAATTCATATATATTAATTCATAGTACAGAGGTGATTGTAGGGAAATACATCAAGTTTTGTCTCGCATACTTTGCTAAAGCAGAATCACACCGTAAGAAGTGCTAGCGGCAGTTGCGGTAAAGACGGCTGCCTTCACTGGACCTGAGTGTGCTAGCTGTTTGTTTTGGTTTGAAGAATCAAAGTCGGCAACAACAGTTCAGCATAATTTCAATACCAAGTATGCTAATGATCCTAGTAGGCCTACAATTTATGACTGGCATAAATGTTTTGTAGAAACAGGGTGCTCAGTAAGAGACAGGAATTCATCAGGTTGTCCAAGCACATCTGACGACATCGCCGAGCGAGTGAAGAGTGAGACAATGTTTTATCAACAGTCCTACAAAATCGACCCGTCGTGCATCTTGCGAACTGCAAATCCTTTTTTGCGTGTATCGAGAAACCGTTTGCAATTGAAACCGTACAGATTGACAATCGTTCATGCAATAAAAGATACTGATAAAATTGCTTGCAAGAACTTCTGTGCGGATACGTTAAATCGATTACATGAGGATGAACATTTCTCGGACAAAATCATCTTTTCTGACAAGTCGAATTTTCACTTAAGTGGCAAGGTTAATGCACATAACTGTAGGATTTTTGGGCAATGAAAATCCACATCAAACATTGCAACATGTTTGTGATAGCCTTAAACTGAACAAATAGTACGGCCCCTTTTACTTCCGTGAGAGAACCATCAACAGGATAGTGTACCTGGATATGTTACAACAATTTTTGGTACCATAGATCGATGAAGATGACCGGGAATAAAATGTTTACTTCGTGCAAGATGGTGCACTACCTGGCTGACATCTGGAATTTTCACAGTGACTGCATTCTAGGTCAACAGATTGGCTGTTATGCGCCAATTGCATAGCTCTAAAGTTGCCCAGACCTGTCACACTCAATTATATATACATACATATATATATCTAAAAACAAAGATGATGTGACTTACCAAACGAAAGCGCTGGCACGTCGATAGACACACAAACAAACACAAACATACACACAAAATTCGCTAATTTCAAGTTGCCGCCACTCATACCTGACCTGTCACTCGACAACATCTTTGCCTCTGCACTTCCGCCTCGACTGACATCTCTGCCCAAACTCTTTGCCTCTGTATATGTCTGCTTGTGTCTGTATATGTGTGGATGGATATGTGTGTGTGTGCGAGATGTGTTTCCCTACAAAATAACACTAAAACCAGTTCTAAGTTCTTTCAATAAATTTATATGAATTTTTTAAGTTGTAAAGTCCTTTTTGAAACCACCCGTATTGAGGAGAGGCTGAAAAGAACGATGTATTTTAAGAGACAAAATGAAAAGAAATCTACACAGGATTGTGTGGCCCGCAAGACAAAAAATGAAAAAGGGAGAGGAAAGAAACCATTACATACTGTAAAACACGCACAAGGAAGCCTCGACTTCATCCCGGAGGCTGCTTCACGAACTATCGTACCGAAATCTATTATAAACAAAAAGTAAACACTAATACATAAAACTATGTACCAAGCAACCTACAATAAAGTCAGTGGAAAAGCTCACATTTAGCTCTCTCTCATTTCAAACACCACAATATTGAAATCAATCCATAAAACTACACTGTGCAGTCGAAAGCATCCGAATGTCTATTGGATGACAATAACACGGGATGTGTCCCAACCTTTGCCTGTATGACAGCTTTGACACTGCTGGTACACTTTCTATCAGGTGGAATGATTGTCCTTTCTTCCTCACTGGCCAAAACCAGATAAGGCAGAGATGTTGCAAAGTTAACTTTCTAATTCATCCCAAGAGTATTCCAATGAGTTCAGGTTGGGACTCTGAGCAGGCTAGTCCATTACAGGGATGTTACTGTTGCGTAACCACTCCGCCACAGGCTGTGCATTATGGAAAGGTGCTCGATCGTGTTGAAAGGTGCAATCGCCATACCCAAATTGCTCTTCAACAGTGGGAAGCAAGAGGGTGCACAAAACATCAGTGAAGGCCTGTGCTGTGATAGTGTCACGCAAAACAACAAGGGGTGCAAGCCCCTTCATGAAAAACACGACCACACCGTAACACCACCACCTCTGAATTTTACTGTTGGCACTACACACACTGGCAGATGAAGGTCACCGGGCATCCGCCATACCCACACCCTGCCATCGGATTGCCACATTGTGTACCGTGGTTCATCACTCCACACAATTTTTTTCCACTATTCAATCGTCCAAAGTTTATGCTCCATACGCCAAGCAAGGCATCGTTTGGCATTTACCGGTGTGATTTGTGGCTTACGAGCAGCCACTCGACCATGAAATGCAAGTTTTCTCACCTCCCGACTGAATGCCATAGTACTTGCAGTGGATCCCGATGCAGTTTGGAATTCCTGTGTGTGGTCTGGATAGATGTCTGCCTATTACACATTACGACCCTCTTCAACTGTCGGCGGCCTCTGGTGCACAACAGACGAGGTCGGCTCGTACATTTTTGTGCTGCACGTGTCCCTTCACGTTTCCACTTCACTATCACATCAAAAACAGTGGACCTAGGGATGTTCACGAGTGCAGAAATCTCGCGTACAGACGTATGACACAAGTGACACCCAATTACCTGACAGCTTTCGAAGCCTGTGAGTTCCGTGGAGTGTCCCATACTGCTCTCTCATGATGTCAAATGACTACTGAGGTCACTAATATGGAGTACCTGGCAATAGGTGTCAACACATTGCACCTAATATGTGAAACGTATGTTTTTGGGGGTGTCTGTACAATTTTGATCGATTACATAATGGTAAGACGGAGATTTAGGAACCAGGTTTTAAATTGTAAGACATTTCCAGGGGCAGATGTGGACTCTGACCACAATCTATTGGTTACGAACTGCAGATTAAAACTGAAGAAACTGCAAAAAGGTGGGAATTTGAGGAGATGGGACCTGGATAAACTGAAAGAACCAGAGGTTGTAGAGAGTTTCAGGAAGAGCATAAGGGAACAATTGACAAGAATGGGGGAAAGAAATACAGTAGAAGAAGAATGGATAGCTTTGAGGGATGAAGTGGTGAAGGCAGCAGAGGATCAAGTACGTAAAAAGACGAGGGCTAGTAGAAATCCTTGGGTGACAGAAGAAATACTGAATTTAATTGATGAAAGGAGAAAATATAAAAATGCAGTAAATGAAGCAGGCAAAAAGGAATACAAACGTCTCAAAAATGAGATCGACAGGAAGTGCAAAATGGCTAAGCAGGCATGGCTAGAGGACAAATGTAAGGATGTAGAGGCTTACCTCACTAGGGGTAAGATAGATACTGCCTACAGGAAAATTAAAGAGACCTTTGGAGAAAAGAGAACAACTTGTATGAATATCAAGGGCTCAGATGGAAACCCAGTTCTAAGCAAAGAAGGGAAAGCAGAAAGGTAGAAGGAGTATACAGAGGGACTATACAAGGGTGATATTCTTGTGGACAATATTATGGAAATGGAAGAGGATGAAGATGAAAGGGGAGATATGATACTGCGTGAAGAATTTGATAGAGCACTGAAAGACCTGAGTCGAAACAAGGCCCCGGGAGTAGACTACATTCCATTAGAACTACTGACAGCCTTGGGAGAGCCAGTCCTGACAAAACTCTACCATCTGGTGTGCAAGATGTACGAGACAGGCGAAATACCCTCAGACTTCAAGAGGAATATACTAATTCCGGTCACAAAAAAAAGCAGGTGTTGACAGATGTGAAAATTACCAAACTATCAGTTTAATAAGCCACAGCTGCAAAATACTAACGGGAATTCTTTACACACGAATGGAAAAACTGGTAGAAGCCGACCTCGGGGAAGATCAGTTTGGATTGCGTAGAAATGTTGGAACACGTGAGGCAATACTGACCCTACGACTTATCTTAGAAAATAGATTAAGGAAAGGCAAACCTACGTTTCTAGCATTTGTAGACTTAGAGAAAGCTTTTGACAATGTTGACTGGAATACTCTCTTTCAAATTCTAAAGATGGCACGGGTAAAATACAGGGAGCGAAAGGCTATTTACAATTTGTACAGAAAGCATATGGCAGTTATAAGAGTCGAGGGACATGAAGGGGAAGCAGCAGTTGGGAAGGGAGTGAGACAGGGTTGTAGCCTGTCCCCCGATGTTATTCAATCTGTATATTGAGCAAGCAGTAAAGGAAACAAAAGAAAAATTCGGAGTAGGTATTAAAATTCTTGGAGAAGAAATAAAAACTTTGAGGTTCGCCGATGACATTGTAATTCTGTCAGAGACAGCAAAGGACTTGGAAGAGCAGTTGAACGGAATGGACAGTGTCTTGAAAGGAGTATATAAGATGAACATAAACAAAAGCAAAACGATGATAATGGAATGTGGTCCAATTAAGTCGGGTGATGCTTAGGGAATTAGATTAGGAAATGAGACACTTAAAGTAGTAAAGGAGTTTTGCTATTTGGGGAGCAAAATAACTGATGATGGTCGAAGTAGAGAGGATATACAATGTAGACTGGCAAAGAAAAGGAAAGCGTTTCTGAAGAAGAGAAATTTGTTAACATCGAATATAGATTTAAGTATCACGATGTCGTTTCTGAAAGTATTTGTATGGAGTGTAGCCATGTATGGAAGTGAAACATGGACAATAAATAGTTTGGACAAGAAGAGAATAGAAGCTTTCGAAATGTGGTGCTACAGAAGAATGCTGAAGATAAGGTGGGTAGATCACGTAACTAATGAGGAAGTATTGAATAGGATTGGGGAGAAGAGGAGTTTGTGGCACAACTTGACTAGAAGAAGGGATCGGTTGGTAGGGCATGTTCTGAGGCATCAAGGGATCACCAATTTAGTATTGGAGGGCAGCATGGAGAGTAAAAATCGTAGAGGGAGACCAAGAGATGAATACACTAAGCAGATTCAGAAAGATGTAGGCTACAGTAGGTACTGGGAGATGAAGAAGCTTGCACAGGTTAGAGTAGCATGGAGAGCTGCATCAAACCAGTCTCAGGACTGAAGACCACAACAACAACAACAACAACAACAACAACAGTGTATTTTTATTGCTCTAACAATGGATGATGGGACTGGGCTACAACTGGTTTTCCTGTATAATACAATGATATAAATGATTAATGACAATGCAATTTTAGCCCTCGTGCAGGTGTTTTTGTTAACATAAGCAAGCACGAAGGGTACTTCGTACATGTGTAAAGAATATCTGTCTTTATGTTACCGAGGTAAACACGTGTGAGCAATATTACACTTTAATCTCAGTTTAATGAAACAACTATAAACTAAACTTACATTATACGAGTTAACACTGTTTAATTAAATAATAGTAAAATCGACTTTCACATCATTCTTTTACAACGGACTGGTGTCATCCCACAGTAATGACCCACTAGGAGCATTAAACAGCAAAGCTGCAACCAATACCAGCCAACGGTTTATTCGATTACTAATTATCTCGTAGACAACTGCCTCGTCGTAGAATAGAGCTGCTACCTCGTAATCCAGTTCATTTTCTCTATTTTATATTACTGCTCCTCACTCGGACGTATGACACCACCACTTATCACTGTGTTAGCTAAAGCAATACCGAAGGACAGATACGGGCTCACAACTGTGAAACGACAACGGAACATTACACACACGGGCACGCCCACTCGAGGGTTAAGAACGGGAAATCAGTCGCGACCTTTCGATAAGGCTACCTGCGCAGAAGACCTTTTATTTGCCGTGCACAATTTCGGCAGTGGGTGCCCTCATTTTACAGTTACACGTTCAAACTCTTCCAACTGACTGCCAGAGGGTATAGTGTTTCACACTCTACATCCTAGCTTCCAGTCACACAATATCCAGTGGCATCGCTCTTTACACCACTTCGAGAGTCATTTACAGCCGACTACAAAAATGTACACCACGGGAGCTGCTCGACCGAATACCCCATTCTTTTAAATGCCCTATGCACAGTCACTGTGGTAGCCGAACTGACGGGAGCACTTTGTAACTCGCATACGATTCCTTCTACCGATTTCTCGTCTTTTTTTACAACCACCTCTAGCAATGCTCGACAAGAGTGCCACTTCACGAGCACGTCGACTGTCGATGCGAGCAGTTTTAGAAGGGTCGAAACGATGCTGACAATTCTGTTATTCAGACGACGTGCAAAGAAAACATAGTCCACATTCGAAGTCAATGTGCTCTCCTGACACACTCACCCTGCTGCTACTGCTTCTACTGACAACACAATACTGCCTGCCCACTTCTACACCGACAGGTCTGGCTCTCTTAGCTCGTACTGATAATCTCCGAGTTACTTACTGGTGTCCAGATACTTCTGATCGGATAGTGTATTTCCTTCTCAAAATAAATGAGACACGGGGAGTTTGAGCCTGTGAAAAAATTGGCACAGAAAGGGTTAACTTCCCTTCTATAAATTCAAAGCACACCACCTACTGTCACCGTACTATCGTCACGCTGCACAAAGGTACTAGGGGCTATCCAAAAGTAAACTGAATTGTAAAATGTGGATCTACATATACATCTACATCCATACTCCACAAGCCACCTGACGGTGTGTGGCGGAGAGTACCTTGAGTACCTCTATCGGTTCTCCCCTCTATTCCAGTCTCATATTGTTCGTGGAAAGAAGGATTGTCAGTATGCCTCTGTGTAGGCTCTAATCTCTCTGATTTTATCCTCATGGTCTCTTTGCGAGATATATGTAGGAGGGAGCGATATACTGCTTGACTCCTCGGTGAACGTATGTTCTCGAAACTTCAACAAAAGCCCGTACCGAGCTACTGAGCATCTCTTCTGCAGAGAGTTCCACTGGATTTTATCTATCATCTCTGTAGCCCTTTCGCGATTACTAAATGATCCTGTAACGAAGTGCGCTGCTCTTCGTTGGATCTTCTCTACCTCTTCTATCAACCCTATTTGGTACAGATCCCACACTGGTGTGTAACATTCAAGCAGTGGGCGAACAATTGTAATGTAACCTGTAACCTACTTCCTTTGTTTTCGGATTGCATTTCCTTAGGATTCTTCCACTGAATCTCAGTCTTCTTTACCGACGATCAACTTTATATGATCATTCCATTTTAAATCACTCCTAATGCGTACTCCCAGATAATTTATGGAATTAACTGCTTCCAGTTGCTGACCTGCTGTATTGTAGCTAAATGATAAGGGATCTTTCTTTCTATGTATTCGCAGCACGTTACACTTGTCTACATTGAGATTCAATTGCCATTCCCTGCACCATGCGTCAATTCGCTGCAGATCTTCCTGCATTTCAGTACAATTTTCCATTGTTACAACCTCTCGATATACCACAGCAACATCCGCAAAAAGCCGCAATGAACTTCCGATGTCATCCACAAGGTCATTTATGTATATTGTGAATAGCAACGGTCCTACGACACTCCCCTGCAGCACACCTGAAATCACTCTTACTTCGGAAGACTTCTCTCCATTGAGAATGACATGCTGCATTCTGTTATCTAGGAACTCTTCAATCCAATCACACAATTGGTCTGATAGTCCATATGCTCCTACTTTGTTCATTAAACGACTGTGGGGAACTGTATCGAACGCCTTGCGGAAGTCAAGAAACACGGCATCTACCTGGGAACCTGTGTCTATGGCCCTCTGAGTCTCGTGGACTAATAGCGCGAGCTGGGTTTCACATGATCGTCTT
Source organism: Schistocerca piceifrons (assembly GCF_021461385.2). Lineage (NCBI taxonomy): Eukaryota > Metazoa > Arthropoda > Insecta > Orthoptera > Acrididae > Schistocerca > Schistocerca piceifrons. Next base: position 60,552,777 of record NC_060148.1, read on the forward strand.
TTTTGAAGCCCGTGCTGATTCCTACAGAGCAGATTTCTAGTATCCAGAAAAGTCATTATACTTGAACATAATACGTGTTCCAAAATTCTACAACTAACTTGTACTTTAGCGTACTGCTAAGAAGATGCTAGCCTAGCTTGACCGAGTCTACCACGTAGTGTCACCCAACAACTGTGACTGAGCTGCCTGTGGCAGCTCTTTGCGTATTTTTAGTGCACGAGTGGTACAGAGGAATGGCTACCTCACGAATAATATACAGTTGGTGGTGTTTTTTTATTTACTTGGCAAACACCCGGCAAAAACTGTCGTACAATGCAAATGGCACGGAAGGGCGTGCTCTTAGTGAAACTGCAGTGTACAAACAGTTCTCTCAGTTTAAAAAGAGGGAAATAGCCAATGTAGGTCAGCCACAATCCAGTCGTTTGACTGCTCGAACCGAGGAACTCGTCGACAAAATCCATTATCTCGAAAGTGAAGTCTGATGCGGGACAATTGACGACCTGTTCGACTTATCCGAGTTGTCCCGGAACACAATTTGGCACATTCTGAACATCGATTTGGGGATGCGAAAAGTGACAGCAAAGTCTGTGCCCTGACTTCTTCCTGGAGATCCGACAGATCGGCGCATTTGAGTCTGTCGTGAAATGGAGGATACGTTCGAAGACAGTACTAATGTTTTTGACAACACCGACACGTGTGACGAGATGCAGTGCTGTCAGTACTTTTCAAAAAGCAAACAACAGTTAGGCCAACGGAAGTCACCTGACTCGACTTGTCCAAAAAGGGGCTCGTGAAGTGAAACGGAATGAGAAGACGACACTGATCTGTTTTTTGACATCAAAGATATCGTACACACAGTGTTCGAGCCAGAAAAGCCGTCAGAAAACCGACAACTGAATCGCTCATTGTTGAAAGGCACCAAGTCCACGTTTTTGACAAATTCATTTTAGCGTGATTTTGCGTTCCGATAAGAAAGATGCACATTTTGGTGTTGAAAGGAACCACATTCTGGCATTACAAGTGTCATTAACACAGCCGTCAGATTAGTCATTTTGTGTTGAAAGGAACTTAGTCCTGCAGTTAGTGCGTTTCAATACGGAATGTCTAGTAGCACCAGAGATGCTGCTATGCTTCACATGTGAAGACTGGTCTGCTATTTTGTTTCATCTCCATGGAATTTGAGTATTCCTGACGATATATCCTATGTGGTTGTTGTGCTGTGCATGTTGTTTTCGTGCTGTGTTCATAAACATATTTTTATTACAGATAATGAAGTTATGGCAGGAAAGAAACGTCAAGCAAAGACGAAAATTACGCCAGGAATAAAGTAAAGTGATCAAGGGTTAAAGGTATTGCATATACAAGCCATGCAGGAAAGGCAGTTCGTCAGAAAAGGATCGGACCTCCACGCAGGTATGACGGAAATTATCGTTTTTACCTAAATATTATCTGTCCAACCATATCATTTCCATAAAAGGGATCTGAACGATTATTGGTACTGGAATTATATTTACTTAATTGTCTGACAATGATTTTACCTAGGTAACTTGTGTGTTTGTTTTAGGTGCAAACATCAAAGCTTCAATAAATTGCAAGAAGAAGAGAAGCTGGAGATATGTAACACTTTTTATAATTATGAAACCAAAAATGAACGGGAATCCACCTGCAGAGTCTGACTGAATGGCATCCCATTAAACGGCGGAGAACAATCGAAAGGGATACGTGACTCTGCATGTACATATTACGTATTGACACATCAGGAGTGTCTACAGGTATGTAGGAAAGCATTCTTTAGCTTACACGGTATAACACAGAAGCGTGTATTCAGGATTGCTAAGCTGCTGGCAAAAGGCAAAAGCCCAGTAAACACGAGAGGATTTAATATGAAGACACATGCTGTATCACATGAAATCTGCACTGAAATTCGGAACAATATTTTCAAGTTTGCTGTCAAAACATCTCATTATGGGGGAAAAGAAGTAAAGTACTTGGATGCAAGGCTGAACCTTACAAAAATGCGTGAATTATTTTGTGAGGAACTTCCTAATCTTAAATTAAAATATGCAATTTATGTTAATTATTTCAGCAAGAACTTTGGCTACAGATTTGATAGACCCCAACTAGATGTGTACAGTACCTGTGGAGAACTTCCAGTCAAAATGAAGTCTCCACACTTATCGCGAAATATTAAATTAGCAGCAGCAAGTGAACTACGTATTCACATGCACAGAAGTTGCAAATTTTATTCCTGTACAAAAGCGTTCTCAGAATCCTGTCAGGCTGATGATACAGTCTGTGTTGCCTTTGACTTATATTATTGTACACAACCCCTAGGACAATAATTCCATAGTACACATGTACCATGAGGGTCAGGCCAAGAAAGGGGTCAATGAGATGTGTACATTCATACTGGGCTACCTCACCAATGAGATTAAACAAGGCACGAAGAAACTACACTTGTACTTGACGCACGTCCAGGCCAAAATAGGAACCATTCCTTTATTTGTTTGTGCATGGGTTTGGTCTAAGATAAACAATTTGAGGAAATTATTCAGCGTGTCCCTGAGGTCATTCCTTCCTGCCTTGCAATAGGGATTTTAGTGTTTTCATGAAAAAAATTACGTGCTGAGACAGAATCTACACCCCAAAAGACTGTTGTACAATCACTGCTAATGCAAAAAGGGATGCTACAGTACAAATGGTGGAAGGAGCTGATATCATTGATGTGGACACTTGGTGGCCTAAACATTACATAAAAACAACATTAAGTGATAAATCAACTGGGACAAACATTCCTAGAACCACCAAAGTGCAGTTTGCTCCCGCATTATTCTCCGAGTTCCACTACGCTGCAGTTCATCCTGGGAGAGTGGCTGCCCATTCCTTAATTGGGAGTGTTGTCCATCACACATTCCATTTGTCTCAGCCTGGACCAAGAAATGCACCTCTTATGAACAATTTGAGAAGGGCCTATGGAGAAGAAAGAGTTCCAATCAGGTCAACAAAACGAGACAATCTCATGAAGGGTCATCGTTTTGTCACGACTTCCGAAGCGAGTAAAGCATTCTTTGATGAAATACTAGGATGCTCTTTTCAGTGAAAATGCATTACCTACTTTTCTAATGGTATGACTTGTTATCCTAAGTTTTGTTGTGCAATATCTCTGACTATACAGCAGCTGTTTTATCAGGGATAGGGTTGTATTCCGCCAAAGAAAATAATAAACAATTCCGTGTGTTGTATGAAAAAATAATTATTATTTCATTTGCGTTACCTTTCAATTTCATACTTCATACCCATATATTCATTTGGAAATAAAGGGAATAAACAAACATTATGAATGTTATTGCTCACTTACAGGTTCTATTTGTTCCACGTTTAAAGGAACCAAGTCCAGTTACGCAAGTTACATATTTTATCAATAAAAGCATTACTAACATCTGCATCACAACAATTTTGGCTTTATCATAACTCTGTGTGTGTGTGTGTGTGTGTGTGTGTGTGTGTGTGTGTGTGTGTGCTTTACACGAACAAACAACTGTGTCTTACTACATTACAAGAGTGGAAAAGCATTTTTTTGTGTTTATCTCAAAACCGTAAACGTTGGTCTTAGTGGCTTTCAAACATGAGTGATTCAATTCTATTTGGAGGTTATAAAAAGGCTGCACAGAAGTTTGGTGTAAAACATTCGGGTAGTGGAATTCCAGCGAGTGGTTACAACATCGTAACAACGGTCCTGCACACTTGGCTCTCTGTGTTCATCTATTTCTGGCCTCAATGCACACAACCACCTCAATCTGTGTCTCCTACTCAGCAGATCTGGCTCATCGAACTTCTTTCTTTGCCCTACGATGAAAAGGGACTCGAAAGAAGAAAAGTCGCCGACAATGATGATATAGACATGCCACGACGGCACTAGCAGGTATAAAAGAGAATGGATTTAAGAAGTGCTTCCTGCACTGCAAAGAACATTTCGACAAGTGAATTAGAGCGCACAGAGTAATTTGAAAAAGGTTAATATTTTATAAAAAAATTCTAACTATTTGTAGGTTCCATCTCGCACCAGGACTGTCGACTAACTCTGAAAGCTGTCTCACCTTTACAAAGTTTAGCATTTTGGAACTATATAATATCCCATCTTAACAAAAGTTTAGCATTTGGGAACCATATAACATCCAAAACCGTACAATATCCAACTCCATCCACACATCCTCAGGCTTTGCATTCCAAGTCATCTGACAACTCAGCACGTGTTTGAGAACAGTCCAGTAACAATCACTATAGAATACAGATCAACCTGTTGGAAGAATACATCCATCCACCATGCCACGACCACAAAAAAAGTCTTACAAATACTTAAAAGGAGACAAATTTCAGGGCATGGCAAGAAAAGCCACAGAGCAACAAGTAGTCAAGCCAGATACTAAAGAGTTGAGATGTTTTATGCGCAGTGTCAGAGAGCGAGCAACAAGTAAATGCAAAAGGAGCAAAGTGGAAGGAAAGAACCGTGTTGTGATGCCAGAAGAAATAGAAGCAGAGTGTAATGTAGAAACAAACAAAAGGGACTGATATTGATCTCTGCAGTTTTTGAGGTAACATTAGAGAAAAAGATGGACTTTAAGCACATCAAATAACTTTATCATGCAATTAGTAATAATTAGCTTAAGATTCGTTAAACTCTAATTTTACACATATAATGACAACGGATCGAGTGAGAAGAATTATCAGTAACATCCCCCACTACTGCACCTGAAGATTCAGTTTGATGCTGTTAGTTGCATATTTTTTAATTAAGGTCCACAAGGTAGCAACTATTGAGAAGCTGCAGTTCCTCCCGGGTCCAAGGCAGCAGTTGTAGGTGTCACCTTTGCTAGATGGTTCTGAACATGCAAACTTTGGCAGTCTCCCATTATTCCGAAACGAAGCTATTAAATACAAAATTGTTAAGGCTTTCGTGGCCACTTGTTGACAAACTGCCTATTGGCTTCTGCCTCGGGTTCTTCGGCCGACGTTAATCTAATGATTTTTCTGACGTTTTGCCAGCACGAGTGGCTGGCATTGTCAAAGCTTCACCCTCCATTGCCGGTGGTGAACTGGAGGCGAGCTCGCGGCCGCGGACTATATGTACCTGGCGTGCCAACGTCCGAGGGCTTCTCCGCAGGCATTTCCGGTGCGGTTCTCCTCTTTCTACCTGCGACGGTCCTTCGCTGCAGTACGGGAAGCCAGGATCCGTTTACCTTAAGGCTTTCCTCTTTCTTGTTGAAACTGCTCGCGTGTTTTTGGATTTCTACCGCTTCTCTGAACAAGCACGTGTGATAGTGCTTCTCTACAGACAGAACTTCCGTGTCGGCGAATTTTATTACGTGGTCGGTCTCATTCAGTGTGTGCTCTGCCACGGCCGATTTCTCCACCTGCTCCAACCTGCAATGTCGCTTATGCTCTTTGATCCCGGTGTTAATTGATCATCCAGTCATTCCGACATAAACTTTTCCGCAAGTGCACGGTATACGGTATATTCCCGACATTGCAAGTGGGTCTCTTTTCTCCTTCGCCGATCTAAGACACTGTTTGATCTTCCTTGTCGGTTTGAAAATCGTCTTTACGCCGTGTTTGCGCAATATACGGCCGATTCTGTCCGTCACTCTGGGAATGTATGGCAGAAAGGCCGCACCCGACATTTCTTTTTCTGGTTTCTTACTTCGCCGAGTGTTTGGCTCTGTTACACTTCTAATGTAATTTGTGGAGTACCCATTGCTCCTCAGAACAGTTTCCAGGTGTCGCATTTCTCGTTTGAGGTGTCGAGGCTCACATATTCGTCCTGCTCTCATTACGAACGTACTAATGGTGCCTCTTTTCTGGCTCGGGTGGTGGTTTGACAGTTCGTGCACGTATCGGTCCGTGTGTGTCGGTTTTCGATACACGCCGTGTCCCAGGTTTTCGCTGTCACTTGTGACCGGCACATCTAGAAATGGTAGTTTCTTGTCCTTTTCTACTTCCACGGTATATGTTATGTTGGCACGGAGGCTGTTCAAGTGTCTCAGGAATTCACCGAGCTGTTCTTCACCGTGGCTCCACACCACGAAAGTATCATTGACGTACCTGTACCACACCTTAGGTTTGCAAGTCGCCGAGTCCAGTGCCTGTGCTTTGAATTGTTCTGTGAAGAAGTTGGCCACCACTGGACTGAGAGGACTACCTGTGGTGACGCCTTCCAGCTGTTCGTAGAAATCGCCATTCCACGTGAAATAGCTCGTGGTGAGACATGCACGGAAGAGCTTTTTGATGTCTTGCGGGAACATGGAATCGATGTGCTCCAGAGAAGCTACTAAAACTGGAAGCATACTTTGCCTCGCTCCCACACTGTGTCTCTGCTTCATTCTGTACAGCTCTCAGAGGAGTCGGAATCTTACTGCTTAGGACAAAGAAGATGGACGGTTCGTACATCAGCTGTCAGCTCAGGATTTTCCGATACTGACCGCTGCGAGAGTTGGCGAACCGAGGAAGTCTAGCATTCCTCTGCGCACTGAGCCGTCTTTTACAGAACATTAACTGCACTAACCACATTGCAATGTTATTAGCAATTTACTGCTGCTGTAATTGTCACAATGCCAGAGGCTGCTGCACGCTCTCCAGAACTCGTAGCTGATCCGTGTAAGGAACCTACTTTGAGAGTTCAGTATTCCGTAAGATCTCAACCTTGCTACATATCTACTGCTCTTTCCAACACCTTACCAATGCTCTGGCCACGCATATTAGTTTTACAGTGTGCTCTTTACAGCAGTAGTAAACTGCGATCAGAAACAATGGCTGTGGTGTTCACTAACTTGCTTGTGATAAGGGAATACCCAATTTTCCACTTGTCTAAAATTTCTGTTGACCCTCTATTGCACAGTGTTGCCATATGGCAACAAACCATAAATTTACATATAATGTTAAAGAAACCGCTCGCATACGGCAACACACAGTCTGGCTGCATCGAGTTACACTGTGTTTAGCATTGTTACGTAGCCAAAAACTGCCGATAGTCTACAGTCGTTGCTGAAGGTCCACTATACGTAAACAAACGCTACAGCAGTGGAAAAACTGAATTATTTCTGCCACTTAGATCACACCTAAGGAAATTATATTTTTAAGGTACGTAAAATGATGCTTAATGATTGCACAGATAATGTTTCGGTGTCTCTGTAACTGAATGATAAATAATTACTCAGTATTTTCAGTTTGTTGCCATATGGCAACACTACGATCTTGCCAATGTAAACATAACCCTTTTCAACGTGGGCAGATTCAGTACAGTGCTGTTTAATTTTGTACACATGACATCAATTCCAGCTTCACGATTCTATGGTGGCAGAAATTCAACAGCAATTAGCAATATTCCTGAAGAAAGTAACGATTCGGAATTGGGCAGCACTGACAGTGAAGAAGAATTTGCAGACAGTTCAGAGGATGAAAGTGCTGGACATAATATTCCTCGTGGAACTTTGGCTATAGTTGTTTCTGAGTCTGACGATGACAGTGAAGGAGAAATAGAAGAAGAGGAAAAGGAACAAGAAGAAGAAGAAGAAGAAGAAGAAGAAGAAGATGACGAAAGCAATGTGTTACTTCAAAATAACATTGTGGCGGCAGAAGAAAATAGTGCTCCAAAACCAAATAAAAGGCCTGAACGTACTTGTAGTTGGAAGAAATGCCGGAAAGTAATAGTTATGCCAGAATGCACTGGTACACTTGACATCCCTTCTCATGTACACAGTTTGAAAGAATATTTGCATATGTTTCTTGAAAGCTAAATGTTGGAGATTATTGTTGAGGAGTCAAACAGACTGTCCATTCAAAAAAATCTGAAACTTGACAGACAAGAATTAGAAATTTGGATACAAATGACATACTTTACTTCTGTGATTAGACTCCCTTCTACTAGAGATTACTGGAATCCTGAGACTGGAGTTTCCATTGTAGCTGATAGGATGCGTATAAACCACTCTGAACAAATAAAAAGTAACATACATTTTGCTGATAATTTGAGAACAATACCCAAATTGAGGGCCAGTGTATGATCCTATATACAAAATTAGAAGCCTTGTTGACCATACTGTTTCTAAATGTAAAGCACTAGCGAAACCAGAAAAATTCAGCCCTGATGAGCAGATTATACCATTCAAAGGGTGTCATTCAATGAAACAACACAAAAAAACCACCCAACAAGATGGGGCTATAAAATGTTTGTACTATCTGATGTGAATGGTTTAGAATACAACTTAGAACTGTATACTGGCAGAATAACCAAAATGAACATATTCCTGACATAGGAGCCAGTGAAATGCTGCGCTAAGGCTAGCTAGTGTAATACCTGAAACACAAATTGTAAAATACTTTTGAAACTGGTTCTGTAGTTTAGATCTGCAAATGAAACTGGCAGAAAGAGGAATCTACAGCATAGGCACTGTTCGTTCCAATTGTCAAAAGGGATGTGTGTTTGACTCTGACAAGAAAATGAAGAGACCTGGAAGAGGTGCAACAGATGAACGACGGTGTTCCATGGGAAATGCGCAGTATTCTGCTGTAAAGTGGCATGACAACAGATTTCTGACATTACTCAGCAATTTTGTGAGAGCAAATCCAATGAGTGAAGTAGAAAGATTTGACAAGAAGTTGAAGACAGTCAAGGTGCCTTGTCCCTGGGGCAGTAGTAGAGTATAATCAGTTCATGGGAGGTGTAGATCTTGTGGATTCGGTTCTAGCATTGTATAAGATCCACATACATTTAAAAGTCAAGGTGCCTTGTCCCTGGGGCAGTAGTAGAGTATAATCAGTTCATGGGAGGGGTAGATCTTGTGGATTCGGTTCTAGCATTGTATAAGATCCACATACAAAAAAAAAAGGTATCAAAGAATATTTTTTCCATATTCTAGACCTAATGGTAGTGAATGCTTGGTTTCTTTACAGAAGAGATGGACTATCAAGTGGAATGCATCGAAAAAGCATGCTCGCTTTAGCAGAGTTCGAGAAGGCCACAGATAGAGGTTTGTTGCTCCAGGGGAAAAGTGAGGCAAGAAAGCAAGGCAGACCCAGAAGCAATTCCATTGAGAGAGCCTGCACGGTGAAGAAGAAGAAGAAGAAGAAGAAGAAGAAGAAAGGACCAACAGCTGCACTGCCTGAAAAGGATATGCAGCTAGATGGCACAGGACATTTGCCTATTATGGATATCAAAAGAAGGTGAAAAGCTCCATCATGCAATGGAATTGTGAGAGTGAAGTGTTTGAAATGCAGGGTTCATTTATGTTTCACTGCAAACATAAACAAGTTTTTGAAATTTCACACTGAGTGACGAAAAGAGGAATCGAATTGTTGAATAATATGACAAAATATATTTTTGAAAACAGAAAAGTAACAGTTTTTCATCTAAAACTATTCATAACTGTACGTAGAAGCACATTTCTGTATCTTTCCTAAGTAATTTTATATATGTATGTAAATAAGTGCTGTGAATCTTCTGGGAAGTGTGTTGCCATACAGCAACAGACCTACAATACATGCATCAAAATTTCTATGTTTAACCTATTACACAATATTTTGTGTGTCAGGCCCTACCCCAGATATGTTCTTTTTAATTGAAAAAAGAGAGAGAGAGAGAGAGAGAGAGAGAGAGAGAGAGAGAGAGAGAGAATAAAAAAAAGAAAAGAAAAGAAAGGGGGTCATGCAATAGAGAGTTAAAAGATTCCCACAAATCATTATGAGACATTTTGTCTTATACTGCAAATGGTACTATATTTTGTCAGTGTTTCCGTTTCCACATTAGCCTCACTCTTTATTGATCCGTACAACAGTGTTCTTTTCAGTATTTTTGGTTTCTTATTATGTTAGTCTGTTCAACCTGCTAATACTAGTGCCCCCTTATTTCCTGCTGTACACTCATTCCGACCACAGTCACATACTGGAACAATGCCCACCATGCCTGCAAGTGACAGATTCAATTGCCAAAAATTTTCGCAAATAACCTCAGTCGCAATGGTAATTTGACAACCTACAATGCAGTGGCTGAAGTACTACATACAGTACCCTACTGTAGTACTGTTCGGTTCAGGAAAACTGACTCCTACAAGCCAGGATTGTTCCTCAATAGCTGAGAGGGGTTTAGCTCTTCTTACACTTCCAGTTCATTGGACTGTGACTCACTCTATATATTAAGCTGGGAGTAACCCCGTAAGGGTTGCAGTCATGCAAACGAAGATGCACAGAGTGTAAGTAAGCTTTGGTGACTTTTGAGAGGTCTGATGGAGTAGAATTGCATTAAGAAGCCACGGGCACACAAAAAAGCATATTGCACGGTAGTAAAGACTTTTGTAGATGACTCTGCACCTGAGGAACAACTTATAACTATGATGTGTGTCACCTAATAGCCTGGCTTTCCTGGTTTCAAATTTCTTGGATTGATCATATATATATCTGAAAACAAAGATTCTATAACTTACCAAACGAAAGCATTGGTACTTTGATAGAGACAATAATAAACACAATCACACACACAAATTTCAAGCTTTCGCAACCCACGGTTGCTTCGTCAGGAAAGAGGGAAGGAGAGGGAAAGACGAAAGGATGTGCGTTTTAATGGAGAGGGTAAGGAGTCATTCCAATCCCGGGAGCGGAAAGACTTACCTTAGGGGGAAAAAAGGACGGGTATACACTTGCACACACACACATATCCATCCACACATATACAGACACAAGCAGACATATTCAAAGACAAATAGTTTGGGCAGAGATGTCAGTCGAGGCGGAAGTGCAGAGGCAAAGATGTTGTCGAATGTCTGTACAGCAATACCTGAGGGACTGAGGACTATCACAAAGAATCCTGTAGTCTGAAAATCTGAGATGTAGGTGGTGGGGCTAAAGCAGACTCCTCTATGGTAGAACAAGAAATTTCTAATTTCTTTCTTTTTTCAGATATCATTTTCGAGCAAATGACACCGATCCGTGTTTATTCCGTGGTACCGTCAATGGTGATGTTGCTATGTTAGCAATACTTGTAAACGATGGACTTATTGCATCAAAACTGAGGAAAGTTATTTGTAAAGTTGTCACTTCACCAGAAGAATCTTTTCATATTATGATTCAAGATGATCATTATTTTGTGGCAGTGGAAACTGAGTAAATCGGGTGGGAAAGGAAACGTTTATTCATCAATGACCTGCACCAGAAGAAGAATTCATCACCTTTTTCAATGATCACAAAAATACACAATGGCAAATGGTAAAGGCAATTCTATAGTATTTGCTTGAAACAGAAAATTATGGTATAGAACACTATGACATCAGAGCTAGTACCTTTTTCTAATGCTGATTGCGCAGGTGTTCTGAATATCTACAACGGAATCTCTATTCCGTTTAGCATATGGACTGGTAAGCTGGGCTTCCCAAAGGCAAACTATTGTTCCATTCTGATTTCACTACAGGCAAGAACGCATAGCAATTACGATACAATAATTGCTTTCCGTTTGAAACTCCTTCAATGCTACCCTTCCTATGAACTTCTACCACGATATATTAAGCAAGTAGTATGTAGAATGTTATCACTTTAACCACAGTAGGCCAATTTGTAATTGAGGAAATATTACAGAAAAAACATAACCTTATTAAATATCAAGCATTGCCTAGGATATACACTGCTGGCCACCGTAAATGCAACACCAAGAAAGACAAGAGGTAGCACAACAAAATTTATTTTGTAGATAACATGATGACCCAGTATCAAATGATTACATTTACAGACGTCTGTGACATGTGGTTCCTGCCAGAATCAGAAGCCAGAGCAGCCGCCATTGTTGGAGATCACCGCTGCCACACGCCTCGGCATTGAGTCAAAGAGACGTTGGATGTGTTCCTGGGGTACAGCAGCCCAAGCAGCTTCCACACGTTGCCAAAGATCATCTGGTGTGGCAGCTGGGGATGGAATCTGGGTCACTCGTTGAGCAACCATGGACCACATGTTTTCTATCAGCGAAAGATCCGGAGAGCGAGCCGGCCAGGGAAGCACTTCAATCTGGTTATTGACGAAGAACCTTTGGACAATGCGTGCCACGTGTGGTCGCGCATTATCCTGTTGAAATATGGCTGTGGCAGAGCCCTGAAGGTAAGGAAGGACAACTGGCTCCAGCACTTCGGATATGTAGCGCCGGCTATTTAAAGTACCGGCAATGCGTACTAGAGGCGTGCGAGAGTAATATCCAATACCGCCCCATACCATAATACCCGGTGCAAGACCAGTGTGGCGGTGCATAATGCAGCTGTCCAGAAATCCTCTCTCCACGGTGTCTCCACATTCGAATTCGGCCATCGTGGTGCTGCAGACAGAAGCGTGCCTCGTCAGTAAAGACAATGTCATTCCATTCTGCCGTCCACATCCGTCTGTCATCACACCATTGGCGACGGAGACGTCTGTGGTACTGCGTCAATGGTAGACGAAGCAATGGACGTCTTGCGGACAGACCACTCTGCTGTAAACGGCGTCGAATGGTACGCGCAGACACTGGATGATGCGTTACAGACGCAATGTGCTGTGCTATGGTTCGGGATGTCACTGAGCGATCCGTCACTGCCATGCGCACAATTTGCCTATCGGCACGTGCAGTGGTGCACCGAGGTGAATGCGATCGACCACGTCGGTCCGTCGTACCCTCCTGCATCCAACGGTCACATATCCGCATTACAGTTGTTTGGTTTCGTCCAACACGACTAGCGATTTCTCTGTATGATAATCCACAATCTCAGTAAGCCACTATCCTTCCTCTGTAGAACTCGGATACTTGATCAAACGATGTTCGCTGTTGTCTACGAGGCATAACTGATCGTCTTGTGAAACAACCACAAGGTAAACACACGTGCCAAACGTACACCCGTCGAAATCGCTAAGCCTTAAATGGCGCTATGAGGTGGCGCCACAGGTGCGCGTGATGTGCGTCTGCGCTGAAATTCTAATCAGTTGCATATCTCATCGCTGCAAACCCATGGTGTAAATTTCACTTGATTCGGATGCTTCCTTCAGGGTGTTGCATTTACGGTGGCCAGCAGTGTATATTGAATTTCTGTTCCTATGAAAGTTTACTTTTTATTTTTTAAAAGTTGTAACTTGAAGTACATAGAAACTAAAGAATATTAACCTTTTACAGAGCGCCTTCACACTATTCACTCAAGCTGTGACAGCATGGGACAAGTCGTAAAATTTTAATTTGAAGGTTGAAATTTTACATTGCTGATTATTTACAGACTAAGTTGCATACTTCTCTAGTATTTCTTACTTATAAAACATTCTTCTGTTGAAAATATCTCTAGTATTGTTTTGATACTGTCAGTTTTTATATTTTATTGTGACAGAATGGAACAATAAAACCTGATTCACTGTGCTGAATGGAACTTTAGATCCTCGTTGCTGCACACCTTAGAATGAACTGGCACAAGCTACACAAACGGTTCTGAGAGCCTCCTACACAAGATGATAGAATATGATTTTGGAAAAGAATTCACTTATAGCACACGTAGGGATGAAGGATGCAAACCTATTTTATACCTGAAAGATGCAAACAGTGTACTGTGTCCACACTATTTCTGCAGCATCCTTTCTGCCACAGGTAGCATCTTAAGAAGCAGCAACTACGTATTATTAACATGGTTTATGAGGCAATACTGTACTTCATTCTTGCTTTTGCTGGCTCAACTTTGCAATTCTGTAACTATGCAACCTTCAGTTATGAGTTCTGCGAGTAAAAGTATTGTAAGTTTGTGAAGAAAGCAGTGATATTCATTGCATAGTGTTGTCAGTTTTGTCTGCGAGTTAAGGTGACTGAGTTTCAATGTGCACAGACCTAAACAGAGGGAGTCACATAAGACTTTCTTCACAAACTTCAAAAGTGTCATACGAGACAAAATCCAATCAGCACTACAGACTGCAGCAGCAAAGCTGTGTGACGTTTCATTACAGACCGTACAAAGAATATTTGCAGAAACACAGGCAACTGAAACCTACGGTCAAGAAATGACATTTCAGTCCCTGAGATAAGATATTGGCGGAAGAACTGTCACCAATTTGAACAATTTTCAAAAAGAAGTTGTTCACTCAACATTTTATAACCACATTGAGTAGTCTACAAGGCAATAAGTGGCAGATGGACGCAAGCACCAGATATTTTGGACGCGATCAGCTGCCGAGGAGTGGATATTGACTCAGACCGTGTTTTGGTAAAAATCAAAACCTTAGAAAGGATTGCAGTAAAAGCCAGAAGGGCTGGGTTAGATAAAAGTAAGGTCTACAATGTGGAGATGCTCAAAGAGCAGAAGAACGAGGAATAGTATAGGAATAAAGTGCAAGAGAAGTTGCAAAAGGTAAGTGTGATGGAGGGAAAGGATATCAACATTCTGTAGGAGGAAACTAGGTTAGCATTAAATACAACAGTTTGAGAGGTACTCAGAGAAACAGGAAAACAGAAAAGAAACGGACGGTTTGACGAGCAGATGTCAGAGGCGCTGCACGATAAGAATTGAGCTCGACAAAGAATTTTACAGAGATCCCACACGAAATAATTTGGCTACGTTTAAAGAGAAGAGAAGGATAGCTAAGAATTTGTCTTGGAATAAGAAGAGATTAGAGGAAAGGGAAAATGTGGATGAAATACAGAAGAGCTTTGAAAATAAGCAGGTTCGGAAATTCTTTTAATGGTGTGGGATAAACAAAGAGAGGATATCAGCAGAGGGTGGACATGCTGAAGGATGAGACAGACAGTTTGATAGTTGGTAAGGAGAAAATAATAGAAGCACGGGCACAACATTTTGAAGTGTTACTGTCAGACAGACACATCACAAGTGAAGAGTGAAATGGAGGGTCTAGAGAAGAAACTGAAGAAGAACAAGAGGTGGACGGAGATGACGGCGTACTAGACACAGAACCACTCTCGACAGAAGAGTTAGGAGAAATTATAAAGCAACTCAGGAATAACAAAGCTCCCGGATACGACCTCGTAACGGTGGAAATGGTAAAACACAGAGGAGAAATGTTAGTAAGGAGGATATGTAAAATAATTACAACGGCCTGGGAAACAGAGAAAATGCCAGCAGACTGGACGTCAGCAACCATCTGCCCTATACGTACGAAAGGATCACACATTCAGTGTAAGAACTACCGAAGAATATCTGCCGAGCATCGTCTACAAAATCCTTTCTACTGCTATAACAGAGAGAGTAAGTAGAAGAGCAGAAAGGATTCTAGGCAGGCTTTAGATCTGGGAGGTCTACAGCTGACCATATCTTTACAGTACATATGGTGCCGAAGAATACCTACAAATATAATGTACGATTAGAACCCCTACTTATAGATTTTAAACAGGCCAAGACAGAGTTAAAAGATCAGCACTTTGGGAAACAACTGACATTCAAATTTCCTAACAAATTAATAAAATTAAGTAATACAGCCCTAGAAAACAGCAGAAGCCAGGTTAAAGTTCAGGGACGTCTGTCGAGATCGTTTCCAATGGGAGAAAGTCTAAGACAGGGAGACCCATTTTCCCCAGTACTATTCAACCCGATATTAGAGAATGAAGTACGATAAATAATAACAAACCCAGGAGGCAATATTTACAACAGACTGCTTCAAATTTTAGCCTATGCAGACGATGTGGTACTAAGTGCTAAAACTACGGAGGCAGTTATGTCAGCTTTCAAAGAGTTTGAAGCCGCTGTCAAGAACATCGGTTTAGAAATTAGTGAGACAAAATCTAGGTAGACGGTAACTGAGATAGTTAGAAAAAATGTAGATAATCTCCAGTTACAAGGGTACAGCTTCAAAAGAGTAGACTGTTTATATATGAGGGCTGTTTCTTTTTCAACCTCCGATCGTCCATCTAAGCAAGTAAGAGGTAGGGAGGGGCCGATCTGCGCGTCATGCGATTGCACAGCTCCCCCACCACAACCTCTGCCGTTTGCAGCTGCAGTGTGTCAGTCGTAGCCGAGCTATGTCCGTGTAAATGTGGCCGCTACGCTCAATGTTCCCGCCAAATGTGAGTCACGAAGTGTAATCCGTTTTCTGCAAGCAGAAGAATGTAGTGCTGCGGAAATCCATCGCAGAACGAGCAACGTGTACGGTAACAACGTTATGAGTGATGGTAGTGTTCGGGAATGGTGTCGAAAATTTAGAGGACGACGAATAGACGTCCACGATGAAGGTGGACAAGGTCGCAAGTCTGTCATCACTGTAGGCCTCGTCGAGCGTGTCGATCAGGTGGTGAGATGCAAACAGAGGTTTACAATTAACGAACTGTCAGACGAATTTCCAGACATTTCGAGGTCTGCTTTGTACACAATTGCGACTCGAGACCTAGGCCATCGGAAATTGTGTGCACGCCGGATCCAAAAATGCAGAGTACCGACCACAAAACGCAAAGGATGGCGTCAGCATTATCGTTTCTCACACGTTATGCCGATGAGGGAAACGTTTTTTTGAAGTCGATTGTTACTGGCAATGAAACGTGGGTCCTCTGTGACAATCCTGAAACAGGAACAGTCGAAGCAGTGGATGCACACAGCTTCCCCAAGTGAGCCAAAAAAGTTTAAACATTCACTGACGAAAAGAAAAACAGTGGCCACAGTGTTTCACGACCGTAAAGGAGTGCTGCTGGTGGACTTTATGGAGGAAGCTACGACAATAACTGAGGAAGTTTATTGTGAAACTTTATGTAATCTCCGCAGAGCCATTCAAAACCAACGCAGAGGCATGCTTTCGTCTGGTGTTGTTTTGATCGGTGACAACGCCCGACCACACAGTGCCGACACGACAAAAGACCTCCTCAAAAAGTTTAAATGGGGAGTTTTTGAACATCCACCGTACAGCCCAGATCTAGCACCGAGTGATTATCACCTGTTCCGAGAACTGAAGTCACGGTTAGGTGGGCAGAGCTTCACTACTAACGAAGAACTTCAGGATGCCGTCAAGACTTACCTGTCCTCACTGGCGGCAACATTCTTTGTGGAAGGCATCGAAAAGCTTGTGTCGCGGTATGACAAGTGCCTCAATCGTTTTGGCGATTATGTAGAAAAATAAGTTAAGACTTTACTGTAGTTTCGGTAATAAAATTATTATTTTCTGTACATTTTTCTTTTATTTAGAGCCAATCAGAGGCTGAAAAAAAAAAAAAAAAAAACCACAGCCCTCGTATTTTGGCTCAGTAATAACATCAGAAAACAAGGTGGAGGCAGATATAGCAAACGAAATTAAGTCTGTCAACTGATCATATACAGCACTATACTCCATGTTCAACAGTAAGAACCTAAATAGGAAATTAAAGCTGACACTTTACAAAACAATGATCAAACCAGTTCTTACGTACGGCAGTGAGGCACGGGTACTGACGGAGGCTTCGGAGAAGAAGCTAAGTATCTGGGAAAGGTAAGTGCTGAAGAAGATTTTTGGTCCCGTAAAAAAAGGAAAGTTATGGAGAATTAGGACTAATAAAGAAATAAGGTCTCTGTACAAAGAATCTGATCTGGTAACCTCAGTCAAAACGAGAAGGCTAAGACAATGAAGACATATCCAGCAGATGACAGAAGAAAAACACGCAAAGAAGCTGATGACGGAACGTCCCAATGACAGGAGGAGGAGAGGACAACTGCGTGTGAGGTGGCTGGAAGATGTGGAAGCCGACCTGAGAGCAGTGGGGGTGAGGAGGAGGTGCAGGCGTGCTGGAAGTCTGTGACTGAGGAGGCAGAGGTCCTCGGAGGTCCGCCGTGGAGTGAGTAAGGAAGTACGTAAACAAAGGTACATAAGAAAAGCTGATTGGGAAAAAATGGAAACTGTTGTATTTCACTGCCTTCCCACATATGCTGCTTAAGAAGAAGAAGCAGTACTGGATATTGCATCAAAAGTCACAGTCATCTAAGACAAAATAAAAAGCAGAATAATATAAATACTCCACTGCTCGAAATAAATCTAAAACACTGCCCCCTCTCTCTGCTTCCTTCCTGTCACCTTCCCATTCCTCTTCCCTTCAAAACGTTTATCGACAAGTGACACGACAGCTGCCGGCTGTACACTGACTGTGCCGGCATATTTGTCGGTGTTACACGTGGATAGCAGACGACCTGTTTTTATCTTCGTACAGAAGTTAGCACGTACGTGCACACCAAAGGAACGCTTAAATGTTCAAGAAAAGCAACTGGAATCACTCAACAGAGGAAAGTCCACTGGACCTGACGGGATACCAATTCGACTCTACACAGAGTACGCGAAAGAACTTGCCCCCCTTCTAACAGCCGTGTACCGCAAGTCTCTAGAGGAACGGAAGGTTCCAAATGATTGGAAAAGAGCACAGATAGTCCCAGTCTTCAAGAAGGGTCGTCGAGCAGATGCGCAAAACTATAGACCTATATCTCTGACGTCGATCTGTTGTAGAATTTTAGAACATGTTTTTTGCTCGTGTATCATGTCGTTTTTGGAAACCCAGAATCTACTCTGTAGGAATCAACATGGATTCCGGAAACAGCGATTGTGAGAGACCCAACTCGTTTTATTTGTTCATGAGACCCAGAAAATATTAAATACAGGCTCCCAGGTAGATGCTATTTTCCTTGACTTCCAGAAGGCATTCGATACAGATCCGCACTGTCGCCTAATAAACAAAGTAAGAGCCTACGGAATATCAGACCAGCTGTGTGGCTGGATTGAAGAGTTTTTAGCAAACAGAACACACCATGTTGTTATCAATGGAGAGATGTCTACAGACGTTAAAGTAACCTCTGGCGTGCCACAGGGGAGTGTTATGGGACCATTGCTTTTCGCAATATATATAAATGACCTAGTAGATAGAGTCGGAAGTTCCACGTGGCTTTTCGCGGATGATGCTGTAGTATACAGAGAAGTTGCAGCATTAGAAAATTGCACTGAAATGCAGGAAGATCTGCAACGGATAAGCACTTGGTGCAGGGAGTGGCAACTGACCCTTAACATAGATAAATGTAATGTATTGTGAATACATAGAAAGAAGGATCCTTTATCGTATGATTTTATGATAGCGGAACAAACACTGGTAGCACTTACTTCTGTGCGGAACGATTTGAAGTGGAATGATCATATAAAATTAATTGTCGGTAAGGCGGGTACCAGGTTGAGATTCATTGGGAGAGTCCTTAGAAAATGTAGTCCATCAACAAAGGAGGTGGCTTACAAAACACTCGTTCGATCTATACTCGAGTATTGCTCATCAGTGTGGGATCCGTACCAGGTCGGGTTGACGGAGGAGATAGAGAAGATCCAAAGAAGAGCAGAGCGTTTCGTCACAGGGTTATTTGGTAACCGTGATAGCGTTACAGAGATGTTTAGCAAACTCACGTGGCAGACTCTGCAAGAGAGGCGCTATGCATCGCGGTGTAGCTTGCTCGCCAGGTTTCGAGAGGGTGCGTTTCTGGATGAGGTATCGAACATATTGCTTCCCCCTACTTATACCTCCCGAGGAGATCACGAATGTAAAATTAGAGAGATTCGAGCGCGCACGGAGGCTTTCAGACAGTCGTTCTTCCCGCGAACCATACGCGACTGGAACAGGAAAGGGAGGTAATGCCCGTGGCACGTAAAGTGCCCTCCGCCGCACACCGTTGGGTGGCTTGCGGAGTAGAAATGTAGATGTAGATGTAGATTAATCAAAATTAAAATACCTTTAAAATTTAACAGATGACCTGTAATGAAGTCTGTCGCTGTATAGCACCTTCTGAATCGCACGAGAATACTTTACTACGGAGAGGGTGTTGTTTAACTACAGAATAAATAATTTATTGATATATAGTTCCTCAGCAATAATAAATGTATTACATTTAGTCACAGTCGGCTTCTAGCTTCAATACCTTTTCTGTAATGTGCTATCTGCCAATTTTGGGTACCGTATCATTTTCGAGTGAACGTCTTATACGCATCCAGCACCCGAGTGTCAGACAGCACGTCTCGGGGCAAAACTTTCCAGGTTCGGCTCGACGTGCACGGGCAGGAGGCTCGCAACTTGTGACGACTGAGGTGTACGGTGAGGCTACCGGAGGAGAAAGCGTCCAGAGTGGTCCAGTGTGGGCCTTTCCGACTTTCTCCTCCGGTCTCACTCTTTCCGACACAGTGTCGAGAACACTGTGTCAAAAACAGAGAAGGTTCTTCTCTAAGCTCCTTTCTCGCAAGGGCACAGTGGAAGCGGGAAGTATCGGGACTGAGCAAGTTGCCACCGCTTACAGAGGAACTCGGACTCAGATTGCTAGCACGTGTGGAGAATGCAGAGTCCACCCGTCGCTAAAGAGCATTACGTCAATGGCCACTAAGCAGTTCCTGTACAGGTACAACTGGTGGAATATGGGAAACTGTTACTATCTCTTGCAGGCTGGACCTTTTGAGTGAGTTACACTGAAGGTGAAGCAAAAGGCTATCACATTGACTGTTCATGGAAATGAGAGTGAAAAAGGTAACACACCATCCAAGTCACCTTTAAAGCAGTTCGGTGAAGCTGAGGACAATCCGAATGCTAAGATCTCCGACTCATCGGCCGAGTTCATTTACAGTCATCGGCCGATCGGAAGGCTTCTCCCGGGCAGGTATGGAGCACACGGGAGGGACACCAGAGGAGCTGCCTACATTATTCTCCCAGTCTCCCTTCAGTGCCCTCCAGAATACTCAGTTACACAGAGGAAAAGAGTTGTCATCTAGCAGTTTATAGAGTGAAAACTTTTTTCTCTGTGCTTTTTCCCTAAATATTCACATTTTGCTTCCTATATGTGTACTTGGAAATCTAACTTAATAAAAAAGAGGAGGGGGGGCGGAACAAATATTAACAACTATTCCTGAAGGGTGTACATTAATTTGTAAACATAAGAGAAGTCCATATAAAAAATTCTCCAGGCCTGTCCATTTGCAAACACTGCCACTAGAACGACCTCAGCACACCAAAATGCCTCAATAAAACCATTTCTAGAATAAGGCATTAGTACTACACAAATACTTCAAATTCCGTAGAATGGCTGTTTTCTGAAACAGCTACATAATTTTGAAAGTTACATAATTTTTATCAATTAAAATGCCTCATTAAATGCAAGGATTTGGTGAAGAACAGAAACTTTTACTTAAACATATTAATAACACACAAACGAGCAGAAAAAGTGTGACTCTATTAACAAACGAGCTCTCTTAAACCTAAAATCGAGAACTGTAAACCGGTAACATAACATTCGAGGGCACACAGAATAACGCCCTGTTAGCAAAGGCAAAAAGCATATGGGTTTTAAATACATTCATTTTTTTAGCATACATAAGGCATTTTAACTAAAACAAATAGTTTCTGTTGGCCCAAGAAAAACTAATTTACATTAAAAGTGTCAAGTATTTTTCCTTCCTTTTCTAACAACAATGATGCACCTCTGCTATAATATGACACGCAAGGAGGAACCTGCATTTATATTCCTTTCATTTACTATCTCAAGTGAATTGATATAAATGTTTCCTCAAACGAAATGTGCCAGTTTCACATGGTAGTGAGTTTGTTAACCTTTCAATAACTATGACATTTTACTTGCTTAAGGACAATCGTTTCTCTAAATTAAAAATGCAAAAAGCCTCGACAACAACTGCTCTGGACAGTGGCTAGTCACAGTGTGTGAATATTTCCCTAATAAATTGGCAAAGCGCCACACGATTTAGAGCTTCCCGTAGGCCCGGCACTGCAATCTCGCCTTCTGGTAACTTCGAGGGCTCCACCTTCAGATGACTACAAGCTACACCAGCTAAACATCCGAGACAAACTTTCACTGCACCACAAGACTCGGCAAACGCTGCTGTCACCTTTCAACCTGTGAGATGAAATGGAACCTAATTTAAAAACTTAAAAAGGAGACAGCATACTATTTGCAATGAGGTACATCTTCAAAAATTCTGATGAATTCCTTAATCTCAAGTATTACAGTACAATAATGAATGAACACAAAGTAATTAATCAAAGAACACTCAGATACTCGTGAAACAAACTATTCAATTCCCCAACAATTACGAACGGTTTTGCACCGATGGGTTGTTCTAAGTGCCTGAAAAAGATAGAGCAAATAAACATTACAAGGGTGTTCCACTTGGTGTAAACTGTACAGTAATTTTTAAACCACTTTTGCAGTGTAATCGGTGTCAACATGAAGGTGCAGGCGAACGGCTGTCTGCCGGAGCTGTGTCGAGGTCCGGGCAATGTAGGCAGCCAGGTTGTCAAATTTGTTGCTTAACTTCATTTCCAAATATAAATAAATGTGAAGGTGTGGAGCGGCAAGGGGCGTACGACAGGCAGCAGCCACCGACCCTCAGTCCCGAGGAGCCGACGTAAGTGTGTCCCACGAAGGTGAACAGGAGCGTACAGCTTCGCTATCTCCGAACTGTGGTGGGTCAGTGACACGCTGGTTGTCAGACAGGGCTAAGCAGGCCCGGCCAGTGAAACTGCCCAGGGTGCCGAACGTGGAGCTGCAGGCCGGAGAGAGGTGGCAGGCGGCGTCGGACAACTGCTGTCCGGAGCCGGCCGGATCTCGTGCCTCGGACCGGGACGCGCTGGCGGCGCCCGGAGAGTCGGGTAGCTGTCCGAGGTTCGTGGACCAGGTACGACAGCGGAGGCTGCGTCACGAATAGGTTGACGACCGGCACAGGCTGTCGACGGACCTTCCGACTGGGACAGAAGCTTCACAAAACTCAGTCGGCACCTCAGATCCGGTTGTCGATTTGCGGAAGTGGACGGCAGTAAGTGGGCACACGGCACGGGATCGCCGTGTCGGGAGATCGTCGACCTCTTCTGGTGGCACTCTAGTTACACCACTGGGGACCGTCTGTTGTTTACGTCGTTACATTTTCGTCCCCCTAGGAATATCTGGCACGTCGATTCCTATTGATGAGCTGGCTGAAGTAGAATCACTAATGTATGACAGCTGCTTTTACTCTTCACAATCTCCATCCTGAGTCCATGGTAACACTTCGGCATCCTTTCTTTTTCTCTACACTTAGAACATAAGCTTTTTAGTTCCTAGTTTGCACTACTCTCTTTCTCTTCAGTTCAGTTAGCAGCTGAAGGAAAAGGGGGGGGGGGGGGGTCAGGAAGACAAGTAACCTCGCTACCCTTCCTACTTAATATTTACGTTCTAATGCTAGTAATGTCCGACACTGAGTAAATGGGATTGACGATACGAAGCCTCTCCGTAAGTGCATCTCGTACTAAAATCTGAATCCCACACATACTTAAAATACATACCTAGCTCACCTCTAATAACCAGTGAAAATTCCCCTAAATCTCATTCAGCCATTCCAAGGATTAATCTACTAAAACAACATCATACACTCTCTGGCAGACCAATGCAAAAAGCAGGCACTCCTTGACCTGCGCGAACTCATTTATGTTAATCTACACTGTTGCCTTATCGTATAACAAATAAGAAAAAAACTATTTACAAATTAAAGGACTTAGAAGTAGCATTGCCACGGTTGCATTCTCAGACATACCACCCTGGAAAACACCATTGTTCTATCACTCACTGAACACGATTTATCTTCATTGTATGTCAGTAATGCACATAATACTTCATCATCTTCTGTAATATGACATATTCATAACTGTAACTCACCATCCTTGTAGTATGACCTTATGAGAAATCCTCTATTCATTATAAGAAACGTTAATAGTTCAACTCACAGCTACCTCTCACTCTGAGAGACAAGTCCACTGGGGCTGCTTCGTAGAGCCATCTGATACCACAGACTTACTTCCTCGGTCGCAGCTGATTTTCAGCTATTCCCTTGTGTCCTTAGTACTCCTCTGATATTTCATAATATTTCTTAATATCTGACTCTCTTTTTTCTTTCTCCCAATGTCAAATCTCTGACCTCAGAAAATACTGTAGGTTAATTTTCTATCACACTCACTGTACTCGAGGGACCTGGAGCAGTGTAACGATCACATTACGTCTAAAGACCATCCGTTTCAGTGTAGTACCCCATATTTCCCATTACATACTTTACTAAAGATTCAAAATATCACACTACAAGATCTCACTGTTTCTTACTAAATTAAATACACCAAACAGCTACTATTCATACTGCCACAGTACTCATTCAACGTAATGTAAGTATTACTTGAAAGTTCCTTTAATCTATTACTTAAGCACACAGGTTCACTATACCCAGCATAAAGTACTCCAATACAGAAGATTCTACGAATGAATGGATGCCAAGTAAGGAAGATGCTGCTGCTTCAGATATTGAAGATGCCACTGATGCTTGTAGTGATATTGAAGTTAAAAGAGAGACAAGTGATAATAGTAGTGATAAAAATGACAGCTGATGAAAACAATGAAGCGATTGTGTTTTTTGTAGGCATTCTACATGGTAGAATGGAATAATGACCCTTTTGGGACAAGAAAGTTGCTAAAGCATATTTTGCAATAAAGGGCTGGTCCAATATATGCAACAAAAGACACATTCAAGAGTATATTCAGAGATGAAATGTATGATATAATAGTATGTGAAACTGACAGGAAAGCAAATAAAGTATTCACATATTATAACATCAATTCAGAAGAAGCAGTGAAAGTGTGGAAGCCATTTACAGCTGAAGAATTTGAAGGAAATGTGGGAAACAAATGCATTGCATTGTATTGTATTGTATTGTGCAAGCTTATCCCTCAACAGGTTTTGGCTCATAAGCAAATTTAGAAGATCTGACAATATGGAGGCTTGGGCTGAGCATTTGAAAAGTGACAAAGTTGCCGTGTGATCTGACACGTCCGAAGTGCTAAATTCAAAGCTTCGAGGAACCTAAGTGCATACTTGTTGCCTCATTGTTGATGAGCAGCTTTTTCCTTACAAAGGAAAGACAAGATTCACTCAATACATGCCCTCAAAGCCAACCAAATATGACACGTGAAGGTTTTGTGGACTTCTGATTTGTGAGATTCTTATCAAACAACTGGCTAGCACGGGTAAATCAGTTTCTGGAAGAGAAACTAATTAAGAAGAGAGGGTAGTAAAAGACTTATGTTACCATTTCAAAACACCAGCAGAAATATAGTCACTGATAATTTTTTCACCACTCTGCCATTAGGAAGGCTGTCGGCGACTTGGGATTTGTTGACAGTCGGTACTATGAAAAGAAGTGAGCCCTATATACTCCCAGAAATGCAACCTTCCTCTTCATGCCAAGAACTGTTGCATATATTTGGATCAATGAAGACAATGTTTCTGTGTGTTCATATGTCCCCATGTCTAATGTTGTCCATAATTTATTATGATGTATCCATTTCTGGCCCTCTTTCAAAGACAGATGTTATACACTGTTATAATAGCACAGAAGTTTGGCACTGATAATATGGGCGAGTTGTGTTCTCACTACGGTGTAAAGAGGAGAACACAGAGATGACCCCTAGCATTTTTTGCAACATTCTGGATATTTCTATTTACACAGAAAATAATCCTCAGACAAAAACTGTGACTCGCTGATACAGGTTACCTGAGTAACACGACGAGGACACAAGGGATAGATTCGGGTTTATTGGGTCAATCCATCTTGCTCTAGGTCTCCCTCTTCCCCTCAAACTTTGCCTCCATCATCAGTTTTGCTATTCTTCTATCTTCCATTCTCTTTACATGCCCAAATCATTTTAATCTGTTCTCAATTCTCTCTTTCAGCTTTTCTATTCCAATTTCATTCACATCTTCATTTCTCACTCTCTCTCTCTCCTCATTTTCCCTGATCATATTTCTTAGTAATTTCATTTCACTGACTCAGATTCTACTTTACTCCCTTCTTGTCACTTCCCACGTCTCTGATGCCTATGACAGCACGGGTGCCAAGAACATCTGGAACAACCCTCCATTACACTTCATTTTGTTAACTTCTGCCACCATTCTTGCACCCTCCCCTGTCACGCTTTCTACATTTTAAAGTTATCCACAATTTCAATGTCCTGCTCTTTAATATTAATTTGCCCCTTGCCCACTTTGTCTTCTCTAATTACTGTCATAGTCTTGCTTTTCTCCACATTGCATTTCATTCCGTATTTCTTGATTTTTTTCCCTCCATTTAAGATGTCTATTCGTTCTTGTCTACTCTTACTGTCAATTCCCTATATCACATCATCATCAACATATAGCAATAACTTCATCTCCCTTCCTCTATGAGCTTCTTTTGTCTCATTCACAATTTCACTCATCAAATTTATAACTAACTAAATAAAACATGAATTAGTGTATCAGGTAAAACAGTATACACTGCTAAATTCATACTTCACTACTTACAACAATCCACAGTCATATTTACCTATTGTTTACGTTGTCCCAATCTTTCTCGGTACCCGCAGCCTTCGTCGCCTTAACTGTGTGCTCTGTCTGCACTGCCTGGCAGATTGGCCTTTCTGTCAGCATACTCAGTGGAATCAGGTGATTTTGGGCAAGGAGCCGAGTGTCCTGTTAAATTGCAAGGTGCATACCGTAGGTGATAATCGTTCAGCCCTCAGATCTTTACCATATACTACAACCGAGTTTAAATCTAATATAGCGAGAAACAGTAAGGTGGGATACAAAGATACAAGGGCCCCACGAGTGAAAAACCAAAATCTAAGCCACTACTTACATACGTTGCCGATGTCCGAGTCGAATCACCACTGCAGTCTCTATCTGCTTCTGCCAATAGAACGAAGCAAGCCTCCTTCTCCTCTGTCGATCGATCGGTCTCCGAGCAATTGCAATTCTGACCCCACAACGTTGCAGACAGGTTACGCATACGACAGGTACCGATCGGAGGGAGTCGTCTCGGCGTTTGTCAAGAGGCACTCGACCTCCGACTGGCGGTCCCGGATTCGGTTGACGAGGAGGAAGACTGGAGGACATTGTGGGCAGCTACAGCAAAATCATCGTCGAACGTAACAAGACAACCATTCTGTTACCCTCGAACAGTTAAATACGCACGTCACAGTCCAGGATACTGCCCAGCGGCGTTCCACAATATTCCGACGCCGAAGCAGCGCAGGCAGAAGTGTGGCCCGTCGTGGACACGTGCAGCCAAGAGGTGGGGCACCCGTTCGGCGTCGCAGCGGGTCGTGCGCCGAGCCGACTGCGGCCCTCAGCTGGGAGCCGGCATCCGGCGAAGACGTCTCACGTCGGGACTCGGTGTCTCGGCGAAGCGACAGTACGCAGTGCCGCGCGGGGAGATCGACCCCGGGCTGTAGGCTTCGGCGCTGTGGCAGGTGGCGGTGGAAACCACCGGCACGGAGCTGGGCGGTCTTCCGTTCGGACCCGGAAGCGGCGGCAGAGTGAAAGTTGCCCGATGCCCGGACAGTCGGGCAGCAGTTGACAGGTCGCAGTCCGGAGACGGCGGTGGTGGCTGCATCACGAATACGTCAGAAGAACTGGTATCAGTAGGACTGCTGAAGGTCGAAATGGTTGACCGACGGAAGGCAGTAATGACACAGATCTGGCAGCAGTGGGAGTCGGTTCAAGACTACGAGTAAGTTCCAACAGTTTTCTTTCCCTCTCTCCTCCCTCCCCTCACATTTCCATTTGGGTATGTTGTACGTTTGTGGTGATAACAGTTAAGCAAAATGTCTGTTGGTGCAAGAGCGACAACCCAGGAGGCACGGTTTCTGGTAAATCTGGGGAATGTCCCCCCCCCCCCCTCCCCCCTTGCACAGCCACAAAGTTAGGAAGCTGAATAGCCAGAAGTTGCTAAGTATGACTCAATTACAATTAGTTAATGATGCTGGAACAAATAAACGTAATATGAAATGAGAAATTACGGGATACGCAGGAACTTCGAAGATTTACAGGAAGGGTTAATGGATCGTTAGAGAAGAAAAACACATCTAGGTATTATTGAGAATAGCTTAACAGCACGAATAGGGCTACTCTGCAGGAAGCGCAACAAAGGGTACTAAATGTGTTACTGGGGGGGGGGGGGGTTGTTCTATCAGCTGACACATTGTGAAAAATGCACACGGAATTCTCAAAACCCTTGAACAAAGTAGTAGGCTGGGACTGAGTTAGAGACGAAGGCAAGAGAGAAAACAGTTGTTTCTAATAAAGAGGTCATACGTTATAGATATCGCAATCCAGGTCACATTCAGTGGTTTTGTAAGAACCCACAGTGTCGAAGACGCACCCAGGTAGGATGCCCCAATCGAAAATGTCCACAGGCCTGAAGGAAGGTGGACTCTGGGAAAAACTTGCCCCGTGCAGATATCCAAGACCCGCCCCGTGCGGATATCGAAGACCCGCCCCGTGCGGATATCGAAGACCTGCCCCGTGCGGATATCGAAGACTCGCCCCGTGCAGATATCGAAGACCCGCCCCGTGCAGATATCAAAGACTCACCCTGGGCAGATATCGAGTTGGTGCATTACAAACACTATGCAATGTTGCCAGCAAGTATAACAGTGGGGCATCTCCGGTACAAAACCAGGGGCAGGCATTTGTCTAACCAGCTATGAAAAAGGAAGGCTGTACAAGTTTTTACTGGCTGCAGGATCACAGGTACCCGTGGTAAGCCAGTGTATATATGGTGCAATAAATCTGAATCATCGATGCTGTACGCTAAGTGGTGTGGGTGGTGAGAGAGTCAACTCTCCCAATTCAGTACTGTCGGGTTGCTGAGTGGAACGGTGTGTGTGGAAGTTCTCACTACTAAGGGCCTACACTCTGACAGCATACTCAGGCTAGATTTCGTGATCAGACGTCGTGCCAAAGTTGAGCTACAACAGCACATAGTAAAGCTCAATAGGATATTGTCTTCCTGCTGAAAGAATTGAAATGCAAGGCACATCTGAGACATCTGGTAAAGATAGGGATAGATCTAGGAACCACTGCTGTTATAGCTGTAAAGTGTTATAGCTGTGTTGAAAAAAAAAAAAAAAAAAAAAATCAGACCTCCAGTTGCTAACAGGATGCACTTAAGCTCAAATACACTCCTGGAAGTGGAAAAAAGAACACATTGACACCGGTGTGTCAGACCCACCATACTTGCTCCGGACACTGCGAGAGGGCTGTACAAGCAATGATCACACGCACGGCACAGCGGACACACCAGGAACCGCGGTGTTGGCCGTCGAATGGCGCTAGCTGCGCAGCATTTGTGCACCGCCGCCGTCAGTGTCAGCCAGTTTGCCGTGGCATACGGAGCTCCATCGCAGTCTTTAACACTGGTAGCATGCCGCGACAGCGTGGACGTGAACCGTATGTGCAGTTGACGGACTTTGAGCGAGGGCGTATAGTGGGCATGCGGGAGGCTGGGTGGACGTACCGCCGAATTGCTCAACACGTGGGGCGTGAGGTCTCCACAGTACATCGATGTTGTCGCCAGTGGTCGACGGAAGGTGCACGTGTCCGTCGACCTGGGACCGGACCGCAGCGACGCACAGATGCACGCCAAGACCGTAGGATCCTACGCAGTGCCGTAGGGGACCGCACCGCCACTTCCCAGCAAATTAGGGACACTGTTGCTCCTGGGGTATCGGCGAGGACCATTCGCAACCGTCTCCATGAAGCTGGGCTACGGTCCCGCACACCGTTAGGCCGTCTTCCGCTCACGCCCCAACATCGTGCAGCCCGCCTCCAGTGGTGTCGCGACAGTCGTGAATGGAGGGACGAATGGAGACGTGTCGTCTTCAGCGATGAGAGTCGCTTCTGCCTTGGTGCCAATGATGGTCGTATGCATGTTTGGCGCCGTGCAGGTGAGCGCCACAATCAGGACTGCATACGACCGAGGCACACAGGGCCAACACCCGGCATCATGGTGTGGGGAGCGATCTCCTACACTGGCGGTACACCACTGGTGATCGTCGAGGGGACACTGAATAGTGCACGGTACATCCAAACCGTCATCGAACCCATCGTTCTACCATTCCTAGACCGGCAAGGGAACTTGCTATTCCAACAGGACAATGCACGTCCGCATGTATCCCGTGCCACCCAACGTGCTCTAGAAGGTTTAAGTCAACTACCCTGGCCAGCAAGATCTCCGGATCTGTCCCCCATTGAGCATGTTTGGGACTGGATGAAGCGTCATCTCACGCGGTCTGCACGTCCAGCACGAACGCTGGTCCAACTGAGGCGCCAGGTGGAAATGGCATGGCAAGCCGTTCCACAGGACTACATCCAGCATCTCTACGATCGTCTCCATGGGAGAATAGCAGCCTGCAGTGCTGCGAAAGGTGGATATACACTGTACTAGTGCCGACATTGTGCATGCTCTGTTGCCTGTGTCTATGTGCCTGTGGTTCTGTCAGTGTGATCATGTGATGTATCTGACCCCAGGAATGTGTCAATAAAGTTTCCCCTTCCTGGGACAATGAATTCACGGTGTTCTTATTTCAATTTCCAGGAGTGTAGTTACATATACCGACTACTGGCTAAAGAGAGAGGTAAGTTCAACTGAAATTTTTTATGAAGAACTTAATGGTGTTCAGAAACAGTACAGTGAATACAATTGGAGGTGGTGTGTTTGTTGCTGTTAGTAGTAGTTTATCTTGTAGTGAAGTTAAGTAGATAGTCCCAGTGAATTAGTAAGGTAGAGGTAATAGTAAAACTGGTATAAATTCATAACTGGTTCCTCTTACCAATCTCCTTACTCAGATGATACAGCCTGCTGAAAGAGTTCAAAGAAAACTTGAGCCTCATTTCGCATATGCACCTCACTCATACAATTATAGTTGGTGGCTTCAATCTACCCTCGATATGTTAGCGAAAGTACAGGTTTAAAGATGGTGATAGGCATAAAACATCCGTTGAAATTGTACTGAATGCCTTCTCAGAAAATTATTTTGAACAATTAGTTCAGGAGCCCACCGATACGTAAATAGCTGTGAAAACATACTTGATCTCTTAGCAATAAATAATCCTGACCAAATAAGGAGCATAATGACAGACACAGGGGCTAGTGACCACAAGGTCGGTGTAGCGAGACTAAATACCGTAACATCCAAATCCTCCAAAAAATAAACACAAAAAATCTATTTAAAAAATCAAATAAAAACTTTTTTGATGGCTTTCTAGGAGACAGTTTACATTCTTTGCAAACAACCTATGAAAACGCAGACATAAATTCAAAGAAATAGTATTGACAACACGCCAAATAAATTAATATGAGACTGAACTGATCCCCCATGGTACACAAAACAGGTCAAAATACTGTTGCACATGAAACGAAAAAAAGCATGCCAAGTTTTAAAAAACGCAAAATTTCCAAACTTGCAGAAGCTCAAAATTTAGAGTGGGCTGATTTTGTGAGGTGCTCTTACTGTTTCCAGAATGAAACTCTGTCTCAAAGTCAGCCAGAAAATCCAAACACATTCTGGTTGTGGATGAAGTCTACCAGCAGCTAGACACAGTCAATATCTTTACTGTTACCAATGACAGTGCCAGTAAAATGGAGTTACTAAATTAGGTTTTCTGAAGTTCATTCACCAAAGATGAAGCAAATATTCCAGAATTTGAATCGAGAACAGCTGCCAACGTGAGTAACTTAACAAGTAGATATCCTCAGTATAGCGAAGCAACTAAAATCACTTAATAATGGTGAATCTTCTGGTTCAGATTGCGTGCTGATATAATTCTTCAATCCTTAGCAATGAAATACAACCACTCACTCGACAAAAGATTTGTACATCACAGCTGGAAGCCCGTACAGATCACACCAATAATCAAGGAAGAAAACAGGAGTAGCCCGCAGAATTAAAGACGTGCATTACTGATGTAGATTTGCAGTGAGATTTTTGAAAATGTACTATGTTCGAACATCACGAATTAAGTCGAACGTAAGTCTATTGACACATAGTGTGCACAGATTCAGAAAATCAACACAGTGTTAACAAAGTGACGTTTCCCGCCAACAGAAGTAGCATCTACTGTAATCAGAGAGCCGTCGCTACGCCTTTTATACCCCTGCCGGCGAGGCGTTGCACAAGCGTCTGGAACATGTCCAAGCTGGTCAGGCATGTCCTGGCCTGCACGCGGCCTTGAAGAGGTTGCGTCATCGCGAAAACGCGGAATCGGCTAGGTGGGCGTGATTCGCTTTCTAATGCGGCCCCCAATAGATTGTCACCCAGAGCGGATGGTCCTGCAGCTCCGAGTAACATATACATGCATACCTAAAGTTGAGCGAGGGAAAGCTTTTAACAGAGGTTAGGAGTGGTCTTGAGTTTATGTTCGGTAGTATAAATGGTGTATTAGATGTCCAAAAATGTAGGAGTAAGAAAACCGCATTGATTTACATAACAAAATATGATTCGGATCCTGTTTCTAATTGTGAAACAAAACTAGCTCTTTATTCTCTCAAAGTAATAAGTACTATTGACAGGGGACCTCAAATTGATTCAATAGGTCTAGATTTCCAGAAGGCTTTTGATACCCTTCCTCAAAAGCCAATTCAAATCAAATTGTGCCCCTGTGTATTATCTCAGTTACGACTAGATTCATGATCTTCTGTCAGGAAAGACACAGTTCACAGTAATTTAGGGAAAAACACTGAGTAAACTGGAAGTGGTATATGGCATATCTCAAGGCAGTGTTGTAGGTCTTCTGCTGTTCGTAATCTACGTAAATTGTACATAAAAGGTTTATGAGACAATTTGAGCAGCACTCTTAGACTGTTTGCAGAATAAGCTCTCATTTACCATCCAGTAAAATCAGAACCAATTGTAAAATGTTTTAGACAAGATATCTGTGTTGTGCAGAAAATGCAGTTGATTCTAAATAATTAACAGTGTGACATAATCAACACAATTACTAAAATAAATCCATATCCGAAAGACAACACACCGTGTGGAACCTGCAGCTGTGATAGATTACGTGTAGTGTGAAGGTGGAGGGGAAGGGGGTGGGGGAGTACCGACGTCAGCTGCATCAGGACTCGACGCGGAATCGGTGGTGACGAGTGAAAATGTGTGCCGGACTGGTATTCGACTCGGGATCTCCTGCTCACTGGCAGATGCGTTAACTACCGAGCCACCCGAACACAGTGTTTATCGCAACTGAGCGGACTATCCCGGCACGTCTCTCGGACGACTCGCACTCCTACCTAGCGCCACCTACCTGCAGTCCCGTCCACGCCTAGTAAGCAGGAGATGCCAGGTTTGAATCCCAGTCCGACACACATTGTCACTCGTCACCACCGATTCTGCGTCAAGTCCAGATGCAGCAATCATCTATAGTCCCTTCCTTTACCCTTTCCTTCTTCCCACCTCCACCTTCAGTTAACTTATAATGTATCACAGATGCAGATTTCGTGTGGTGTCTGTTTTTTTGGACACGTCCAAAAGGGCAGACATCACGTCTCTGTGTAATTGATTCACCTGTTTGGGCAACGGATCCCACTCTTTCAGTGCGGATGCACACTTACATCTGACCTCCTGTGGGAATCTTTCAGTAGAAAGCACGGAGAACGTGGACAGGGACTGTAGATAGGTGGCACTAGACGGAATGTGGGTCAGTCGAGAGGCGTGCCGAGATCGTCTGCACAGTTGCGATAACACTGTGTCCGGGTGGTGCAACGGTTAACTCAACTTGTAACACCATAGGTTAGACACTACATACCTTTTGTCGATTCATTTAGCTTTCTATTTTGTTCAACATTCCATCGTCGAACTTCTGTAATTAGTGTACGATTAATTCGATACTG
This sequence comes from Schistocerca piceifrons, assembly GCF_021461385.2. NCBI lineage: Eukaryota > Metazoa > Arthropoda > Insecta > Orthoptera > Acrididae > Schistocerca > Schistocerca piceifrons. The sequence goes on from NC_060148.1 coordinate 60,586,456, forward strand.
TAATGAAGTGTAATCTCTGTAATGTGCACAATATGAGCAAATGATCTTTTGTCTTCCTCATATAATCTCTTTGGTTATCTTTAAAATTAAATAAATTTATTTAAATAATTTTGTTTAGAACTACCTATATGTGCAAATGATATGTTTTGTTTAAACTGATTGTTTGCTGTTATGTAAACTGCTGACCTTCACTTAAGGTTCTTAGTTATGTTATATGTAAAAGGTGTGGTAGTTCCCCTCAGGAACAGAACTGTGTAGCGTGTGCAAATTGTGGTTGGCCTAGGTAGAAAAGGTGGAACTGAGAGTCAGTCGGGGACGAGCTACCAAACTGTGCACTGCCCACGTAAAAGTTGTATATTGTGCTGGTTCCGAGAGAGGCTATTCCTGCCGCTTACCAATGCCTCGGATGGATGGATAAATAGCTAGAACTATTCTGGAATTGGTATCTATCATCGCCACCAAGAAGGGACAGAGTCCAGCAATTCTGCTTGCAAATCCACCTACCAACATGCAGTTGCCACCACATTGCGCAATCACTGTAACGGAATACTATAATAATCTACAGTGAAGGATCAGCTTATTGGATGTTTTAGTGTGCGCAAATATAAGGCAACTTATAACTGAATTTATGTACCTACCTACCTTGATTTTTTCCCTATCACAACACCTCTCAGGTTCCTCTCCGTTTGAACTATGATTACCGAGTGTAGTAGTTTGTGGAAAAAATGAAAGCCTCAAGGCCAAATAGTTAATTAAATAATGTTGTTTGATCTTTGGTAAGAAGGGAATATTCAGATTTATTGTGGATTTAGTGAAACTGTGGGAAGTAGTAGATGTAGTTTTGTGAAGTTTCAAAGTCACCTATTTAATAATTTACTGGAAAGTATAAGACTGTGGTAATAAAGACAATTTGCTGTTTCTTTTAAAGATTAAAAGGTCTTAAAATTGAGGCTTATAAAGTTTTGCTTAGTTAATGATCATAGTGCTGCCTGTAGTAAATTTTAAAAGGTGAGTCAGTTTCTTGCAAATTTGTCAACATTGTGTTTCACTGTAGTAAAAGTGGAAAACTGCAATAGTGGAAAGTTATATGTTCATGTTTGCTAAGTGTTTGTCTCTCTTGTGTATCGGAAGTCCATATTAATAGTATAACATGATCCACAGTTTGTCTATTGTGCTAATGCTAGGTAACAAGTAACGGGGAGACCACTATTTATGAAAACAATAATTTCTTTATTCAAAAGACAGCGAGAAGTAACCTGTTAGTGAAATCCAATTAACTTTCATTTTAAATAGTAAAGTATTTAACTGAGAAAGACTTAACCTGTGACCAGCTCATAATTTTACAGTGAACTACATTTATAATTTTATGTCAACTACGGAAGTGTTTGAAAAATAATACTTAACCTATGTCCAATTTATGATTCTGCAGTGAATCTTAATAGTAATGTTATAAAACTTATTCGGTTTGAATAAGCCCTGAAAGTAATAGTGTGTTTCGTCATCTGTTACATTTATGCAAATAGTCTGTCCTGCTCTGTCAGCTTCCAATCTTAACCAAGAACATATGCAGGTGGCAGAGTTCATTACACTCGCGCGTGGCAAAATATAGGTTGTGTTTGTCTGTTAAAGTTGCTCATACATACTTTCTTAAACAAGAACGTTAATCTTTCTCTCGCCTAATTAGGCTGGCGACCATTTTCCTTATTCTTTAAACAGTGTAGCTAGGTAAAACATTATTTGTTACTGTTTGAATATTTACGTAATTCTGACTTTCACTTCCGTTACGTGCAACGCGGTCAGTATGACAAAATTCCTCTCAGAGGGTAACACTGCTCTGTTGCGTTATACCATAATTGCTTTAACAAGATAGTTTTATTTCACAACCTGCCTCCAACTTCAAGGTTACGGTACAGCAGTAGCAGACGGGAGTGTTATAAACTGCCTAGTAAGCTGGAGCTCCCAGGTTCGAATCCTGGTCCGGCACACATTTGTACTCGTTCCCGCCGATTCCGTGTCAAGTAGCGACACAGCTGACATCGACAGCCCCTTCCCTTTGCTTTCCTCTCATTTGTCCCTCCTTCACCTTCATTTTACACGTAATTATGACCGACAAACTGGAAGGATCGCACAGATAATGTTGTGGGGAAGCCGAACCGAAGGCTGCATTTTACTGGCATTACACTTAGAATATGCGACAAATCTTCTACAGAGACTGCCTACAATAAGCTTATCCATCCTCTTCGGAGTACTGCTGCATGGGAGCAGATCCTTATAAGATACGATTGACAGAGGACACTGAAAAAGTTCACAAAAGGGCAGCACGTTTTGTACCGACGAAAAATTGGGGAGAGAGTGTCGAGGAGCGATACGGGGTTGCAACCGTTAAAACAGAGACATTTTTCATTGCGATGAGATATTTCCGTGCATTTTCAATCACTGACTTTCCCCTCCAAATGTGAAAATATTTTTCTCGGTGCCCACTTACAAAAGGAGAAATTATCACCAATAAAATAAGATAAATCAGAGCTCACACAGAAAGATTTAAGTGTTGATTTTCAGCATATGCTGTTCGAGACCAGAATGGTACAGAAATAGTCTGAAGGTGGTTCGATGAACCCTCTGCACTTAGGTGTGAACTGCAGGAAAGTTACGTAGGTGTAGATGTAGATGTAGATGTAAGCCGACTAAGCTTCATACGCAGTCATTAACTTACGACTTACAGAAGCAGAAATGTGGCAGGACGTTGGCGTGTCGGCAGGGCAGCGATTGCAGCTGCTGGCTCACTGGGCACTGCCATTACGGCAGTCTACAGTGATCCGTATGCAAAGTAGTGTAAGCTCTATATTGAGGATTTGATGCGCCATTATTTTAAGTGAGTACCACCACTGCACAGCCCACAACCTAACACATCACATTCAGTTTCACAATTATCCTGTTTTTAATAAAGCTAAAATAAAAGCCTTACTGTACCATTGAAACAACATTAAAAATTGGGAGTGACAACACTGTAATCTGGAAGATTAGGTCCGACCCCTCGAGAGAGCCGTTTCTCGTACCACTATCTGTTCCCACCCGTCCAAACGTCCCCATGCCTCGTCACACTTTCTCGTAACGCGACATAAACTGACATATTTCGGCGTACTTTGCTCAAATGTTCACAAAATTTCCTCATTTCATTAATTGTAATTGTTAACGACCTATTGTCAAAAAGAATGTGAAGTTGATTCAGAGAATCTGCAAAATGAAGTTTTACACAGGGTGTCCCTGTAAACGCATATTTACTCCTACCTGCGCGCTAATAAACAGACAATGTTCTTGTAGAACGACTATCAGCAGTCGCCACTTGAAGTTTTAGTATCACTTGAAATATTACTGTATCTCATTGCTACCTATCAGAACCCCACAGAGAGCATTAAAGATAAACACCAGTCCTAATTGTCCAATTGTAAAGTGACCTGTTTCCAAATTACATACAAAAATAACCACTATTTCAGTATACATATAATTCGAAAACGATGCTTTGCAGATTGACATTGTTCTTTAGTGAGAAACATAATATAAATGTGAAATTAATACTGTAACTAATCGAAAGAAATGTAGCACATGGTCAGGATGTACCAGTAAACCTATCATTATAAAACTACTACAGCAATTTAAATAGAACGTATAAATAAAGCACGTTAATTGAATCTCCGATATATGTTAGCACTAAAATTCAGGCACTAGTTGATTTGTTATACACAAATTTAGAAATGTAATTGTTACCAGTAACATAATTAGTCAGAAAATGTTATATTAACTCATAGTTACGATGAAAATAGGTTCACCTTGTTCAGCACTGAGATTGTAAATTTTTAGCAATGTGTATCTGATATTCGGTTTAACTTTTAATTGTGATTTTACATAAAATTGTAATTTTCATTGTAGGTAATTGTTAACAAAAGTATAAATAGAGGTCACACAGACGCCTTGGGGCACTCGTTTTTTGGCTAGGGTTGCGAGCAAATGTATTGTAGGCTCACTCTTTTGTTGATTGTTGTGAACTCTGTGTCGTTTGATGTCAACTTTGGGTACATGTGATGTAACCGGTACAGTTCACCAGGCTCTGACACCAGAGTCCTTGAAATATATCGGTATTAAAACTGCGCTGTACTTTGGAATTTATTTGGGAGTCTTCCGCAATCCTTATCATAGGCTGCACAGCGACGAGACACGAATCCAGCAATTTTACAAAACCCCGAAAACTAAACAACTCTCAATGTTGGTAGAATTGACGTGAAAACAACAGCGCATCGAATGGGCATTTCACTCAAAACATTCCCAATGCAGAGGTGGGAAAATATAAACATCTCACACTGACATTAAAGTCCTCATCATCTCTGTCCTCTCTTAACAACAGAAGCACCAGCAGTATCTGTTGTATGATGTTTCCACTAGGCAGTGTGACCCTCGGGGCTGGTACTCAACTCCAAATACATTTGTAGAGCCTCTCAAATGTTGCAACTGCGGACCCGAGTGCCACCGGTAGAGAGTGCAGTGCAGCGCTGCCAGGCAGCTCGAACTCTGTTCACAGAACACGGTCGAGGGGTTAAAATTCTTTAACAATCCGATCTGCAGTTCCCACACCATCTTTCTTACCGAAGACTCTACAAACTCGTTTCCGTTCGATAACGACACTTGTCGATTCCATCACAGAGGCCACCAGTGGTGCAGAGAGAGTAAATAAGGGGTGCAGCTGTGACTGACTCCCGTAGTTTAGGCGCCGTGCGTCACAGTTAGCCCTGTCAGTGTCAAATCGTCTATACTGCTGTGTGACTAACCTCGTGTACAGTTACCGATTCACAGTTGCACAGTTAATCTTCAATATTTCATACAATTTACACTTAAAGAGATATAATCTTAACTTATTGGTTTATCATGGTAAGACAAATATTCCCACGAGAAACAGTATACGCTGTAAGGCAGCGACACTCGCGGTTCACAAATACCTGGACTATATTTGTGCAGTTTGTAAGAATGAAGAGTACACAGTCGCTTCCAACAAACTTAATATGTAATTTCAAACCTCTTGACACTTACTTGCTTACATTCTTAATGGCAAATATTTAGCAGATTAATTCATTTGTACACTAATCAGAAGTTTCAAATAGTTTTATACATGAGAGTTCAATCCTTAATCTGGGATTCACTGGTACTACCTAACTGAGAGAAGAATTTGTTGAAGGACACCAAGAGCTGCACTTCAAAAGTATTTCTTTGCTTTGATATTTGGGCAAATAGCCGACCAATAGTAGCGTTTGATAGAGAAGGTAAACAAACAAATGTATGCATACTTGTGTCGACAACACAGAACATATTGTATATACTAAAGTAAATATGTTCTGTGCACGTTTCCATCTACCGACATGTCTGTCAAATATAAAATCTCTATACCGGTTAAAACTATGAGGACATAAAACGTGTTGACTCCTTTGAATATCTGAAATCTAATTAGAATCCTGTGCAAAACAATTCCTGCCTGGCCACAACAGAGTAAATTACCCCCCCCCCCCCCCCCCCTGTCTTATCTATGCAACACACGTCGCTGTCTCTACACATTTCTACTGTGAAATGCTACACGGTCACTCTTCCAACGTATACAAGCTGCACAGCAAAAAGCTAACAAGATTTTCCTGAGAGAAAACTGTATCTGCCTCAACAATTTAAGCACAGTTCTCACACCCTGTTTATCTTAAACATAGGTGGACACTGTATCATTTCTGTCTTTTGAACCAACACGGAGGTTGAACGGTCACTTTCACATAATTCACTTAATTGTCTATACAAAGAACTGCCATAACTTTCCAACCTGTAGATGATGCAGATGTTCAAAAAGCACAATCACGACAGCTCGGGATAAGCTTCATCGGCATATGTGTCATCGTCGTGAAACAGAGCATCGGCTTTCCAGAAAGCTGATTAGATACCCTGACTCCAATTGTCAAGAGAGTAAGTCAGTAGTAAAGTGAAAGACAAAGTAAAAAACTTTTCTATACCCAACATACAGATGCTGACTGAAGATGTGACCAAACAGATAAACATTCTCATCAGGTTACACATAAACAGTGCATTGCATGTAAAGACAAAAAAAATTATAAAAACATGCCAGTAAGCTATTGGTAAATACAACTAGTTTTCAAAATTAATATTTTTATGTGTGTGTGAAAATAAGAAAGATGGCAATTACTAATTATTACCCCGTTTGAGTCAAGGTGGTTACAGGCTATCTTTTTAATTCTAAAACCATTCAAAATCTAAAAACAGATCACTGAACAGACTAGGAGTGGCCATGCAAGTGACAAATGGAATGAAAAGCGAATAGCCAGATGAATGCATGGAGGTGGACAAAGACAGTTCTCTGTACGATTCCAAAACGTACAAAAAAGCATGAGATTCTACCCCAAGGAACCTGGGTAGATGCAATTAGAAAACCTGGAACAGCATTTTGGGTGTGTACAGCTGGAGAGTGTAATGCCTGGAAAGGTCTGGAGGAAGGCTTCATCCACCAACAGAAGCCAAATGGACGGTTCCTATCCATTGGTACTGTGTATGGGTTTGGGCACCTGTGTTGTTGGGAGTAAAAATGTGAATGTGTGTACTTTTGCTAGAAAAAGAGCTAGTGCTCGAAAACTAGTGTGAATGCTGTTTTCTGTTCAGTGTTTCTGCATTCAACACATTCATCCGCTATAGAGGAGAGGCTGCCTTTCCTTTACGTTACTTTATGTCTTACTCCAACCCAGACTGTCTGTATTTAGACTCATGTTTCAGGGTGGGGAAGGAGGGGGGATGAGCAAAAAAAATTACGAGATAGGACGTTTATATTCACATGTCATATACATTAACATGTTCTGCAGAAATAATCAGCATTTCAGTTACCCTGATTCAGCATGTGTCGTGTTGCCTAGTAGGCACAGGGTGTGCCACGGGCCCTGATAACTTTTCCCACGTGTGATGGCATCGATGCGGAGGAGGAGTGTTTAACGTCTCGCCGACAACGAGGTCATTAGAGATGGAGCATGAGCTCGAATTAGAGAAGGATTGGGAAGGAAATCGGCCGTGCCCTTTCAAAGGAACCGTCCCGGCATTTGCCTGAAACGATTTAGGGAAATCACAGAAAACCTAAATCAGGATGGCCGGAGACGGGTTTGAACTGTCGTCATCCCATATGCGGGTCCAGTGTGCTAAGCCATCGATGCGTATAAGGCACAAATAGCATCCTGGGGTATAGCCATCCGTGCTGCATTCATCTGCTTCCATAGTCCATCTGTGGTAGTTGATATTGGATCACAACACTGCACCTGTTATTTCACCATATCCGACACATTTTCAACTGGCGACAAGTCTGGTGATCTGGCGGGCCAGGGCAAAAGGCTGACACACTGCGACACCAAAAAGGCACGTTTTCGTGCAGCAACACGTGGTCGTGCATTGTATTGCTGAAAAATGGAGTCTGGGGTGCCGTGAGGTCACACCGGTCACAGTGCCCTGGACATGCACCGACTGTGATTTGTGGTTGTACCCGAGAACAACCTACGCTAAAGGTCTCTAACTGGGGATGTATGTCTTCTGTGAATGCAGTCACTGTGATGCCGCTCCCCCTGTCTGCGGAGAACCAAAATATTGTCCGAAAACACTATCTGATGCCATTCCTGTTCCCAGTGATGTCATTCCATAAGCCACTGCCATCCGGCACGTTTCCACACATTCGTCAACGGTAGGCAGAGACGAACAGTTTGATACAGAAAACTTGCAGTCTCTCGAGTCGAGCAAGTACCTCAAATTGGCCTACAAAAAATACGTAAGCTACAGCGCATGCGCATCGAGTGAGTTTTTCAATATTCTTGCGCTCTCTTCGCACAAACCATTAACTCTAGAGAAAAAATAAATAGGACCTTTTTTGTAGGAAAATTAATAGTTTAATTTTGTACTGCGACATGTTTCCACTGGATGGTGCGGTTTTCGAGTTATTCAAGAAAAATGTACAAAAGTGATATTAAGTGTATAGTATCTTGGAAACCATTCGAAATAGGGCATACGTCCATATGAAATTTTTTGTTCAGGATCACTAATACTATCACCCATCAAAGTATGTTCCTTCCACCTGACTCATCCTGTATATTCACAAATGTGTCAGCAAAATTTTAAATAATGTCATTAATGGCTGGTCACCTGGGCCTGAAATTTTTCTATGTGGCTGGTCCTCAAAATGTTCAGTTTTGAATGAGAGTCAAACACTCTTTGATTTAACCCTTTATAGGGCACAGTACAATAATGTGCCACCTTTCTTAAAAAAATTCTATTTCCCAAATGTTCGCGATACAACAGTGTACGCTTACTCGACGCCTTCTAAACACAATATAGTATCGATTCTTGAGTTTCTCCCGGCGTATTTGATAATCAAAATATCCACGGGTATGCTGCCGGTCTATAGTGTCCAACGGACACAATATTTCGGCGGTCATACATGTCGCCATCATCAGGTGAACTGACGGACTGAGCTCCTGTGAACATGCCGGCACGGAGATCCGTACGCTATGGCTGCTCAGAGGGAACTGGGTTCGGTCGCAGCTGCGGCCGATTTAAATACCCTCCGCCCGCGGCGCGCTCCCTCCGCCGTCCGCTCCCCGCGCCACGATCGCGTGGTGGAACAGATTGCGACGGCGTCCGAGATGACGTCGGTGTGATGGCTCTGTCCGCCGTGGTCGTCACAACTATACGTTTGCTTGATTTACTCTTGATTAACCCGATCGCTGGTTCCCAACCCTTGCTAAGATTACAGCCACAGTCACGGTTTATGAGGTCGTCATTGGTGCAAATTTCGACGGCCTCTCTAACAACGCTGTCCCAGTATCTCGACGTCTGTACCAGAATCCTCGTGCGTTCGTACTCCATAGCGTGATTTTCCGACAAACAATGTTCAGCGACCGCCGACTTGCTCGGATACATCAGTCGAGTGTGCCTCTGGTGTTCACAGCATCGATCCTCGACGGTACGCATCGTCTGACCAATGTACGACTTGCCACATTGACACGGAATCTGGTACACGCCGGCCTTCCTCAAACCGAGGTCGTCTTTGGCACTCCCCACCAGTGCACGAGTTTTATTTGGAGGGCAAAACACAGTTCCGACCCAGTGTTTCTTCAGAATGCGGGCGATTTTCCCCGAGAGTGCGCCTGTGTATGGAATAAATGCAGTGCCTACCTCCTCCCTCGTGACTTCATCCATCTCAACAGGTTGTGCTGCAGTGGTTGGGCGGAGAGCACGTTGAATCTGCCACTCTGAGTACCCATTTTTTCAAAATACAGTTCTCAGATGTTCCAATTCCTGGGGTAGACTCTCTGCGTCAGAGACAGTGCGCGCCCTATGTACTAGAGTTTTAAGTACCCCATTCCTCTGTGAAGGGTGGTGGCAGCTGTCTGCGTGCAAATACAGATCAGTGTGCGTAGTCTTCCGATACACCCCATGGCCTAGGGTGCCGTCAGCCCTTCTCTTGACCAAGACGTCAAGGAAAGGTAATTTACCCTCCATTTCAGTCTCCATAGTGAATTTGATGTTGGGGTGTATGGAGTTTAGATGTGTAAGGAAGTCAAGGAGTTTATCCATACCATGTGGCCAGATGACGAACGTGTCGTCCACGTAACGGAAAAAGCAAGTAGGTTTCCATACCGATGACGACAGGGCTTCCTCCTCGAAGTTCTCCATGTACAAATTCGCTACCACCGGTGAGAGTGGGCTACCCATGGCGACTCCCTCCGTTTGTTCGTAGTATTCTCCATTAAAAAGAAAATACATGGAAGTCAAGACATGCCTAAAAAGTTCAGTGGTCTTCTCGTCAAACTTCTGACTAATCAATTCTACTGACTCTCGCAGGGGTACCCTCGTAAACAGGAAAACGACGTCAAAACTCACCACCATATCTGACTCATCCAACATGAAGCTATCAAGGCGTGGAGAACAAGACGAGGGCGCTTCTCAAGGACGCAGATTTACCGGAGGGTGACGCTAAGAAATTGTTACCCCAAGGTCCGGTACCGCCTAGACTATACGGACTCCTGAAGGTTCGCAAAGAGGGGGTACCATTACGCCCCATTGTCAGCAACATCAGGGCACCTACATATTTGTTGCCCAAATACCTGACGGGAATATTAAGTCCTTATGTGGGTAAATGCCCTCATCACATCCGTAATTCTGTGGATTTTGTTAAACGCCTTGATAGCTATATTTTGACAATATAGTATCGATTCGACAACATTAAGTGCTCTTGGAAATGATATTATAGGTGGCGCAATGACTAATGTCTTTGATTGGTACACATGTGTACTACTGACCGTTACTTCTGCTGCTTCTTTGCAACTTTTGCGAATTTTCTGGCAAAAACAAGAAGAATGATTGCCCTTGATAATCCGTTGTTAGGAATAGGTTTCCTGAAAGATAATACTGAAGCAGTTTCAATAACACTGTGAAAATTTCGCGCCATAACAGAAATCTCAGAAGCATGCGTCCGCTAGAATTTTTACTTTACTTTTATTTCATCTTTTCAATTATCTTTCAAACAATTTATTTCAGGTCGATAAACAATTACAACAAAGAGTTTGACGTTCGATAATACTCGGTATTATCAACAATACAGCGTAGTAACAATTGGTTTACAATCCGTGCAGATAATGAAGGGATTTACGGATAAAGAAGTGGAAGATCTCCTCAATTCGTTTACTGACGATCAAGTTTACGACTCAGAAGAGGGAGGTGGTGATGACACCGAAGATTTACTGCCAGTGACAGTGCACGGACCACCGTGCGAAACCCGCACATTAGCATCTCCATCCACAGCAGCTGGGTATTCACAGAAACACAGAACATCTGCACGACTATCAAACTGGTCCAAGAATACAGATTAGGCTCCGAGATACACGAGTGGCTCGAAGACTTCTCAAGTAACAGAACCTCGTTTAGTGTTCTCAAAAGTGAGTGCTCGTCAGACAAAGGGTACGATCAGGAGTGCCCCAGTCAAGTGCGATACAACCGTTCTTATTCTCTATATACATAAACTATTTTTTTGCTGATGACGCTGTGGTGTAGTACAAGAAGTTGTCATAGAGTGGCTGTAAGAGGATCTAGTGTGATGAATGGTAGCTCGCTCTAAATGTAGAAAAATGGAAGTTAATGCAGGTGAGTAAGAAAAACAATTCCATAACGTTCAAACGTAGCATTTGTGGTGTACTGTTGGACATATTCACATCAATTAAATATCAAGGTATAACGTAGCAAAGCTATACAAAATGGAATGCGTTCATAGGGACTGTAATAGGAGAGGCAAATAGCTGACTTCAGTTCATTAGGAGAATTTTAGGAGATTTTGACTGACCAGTAAAGGAGACCGTGTACAGATCACTAGTGCTACCAACTCTCGAGTACTGCTCGTCAATCATTTGAGATCCTCACCGGGTCGCGTTAATGACAGACGTAGAAGCAATTCTCAGGGAGCCTGCCACAATTGTTACCAGCAGGTTTGATCGAGACACGGGTATGGTGGAGATGATAACGAACCTATGTGGGAATTCCTGAATGGAACATAGACATTCTTTTTGTGCAAGATTATTGAAAAACTTTAGTGAACCAACATTTGAAGCTGACTGCAGAACCGTTTCTACTGGTGCCAACATACATCTTGCATAAGGACCATAAAGATGAGATAAATTAGGGTTCTTACGGAGACACAAACAGTTGCTCTGTTCGAAAGAGCAAGAGGAATGGAAATGATTAGCAGTGGTACAAGGTGCCTTCCACTAAGCACTATACAGTGGCTTACAGAGTAAGTACATAGATGTAGATATAGAAGACAGAGTGCAGAAAATTACTATCCATATGGGAGGGGGCGATGCAGAGCAGTAGAATGAGGTAAGAATGAAAATATTTAACAACGGAAATGTACACTGTGAATGTTCTACAATATTACAAAAAATTGTTTGCTTTTGTATTGTGAAGTGTAACACATAACTTAAGATATTCCAGCATATTATATAATGAACAGTTCTTTGTAGTTACTCAGCTTTCAGTATTCAGTGGATGTTTAACTCTTTAGTTTCCCGAGTTTAACATTCAGCCAAAATGAAGGACATCTTTATCAGTCAGCCACAGTGCAAGTAATATGCTATCGGTCGACATTATCATTTCTCCTGATCCTTTCTACTGATGAACACATCAGTGCATCCTCACGCAAGCTCAAAGCAAACTAACACTGCGTTGTTGTCAGTATGCAGGTCGCGCACGGAGACATCGAGGGTAAACCGGGAAGTCTTTGCCCCTATTTTTTATTAGCAATACGAGAATAAAATTTTCTCAGTAAGAAGATTTCATTCAGACTTGTCGCTGTGGATGACTTTGAGGACACACAACCAAGCATAATATTCTACATAACTCACACTATTTTTCCATACAGACCTCTTACCAGTTCAGACGTCTGTCCAAATGCAGCACTAAATCTCACATACCTCAGCGGTAAAATTTGTTCAGCTGACTGTAGAACCGACATTGGATATCAGACTGCAATCGTGGCCACACTGTTGCACATTAATCACTGTACTGCCAGGAGCTTCTCTAGCAGATTGAAAACATGGAAATCACTAAGGGTGAGGTCCGGACACTATGGTGGGTGGTCCAAGCTCTCCCAGTAAAATGACCAGAGCTTGCCGGTGGTTCTGATTATCGTACACTACCTTGCACTGTTCTGGAGAATAACAATGTTGTCCACATTGAGAATACCTCAGCACTTCTTCCTGACGGTAACCTGTGCACGAGACAGTGAGGAACAATAACTGTCGGCATTGTTGGTTGCACTCTAGTGGCACAAAATCCAGCACAAACAGTGCGTGGCAATACAAGAAGACGTTGTTTTTTGGGTGCAGGAGAATCTGTACGTTTCCACACCGTGTACAGCTGCTTGAATTCCAGCATGGAATGTACACTACTGGCCATTAAAATTGCTACATCAAGAAGAAATGTAGATGACAAACGAGTATTCATTGGAAAAATAATTATACTAGAACTGACATGTGATTACATTTTCACGCAATTTGGGTGCATAGATCCTGAGAAATCAGTACCCAGAATAACCACCTGTGGCCACACCTGGGCATTGAGATGGCGTGTACAGATGGCGTGTACAGGTACAGCTGCCCATGCAGCTTCAACACGATACTACAGTTCATCAAGAGTAGTGACTGGCGTATTGTGACGAGCCAGCTGCTCGGCCACCATTGACCAGACATTTTCAGTTGGTTAGAGATCTGGAGAATGTGCTGGCCAGGGCAGCAGTCGAACATTTTCTGTATCCAGAAAGGCCCGTACAGGACCTGCAACATGCGGTCGTGCATTATCCTGCTGAAATGTAGGGTTTCGCAGGGATCGAATGGAGGGTAGAGCCACGGGTCGTAACACATCTGAAATGTAACGTCCACTGTTCAAAGTGCCATGAATGCGAACAAGAGGTGACCGAGACGTGTAACCGATGGCACCCCATACCATCACACCGGGTGATACGCTGGTATGGCAATGACGAATACACGCTTCCAATGTGCGTTCACCGCAATGTCGCCAAACAAGGATGCGACCATCACCATGCTGTAAACAGAACCTGGATTCATCTGAAAAAATGACGTTTTGCCATTCGTGCACCCAGGTTCGTCATTGAATACACCATCGCAGGCGCTCCTGTCTGTGATGCAGCGTCAAGGGTATCTGTAGCCAGGGTCTCAGATCTGATAGTCCGTGCTGCTGCAATTATCATCGAACTGTTCATGAAGGTGGTTGTTGTCTTGCAAACGTCCCCATCAGTTGACTCAGGGATTGAGACGTGGCTGCACTATCCATTACAGCCGTGCGGATAAGATGCCTGTCATCTCGACTGCTAGTGATACGAGGCCGTCGGGATCCGGCACAGCGTTCCATATTACCCTCCTGAACCCACCGATTCCATATTCTGCTAACAGTCATTGTATCTCGACCAACGCGAGCAGTAATGTCGCGATACGATAAACTGCAATTGCGATAGGCTACAATCTGACCTTTATCAAAGTCGAAAACGTGATGGTACGCATTTCTCCTCCTTACACGAGGCATCACAACAACGTTTCACCAGGCAACGCCAGTCGACTGCTGTTTGTGTATGAGAAATCGGTTAGAAACTTTCCTCATGTCAGCACGTTGTAGGTATCGCCACCGGCGCCAACCTTGTGTGAATGCTCCGAAAAGCTAATCATTTGCATATCATACCATCTACCTCCTGTCGGTTAAATTTCATGTCTGTAGCACGTCATCTTCGTGGTGTAGCAATTTTAATGGCCAGTAGTGTAATACCCGCATTTCATTGCCAATAGCAATGCAGTCTAGGAAACTGTCATACTTTTCAACATCCCATTGCAGATTTATCTGTGAAACAATCATTCACTTGCCTTCATCATGTCATCCAACTGCATACGCACCCACCAACATGAAACCTAATGGGGAATTATGACATTAACACTCCCATATGAACTGTCAAGCTGCTGGGAAATGTCCTTGAGGTGCATACACAGATTTGCTTTCACCATTGCTTCCAAGCGGAAAATGTTGTCACCATCTGTGACAAATATGGCCTTGCACAACACTCATTGTTGTGCAAGTTTTCACAGCCTTTGTGAACTCACAACACCGACACCATCTCCACCACCTCACACTCCTCAAAGAGAGACACTCTTCTCCAAATGTGGATTGTATTTTGCTGTGGGTTTCAATAGGCATTCGTCCCTCACTTCATAGAAAGCAAATCACACTTCGTTGCTCTAATGCTGTGGAAGTGTGGAAGACTACTACGACCTTCAACAACTGACAGCAGTGTCACGACACGGAGCTATTGGCGAATGAGGCCGGTCCAGTCCAAGGAAGGTTCACCGTTGTGGGACTTCGCAGCATATGATGTGATTTGCTGTTGACATCGCGTTTTACGGCCAGAATGTGGCTGGAAAAAAATAGGGGTAAAGACTTTCTGATTCAACATATATACCACTGTGGCTAAACAGAACGACCCACGAGGGTGTCGCTGGGTTCGAGTACCGGACCGCAAAAGGGTTCAACAACTCCCACACACCGCCCCTCCCACCGACACCACTAATAATTTCCTCGATCAAATCTGTACCGCCACCAAGCTCGACCACTTCAGTTACAAATGAGGAAGTTCACCATTTCATTCTGTTAATTCCATCTCAGCTGCTACGTTTTGAATAACTCGCAGAAAAAAAATATACCTCCAGGCATTTGGTGTGTCTTACAATTATCAACAGCAGCCACAAAATACATCAGCTTGTTTGAAACATGATGATTCCGTAACTTTGCAGAGGGAAACAGTGACTGGAATACATAATAAAAAATGTTTCACGAAACACGAGTTGCCACCGCTTGCCTTAACTTTGAAGAAGCATTTGGGATTAACAGTTAGGCCCCTAGTGGAGATGGGTATAAAATATCAATATCAGTGATTACTAAGAAAGTTGCACAAATTCAGTAAGACAGATCTGAAAATATCAAGAAGAAGCTCTGATACCTACGCTATTCAGTGATGTGCAGCTGCTTTCACTCTCAAAGTACTCAAAATATTTTTCTAAAACTAGAGAGAAAAAAGTAAAAGCAGCGAGTACTGATAAGACAATATCACAACGATGGCCGAGATTGAATGACTACAGCAATGATGCCACACTCTGCACTACATAAAGCATGACAACAAGAAGAGAAGGCTGTTATCATACAAGAGTAGTTTTGCTAGAAAGGGCAGATACCAGGTTGTTACCATTCCAATTAGAAATGAAGTGTGTGCCAAATAAGTGAGTTGAGAACAGAAAAGACCCACCGTGGTTTAATAACACGACAAAATTCGGAAATTTCTGAGGAAGCAGAGATTGTCGCACTGTCGGTTCACAAAAGAACGTGCCAATTATGACACGCAAAAGTTAGTAGAGATTCGCGCATCTGTAAAAATATTGATGTGCAAAGCGTACGACAACCACCACTGTCATATGTTAGCGAAAGAACTCACCGAGAATCCAAATTCTTGCACTAGGTAGCTCACTGATCAGTTTGATGTTGCACTAGAAGATAGCATAGACAAAAGCAGAGGTTTCAAAATTCTCGTTTAAGAAATATTTCACGCAGGAAAATCGTAAATATATAGCACCATTTGACTGTCACACAGACCGCCATACAGAGGAAATAGTAGTAGCCATTCTTGCCTCAGAAAAGTAACCGAAAGAGTCAAAAACTAGATAAGTCGCCACATCCGGACGGAATCCTAATTCGGCTTTAAGGCATTGCCCCCTTACTCAGCTCACATTTATCGCGAATCTACTGCCCAGTAAAATGTCCAAAGCAACTGGAAAAACAGCAAGAGGCTCCTGTATATAAGATGGGCAAAAGAAAGAACCTTGAAAATTACAGCCCAAAATCCTTAATGTCGGTTACTGTAGAAGTTGGGAACATATTCTCCATTCAAATATAATAACTATCCTCGAGATGGAAGAGCTGGCTTTTCCCCACAAATCACCACGGATTTAGAAAGCATCACTCGTGCGAAACTCAGCCGGCCCTTTTCTCACAGCATCCTGTGAACCGTGGACAAAGGGCAACAGGTAGATTCCATATTCCCAGATTTCCAGAAAGATTTGGACACACAGTGGCCCACCATATACTGTCAGTGGAGGTACGGAATCAGTTCCCAGTTACTTCTTAAGCTACAGGACCCAGTACACTGTCTTCGATAGCGTGTTATTCAGAAACAACTGTAGCATTACAAGCCCGAGGGAAGTTTGATGGGACTGCTCACGTATAAATGATCTAACAGATGAGGTGACAGTGACCGGCGTCTGTTTGCTGTGGTGTACTGGTGGTGTCGAAGTTGAGTGAATGTAGGAGGATACAAGAGGGCTTAGAAAAAAATTCTAGTTGGTGTGACGAATGGCAGCTTGCTCTAAATGTAGAAAAATGTCAGTTAAGACAGATGAGAAACAAAAACAATCCTGTGATGTCCAAATATAAGTGCACGGTCAATTTTGCTTTACTGGGAGAATGTAGGAAAAGTGTGGTTCATCTGTAAAGGAGATCAAGTATAGGACACTAGCATAATCCATTCTCGAGTACCGATCAAGTGTTTGGGATCCCAACTAGGTTCGATTAAAGGAGGATATTGAAGCAGTTCAGTTGGGGGGCTTCTACGTTCGTTACCAGTAGGTCCGATCAACGTGCTATAGTTGAACCGGCGTAAGTTGATCTCTGACAGTTGCTGAGGGCTGGACATGGCAGCTTTGCGGCCCTACCTCACCAGTAATCTTACATGGTTATGGAAACATCCCTATGGCAATGCCACAGTGCTGTCACAGCTCTGCACGTACTCCTATTTCCACCAGCAGCTATTAGCACTCTGCAGTTGAAAGCTGCCAATGGCGACGAGATCTTCTGACGATGTCTCGACTACAGTACAGGGTTATTCTAAATGATGGACCCATTTTCAAAACTTTGTATTTATTCAAGTACAAATACAAAAAGAACAAGCTTTATACCAATCAAAGGAGGAAGTTTCAAAGTTTTTTTCATAATGTTGGATATCAATTTAACAAATTCAATAATTTGAAATATTTTAATTAATTAGTTTTTAATAATGATTTAATAATTAAAAATGTGATAAATGTTGTAAATGTTCAATGTGGCCACCGTCGACTGCACGACAAACGTCAACGCAGTAGCCAAACCTGTCCCACATGTGCGAAAGTGTATCTGCCGTTACCGAGTGCACGGCAGCAGTGATCCGGTTCCACAGATTATTCGGAGTGGCCGGTAAAGGCGGGAAGCAAACAGCTTCCTTCACATAACCCCATACAAAATAGTCACCGGGTGAGAGATCGGGAGACCTCGGTGGCCGGAAGTGCAGAGTCAGATCCTCGAGTCCCCCGTGACCGATCCGGCGCCGAGGGAGGGAGTCGTGCAAAAAGCCTCGTACGTCACAGTGATAATGGTGTGGAGCTCTATCCTACCGGAAACTGAAGTCTTGCAAATCTTCCGTAACTTGAGGGAACAGCCATTGTTCCAAAATGTCCACCTATGTGATTCCCATTAAAAGTTATTTCCACAAAGAAAAATGGTCCGTAATCCTTTGTACAGGATACAGCACAGAACGCGTCGATCTTCGGTGAGTCTCTTTCGTGTTGCAAAGGTGGATGTGGATTTTCCAAACCTCGTATGCGAACCTTGTGTCTGTTGACTTCTCCACTAAGGTGGAACATTGCTTCATTGCTAAAAATTAAAATCTGTAAAAATGTTTCAACCTCCATCTTTGCTAGCACATAACTACAAAATGCGAGACACTTCTCTTTGTCATTGGGTCGAGAGCCTAAACAAGTAGTAATCAGTAGGGCTCGTACAGCAAATCCTGTCTCAGAACTTTTCATACAGTCGGTTGGGGTATTCCAAGTTTTTGACTGACTCTATTGGTAGACTTACTGGGACTGTGCACAAAACTTTCTCGAACCCGTCCGACGTCGTCCTCTGACACACACTGTCCGCCTGTACTTTTTCCTTTGCACACACTCCCAGTTTAAATTGCTTAAACCGATGGCTAACACTTTTGTGAGCTGGTGGCTGAATACCGAATTTGGTACAAAACACCCGACGCACTGCAATTTGCGACTCACTTTTCGGGAACTTGAGCACAAAGAAAACTTTGTGCTCCACAGTCGCCATCCCACTCACAACTGACAGTAAAAGAGAATGACGGCCCTGTTGCCACCCAACTACTGGCTGCTTCTGAAACCATCACCGCCTGCCAGAAACTTTGAAACTTCATCTTTTCATTGATAAAAAGCTTGCTCATTTTGCATTTGTACTTGAATAGATACGAATTTTTGAAAATAGGTCCATCATTTAGAATAATCCTGTATTATGGAGATATTTTGTGAATTAAAGTGGGAATCCCTGGAAGGAAGACTTCATTTTTTTCGTCAAACGATACTAAGAAAATTTAGAGAACTGGCATTCAAAGTTGATCGGAGAACAATTCCACTGCCGCCAACAGACATATCGGGGCTCATGCAGAGGCAATTAAGCAGATGTTTTTATTTTGCTCCTTGTGCAGGAGAGGGCGTGACTAGCAGTGGCACACGGTAACCTACCATGCATCGCACAGTAGCTTGTGGAGTATGTATGCAGATGTAGATGCTGAGCTCATGCAGAGCCGGCCGGTGTGGCCGAGCGGTTCTAAGCACTTCAGTCTGGAACCGTGCAACCGCTACGGTCACAGGTTCGAATCTTGCCTCGGTCATGGATGTGTGTGATGTCCTTAGGTTAGTTAGGTTTAAGTAGTTTTAAGTTCTAGGGGACTGATGACCTCAGATGTTAAGTCCCGTAGTGCTCAGAGCCATTTTTTTGAGCTCATGCAGTATAGGCCATTGTATAGATGCCAACTGGAAATTTGGAGCATCAATTGCCAATCAAGTTTTCTTCTTCTCCTCTTTGACGGAAGCTCGGAAGGGACTGACACTTGCCTCGTGCAATGCTGGCAACTGGGGAAATGAGAACTGGAATCTCCAGTTCTCTATTTAGAGCAACTACTAAGTTGCAACTGTCCTACTGAGACAAACAACACAAACTGGCAAATATACACAGTAAACTGGAACAGTTTTTCCCTCAGAATACAAAAACACAACAGAATGACAACAGTCAGCAATAACAGCGCCACAGCTGCTAGTGTTCCACCTCACGTACTGTTCACAAAGGCTGGGGGAATGCAAGGCGTATACACAGTTCGTAAAAAGACTTTGTTACCTCTGTCGATTTTCACTTACTGAGACTAAAGGCGACAAAAATTTGAACACATGGATTCCATATGTCAGACAAGAGCAGACAGTGTTCAAGGCAAAAATATGGAATAAACTAGGTTTAGATAGCATTCAACAAAGAAGTGGTCTTTCATCTCACAAAACAGGGAATTATGGAAACAGCTCAAGTCTTTTGTCTTAAATGACTACCTTTATGAATGTGAAGCACTTTGACAAGAGAGAAAGAGAACAGTCAATCATTTTCTATTATGGTGTTATTACCAGATGCCAGACTGCTTACAATGCACCCTTTTCTTTTTAATTCTTGCTTGATTTCAAACAATCCAGTTTTGACTCACAAAATAAGGTTATGCCTGACACATGGAGTGATACTAAATTCAAAAGACAAAATGTTCTTAAACAAAACTTACCTTAATGCATGTGAAACAGCTCCAGATTTAAAACTCCTCAGTTGGACATCAGGTCACGGCAAGCCATTAAGCTGACGCAGGGATTTGCAGCTGTGAAGACTGTGCATCCCGTGGCATTTTCTTCAGCTTCTTATGTTACACACAAGCTAGAATTTAATGAAACAGCAATTGTTAAAAAACTGGTCAGGAATACAGTATATCTTATCTTTTCATGCACTAATGCAAGTAGAAATAACAACTTTAGGAAACCGTCTTCAGTTCTCTTTTTACCAGTTACATGTAAGCCTCAAACATTTTCAAGTGTAAATACTGCAAAAATTTCAAACACGGTACACTGGCTGGTTTTTATTTTTTGTTTCATTAGGAACTATTGTCAAAAAGAGCAAGCTTCAAGCCATTTTCTTACACATTTTAATCATCTGATAATTTCAGTTACGTTCAAGTGGATAAAAGTCTCCTCTAAAAAAGATTCTTCAGGTCTTTTGAGATAGGTATTAGTACACCACATTCAGGCACACACAGAGATAGATCCATAAAGAGGAATCTTCTAATCTTTTTGTCACAATGTTCTACATCAGTTATCGTTCATCAGTGTTGCCAAAGCTGAATTTAGAGCAGTCCTTGTCACTCTTTCTACTTCTAGCATTAGTAGAGTACTAGGAAAATTCAGTCAATCTACAAAATGCTTCTGTGACCCTATAACAGTGCACAAGTGATTTGGGAAATACAGAAGCGTACGATTCCACCTGTTTGCTTTGACCCACGACGTCACAACTACGACTCCAATACGACGCCTATGACGTCATTACGTAAACGTGACCACAAATACAAAAATACACTGAAAAACCAACACACACACACACATTCCACAAAAAACCTAATGAAACTAATGAGGCAAGCGTGGGAAATTGGGGGTTTTTGGGTGGGGACAAAGTAAATATAAACAAATTTAGACACACACCACCATAGCAAACCACACAAAATGACAAAAAAAACCGACAACACAAAACTCCCCAAATTATCCTCTGGAATCGGACACTTCCCTTGACCTATATAGATCAACTGCAGCTCCCGATCCCACAAACTGGAATAGAACACTTCCCTTCACCTGTGATTTGCCTACAAAAAACTTCTGCAATCTGTCCTACAATATCACACAAGTGTATGGGACCTGTACCACATAGGACTAACTAGGAACATTGACTGAATAAACAGAAGGGCAACACAAATGGTGAAAGGTTGGTTTGACCCTTGCATATGAGTCACAGAGATAGCAGAATAAATGAACTAGTAGACGCCGCAAGACTGAGGCAAATTATCCTGTAAAAGATCAAGAAAAAGATTAAAGAACTAGCTTTCAGCAAGGAATCTAGGAATATGCAACAATCCTCCATACCCTGCTCCTATAGGGGCAATGGCAGGATTAGGCCAGTCACAGCACACACATTCTTCACGTGCTCCGCACCTACATATACCGGGAAGCCCTAGCAACTGGTTCAATCAGAGGCAGAGCCATGCACTTCACAATGGCTTGTAGAGCTCAGATGGAGATCTAGCATTGGTTGTTTTTCTTGACTGACAGGAATCCTTAGCAATGCTTGTCCACAGGAGGATACAATGACATACAACCCTGTCAAATATTGTGTGATCAGTCCAACATTATAAACAGATTTGAATTTTGTCAGTATGTTGTGGTAACATTATTATTATAACATTACACTGTGATTAAAAGTATCTGGACGCCCCCAAAAACATACATTTTTCATATTGCGTGCACTGTGCTGCCACTTAGTGCCAGGTACTCCATATGAGCGACTTCATCAGTCATTAGGCATTGTGAGAGAGCAGAGTGGGGCACTCCGTGGAACTCACGGGGTTCGAACGTGGTCAGGTGATTGGGTGTCACTTATGTCATATATCTGTATGCGAGATTTCCACACTCCTAAACATTTCTAGGTCCACTGTTTACGATGTGATAGTGAAGTGGAAACGTGAAGGGACACGTACAGCACAAAAGCATACAGGCCAACCTCATCTGTTGACTGACAAGAGACCACCAACAGTTGAAGAGGGTTGTAATCTGTAATAGGCAGGCATCTACCCAGACAATCACACAGGAATTCTAAACTACATCTCGACCCACTGCAAGTACTATGGAAGTTAGGCAGGAGGTGGGAAAGCTCGGATTTCATTGTTGAGCGGCTGCTCATAAGCCACACATCACGGCGGTAAATGCCGAACGACACCTCCCTTGGTGTAAGGAGCGTAAACAATGGACAGCTGAACAGTGGAAAAACGCTGTGTGGAGTGACGAATCACGGTACACAATGTGGCAATCCGATGACAGGGAGTGGGTATGGTGAGTGCCCGTGAATGTTACCTGCCAGCCAGTATAGTGTCAACAGTAAAATTTGGAGGCAGTGGTGTTATGGAGTGATCATGTTTTTCATGGAGGGGGCTTACTACCCTTGTTGTTTTCCATGGCACTATCACAGCACAGGCCTACATTGATGTTTTAAGCATCTTCTTGCATCCCACTGTCGAAGAGCCATTCGGGGATGGCGACTGCATCTTTCAACACGATCGAGCATCCGTTCGTCATGCATGGCCTGTGACGGAGTAGTTACACAACAATAACATCCTTGCATTGGACTGGCCTGAATCCTATAAAACACCTTTGGGATGTTTTGGAATGCCGATTTCATGCCAGGCCTCACCAACCGATATCAATACCTCTCCTCATTGCAGCATTCCGTGAAAACTGGGCTGCCACTCCCCAAGAAACCTACCAGCATCTGACTGAACATGTGCCTGCGAGAGTGGAAGCTGTCATCAAGGCTAAGGGTGGGCCGACATAATACTGAGTTCCAGCATTACCAATGGAGGGTGGCACGAACTTGTAAATCATTTTCAGCCAGGTGTCCGGATACTTTTGATCACATAATGTATTATTATCCAAAATTATTACACAAAACCAAATAACGGATTACTGAAATCGGCCCACTTTCAAGTAGATGATCAACCACATATGTCTTTTTCTATAAATTCATGCAAATACCACAAACAGTCACTCAATTATAAATTCCACCAGTTATGTTCCTCACATGAATTATGTAGCAACAGTAACACACACACACACACACACACACACACACACACACACACACACTAAATGTGCAATTTCTGAAAAGATATAAACAGCCACTATTGAACCAATAAAAATTATTGTAACCATGAACTCCGGTATTCTGAAGAAATCCAACTTAGCAGCATAAACTCTACAATCATCACCGATCTCCTACAACTAATCAGCACAGTGATGAGTTCTGATGCCACCAAAAAGCCTCCTGTAGAAAAATCTCTGCCACACTGTAGCTCACACACTTTATCAAGAATTCGATGCTCTTTAAACTCATCTTTACATTTGTGCCCTGATCAACAAGACTCATCTCTTCACCTCACTGTTAGCAGAGCGTTCCACTAGCCTATAGTTAAGCTTTTATCTGTTAATCAGCAAAATCAAATTATATTAAGCTAATGTTCGTGACAAAGATCTCAATACACTGCCAGCATAAACTCACAAAAACCCAGAATATTTCAGCAAACTGTATTTATCACGAAATGACTTTACACTCAGAATCACTGAGCTGAGTATTCTTCAAGTTTGTTATGCACAATCACACTGAAAAAGACCTCAAATCTTATTGTCAACACACTAACAACACACAGCATAAATTTAAAATATTTCCACACCTTGAGCTGTTGCATACCACAGGTATGTTTATTTCTGCAGCCTTATGGTTCACTGTGGGTAATCAGTGAGAAATCTGAGCCACAGAACATAATGGTACCACATATATACTTGACTACTTGGTAAAAAGGAACATTTACCAAATCAGATAAAGTAAAGAAATCAAAAAAAATACACTGACTCCATAATACGTACAGTCACAACCTACCTTACAGGAAAGAGTAGAGGTCCACAACGATTTCCTCTTCATCTTTGGGTAGCACTTACACAAAACAATTGCAATGGATGTATTCTAATTTAATCAACATGGCAGAAATCACATGATGTTATTGATCATAAACATTTGTCCTGTCTGCTGTTGACCTCTCCATTACTTACTTCAACATATCCAGCTAGATGCCACAAATTTCATCTGACATTTGATTTTTCACTCGAGTACATATCCTCACGTACATCATGTAATACAACTCTTGAGATGTATCCACTAATCACAAGTGGGAGAACGCTGTGACCAATCTGAATAGACCTCTCAGTCTGCTCTTGTAACCTAGTTCTGTTATTACACATCTGTCAAAATTGCATTGAAACTGAGGAAAACTGCAGTACAGGTATAGTACCTTCCAAATGGTCAAATAATATTGTCACTGTGACCTCAATTTTCGTGAAGTTAAGGACCAATACTTGCACAGGAGGGTCTACTAAATTCATTATGGTCCTTAAGAGTGTACATCAAAATGGTCTGTTCATCTGTACATGGCTGCTACCTGAAAGATGAAAAGCTCAGTAGTACTTTTCAGATAATCCTCTTTAGTATCAATAAAAACAAATTAAAAGTTTCACTGCATCTTCCAACAAAGAAATTCATAATCCTTACTTGGTAATGCACCATAATTGAAACCAATTTGAAACTACAAAGACTTGCAACTTCAATGAAATAGGCCTATTGAACAGTGACCATTCGAAAATTTACAGTTCAGCCTTTACTAGGAAGTGGAAAACATGCTTCAATACTCATTTTAAAATGTACACTTATCTTACATTGCAATATAACATAAGTTTCAAAAGAATTGTTCGATGCAAAATTTCACCCTGTGCTGGTTGTAAAAAACCCACAAAAATTCATTGATTCCAGAATTTTAAATATCACTACTTACCTTGCAAGAAAGATTTGTGGTCCACGATGATTTCCACTTAATCCTTTCAGTATCACTCCCACAGAACATAGAGGTGGATATATTCCAATACACTCAACATGTGAATATTACAGGACGTTGACAATCATTTTGTACATAACCATTCAACCTATCTACTGTTGAGTATCCCACTGCTTATCTCAACATCTCAGTCAAGAAGCAACAAATTTCCTCTTAAATGTGATGCTTCACTTGAACATCTATCCTAAATGTAACTCACGTGATACCAACACTTGAGATATCTGAACTAACCAAAAGTGGGAGAACGTGGTGATCAATGTGAACATATTTCTCAGTCAGCTCATGTAACCTGGTTTTGCTGCTACACAACTGCCAAAATTGCATTGAAGCTGAGGAAAACTGCAGTGCAGGCATAGTATCTCCCAAATGATCCAGCAACACTGTCATTGCGCCCTCAGTTTTCAAGAAGTTAAGATCCAAATCTTGCACAGAATGTCTATTACATTCATGATTGGCTTTAATAGTGAACAGCAACATGTTTTGTCCATCAGTACACAAGTGACACCTGAAAAATGAAGATTATTCACAGTTTTGATTTTCAAGTACTATGACTGAAATCAATTTCAAAGTAACAAGATTTGTACCTTGAATGAAATCATATAGAGCAATTATAATGAAATCTGTAATTCTGTTTTATTAAGAAATGGGAAACTCGCTTCAATATTCATTTTACAATGTACACTTATCACACACATTGCAGTAACACAATTTCCAAAGGCATGATTTGATGCAACTTTTCACGTAAGTCCACCCTCTGCTGGTTGTATCTGTGCAACAACTATTCCTCTCTACAGCCATTCAAATCTGCTTACAGTAATGAATCTGGCATTACAGATGCCTATGATTCCATCCATCTGCTTTGATCCATGACAACACCAATATCGTGGAAACAACTACTTCCACCGTATACAAAATGACGACAATGATGTCACACTTACACAGGCCAGCAAAAACAAAAATGACAATAACATCTCAATACAAAAATAAAATGAAATTAGCGGGACAACTGCAAAAAATTTGGAGTTGAGGATGGGGACAAACTAAATATATGACAATAAACAAAACAGCACACCATCTCAAAATAAATAATACCCAAAAATTTTTAAATTATAGCATTCCACCACACATAAAACCATAGGAATTGGACATTTCCCTTGACCTATATAACTCAACCACAGCTACCGAAAAAAAAAAAACACCTACAAAACCAAAAAGCAGACACAGACATTTTCCTTGACCTATATACCTCAGCCGCAGCTACAACTCCGAAACATGGAACCAAAATCCCAACTCAAAAACCCAAATTCCCCATATTTATTAGGCTACATCAATTAAAACACAACCGACCTACCATAAATATACAACACACAAAACATCACAATTACTAGGCCTATACAATAACACCAAAACAAAAACTACTTCACAACATGTCAATTATGCTGTAGTGAAGAAATAAGTACAAACATACGAAGGTAACAGGTACAATGTGGAAGAATGAGTAAATGTAACAGTGAATGACAATACGCTACAATCACATCAAGTGTATTTAATACAGAAAATTAACCGAGGATGACACATGTTACATTTAGAAATACTTACCTGAAGGAACTGGAATTGGCATGTTATGCCGTCTACCCGAAAGGCGAAAAATTAATCAATATATGTAAAAATCCCATGTTCTCCTACACTCAAGTTCATTTTCATCTCCTCTAATTTCGTAGGATTTTTTGAGAACCTCACAAGTACCCATAACTAGTAAACACAGCTGCACGTGTCTTTCTCTCCTTTACATTCATCACAAACTTTATACAGAATCATGTTATACTCATTCAAAATAAATAAATAAATAAAAATCAGCTCACCAACTACTAATGTTCGATCTTCTTCAAAACAACAAACTACTCACTCAGAAACCTGTGCCAGCGTTATTCTTTGGTTATTCTGTGAGGCTGCTGGTCAAAGTTATTATATTTGTTTGAGCAGTTGCCAGCAGAGACGCCTACACACTGCAGGCTCACGCGCACGCGCAGAGCTAAAGTCGTGTGCGGCGGTGTTTGAGCAGTAGCAGCGAGCAGCCAAAACCTACCAGAAAAATTTTTCTGACGTGCCCAAGCTGCCAGATGTGCACATGCGCAGAGTGGTAATAGTTGTAAAAGGGGAGATGTGACGGAGGATGGTTGCCAGTGTCAACTTGTTCCCGTTTCGTGATTTTGCTGTTTTCACTGCGTTAACAGCTCTCTCGTCACATAAAAGTAAACGGGTTTCTATGGGTGGGAGGTATCAAGTGAATGACATTACAGTCACATAATAGTACAGACTAAAATATCAAGAACAAGAACTTTTATTCACCATTCATAATTGTACAATGAAACAGATTTCATCATTGTTGTAAAATACAGGATATAGTAATGTTGTTGTTGTGGTCTTCAGACCAGAGACTAGTTTTATGCAGCTCTCCGTGCTACTCTATCCTGTGCAAGCTTCTTCATCTCCCAGTACCTACTGCAACTTACATTCTTCGGAATCTGCTTAGTCTCCCTCTACGGTTTTACCCTCCACGTTGCCCTCCAATACTAAATTGGGGATCCCTTGATGACTCAGAAAATGTTCCAAGTTGTGCCACAAACTCCTCTTCTCCCCAATTCTATTCAATACCTCCTCATTAGTTATGTGATCTACCCATCTAATCGTCAGCATTCTTCTATAGCACCACATTTCGAAAGCTTCTATTCTCTTCTTGTCCAAACTAGTTATCGTCCATGTTTCACTTCCATACATGGCTACACTCCATACAAATAATTTCAGAAACGTCTTCCTGACACTTAAATCTATACTCGATGTTAACAAATTTCTCTTCTTCACAAACGCTTTCCTTGCCATTGCCAGTCTACATTTTATATCCTCTCTACTTCGACCATCATCAGTTATTTTTCTCCCCAAATAGCAAAACTCATTTACTACTTTAAGAGTCTCATTTCCTATTCTAATTCCCTCGGCATCGCCTGACTTAATTCGACTACATTCCATTATCCTCGTTTTGCTTTTGTTGATGTTCATCTTATATTCTCCTCGTTCAACTGCTCTTCCAAGTCCTTTGCTGTCTCTGACAGAATTACAATGTCGCCGGCAAACCTCAAAGTTTTTATTTCTTCTCCATGGATTTTAATACCAACTCCGAATTTTTCTTTTGTTTCCTTTGCTGCTTGCTGAATATACATATTGAATAACATCAGGGATAGGCTACAACCCTGTCTCACTCCCTTCCCAACCACTACTTCCCTTTCGTGTCCCTCGACTCTTATAACTGCCTTCAGGTTTCTGTACAAATTGTAAATAGCCTTTCGCTCCCTGTGTTTTACCCCTGCTACCTTCAGAATTTGGAAGAGAGTATTTCAGACAACATTGTCAAAACCACTCTCTAAGTCTACAAACGCTAGAAACGTAGATTTGCCTTTCCTAAATCTATCTTCTAAGATAAGTTGTAGGTTCAGTATTGCCTCACGCATTCCAATATTTCTACGGAATCCAAACTGATCATCCCCGAAGTCAGCTTCTACCAGTTTATCAATTCATCTGTAGAGAATTCGTGTTAGTATTTTGCAGCTGTGACTCTTTAAACTGATAGTACGGTAATTTTCACATCTGTCAACACCTGCTTTCTTTGGGATTGGAATTATTATATTCTTCTTGAAGTCTGAGGGAATTTCGCGTGTCTCATACATCTTGCTCACCAGATGATAGAGTTTTGTCAGGACTGGCTCTCCCAAGGCCGTCAGTAGTTCTAATGGAATGTTGTCTACTCCCAGGGCCTTGTTTCGACTCAGGTCTTTCAGTGCTCTGTCAAACTCTTCACACAGTATCGTATCTCCCATTTCATCTTCATCTACATCCTCTTCCATTTCCATAATATTGTCTTCAAGTGCATCGCCCTTGTATAGACCCTCTATATACTCATTCCACCTTTCTGCCTTCCCTTCTTTGCTTAGAACTGGGTTTCCATCTGAGCTCTTAATATTCATACAAGTGGTTCTCTTTTCTCCAAAGGTCTCTTTAATTTTCCTGTAGGCAGTATCTATCTTACCCCTAGTGAGATAAGCCTCTACATCCTTACATTTATCCTCTAGCCATCCCTGCTTAGCCATTTTGCACTTCCTGTCGATCTCATTTTTGAGACGTTTGTATTCCTTTTTGCCTGCTTCATTTACTGCATTTTTATATTTTCTCCTTTCATCAATTAAATTCAATATTTCTTTTGTTACCCAAGGATTTCTACTAGCCCTCATCTTTTTACCTACTTGATCCTCTGCTGTCTTCACTACTTTATCCCCCAAAGCTACCCATTCTTCTTCTATTGTATTTCTTTCCCCCATTCCTGTCAATCGTCCCCTTATGCTCTCCCTGAAACTCTGTACAACCTCTGGTTTAGTCAGTTTATCCAGGTCCCATCTCCTTAAATTCCCACCTTTTTGCAGTTTCTTCAGTTTTAATCTACAGTCCAGAACCAATAGATTGTAGTCAGAGCCTACATCTGCACCTGGAAATGTCTTACAGTTTAAAACCTGGTTCCTAAATCTCTGTCTTACCATTATATAATCTATCTGAAACCTGTCAGTGTCTCCAGGCTTCTTCCATGTATACAACTCTCTTTTATGATTCTTGAATTAAGTGTTAGCTATGATTAAGTTATACTCTGTGCAAAATTCTACCAGGTGGCTTCCTCTTTCATTTCTTACCCCCAATCCATATTCACCCACTACATTTCCTTCTCTTCCTTTTCCTACTGTCGATTTCCAGTCACCCATGATTATCGAATTTTCGTCTCCCTTCACTATCTGAATAATTTCTTTTATGTCTTCATCAATCTCTTCGTCATTTGCAGAGCCAGTTGGCATACAAACTTGTACTACTGTACTAGGCATGGGCTTCGTGTCTATCTTGGCCACAATAATGCGTTCACTATGCTGTTTGTAGTAGCTAACCTGCACTCCTATTTTTTTATTCATTGTCAAACCTACTCGTGCATTACCCCTATTTCATTTTCTATTTATAACCCTGTATTCACCTGTTGTTCCTCCTGCCACCAAACTTCACTAATTCCCAGTATATGTAACTTTAGCCTATCCATTTCCTTTTTAAATATTCTAACCTACCTGCCCGATTAAGGGATCTGACATTCCACGCTCCGATTCATAGAACGCCAGTTTTCTTTCTGCTGATAACAACATCCTCCTGAGTAGTCCCCACCCGGAGATCCGAATGGGGGACTATTTTACTTCCGGAATATTTTACCCAAGAGGACGCCATCATCATTTAACCATACAGTAAAGCTGCATGCCCTGGGGAAAAATTATGGCTGTAGTTTCCCCTTGCTTTCAGCCTTTCATAGTACCAGCACAGCAAGGCCGTTTTGGTTAGTGTTACAAGGCCTGATCAGTCAATCATCCAGACTGTTGCCCTTGCAACTATTGAAAAGGCTGCTGCCCCTCTTCAGGAACCACACATTTGTCTGGCCTCTCAACAGATACCCCTACTTTGTGGTTGCACCTATGGTACAGCTATCTGTATAGTATATAGTAACACATACAGGTATATAATAATAAAGTAACGTCAATTAACTGTAGTATACATATTAGGCATCACAATAGTAAAATACTCTACAGGGAGATTTCTGAGGACTAGTGTCCCACTGGACTCGCATTCGGGAGGACAATGGTTCAATCCCGCGTCCGGCCACCCTGATTTAGGTTTTCCGTGATTTCTCTAAATCGCTCCAGGCAAATGCTGGGATGGTTCCTCTGAAAGGGCACGGCCGACTTCCTTCTGCATCCTTCCCTAATCCGATGAGACTGATGACCTCGCTGTCTGGTCTCCTTCCCCAAACAACCCAACCCAACCCTGGTAATGTCTCCACTTTACCACCACGAACTAGAGAGAGCTAGTGTCCATAAGTGATATTATGATGTAGTATGGTACAAACACTGTGCAATAACAATAGGATAGAGAGTACAGGACATAATTACACAAAACATAGAAGCATGATTATACAAAACATAACCACAGGACATAACTATACAACAAACTAGTAAAATTTGTTAAATGCTACTTACTACCTTCCTCGGCCATCTCAAAGAACTCTTTAATGTGGTGAAATGAGTAATTTGATAGCCAGCTGTACCACTTAGTTTTTAAAAAAATTAAATCTTTAGACCAAACATAGATTGGCAATTTGTTGAAAATTTTGAGTTGTTTCACTTCATTATTAGAATTTCCAGTCCTTGTTTATCTGTGCCTCGGAGTATCTAAATTAGCCTTAGCTCTAGTGTTGCATTCATGAGTTCCCCCTCCCCCCCCCCCCCCCAACAGCAAATTCTGAAAGATTATTCTTAACATGGAGCATGCACATATGTAAGTATAAATTTATAATTCTGAGTATTCTCAGCCTGGAAAAAAGAGGATGACAGCACGCCATGTAACCTATTTTACACATTATGCGTAGGACTTTTTATTTTTTATTTTTTAAACATTCTTGATGTGAGGGGAATATTCCCATACAATCACACCATTTGACATATGTCACTCGAATAGTCCAAAGAATGTCACTCTATAGCAATCCAATCTCACTAAATCCATAAGCTTCAAAATAAAATGTGACAGCCGAGATATTTTTTCACATACGTGATTGATATGTTCCACCCATCGGAGTTTGTAGTCAATGTAAATACCTAAAAGTTTTACTGACTTATTTTTTATTTAATTTGACACTCCCATTGGGAGTTAATGGGTTTTATTGGGATTACACAGGAATTTATTAGCTGCAAATTAGTCAAAGGCTATATCACGATTTTCTTTCATTATCCTACTCAGATCTGAAATTCCCTGATATGTGGTAAGTAGTGTTGTATCATTAGCATAACATACAATAGAGTGAGCTATGTTATTAAGCAAATCATTGGCTGCTGTCCAGGGAATTGTGGGAGGACAGTTATTATTCTCTATATACATAAATGATTTGGTGGACAAGGTTGGCAGCAATCTGCGGTTGTTTGCTGATTATGCTGTGGTGTATGGTCTTTTCCGCATAGGTGGTCAGTTTATTTGAAATGAAATGTTTTATTTCATTCTATTGGCACTCAATTTCAAGTGCACGTTATCATTTTTTGGCACATATGGCATCATGCCACAGTAAAAAACCAGACATGACATAACACAAAATTAGTACACCAAGAATGCTGACATCCCAAAAGCGACGTTGAACTGCTTAATACGAGATAGTTCAGGGAGAATCTGGTCATATGAATATGCACTTTTAGCTTAATTATGCATTTCAGTATGGTTGACGAATGTCTGATGCTTTCGGAGTATTTACTGTTGTACTGTTTCTTTTATGACATAAGATCTCTTAATGTATGTACGAATATACATAAATGTTCACTTAATGATGACTAAGCAGGCAAACTTGGTCAGTAGTACTGAATTGTTTCAAATATATTGGCAGCTTTAACGGAATTGTCTTACGCCTAACAAACATTCGTGAAGAACGGTGGCTAAACTAGAGGAGTCAATTACAAAATACTGTATCATTATCATTGACTGTTGGTGTCGAGCAACCAAAACTGTCCATCAAAGGGTTTCGATGGAACATGGGAGTTAGGGTTCAGGGACTCGCATACACTCCACATCAGAGTGTGAATGAGTGGTGAATGCGAAATAAAACTTTGAACAAAGTTACGTTAAATAAAACAGGAGAAACAAGACAGTTTGGTCGTATCTGTTATTATTCCATAAACTGTAACATTACTTATCGCTGTACGAAGCCTTTATAGACGATCTTTATGACAATTTGCTTCGAAGGGATCTCGTTACAAGTTACGTTTTGGGGACCTGATCAAGAGGGGGTAGTTGGTAGATCCTAACTACTGCAACTATTCTGGAATTAGGTGCTACCGTGACCGTTGCGTGTTGTCAATGACTTAAGGTTACCGTATCTCATGCTCTAAGATGGACGCGCCTTTCCACTTGGTATAACGGTGCCTCACAGCAACAACAACGCCGACGACGAAGGAAGATGCGGTAGAGGGCCCCACCCAAAATGCAGGTGAACCAGTCTGACACATTCCAAGTACACTGTAGTAAGCTCACTGTTAACCAATATCTTCACACTGAGTCGTTCTGTGCGAATACAGGATAAGGACAAGTGTAGGGGCTTTGGGGTAGAAGCTAGCCTGGTAGCGACAGGAGTGGCACTTCACCAACAACCACTTGGTTTGTTCCCTGCTAATTGTCCAAGTCACAAATTAAATGGAGCACCTACGATAGAGAACTAACTGTTAGTTATCTATTAAGCCATCATGTATTTCAGGCTGCATGTGTAAGAACACACCCACACAGTTTCCATTGATCATAAACATATTTCTTCTGCTTTCAAAACGCCTCGTGAATTCTTACCATCAAGGTAATTTCGCCTATTGGAATTCATCGGTCAATTTACTACTGACATCTTCTATGTAACGAGGGCCAATAATGTCATGGGTGACTGTTTTTTCCGGAATTAAAAGCAGTTTTTACGAACACCGACTACAAGCAGCTGGCAATGGCGCACGACGCTGACGTGGAATTACAGGAGATTATCAGGGTTACAGCTAAAAAGACTACCATTTGTCAGTTTCCTAGTGCAGTATTATATTTCCAAAAACCGACCTTGCTCTTTTGCTCTGCCAGGCTTTGAGAAACAAGTCTTTGGTTCTGTCCATGAACTCGGATATTTTGAGGAAAATTCCACAGTATGTATGGTGGGTGATAGATACAGGGCTATTACAAATGATTGAAGTGATTTCATAAATTCACTGTAGCTCCTTTCATTGACATATGGTCACGACACACTACAGATACGTAGAAAAACTCATAAAGTTTTGTTCGGCTGAAGCCGCACTTCAAGTTTCTGCCGCCAGAGCGCTCGAGAGCGCAGTGAGACAAAATGGCGACAGAAGCCGAGAAAGCGTATGTCGTGCTTGAAATGCACTCACATCAGTCAGTCATAACAGTGCAACGACACTTCAGGACGAAGTTCAACAAAGATCCACCAACTGCTAACTCCATTCGGCGATGGTATGCGCAGTTTAAAGCTTCTGGCGAAGAAACGGTTGAACGCGTGCGGGCAAGTTTCACACGTAGCCCGCGGAAGTCGACGAATAAAGCGAGCAGGGAGCTAAACGTACCACAGCCGACGGTTTGGAAAATCTTACGGAAAAGGCTAAAGCAGAAGCCTTACCGTTTACAATTGCTACAAGCCCTGACACCCGATGACAAAGTCAAACGCTTTGAATTTTCGGCGCGGTTGCAACAGCTCGTGGAAGAGGATGCGTTCAGTGCGAAACTTGTTTTCAGTGATGAAGCAACATTTTTTCTTAATGGTGAAGTGAACAGACACAATGTGCGAATCTGGGCGGTAGAGAATCCTCACGCATTCGTGCAGCAAATTCGCAACTCACCAAAAGTTAATGTGTTTTGTGCAATCTCACGGTTTAAAGTTTACAGCCCCTTTTTCTTCTGCGAAAAAAACGTTACAGGACACGTGTATCTGGACATGCTGGAAAATTGGCTCATGCCACAACTGGAGACCGACAGCGCCGGCTTCATCTTTCAACAGGATGGTGCTCCACCGCACTTCCATCATGATGTTCGGCATTTCTTAAACAGGAGATTGGAGAACCGATGGATCGGTCGTGGTGGAGATCACGATCAGCAATTCGTGACATGGCCTCCATGCTCTCCTGACTTAACCCCATGCGATTTCTTTCTGTGGGGTTATGTGAAAGATTCAGTGTTTAAACCTCCTCTACCAAGAAACGTGCCAGAACTGTGAGCTCACATCAATGATGCTTTCGAACTCATTGATGGGGACATGCTGTGCCGAGTGTGGGAGGAACTTGATTATCGGATTGATGTCTGCCAAATCACTAAAGGGGCACATATCGAACATTTGTGAATGCCTAAAAAACTTTTTGAGTTTTTGTATGTGTGTGCAAAGCATTGTGGAAATATCTCAAATAATAAAGTTATTGTAGAGCTGTGAAATCGCTTCAATCATTTGTAATAACCCTGTATGTATGGTCACGTATCAAACATGACTGCAGGGTGCCTTGTCAGAACACTTACTGGTTCTTTCAGTGAGCCAACACGGTGATTTGCACACATCGATATCAGCTTGATGGGACCTCTCACCCTTTACAAGGTTTTAAATACATTTTTCGACAACTGACTGGTCTACTCTCAGGGTGAAAGCTGTTTGTCATACGGACTTTTTGGCGAAAACAGTGGCACATACTTTTTAAACACTGGGATCACTCGACTTGCATGTCTCATGAATGTCACAACTGATCAGGATGTCTGTTTGAGGCAGGTTTGATCCACAAGCTGGCAGATTAATATGGCGTTAAACATCACCATATCACCAGCTATCATCTGGCCAGTAATGAGGTTTTGCAATGGTGGTATCATACTTCAAAATTTTCGCTAATTTGTCATGACTCTCCGTGGTAAACCTGTTATTGGAGCTTCTGCAGCAGAGGTCATGCATGATAAACCACTCAGATTTCCTTCAGAATTTTTCAAACATCAGCAAGACCACGTTTTAAGAAAGCCTCCACCCTTATTGCAATAAGTCAAGAATTGTATCTCCAAATTTCGTTTGTCTGTAGTGTTAAACGGTTACATGCGGAAAAGGAGAAACATAAGATTGTTTCTGGACTGTCCACCCCTGAATAACACCACAACTGATGGTTGTTGGGGAAGTTCCCTAAGTATTTAGAACAAATATTTAATTCCTTGTAAACTACTAAGGTACTTTTGATAGAGAGCAGGCCAATGTAAAATGTTGTTTTACATATGAAGATGAGTCACATGAAAACCGTAAATATTTTTTTTAATATTATTTCTTGTGTAGAAGTGGTACCAAGCTGTATCACTTTTCAACATAATCTCCCCCACGCTCAATGCAAATCCTCCAGCGCTTACAGAGTGCATAAATTCCTTTAGAAAAAAATTGTTTTGGTAGTCTGCACAACCACTCACGCACTGCGTCACGTACCTCTTCATCAGAACGGAACTTCTTTCCTCCCATTACGTCTTTGAGTGGTCCAAACATATGGAAATCATTTGGGGCAAGGTCTGGTGAGTATGGTGGATGAGGAAGACACTCAAAATGCAGGTCTGTGATTGCTGCAACTGTTGTACGGGCAGTGTGGGGCCTTGCATTGACATGTTGCAAAAGGACACCCGCTGATAGCAATCCACGTCACTTTGATTTGATTGCAGGCCGAAGATGATTTCTTTTAGGAGATATGTGTATGATGCACTGGTGACAGTGGTCCCTCTAGGTATGTAATGCTATAAAGTGACGCCTTTTTCGTCCCAAAAGAGAGTCAGCATAACCTTTCCTGCTGATGGTCCTGTTCGAAACGCCAGTAACGATTCTCGAAAGGAAGCCATCACCTTCTCGTTCAAAGAGCCGAAGAAGTTCTTTACAAGCATCAACACGTCGTTCTCTCATTTCAGGAGCCAGCTGCCGTGACACCCATCTTGCAGACGCTTTGTGAAACTGGAGCACATCATGCACGATGTGGTGTGCTGACCCATGACTAACCTGTAAACATGCTGCAGTGTCATTCAGTGTCACTCGGCGGTTTTCCTTCACTGCGGCTTCAACTGCTGCACTGTTCTGTGGAGTCACAACTCGTTGTGCCTGACCTGGACGAGGAGCATCTTCCACTGAAGTCACACCATATGCGAACTTCCTACTCCATTCGTAGACTTGCTGCTGTGACAAACATGTATCACCGTACTGAACCTTTATTCGTGGATAAATTTCAATAGGTTTCACACCTTCATTACGCAAAAACCGAACAATAGAACGCTGTTCTTCCCTGGTGCAAGTCGGAAGTGGGGCGGCCATCTTTATACTGATACTGCGACGGTATGTGTGGATCTGCACTTTGCTGCCACCTACAAACCATTCTGCACTCTGTTTGTAGCACGCTTACCAACTTACAGGATAACGGCGCGAAATTTCGATTTGTTATTACAAATTTAAGGTTTTCATTTGACTCATCCACGGACTTTGCCACCAACTCATGATAAACACCTAAAGTCATTGTATTTAATAATTACATCCTCTAATTATGATTTTCCTCAATTTTATCGGATTTCATTTCCAAGTATCATATTACCTAAATGTGCAAATAATGCAATGAAACGAATATGCTTTCAACCACAGTTCATATACAGAATGTATCAAAATGAATATACGGGATTTATCGCTTTGTAGCATTTGTTATAATCAACTTACTACTACACTACTGGCCATTAAAATTGCTACACCAAGAAGAAATGCAGATCATAAACAGGTATTCATTGGACAAATATATTATATTAGAACTGACATGTGATTACAGGCAATTTGGGTGCAAAGATCCTGAGAAATCAGTATCCAGAACAACCATCTCTGGCCGTAATGACGGCCTTGATACCCCTGGGCATTGAGTCAAACAGAGCTCGGATGGCGTGTACAGGTACAGCTGCCCATGCAGATTCATCACGATACCACACTTCATCAAGAGTAGTGACTAGCGTATTGTGACGAGCCAGTTGCTCGGCCACCATTGACTAGACGTTTTCAGTTGGTGAGAGATCTGGAGAATGTGCTGGCCAGGGCAGCAGTCGAACATTTTCTGTATCCAGAAAGGCCCGTACAGAACCTGCAACATGCGGTCGTGCTTTATCCTGTTGAAATGTAGAGTTTCGCAGGGATCGAATTCAGGGTAGAGCCACGGGTCGTAACACATCTGGAATGTAAAGTCCACTGTTCACAGTTCCTTCAATGCGAACAAGAGGTGACCGACACGTGTAACCGATGGCACCCCATACCATCACGCCAGGTGATACGCCAGTATAGTGATGACGAATGCATACTTTCAATGTGCGTTCACCGCGATGTCGCCAAACACGGATGCGACCATCGTGATGCTGTAAAAAGAACCTGGATTAAACCGAAAAAATTACGATTTGCTATTCGTGCACCCGGGTTCGTCGTCGAGTACACCATCGCAGGCGCTCCTGTCTGTGATGCAGCATCAAAGGTAACCACAGCCGTGGTCTCCGAGCTGATAGTCCGCACTGCTAGAAACGTCGTGGAATTGTTCGTGCAGATGGTTGTTGTCTTGCTAACGTCCCCATCTGTTGACTCGGGGATCGAGACGTGGCTGCACGATCCGTTACAGCCATGCGGATAAGATTTCTGTCATCTCGACTGTTAGTGATACGAGGCCGTTGGGATCCAGCACGGCGTTCCGTATTACCCTCCTGAACCCACCGATTCCATATTCTGCTAACAGTCGTCGGATCTCGACCAAGCGAGCAGCAACATCGCGATACGATAAACCGCAATCGCGATAGGCTACAATCCGACCTTTATCAAATTCGGAAACGTGATGGTACGCATTTCTCCTCCTTACACGAGGCATCACAACAACGTTTCACCAGGCAACGCCGGTCAGCTGCTGTTTGTGTATGAGAAATCGGTTGGAAACTTTCCTCATGTCAGCACGTTGTAGGTGTCGCCACCGGCGCCAACTTTGTGTGAATGCTCTGAAAAGCTAATGATTTGCATAGCACAACATCTTCTTCCTGTCGGTTAAATTTCGCGTCTGTAGCACGTCATCTTCGTTGTGTAGCAATTTTAATGGCCAGTAGTGTAGGTACCTATTCTTTAATTGCAAGAAACGGTCGCCGGCCCGAGTGGCCGAGTGGTTCCAGGCGCTACAGTCTGGAACCGCGCGACCGCTACGGTCGCAGGTTCGAAGCCTGCCTCGGGCATGGTTGTGTGTGATATCCTTAGGTTAGTTAGGTTTAAGTAGTTCTAAGTTCTAGGGGACTGATGACCTTAGAAGTTAAGTCCCATAGTGCTCAGAGCCATCTGAACCAAGAAACGGTGGGAACAAACTTATCGCGAGTGGGTAACAGATTTGCAGGGTATGACGAGAAAATGCAAATTCCGATGTTCTTGTAGTGCTTTATATTCCGATGTTATGTTTTGTGATGCGATCGTGTACAGTGTAACTGATGTCAAGCTCAGGGAACAGACTTTGAAACAGTCAGATCCATCTTTTCAACACGTAGTGCAAATCCTAGATCAGTACGATTCCCGTGCCACGTCGGCATATAAATTTGAGCAGCCACCAATTTGTCGGACTGAGTGACCCCTTGCTTACGTCCGGCCCAGTAGGGAGTGACAGCCCGCACGCGCCAAGCTGTGTAAACGGCTCTCTAAACAGGCGAACAGAATTAAGTGCTATTCACAGCACAAACACCAAGACTGCCTGTCCAGACAAGCACAGTGTTACGCTTTTGGCAAGAAAGTTCACATACAATCCGTATGTTTGCAACGGAACAAGCATAAGAATTCTGTCCTCTTACAAAAATTTAGTCACAAGGCCCATGTAATCAATGCAGTGTATTCGAAGCCTGCTGCAGGCATTAGCGAAACGAGTAAGCGAACGGTTTCTACAGTTCTACGCTAGTGCAACGAACCTTTTGTTCATTTGCATATTAGTGGAAAAACGCGTGAAATTTCAGTTCGACACAGGAGCCTCTGTTACATTGCTGAATCGTAACACATATGAACTGTCAGGCTTCTAAAACTAGCATGCACCTGACAGCTTATAATGGACAAGACATTCCGTTGTTGGAAAATGTACTTTGCCTGCTGCGTATCGCTCACATATGCGAACTGTAACTTTCGCTGTGCTATAATCACACGATTGTGAGAGCATATTTGACCTTGATTCGTTTGAATTGTTTGGCTTCCATATTCAGGACAATGTGTTGTCAGTGATTGCATTCAATGCAAAAAGAAGTGTCGGAGTTACTTCACTGAGGACACTGGGAGATTGTTCATATGAAACAGTTAGTGCGTTGACACTGGAATGGGTATAGCCACCCAAATAGAACAGATGACGTCACAGTGACAAGCGCGTTAGGAAAATCAGTCCACTCCACTACAAAAATTCTCTGTTTGGCCTAAGTCGCAATCACCATCGCAAAGTGTGGCCATAGACTTTCTACATCTACATGTACATTTATACTGCACAAGCCACCCAACGGTGTGTGGCGGAGGGCACTTAACGTGCCACTGCATTACCTCTCTTTCCTGTTCCAGTCGCGTATGGTTCGCGGGAAGAACGACTGCCGGAAAGCCACCGCGTGCGCTCGAATCTCTCTAATTTTACATTCGTGATCTCCTCGGTAGGTATAAGTAGGGGGAAGCAATATATTCGACACCTCATCCGGAAACGCACCCTCTCGACACTTGGACAGCAAGCTACACCGCGATGCAGAGCGCCTCTCTTGCAGAGTCTGCCACTCGAGTTTGCTAAACATCTCCGTAACGCCATCACGCTTACTAAATAACCTTATTACGAAACGCGCCGCTCTTCTTTGGATCTTCTCTATCTCCTCTGTCAATCCGACCTGGTACGGATCCCACACTGATGAGCAATACTCAAGTATAGGTCGAACGAGTGTTTTGCAAACCACCTCCTTTATTGATGGTCTACATTTTCTAAGGACTCTCCCAATGAACCCTCAATCTGGCACCCGCCTTACCAACAATTAATTTTATATGATCATTCCACTTCAAATCTTTCCGCACGCATACTCCCAGATATTTTACAGAAGTAACAGCTACCAGTGCTTGTTCCGCTATCATATAATCATACAATAAAGGATCCTGTGCCGGCCGCAGTGGCCGAGCGGTTCTAGGCGCTACAGTCTGGAACAGCGCGATCGCTCCGGTCGCAGGTTCGAAGCCTGCCTCGGGCATGGTTGTGTGTGATGTCCTTAGGTTAGTTAGGTTTAAGTAGTTCTAAGTTCTAGGGGACTGACGACTTCAGAAGTCAAGTCCCATAGTGCTCAGAGCCATTTGAACCATTTTTGAACCAAAGGATCCTGTGGGGGTAAGCATTATCCGATTCTTCCTGGAAAGTGGTCACTCGAGATATCAGTTCTCTGATACACAACGCCTCTGTTGTAACGTCGGCCAATGAAGTTTGTTGAGCATGTCTTGTGCTGGATAAATGATCCTGTGAGAAAACGCGCCACTCTTCATTGGATCTTCTCTGTCTCATCTATCACTCCTAGCTGGCAGGGATCCCAGATAGATGCAAGAATCAATCGAAGAAAGGCACTTACTTCGTGGATAAGTTACATTTCCTTAAGATTCTTCCTTTGAATCTGAGTCTGGCATCTACTTTTTTCCCACTATCGGCTTTTTTCCCACTATCTACTTAACGTGGTCATTGCACTTAACGTCGCTCTGGATAGTTACTCCTAGATACTTTACAGTAGGTACTGTTTCCAGCGGTTTGTCATCAATAGTATAGCTGTACAGTAATGGATTTATTTTCCAATGTATGCACAATATGTTACATTTATTTACTTCCAGGGTCAACTGCCAGAGCCTGCATCACTCATGAGTTCTGTGGAGGTCATTCTATCGTTGCTACTTTGTTGTAGACAACTGCAATATCTGTGAACAGCCTTCAAGAGTACCCGACACTTTCTACTAGATTATTGCTGTATATGTTACGAACAGTAACGGTCCTCATCCAGAGGAATCAGCTGTACTGCTGGTGGTCTGCGTCTTCCCAACACAATATTTCGATATCGTAACTCGCCGTCTCCACCAGGTGTTTCCTGTCACTGGTCGAGAAACTGACTGTCTTCCCGTATTTATGCCTGGGCAGTGTCTGATGTTCCCTACGTCGTCTGCATCCGTTGTGGCCGTTTCAGGCTGTACTACACTACTGGCCATTTAAGTTGCTACACCACGAAGAGGACGTGCTACAGACGCAAAATTTAACCGACAGGAAGAAGATGCTGTGAAGTGCAAATGATTAGCTTTTCAGAGCATTCACATAAGGTTGGCGCCGGTGGCGACACCTACAACGTGCTGACATGAGGAAAGTTTCCAATCGATTTCTCATACACAAACAGCAGTTGACCGGCGTTGCCTGGTCAAACGTTGTTGTGATGCCTCGTGTAAGGAGGAGAAATGCGTACCATCACGTTTCCGACTTTGATAAAGGTCGGATTGTAGCCTATCGCGATTGCGGTTTATCGTATCGCGACATTTCTGCTCGTGTTGGTCGAGATCCGATAACTGTTAGCAGAATATGGAATCGGTGGGCTCAGACGGTTAATACGTAACGCCTTGCTGGAACTCAATGGCCTCGTATCACTGTCAGTCAGGCTGACAGGCATCTTTTCCGCATGGCTGTAACGGATCGTGCAGCCACGTCTCGATCCCCGAGTCAACAGATGGGGACGTTAGCAAGACAACAACCATCTGCACGAACAATTCGACGACGTTTCCAGCAGTACGGACTATCAGCTCGGAGACTACGGCTGCGGTTACCCTCGACGCTGCATCACAGACAGGGAGTGCCTGCGATGGTGTACTCGACGACGAATCTGGGTGCACGAATGGCAAAACTTCATTTTTTTGGATGAATCCCGGTTCTGCTTACAGCATCACGATGGTCGCATCCGTGTTTGGCGACATCGCGGTGAACGCACGTTGGAAGCGTGTATTCGTCATCGCCATACTGGCGTATCACCTGGCATGATG
The DNA here is from genome assembly GCF_021461385.2 of Schistocerca piceifrons. Taxonomy (NCBI): domain Eukaryota; kingdom Metazoa; phylum Arthropoda; class Insecta; order Orthoptera; family Acrididae; genus Schistocerca; species Schistocerca piceifrons. The sequence continues at coordinate 60,629,403 of NC_060148.1, forward strand.
GTATGGGGTGCAATCGGTTACACGTCTCGGTCACCTCTTGTTCGCATTCATGGCACTTCGAAGAGTGGACGTTACATTTCAGATGTGTTACGACCCACGGCTCTACCCTTCATTCGATCCCTACGAAACCCTACATTTCAGCAGGATACTGCACGACCGCGTGTTGCAGGTCCTGTAGGGGCCTTTCTGGAAACAGAAAATGTTCGCCTGCTGCCATGGCCAGCACATTCTCCAGATCTCTCACCAACTGAAAACATCTGGTCAATGGTGGCCGAGCAACTGGCTCGTCACTTTACGCTAGTCACTACTCTCGATGAGCTGTGGTATCATGTTGAATCTGCATGGGCAGCTGTACCTGTACACGCCATCCAAGCTCTGTTTGACTAAGTGCCCAGGCGTATCAAGGCCGTTATTACGGCCAGAGGTGGTTGTTCTGGTACTGATTTCTCAGGATCTGTGAACCCAAATTGCGTGAAAATGTAATCACATGTCAGTTCTAGTATAATATATTTGTCCAATGAATACCCGTTTATCATCTGCATTTCTTCTTGGTGTATCAATTTTAATGACCAGTAGTGTATTTGTCTCTAGGCATCCCATTTTCCGTCCGCGCCCATTTCCGCTGCTTTTCCCTGTGGCGGCTATGCCAAGGCGTTCCGTAGTAGATACGCGTCCACCAGCTGCGTTCCCAGTTCTGTCTTATGCTGTTGGCGACCGCTCCGGCCTTCTATCGTGCTCCTATCATTATGCTGGCCTTGTGGGTTCGGTATGCCCCTACAAGGTGCGCTGCCTGCCGAATCCGGCAGCTGTGGGAATTAGATATTCTGTTCGTGCACGCCGCAGTAACCTCTCTTGGCGGTGGTTCTGAACTCTGTCTGCCGTGGGATGCATGGCGTCTGAAGTTTTTGATTGGTTGATGTTGTTCCCTCTTTCGTCCGTGAGCGCTAATGTTATCTCCTGAGGAGGTAGTTGCTGTCTGGTGCTCCATAAGACATTCGATCCCGTTAATTAAACCCCATTTTGTCTGAGGTTCGTTACCAGAGAAAGGAAATTCTAAAGCTAGATTCCGCTCCATAGTGATCAGGTATTCTGCTTCGAGGTTGATCGTGTACTGTCTAATCTCGATTTCGATAAATTCAGTAATCACACTATCCTAAAATCTGGAGATCTGAACCAGGATCCCGGTTTTATCTTAACGCATGGCGCGTTCCAGTTCCAGGCAATGTTTTGGTAATGATGATTTAGTGGCCCGTCGTAGCCTGGTGTATCTGCGACGTTCTTGTTACAGAGTAAAGTTAAGCACCAGCTCGCCGGTCGGGAACGAGAGGGCATAGACCAACATAAATCGCTAGTTGTGCTCTGTCCGAAATGTCGGTCGACTCGTCCAAAGCAATCGACAATGCAATAAACTTGCAGGCACTATCAATTAACTGCCTGTAGACATCAGCTATTGTCTGTCTGGAAAGACTAATTTCACTACACTTCTTTACTTGCAGTGGCGTCAAGAGTTCCGCCACCTCAACAATACACTCCTTGATGAAATCACCATCACTGAAAATTCGAATTCTAACGACAAATATCTTAGAATACGAACATCAGAAACACAAAGATTTGTAAGGGGTACTGACGTTTGGTCCGTCTCGCTGCATAACACTACGTCTTCTTAATTCCGCCAATTTGTTTGATCTATCAGCCCCAACTAAATCATCAAGTTCTTTGTGTGTGGTGTTATAATGCCGTTCTATTGCAAATTTGCGGTGCCCGGCGAGTATTCGAAAAAATATTGCAATTCCCATTCAACTCTGAAGGCTCGTGACGTTGTGTCACTACCCCGCCTCTTTGCGAGTGTGTGTTCCATTGCAACAACCACTGTACAGTACTTACAGGGTGTTTCAAAAATGACCGGTATATTTGAAACGGCAATAAAAACTAAACGAGCAGCGATAGAAATACACCGTTTCTTGCAATATGCTTGGGACATCAGTACATTTTCAGGCGGACAAACTTTCGAAATTACAGTAGTTACAATTTTCAACAACAGATGGCGCTGCCAGTGATGTGAAAGATATAGAAGACAACGCAGTCTGCGGGTGCGCCATTCTGTACGTCGTCTCTCTGCTGTAAGCGTGTGCTGTTCACAACGTGCAAGTGTGCTGTAGACAACATGGTTTATTCCTTAGAACAGAGGATTTTTCTGGTGTTGGAATTCCACCGCCTAGAACACAGTGTTGTTGCAACAAGACGAAGTTTTCAACGGAGGTTTAATGTAACCAAAACCGAAAAGCGATAGAATAAAGGATCTGTTTGAAAAATTTCAATGGACTGGGAACGCGACGGATGAACGTGCTGGAAAGGTAGGGCGACCGCATACGGCAACCACAGAGGGCAACGCGTAGCTAGTGCAGCAAGTGATCCGACAGCGGCCTCGGGTTTCCGTTCGCCGTGTTGCAGCTGCGGTCCAAATGACGCCAATGTCCACGTATCGTCTCATGCGCCAAAGTTTACACCTCTATCCGTACAAAATTCAAACGCGGCAACCCCTCAGCGCCGCCACCATTGCTGCATGAGAGACGTTCGCTTACGATATAGTGCACAGGATTGATGATGGCGATATGCATGTGGGCAGCATTTGGTTTACTGACGAAGCTTATTTTTACCTGGACGGCTTCGTCAATAAACAGAACTGGCGCATATGGGGAACCGAAAAGCCCCATGTTGCAGTCCCATCGTCCCTGCATCCTCAAAAAGTACTGGTCTGGGCCGCCATTTCTTCCAAAGGAATCATTGGCCCATTTTTCAGATCCGAAACGATTACTGCATCTCGCTATCTGGACATTCTTCGTGAATTTGTGGCGGTACAAATTGCCTTAGACGACACTGCGAACACCTCGTGGTTTATGCAAGATGGTGCCCGGCCACATTGCACGGCCGACGTCTTTAATTTCCTGGATGAATATTTCGATGATCGTGTGATTGCTTTGGGCTATCCGAAACATACAGGAGGCGGCGTGGATTGGCCTCCCTATTCGCCAGACATGAACCCCTGTGACTTCTTTCTGTGGGGACACTTAAAAAACCAGGTGTACCGCCAGAATCCAGAAACAATTGAACAGCTGAAGCAGTACATCTCATCTGCATGTGAAGCCATTCCGCCAGACACGTTGTCAAAGGTTTCGGGTAATTTCATTCAGAGACTACGCCATATTATTGCTACGCATGGTGGATATGTGGAAAATATCGTACTATAGAGTTTCCCAGACCGCAACGCCACCTGTTGTTGAAAATTGTAACTACTGTAATTTCGAAAGTATGTCTGCCTGAAAATGTACTGTTGTCCCAAGCATATTGCAACAAACGGTGTATTTCTATCGCTGCTCGTTTAGTTTTTATTGCCGTTGCAAATATACCGGTCATTTTTAAAACACCCTGTAATAATAAACTAACGTCAATTAACTGTAGTATACATGTTAGGCATCACAATAATAAAATACTCTACAGGGAGATTTCTGAGGGCTAGTGTCCATAAGTGATATTATGATGTAGTATGGCACAAACACTGTGCAATAACAATAGGATAGAATGTACAGGACATAATTATACAAAACATAGAAGCATGATTATACAAAACATAACCACAGGACATAACGATACAACAAACTAGTAAAATTTGTTAAATGCTACTTAGTACCTCCCTCAGCCATCTCAAAGAACTCTTTAATATGGTGAAATGGGTAATTTGATAGCCAGCTGTACCACTTAGCTTTTAAAAGAATTAAATCTTTAGACCAAACATAGATTGGTTATTTGTTGAAAATTTTGAGTTGTTTCACTTCATTAGAATTTCCAGACCTTGTTCATCTGTGCCTCGGAATATCTAAATTAGCCTTAGCTCTAGTGTTGCATTCATGAGTCCCCCCTCCCCTCCCCCCCCAGTAGCAAATTCTGAAATATTATTCTTAACGTAGAGCATGGACAAATGTAAGTATAAATTTATAATTCTGAGTATTCTTAGCCTGGAAAAGAGAGGACGACAGCACGCCATGTAACCTATTTTACACATTATGCATAGGACTTTTTTTGTATCTTTTAAACCTTCTTGATGTGAGGGGAATATCCCCATACAATCAGACCATATGACACATGTCACTCGAATAATCCAAAGAATGTCACTCTACAGCAATCCAGTCTCACTAAATCCATAAGCTTCAAAATAAAATGTGACAGCTGAGATGTAAATACCTAAAAGTTTTACTGACTTATTTTCTGTTTAATTTGACATTCCCATTGGGAGTTAATGGGTTTTATTGGGATTACACAGGAATTTATTAGCTGCAAATTAGTCAAAGGCTATATCAAGAGTTTCTTTCATTAACCTATTCAGATCTGAAATTCCCTGATATGTGGTAAGTAGTGTTGTATCATTAGCATAACATACAACAGAGTGAGCTATGTTATTAGGCAAATCATTGGCTGTTGCCCAGGGAATTGTGAGAGGACAGTTATTATTATCTATATACATAAATGATTTGGTGGACAAGGTTGGCAGCAATCTGCAGTTGTTTGCTGATTATGCTGTGGTGTACGGTCTTTTCCACAGAGGTGGTCAGTTTTTTTGAAATGAAATATTTTATTTCATTCTATTGGCACTCAATTTCAAGTGCACATTATCATTTTTTGACACATATGGCATCATGCCACAGTAAAAAACCAGACATGACATAACACAAAATTAGTACATCAAGAATGCTGACATCCCAAAAACGACGTTGAACAGCTTAATACCAGATAGTTCAGGGAGAATCTGGTCATATGAATATGCACTTTTAGCTTAATTATGCATTTCAGTATGGTTAACGAATGTATGATGCTTTTGGAGTATTTACTGTTGTCCTGTTTCTTTTATGACATAAGATAAGATCTCTTAATGTAGGTACGAATATACATAAATGTTCACTTAATGATGACTAAGCAGGCAAACTTGGTCTGTAGTACTGAATTGTTTCAAATATATTGACAGCTTTAGCGGAATTTTACAGATCTGCCTTCTGTGAAAGACAATGTTTTTCGATCACAAGATATGTTTCAACAGTTGTCTGGCATTTCCTCCAGACTTAACTTTATTTGTGTTGTTTATAACTTAAATCTACAGAGTGCCATTCTTTTGTAAATTACAGACTGGCAGCACACAACGTTTTATCATTGTAGGGCCATGTTGTTGTTGTGGTCTTCAGTCCTGAGACTGGTTTGATGCAGCTCTCCATGCTACTCTATCCTGTGCAAGCTTATTATGGCTTTAAATTATTCATAGACTAGAATCTAAGGTGCCAGTTTTACAGTTTCTTGGCTTACAGATAATCTTTATAAATATTTTTGCCATTTGAAATAATCGCGAAATAACTTATTATCCTTAATTCTGGTATACAGAACCAACGTTTTTATTTTTCCTGCTTAGTAGCTTTTTGCAGTGATGTGTAGATATTACCCGAATTGAAAATGATACATAACAGTATTGCAATGTATGAATAAAAAATCTATGTTAAAACAACACACAGCAAAATATTATGGTGTTTTTAGCTGCAGAGTGTAATTTTGAAATGAATATTATGACAAGAACTGCTACTTTTTTCCACATTCCTTATATGGATAAAAATTTGCTTTAAGTATAAGAAATTTCTTTGTTCACCCTGAACGACATGGTGCAGTGTAGAAAATGGTCACGTAATGCCCTAGATCGCACGAAATTCCAAACAAATGCAGCGAAAAGCAGAGCTAAACCAAGTACGAGGTTCCTATGTCATTGTAGCTGTGCATGAGCAGTAACGACTATTTTCTGAAACACTCTAGCAACTACTCAAACGAGCTGCAGATGGACAGGTCGGAATCGAAACTGCAGGCACTCTGCACACAGAGCTTCTCAAAGGAATTGAAACTAAAATTACAAACTAGCTGCTAAGTGACAGAGTTTGGCACACAGAGGATTACCAGAAGAGACAGAAAAAGGTACAGTAGTTTCTATGTGTTCGTTTCTTATGGTGTAACACAGTCATTGTTAGCTACTATGGATGAGTGATGATCCCTGTGACGAAACTGTTTTACTAGTTTGTTATTACTGTCATAAAAGAAACAGAACTCGAAGAATTGGCAACGTCGATACACAATAAATATTGTATGTACTCATTGATATTGAGTAGACTTACGTTATTAACGCTCAACAACGCTCGTTTGCACGAGCGACTTGCTGGTCAAAATCCACTATCTGAAGTGCATGTGCCTTTCGTGCCCGCACGTAAATCAGAAGCCAATCCCGACGCGAGTATGTCTGTAACATCAATTATCTGAAGATTGTCCTGAGAGTGGAGTTAAGGGCCCTACACATGCACCAACCGACCGAGGTGCTTTGGCCAATCAGCTGACCAAACTTCCTACCCGGCAAGTTCGCCTTTTTTCATTGCACGTGGGATTTAATACTGCTCAAAGTAGCTAACATTACAGAATGCTAGACAGACAAAACTTCGATGTCAGAGTTTCTGTAGGTGTTTGTGGGGTTGGGTTGGGTCGTTTGGGGGAGAAGACCGTACAACGAGGTCATCGGTCTCATCGGATTAGGGAAGGACGAGGAAGGAAGTTGGCCGTGCCCTTTCAAAGGAACCATCCCGGCATTTGCCTGGAGCGATTTAGGGAAGTCATGGAAAACCCAAACCAGGACGGCCGGACGCGGGATTGAATCGTCGTCCTCCCGAATGCGAGTCCAGGGTGCTAGCCAGATGTTTGTGGGACATGTCATGTGAGGAGTATAGCAACAGAGACGCAAGAAATGAAGCACTTGCTTCCGAGTATGCTGTGCCCTGTGCTAGCGCAGAAACAAGGGACGGTGGCAGCATGTACTAGCATCAGAAGTTAACCTATCCTGGCCAAGCCCACTCCAATAACAGAGCCGGCCAGAGTGGCCGTGCGGTTCTAGGCGTTACAGTCTGGAGCCGAGCGATCGCTACGGTCGCAGGTTCGAATCCTGCCTCGGGCATGGATGTGTGTGATGTCCTTAGTTTAGTTAGGTTTAATTAGTTCTAAGTTGTAGGCGACTGATGACCTGAGAAGTTAAGTCGCATAGTGCTCAGAGCCATTTTTCCAATAACAGAATTGAATTTTGTGTTTCTATGAATTTTTGTATTGCTTGCTTTGTTTTCGTGACACATTGCAAAGTTACTCAAGACCCTGGTATTTTTTCTTACCAGTATTCTCCTAGAACTGAGGAAATACATGAAACCAAAAAGTATCAAAGTTTTACACAGAAAAAGCCTACATTAAGCAAAAATTAAAACCTAAATAGACATACGTAAAACACAACAACAAAAATAACTCTTGCACAATGCGTCAGCAGCAGAAAAGAGAAAGGCAAAATCTAGAAACAAGTTATTCTGCAGTCCTTCAGTAATAGTTTTCGGCTAATTATGTGAGATTACAGCCCTACCCCTGTCCCCCTGTAGATCACAGCTCCAGGAATAAAATGGATATTTGTGGTAGACGACTCTACCAGCCCTAGTGTGGGATGGAGGTGAAATATGAGAAGATGGTCGAGTGGTCTGAAGGCTGTGTAGGCTTGGCAGCAGTTGCATGGTGCGATGTTGGTGCTGAGCGCCGATGGGGCTGCAACAATACGAATCAAGATAGATGTAACGGAACTTGAAGGGCGTCCAGAATGAGATTTTTCACTCTGCAGCGGAGTGTGCGCTGATATGAAACTTCCTGGCAGATTAAAACTGTGTGCCCGACCGAGACTCGAACTCGGGACCTTTGCCTTTCGCGGGCAAGTGCTCTACCATCTGACCTACCGAAGCACGACTCACGCCCGGTACTCACAGCTTTACTTCTGCCAGTATGTCGTCTCCTACCTTCCAAACTTTACAGAAGCTCTCCTGCGAACCTTGCAGAACTAGCACTCCTGAAAGAAAGGATATAGCGGAGACATGGCTTAGCCACAGCCTGGGGGATGTTTCCAGAATGAGATTTTCACTCTGCAGCGGAGTGTGCGCTGATATGAAACTTCCTGGCAGATTAAAACTGTGTGCCCGACCGAGACTCGAACTCGGGACCTTTGCCTTTCGCGGGCAAGTGCTCTACCATCTGAGCTACCAAAGCACGGCTCACGCCCGGTACTCACAGCTTTACTTCTGCCAGTACCTCGTCTCCTACCTTCCAAACTTTACAGAAGTAGCTTCGATAACTCAGATGGTAGAGCACTTGCCCGCGAAAGGCAAAGGTCCCGAGTTCGAGTCTCGGTCGGGCAGACAGTTTTAATCTGCCACGAAGTTTCATATCAGCGCACATTCCGCTGCAGAGTGAAAATCTCATTCTGGAAACATCCCCCAGGCTGTGGCTAAGCCATTTCTCCGCAGTATCCTTTCTTTCAGGAGTGCTGGTTCTGCAAGGTTCGCAGGAGAGCTTCTGTAAAGTTTGGAAGGTAGGAGACGAGATACTGGCTCTTTCGGTCCTGTCTATATATTTATATATAATATTGCATGAATAAAGGCTGGCCGAGTGTAAGGCTATCGTTAAAAACGCACGCCGCGCGATTAGTTACGATTTGGTCGGCCATAATAATAATAACATGCTTTTGAATACAATTAAAATATAAAGGCGATACCTGTTTAGTGTTATTGGAAATGATATGTAGTGAATTAATGAGTAACGTAGTCGATCCTATAAGAAGAGGTAAAATTGGGCATATTGAGGTGTTTTGCTTTATATCGACGAAGCCGGATGATACGGCGTCATTTTTTAGTTTACTCTTAGAAATAAACAAGTAAAGAAGTGCTAAATGTGCTTTGTGAAAAAATATAGGGGCGAGTTTTAAATAACTACGGTATACGATCAGAGTAACAAAAGGATAATTAGTTACACAAAATCGCTGACAGCGAAGTGTGGTCATTAAATTGAGTACACCCACAGGGCGGTCAATTCCGGGATAAATCTATATGCAACTCACGAGGGAAGCGGTATTGAGACCGTTTTTTTTTTTTTTTTTAATTATATCGTGGAGAGCGGGCTCCAATTTACGAAAAGGAGAAAAACGTTAGCTTTTACGCTAACAGTTAATAATAGCGGATCGGAGAGAAAAGTGTGTAATTGTCTTATGCCTAACAAACATTCGTGGAGGACGGTGGCTAAACTAGAGGAGTCAATTACAAAATACTGTATCATTATCATTGACTGTTGGTGTCGGGCAACCAAAACTGTCCATCAAAGGGTTTCGATGGAACTTGGGAGTTAGGGTTCAGGGACTCGCATATACTCCACATCAGAGTGTGAATGAGTGGTGAATGCGAAATAAAACTGTGAACAAAGTTACGTTAAATAAAACAGGAGAAACAAGACAGTTTGGTCGTATCTCTTATTATTCCATAAACTGTAACATTATGTATCGTTGTACGAAGCATTTATAGACGATCTACATGACAATTTGCTTCGAAGGGATCTCGTTACGAGTTAAATTTCGGGGACATGGTCAAGAGGGGGTAGTTCGTAGATCCTAACTACTGCAGCTATTCTGGAATCGGGTGCTACCGTGATCGTTGTGTGTTGTCAATGACTTAAGGTTACCGTATCTCATGCTCTAACAAGGGGAGGCCGCCAATTGTGAAATTCAGATTCGATTCATACTGCGCATAATAAAAGCTCATGGCCAGAGGTGTAATGTGGCAAAGCACCAAGATGCACTTCTCAGCCGTTGTCGAGAAAATCGACAGTTAAAAGAAACCGTTGCGGTGAAATACTGTCTACGATTAATAATTTTCTAAAGCGTCGTGGCGCAGCGGTAAGCGCTCGGGTTCGTGATCCAAAGGTCGCCGGATCGAATTCCGCGACATGCAAATTTTTTTTATTATTAGTTTTTTGTAATTCAAATATATATATATATATATATATATATATATATATATATATATATATATAAACTATTAATGAATTGCTTATGCATGTTGGTGAAGGCGGATCGCTCTCCAATTGCACCGCCTCCATTTTTCCGTTTTTTTAACAGGGTGTACCAAAGCTCTCCCGTCCGCACTGATTTTCGACGATGTTATAAGTTGCGCTAGGGACCGCATCTACCTTCTTTCGAAGTTAGCACGCAACTACGCTGTTATGCGGCAGCTCGTTTCGGCCCATTCAACATCTGTCCTTCAAGTGTAACGAGCGGGTAACGGAGTTTATATTTCATACCTGCCACAGCAAACTTGTGTTCGTGCGGTCTCTATTCTAATTCGAACGTTTGACTTACGCTATACGTATTCGTTTCGGAATATCGTTTCTACGTCTTCCGTTAACATTATGAAGACAATTAATAACATTTGTGAAATACAACTTTGTTTACGGAAAACATAATGATGTTCGAAGTCGCCAGTTTTTCCATGACAAACGACTTTCAACAACTTATTATATGCATAATTGTTGCAACTGATTGCCGGGAATTATATATACATATATATATATATATATATATATATATATATATATATATATATATATATATATATATATATATAATACGAAAAAACAAATACTAAAAAAAAAAGTTGTATGGCGCGAGATTCGATCCGGCGACCTGCGGATTACGAACCCGAGCACTTACCGCTGCGCCACGATGCTGTAGAAAGCTTTTAATCGTTTCTTTTAACTGTCGATTTTTCTCGACAACGGCTGAGAAGTGCATCTTGGTGCTTTGCCACATTACACCTCTGGCCATGAGCTTTTATTATGCGCAGTATGAATCGAATCTGAATTTCACAACTGGCGGCCTCCCCTTGTAAGATGGACGCGCCTTTCCACTTGGAATAACGGTGCCTCACGGCAGCAACGACAACGCCGACGACGAAGGAAGATACGGTAGAGGGCCGCACCCGAAATGAAGATGAACCAGTCTGACACATTCCAAGCACACTGTAGTAAGCTTACTGTTAACCAATATCTTCACACTGTGTCGTTCTGTGCGAATACAGGACAAGTGTAGGAGCTTTGGGGTAGATGCTAGCCTGGTAGCGACAGGAGTGGCACTTCACCAACAACCACTTGGTTTGTTCCCTGCTAATTGTCCAAGTCACAAAGTAAACGGAGCACCTACGACAGAGAACTAACTGTTAGTTATCTATTAAGCCATTAGGTATTTCAGGCTGCATGTGTAAGAACACACCCACACAGTTTCCATTGATCATAAACATATTTCTTCTGCTTTCAAAACGCCTCGTGAATTCTTACCACCAAGGTAATTTCGCCTATTGGAATTCATCGGTCAATTTACTACTGACATCTTCTATGTAATGAGGTCCAATAATGTCATGGGTGACTGTTTTTTCCGGAATTAAAAGCAGTTTTTGCGAACACCGACTACAAGCAGCTGGCAATGGCGCACGACGCTGACGTGGAATTACAGGAGATTATCAGGGTTACAGCTAAAAAGACTACCATTTGTCAGTTTCCTAGTGCAGTATCATATTTCCAAAAACCGACCTTGCTCTTTTGCTCTGCCAGGCTTTGAGAAACAAGTCTTTGGTTCTGTCCATGAACTCGGATATTTTGAGGAAAATTCCACAGTATGCATGGTGGGTGATAGATACAGGGCTATTACAAATGATTGAAGCGGTTTCATAAATTCACTGTAGCTCCTTTCATTGACATATGGTCACGACACACTACAGATACGTAGAAAAACTCATAAAGTTTTGTTCGGCTGAAGCCGCACTTCAGGTTTCTGCCGCCAGAGCGCTCGAGAGCGCAGTGAGACAAAATGGCGACAGGAGCCGAGGAAGCGTATGTCGTGCTTGAAATGCACTCACATCAGTCAGTCATAACAATGCAACGACACTTCAGGACGAAGTTCAACAAAGATCCACCAACTGCTAACTCCATTCGGCGATGGTATGCGCGGTTTAAAGCTTCTGGCGGAGAAACGGTTGAACGTGTGCGGGCAAGTTTCACGCGTAGCCCGCGGAAGTCGACGAATAAAGCAAGCAGGGAGCTAAACGTACCACAGACGACGGTTTGGAAAATCTTACGGAAAAGGCTAAAGCAGAAGCCTTACCGTTTACAATTGCTACAAGCCCTGACACCCGATGACAAAGTCAAACGCTTTGAATTTTCGGCGCGGTTGCAACAGCTCATGGAAGAGGATGCGTTCAGTGCGAAACTTGTTTTCAGTGCTGAAGCAACATTTTTTCTTAATGGTGAAGTGAACAGACACAATGTGCGAATCTGGGCGGTAGAGAATCCTCACGCATTCGTGCAGCAAATTCGCAATTCACCAAAAGTTAACGTGTTTTGTGCAATCTCACAGTTTAAAGTTTACAGCCCATTTTTCTTCTGCGAAAAAAACGTTACAGGACACGTGTATCTGGACATGCTGGAAAATTGGCTCATGCCATAACTGGAGACCGACGGCGCCGACTTCATCTTTCAACAGGATGGTGCTCCACTGCACTTCCATCACGATGTTCGGCATTTCTTAAACAGGAGATTGGAAAACCGATGGATCGGTCGTGGTGGAGATCACGATCAGCAATTCATGTCACGGCCTCCACGCTCTCCCGACTTGACCCCATGTGATTTCTTTCTGTGGGGTTATGTGAAAGATTCAGTGTTTAAACCTCCTCTACCGAGAAACGTGCCAGAACTGCGAGCTCACATCAACGATGCTTTCGAACTCATTGATGGGGACATGCTGCGCCGAGTGTGGGAGGAACTTGATTATCGGCTTGATGTCTGCCAAATCACTAATGGGGCACATATCGAACATTTGTGAATGCCTAAAAAAACTTTTTGAGGTTTTGTATGTGTGTGCAAAGCATTGTGAAAATATCTCAAATAATAAAGTTATTGTAGAGCTGTGAAATCGCTTCAATCATTTGTAATAACCCTGTATGTATGGTCACGTATCAAACATGACTGCAGGGTGCCTTGTCAGAACACTTATTGGTTCTTTCAGTGAGCCAACACGGTGCTTTGCATACATCGATATCGACTTGATGGGACCCCTCACCCTGTACAAGCTTTTAAATACATTTTTCGACAACTGGTCTGCTCTCAGGGTGAAAGCTGTTTGTCATACGGACTATTTGGCGAAAACAGTGGCACATACTTTTTAAACACTGGGATCACTCGACTTGCATGTCTCATCAATGTCACAACTGATAAGGATGTCAGTTTGAGGCAGGTTTGATCCACAAGCTGGCAGATTAATATGGCGTTAAACACCACCATATCACCAGCTATCATCTGGCCAGTAATGAGGTTTTGCAATGGTGGTATCATACTTCAAAATTTCCGCTAATTTGTCATGACTCTTTGTGGTCACCCGCCCCACTGTTAGTGTTAAACATGTTATTGGAGCTTCTGCAGCAGAGGTGCATGATGAACCACTCAGATTTCCTACAGAATTTTTCAAACATCAACAAGACCACCTGTCAAGAAAACCTACACTACTTTGCAATAAGTTAAGAATATCATCTCTAAATTTTGTCTGTCTCTAGTGTTAAACGGGTTATATGTGGAAAAGGATAAGTGCAAGACTGTTTCTGGAATGTTCCACTCCTGAATAACACCACAACTTACGGTTTTTGGGGAAGTTCCCTGTGTATTTAGAACAAATATTTAATTCCTTGTAAATTACTGAGGTACTTTTGATAGAGAGCAGGCCAATGTAAATTGTTGTTTTACATATGAGGATGAGTCAAATGAAAACCGTAAATATTTTTTAAAATATTATTTCTTATGTAGAAGTGGCACAAAGCTGTATCACTTTTCAACATAATCTCCCCCACCCTTAATGCAAGTCCTCCAGCGCTTACAAAGTGCATAAATTCCTTTAGAAAAAAATTCTTTTGGTAGTCCGCCCAACCACTCACGCACCGCGTGGCGTACCTCTTCATCAGAACGGTTCTTTCCTCCCATTGCATCTTTGAGTGGTCCGAACATACGGACATCACTTGGGGAAAGGTCTGGTGAGTATGGTGGATGAGGAAGACACTTAAAATGCAGGTCTGTGATTTTTGCAACTGTTGTACGGGCAGTGTGGGGCCTTGCATTGACATGTTGCAAAAGGACACCCGCTGATAGCAATCCACGTCACTTTGATTTGATTGCAGGCCGCAGATGATTTTTTTATGAGATCTGTGTATGATGCACTGGTGACAGTGGTCCCTCTAGGCATGTAATGCTCCAAAGTGACGCCTTTTTCGTCCCAAAAGAGAGTCAGCATAACCTTCCCTGCTGATGGTCCTGTTCGAAACGCCAGTAACGATTCTCGAAAGGAAGCCATCACCTTCTCGTTCAAAGAGCCGAAGAAGTTCTTTACAAGCATCAACACGTCATTCTCTCATTTCAGGAGTCAGCTGCCGTGGCACCCATCTTGCAGAGACTTTGTGAAACTGGAGCACATCATGCACGATGTGGTGTGCTGACCCATGACTAACCTGTAAACATGCTGCAGTGTCATTCAGTGTCACTCGGCAATTTTTCTTCACTATGATTTCAACCGCTGCAATGTTCTGTGGAGTCACAACTCGTTGTGCCTGACCTGGACGAGGAGCATCTTCCACTGAAGTCACACCATTTGCGAACTTCCTACTCCATTCGTAGACTTGCTGCTGTGACAAACATGTATCACCGTACTGAACCTTTATTCGTAGATAAATTTCAATAGGTTTCACACCTTTACTATTCAAAAACCGAACAACAGAACGCTGTTCTTCCCTGGTGCAAGTCGGAAGTGGGGCGGCCATCTCTATACTGATACTGCGACGGTATGTGTGGATCTGCACTTTGCTGCCACCTACAAACCATTCTGCACTCTGTTTGTAGCACGCTTACCAACTTACAGGATAACGGCGCGAAATTTCGATTTGTTATTACAAATTTAAGGTTTCATTTGACTCATCCACGGACTTTGCCACCAACTCATGAAAACACCTAAAGTCATTGTATTTAATAATTACATCCTCTAATTATGATTTTCCTCAATTTTATCGGATTTCATTTCCAAGTATCATATTACCTAAATGTGCAAATAATGCAATGAAACAAATATGCTTTCAACCACAGTTCATATACAGAATGTATCAAAATGAATATACGGGATTTATCGCTTTGTAGCATTTGTTATAATCAACTTACTACTACACTACTGGCCATTAAAATTGCTACACCAAGAAGAAATGCAGATCATAAACAGGTATTCATTGGACAAATATATTATACTAGAACTGACATGTGATTACATTTACAGGCAATTTGGGTGCAAAGATCCTGAGAAATCAGTATACAGAACAACCACCTCTGGCCATAATAACGGCCTTGATACGCCTGGGCATTGAGTCAAACAGAGCTTGGATGGCGTGTACAGGTACAGCTGCCCTTGCAGCTTCAACACGATACCACAGTTCATCAAGAGTAGTGACTGGCGTATTGTGACGAGCCAGTTGCTCGGCCACCATTGACCAGACGTTTTCAGTTGGTGAGAGATCTGGAGAATGTGCTGGCCAGGGCAGCAGTCGAACATTTTCTGTATCCAGAAAGGCCCGTACAGAACCTGCAACATGCGGTCGTGCTTTATCCTGTTGAAATGTAGGGTTTCGCAGGGATCGAATGCAGGGTAGAGCCACG
The DNA here is from genome assembly GCF_021461385.2 of Schistocerca piceifrons. Classification (NCBI taxonomy): domain Eukaryota; kingdom Metazoa; phylum Arthropoda; class Insecta; order Orthoptera; family Acrididae; genus Schistocerca; species Schistocerca piceifrons. The sequence goes on from NC_060148.1 coordinate 60,645,048, forward strand.
GGTCGTAACACATCTGAAATGTAAAGTCCACTGTTCACAGTTCCGTCAATGCGAAGAAGAGGTGACGGAGACGTGTAGCGGATGGCACCCCATACCATCACGCCAGGTGATACGCCAGTATAGTGATGACGAATACATACGTCCAATGTGCGTTCACCGCGATGTCGCCAAACACGGCTGCGACCATAGTGATGCTGTAAACAGAACCTGGATTCATCCGAAAAAATGAGGTTTTGCCATTCGTGCAGCCAGGTTAGTCGTCGAGTACACCTTCGCAGGCGCTTCTGTCTGTGATGCAGCGTCAAGGGTAACAGCAGCCACGGTCTCCGAGCTGATAGTCCGTACTGCTAGAAACGTCGTCGAATTGTTCGTGCAGATGGTTGTTGTCTTGCTAACGTCCCCATCTGTTGACTCGGGGATCGAGACGTGGCTGCACAATCCATTACAGCCATGCAGATAAGATGCCTGTCATCTCGACTGCTAGTGATACGAGGCCGTTGGGATCCAGCACGGCGTTCCGTATTACCCTCCTGAATTCACCGATTCCATATTCTGCTAACAGTCATTGGATCTCGACCAAGCGACCAGCAATATCGCGATACGATAAACCGCAATCGCGATAGGCTACAATCCGACCTTTATCAAATTCGGAAACGTGACGGTACGCATTTCTCCTCCTTGCACGAGGCATCACAACAACGTTTCACCAGGCAACGCCGGTCAACTGCTGTTTGTGTATGAGAAATCGGTTGGAAACTTTCCTCATGTCAGCACGTTGTAGGTGTCGCCACAGGCGCCAACCTTGTGTGAATGCTCTGAAAAGCTAATGATTTGCATATCACAACATCTTCTTCCTGTCGGTTAAGTTTCGCGTCTGTAGCACGTCATCTTCGTGGTGTAGCAATTTTAATGGCCAGTAGTGTAGGGACCTATTCTTTAATTGCAAGAAACGGTCGCCGGGCCGAGTGGCCGAGTGGTTCCAGGCGCTACAGTTTGGAACCGCGCGACCGCTACGGTCGCAGGTTCGAATCCTGCCTCGGGCATGGATGTGTGTGGTGTCCTTAGGTTAGTTAGGTTTAAGTAGTTCTAAGTTCTAGGGGACTGATGACCTTAGAAGTTAAGTCCCATAGTGCTCAGAGCCATCTGAACCAAGAAACGGTGGGAACAAACTTATCGCGAGTGGGTAACAGATTTGCAGGGTATGACGAGAAAATGCAAATTCAGATGTTCTTGTAGTGCTTTATATTCCGATGTTATGTTGCGTGATGCGATCGTGTACACTGTAACTGATGTCAAGCTCAGGGAACAGACTTTGAAACAGTTAGGTCCATCATTTCAACACGCAGTGCAAATCCTAGATCAGTACGATTCCCGTGCCACGTCGGCATATAAATTTGAGCAGCCACCAATTTGTCGGACTGAGTGACCCCTTGCTTACGTCCGGCCCAGTAGGGAGTGACAGCCCGCACGCGCCAAGCTGTGTAAACGGCTCTCTAAACAGGCGAACAGAATTAAGTGCTATTCACAGCACAAACACCAAGACTGCCTGTCCAGTCAAGCACAGTGTTACGCTTTTGGCAAGAAAGTTCACATACAATCCGTATGTTTGCAACGGAACAAGCATAAGAATTCTGTCCTCTTACAAAAATTTAGTCACAAGGCCCATGCAATAAATGCAGTGTATTCAAAGCCTGCTGCAGGCATTAGCGAAACGAGTAAGCGAACGGTTTCTACAGTTCTACGCTAGTGCAACGAACCTTTTGTTCATTTGCATATTAGTGGAAAAACGCGTGAAATTTCAGTTCGACACAGGAGCCTGTGTTACATTGCTGAATCGTAACACATATGAACTGTCAGGCTTCTAAAACTAGCATGCACCTGACAGCTTATAATGGACAAGACATTCCGTTGTTGGAAAATGTACTTTGCCTGCTGCGTATCGCTCACATATGCGAACTGTAACTTTCGCTGTGCTATAATCACACGATTGTGAGAGCATATTTGACCTTGATTCGTTTGAATTTTTTGGCTTCCATATTCAGGACAATGTGTTGTCAGTGACTGCATTCAATGCAAAAAGAAGTGTCGGAGTTACTTCACTGAGGACACTGGGAGATTGTTCATATGAAACAGTTAGTGCGTTGACACTGGAATGGGTATAGCCACCCAAATAGAACAGATGACGTCACAGTGTCAAGCATGTGAGGAAAATCAGTCCACTCCACTACAAAAATTCTCTGTTTGGCCTAAGTCGCAATCACCATCGCAAAGTATGGCCATAGACTTTCTACATCTACATCTACATTTATACTCCACAAGCCACCCAACGGTGTGTGGCGGAGGGCACTTTACGTGCCACTGCATTACCTCTCTTTCCTGTTCCAGTTGCGTATGGTTCGCGGGAAGAACGACTGCAGGAAAGCCACCGCGTGCGCTAGAATCTCTCTAATTTTACATTCGTGATCTCCTCGGGAAGTATAAGTAGGGGGAAGCAATATATTCGACACCTCATCCAGAAACGCATCTTCTCGAAACTTGGACAGCAAGCTACACCGGGATGCAGAGCGCCTCTCTTGCAGAGTCTGCCACTCGAGTTTGCTAAACATCTCCGTAACGCTATCACACTTACCAAATAACCCTGTGACGAAACGCGCCGCTCTTCTTTGGATCTTCTCTATCTCCTCCGTCAACCCGATCTGGTGCGGATCCCACACTGATGAGCAATACTCAAGTATAGGTCGAACGAGTGTTTTGCAAACCACCTCCTTTGTTGATGGTCTACATTTCCTGAGGACTCTCCCAATGAACCCTCAACCTGGCACCCGCCTTACCAACAATTAATTTTATATGATCATTCCACTTCAAATCGTTCCGCAAGCATACTCCCAGATATTTTACAGAAGTAACAGCTACCAGTGCTTGTTCCGCTATCATATAATCATACTTTAAAGGATCCTGTGCCGGCCGGAGTGGCCGAGCGGTTCTAGGCGCTACAGTCTGGAACAGCGCGATCGCTACGGTCGCAGGTTCGAAGCCTGCCTCGGGCATGGTTGTGTGTGATGTCCTTAGGTTAGTTAGGTTTAAGTAGTTCTAAGTTCTAGGGGAATGATGACTCCAGAAGTCAAGTTCCATAGTGCTCAGAGCCATTTGAACCATTTTTGAACCAAAGGATCCTGTGGGGGTAAGCATTATCCGATTCTTCCTGGAAAGTGGTCTCTCGAGATATCAGTTCTCTGATACACAACGCCTCTGTTGTAACATCGGTCAATGAAGTTTGTTGAGCATGTCTTGTGCTGGATAAATGATCCTGTGACAAAACGCGCCACTCTTCATTGGATCTTCTCTGTCTCATCTATCACTCCTAGCTGGCAGGGATCCCAGATAGATGCAAGAATCAATCGAAGAAAGGCACTTACTTCGTGGATAAGTTACATTTCCTTAAGATTCTTCCTTTGAATCTGAGTCTGGCATCTACTTTTTTCCCACTATCGGCTTCTTTCCCACTATCTACTTAACGTGGTCATTGCACTTAACGTCGCTCTGGATAGTTACTCCTAGATACTTTACAGTAGGTACTGTTTCCAGCGGTTTGTCATCAATAGTATAGCTGTACAGTAATGGATTTATTTTCCAATGTATGCACAATATGTTACATTTATTTACTTCCAGGGTCAACTGCCAGAGCCTGCACACTCATCAGTTCTGTGGAGGTCATTCTATCGTTGCTACTTTGTTGTAGACAACTACAATATCTGTGAACAGCCTTCAAGAGTACCCGACACTTTCTACTAGATTATTGCTGTATATGTTACGAACAGTAACGGTCCTCATCCAGAGGAATCAGCTGTACTGCCGGTGGTCTACGTCTTCCCAACACAATATTTCGATATCGTAACTCGCCGTCTCCACCAGGTGTTTCCTGTCACTGGTCGAGAAACTGACTGTCTTCCCGTATTTATGCCTGGGCAGTGTCTGATGTTCCCTACGTCGTCTGCATCCGTTGTGGCCGTTTCAGGCTGCACTACACTACTGGCCATTTAAATTTCTACACCACCAAGATGACGTGCTACAGACGCAAATTTTAACCGACAGGAAGAAGATGCTGTGAAGTGCAAATGATTAGTTTTTCAGAGCATTCACATAAGGTTGGCGCCGGTGGCGACACCTACAACGTGCTGACATGAGGAAAGTTTCCAATCGATTTCTCATACACAAACAGCAGTTGACCGGTGTTGCCTCGTGAAACGTTGTTGTGATGCTTCGTGTAAGGAGGAGAAATCTGTACCATCACGTTTCCGACTTTCATAGAGTCCGGATTGTAGCCTATCCCGATTGCGGTTTATCGTATCGCGACATTGCTGCTCGCGTTGGTCGAGATCCGATAACTGTTAGCAGAATATGGAATCGGTGGGCTCAGACGGGTAATACGGAACGCCGTGCTGGATCTCAACGGCCTCGTATCACTAGCAGCCGAGATGACAGAAATCTAATCCGCATGGCTGTAACGGATCGTGCAGCCACGTCTCCATCCCTGAGTCAACAGATGGGGACGTTTGAAAGACAACAACCATCTGCACGAACATTTCGACGACGTTTGCAGCAGCACGGACTATCAGCTTGGAGACCACGGCTGCAGTTACCCTCGGCGCTGCATCACAGACAGGAGCGCCTGCGATGGTGTACTCGACGACGAACCTGTGTGCACGAATGGCAAAACGTCATTTTTTTGGATGAATCCCGGTTCTGCTTACAGCATCACGATGGTCGCATCCGTGTTTGGCGACATCGCGGTGAACGCATATTGGAAGCGTGTATTCGTCATCGCCATACTGGCGTATCACCTGGCATGATGGTATGGGGTGCAATCGGTTACACGTCTCGGTCACTCTTGTTCGCATTGACGGCACTTTGAAGAGTGGACGTTACATTTCAGATGTGTTACGACCCACGGCTCTACCCTTCATCCGATCCCTACGAAACCCTACATTTCAGCAGGATACTGCACGACCGCGTGTTGCAGGTCCTGTAGGGGCCTTTCTGGAAACAGAAAATGTTCGTCTGCTGCCATGGCCAGCACATTCTCCAGATCTCTCACCAACTGAAAACGTCTGGTCAATGGTGGCCGAGCAACTGGCTCGTCACAATACGCCAGTCACTACTCTCGATGAGCTGTGGTATCGTGTTGAAGCTGCACGGGCAGCTGTACCTGTACACGCCATCCAAGCTCTGTTTGACTAAGTGCCCAGGCGTATCAAGGCCGTTATTACGGCCAGAGGTGGTTGTTCTGGGTACTGATTTCTCAGGATCTGTGAACCCAAATTGCGTGAAAATGTAATCACATGTCAGTTCTAGTATAATATATTTGTCCAATGAATACCCGTTTATCATCTGCATTTCTTCTTGGTGTATCAGTTTTAATGACTAGTAGTGCATTTGTCTCTAGGCATCCCATTTTCCGTCCGCGCCCATTTCCGCTGCTTTTCCCTGTGGCGGCTATGCCAAGGCGTTCCGTAGTAGATACGCGTCCACCAACTGCGTTCCCAGCTCTGTCTTATGCTGTTGGCGACCGCTCCGGCCTTCTATCGTGCTCCTATCATTATGCTGGCCTTGTGGGTTCGGTATGCCCCTACAAGGTGCGCTGCCTGCCGAATCGGGCAGCTGTGGGAATTAGATATTCTGTTCGTGCACGCTGCAGTAACCTCTCTTGGCGGTGGTTCTGAACTCTGTCTGCCGTGGGATGCATGGCGTCTGAAGGTTTTGATTGGTTGATGTTGTTCCCTCTTTCGTCCGTGAGCGCTAATGTTATCTCCTGAGGAGGTAGTTGCTGTCTGGTGCTCCATAAGACATTCGATCCCATTAATTAAACCCCTTTTTGTCTGAGGTTCGTTACCAGAGAAAGGAAATTCTAAAGCTAGATTCCGCTCCATAGTGATCAGGTATTCTGCTTCGGGGTTGATCGTGTACTGTCTAATCCCGATTTCGATAAATTCAGTAGTCACACTATCCTAAAATCTGGAGATCTGAACCAGGATCCCGGTTTTATCTTAACGCATGGCGCGTTCCAGTTCCAGGCAATGTTTTGGTAATTATGATTTAGTGGCCCATCGTAGCCTGGTGTATCTGCGATGTTCTTGTTACAGAGTAAAGTTAAGCACCAGCTCGCCGGTCGGGAACGAGAGGGCATAGACCAACATAAATCGCTAGTTGTGCTCTGTCCGAAATGTCGGTCGACTCGTCCAAAGCAATCGACAATGCAATAAACTTGCAGGCACTATCAATTAACTGCCTGTAGACATCAGCTATTGTCTGTCTGGAAAGACTAATTTCACTACACTTCTTTACTTGCAGTGGCGTCAAGAGTTCCGCCACCTCAACAATACACTCCTTGATGAAATCACCATCACTGAAAATTCGAATTCTAACGACAAATATCTTAGAATACGAACATCAGAAACACAAAGATTTGTAAGGGGTACTGACGTTTGGTCCGTCTCGCTGCATAACACTACGTCTTCTTAATTCCGCCAATTTGTTTGATCTATCAGCCCCAACTAAATCATCAAGTTCTTTGTGTGTGGTGTTATAATGCCGTTCTATTGCAAATTTGCGGTGCCCGGCGAGTATTCGAAAAAATATTGCAATTCCCATTCAACTCTGAAGGCTCGTGGCGTTGTGTCACTACCCCGCCTCTTTGCGAGTGTGTGTTCCATTGCAACAACCACTGTACAGTACTTACAGGGTGTTTCAAAAATGACCGGTATATTTGAAACGGCAATAAAAACTAAACGAGCAGCGATAGAAATACACCGTTTGTTGCAATATGCTTGGGACATCAGTACATTTTCAGGCGGACAAACTTTCGAAATTACAGTAGTTACAATTTTCAACAACAGATGGCGCTGCAAGTGATGTGAAAGATATAGAAGACAACGCAGTCTGTGGGTGCGCCATTCTGTACGTCGTCTTTCTACTGTAAGCGTGTGCTGTTCACAACGCGCAAGTGTGCTGTAGACAACATGGTTTATTCCTTAGAACAGAGGATTTTTCTGGTGTTGGAATTCCACCGCCTAGAACACAGGGTTGTTGCAACAAGACGAAGTTTTCAACGGAGGTTTAATGTAACCAAAACCGAAAAGCGATAGAATAAAGGATCTGTTTGAAAAATTTCAACGGACTGGGAACGCGACGGATGAACGTGCTGGAAAGGAAGGGCGACCGCGTACGGCAACCACAGAGGGCAACGCGCAGCTAGTGCAGCAGGTGATCCGACAGCGGCCTCGGGTTTCCGTTCGCCGTGTTGCAGCTGCGGTCCAAATGACGCCAACGTCCACATATCGTCTCATGCGCCAGAGTTTACACCTCTATCCGTACAAAACTCAAACGCGGCAACCCCTCAGCGCCGCCACCATTGCTGCACGAGAGACGTTCGCTTACGATATAGTGCACAGGATTGATGACGGCGATATGCATGTGGGCAGCATTTGGTTTACTGACGAAGTTTATTTTTACCTGGACGACTTCGTCAATAAACAGAACTGGTGCATATGGGGAACCGAAAAGCCCCATGTTGCAGTCCCATCGTCCCTGCATCCTCAAAAAGTACTGGTCTGGGCCGCCATTTCTTCCAAAGGAATCATTGGCCCATTTTTCAGATCCGAAACGATTACTGCATCTCGCTATCTGGACATTCTTCGTGAATTTGTGGCGGTACAAACTGCCTTAGACGACACTGCGAACACCTCGTGGTTTATGCAAGATGGTGCCCGGCCACATCGCACGGCCGACGTCTTTAATTTCCTGAATGAATATTTCGATGATCGTGTGATTGCTTTGGGCTATCCGAAACATACAGGAGGCGGCGTGGATTGGCCTCCCTATTCGCCAGACATGAACCCCTGTGACTTCTTTCTGTGGGGGCACTTGAAAGACCAGGTGTACCGCCAGAATCCAGAAACAATTGAACAGCTGAAGCAGTACATCTCATCTGCATGTGAAGCCATTCCGCCAGACACGTTGTCAAAGGTTTCGGGTAATTTCATTCAGAGACTACGCCATATTATTGCTACGCATGGTGGATATGTGGAAAATATCGTACTATAGAGTTTCGCAGACCGCAGCGCCATCTGTTGTCGAAAATTGTAACTACTGTAATTTCGAAAGTTTGTCTGCCTGAAAATGTACTGTTGTCCCAAGCATATTGCAACAAACGGTGTATTTCTATCGCTGCTCGTTTAGTTTTTATTGCCGTTTCAAATATACCGGTCATTTTTGAAACACCCTGTATAAACTTCCTACGAATCACTAACAAATAGCCGGCCGAAGTGGCCGTGCGGTTAAAGGCGCTGCAGTCTGGAACCGCAAGACCGCTACGGTCGCGGGTTCGAATCCTGCCTCGGGCATGGATGTTTGTGATGTCCTTAGGTTAGTTAGGTTTAACTAGTTCTAAGTTCTAGGGGACTAATGACCTCAGCAGTTGAGTCCCATAGTGCTCAGAGCCATTTGAGCCATTTTTTTTGAACTAACAAATAGCGAGGAATAAACACGGCTGCCACTACGAATCAACTAATGCACCCTATGCCGGATGAAAAGATGTCGCATCGCACAGCTAGTGTGATGTCGCGCCGTGCCGAGCAGTGCCGCGAAAGACCGAGGAAAGCCGAGTAGTGGCGAGGCGAACCGAGCCCTGGACGGCACGCGTGCAGCACGTCTGCACACGCGTGCAGTTTGGCACGCCGTCGCCGTTCCTGGTTTACAGGGTGCGTCAAAAAAATGTATACACACTTTGAACTGTCATAGAAAATTTATTTCCCGTTCTACAAAGTTAAATATCTGTGAAAAAGTAATGTTATGTTTCTTCAACAAGTGGCAGCAGTGGCAAGGAAGTAAATGCAACAAGGCGGAGTGTGTATGAGCTTTGAAGCGCGGAAGCAGATAATTAAGTGGTACTGGAAGTTTGACAATGTAGCTGCAGTTCGAAGACAGTGGAGAAGTGGGTATCGTACAGAACCACCTTCAAGGTTAACAAGAGACAAATTCGAAATTCGTGGAACAGTGTGTGATGTGCATAAAGGTCGATCAGGGCGACCTCGTAGTGATGATTCCACAACTGCGATCTGGGAACTGTTTCAGCGTTCGCCTCAAAGATCTTCAAGGCAAGCGGCACGTGAGAGTAATGTAAGTGCCAGTAGTGTGCTACGCATTCTGAAGAAAGGCAAGTTTTGTGTGTACATTCCAAGGCTGGTGCAACAGCTAAGTGACGACGATCCAGATGGAAGGTTAGAATTTTGTGAATGGGTTTAGGAGATGGTGAGACGCGAACCGGGATTTATGGGTAGCATAATTTGGCCGGATGAAGCCCAATTCAAACTCAATGGAACTGTCAATAGGCACAATTGTGTGTACTGGGCTGAAGATAATCCTCACATTACAGATGAAAAGGCTGTGAATTTGCCTGGTGTAAATGTATGGTGTGTTTTTGTCTGCAAGGGGATTCATTAGGCCTTTCTGCTTGGAGAAACGTACCTAACAATGCTTGCTGACTCCATATTCCCTGCCATTCGTGCTTTATACGGTAATGATGAGTTTTATTTCCCACAAGATGGTGCCTCACCGCACTATCGTAAGGATGTACCAGCGAGTGATACACATCTCGAGAGATCAATACTTATGACGGATAGCTACTCTTTGATAATGCAAAACTCGTCAAGAGATCGATACTCTTCGTGAGAGCCATACTCTTCTAGTGAGCAATACTGGTCGAGAGAGCGGCACTCTTGGAGAGAGCGGCACTATTCGAGAGAGCAACAGCCTTTGAGAGAGCGGCACTCTTCGAGAGCGTGACACTCTTTGAGTGAGTGACACGCTTCGAGGAAGCGACACTCTTAGAGAGATCGACGCGCTGCGAGAGGCTGACACTCTGCACGAGGACGACACACAGAGGTCAACACTCGTCTAGAGGTCGAAGCTCTTCGAGAGGTTCACACACTTCGTGAGGTGGATACTCTTGAATATGTCGACACTTTCGAGTCATCGATACTTCAGAGACGCTTAATGTATCTGGGATGTCGATATTTTTAATAAGGTCGATACATTTCTATTTATCGTTACTTATAGTGAGGACGACACATAACGAGAAGTCGATAAACTACGAGAAGTAAAAATATTTCGAGACTGTGATATCCACATAGAGACCGATATTACTCGTGGGATGGATATCCCTCAAGCGTTCGAAATTCCTTGGGACATCTTTACTATATTTGATACCACTACATTTTGAAAGATCGGTAATTTTCGAGAGGTCATTACTTTTCGAGAGATGGATACATTTACACAAATCAATAAATTTCGGGAGATCGATGCTTTTCGAGAGATAGATACTATTCGGGAGACAGATACTTTTCGAAGGACAGATATTTTTTCGAGAGATAGATACTTTTTGGGAGATCGAGACTTTTCTAGACAGACACATTTGTTGTATAATCGATACTATACAATATATAGATAACAATAATGTCTAGTACTTCCTTAGAGGTCGATGGCCTCGAGATTTATATGCCTTTCATGACATGATACCTCTCTAGAGATCGATATTCTGGGAGATGTTTATGTTCTTCAAAAGACTGATATTATTCGAGAAATCGGTATTCTTTAGTATATCGATATCACTCGCAATGTGGATGTTTCTCTAGAGATCGATACTTTTCGAAGCAGGTATGACTCACGAGAATGACAACAGTCGTGAAGGTGCGCTTGCAGTGCGATTTGTATCGGCACATGTATGAGATACATGTATATGCGACTGTGCAACATGTATCGCGACTTGTATGAGTTGACAAGTATCAACCTCACACATGTATGAGCGTGCGTTTACACTGGTTGATTTGTATAACTGTGCGATGGCTTCCGACGACGATTTGGAAGATTTCACATTTTTATTTGCCTGGTACACTGACAGACCTGAGTCGAAACAAGGCCCCGGGAGTAGACAACATTCCATTAGAACTACTGATGGCCTTGGGAGAGCCAGTCATGACAAAACTCTACCATCTGGTGAGCAAGATGTATGAGACAGGCGAAATACCCACAGACTTCAAGAAGAATATAATAATTCCAATCCCAAAGAAAGCAGGTGTTGACAGATGTGAAAATTACCGAACTATCAGTTTAATAAGTCACAGCTGCAAAATACTAACGCGAATTCTCTACAGACGAACGGAAAAACTGGTAGAAGCGGACCTCGGGGAAGATCAGTTTGGATTCCGTAGAAATGTTGGAACACGTGAGGCAATACTAACCTTACGACTTATCTTAGAAGAAAGATTAAGAAAAGGCAAACCTATGTTTCTAGCATTTGTAGACTTAGAGAAAGCTTTTGACAACGTTAACTGGAACACTCTCTTTCAAATTCTGAAGGTGGCAGGGGTAAAATACAGGGAGCGAAAGGCTATTTACAATTTGTACAGAAACCAGGTGGCAGTTATAAGAGTCGAGGGGCATGAAAGGGAAGCAGTGGTTGGGAAAGGAGTGAGACAAGGTTGCAGCCTCTCCCTGATGTTATTCAATCTGTATATTGAGCAGGCAGTAAAGGAAACAAAAGAAAAATTCGGAGTAGGTATTAAAATTCATGGAGAAGAGGTAAAAACTTTGAGGTTCGCCGATGACATTGTAATTCTGTCAGAGATAGCAAAAGACTTGGAAGAGCAGTTGAACAGAATGGACAGTGTCTTGAAAGGAGGATATAATATGAACATCAACAAAAGCAAAACGAGGATAATGGAATGTAGTCAAATTAAATCGGGTGATGCTGAGGGGATTAGATTGGGAAATGAGACACTTAAAGTAGTAGAGGAATTTTGCTATTTAGGGAGCAAAATAACTGATGATGGTCGAAGTAGAGAGGATATAAAATGTAGACTGGCAATGGGAAGGAAAGCGTTTCTGAAGAAGAGAAATTTGTTAACATCGAGTATAGATTTAAGTGTCAGGAAGTCGTTTCTGAAAGTATTTGTATGGAGTGTAGCCATGTATGGATGTGAAACATGGACGATAACTAGTTTGGACAAGAAGAGAATAGAAGCTTTCGAAATGTTGTGCTACAGAAGAATGCTGAAGATAAGGTGGGTAGATCACGTAACTAATGAGGAGGTATTGAATAGGATTGGTGAGAAGTTTGTGGCACAACTTGACTAGAAGAAGGGATCGGTTGGTAGGACATGTTTTGAGGCATCAAGGGATCACAAATTTAGTATTGGAGGGCAGCGGGGAGGGTAAGAATCGTAGAGGGAGACCAAGAGATCAATACACTAAGCAGATTCAGAAGGAATTAGGTAGCAGTAGGTACTGGGAGATGAAGAAGCTTGCACAGGATAGAGTAGCATGGAGAGCCGCATTGAACCAGTCTCAGGACTGAAGACCACAACAACAACAACATTTGCTGGTACACTTGCTCATTTGGAAGGTGATATGAAGAAAAGGCGGAGGAAGCGTAGATGGTGGCAGAGAGAGTTTCTTCACAAACGTGCTACTCACGGAGCTTACGCAATGCTCGTTCTGGAATTAACGCTAGAGGACGGGGCATATTTTAGAAATTATGTTAGGATGAGTATGGAGGATTTCCGCGGTTTGTTATCTCTTGTGGATCCGCTTGTGTCCAAAACCAACACAAACTTTTGGGAAGCGATTCCACCAGAGGATCAGTTGGCAGTAACACTCCATCTTTTGGCCACATGTAGAGTGGTACACATTGGTTATAGCACTTCCAGTTCCTTTGATGCTCTTCCTTTTCGCTAACTCGCGACTATATTGGCTTTTTAAATTATGCCACTTGTCCTCACATTCCTTCCTTGACACGTTAAATGCCTTAGCAATTTCCTCCCACTCGTCGTACCTTTTCTGAGTGTTCTTATAGTCTCCTAGTTTCACATCCCATATACAGGGATGCCTGTGCACTGCCTCTATAAAATGCAGTGTATTTTGTTTTGACCTAGAAGTCATGGCAAATTTTAAAGTATGAAACGACAGTCGGCACCTCCAAAACTCAAACAGCCGCCAAAGAGCCTTGTACTACACATGCGCTAATCGTCAAAATAAGCGGCAGGAGACAATACGACAGGAATACATAGCACTGCGTACGTGCGAGTTCTTCAAATGTCGCTCAGCCGGCCGCGGTGGTCTAGCGGTTCTAGGCGCGCAGTCCGGAATCGCGCGACTGCTACGGTCGCAGGTTCGAATCCTGCTTCGGGCATGGATGTGTGTGATGTCCTTAGGTTAGTTAGGTTTAAGTAGTTCTATGTTTTAGGGGACTGATGACCATAGATGTTAAGTCCCATAGTGCTCAGAGCCAATGTCGCTCATACATGTCGCGTATATGACCAAAAAGTGATATACAAAATGTATACGCGATATGTATGAGCTCGAGGGACTCCATACAAGTTCCATGAATTTTTGTATGAGGTGATGTTTCGCGACATGTCAAATTGACTTGTTGCTCATACATGTCGCGATGCATGTATCCCAGTGTAAATGTACCTTGAGACTGCGTTTTCTAGACAGATCGGTATTACTCGTGGGCTCGGTATTACAAGTGGGATCGATATTATCGAGAGATGCACGTTTTCCTAGAGATCTACTTTCCCCGAAAGATCGATAACATTCTAGACGTTAATGCTAATCGAGAATTCGAAATTTTATGGATAGAACAATTCTTCTTCGGATATCAGTAAATTGAACGGATCGATATTTTTCAAGAGGCCGATATTATTGGAGCGCTCGATATTTTTCGAAAGATCGAAATTTTTCGAGTGATCAACTCTTTTTAACAGATTGCCATTTTTCGAGCGATGGACATATTTGTGCCATCGGATATTTTTCTAGCAATCGGATAACTTTCTAGCCAATGGATATGTTTAGAGCGATCGGATCATGTTCGTGTGATACACTTTTCGATAGCTCGTAAATTTTTCGTGAGGTCGAAACCCTCCGAGCGACTCATTATTTCTGGGAGATCGAAACAGTCCATGATATCGATACTGGCATGAAGATATTTATATGCTGAGAGATCGATACTTTCCGAGGGACCGATGCCTCACGTGAGATCCTTCGACCATAGATATTGGTAGACTGGTCATGACGTAAATTTCGTGGCACCAACATCTCTACTGCTATATCACGTGACTATTGGCAAAACAATGGTGGTATCCTGTTGTGCTTATGGTTGTACCGAGCGTTTTGTGAAGGGAAGTAACATTAAATTTCACGTGTAAGTATTATTAGTTTAATTTAGCGGCATTTCTTGAATACTGATAAACTATTGTGTGTATCATATCCTTATCCCGAACGCCACAGTTACGTAAATTGGCGGTTTGAAGTGCTGTGTGTGTTTCCAGGCGCACATTGCAATCGTATATATTTCTTGAAATGGTAAGCTACAAAGCTGCTTTTTCTCTTTCGTATAGGTTTCCAAAGGATGAAGGGCGCAGGCAGATGTGGATACAGGCAGTGAAACGAAAAGATTTCAAGCCTACTGCGCACACACGCATCTGTTCCAAGCACTTTGAAGAAAACTGTTTCGACAAAGAAAAGACTGGTGGGAATTGGCTTCACAGTGACGCCGTGCCAACAAAATTCGATTTCCCTGAGCATCTGCAAGCAAAGAGAGCCAAGCTTCGTAAACCTCCGACTAAGAGAGATTCATTAGACGAAATTTCATGTGCAGAAACTTCCCATAATTCTCGTAAGTCTAGATATCTACTTTGTGTTAATATGTTAACGTAAGAAGGAGAGTGTTAAGCAGTGGCTGTAAAAATGTAACAGCTTTTTTTAAAGTGACATTGTCGTATTATGCTTCAGACTGAGGGGAAATTCTTTCATGTACATTTTCGTTCAGTGGACTGGTATTTTGTTTGCAGCCGCTGTACAAGCTTCTGAAGTAAAAGCTGGGACAAGCAAATGTTTTAGATACATAGGAGATTTTAAGGAAGATGATTTGGCTGTTCCTGGCATTGCTAGCAAAATGGCAAGTGTTGCAAAAAAGCAGCTGAAGAAGAAAGCCAGAAAATTAAGTAATTTGCAGCGATCAGCCCACAGAATGAGGAAGAAAATTTTAAATTTGGAATCATTAATAAGTGACCTTCAAAAGAATAATCTTATAAGTGAATCCATGGGTAATTTGCTGAAGGTAAGATAGAACTATGTACTTCAAGTAGTACTTATAATTTCTTGACATATGAAATTAAAGACATACCAAATTGCCATTCTTATTATAAGTATCAGGTGGTGTAGATTCTAGTATTGTATCTGTCTTATTGTTACATGACAAGTGGCATAGTTGATTGTAAGAAAGTCTCTATTCACAAAAACGTAGGCATTGTTTTGAAAAATATCAACATGTTCATGTAAATAATAGGATAAAATTACACTGTGGAAAGTACTGCAACTAGCCACAAGCTTCTTAGAAGTGATTGTTATTGTAAGATTGCTAGTTTCGGCCTGGAACCCATTGCCATGCAATACCACTAATTCCTTGCAGTTTTATGTGTGTGTCCTAAAATTCTGAAATTACATATTTCTTGAAAGGTATATAGAAGAGATTGTATATAGACTGTACCCATTGCACTTACTTCATGAAATTCTCTCTTTTACATTTCCTCTCTTAGAACTTTGTTATATTTTGGGACACATACATAAAACTTGCAAGAAATCAATGCTAGCATCTGACAATGGGCTCAGACTCAAAACTACTAATGGTACAATACAAATCACTACTAAACGAAACTTGTGACTGGTGGCATTATTTCCTACAGTGTCATTTACAAAAACAGTTGTGGTGTTCAATAACCACAATGGATAAAATAAAGTAGGAGAAAGTACCATAATTTAATATAAATGAGAAAGCAGTAACTTTTATTAAAGTGGAGACACTCTTGGAAACTTAACTATGTTAGATCTACCATACATGAGTACAAATAGTAGAAACAGTTATGATATTTTGTTCCTTCTATGCACAAATTTAGTTTGTAACTGCTGATTATGTGTTGTTTTCTCATTCCTTATCAATGTAGAGTCTTCTGCATGATGTGATTGATATTCAGAACATGTTGAGTGAATGACAGTTTGTAGCCTAGCTCTTGCAGTTCTTTACTGAGAGTATCATATTGCTTTCAGATGCTGCCACCAGGTACCTCAGAGTTGTTAAAGCGTGTCAGCAGAGGTCAAACAAGAGAAAAGTACCCAGCAGCTCTTCGGACCTTTGCTTTAACTCTTAATTTCTACAGCAGCAAGGCTTACAGTTACGTAAGGAGAAATTTCAGTACATCTCTGCCACATCCACGGACACTGAGAAGGTGGTATAGTGTGATTGATGGAAATCCAGGTTTCAGCAAAGAAGCAGCAGTTGCTCTCAGAATAAAGAGTCAAGAGCTTATGAACAAGGGCAAGAAATTGCTGTGTGCTATGTCATTTGACGAAATTGCAATAAGGAAACACATTGAATTTCGTCAAAATAAATTTGTTGGATATGTAGATTATGGGGCAGAGCTTGATTATGATAACCTTCCTGTTGCAAATGAGGCACTAACATTTATGGTAACTGCTGTTAACAGTTCTTGGAAACTGCCAATTGGTTACTTTCTAGTCAATGGACTAACTGCACTAGAAAAATCTAACCTATTGAATGAGGCTCTAAAGTTTACTTTTGATGCTGGTGTTGAGGTGATATCAGTAACTTTTGATGGAACACATGTAAATACTGCAATGATAGAAAAGCTAGGTGCTTCTTTTTCTTTACCTAACATAAAATCATTCTTTAAGCACCCATTGTGTAATGATGAAATATGTATTTTCCTTGACCCATGTCACATGCTAAAGTTAGTACGTAATACCTTAGCTGGTAAGGGCACAATTTTTGATGGCGATAGAAATCCTATTAAATGGGATTATGTACTCAAGTTACATGATTTGCAATGTGTGGAGACACTTCATCTTGCTACAAAAGTAAGAATGAAGCATGTTGAGTGGCATCGCCATAAGATGAATGTCAGAATTGCTGCACAGACATTGAGTAATAGTGTAGCTAATGCCCTTGAATTTCTGGGCAAAGATTTGCAGCTAGACGATTTTAAACACTGTGATCCAACAGTTAGGTTCATAAGGATTATGAACAATGTTTTTGATTGCTTCAACAGTAGAAATCTGTTAGCGAAAGGTTATAAAGCACCTCTGTCATTGCAGACTGCTAGCCACATTTTATCTTTTCTGGATGAAGCTGAAGAATATATAAAGAATTTAAGACTGGATGCAAATGGCCCCTCTGTTTTGTTTACAAACAGAAAGACTGGTTTCCTTGGTTTTATTGTGTCAATTCAAAGTCTCAAAAGGTTATACAATTCTCTGATAAGCGGTCCTAATCCACAACTTAAATTCATACTGACACACAAGTTGTTACAAGATCACATCGAGACATTTTTTAGTTCAATCAGGAGGTATGGTGGTGATAACAATAACCCTACAGCCACTCAGTTCAAAGCTGCTTACAAAAGGTTACTTATACATCAGCAAGTAAGGGGTTCAGAGTTTGGAACTTGTTTAGACACTGAAGAGTGTTCTATTCTGAATGTATCTTCAGCACTGGGTAAAGTACAAACAAACCCATTTGTTTCATGTATAAATTTCCGAGCTGAAATTCCTGATGTTGAAAACGTGTCTCATGATCACTGTTACAGTATCCCATCTATTTGTTTCAAACAACTGTCAAAGTATGTGACAAATGTTGTTGTGTACATTGCAGGATTTATAGTACGTAAGTTGAAGAAAACCATATATTGTACTGAATGTGCAAATTCTTTATATGGCTTATTAGAAAGCGAAAATGAACTCCTGACGAGAAAGAATATGGGAGGTTTAGTAACACCTTCCAGGGATGTTGTTTAAATCTGTAAAATAGCAGAACAAGCCTATCGTTTGCAGCAGGCAAAGGGTATGCTGACAAAAAAAATGTAATGCTTGTGCTCTTGTCATCTGCTATGGCAGAAATTGACAGCAATGTATTTACATCTATCAATGAACATATAATGAGCATTGACCCCACAGAAAACCATCGTACAACTCTTATAAAATCCATTTTATTTGAGTATTTCAAGATCAGAAATCACCATTTGGGGAAGACTGTAACGGAAACCTTTCAGAAAGGATGTGTAAGGAGCTTGCTTACAAAAACAATATTATTTAAGGGACACTAAATGGTTCGTGTGTAGTGTTAGTCTACTTTAAAAAACAAATAGAAATTTGTTCAGTGCTGAGTTTGTTGTAAATGCTGTATTGTGTTGCAAAATAAATGTTTTTGAAAAAATTATGTGAATTATATTATGCTCATACCTTTGTCATTCAAGATGTGATATTCCTAGTCTAGTAACAGATTGCTATAGACAGTTACGAATAGAACTCTTAACATACTTTGCAGGAGAAAGAATAACTTAATTGTTTGCTATTTGGGCTGTGCCTGTTATATATATATATATATATATATATATATATATATATATATATATATATATATATATATATATATATATATATATATATAATAGAGGGAAACATTCCACGTGGGAAAAATATATCTAAAAAGAAAGATGATGAAACTTACCAAACAAAAGCGCTGGCAGATCGATAGACACACAAACAAACACAAACATACACACAAAATTCTAGCTTTCGCAACCAATGGTTGCCTCGTCAGAAAAGAGGGAAGGAGAAGGAAAGACAAAAGGATATGGGTTTTAAGGGAGAGGGTAAGGAGTCATTCCAATCCCGGGAGTGGAAAGACTTACCTTAGGGGGAAAAAAGGACAGGTATACACTCGCACACACACACATATCCATCCACACATACACAGACACAAGCAGACAAATCGTATTCATGATCTGTGGAACAAGTATTCGTGTAAGTAGGTACTGATTTTGTAGATATAAATTCTATCTTGTTTGATACATCTACGAAACAAACTGTTTAAACCAAAAAGGAGCTTTCAAATGAAATTGCTTTACGTTTTGTGGGTGAACGACACAATTGAGTTCGTTACGTTCGATGTGAACACGTGTGTTTACGTTACAGGTTTCGTTGTTTATGCCGATTTATGACGTCTATAACACTTTCTACAACTAAGGCACTAAAACACACACACGCAATATTTACATTTTATGCAGTGCATAACGCGTATTGTTAGCAGAGAATGCATCTCATAACTGGTAACGCTGAAAAATTCACGGCGAATATATTGCCGAACATCGAAAGTGTTTCAGCAGTTGACAAAGTTCATTGGGAAGTAATGGCTGTAAAACTAAATTTGTACAGTGGTTACGCAATAATTTATCACTTCTAGCTATGTTTACATCAGCTACATTTAATGCGGTGAAGTTAACAGGAAATCCACTGAGAAATATTGAAAGTGAAATCAGAAATCAGAATGCTGCCTTGAACTCCCGCCGACGTTCTGCCAACAGTCACGTGATTCTATGTTGCAGCCACGCCAGATGTATAGCCGCTGCACTGCTTGCCCAGTCTATTAGTATCTATGGTCGAAGGTGAGATCACTACTATCTGTGCGATCGATACCTCTCGAGAGATCGACAAAATTCTGCAGATTAATAATTGTCAAGAGGTCGATAATTTCGAGGGGATGATGGGTTACGATGGATCGATATTTTTGTTTAGATATTCTTCCAGAGAGCATTGTTACTCGTATTACCGATACGTTTCGAGTAGTCGACGCATTGGTGATATCGATAGTTCCGAATGTCGAAACCATGGAGGTAGAATAAGTGGAGTTGGCGCTACAGACTTATGCTGTAAGTTGTTTTGAGGCCAGTGGGCGGGGCGTGCCGCCATCTTGGATCCCCCAAAACATTAGCAGACGAGTGCTTACAATTGCTTCTTTTTCGTTATTTCTGTCTTGTGCACGCAATAAATGTTACACTGTATTATGAACAACACAGCATAAGGAACGCGCCTTCATACGTTTTTCTGGCCTTAAATGTGTATTCGATTCAGTACTACGACACGAAAATATGACGCTTCTGGTCTCAGTACTGTAAATCCTTTTTGTTTATACACTTCGAATAACTGAAAAGAGAAGTATGTGCTATGAAAAGCGTGCTTTCTTAATCCATTTCTATTCACTTTCATTGTGTTTGTGTCGATAATGGATAAAGCCAGAACTCGAAAAACAATGATTGATCGTTTGTGGGCACCGATTTGCATTCGTTGTTTTTTCAAGTCAAATGCAAATTTTAAATGTTCAAGCTTGCAAGAACTTACATTATTTCCTTTGGTGTCCCATAGATGTATGCAGGGATGATATAAACAAGACAGCTATCATGTCAACAAATTGAAAGATACGTTAAATTACGAAGTAAACGAACAGAATTTAAGATTGTTAGGCCCATTGTTGTTTACACATCTGCTTTGTTCATAAATTGTACCTACCAAGTGACACTCAGTGTGGCAAATAACAGCAATTTGCAGGGTAACACGACAACACAGTGATTAATGTAATGATCTAAATAGCCTGCACTTACATAGGGAACTTTGCTTTAACAAATATATATTTAACCACTGTAGCAGGTGTTCCACACATTTTTCTGAAGATTTAACTAACTCCATGTAGTTACATTACTTTTATATTAAATTATCGCATTTTAAAACATTAGTCCCTATTTCCAGGCTATTACTTGCCAGGACTCTTCACTTACTTGGGAATAACAAAACAATGAAAACCAAGTGTATTGTTCACCTGCAGAGAGCTCTTCGCGTTCGACCAATAGGAAATCTAAAGTCAAATCACAGAAATAAGACCATACTGTAAAACTTCACAGTGCATCAGAACTTCAAGTATATATAAGAAAATAGCGCTTAAATAAGCCCACTTACGAATGAAATGTGATTTGTTTAAACTTTTGACTACAATCAGAATGATTAGTACACCTGTAAGCGACGGAAGCCGGCATTTTTTATCAAAACACTTCATGACTACACGGAATCAAATCACCAGAAGCGAATGTTTTGGGGTAGGTAACATGGCGAATCTTCACTTGGGTTGGCTTCAAGTTTGTGACGTCATGACAACTCCTCTTATTTTTACGTCCATGGTAGAAACTTTATGAGTCGTCGATAGCATTCATTAGATCGATACTTTATGCTAGGTCTTTACTTTTCGATAGGACAATACGTTTCAAGAGATCAATATTATTAGTGAGATCAATAAATTTAGAGAGATTGATGTCCATCGAGACGTCTATACCTTTCGTGAGATCGATATCATTCCAGGCGTCTTACTCAGTGATGGTTCGATACTTACAATAGAGCGTTATTATCTTTAGGGGTCGACATTTTCCAACAATATGCTGTATTCAAAAGATCGAAATTATGGAGATACCAGTATTTTTCGAGATATCGATGTTTTGAGATGTCTGTTATGTTTCAAAAATGACGATATTCGTGATATCAATATTATTCTAGTGGTCGATCTTGCGAAAAGTATGTAGCCTACTAAACGTATCAGCCAGTCGAAAAGTATCAGTAGCTCGAAAACTATCAGTCTCACATAAAGTATGAAATTCTCAAAAAGTAACGATCGCTAAAAGAATGGATGTCACAAAAAGATCAAATTCATCGCCTTTCTCTTGGGAAAGTTTACTTTTATCGGCTGGAAATTTTTGTAACATACTGAGGTTTTCAGGCTCTTCATTCTGTAGAAAATAGGAGGTTCTAAGGTAATATTATCGACAAGTAATCCATATAACAGGTCATGCTTCAGCTACAGAATTTTCATTTACTGACTGCTTGAGGTGCCTTGTAGTTGACCTAGGACCTTAAGATCTTACTCGAGACTAGCTGCAGTTACCACATTAGAAGAGAAAACATGAAACGTATTATTTTGTACTAAAAACGTAAGATAACCTGCCGTTTATGTCCTTTGTTTTCGCAATAACATAATTTCAGAACATCCCATTCTCTCGGGTAAGCTAACATTTATCACGTGGAACTAAATGATCCTCACAAAATTTATCAAGCGCTTAAAAAAATCGATATCTCAAAAATATAGATCCCTTGAAATGTATCGCCTGCTCGAAAAATGTTGTGCTCATGAAATAATACTCTTCTAGAATTGACGATATCTCGAAAATTACCAGCGTGTCGAAAAATGTAGACTTCGTGAAGAATGTCGATCTCTTGAATTATAATAATATCGATCTCTGGAAAAATAATTATCACCCAACAAATATCGACGTGTTAAAATATAACGATCTCGAAAAAATTATGAGTCTCTATAAATATCCACATTTGGAACTGTCGATATATAGAGAGTACTCATGAATATCGATCACCAGTAAATTACGATCTATAGTAAAATTTCAACTGCTTAAAAATTATGATCATTCGGAAAGAACCGAACTCACGAAAATATCAATATCTCGATAACAAAGATACCTTGGAAAATACCGATCTATGGAAAAAAATATAGATCTTGGAAAAATATCGTCCTACCCAAATGCATAGGTCCACCCAGAAGTATCTATCACGCCCAATGCATCGAGCTCTCGGTATATGTTGATCTCTGGAATCGTATAGATCTCTCGAAAAATAACGATCCACTATAGAAATAGATCATTCGAAAAGTATCGATCTCTAAGACACATTGATACATAAAATATTTAATCTCTCAAAAAAATAGCGATCTCTCCTGTTAAACCTGTCTTCTGAAACACAAGGAGCTAACGACAAATACAGAACTCTTGAAGAATATCGATGTATAGATAAATATAGATATTATTATAAATATACACCTCTCAGACAATAAGACAATATCGATCTCCTGGAAATAACGGCCCACCAAATACATATCGAGCTATCATAAGGTAACTGTAGCAGTAAAAGTAACGACCGCCATTAATGTATCGATATCAGGTAAAGTATGAACAACACGAGATGTCTCGATCTCTAGACAGGTATCGATCTCTGAAACTACATTAATTTTTGATAAGCATCTTTGTCTCAAAGAGAACTAGAATCTCACAGAATACCGATCGCTCGAATTATATTGTTCTCTCTAAGAATATCCATGACTCATCGAATATACAGCTTCAGGGAAATATCCATCTCTTCATAATATCTTCCTCTCGGAAAATATAGATCTCTCGAAAAATATCTATCTCTTAAAAAACATCGATCTCTTCAAAATCATTGACATCTCGAAGAACATCTATTTCTCAAAGAATATCTTTCTCTCAGATAATATAGATCTCTCAAAAAATGTCACCTCTCGTAAAATGTCGATCGCTCGGGAAATAGCTATTCTCTCAAATAGATCAGTCTCTCGAAAGTATATTATTATTAACCTCGTGAAACGCATCAACATTTACGTTACTTAAAGGTACCGATCTCTCGATATGTATAGGTATCACAACAAATGTCGCTCTCTGAAAATGAGGCGTTCGACTAGTAATATGGACCTATTCATGTTATCGATACATTTCAAGGGATCTAAGTCCTTTTTGAGATTATATTGTTCAAGAGATAGTTACCTTTCGAAAGACTGATTCATTTCGAGAGAAAGCTACTTTTTGTAAAATAAGTGCGTTTCGTGCAATCGATTCCTTTCGAGTGTCGATTCTGCTTGTGGCATACTTTTGGATTTACGATATTTGTCGAGTGATTCGTTATCCTTCAAGAGATCGAATAATCTTCGAGAGATCGTAAATATTACGGGACATCGGATATTTTCCGAGACATCGGATATTTTTACCTAGTTCCGATACTTTCTGCCAGATCAATATTTTTCAACAGTTCGATACATTACGAGAGATATGTAGTTTTCAGTGGGATCGGTACCTTCAAGACGTCGATTGTTCCGAAAGATCGGTATTTAACAAGAGATCGATCATACGCGAGAAATTGATACTGTGGAGTGAATGACTTGCATAGATATTGGATAATTTCCCAGAGTTCAGAACATTTCCGAGTCACCATGTATTATTCCAGTGATCGATACTATTAGGGAGGTCGTTATTCTTCAGTATATCGATACTACAGGAACATCAATAAGACTCGAGATAACGATACTAGTCGAGAGATCGAGACCATTCAAAAGATTTATATTATTCGTGAGATTGATTCTGCTTGAGTGGTTTATTCGTTTCGAGAGATCGGTACATACGAGAGATCATTCCATATCGAGAGATCGATAAATTGTAGAGATTGACATTTGTGGGATGTGGGTATCCTTAGATACATGGATATCTTTCAAGAATGGACACTTTTCTGGTGATAATACTATTGACATATTGATTCGTATCGAGAGATCTATTGGTTTCGTTGGACCTACACATTCCAAGGGATCGTTCATTTGAGAGGGATCGACGCGTAACGAGGAACGATTGCGTTAGAGAGGGCGCTGCGTCTCGGGAGAACGATGCGTTTGCAAAGATTGAAGTGTTTTTAGAGATCTTGAGACATATCTATTGCTCGACACGTATCTATCCGTCAAAATATGTCGATCACTCAAAAAGGCGTCGATGTCTCGAAGGGTATTGATCTTTAGATAAATTGCTCACCCCTACCTCGAGAAAGTTTACATTTATCGGCTGGAAATTTTTGTAA
Source organism: Schistocerca piceifrons (assembly GCF_021461385.2). NCBI lineage: Eukaryota > Metazoa > Arthropoda > Insecta > Orthoptera > Acrididae > Schistocerca > Schistocerca piceifrons. The sequence goes on from NC_060148.1 coordinate 60,669,696, forward strand.
CATACTGAGGTTTCCAGGCTCTTCATTCTGTACAAAATAGAAGATTCTAAGCTAATGCAATCGACAAGTAGTCCATATACCAGGTCATGTTTTAAATGTCGAACTACAATTACTGACTGCTTGAAGTGCCTTGCAGTTGACCTAGGTGTAGCAACCAAATTCCACGAGATAACGCAAGAAGTATTAATTTGTACTAAAACGTTAGAAATCCTACCGTTTATGTCCTTTGTTTTCGCACTAAATTAATGCCAGAACATTGCTTGCGTTTCTCTCAGGAAAGCTAACAGTGAGCGACTGGAACTAATTTCGTCCTCTCAAAAATATCGATCTCACGGAAAATATCGACCTCTCACAAAATACCAACCTCTGGGAACGTATCTACCACTCAAAATTGTTGTGTTCCTTAAAAAAAAACAACCTCTCGAAAATAACGATCGATAGTTTTAGAGAGATAGATATTTTTTGAGAGATAGATACTTTTTGACTGATCGTTAGTTTCTGAGCGATTGATACTGTTCGACAGTTCAAAGATTATGCACGTTCGATACTTTTCAAGAGATCATATAAAAGCGAGAGATAATAATATTTCCGAAGGATTGGCCGATTTCCGAGAGATCGATACCTTCAGCGAGATCAGATATTTTCCGAGAGATAGGTTATTCTCAGCAATTCGATTTTCTATGAATCGCTAATATTCGATCTATTATACAGATTGATCCTCATCGTCTGACCGTTGCATTTCAATCGATTAATACATTTCGGTAGATCGATACATTTCGCGAGACCGATTCCTTTTGGGATATAGTTACTATTCGATTAAATGATGTTTACGACTGATTGACAGATTTCGAGATTTTTACTCTTTTCTGGAGTCGTTACTTTCCATAGCGTTATTTTTCGGGAGATAGATAATTTTCATGTGATCGATATTTTGAGACATCTATATTTATCGAGAGAGATATCTTAGGAGAGATAAATATTTTCCGTGCAGACGATATTAACTGAGAGGTTGATTTTTTCTGAGAGTTTGCTATTTTCCAAGAAGTCGCTATTTTTCGAATGATCGACATTTTACAGAAGATCGGAAGTTTCTTACAGCGATATTCGTCGAGAGTTCGATATTCTCGCGCGACCGATGTTATTCGACAGATCGTTGTTTGTGAGATATCGATATTATTCACAAGATCTATAATTATCGAGAGATTAAGAGTTTCGAGCGGTTGGAGTTTTTCAGGAGCAAAACAAGTTTCGAGCCATAGATACATTTTAAGGGGTTAATATTTTTCGAGAGTTCAATATTTTTCGTGAGTATAATTTTTTTTCTGAACACCCGCATTGGCAATGAAAAAGGCAAACCGCTTTGTGCCTGTTATGTTGTATGCTGCAGAGTGTGCCTCGCGCTGTGCGATGTTTTCTGGCCAGCATTGATCGTCAGGATTGAAAGCACGAAACGGCGGCGACGGCATCGGTAGGCGGTGGCGTCGTAGGCGCCAATGTAGCTGCAATTTGTAGTGTGACCAGTCCATGGTGAAAGTGTTAAAATGATGTATGACAAGATCAATAAGAGAAGCATATCCTGTAAAGAAGGAGCAGAACCCGAATTTAAAAATTGGTCCCACAAAATTCTACTTCTTACGACCAAAATGGGTAAGATGCCAGCCAGCGATAGAAGTATGCACACATATTTACCGCACTAATTTGAAACTTGTTTGTTTATCCATAAGCAGTGACACAAAGAAGAAGTACAGAGAGATGGACATGATACTTTTATGTATATGTCAAGAGCCACATATATGTTGGTTACAAGAGTGTACAATGTGTCCTGGTGTTGAAGTGATGACTGTTGAAGCATTACACCTTCAGGATACTGACAATGACATAACCTATGCATTGTGGGAGGGAGGAGAGTTCTGCTTTGCAGAACGAGATTCAGAATTGCCACCATCAGATGTTGCTCACTTCGTTGGAACATCACACTGTTTTGCTGTTGTCAGTGATGATCTAATTCATGAAAGTGATCATTCGTGCTATGCTGTCAGCTTGATAAATGATGAAACGGCATCCAGAGATCGTGCATTTCTTAAACATATGTGTAAGTGACTGACGGTGCAGCATCTCATTTAAAAACTGCTTTCAGCTTTATGAGCTTGTTCAACACTTAGTACAGGAATTAAGACAAAGAATGGATATTTTCAGCAACAGATTATGGAAAAAGTGCACGAGATGGGGTAGGGGGTCTCTGTAAACATCTTGCACTGGCTTTGTACACACTATACCAATATGAATTTCTTAATTCTAAATGAAAGTATATATTAAAGGACTTACGTTTAAAAAAGATAAAAGAGTGGTATACTATGAAGCCAGTCATAGGAATTCAATCGAGTCACTACTGGGTTGCATCCCCGAGTGGCACATACATTGCAACAACGCTTCTCTGAGAAATGCAGCATATTACTGTGTGTGAAAGACAGAGACCATAGTATACATTACATACATAAGACTTTGTAGTGAGTCACTTCATTTCTTGTGTGTATGGTAATCAAATACCAGACTTAATTTGAGGAAGAAGTTTCTGAGGATGTACGTCTGGAGTACAGCATTGTATGGTAGTGAAACATGGACTGTGGGAAAACCGGAACAGAAGAGAATCGAAGCATTTGAGATGTGGTGCTATAGACGAATGTTGAAAATTAGGTGGACTGATAAGGGAAGGAATGAGGAGGTTCTACGCAGAATCTGAGAGGAAAGGAATATGTGGAAAACACTGATAAAGAGAAGGGACAGGATGATAGGACATCTGCTAAGACAAGATGGAATGACTTCCATGGTAACAGAGGGAGCTGTAGAGGGCAAAAACTGTAGAGGAAGACAGAGACTGGAATACGTCAAGCAAATAATTGAGGACGTAGGTTGCAAGTGCTACTCTGAGATGAAGAGGTTAGCGCAGGAAAGGAATTCGTGGCGGGCCGCTTCAAACCAAAAAAAAAAAATGGCAATCAGTGGTGGATGGGAGAGGTAATAAGTGTCTAATTGACCCCTTTATGGTACCTCGCGGTCCTGCTAATGCTTTCAAATGGCCATCATCAAAAAATCTGGGCACATTTCCCAAATACTGCTCTTGCTGTATCATCCTTGTCCATGTGCAAATTCAGCTTGTCTACACATGTTCAATAAGAAGGAGATTCAAAAAAACAAAAAGGGTTGAAGAACTCTTTTCAACAGTGCGGTGTTGACTGTTACACTGTAGCCAACTGTTTTGCATGGGATTTATTTAAAATGAGCGATAAATTTAAATATTTAAGTGTCCACGATTTTTTGACCTTGAGGGCAGAGCTAGGTCTACCTAAAAATTTCTCACATTCTGAGTAGACAAGTACAGCCCACTCTGATTGTAGATTCCTTAAGCACAATGACCAACTAATGTACCATGAAATTTTTAGAACATTTAGGATGGGGGAGTGGACAAAATAATTTCTAAATAACCAGGAAATTTAACATTCTTTCACCTTTATGTAGAAATATTTTGACAGTTTAAGAATTTTTATGCATTAATGTCATAGCTGTCAGTTAGCAGTGAGCAGTCCTTCCACTTTATCACTTCTCAAGGCAGTTAACATCCTATGACTATTCATATTTTCAAAACATAATTTTGAAATTCACACAGAGTTACAAACAGTCATGGTTCATTTTCCCAAAAGAAAGAGAGAGAGAGACGTCAGAAGTATGTATATATTAAATATGCCTGATAGTAATGGTAACAAAGTATTTATTGATAATAAATTCAGATTTCTATCGCTTTTGGTTTCTTTCTATACAAGTTTTCAATTTTCCCTTTTGTTGCAACACTTTTACGGATACTCTCATTTAGAGAGGTCTGTAGCATTTTAACAAATTATTATAAAACCGAAATATTGCAGTTTTGGAGAGGTATCATGTGGAACTTCAATGTTTATCTTTTTCAGAAAACTTTGAAATAGTGGTGTGACACATTCACCATAGACATGTATGGTTTGAGATGAAATCAGCCAGCGTATCACTGTACAGTTCCATGTCGGATTTATTGTTTTTGTGGTGGTTGTATGAGCATAGAGCAATACCTGGAAGGCCAAAAAAGTAAACAGATGAATAAAGTGTGAAATTTGTGGCAGATTCTCTCGAAGAAGATCGCACTGTGACTTGTCAGGAACTCTCTGAAGGCACAGAAACTCCCCCATAGCAGTATTCCATGTTCTGACAAATGATCTGAAGAAGAGAGAGATTTCTGTGAGACGTCTAGCCACTGCAAACCTTGCTCAAACAACGACCACAGTCTAACATAACAGTCGCGACACTTCGCCTCGATTTTGTTGCCTTCAGCGCCAGCAGTGCTCCAAGCGGACGGCAGGTTGAACTGTGAGTTCGGCGCGATCGTGAAAACGAATAGTGATTTTATTTTGATTTATACAATGGTTTTTACCATCGGGAGCGTTTGTAGCGCAATAAATTGCAGCAGCAACAGGAAGAAGACACCGCAGCTGTCTTTTTTAGGTTTCCTAAGGATCCTGAGAGGTATATACCATCATGTTACTAAACTGTATCGTCACGATTCATTTGCAAATGTCTGTGTATAAATCATGAATGTTTCGTTATAGGAGGAAAAAAATGGCTAGTTAATAGCAGACGAGAAGACCTTATGAAGAAAGACCCGGTTTACCTGTATAATAATATTAGGTTTTCTTCGCTACATTTCGAACAAAACCAGGTCATGAACGCAGACAATAACAAACTCGTGTGGAATGCAGTATCCACACTGTTTGACATTCCAAATAAGCCACCTCAACTGACGATGAAGAAGAAACTGCCACAAAGATTCGACAGTCAGTCTAAAGCTGTAAAACAGTCCTATGACACAGAAGCAGCTAGTTCAACTCTCCATTTATTAGTGCCAGATTCGTGAGAATCATCAAGACAAGACCTGCTTTGGCGATGAAGTGGTTAGATTAAGTGCAGCTGTTCGTGTCTTACAAAAATATGTGAAGTGTCAGAATGTGCAGGTCGCTAGACTTCGAGCGAAACTATTATGGGACAAGGAAAGTGCCTACAGACAGATTGTTTGAAAATTATTCAAATATTTGGTTTTTCGTGAAATGTAATGTAATCAGCTCATTATGTTTTCAGCATATTTATCCCACTATTTGGCAGTTGCATGTCCCATTTAGAGTAATATAAACCTGAAGGTCGTATTGTGGCAACAAGCGACAATGACAAACACAGTAGGCCTACAGAACTATAAATGAGCTGTTGATCGCTTTTGCATGTAGAGGTACATGTCTGTGCTTCTTACATGTGAATCTGTGTGTTTATATTCTTTTGATATCAACGTGGTAAGCTGCAATTCTGTCCAATGTCACAAGTGTTTCTTCACGAATGTGTTGTAGCTTGCCACACTATTCATGGTTTTTGTCCATACTTGCGCTTATTTTAGAATCATTTTTAGAAACATATATGCCTTCTGGTACTACACAAACTCTTGGAGGCAAGAAACTAACTCGAATAATTCGGAAATTACGTAGGAAATGGATGCAAACAAACATTATGCTTACGACGCTTCTGACGTTCACCTTACCTGCCGCTCTGAGCGCTAGTGTCGCTCCATCTGTCAAATGGCAACAACTTTTACAGCAGTGAGTGTCGCGACTGTTATATTAGACTGTGCAACGACCATGAAGGTAACGGATTCTTGTGTTGAATTGTTGCTACTGGTGAAACGTGGATTACTCGAAATCTCAGTCCAATGAACACAGATCTTCAGATTCTCCATGCCCAAAGAAATTTTGATGCACTCAATCACATGATGACTTTTGCTTGTGATCACCAAGGAATCATCACAACAGATAGAGTCCGGTATGGAACAAGTGCCACAGCAGGGTTCTATCATAACTTCATGCATAAACCGCGCAGAGACCTGCACAAAACCTGACCTCAGTTGCTCGAGGCCGGACCACTCATTCACCACGACAATGCTCGCCCGCGTGTCGGCAATGCTGTGACCCAGAAACGGCACGAACACGGAATGGAAGTGATGCCGCATCCTTCCTACTACCCGGACACGAGTCCACCGGACTTTGACTTGTTCTCGAAGGTGGAAAAGCCTATGCATATACGTGATTACCTTTCTCTGGAAGTGCTTTCTACCACTGTTACCAAAGCCATTCGACAGATAAAAAAATAGTGGTATCCAGGATGGAATAACAGAGATTCTGAGATGTTGGGATTCAGTCAGATGGAAGCAGGGAGACTATACTGAAAGACTGTAAGGATATATTGAAAACAAATACTAAATAAGTGAGTAAGTTAAAAAAAGAAAGAAATTAGTATGCATCATGTACGAATCATCCATCATATTCTTGCAATGTCGTAATACACTTCAGTACAATGCTGTATACTGAACAAACACTGTTAAATTTTTCATACACTACTGACCATTAAAATTGCTACACCACGAAGATGACATGCTACAGACGTGAAATTTAACCGATAGGAAGAAGCTGCTGTGATATGCAAATGATTAGCTTTTCAGAGCATTCACACAAGGTTGGCGCCGGTGGTGACACCTACAACGTGCTGACATGAGGAAAGTTTCCAACCGATTTCTCATACACAAACAGCAACTGACCGGCGTTGCCTGGTGAAACGTTGTTGTGATGCCTCGTGTAAGGAGAAGAAATGCGTACCATCACGTTTCCGACTTTGGTAAAGGTCGGATTGTAGCCTATCGCGATTGTGGTTTATCGTATCACGACATTGCTGCTCGTGTTGGTCGAGATCCAAAGACTGTTAGTAGAATATGGAATCTGTGGGTTCAGGAGGGTAATATGGAACGCCGTGTTAGATCCCAACGGCCTCGTATCACTAGCAGTCGAGATGACAGGTATCTTATCTACATGGCTGCAGTTACCCTTGACGCTGTAACACAGACAGGAGCACCTGCGATGGTGTACTCAACGACGAACCTGGGTGCACGAATGGCAAAACATCATTTTTTCCAATGAATCCAGGTTTTGTTTACAGCATTATGACGGTTGCATCCGTGTTTGGCGACATCGCAGTGAACGCACATTGGAAGCGTGTATTTGTCATCGCCATACTGGTGTATCACCCACGTGATGGTATGGCTGACGTTGGTTGCACGTCTCGGTCACATCTTGTACGCATTGACGGCACTTTGAAAAGTGGACGTTACATTTCAGATGTGTTACAACCCGTGGCTCTACCCTTCATTTGATCCCTGCGAAACCCTACATTTCAGCAGGATAATGCACGACAGCATGTTGCAGGTCCTGTACAGGCCTTTTTGGATACAGAAAATGTACGACTGCTGCCCTGGTCAGCACATTCTCCAGATCTCTCACCAATTGAAAACGTCTGGTCAGTGGTGGCCGAGCAACTGGCTCGTCACAATACGCCACTCACTACTCTTGATGAACTGTGATATCGTGTTGAAGCTGCATGGGCAGCTCTACCTGTACACGCCATCCAAGCTCTGTTTGACTCTATGCCTAGGCGCATCACGGGCGTTATTACGGCCAGAGGTCGTTGTTCTGGGTACTGACTTGTCAGGATCTATGCACCCAAATTGCGCGAAAATGTAATCACATGTCAGTTCTAGTATAATATATTTGCTCAATGAATACCTGTTTATCATCTGCATTTCTTCTTGGTGTAGCAATTTTAATGGCCAGTAGTGTACAAGAGCGTCACAAACGGTTTTGTAGCTTACAAGTAGTTATGCACCATGTATCTGTGAAGGAAACTGCAAAGATAGCTGTTACTGCACCTTTTATTCAAGGGTCAACAGCTAGAAGATTTACCTGAATGATAATGTAGTACGAACTTGGCATCGACAAAGTGAGCAGTAATTTGCTGGGTGCACCTAGCTGCAAATTTCAGTGTGTGTAGGCACAAATGGCGCCTGCCGCGTGGGTTCAGAGCCATTCTCTGTTCCCACATGTAGCTGGCCACTTTTCTGATGACTGCTAGTCTCACTCATGGGAAAGAAAATGTTAATATAGTATGAGTTAATTCTAGAAGTGGTTATGGAAAGGTTCCAGAACTGGACTCACTTATAAATGGTAACAAACAACTACACACAGAAAGCTGGCTGAAACCAGATGTAAATGGCAATGAAATTCTAAACTCGTATTGGAATGCATATTGCAAAGATAGGTTGAACTGTAGTGGTGCAGGAGGCAGATTTTTAGCCAAAAGAAATACACAATACTATCAAGAGAGATTAAAACAGATTCCAAATGCAAAATAATATAGGTGAAGCCTAGTGTTAAAGGGGGTGAATCATGGTCATCAGATGCATATATAGACTTCCTGCATCAGGAGCGGTAGTGGTGAAACATTTCAGAGAAAATATTTTGTAAACATTTCCTGATCGTATTGTAGTGTTAGGTGATGATTTTAATTTACCAGCTATAGACTGGTAGTAGGGACAGGGCAATGTGAGACATTGTTGTAAATGCCTCATCTGAAAATTACCTTGAGCAGTTAATTATGAATCAATTCATGAAGATAACATCTTAGATCTGCTGGTAACTAATAGACTGGAACTTTTTGATTCACCATAGAGCAGGGAATTGATGATCGTAAGATTGTTACAGCATCGCTGAATACAGCTATAAATATACACATCAAAAAGAAGTTTTGCATCATCTTGGTTCCGAGAGTTCTGGAACCTGTACAGAAAATTGGAACAGAGATCAACATAAACATCATTTGCGTCCTTTTTATTGGTCATGAAAACCACACACTGCATGTCGTACCACCATACAGCGAGACCTTCAGAGGTGGGGGTCCATATTGCTGTACACACTGGTACCTCCAAAACTCAGTAGCATATCCTCTTGCATTGATGCATGCCTGTATTCATTGTGGTATACTATCCACAAGTTCCTCAAGGCACTGTTGGTCCAGATTGTACCGCTCTTCAACGGCCATTTGGTGTAGATCCCTCAGAGTCGTTGGTGGGTCACGTCATCCATAAACAGTCCTTTTCAACCTATCCCAGGCATCTTTGATAGGATTCATGTCAGGAGAACATGCTGGCCACTCCAGTTGACCGATATCGTTATCCTGGAGGAAGCCATTCACAAGATGTGCACAATGGGGGCGCAAATTGTCATCTACAAAGATGAATGCCTCGCCAATATGCTGCCGATGTGGTTGCACTATCGGTTGGGGGATGGCATTCGCATATCGTCAGCCATTACGGCACCTCCATGACCACCAGCAGCGTACGTAGGACCCACATAATGCCACCCCAAAAGAGCAGCGAACGCCCACCATGCTGCACTCCCTGGGCAGTGCATCTAAGGCGTTCAGCCTGACCAGATTGCCTCCAACGATTGTCTGGTCGAAGGAATATGTGACACTCATTGGTGAAGAGAATGTGATGCCAATCCTGAGTGGTCCATTTGGCATGTTGCTGAGCCCATATGTACCACACTGCACAGTGTCATGGTTGCAAAGATAGACCTCGCCATGGACGTTGGGAGTGAAGTTACGCATCATGCAGCCTGTTGCACACAGTTTGAGTTGTAACACGACGTCCTGTGGCTGCACAAAAGTGTTATTCAACACGGTGATGTTGCTGTCAGGGTTCCACCGAGTCATAATCTGTAGGTAGTAGCCCTTGGGCGGAATGAGCAAGGAATTTCATCGACAGTTCCCGTCTCTCTGTATCTCCTCCGCATCCAAACAACATCGCTTCGGTTCACTCCGAGATGCCTGGACAATTCCCTTGTTGGGAGCCCTTCCTGGCACAAAATAACATTGCAGACATGGTCGAATCACGGTATTGACCGTTGAGCCACGGTTAAACTACAGACAACACGAGCCGTGTACCTCATTCCCAGTGGAATAACTGGAACTGATCGGCTGTCGGACCCCTTTGTCTAATAGGCACTGCTCATGCATGGTTGTTCACATCTTGGGCGGGTTTAGTGATGTCTCTGAACAGTCAAAGGGACTGTGTCTATCATACAACATCCACAGTTGATGTCTGTCTTCAGGAGTTCTGGGAACAGGCGTAATGCAAAACTTTTTTTGATGTGTGTATGAATAAAGACAAAGGTATGAAGATTCATCTACTTTGTGAAAATGACAAGAAACAGATTTCTGATTGCCTGTGAGGTCAGCATGAAAATTTTATCTCCAGCACTAACATTGCTGAGTATCAACGAACAAAGTTTACAATTACTGTACAATACATTTTAGGCAGTTACATGCTGAGTAAAGTTATGAGGATCAGAAAAGACCCACTCAAAAGCAAAGAGAGGTTAACCGTGAATTTACATAAAGTCAAAGCCTCGCAGACAAACAAAAACTATGTGAAACCAAAATCAGCATAAGGAGAGCCATGCAAGAGGGGTCATTCCATCTCAAGTGATCATGAGCCTCCCACTCCTTGAGCTTCAATTTTCATGAAATTTGCGGTGGTTATAGACTTATCCTTCTATTTTGATGGCTTTCTGATGAATGTGCATGAAAATGAACAAAACCTAATGTTCAAAGCTCTTTTATTACAAGACAAAATCAAGAAGAGAACTGTCACTTTCAGATCTTGGATAACTTTCATCTGTGGATCAGAAAGTACAGAATGACAGAATCTAAAGCATTTTGTGAGCCAGCATAATGCATGAAACTGGCTCAAAAGGCCTGCAGAGATTTTTACCCTCTTTGGGGTCAGATATCTCAGGATGAAAAAATACGAGGTGCATTCAAGTTCTAAGGCCTCTGATTTTTTTTCTCTGGACTGGAAAGAGATAGAAAGATGCGCATTGTTTTAAAATGAGGCCGCGTTCATTGTCAATACGTCCCAGAGATTGCAGCACCGTACGGCAGATGGAATTTTACCGCCAGCGGCGAGAATGAGAACTATTTTAAATACTTAAACTGGCGACGTTTTCCTTACTTGAACAGCGTGCAATCATTCGTTTTCTGAATTTGAATGGTGTGAAACCAATTGAAATTCGTCGACAGTTGAAGGAGGCATGTGGTGATGGAGTTATGGATGTGTCGAAAGTGCGTTCGTGGGTGCGACAGTTTAATGAAGGCAGAACATCGTGTGACAACAAACCGAAACAACCTCGGGCTCGCACGAGCCGGTCTGACGACACGATCGAGAAAGTGGAGAGAATTGTTTTGGGGGATCACCGAATGACTGTTGAACAGATCGCCTCCAGAGTTGGCATTTCTGTGGGTTCTGTGCACACAATCCTGCATGACGACCTGAAAATGCGAAAAGTGTCATCCAGGTGGGTGCCACGAATGCTGACGGACGACCACACGGCTGCCCGTGTGGCATGTTGCGAGCAATGTTGACGCGCAACGACAGCACGAATGGGACTTTCTTTTCATCGGTTGTGACAATGGATGAGACGTGGATGCCATTTTTCAATCCAGAAACAAAGCGCCAGTCAGCTAAATAAATGGAAACACACAGATTCACCGCCACCAAAAAAATTTCGGGTAACCGCCAGTGCTGAAAAAATGATTGTGTCCATGTTCTGGGACAGTGAGGGCGTAATCCTTACCCATTGCGCTCCAAAGGGCACTACGGTAACAGGTGCATCCTACGAAAATGTTTTGAAGAACAAGTTCCTTCCTGCACTGCAACAAAAACGTCCGGGAAGGGCTGCGCGTGTGCTGTTTCACCGAGACAACGCACCCGCCCATCGAGCTAACGTTACGCAACAGTTTCTTCATGATAACAACTTTGAAGTGATTCTTCATGCTCCCTACTCACATGACCTGGCTCCTAGTGACTTTTGGCTTTTTCCAACAATGAAAGACACTCTCCGTGGCCGCACATTCACCAGCCGTGCTGCTATTGCCTCAGCGATTTTCCAGTGGTCAAAACAGACTCCTAAAGAAGCCTTCGCCGTTGCCATGGAATCATGGTGTCAGCGTTGTGAAAAATGTGTACGTCTGCAGGGCGATTACGTCGAGAAGTAACGCCAGTTTCATCGATTTCGGGTGAGTAGTTAATTAGAAAAAAAATCGGAGGCCTTAGAACTTGAATGCACCTCGTACAAAGGAACTACAGTTTGGCACATTCATTGACAAAGCCTGGTCCATGATTCTATTAGCATATTTTATGTTTGGCCAATTATTTTCGATTATACTCAACATAAACATGACACCAAATTTTTCCAGTACTATTGGAAAGAGCACAATTTTCTGCACTGGAAACAACCTGTTGGATGTTAAGAGTCAGCACAGTAAAGTACCAAATAAGAAGTTGAACTTCAACACAAGCCATGTGTAAAGACTGCAACACAGTACAGGTTGCTGAATCCGTAACTTCAAGACATGCAAGAACGACAATGGGTAGATTAATGTCGGTTTTCCAGCTACTCATGAAAATCATGGAAATTTGATGACTAACCTAGTTCAGAACCATTTGTTGAGTAAGTTTCTGTACCTGTCCTAGTAGTGATTGGGTATAGTTGCAAACGCAAAAAGGGTATTATGATGTTATCAAACACTGCTTTTTCTATTACATATAGATGGCCGTGCCTGCTGGTTTCATCATAAAGGTTCCACAGCCTCAGTTGGGTTTCTTATGTTGATTCCCAAGCCGTGTTTGTTGGTTTCTTTATTGAGGTTATGATGGTTCAGTTGAGTTTCTTGCCGTGGTTCCCAAGTTGATATGTCGGTCTCTTCATGTTGATTCCCAAGCTGGTGCTATTTAATATTACTGCTCCATGGACTTAAGGGGACCCGGATCATCCTATACCTCCAATGTTAAATGTAACGAACATTTTCTTATGAACTATTAACACGAGACTATTGAAACTTTTACAGTATAATATTACAAATACAGGGTTAATACAAATGATTGAAGCGATTTCACAGCTCTACAATAACTTTATTATTTGAGATATTTTCACAATGCTTTGCACACACATACAAAAACTCAAAAAGTTTTTTTAGGCATTCACAAATGTTCGATATGTGCCCCTTTAGTGATTCGGCAGACATCAAGCCGATAATCAAGTTCCTCCCACACTCGGCGCAGCATGTCCCCATCAATGAGTTCGAAAGCATCGTTGATGCGAGCTCGCAGTTCTGGCACGTTTCTTGGTAGAGGAGGTTTAAACACTGAATCGTTCACATAACCCCACAGAAAGAAATCGCATGGGGTTAAGTCGGGAGAGCGTGGAGGCCATGACATGAATTGTTGATCATGATCTCCACCACGACCGATCCATCGGTTTTCCAATCTCCTGTTTAAGAAATGCTTCTGCTTTAGCCTTTTCCGTAAGATTTTCCAAACCGTCGGCTGTGGTACATTTAGCTCCCTGCTTGCTTCATTCGTCGACTTCCGCGGGCTATGCATGAAACTTGCCCGCACGCGTTCAACCGTTTCTTCGCTCACTGCAGGCCGACCCGTTGATTTCCCCTTACAGAGGCATCCAGAAGCTTTAAACTGCGCATACCATCGCCGTATGGAGTTAGCAGTTGGTGGATCTTTGTTGAACTTCGTCCTGAAGTGTCGTTGCACTGTTATGATTGACTGATGTGAGTGCATTTCAAGCACGACATACGCTTTCTCGGCTCCTGTCGCCATTTTGTCTCACTGCACTCTCGAGCGCTCTGGCGGCAGAAACCTGAAGTGCGGCTTCAGCCGAACACAACTTTATGAGTTTTTCTACATATCTCTAGTGTGTGGTGACCATATGTCAATGAATGGAGCTACAGTGAATTTATGAAATTGCTTCAATCATTTGTAATAGCCCTGTATTTAATACCATTTACCAAATGGATTTTAATTTATTGGTGTTTTTTGGGAAGATATTAATTATTTTGTTACTGAAAATAATTGACACATTTTTTGTCATAATATCTTTGAAATAAAATCTGTTATCAATTATGTATCACATAAAGGCTATGATATAAGGTGTATATTGGCACTATTTACATTCCTTGAAAATTTTAAGTCTTTATCTCTAATAGTTTAGCAGAAAATGTTCCTTATATGGCAAAAAAGTGAACTTGTGGAAAACGAGTTTCAAAGTTTCTCTAACACTTTAGTGGAGTCCAGCACCATAAGAGGGGTTTTCACTGTCACTAGACATCTCCCCATCTAGCCTTCTTTTCACACCTTTCATTCTTTGTTTGGCTTGCCTCTCACACTCCTTTTCTTTCCTTTCAGCAACCTGTTTCCCCTCATTGTCTATTAACATCATTGCACTCACCATGTAGTTTCCTGGCATCACATCCAACTTCTGCAGCACATTGCACTTTATAATGTTACCTTTGTTGTACGTAGCAATGGCATCATATACTCCAAAATGAAGAGCATCAATTTCCACAAACACGTTTTTTGGGATTATGGTCCAAAATACATTATTCACACTCTCATTTTGATTTTGTGTACGTCCATAGAGACATTTCTTCAAAAGTTCAGTTGCAGAAAGATATCTGAAAATTGGTTTTATAGCATTCACGACAGTTTCTGGTAGACTGTGATAATGCTTGTATACACGTTCAGATCCCTGATATTTGTTGCACTTGCACCAGAAATTGGATTCCTGTGGGCATAGTCCATGTAGTGGTTCCTCGTCAGTCAATAAGGTGTGGTAGTAAGGTGCCATTACAGCCTTTTCCATTGCATCAACACTGTGAGTATTTTGTCTTATTGCCAGTCCATAGTCTCTCTGCAATCTGTTGATTACCCCGTCTGTCAATCTTTTAGCTCCACCCAAAGGTTTTCCATCACTGAGTATTTGGCCTTTCATTGAGGTCTTCAGTCGACGCAGCCTTGTTCCCATACGTTTCTGAACATGACCTATGCACTCCTGTTTAGTAATGGTAACATCATTTCCATAAGGTTTCAGCTCCGATACAGCAGCAAAAGACTTCGAATCACCATCACCCAGGAACTGTAGGTATCTGACCTTGTACCACAGAAGAAAGCGACTGAAAATGTCTTTCACACCGGAAACTTCCATGGCCCCACTAGACCCACTGTAATTCCTTCACTCTTTTAGGACACCTACAGTGCTTGGATTTAATTACAACATCTATAACTTTTGTAGTCTCAGCACTTGTTGCCGTTATTACCCCATTATGTGAAGTGTGTCCGCACTTCTGCCACGTACCATCTAGTGCGACAGTCAGGTCCCGAGGATTCTGAACATCTGGAATTTCTTCTTTCACCGCCACAGCCTCCTCCACTGCTTCTTTCATGGATTCTTGGGCAATATCTTCGACACAGGATCCAACAACCGAATTATATTTTCAGAATTTCGTTGTTGGTGGTGGTAGATTCATTACACCACAAAACATTTGACCAGCAGAGTATCCGTTACCTATTGGCCTTAGAGCATAAACACATCTAATATTTACACCATAGTACTTGCTTTTCTCACTATCAGTTTCACCTTGGCCTATTTCGGCATGTTCTGAGTTCCAAAATGAAACACTGTAATGACAACTAGTACAATGGAGACAGATTTCTGCTGCAAGTCCAATGTGTTGCTTGACATTTACTGACATACTCAATTTGCAACATTCCTTACACACTACTGAACTCTCAGTCACCTTTGAGAGCAATGAAATGTTAATTATTTCGTTCACATTATCCTCACTACACTTCTCCAATAAACGGCAGTATTTTTCAGTTGATCCATGCAACTTCTTGCTTGTGCTAGAGACAGGAGTAGATTTCACTTCACTATTTTCAGAATCATTTCCCAAGGTCAGAGAAATTGTCAGTTCCACTAGTGTACCTCGGAGGAGGCTTCTCACTCTTGTAAACTCTGTTACTAAATCGAGGTATATTTGGTAAGTTCCAGTTATGCAATAGAAATACAACACAAATCGTACAATCACCACCAAATGCTCAATGTAAACAACAGTATCCAAAGACTACAATACGCAGACAAAACAACTGCCTATCAAATCGTGTTGCCAACATAATATAAAGTCTTTGGAAAGACCGGAAGTTTTGAAAAACGATGTTTTCAATGAACATGTATCCATGGAAATTCAATGTCGCGACATGCCCTCTACAGCACATTATTGAAAATAATATTTTCAATACTTGGAGTTGAGCTACAGCTAAGATTAATATGTCATTTTAAAGAGGAAGATCTGTAGTATTTTATTTCACAATAAACTGAAAATCCAAAATTTCATCATTTTTAGGTTCCGGGTTCCCTTAAATTTTTCCTCAATACTGTTCAGTATTGTTTCTGGAAAATTATAATGACGTCCTGTTGTAGTTGCTGAAGGTGCTGCTATATTCATGCGGTGTGCTGTTCAGGAAGCCAACATTTGAAGCCAATAGAATGAACAAGATGGACTAAAAGGGTGCATGAATTTGATCAGGGTACCATATTCTTCAGTACCAATTTCACATGTTACCAATCTGCCTCACACTGTTGTAAATGCAGGCAATGTATTGGTCAGGAATAAGGCTTAAAACTGACATGAAAGCCACATTGGGATCAGATGATTTGTAAATCGAAGCCTCAAAAGAAGTTTTCTCACTCGAAACCCAGCTAACTTGAATGTGGTTCGAACCCATTGGCAAAAAAGTATTGCACTTTCCAAATCATTGCTCTTGTAGCTATCCTTCGTCTTCTATTTTTTGCCTTCTAACAAAAATGAACTTGATTCCTTGTATTTGTTGGTCACAAAATTTGAATAAATCTTCTGGTGTCGATCATCTATAATTTGTTGAAAGCTTGCTCTTGCTGCTATGCATTTAGCCGCTCCACCAATTCCATCGCTTGGAGATTTAATGTGGCTTGTGCAAAAAAAATTCCATTTAGCAGTTATACCAAAGTCCTGTTTGTGGTAGCACAGACTGATAAAATCAGTCAGCAATTCATAAGCTAATAGACTGTACTTTTTCAGCTTTATAGTATGCAGCAAACAGGTGCAGTGTTGTTTGACCAATGTCCCAGTGATATCCTTGACGAGCATCTTGGGTGATGAAAGAATAATTTTTCATAAAACGAATTGGAAGGACTATTTCACTGGGCTTCAAATTTTCTTTGTTTTTCTTAAAGTGACAAGTCTGGTATTTTGCAACATAGTGGTGACTATTAAGCTTCAAAGTTCTGGCAATCAAATTTTCACTAAATGCTTCAATAGGCAGCTGCTTTGTCTCCAGTGTACCACGATAAGTGTGAGGTTCATTGTTTGAATTCATTTAAATTGTCAAAATCAAAGCTTTTAAAAGCTTCTGTTACATATTTCTCTAATTCTATTCCTCTTGGGCAGTTTTCACACTGTTGAAGCACGTAATCCTTCAAATCTAAATTACAGACAATCCTGGCAAGAAGGCTTTGTAGTCAGTGTCAAACACAATTTTTTGGGAATACAATTTCCAGCTGCATGTTTTCTTTCAAATATTGAATAAACAACTCTTTCAAATTTATAAGCAATAGGCATTTCTATTTCTGTTTCATTAGGACTTCTAATTGAAATAAAATCCTTCTTTTCTGGACAATATATACAGGCATCATATGTTCATACAATTTTGCAATATCAGATTAAACTACTGTCCTGTGGCTTCACAGAGGGATGTCTTTAGATGAAAATTGTATAGGTCTTCATGGTTAGTTGTAAATCAGCATAAATTTGCCTATCACCACTTTTGCTTGACCTCCCACTGTGCATTTAACAACCTGTGCTATCTTGTGATGGTAGCATACTGCACTTGATTTTTGTTGGAGTTCAACCTTACTTTTCATCCCTTTGCTGAATCAACTGTAAACGACAAGATATTTATAGTGGAGGAAAGTGTACTCTTTCCAGTGGTACTGGAAAGAATAATTTATGAAATAATCTTTATGCAGCATTTGCACTTGAACTTGGTTCACTTTCTGCAGTTTTATATTTGGTACATGGTTTCTGATTGAGTATGATCCACAATAAGTGCTTGGACAGGAAGATGTAGTAGTAGAGTCTTGCCCCAGGTACCGGTTATGTATGTGCCAAGTTGTTGTACTTTTCCAATTTCAAAGAAGGCCCAATAATTTAAATGTTTTTCTCTGCGCATTTTTGGGGTACTTTGATGGAATATATTGGCTCACAAAGTGTTTTACACTTGACATACTGTGTTTTCTGATTCAGGACCAAAAGCTGTATGTATCTGAAAACAACACATTCCTGGTTGCTGCTCCAGAATGGCCCAAACATTTGAATTTTGCTCGCTTCCACTGCACCACTGTCGAAGAGCCTCTCCAGCATAGGGCTACATTTTCCATCATGTTGGGAATTATAAGCTCAAATTTTGCATGAATTTATTTCTATGGTGTATCTGTTGTTGTTGTTGTTAAGGTCTTCAGTCCAGAGAGTGGTTTGATGCAGCTCTCCATGATACCTTATCTTGTGCAAGCCTCTTCATCTCCAAGTAACTATTGAAACCTACATCCTTCTGAATTTGCTTAGTGTATTCACCTCTTGGTCTCCCTCTACAATTTTTAACCTCCAACACTAAATTGGTGATCCCTTCTTTTAGTCAGGTTGTGCAACAAATTTCTCTTCTCCCCAATTCTATTCAATACCTCCTCATTAGTCATGTGACCTACCCATCTAATCTTGAGCATTCTTCTGTAGGACCACTTTTCAAAAGGTTCTAATGTCTTCATGTCTAAACTATTTCCATTATTCTCGTTTTGCTTTTGTTGATGTTTATCTTATATCCTCCTTTCAGGACACTGTCCATTCCGTTCAGCTGCTCTTCCGGGTCCTTTGCTGTCTCTGACAGAATTACAATGTCATCGGCAAACCTCAAAGTTTTTATTTCTTCTCCATGAATTTTAATTCCTACTGCAAATTTTTCTTTCATTTCTTTCATTGTTTGCTCAATATACAGACTGAATATCAGGGATAGGCTACAGCCCTGTCTCACTCTTCAACCACTGCTTCCCTTTCATGTCCCTCGACTCCTGTAACTGCCATCTGATTTCTGTATAAATCGTAAATAACCTTTTGCTTTCTGTATTTTACCCCTGCCACCTTCATAAATGTAAAGAGAGTATCCAGTCAACATTGTCAAAAGCTTTCTCCAACTCTACAAATGCTAGAAATGTAGGTTTGCCTTTCCTTAACCTATCTTCTAAGATAAATCGTAGAGTGGGTATTGCCTTGCTTGTTCGAACATTTCATCGGATTCCAAACTAATCTTCCCCAATGTCAGTTTCTACCAGTTTTTCCATTCGTCTGTAAAGAATTTGTGTTAGTATTTTGCAGCAATGACTTATGAAACCGATAGTTCAATATTTCTCACATCTGTCAACACCTGCTTTCTTTGGGATTAGAATTATTATATTCTTCTTAAAGTCTGAGGGTATTTCGTCTGTCTCATACACCTTGCTCACCAGATGGTAGAGTTTTGTCAGGACTAGCTCTCCCAAGGGTGTCAGTAGCTCTAATGGAATGTTGTCTACTCTCAGGGCCTTCTTTCGACTCAGGTCTTTCAGTGCTCTGTCAAACTCTTCACGCAGTATCGTATCTCCCATTTCATCTTCATCTACGTCCTCTTCCATTTCCATAATATTGTCCTCAAGTACATCACCCTTGTATAGACCCTCTATATACTCCTTCCACCTTTCTGCTTTTCCTTCTTTGCTTAGAACTGGTTTTCCATCTAAGCTCTTTATATTCGCACAGGTTCTTTTTGCAAAGGTCTCTTTAATTTTCCTGTAGGCAGTATCTATCTTGCCCCTAGTGAGATAAGCCTCTACATCCTTACATTTGTCCTCTAGCCATCCCCGCTTAGCTATTTTGCACTTCCTGTCGATCTCATTTTTGAGGCATTTGCATTCCTTTTTTCCTGCTTCGTTTACTGCATTTTTATATTTTCTCCTTTCATCAATTAAGTTCAATATCTCTTCTGTTACCCAAGGATTTCTACTAGCCCTCGGCTTTTTACCTACTTGATCCTCTGCTGCCTTTGCTATTTCACCTCTCAAAGCTACCCATTCTTCTTCTGTACCTGTGGTACATTTGAACAAAACTGAAAATGGAAGAGTGGGAAACTTCAGAAAAATGTGATCAATTGGAATGGAATGACAATGAAGTGTTTCCTGAATTCCAGAGTAAAATTTTGTATACCACATCAATAGAAAATTTTAAGACTTTTGGTCTTACGTTAAACCAGTGAACAGACCGAAGCAATCGATCCAGACACACTGTGATCACAACTGCTCTGAAATAGATGGCACCACAGAAAATGTGGAAACACTAAAACATCTTTTTCCACAACTGTTTCAGAGAGGAAGATTACAGGAGGAGCTCGAGTGCAAACTGTCGTACAAATGATGTAGTGGCAGATATTGAAATAAATGATTGTGGGATAGAAAAGCAGCTTAAGTCACTCAACTGAGAAAAGGCCACTACACCTGACAGGATGACAATACATTTCAACATAGAGTATGTGAAAGAACTTGTCTCTTTTCCAGCAGCAGTGTACAGTAGGTCTCTGGAGGAACAAGGCATTCCTAATGATTGGAAATAAGCACATGTCACTCCAATTTTCAAGAAGGGGGGCCAAAGAGACACGCAAAACTATAGGCCTATACCTCTGACATTGGCAGTTGCAGAATTTTTGGAGTATTTTAAGCTCGTATGTTAGGACATTTCTCAAGAGTGAAGATCTCTCCTGTCGGAATCACCGTGTTTTCTGAAAACAACAACTTTGTGAAATCCAGCTCGCTCTGTTCATCCACAAGAGCCAGAAAGCGGCACCTGTGTCGATGACGTGTTCCTCGACTTCTGGAAAACGTTCGATACAATTCCTCAATGCTAACTAATGAACAAAATATGAATGCACAGAATACCAGACCAAATGGATTAGAGAGTGTCTAGCAAATAGAACACAGCATGTCAAACTCAATGGCAAGGAATCTTAAAGATGTGAAAGTAGCTTCGTGTGTCCCCCAGAGGACTGTTATAGAACCATTACTTTTCACGATGTACAACACGTAACCGACCGAGTACACTGTAATGGAAGTTCCACGAGGCTTTTCACGGATGCTGTATACAGAGAAGTTGCAACTATAGGGAATTGTGGCAACATGCAGAAAGACCTGCAGAGGACTGACGCTTCCTGCACGGACGCAACATAAACAAATGTAGCATATTTCACACAGATAGTGAGAAATGCTCATTACTATACCATTACACAATTGTAAACAACCACTGGAAGCTGTTAGTTCTATAAAATATCCATGAGTATGTGTGCACAGCCATTTTAAGAGAAAAGACCAATAAAACAAATTGTGGGTGAGGCAGATACCAGACTGAGATTCACTGGAAGAACCCTCAGGAAATGAAATACGTCAATAGGGTGATTACAAAACCCTCGTTTGGCCAATATCAATACCGCTTGTTAATATGGGATCTTTACCAGATAGGACTGAGTGAATACATAGCGAGGATCTATAGAAGAGGAGCGCGTTTAACTAAAGGTTCATTTATGAAGCGCAGAAGTGTCACGGAGATACTCAGTCAACTCCAGTGGTGGATAATGTAAGAGAAGTGTTCTATATCACAGTGCAATTTCCTGTTAAATTGCCGAGAAGATACATTCCTAGAGGAGTCAACAAATATATTGCTTCCTCCTGTGTGCACTAATGGTCATTAAAATTGCTACACCAAGAAGAAATGCAGATGATAAACGGGTATTCATTGGACAAATGTATTATACTAGAACTGACATGTCATTACATTTTCACGCAATTTGGGTGCATAGATCCTGAGAAATCAGTACCCAGAACAACCACCTCTGGTCGTAATAACAGCTTGATATGCCTGGGCATTGAGTCAAACAGAGCTTGGATGGCGTGTGCCGTGCAGCTTCAACATGACACCACAGTTCATCAAGAGTAGTGACTGGCGTATTGTGACGACCCAGTTGCTCGGCCACCATTGACCAGACGTTTTCAATTGGTGAGAGATCTGGAGAATATGCTGGCCAGGGCAGCAGTCAAACATTTTCTGTATCCAGAAAGACCCATACAGGACCTGCAACATGTGGTCGGGCGTTACCCTGCTGAAATATAGGGTTTTGCGGGGATCGAATGGAGGGTAGAGCCACGGATCGTAACACATCTGAAATGTAACGTCCACTGTTCAAAGTGCTGTCAATGCGAACAAGAGGTGACCGGGACTTGTAACCGATGGCACCCCATACCATCACGCTGGGTGATACGCCAGTATGGCGATGACGAATACACGCTTCCAATGTGCGTTCACCGCAATGTCGCCAGACACAGATGCGACCATTGTGATGCTGTAAACAGAATCTGGATTCATTCAAAAAAATGACGTTTTGCCATTCATGCACCCAGGTTTGTCGTCAAGTACACCATCGCAGACGCTCCTGTCTGAGATGCAGCGTCAAGGGTAACCGCAGCTGTGGTCCCCGAGCTGATAGTCCATGCTGCTGCAAACGTCGTCGAACTGTTGGAGCAGATGGTTGTTGCCTTGCAAACGTCCCCATCTGTTGACTCAGGGATCGAGACGTGGCTGCACAATCCGTTACAGCCGTGCGGGTAAGATGCCTGTCATCTCGACTAATAGTAATACGAGGCCGTTGGGATCTGGCACGGCATTCCGTATTACCCTCCTGAACCCACCGATTCCATATTCTACTAACAGTCATAGGATCTCGACCAACGCGAGCGATACGATAAACTGCAATCGCGATAGGCTACAATCCGACCTTTATCAAAGTTGGAAACGTGATGGTACGCATTTCTCCTCCTTAGACGAGACACCACAAAAACGTTTCACCAGGCAATGCCGCTCAACTGCTGTTTGTGTATGAGAAATCGGTTGGAAACTTTCTTCATGTCAGCACGTTGTAGATGTTGCCAGCGGCACCAACCTTGTGTGAATGCTCTGAAAAGCTAATCATTTGCATATCACAGCATCTTCTTCCTGTCGGTTAAATTTCGCGTCTGTAACACATCATCTTCATGGGGTAGCAATTTTAATGACCAGTAGTGTATATTTGACATAAAGATTGTGAAGATGAAATTGCAAGAGATCTGAACATACCAGAGGCTTACCAGTAATTGCTTTTCATGCAAACCATTCATGACTGGAAGACAAAAAGGAGGAAGTGACCACTGTACACAAAGTACCATCTGCCACACATTGCAAGATGGCCTACGGAATATAGATCCCTCTATGTATGAAGAGTATGTTCCCCAGAAAAGCAACAGACATAAAAACATTCAGGGTGGTGAGATTATACAAGAGTATAAATGTACTTTTATTATTTTCGTAGCAGGTAATAGTGAACAGAAGAGATGAGTCGCAGACAGGCACAACAAAAAGAATGCTTTGTTTTGTCGTGCCTGTTTGTAACTCAACATCCCTGCTATATGGTGAGTAGCACTATCATTTTCATAATATCAAGTGATATGTTAATGTTCAGTGACAGTAATAAATGCTCACGATGTTCCTGTGGACATGGATTGTTACAATTCATCTTTGGGTGCATTTCATTACTTTTACGAAATCCATCAGTTCCATTACCTTGTACCATGTATTTTATTTTCAGTGATTCATACTGTCACCTCATAACTGTATTTTCAGTGGCAATGCCACAGCAGTAATGGTGCTGGCACACACTTTGCAGTGATTCACAGAATGTTGATAAGAATGACACAAAACTGAGAGAGCTACAATTCTTTATTACACATATATGTACATATATTTTACAAAAGAGAGGCTTCACTTAATTTATACAATTTTTGTGGACACATCTAAAACACTACAAAAGGTTTCGTGGTGCAAGTCGGAATGCTAATGTTAGATAAATTATAGAGTATTCCGCATTGAAAATTACTTGTGCCGTGCCTGTAAATTATTTCTCAATAGTTTCGAAATGGTTATAACGTAGTTCGAGGCTCTGAAAACGACTGCCGCTCCCACAGATTGGGAGAACTGCAGTACTACTCAATGTATTCGACAGTGTGGTGGCAGTCTGTCTGCCCTTCACATTGCCGTAGACTGAGGCAGGCGTTGTTCCTCTGCCGAATCAAATAAATTAACTTAGATTAAGGTTTGCAGCAAGGCTGAAAACTGACACACACGTATACACACACACACACAGTCACCTTCCTCCCGGAGTCGCCGCGGCGCCCGCTCACTTCTCCTTGTTGAGCGCCTGGATGAAGTCTTCTAGCTTCTCCTGGATCTGCCGCACCCTCTCTGTGGCAGACAAAAGAGGCCGTCACAATGCAATTTACTGTCGCTACTCACACCAGACACAGTTTGTGCAATACTCAGTCAACTTGCTCTAAATGTAGAAAAATGTAAGTTAGTTCAGATGTGTAGGAAAAACATTCCCGTAATGGTCAACACAGTCACATCGATTAAGTACAGCTTAGCCTGATTTATATCTACCTCTGTTTTGGCTAATTCTTATTTATATTTATAGATGAAGTTTTGTCAGTCCCAGAATAAAATAAATAAAAAGTGTGTAAGTTAAACCTCGTATGTATGTATGTAGTGAATTATTATGTAATTCACTGTCATACAGAGCAAATTCCAATGAAATAAATTGATTTTTGCATTATTGTAATGAGCACTGATGTTCTAAAAGAAGCCCTGTGATATTTCCCATAACACTGTTGACGCATACAGTGAGTGGATGGCACCAAGGAGGAAAGGGACAAAGACGTGGTTAACCAGAGCAGGCAGCACTGAAACAAAGACACTCCTGGCACTGTCTTTTCAATATAACAATTTCTTTCGTGGTAATAATCGAGAAGTTAAAAATTTTGTGCTGCGTTTACTGCCAAACAGTGGTTCTATCTTTCAGTCACTTTTGATCGGCCGTGGAGAACAGAAAAAGGAAAAGTTACACTCGATATCAGATATACAAGAGGTGGATGCTAATCCACACAAAACAAAATATGAAATTGCTTTGTACTTAGGAACTGCCTATACCACATAATATGTAGTCCATCAGCAAAAGAAACAGTAGTTTAATTGGATGCAAAACCAACAAAACGCAGCCGTCATAAAAAAGGGAGACCGGTGGCGGCTTGCTGAAAGCAAAGGCAATACATTAAGCTAGAAGTATGAACATCACCGCTGATTTCAAAGCTTCATGAGGATGGTTACAAAGATTTGAAGATTGTCACGGAATCACAGGGAGAACAATTTCTGGCAAATCGAAAGTTGTGGACAATGCCACAGTGCAATACTGGATTGATGAGGTCCTGCAGGGTATCTGAAGGGATTATCAACCTCAAAATATTTACAACTGCGACGAGACCAGCCTATCCCACAGTCTGCTTCCTAGTAAAACATTAGCTGAAAAGGGTGACTCGTGCCACAGAGGGAAGAAAATTAAACTTTTTTTGAAGTTGTTCACACCCTGAATGCAGATAGATCTGACAAAATTCCCCAACTTGTGACAGGAAAAATCTATGAATCCGAGGTGTTTCAAAGATGTAAAGATGAAACCTAAGGAATACAAATCCAGCAGCAATTCTTGGAAGCTTCTGGTTCTGATGGAACAGTGGTTTAAGAAACTGGACCTTAGAACAAAAAAGAAAGAAAAGAGGATTTTCCTCCTTATGGATCAATGTACAGCACATCCCCCACAAGTAGTTTTGGAAAACGTTACAGTGGAATTTTTCCCTCCAAACATACCAGAGTTCTAAACCCCACTTGATATGGACAGTATTGTAAATTTCGAAGTGCATTCTGGAAAAACACTGGTTCAACATTTGAAAGTAGTGACTGATGCAGGAAATGAAAATCTCTCCACTAACTTACTACAAGCCACGGAATTTATTTCGACCGTCCGGCAGCTGGTGTCATCCACATCCAACAACTGTTTCTGTAAAGCTGGTTTCTTCCAAGAAGAGACTGCTGCTGATGATGATGACGGCAGCAACGGTGAAGTCGAGTCCAGTAGTGAGCTAGCTCTACTGGAGGGTACAGATTTGGACAGTTCTGTACATTTTGATGATAATCTTGCTATGTGTGTGGAACTACGGGATGAGGAGATTATTTCCAATGTGTGCCAACAATGCGGTGACGATCGAGACGGGGGACCAGCTTCGAGCGACAGTGACGGAGGTGACAACTTGAATCTCGAAACACCTCATTTGGGTGAAGTGTTAAGTGCAATTTATGTATGCAGGTGCTACATCACTGTGAAAAGCTGTAGCAGAAAAGCTCTGAATTCATTATTAAAGTTTGCAAAATGAGGTCTATACACTTAATACAAGAAATGTGAAAGAAGCCAAATTATCTGATTTCTTTAATGTAGGAACATGTTAAAAATTATGCATTTTTTCTTTAATACAGTATCAAATCGCAACACAGTATCTAATTTCTCTTAAGCAGGACTGAATAATATTTTCTTCTTTCAATACTGTATTCTATTGTTTGCGTAGTTTACATATGTGGCCCCATTGTATGACCTTTTTTTTTCTTTTTTTTATATCTGACTTCCAACTAATTCTGAGTTACAAGTAATCTTTTCTCTTTCTCTTAATATAGGTATAAATCTGGTTCAACTGTACTTTGGTTCCCACAAAATATAAATTATTAATGATTATTTCAAGTTCAGCTACGATTTACAGTTTCAACAATAAGTTGTAAGTTATAAAGTCTCAACCATTCCTGGAAATTCCTTTGTTACTACTGGCTGTCACCATTTGATGCTGTGTCACATTATCTTATTATTATGAGAAATTCTTGCACAAACACACTTAAATGTCGGCATTCAATTGTCGTATTCCAAACTGGATACCCTTCAAAGTACGTCATTATTAGCGTCAAGTGGCACAGTGCAAATAAAAGGCCTAATACTACTTCTCACTGAAATTAATAGAAAAAAGCTCTAAGCCTAAATGTTTAATGCCAATCTACAAAATATGTACGTTCAGGTAGGGAACGGTATTCACATTTTCTTATAAAATTAATGAAACTCACTTAGGCTTTAGTGCTAACAACAAATTCACAGAAAGGTGACACATTCTTAGACATACATCTCATCACTCTAAAAATTACTCAATTGGAAATGGGCCCAGAACACAATGACCCGCAAAAAAGTAATGAAGATTACCGAACAATCACCATCGATACAATACGACACCCTCCTTCACCCTTCCTTACGAGACTCCACAATTGATTATTTCCAAAGCACAATGGCAGCTAAATTTGTAGCAAAACAAGCTCAGTACACTTCTTTCTCACCAAAATCCATTCAATTCATGCTAGGGTCTCCCAAAATCCCACATTTTTCAAAATTCCCCTACTTTTCCAGTTAACTCAACTTCCTCGAGAATTGCAATTTTCCAGGCAAACCGCCATGCTATATTAGCTACTTCAAAAATGCTCTGTTCCTGTCAGTCACCTCATAGGAAAGGAACAACGAGTGAAGGAGAGGGGGGAGGGGCGGGGGGCAGTACTCACTGAGCTCCTCGGCCAGCGTGACGCGCCTCCCGGTCAGCAGCTTCTCCTTCTTCTCCTGGTCCTGGCTGTACTCCTCCAGCACTTCCTTGATCTCCTTGTCCAGCCTCCGTGCTGTGTGTGGACAGAGATTCACAGTTATTTCTCAAAACTTAATACGTGTGAATAAACACAGTAAAGCAAAGCTATCGCCTGGAAGGTCCGTACGAGCCCGACAGTTCTGAGGTAAGCACAGGAGATGCTGAGTCGCAATAGGCACAATAAAAAGATTCACACAATTAAAGCTTTCAGCCATTAAGGCCTTTGTTAGCAGTAGACACACACACACACACACACACACACACACACACACACACACACACACACACAACTTGCACACATATCTGCAGTCTCAGAGAGCTGAAAGCCCACTCACTCTCACCTCTCTGAGACTGAAGATGTGTGTGCAAGTTGCATTTGTGTGTGCAAGTTGC
Organism: Schistocerca piceifrons; assembly: GCF_021461385.2. NCBI lineage: Eukaryota > Metazoa > Arthropoda > Insecta > Orthoptera > Acrididae > Schistocerca > Schistocerca piceifrons. Next base: position 60,697,631 of record NC_060148.1, read on the forward strand.
ATTTGTGTGTGTGTGTGTGTGTGTGTGTGTGTGCGGGTGTGTGTATATGTGTCTACTGCTAACAAAGGCCTTAATGGCCGAAAACTTTAATTGTGTGAATCTTTTTATTGTGCCTATCGCGACTCAGCATCTCCACTATATGGTGAGTAGCAACTTTCCTTCTCTGGCATTGTTACATTCCATCCTGGATTTTTCATTGTTTAATATTCAACTAATTTATAAATAAAACATTCAAAAGTGTTAACATAATGTTAGTGAGAATGCTCTACACATACCAACTTATTTTGTAAGAGGAAAAAACTTAAAATACATTTAAAAATATGTCCCCTATTCTCTCAATTAATGTTTTAAGTATTATGGTTTGGAATGTTTTATTTATAAATTTTTGCCTGTATTGAATTTTAAGTCATTAGTACATCTAGGGAGCTCGCTTTAAAGCTACACACACTTTACACCAATTAAATCTTTTAAAAGTTTAATATAAAGTGGAAGCATACATGTATGTTTTTAGTATACAACAGTCAACTGGTAGTTCTGTTATGCACTTTGTAACAAGTTACTCTGTAGCTACAAGATTTGGTATATTATACAATTTTTGTATTGTAATTACATAAAAAGGTTTTGGTTTTGAAGCATTGTACACACAAGATTAGAACTGAACTTTTTTTTTTAACATAAGTCAAGATGAGAGACATTACCCAAAACTTGTCATTTTGAAACAGAAACAGCACTTTGGAGACAGAAATCAGGCCTATTTTGTGGTATATGTTCATAAAAAGCAAGGTACGAGGGATGCTTCCCCACAGTTGGCAGTATGACGAAATTTGTTGCCCACTCGCCACTACCCTCCCCACATTAAGCCGTGCTACTGTCACAGTACCCCATCGTAACCTTCTGAAATCGTCAATTTAAGTCTGTATGTGCTCAAGTATTTTCTCTTTGACATAAGGGGACCAGAAGAAACAATAAGCTGATAAATGAGTGAACATAGATGGTGAAACAATTTGCTTCCCTGTTTCTGTCAAACAACTGTTTGACATACCACCAGTTGGCAATTTCACAATGAAAAAAATGTGATACTTCCATTTTTTAACTTACTTTTATTTATTCCATTGATGATTTAATCCAAGCAACTTTTGGTACACCATTTGCCAGTAAATTTTCTTCCCCAGTGCAGAACACTGTTTTAATTTGCCAGGTAGTTTTAGTACATGTTTCTCAGGTCCTTTAACACTACGACTGCCGAGTGGTCAATTTGACCACTTTTTATATTTTAACATGTTATTATCTACATCTACATTTATACTCCGCAAGCCACCCAACGGTGCGTGGCGGAGGGCACTTCACGTGCCACTGTCATTACCTCCCTTTCCTATTCAGTCGCATATGGTTCGCTGGAAGAACAACTGCCGGAAAGCCTCCATGTGCGCTCGAATCTCTCCACTTTTACATTTGTGATCTCCTCGGGGGGTATAAGTAGGGGGAAGCAATATACCTCATCCAGAAACGCACCCTCTCGAAACCTGGCGAGCAAGCTACACCGCGATGCAGAGCGCCTCTCTTGCAGAGTCTGCCACTCGAGTTTGCTAAACATCTCCGTAACGCCATCACGCTTACCAAATAACCCTGTGACGAAATGCGCCGCTCTTCTTTGGATCTTCTCTATCTCCTCCGTCAACCCGATCTGGTACGGATCCCACACTGATGAGCAATACTCGAGTACAGGTTGAACGAGTGTTTTGTAAGCCACCTCCTTTGTTGATGGACTACATTTTCTAAGGACTCTCCCAATGAATCTCAACCTGGTACCCGCCTTACCAACAATTAATTTTATATGATCATTCCACTTCAAATAGTTCCACATGCATACTCCCAGATATTTTACAGAAGTAACTGCTACCAGTGTTGTTACGCTATCATATAATCATACAATAAAGGATCCTTCTTTCTATGTATTCGCAATACATTGCATTTGTCTATGTTAAGGGTCAGTTGCCACTCCCTGCACCAAGTGCCTATCCGCTGCAGATCTTCCTGCATTTTGCTACAATTTTCTAATACTGCAACTTCTCTGTATACTACAGCACCATCCGCGAAAAGCCGCGGTCAATTTCTAATCTATGCTGTTGTGAGTTAATGACTTTTCCTAAATGTTTATGTAGATCATATAAATAGTCCAATATTTATTTTATCTTCATTAGTTTTCGTTGAATGACCACTTATACTTAAAACTGCTGAGTGGTCACTTTGACCACATTACATGTATATTTGAAAACAGATTATTTAAAGATTGTTGTGCGTTACTCCCCGGATTTATTCTTAGAACTCGTCAACAATGTACTAAATATGTTGGTTACTGAAGTTTATTCACAATGTTTGAATTTAAAAGCTGAACAATGCAATATGTCATTTATTGTTTGCTAATGGGTTTTGCATAAACAAGACTGATTATTTGAGTACTGGTCTCAGAGCAGTAGACATGGCTCAGACATCACAGCGATACATACCACGGCCATGGCCACTTTCAGATGAAGAAATTGTCACACTTTTGTATGAATCGGATGCTGAAAATAGTCCTGAAGTTGAGGACCTTGTGGAAGATTCTACAGATGAAGATTACCAACCTGAAACTAATGTGGAGAGTGACAGCTCCGAGACTGAAGATGAAGGTAATTTACATTCACTTGTGTTATTATTATTATTATTATTATTATTATTATTACTATATGAATAATGATCACTATTATAATAGAGCTGACACTTCTACTGCTACTTCTGTTACTGCTATTTTATTGTGTGGTATGTTATCTTTATAATGAGTTGTAGCTTTCTAATTGTCTCTTTCCTCATGCAGTTGCTGAACCAGGACCAAGCAGTAATATAAACAATGCTAGAGAAGGACCTACACTGGGTAAAAAAAAGAACTGCACCTCCAGTAAGTGGACCAATACAGAATCGACGTAGAAAAGCAGAATGAAGTGAGGGTTCACTCCCAGAACCTGGCTCAAAACTCCTGGGGAAGGACGGGATCATGGAGTGGACTGAAGCAGACTTCGGTGTTACTACTCCATGTAGGAGAGGTCAACAGCATATATTGAAAGAAACACGGGGACCTACTCCACACGCAAAGCGGCACGTCTCAAATGATAATGTTTCGAGTGCCTGGTGCCTTTTAGTTGATCGATCAATGTTGAAACACATAAAGAAATGCACAGAAGTAGAGGCACAACAGCTTCTTGGAAATGATTCCTGGAGTTTGCATTTAGAAGAATTAGATGCATTTGTTGCTTTATTATATGTTTGTGGTGCACTAGGTGCCAGATGTATTGAAGTAGATGAGTTGTGGTCGAAAAAGTGGGGAGCCCCATTTTTCACTGACACAATGAGCAGAAACAGCTTTCAAGAAACTTTGAAATATCTGCGTTTTGATGAAAAAAATACATGGTCGGAACGTTTGAAAAGTGACAAACTTGACTTATATCAACTACTTGGAACCATAGAAAACTGTCAGTTGAATTACATACCTGGATCAAATGTCACTGTGGACGAACAACTTTTCCCCAGCAGAACCAGGTCTCCGTATTTGCAATTTATGCTGAATAAGCCTGATAAATTCGGAATCAAATCCTGGCTTCTAGCAGATGTAGAAACAAAATATCTTTGTAATGGGTTCCCTTCTGTAGGAAAGAACGAACAGAGGGCACCTAATGGGAAACTTTCAGAACAAGTAGTAATGAAGTTGGTAGCTCCATATCGCAATAAGGGGCGAAATGTGACTACTGATAATTTTTTCTCTGCGGTCACACTTGGGGAGACACTGGAGAAAGAGAAAACTAGTCTTGTCGGCACTACCAACCGTGCAAGAAAAGAAATTCTGAACACTACAAAAAAATGAAAACTCCTCTTTACACGTCTGTTCTCTTGAAAAGGGAAGGTGGTACTCTGACTGTTTACCAAGGGAAAAAGAACAAAAATGTTCTTCTGTATAGCACCATGCACACAGATGTTGAAATACAAAATAATTCGAAACACCTTCCCAAAACAGTGAGCTTCTACAATAGCACAAAATTTGCTGTAGATATCTCGGACCAGATGACGAGGAAATATTCTGTTCGCTCTGGTACTCGTCGATGGCCTGCACACGTATTTCACAATATCCTTGATTTAGCAGCCATCAACGCATGGATCATTTTCAAGCTAGTGATAGGGATCAAAATAAGTAGGAGGAATTTCATCCTAAATCTAGCAGAAGAATTACGTAGAGCCTATATGGAAACCAGAAATCAGGAAAAGATGCCAAGGGGTGGAAAAGAAAAGGAAGAAAAGGACAATGGTGATGAAGAAAGAGAAGAAGCGGAAATTCCTGCGAAATTAAGAAAACTATGCCAAATGAGGAAATGCAGAAACAAGACAAATGAAGTGTGCAGTAAATGCAAGAGATATGTTTGTGGGCCGTGTACATATAAAGTAATAAAGACAGTAGTTTGTAATGCTTGTAAGTAGGATTAGGTACTATACATGGTCATATTTTATGATTGGTCTTTCTCTTAACATATTCATGGGTACTTGGTTTCTCCAGTAAGATTAATTTCTATTAATTTTAAAACTACTGCAATACAATTAGTATGGTTGCAGATAAATATTGTGAACTATGTTCTTTAATATTAGTAATATTATGTTCCCATTGTTGTTGTAAAATACAATGATACTGTTATTAAACATAATTAAAGTGATACATTGTTATCAAGGTCATTAATATTTACATTAAACAGCACAGCATGTACTTACAAAGAAAGTGGTCACTTTGGCGACATCGACGGTTCTAAGTATAGTACTAGTTCCGGTGGTTCTAGTGTTAAGTCGATGCTTGTGACATGCCCAGTGCAACTACAGTGATTACATTCTAGCAAGTGCTTCTCAGAATGAACGACTTTTCTACTCGCCTCTGAACACCCAAACAGCTGCTTGCCTGTTGTACAAATATACTCAAGTTTTGCCTCCCGTTTCAGTTTTCTACATGGATTTTGCAGTTCCTTACAGCAGCTGACATATGTTACTTCATGAGCTTCTGTTGAAATAGTCCTGAATCTATCATGACTAACTTTTCAAAATGCATAATGTCAGAAAACATCATTTTCAGGAGAAACAAAAAACTTATACAAGAGCATTTTATTAATTTTTTCGAATTTTACACAAAATACACAGTTAGGGCTATTGATGAAAGAGTGTTTATTATAACACTGGTTGTCTGTTTCTTCATTCAAGATATGAGGACTTTTGGGGTGGAGCAAATGCAGTTTGTTGTGTTTTGTGGTATATCAGCTATTACGGACATCAATTTCATTAGTTTGCAACAACGCACCCAACAATGTTGTAATACTAAAAATGAATGACAAAGGCCTTTTTGGCCGAAAGCTTTCTTGGTTGTTTTTCGTTGTTGCTGTCTGCAACTGAGCATTTCCGCTATATGGTGAGTAGCAATCTATACTTTTCATAATACTGTCATTATTTCATCCTGGATTTTCCATTGTTTGAAAATGAATACATTTTGGTCAAGTTGGCAAGTTAAAAGTTTTCACTTCAGTCCACCGCTCTTACACTGTAGCCAACGTCGCTTAACCCTCGAGCGAGCGTGCCAGTGTAAAAAGTGTGCCACCTGCAAATAATTGTTTTGCCCCATTCCACTGTTGTTTCACAATTGTGAACCCATCCCCATTTCTTCATTATTGCTTCAGCTAACACAGTGATAAATTGTGTTGTCCTATGTCCAAGTAAGCAGCAGTGAGAAAAAAATTTACATTGCGTGGAAGAAAATGCCCCAGATTCCGAGCTAGCAGCACAATCCCACAATGAGGCAGCTGTCTACAAGGTAATTAGTAACTGCATATGCGGTTGGCTGGGATCTGATGCAACTGCACTGGTCGAGTGGGTTATTACTATGGGGTATCACCCATCTGTGCCAATGGAATGATATTAATGAAAGTTATTTCATTACAATTAAATTAAACAGTGGTTTAGTCCATATTATGTACGTTTATTTTATCACTGTTTAATTAAACTAAGATAAAACAATGATTTTGCTCATACATGTTTACCTCGGAACCATAGAGACTGCTACTCTTTACATTTGTACAAAGTACGGCGCGTGCCCACTTGTGTTATGAAAAACGGCACGCACGCTTTAAGGTTAATAAAACAAAATAAAATAAAAAGATGGACATTGAATTTGATCCATTCATAGTACAAGACAAAATGCTATTTGTTTTCATTTGCTACTTTTGAAAGCTTGTTTTGAAGGTTTTAAAAATCATTTTAACGAGATCTGATTGTAGAAGTGTGTAGAGCAGGATTTCATATCAAACTTAATTTTGTCCACCAGTGGACATTAGGCATTTTGAAAAGTTGCTACTCAGATGTGTGTGGCAGTTAAATGTTTGTGCAACACAGAACCTACTGCAGTCTTTGATGTGCCTAAAGATCCCCCCCCCCCCCCCCCCCCTCTCTCTCTCTCTCTCTCTCTCTCTCTCTCTCTCTCTCTCTCTCTCTCTCTCTCTCTCTCTCTCTCTCTCACTCTCAGGTATTGATCAGCACACATCACTTCACGCACAGTGTTAATGTTTTCTGAAACGATAACCAACTTTGGACGACCATCACAGAATTTTTCGTTGGCAGGAACAACACCACAATGCAAATCTACAAACCAATTGTAAACAGTCTTTTCTGCACATGATTCATTACCAAAATCCAAACAGTGATTCAAGGCATTATTACTGACTCAGATCTTTCTGAAAACCATGAAAAAATATCTAACAAAGACCTTCATATTAAGTTTCAATTTTTTCACAACATTGTTTCTACAATCACTCACTGTAAAATAAAATTACTTACCCAATTTCAGATCTGCAATTGTTTAGACAGTAAAAATGATGCATTTTAAAACAATAGTGATTTCACATTGTAACAGAAAAACTCCTGACATCAATTATATATTTTTAATTTGATCTTATTCTGTTAACAGCACATGTACAATAATTACATGAAATACACTACTGGCCATTAAAATTGCTACACCACAAAGAGGACGTGCTACAGACGCGAAATTTAACCGACAGGAAGAAGATGCTGTGATATGCAAATAGCTTTTCAGAGCATTCACACAAGGCTGGTGCCGGTGGCGACACCTACAACGTGCTGAGATGAGGAACGTTTCCAACTGATTTCTCATACACTAACAGCAGTTGACCGGCGTTGCCTGCTGAAATGTTGTTGTGATGCCTCGTGTAAGGAGGAGAAATGTGTACCATCATGTTTCTGACTTTGATAAAGGTGGGATTGTAGCCTATCGCGATTGCAGTTTATCGTATCACGATATTGCTGCTCGTGTTGGTCGAGATCCAATGACTGTTAGCAGAATATGGTGGGTTCAGGAGGGTAATACGGAACGCCGTGCTGGATCCCAACGGCCTCGTATCACTAGCAGACGAGATGACAGGCATCTTATCCGCACGGCTGTAACGGATCGTGCAGCCACGTCTCGATCCCTGAGTCAACAGGCGGGGACGTTTGCAAGACATCAATCATCTGCACGAACAGTTCGACGACGTTTGCAGCAGCATCATTTCTCATACACAAACAGCAGTTGACCGGTGTTGCCTGGTGAAACGTTGTTGTGATGCCTCGTGTAAGGAGACCGTGGCTGCGGTTACCCTTGACGCTGCATCACAGACAGGAGCACCTGCGATGGTGTACTCAATGACAAACCTGGGTGCACGAATGGCAAAACGTCATTTTTTGGATGAATCCAGGTTCTGTTTACAGCATCATGATGGCCGCATCCACGTTTGGCGACATCGCTCTGAACGCACATTGGAAGCGTGTATTCGTCATCGCCACACTGCCGTATCACCCAGCGTGATGGTATGGGGTGCCATCGGACACATGGCTCAGTCACCTCTTGTTCGCATTGACGGCACTTTGAACAGTGGATGTTACATTTTAGATGTGTTATGACCTGTGGCTCTACCCTTCATTCGATCCCTGTGAAACCGAACATTTCAGCAGGATAATGCATGACTGCAGGTTGCAGGTCCTGTACGGGCCTTTCTGGATGCAGAAAATGTTTGACTGCTGCCCTGGCCAGCACATTCTCCAAATCTCTCACCATGGAAAACATCTGGTCAATGGTGGCCGAGCAACTGGTTCATCACAATACGCCAGTCGCTACTCTTGATGAACTGTGGTATCGTGTTGAAGCTGCATGGGCAGCTGTCCCTGTACGCGCCATCCAAGCTCTGTTTGACTCAATGCCCAGGCGTATCGAGGCTGTTATTACGGCCAGAGGTGGTTGTTCTGGGTACTGATTTCTCAAGATCTATGCACCCAAATTGTAATTAAACGTAATCACATGTCAGTTTTAGTATAATGTATTTGCCCAATGAATACCCACTTATCATCTGCATTGGTGTAGCAATTTTAATGGCCAGTAGTGTAGATAGTTTCTTATTCATGCCTTATTTCACTCAACTTTATTATTTGCAGCATAGTTTTCATACTGCTGATAATATTACGTTTGATGCTTATGGAAACATTTCCTTTAAAGAAGTACTAGTGACTTACTACACATGCTAATGCATCGAAGGTGAAATTTTCAGTTTGTGGTGAAAAGATGTGTACTGTAAAATCTCTGTCTCTTTTCTTTCTGGAATTCCCCCACCCCCAACCTTTACTTACTCACAGTACAAAGGCACTGATTATTTATTCATAGTTTATGTGTGTGATTTATTCCTTTATGCTCTCACAATATTTTGTTCATAAATTTTCTTATCAGCATTCTGCCAGCAATGCACTAACTCATTTCACAACCGAGCAGCTTCAGCTCACGGGATCCCACTGAAGCTGACAAATAAGAAATGAAATGAAACAAGAGGTGCGTACCTTCCCTGTTCATGACCTGCTGCCTGAGAGCGTTGGCCGTCACCTTCAGCATCTGCTGGATCCTCCAGAAGAGCACCACATCCGCACAGTCCACCTGCAACACAGCACACACTCAGTCGCCACCCGTACTCTGAAGCGATTGTCTATTTCCTCTTGTATCCGATGACAGCAGCATGCCAAAATGCTTAATTTACAGTTGATGGGGAAAAATAAAGTGCAGGTTTAACCAGCCATTCTTAATCCTGCTGTTACCTTCAAGTCAACAAAACCCAAGCAGGAGTTTATTCTTTCATAACATTTTTATATCTAAACCCTTGCACCTGAAACATGCCGACTTTATTTTTCAAACAATGGAAAAATTCAGGATAAAATAATATGTATGCACACACACACACACACACACACACACACACACACACACACACACACAACTGCACAGACACCGGTGACCACAGCTGGGCAGGCTGGAAAGAAGGGAGGAGAGCGGACTGCACCCAGACACAACAGCTCTGTCTGTCTGTGTGTGTGTGTGTGTGTGTGTGTGTGTGTGTGTTTTTTCTTTTTTTTGTTCTATTTCAGGAGAACTTTTTTGACCTAAAGCTTCCTTTATGATAGCTTAATTTGTTACATTTGTGCCCCTTTGGTCTATACGACCTGGATGTTTAAAAATTCCTGACTTGTGCAAACACTGGTAATAAAATTTTATTTCACCACCTCTGAGATATATACATAATGTTTGTTTATTTTATTTTTTTTTTTTTTTTTATAACAATGCATATAGTTGCTTGCTTACTGTTGAAATATGTGAACTTACACAACAATGCAGGTTGATTATTACATTCAAACTATCAAAACATTATTGCTATCACTGATATTTCATCAACTGTATGGTGTGGAACAGTTAATGTATCTGATGTAGTAGCTTTTGTGTGTTGATCATAACAAAACAGTTTTTTTCTGATGAATGACTGAAAGAATTAGTAAATGCATATGACAGTGAGGAGACGATCTTTACAGAAGAAAATCAAACAAGTGATGGCAGCATTCAAGCTACATCTGAATCAGAAGACACTTTAGAGACTGATATCTCACACGGCAACATGCAAGTGGTTCTGCCAAATGACAAAAATGTCATGTGGAACTTAGGACCTTTCCCGCATCAACAAAATGGAACAGCATCCAGTCCTAACATTATAAAACAGACTTCTTGTCCAACAATATATGCTATATCCAGTGTAAGTGATAAAAAAAATTCTCTTTTCAAGCTCTTATACGGATGAAAGTATTCAGAACAGTGTGGCGGGAATGGCTAATATTGAGGGCAAAAAAAATTTCATGGTGACAGCGGGAAAGAATGAGATCAAATTACACTTGAAACCTGTATTGGTTTATATTGATGGCCAAAGTGTATAAATTGTACATTGTATTCAGAAACAGAGCCATCCTTCCGTCATAATGCCATAGAAGTGGTTCTGTTGCATCTCATGTGTGACATAGTTTGATGACAAGCCTGGTCGAAGGGCAAATAAATTAGCACCTATACGAGTGCTGTGGGAGAAAGTGGAAATATTTTCAAAACTATATAATCCTACCGCAAATCAAATAATGGAAAATCCAGGATGGAATGTAACAATAAAAGAGAAGAAAAGTTGCTACTCACCATATAGTGGAGACGGTGAGCCGCATAGGCACAACAAAAAGATTCACACAATCATAGCTTTCGGCTGTTAAGGCCTTTGTCTGCAGTAGACACACACGCACGCACACGCGCACACACACACACACACACACACACACACACACACACACACACAAGCGCAACTTGCATGAGTGTGTGTGTCTACTGCTGACAAAGGCCTTAATGGCTGAAAGCTATGATTGTGTGAATCTTTTTATTGTGCCTATCGCTATATATGGTGAGTAGCAATAATCCTGTCACAAACATAGATTAGCTAACACAATCCAAGTTTAAGATCATAATAACTTTTAATACTTTATGAGTATTACATCCTTAAATACCAATTGGGTCATTAGGACCCAAAAGCCAAGAGAGCATATGAGGAGTGGAAACAGAAAATGACCTAAGTGCCGGATCTGACCCGTACTGACAGGTTCTAAGTGCCAGCAAGAAAAAAACAGCTCAGCACAAAGACTGTGTGCCATCTACTAACATAAATTTGAAAGACCACCTCACATTCATTTCCAATCTTCATATATGTAAAAGCTTTTTAGAGGAAAGGATCAAGGTTAATAAGGCTACTTATTAAGAAGAAATAGCACCTTATCGGTTTTGAACTGACAGATTCGTCATTGGGTAGCTGTTCACATTTAGAATTACAAACAAATTATGCAGTGCATATAGCGTCGGCAGAATTTTGTGGCGCAAAAGTTGCTCGAGGTGGTGGTGCTCCACAGAAGAAACTATGTATGGAAAAGGGCTACATTCTAAATAGTCTTCACGCGTTTGCTGCCGGATCACGTTGTGCAAATTCCACAATATTTCCTCAGAGCAACTGTCCGACATCTTCAGGTCGTACCTAGCCACCGGCAAGGTTTAACCACCTGAAGATGTCGGGCAGTTGCTCCGAGGATATATTGTGGAATTTGTGCAACGTGATCCGGCGGCTAACCCGTGAAGACTATTTACAACACGTCTGCTAGAAAAGCTTGAAGAGTGACAAGGGCTGCATTACTGCATTTGGACCTATAGCTGTATATTTAGAACGGTTTACATTTGAGTGCTAGTGGGCCAGACAGCTGCTGCCAGCGAAGCCAGACAGGGGCTGTACTGGCACCGTCCGCTTCTACTGGCTCGCCCAATATACTGCGCAAAGAACTGCTCTATGGGCTCTCGAGTTGGGACACTTTTCCAGGTGCAACAACTTTGCCTATTTTGGGGAAATAAACAACTCCAGGAAACAGTGTGGAGCACTGGAGCAGAAAAGGCCATATGGACATATGGGCAGAAATGCAGGCACACCCACTTTAAGGTGGCAACAAAAGACCTATGACAGCGTAGATTTCAATGACTGAGTGCACACGTGAGAAGACGTCGGCAAATAGGAATGTCCTGCCCGTACCGGTGTTTCAGCTCCACACTCGAGAGAGCACCGAGCTAGAGCACAGTCCAGTAGTAGCCACATTATCCACTGTACTGTGGTGTGACATGTTATTAATTCAGAATAACACATTATACTTTTTCCTCTCAAGTCGATCAAACATGTTCATTTAAAATCATCATTTATAAATTATTTAAGTAGAGGTCTTCCAACTGAGGGTCCTTCCATTTGATACGTCTGCAGACACAATGGGAGAAGTACGAGCACAGGACATTGGATGATGGCAATCCAGTTTTCTCAACTGCTGTGACCGTGACACTTATAATTTAGTGTTGAGACTTGGCAGAGTTTCAGAAGGCACAGAACAAGAGGTGCTGCCTACAATGACAATGCCCAGAAACAGTTGAAAGGAGTTTGCCAGAAATGTCATTGCATTCTATTTGGACCTGTTGTAAGAGTCCATTTGGAGATGATGTTCTGATTTACAAATTCACAAGAGATCTGTACAACCACTTACTAAATGTTAATATATACTGAAGATGAAATACAGACACTGAGCTATCACGACCAAACCACTATACTGTTACTGCCCTCTGCTGACAACACAACGCACCCGGCCTCCTTTTATACTGGCGGGTCCACCTCTTGCGACATCCGGTTACCGATTTCACATTACATAGCGGTATTTGGATACTTTTGATCAAATAGTGTACATGTACAATAGTAGAAGAGAAAGATAACATCTTTATCTTTTACCCTTCTCAATGGGAGCACTCCTCCATTCGTATTATTGATTGTCAGATCCTGTACGTATTTACATTCCTGCCTTTTCCCACAACGTGTGCACGACACGATACACAAACAGAGATGACGTACCTCCTTTTCGTGGCCCTGGTGGTACATGTAGTACAGCTTGCGACAGTCGTAGGCACGGGCCAGGCTCTGTTTCAGGAAGTGTTTCCTGAAGACGGGATACCACGTCTCTCGGATGAACTCGAAGTCCACGTCGATCTTTGTCCGCTGCAGGTTCTTGCGCACAGCTGCCAACTCGTCGTACGACAGCGACGGCGAGTGTTTCTGAAAACGTTTGGAGACCGATTACGTTTGTTGTCTTTGGTATCCTCATATTATAATTCACATTAATGTCTGCCACCAAAATTAATAAGAGCTGCAACAGAACCATGTGGGACCATCGTACTTGCTCTTAAACCACTCTTGACATTAGTATAAGTTTTTGTTCTTACTCAGATCTTGTTTTGTTAAGAGCACATACATGATAATCACTTAAAACAGCTTACTTCTTATTCATGCCTTTTCCAGTGAAATTTGTTATTCACTGGATATTTTTAAGACTAATGATGATAGTAGCATAGGGTGCTTATAAATGAATACTGGGGTTTTAACGCTTTATAATATTTATTATATTAAACTTACAGTTATAAATGATATGTCAAATGAAAGAGTAACTCAAACAGCTTTACCAAGAACCTTATAAATGTTCAATGTGAGCGCCATTTGTCACACGGTACACATCAAGTCTATAGCCGACTTCACCCAAACGTTGATATGTGTGTCTTCAGTGATTGTAGCAACAGCTGCTTCAATCCGGTTTCTTAATCCAGGGAGGTCTGCTGGTAGCGGAGGCACGTACACACTATCCTCAATGAAGACACCAAAGGAAAAAATCGCATGGTGTTAGGTCGATTGGAGGCCGTGCAAAGCAAGCCCTGTCATTCGGCCCCTTGCGGCCTATCCAGCGCTTGGGTACAGTGAAGTTCAACCAATTGGGTGCTTCGCTATGCCAGTGAGGTGCGCACTGGTGCCAAAAACGACTGTTTGGATTGCTCTTTCATTTGACATATCATTTATAAATATAAGTATAATGTATTAAATATTATAAAACATTAAAACCCTGATATCCATTTATAAACACCCTGTACATCTCGATACTTTAGAAATATTTTATTTGAAAGATTATTCATGATGCACAAAAAAAAGCACCTGGAGGCAAAATTTTCAGATAGCAAATATCTGTTTATATCTAAAGTAGTATAGTTCATCTAAAAATCCCCATTCTCCTTTTTTTTTCAACAAACATTTTACTTTTTCCAAAAAGTTTCGAAATATACAGTTATTCATATTCAAAAACTTCACAATCTAGAATGTTACAATGTTAAATATTGATTATTTCCAAAATTCAGTACTATAGTTTTGTAGCTTGGATTTATCAGATTCCAAGAACGCCTACTTTACTAGAATACATTGTTAGTTTGTTTATTACTCAATTTGGCCGGTTTTGGAAATCTGTACACAAATAGAAATTATTCTCATAAAATAGTACTTTTTTTTTCTTTTCTTTGGTGAGGCCGTCTACACACTTCTGTCCACATTAAACCTACCAACAAACAGTACTTACATTTTGACAGCTGCCACCCTATCCATGTCAAACATTCCCTCCCATACAGCCTCGGCATCCGAGGCAAACGTATTTGTTCCGATGCAGACTCTTTACAGCAATACAGTACCATTCTCACCTCAGCCTTCACTGGATGTAATTACCCCATCAGCCTAGTTTGGAAGCAGATTTCCCGGGCCATCACATCCAATCCTGGTACTGCTGATCCCTCCAAAAAGAAAAACAACTTCAGAGCACACCACTGGTGACTCAGTATTATCCTAGTATGGAACGTATTAATCAGCTACACGAGTTCCTTAAATCGGGCCCTGAAATGAAATCCCTAAAATCTTACCCACCACACCTAGAATAGCTTTTCGTTCCCCTCCCCATCTCCACAATATTCTTTTCAGACCCTATGCGTACCCATCTCCCTTCCCAATGGCTCCTACTCCTGCCACTGTCCCCACTGCAAGACTTGCCCTATGCACCCTCCTACCACCATCGATAGCAGACCTGTAACTGGCAGGACATATACTATTAAAGGGAGAGCCAACCTGTGAAATGAGACATCATATACCAGCTGTTATGTAAACGCTGTTTGGACTTTTGCATCGGCATGATAACACCAAATTATCAATTAAGATGAATGGGCACAGGCAGAGTGTGTATACGGGCCACACACAATATCCTGCTGCAGAGCATGCTCTAACATGACAATCGTGACCTCGGTGCCTGTTTCACCACACGCGCCATCTGGATTCTTTCCCCAGTCACCAGTTTCTAGAACTCCGCAGGTGAAAACTAGCAGTACAACACGTCCTCGGTTCTCAAAACCTACCTGGCCTTAATTTACATTAATTTCTTCTGTCTCAGCATTTCTTCACAGTAACCACTATTTTCTACACTTTGCTTTAGTTTTGTACGTCCTTTGTCTTACCCATCCATCTTTTACTGACCCCCTCCCATCTCTGTTACATACAATGCACTTAGCTTTTCACTCTTATTAGCTCATGCACGATGTTTAAGCAATAATATCTGTCTTGCATATTACCCTGTCTTAGGCCTTTAAGCTTGCAGGTTTTCAAATCTCGTCTGCTGCAGTTCCCAACAATCAGTCTTTCCTTCTCATCCCGTACGGCAAGTCTCCCCTGACCCGCGGATCTGGATAACTTACCCAGAATTTTTGCCTAGACCTCTCCAGTCCTTTTACTTCACGCCTCTTCCTTTCCCCTCAACACTTCTGCCTGAAGGAGGAGTCACTGGCACCAAAAGCTTGCCTAATTACAATCCTCTTTTAAGTGTCTAAGTGTCTGTTCTGCCGCCGCTTGGTGAGTGGGTTTTTTATCTATCCAATTAAATCAAATCTATCCTTTTCATAATATTGTCATTATTCCATCCTGGATTTTCAACTATTTGATAATGGACACATCAACAGATGCAAACCTCAGATCAAACACAAGAAAAAGAACTAGAGACACATCACAAAAACGAAAGTGAGAGCAGTAAGAACAATAATTCCTGCTGAAACACTTGGGCCCAACACAGGAAGATCTGCAGCCATCACTGTTATGTAAACCAATAATATTATCGAGCGAAATAACTTTCACTGGTAATGATAGTTCCAAAACATTTTCCTAAATCTGCATCAATCGTTCACGCGAACTGTCTGATATTGCAATGTAAACGAGACCAAATTGATGACATAACAATAATATTAATCAGTATGTATGAACAATGCCTATCAGAATAATAAAACATGATCTTTTGCAAATCATTCTCTTTTTACTGTGTTCAACATCTAAGTGAATTACAAACTTTACGTGAGAGAAATCCTATTTTATGCTCTCCTTTATAGGTAACTAGCCAATTTATATTGGAAGCATTCTTTTATTGCTATAAAGAAAAGTAATTGCAATGTCACTTTGTTTTTATTTTATTGCTATGAGGTGAATTCAATAAGTAAAACAACACAATTTTTTTTTTCTAGAAGCATGTTGATTTTACTCAGGATTCCAATACACCACATTATTCCCCCTCATTTGGCGACAGAAGCCCTAGTTTCCAACATAAACTCTGTCGAATGTGACGGCGTTCTGCCACCTTACTGGGAGCGCCTGCATTCCTCTACTGGTAGATGTCACAGCCAACATCTCACTTCATCAATAATCTGCCCACGAACTGCTTCCTGCAGAGTGCATCCCCCATTGAGCCAGAATGGTGGAAGTCGGAAGGCGCGAGATCTGGGCCCCACAGTGGTCGAGGAAGAACAGTCGGACAAAGTTTTACGGGTTCCTCTCGGGTGCTCAGACTCGTGTGGCCTCGCGTTGTCATGGAGAAGAAGTTAGTTTTAATTTTTGTGGTGACAAACGTGCAGAAGTCGTTTCCTCAACTTCCTGAGGGCAGCACAATACACTTCAGAGATGATCATTGCACTGTGAGGGGGGACAGCAAACAGAACAACTCCTTCAGAGACCTAGAAGACTGTCACAATGACTTTACAGGGTGAGGGTGTGGCTCTGAACTTTTTCTTCGGAGGAGAGGTGTCGTAACATCACCCCGTGGACTGCCGTTTTCTTTCCCGTTCGAACTGATTGTCCACATTTTGTTGCCTGCGACAATGTTTGACACAAAATCATCACTCGCAGCCTCGTAACACTGAGCAATTCTACACAGAGGTACCGTGTTGTTCTTTATGTTCTCCTGTTAGGCACCGAGGAACCCAGCACGCAGACAGCTCCGAGTACTCGACTGGTGGACAGGTGTGTCAGCACTGCCGACAAAGACGTCTAGTTGTGCAGTGAGGTGTTTGACTGTGATCTGTCGATCACCTCAAATGATTAGATTAGATAAGATTAGATTTACTTTCATTCCAATTGATCCGTAGTGAGCAGGTCCTCCAGGATGTAGAACATGTCAGAAAAACAACAATACATGACAAATATTTACAACTCAAACAAATAAGCTAATGTGCCATTCCAAAGGTCCCAAGTGGCATGGTCGTCATTTTTAATGAACGCTATATGAAAGAATCATTTTACAAACACTAATGCACTGAACTTAAAATAAAAAAAAGTTTTTTTTATTTATAAGGTAATAAACATGTAATAGAACTACTGTAATACTTATTTACAATGAACACATTACTGCACTGAAATTGTGCAGAAGTTGTATTGTACTTACACACACACACACACACACACACACACACACACTAATCAGTTGGTTCTACTGAGAAATTCATCAATGGAGTAGAAGGAGTTGCCCACCAATAAATCCTTTAGGCTTCTCTTAAACTGAATTTCATTGGTTGTTAAGCTTTTTATGGCTGCTGGCAAGTTATTGAAAATGTGTGTTCCTGAATAATGCACACCTTTTTGTACAAGACTAAGTGACTTTAAATCCTTGTGAAGATTATTCGTATTTCTAGTATTGATTCCATGAATCGAGCTGTTGGTTTGAAAAAGTGATATATTTTTAATGACAAATTTCATTAAAGAATAAATATATTGGGAAGCAGTAGTTAGTATCCCTAGTTCCCTATACAGGCTTCTGCAGGATGTTCTCGAGTTCACACCACATATAGCTCTTACTGCCGTTTTTGTGCCTGGAAAACTTTAGCTTGGCTTGATGAATTACCCCAAAAAATAATCCCACATGACATTATGGAGTGAAAGTAAGCATAGTATGCCAGCTTTTTCATTTTTATATCCCCTATGTCTGACACAATTCGCATTGCAAGCAGAGATTTGTTAAGACGCTTCAGGAGTTCTGTGGTGTGCTCCTCCCAGTTGAATTTATTATCAAGCAGTAATTCCAAGAATTTAACGCTGCCCACTTCTTCTATCTACTTGTCATCGTATGTTAGGCATAAACTCGTGGGACATCCCTTTCAAGTTCTGAACTGCATGTAGTGGGTTTTTTCAAAGTTTAGTGACAAAGAATTGGCTAGGAACCAGTGATTAATGTCCACAAATATTTTATTAACTAACCTTTTTAAGATTACACTTGATTTGCTAATTATTGCAATGTTTGTATCACTGGCAAACAAAATGAACTTGGCATCTGGTAATGCTACTGATGAAAGGTCATTGATACATGCAAGAAAAAGTAAGGGGCCCTAAAACGGAACCTTGCGGGACCCCACATATAATTAGTTCCCAGTTGGATGATGCCTGATAGCTTGATACATGTCTCTTTCCTAATAACACCCTTTGTTTCCTGCCAGAGATATAATATTTGAACCATTTTGCAGCATTTCCTGTTACACTATAATATTCTGATTTACTTAAAAGGATATTGTGATTTACACAGTCAAATGTCTTTGACAGATCACAAAATATACCAGTTGTCTGCAATTTTTTGTCTAATGAATTAAGCACATTTTCACTGTAAGTGTAGATAGTCTTCTCAATATCAGAATATGAGAATGTCCTCACATTTTAACACTGCAGGTGTCACACCTGTGTGCAGGCGGCCGTCATGCGGGATATCGGACAGAATGTGCTGCTCTTCTTTGGATCTTCTATATTTCCTTTACCAATCCTATCTGGTACAGATCCTATACTGATGAGCAATATTCAAGTATTGGTCAAACAACCATTCTGCAAGTTACTTTCCTGAGGATTCTTCCAATGAATCTCAATCTGACAACTGCAGTACTAGTGATTAATTACACATTCGTTGTTTCACTCTAAATTGCTCCGTACGCATACTCCCAGATGTTTTGTGGAAGTAACTGCTTCCTGTGATTATTCTACAATTACACTGTTAAACAATATTGGGTCTTTCTGTCTACATACACAAAATATGTGACATTTGTTTATGTTGGGAGTCAGTTGCCACACACTAATCTAAATATCAATCCTCAGCAGACCTTCCTGTATTCCCCTATAATTTTCTAGCACTACGACTTCTCTCTATACAATAGCATCACTTGCAAAAATCTTCAAGCACCTTCCGATGTTGTTCACTGTATCACTTAAATGCTTTGTGAAAAGTAACATGGAGTACATTTGAAATCACTTTTACATTTGAAGGCTTCTCTCCACTGAGAATACCAGGTTGTCTTCTGTTTGCTAGAAACACTGTCCAGTCCTATCACACAGGTCACCTGATATTCCGTATGCTCATTTATGTTCCTTAGGTGGCAATGAGGAACTGTATTGAATGTCTTGCAGAAGGCACGGAACAGAGTATATACAGGATGCTACAAAAAGGTACGGCCAAACTTTCAGGACACATTCCTCACACATAAAGAAACAAAATATGTTACGTGGACATGTGTCTGGAAACGCTTACTTTCCACATTAGAGCTCATTTTATTACTTCTCTTCAAATCACATTAATCATGGAATGGAAACACACAGCAACAGAACGTACCAGCGTGACTTCAAACACTTTGTTACAGGAAATGTTCAAAATGTCCTCCGTTAGCGAGGATACGTGCATCCACCCTCCGTAGCATGGAGTCCCTGATGCGCTGATGCAGCCCTGGAGAATGGCGTATTGTATCACAGCCGTGCACAATACGAGCACGAAGAGTCTCTACATTTGGTACCGGGGTTGCGTAGACAAGAGCTTTCAAATGCCCCCATAAATGAAAGTCAAGAGGGTTGAGGTCATGAGAGCGTGGAGGCCACGGAATTGGTCCGCCTCTACCAATCCGTCGGTCACCGAATCTGTTGTTGAGAAGCGTACGAACACTTCGACTGAAATGTGCAGGAGCTCCATCGTGCATGAACCACATGTTGTGTTGTACTTGTAAAAGCACATGTTCTAGCAGCACAGGTGGAGTATCCCGTATGAAATCATGATAATGTGCTCCATTGAGTGTAGGTGGAAGAACATGGGGCCCAATCGAGACATCACCAACAATGCCTGCCCAAATGTTCACAGAAAATCTGTGTTGATGACGTGATTGCACAATTGCGTGCGGATTCTCGTCAATTGGGCCAACTGGCGGTGAATCGAGGAAGTACAGTACATACTGACGAAACTAAAATGAGTTCAAACATGGAAATAAGCGTTTCCAGACACATGTCCATATGTCCACATGTGTGAGGAATGTTTCCTGAAAGTTTGGCTGTATTTTTTTGTAACACGCTGTATATCTGGGGACCAGTATCTACCACCTTCTGGGTCTCACAGACGAAGAGAGTGAACTGGGTTTCACACACTTATTGTTTACAGAACCCGTGTCGACTCCTAAAGAGGCGAGTTTTGGTCTCCAGAAATGTCCTAATACATAAGCATAAACATGTTCCAAAATTCTATAACAGACTAATGATAGTTTTTTTGCATTTTTTCAGTGTCCATTCTCGAAAATAACAGGCTCTGCGCTTTTTTCCAATTGGGCAGAAACACTCCACTCCTCCAAAGATCTACGGTAGACTGTCGCTAGAAGAGGGGCAAGTTTGTCCGCATACTAAATGTAGAATTTTACTGGTGTCACGTCAGGTCTAGTGGCCTTTCCTATGTTGAAAGACTTAAATTGCTTTTCTGTCCCACAGTCACTTATTTCAATATCTGCCAATACGTCATTTGTACAACGATTTAAAGGAGGAACTATAAAGCGATCTTCCTCTTTGAAACATTTTTGGAAAAAGACATTTAAAATTTCAGCCTTTTCTGTGTCGTCGTCCATTTTGATGCCGACACCATCACAGAATATCTGGACAGGTGGGTTCAATCTGTTTACTGATTTAACGAAAGACCAAAACTTCTCAGGACTTTCTGTCCAGCTTGTGCACAAAATATTAATTTTGAATTCGTTGAACGCATAAGCAGGCTCAGAAGAACGGAGGACTGTGTTCTAGTGCTTGAGGAAACAGTACGGTTCACCATCTCTACTACAGAGACATAATATGCTAACAGATTAAACAAGAAATCGTACACAAGGAAATTTTGAAAAATTTGCAGAACTTTCCCTGAAGTGTGCCTCCAATTAGTCAATGCTCCATATTTGTGTGTTTCATCTATTTGCCACTAACTGACACGAGGAATCAGATAATCCACTGTGTACGGAGCCAAGGAAGGCACAGTACAGTACAGGGCTCACGAGATACAATCTGTCGAGAAATCGTGGACGCTTCAGCACAGGTATCCGTGAGTGAGACAGGTATCTGTGGCTTCTAATCTGTGCCCAGAAATATGGCTGATGTCTAGTGGATACAATCTCCCTTTCTGTGCATCTATGCAAATTTTATCTTGCAAATAAACCAGTTAAACCTGGTGCTTCCATTGTGCTGGATATTATAGATGTCAGCTGTTAAATCTTTTTTACACTCCCTGAAAAATAAAAGGTGCAGCACCGAGAAGAGGAGGAGGAAACAAGACGAAACTTTAGGAGTTGAAAGAGCATTGATGTTATTTTGGAGATGCACATCACAACAAATTTACAGTAAATTCTGTAGCCTGAGCCCACGCATCAGTACAAGATTACAGCCCCTGTGGCCTGCATCGTTCACCGATTCAGTCAGGGAGGGTGTCGTAAAGCCGTCACGTCCTTTCCTGATGCAAGCTGGCCCCCAACAGTCGTAACTGGTCCTCGACATCCCAGACACTGGTGCTGCTATTGGGGACAAATCTGGGGATCTCACTGGCTGCCGAAGAACCTCTACATCACACTGACAGTTCACAGAGGCGTGTTACGATTGTGGTCAAACATTATCCTGTTGAAAAGTAGCATCACGATACTGTCACACGAGAGGTAACGTGTGAGAATATAGGGTGTCCGTGACGTGCCTCTGTACCGTCAAAGCTCCCACAATTACTAACAGCCGTGACTTGCGATCGTACCCGATGGCTCCCCACATCGTGACGCCACGGATAACACTGACAGTTCTCCAATAGGTTGAAGAATGGGACCTCTCCCCAGATCGCTGTCATACTTGCCAATATCGGTTACCCGAAGCAGTGAAGAATCACAATTCATTACTGAACACACATGATGCTATTTGTCAGCAGTCTGTGCTTCCTGTTCACAGTACCACTGGAAATCCACTCTTTCACACTGTTGTGTTAATGGTAGCCTACGTGTGGGACTATAATTCACTAGTCAGCTGTTGCTAGAGTTCAACCGATGGGACAGGATGACACACAACGTTGCAAGGAATCCAACACTTTTTTCTCAGATGGCAGGCACAGACATGAAGGAGTTATGGTGTATTTTGTGCACAATCTTTCCTTTTGGCAGTCACACGGAATCTCGACTACGACTGTGCCTGCCATCATGTTTCCGTGCCGTTCACCGATGGACCACTGTACCACGGTCACATCCGAATGCCCCTCAAATCCGGATATTGCAGGACTGGAGCACACAACAAACTTTAAGTTCTGTATTGGCATCGCTAGTTTCTCAATTCTGTTACTATATTCCGATTTCCTGTAAGAAGGATACTGCCTCAGAGCCTTTATTTCACTGTGTCGGTGCCAAACTACAGAACAGAAAAAAGGACTACTCGTGACAAACGAGTCGCAGCACGGCAATAATACACCAGTAGGTTCACTTGCCACGTGCAGTGGACTGAGACACAAAAGTCATTTGTGTAAAAGGGTCTCTACCTCACAGTGTCTGCAGGTGGTTTTCCAACCAGAATAAGTGTAGTGTTCTGGCTGTGACAGAGATGTTCGATCCGGTCACAAACGCAATCAGACAGCGTGCAGAGATTTACATTCTAGAGAACGTGTCGCCAAGGGACCAAATGTAAATTTTTTCCAAAGTCCAGAAACACCACACCAACCCGGTTTCCGATATCCACTACACTGTGGATACCGTGTGCCGAGAGCGAGAGTCGGATCTCGCGAGACAGAGGTTTTCAGGTGCTGCCCCCTTTCTGTGGGGGAGGCTCCCCCATTGCCTGTGGTGTTACGTACTGCTCCAGAACAGTAAAGTGCATCCCTACATATTCTTAACAATGTTGGATTTACTAGTTTATTTGCACGTGGAGAACCAAAATGAAGGACGAGGCGTGCCTTCGAGACGCGAATGTAATTGCAATAACTTTGTGATAGGAAATACTCACACAGGTACGATATAGAAGCCTTGTGAATGGCTGGCTTTCTTTGGAGAATTGGGTCATCCTCGGAATAAACACAGCAAAAGAGGATAATGACTATATTTATATCAAAACAAAAAAAATTAGGAATCGGTTTGTCATTTTGAATCCTCGATGCTATGTGAAAGGAACTTAATCCGAAAAGGAATACTGCAATTGAAGCTGATGCCACCTGAAAGATACTGTATATGTTTGTGGACAATATACCGCATATTCCCCCAAAGGGTCATCAGGTGCATATTCTCTGATGTTTTGGCAGATATTTCGAATTTCATTTTTGTAGTGTATAGTAAGTCAGAGTCAGACCAAACAAATACTGTTCATCACATCTTTCACCAATGCCAAGTGACAATGCTAACTGTTCATTTGTTTCCCACTACAAAGAAAATTATTTTAAAAATGGAATTTGTATATGTCCATTCACAAGAAAGATCCAAAATTAATCTAGCAGGATATTTGTTTTAGTGGTATGCAGCACAGTTAACATAGATAGTAAAACAAAGGATAAGAAGAATTACAGTGGTGACCGAGTAGCCTTGCTGCAAGGCGGCGATGTGGCCACGGGCCAGGATGGTGACGTCACTGCCGGAGTACTGCTTATTCTTTCTGTTTTACTATCTCCACTAAAACAAATATCCCACTAGACTAATTTGGAATATCTCTATTGAATGGCTGTTTAATTTCTGCTTTAAAAATAATTTTGTTTGTAATGGGAAACAAATGGACTCTTTGCATCGATATCGGGTGTCGCACGAAAGACGTGACGAGTGTTATTCGTTTAGACTGGCTCCTGCTACACACTGCAGCAGGACTTTGAATTTCGCTGCGCTACACTCGTTCCCTCAGATATAAATTATACCGTCGCAGCTGTACGAGCACTCGATGGCAGAGAAAATATATAAGAAAAGGAAAGTACTAAGATTGTAACTTTTTTTGTTATCTATCCGTTTTTTTGTCTCTCGAGAGAGGAAGCTTAGAGCAGACATAAAAACGTATTAGCTAGTCTTGGTCTGATTAAGATGAAAAACAACTTAATGATGTGCAGACGTATTGTGGAAATTTGTATGAAATTCAGAGGATGGAAGCAGCAACATAAAATACATTGCATTTAATCTCAAGACGATTTTGATTTGTATAAATTAGTGATTCCTGGATGATTGCAAGATTTCAGAGCAGCTACTACTTTTCACGCAGAAATGAAGTAGGAGATTTTTGAAGACCTGGACGCCGCACGAAAGAAGACATGTTAACACGGTAAAGGATGAACTCGTATCTATGCCCTTTCCCCCTGTTAAACACATTTTGTTATTCTCTGTTCTCCTTCAAATAATTTTTGTAGTGGAGATTGGTTTGACTTTTGTCCAGAAACGTCACAAGGACCACCCCAAACAATAGCTTTTCCAAATCACTAAGTCCGATAATTTTTCTGTAATACAAAGTCCGATTTGCATTTCATTCTTTCCCTTTTTCATGGTCATTAACGATTTTAAAACCCCCTTTCTATTCACCATTTCTTCCCACATTTTCAACCTTTTCTTTTCTTCTCTTTTTCTTTTTTATTAACCACTACAACACTGCAAAAGTGAAATTGCAAATATGTGGCAAAACATACAACTCCTAAGGGGGACACCCTGTACGTACGAGAAAAATGTTCGAATACTTATTGAAGCAGAGTACAAATGACACATCCTTCCAGCAAGAATAGTTCTTTCGAGAAAAGTAGTCTCGTATTGCTGCATTCGAGACAAGAGTCAACAAAGAAGAAGAAGAGTATAAATTCTCCATTGAATCCAATACACAGAAGTCCAACAGGGAACACTACAAGCATGGGCACAGCCCCCAGGGTACACTCACATGGTCGCTGTAGAGGATCTTGTCCAGCTCGGTCTTGACTGCCGACCGCAGGGCCTGGTCCGCCGTCTGGTAGCTCCAGTACACCCACCGCTCGTAGAAGCCCGGGCCCAGCATCTCCTTCAGGATCTTGTCTGTAGACTAGACAGAAAAGGCAATGCGTTCAGAGGCAGCCGGACAGACGTCCCCGGGCAATACGCACAGTCGAATCGTCAGGATGCCGAAACAGTCGGCCGTGCAGGGACGGCACTTACTCGAGTTCCTAATCTCTAGCGTGAAGTCTTGTAGCCCATTTTTGGAGGGACCACATACTGTGAACATCACGAGTGGAAAAGATGGTGGGCAGTTGGTCAGCTGAAATATTGTGTCGAGATGATACCTTATCAAAGTGCATCCTCGAGACGAGTATCGTCAGTCAATTACATGTAGACAGAGAGTTGGTCTGAACATGCATGTACATGGTGCCTTTTCTCATGTTTAACTTTGTGCAAGCATTTACATTTCCAACAGTACCAATACAAATGTGAATTTGTGCAGAAATAATTTCCTCAAAATGAAGGCCGTGAGTAAAAGCACACAGCTTCCTGGTTTTGGTGGAAATCTCTAGTGCTGTTTAGCAAATGACAGGCAGCAGGGACCTGTGTGTGCTTTGTTGTATAGTGTGCCGAGGTACACTGCGAGGCAGTTTATGTGAAGTAATATCTTCCACCTCCAAAGAATGCACGCTGAAATTTACAGATGATTACAGACACAGTTAAGTGAATGGAATGTCACCTCTAAAGATTATTTGAATAAAAATTTGAACTGTAATGCCCTGACTGTTAACTACGAGATAAAAAGTTTCTGACCAATCACCTTAAAGAATGAGATATATCTCGAAGCAGGAGAAAAGAAAAGAAAAAGCCTACAAATTTATTAAAAGTGTATATGAAAACTGTGGGCGAATATTCACATTATTAGAACCTAACAGCACAACAACTGAGGAGCACAACATCGGAACAACAGAAAAGATGAGATAGATGAAGCTCCTGAACACAGTATTATAAATGAAATGCAGCATATTGACGATGCAAAAAATACAAAATTGAAAAACATAACCTCCATTCTAGTGCATTTTGAGGTCAATTGCATTACCAAATTTGAGGCAGTTAATATAATCTCTTTTGACAGAAGATGTGTAAAATAACTTTTTATAAAATTATATATGAATGACATACTGACAGTCAGTTAACCTTCACAGTACAACTCCTTCACAGAACAACTACGAGCCTCCCTTAAGTATTTCTCAGTTTCAGTAAGAATTGCTGAAATGCCTTGTTTTGAAATGTGAAATAAATGGCTCAAACTGCTATGTGCGTTGCTGCTTGCCAACTAACAAAATATTATTGCCAGCCTTATCTCTGCAATTTCCCATGCAGAAAACCTAATCTCACTGTAAACTGAAATTTACAAACAAAACATTGCTCTGTTATTTAGAAACTGTTTTACACACACTGGTCTCATGTTTTCTTTTTCTGTTGCCTTTCACCACAACAAATGCAGCCCAAATCGCCGAACAAAGAAATAGGCGTATAGCAGATTGCTTCGACAGTGAGGCAACGTGTGGACAAAGGACCACATATCCGTTTGTACGTCCTTTCTACTAATTTTTGTGCATGCGCTTTTGTGCCCTTTTGTCTTCGATTGCACATGAGGAAAGACGCATCACGTGGCCATATCTTTACACTGACAAAAAGACTGGGCACTTCCACAGAATTCTCTCTCACTGTGCAAGAGTGGCTTTACAGTTGGCACAGTAGCAACACATGTGTTTTACCATATGGTGTTACAGATATGATGGTCACTTCTCATGTACTGAAGACATAAAAAGCAAAGAATACAATACTTTTAACTCATTAACAATAGTAACGTGATCAGAACGAGTAAGACCCACCTCCAGCTTGTCCTTGACACTCGCCTCCAGGAACCTTACAGCATCGTCCCAGTAACGCTTCTCCGCTATCGAGCGGTCCTCCAGGGTGTTTAGCTGGAGAACTCTCAGCATCTCAGAAGCCTGTAGGGCGAACAAAAATAGCTTATCAATATTCCCACAAAAGAAAATGGGTGAACATTTGACCTCTACATTCTAGTAGATGAGTTCACTAACACTGTAAAACTGGGTGGACAACAACACATTCACCAAAAGACTATTCAAAATTATGAAGTCAAAGATTAAAAAACCACTGCTTAGAAGTAAGTAAGGAAGAGTTAGAAGAAGGAATCATAACTGATTGTCTAGCTTTTGGAACACTATAGTCCACAACAGCATTTATAACCTCTGGACTGGGGATGCACAATAGACAGCAGTGCAGTTAGCCAATCGGTGTTCAGTCCGTTTCCTCATTCCATACTGCGTAAACTTCCATCAAATTTGAGCATGTGTGCATAACTACAATTAACCAATTTCTGTGGTATTCTGTATTTTCTCATAATGGATGAAACATCTAGGAGGTGCCAAATGTTTCACTAACTGGCAAGGAAATTTATTTTTAACAAGTACTCATTCTTCAAACATCAAGCAGATTCAGGCGAGCCAGTCCGTGACGTTGGCAACATGCAGGAAGCTAATGTAGTTGCTGTCTATGCAGTTTCAGCTGAGTTCAAATTCATGGTGGGCTGCACGGCCATAGGCCATTAATGATGTTGCCGACTATATAATGAATCACAGGTTTGCAAAGAAGCTTGAATAGGATGTTGGCAAGAAGTGGTTGCAAGAATGGAAGAAAAAAGTAAAGACATTTTGGGAGCACAACACTGTGAATGATACAAGTTTAGTTCCTGGTACTGCCAATGATTTCTCCTCGGTGGAAGGACTCTGAACCCATTTTTTAATGTATTATTTCTTGGGAAAGAAACGTCTACAGTAATCAATTTACACCAGAAGTAGTACACAAGAGTAATAAATGAAAAAGATGTATTTGCAAAATACTGACTGGAAAGATGTACAAACCAGACTTGGGGCTAATGAAAGACATAATATGAAGAGCATTTGTAATCAAGTGTAATAAATTTTAACCTCTTTTAACTTTACAAGTATTGGTCAGCATATGCTTATCAACTACTTGTGAACACGGCAGTTCGTTTCCCATGTCAAAGCTTCACAATACAGTGATATCCATTATAATGGTTGAAATCATTCAGCAAATCTCACGCATGGTGGGGGGGGGGGGGGGGGGGTGGCAACAGTGCTACTGAATATAGTCAATACACTGCTGCCGAGACTCCCAGCGACTCACTGCTTGTGTAAGGGGCACTTACAGAGAAACTCACTGCGTTCTCTGTGATACATGTCCCACCTACCAACACTGAAGCTGGGTCAGAATTTGTGATCACCACTTCAACAACTCCCACGGGACTGGACCACCGCCTTTTGCCTGCTGCACCACCCTGTTTCTTCAAATTACTTTATAATACTCTTAAACCGATTTATTTTGCAACTGTTTCTGCTGTTTCTGTTGGCAATCTTTCCGCAATGCAGTGTTGCTACTGCTGCCATTCTGATAAAACAACTAAAATAAGTTTACCATCAGTGCAGGGTCTTTCTTTAGCGACTGCATTTCATATGGAAAACTTCAACCTTCCTAACCCTTTACACCAAGAGTCACTTCACAAAATAAATCAATGCACTTTGCCAAGTGACAAACACCATACAGACATCGAGACAGGAAACATTTCAAATTCTCACTTCTTATAGCGCCGTATTTTCAACTGGCAGCACAAAGTGGAACTATTCTTTCTTTTCAGCAAACTCCATGACCACACTGATTAATTAACATATCTATGATATCGCAGCATCGTACAATGTATACAGCCCACGATGCAGCACTCCGAACACCGTCAATTTAATTATATCTACCCGGTACAAGATACCCTCTGCCACATACCGTAAGGTGGCTTGTGAAGTCTGTATGTAGTTACAGATGTATGCAGAGGACATTTCACAAGCATATTTGCAGAGGTCAACATTGTTACAGAGTGCCAGGAATAAATGGCTATTTTATAATGCACTACCCAGTCATGGGAAGGTCATTACATGGTTTCTCTATAAAATGCTAAGTGACCTAAGAAGACCAAGTGGATGACGGCTAGCCGTTGTTGTTGTTGGGGTCTTCAGTCCTGAGACTGGTTTGATGCAGCTCTCCATGCTACTCTATCCTGTGCAAGCTTCTTCATCTCCCAGTACCTACTGCAACCTACATCCTTCTGAATCTGCTTAGTGTATTCATCTCTTGGTCTCCCTCTACGATTTTTACCCTCCATGCTGCCCTCCAGTACTAAATTGGTGATCCCTTGATGCCTCAGAACATGCCCTACCGACCGATCCCTTCTTCAAGCCAAGTTGTGCCACAAACTCCTGTTCTCCCCAATTCTAAATCTCTGTCTTACCATTATATAATCTATCTGAAACCTTCTAGTATCTCCAGGGTTCTTCCATGTATACAACCTTCTTTCATGATTCTTGAACCAAGTGTTAGCTATGATTAAGTTATGCTCTGTGCAAAATTCTACCAGGCAGCTTCCTTCTTAGCCCCAATCCATATTCACCTACTACGTTTCCTTCTCTTCCTTTTCCTACTATCGAATTCCAGTCACCCATGACTATTAAATTTTCATCTCCCTTCACTACCTGAATAATTTCTTTTATCTCATCATACATTTCATCAATTTCTTCATCATCTGCAGAGCTAGTTGGCATATAAACTTGTACTACTGTAGTAGGTGTGGGTTTCGTGTCTATCTTGGCCACAATAATGCGTTCACTATACTGTTTGTAGTAGCTTACCCGCACTCCTATTTTTTTATTCATTATTAAACCTAGTCCTGCATTAACCCTATTTGATTTTGTATTTATAACCCTGTAATCACCTGACCAAAAGTCTTGTTCCTCCTGCCACCGAACTTCACTAATTCCCACTATATCTAACTTTAACCTATCCATTTTCCTTTTTCAATATTCTAACCTACCTGCCCGATTAAGGGATCTGGCATTCCACGCTCCGATCCGTAGAACGCCAGTTTTCTTTCTCGTGATAACGACGTCCTCTTGAGTAGTCCCCGCCCGGAGATCTGAATGAAGGGACTATTTTACCTCCAGAATATTTTACCCAAGAGGACGCCATCATCATTTAATCATATAGTAAAGCTGCATGCCCTTGGGAAAAATTACGAGTGTAGTTTCCCTTTGCTTTCAGCCGTTCGCAGTACCACAACAGCAAGGCCGTTTTGGTTAGTGTTACAAGGCCGGATCAGTCAATCATCCAGACTGTCGCCCCGGCAACTACTGAAAAGGCTGCTGCCCCTCTTCAGGAACCACACGTTTGTCTGGCCTCTCTACAGATACCCCTCCATTGTGGTTGCACCTACGGTACGGCTATCTGTATCGCTGAGGCACGCAAGCCTCCCCACCAATGGCAAGGTCCATGGTTCATGGAGCGGGAGGGGGGGGGGGGGGCGCAGAGGGTGGGGGTGGGGGTGGGGGGAGGGTGGGAGAGGGGGGGTGAGCAAGTCGTTCTCAAATCCAAAATGACAAACTGAGAGGAAGTCGAAATAATCTTTAATAGTGTACACCAAAAGCTGAATAGTAAACCATGAGAATAACCTAGGATAAGTGTGTCACTGTGTGTGAGTAGTACCAACTGCAAAAGGCACCATTCCACAATTTTGGGTGTTACTGAATTAAAGAAGATCCCGTCCAGCTGTGTGTAAAGACCACGGGATATCTTCTAATATCATGTTGGACCTCCTTTTAGCTACTGCTGGGCAGCAACTCCAGGTGACACGAATTCGACAAGTCACTGGAAGTCCCTTGCAGAAATACTGAGCCACGCTGCCTCTACAGCTGTTCATATTCGAAAAAGTGTTGCCAGGACAGGATTTTTACACGAACTGACGTCTCGATTATGTCCCACAAATGTTCGAAGGGATTCGTGTTGCGCGACCGGAGTGGCCAAATCGTTTGCTCGAATGGTTCAGAATGTTCGTCAAACCATTGCGAACAATTAAGGCTCCGTGACAAGGCGCATTTTCATCCGTGAAAACTGAAATCCGTGAATGGCTGCAAATGGCCTTCAAGTAACTGAACATAACCATTTTGACTAAATGATCAGTTCAGTCAGACTAGAGGACCCGTCCATTCTACGTACAAGCAGCTCGTGCTATTACGGAGCTACCACCAGCTCACACAGTGCCTCGTTCACAGCCTGGGTCTGTGGCTTTGTGGGGTCTGTACCACACTAACCCTGCCATCAGCTCTTACCGTCTGAAATCAGGTCTCACTGGACCAGGCCACAGTTTTCAAGTTCTCTAGGGCCCAACCGATTCGGCCACGAGCCCAGGAGAGGCACTGTGGGCGATGTTGTGTCGTCAGCAAAGGCACTCGCACTGTTCACTGTTGCCGTAGCCCAGTAACACCAAGTTTTGCCACACTGTCATAATAGATACATTTGTCCTACATCTCACACCGATTTCTGTGGTCATTTCACGTGGTGTTGCTTCTCTGTCAGCACTGACAGCACACGTTCATGTGCACGACTGCCCACTTTACATTTTCTCAATACAATTCGGAATGGTAGAATCCAGTGCATAACTGTTCCATACCCCACCAGTCCAGTTACGAGCCTCTGCAGAAGCTGCCATTTAGTATTGCCCCCAGAAAAAGCCACGGCTCTCGGTCATTATGTGAAGTCGGTTGGCCACTGCATCGTCTGTGGTGAGAGGTAATGCCTGAAATTCTCGGCACACTCTCAATGCTGTGGATATCGAAATATTGCGTTCCCTAATGATTTCCAAAATGGAATATCCTATGTGTCTAGCTCCAACTACCACCCCACATTCAAAGTCTGTTAATATCTGTCATGCGACCATAATTACGCTGCAAACCTTTTCACACGAATCACTCGAGTACAAACAACAGCTCTGCCAATGTACTACAATTTTATACCTCACGTCCCTAATATTACCGCCATCTGAATACGTGTACATGGTTGTCCCACGACTTCTCTCAGCTCCTTGTATTTTCACACAGTTGGAGGACACAGATGTTGACCTGTACATGCATTGAATCAGTGTAACAGCACAACAAGTGTGCTACTGATCACTATAAACACCCTGTCTTTCCAGCACATTTTTGCACAGTCTGGCAGTCTACATACAACACATTGCATGCCAGCCAGCATGCCTCACAATTCCACTCTGCCCTGTGCATTTAGGCAACACAACTGGGAACCGTCACCCAGGTGCCACGGCAGCACCAAACTCGTGCCTCAGAGGGCGGCAATTTGCAACCGGGACATTACTGCCATCATTCCTCCACACGGGGCAAGATTCTATCCCACTAGCCGTGGCCACCTACGCGAATTCAGTGTACGTACACGTCACCGGCTCCGTTCACTCGGGGCCACGTAGTGCCGACTCGGGCACAAACTACCGAACGAGGTAAACGGCGTCGGTGAAGTCGGACGCGGACGTCAGATGGCCGTCCCACGACTGCGGCATTACCGGTG
This sequence comes from Schistocerca piceifrons, assembly GCF_021461385.2. Taxonomy (NCBI): domain Eukaryota; kingdom Metazoa; phylum Arthropoda; class Insecta; order Orthoptera; family Acrididae; genus Schistocerca; species Schistocerca piceifrons. The sequence goes on from NC_060148.1 coordinate 60,730,470, forward strand.
CACCTCCTGCTCGCAGAGGGCGAATCCGGGGGTGTTGTGACACCTCGGAATTACAATTTGAGACAAATAAAATTTCCATATCTTGTAGCAGAGTTTTCCCAGCCACCCTGCTCACAACAGCGCCTCCAGAACCTGCTACCTCTACACCGAAGCGACTCCACTCACCTTAGGTCACTATACTTCAGATACGTAAACACAACTGCTTGAGGAATGCGCGTATTTTCCGCACTGCCTAGGCTGCCAGAGGGTCTCGCCAACTCGCGTGGTGTCCACATTGCCCGTGGTGCAGCTGTGCAACCTTACAACTCTAAACAGCTGAATACCAGTGCGTTTACCTCGATGTCGGTGCCCTAGTCTGGGGGCGACACTAAACGGCAGCTCCTGCAGACGCTCGTAACGGGACTGGTGGGGAATGCGATAGTTAAGCACTGGATTCTACAATTGTGAAAATGTACTCAGAATACATAAAATGGGCAGTCATACGTATGAACACACGGTGCATCTGCAGTCTACTTTGAATACGGCTAAATATCCGTACAAATGTAGATGGACTCTCCAGTCCACTCCCCAGGTGATGCCACTTAGAGCACACAGGACACTCAGAACTGACACAGAAAGTTGCCGAGTATTATACTGGCTGTTTCACAATTGCAAAATTTAAAGTATTTTCTTTTTATAATCTAGTTTTGCCTCTACGGACTGCGTGGTAACAACCAATTTCATTTTAGTGTCTAGGTCTTGTTCTAGTTTCAGCTCGGACTTAGAAGTGCCTGTTTACGCTCTTCGGACAAAGGTCCTCTCCGTCTTTTGGACGATGGTGCCATTTTAAAACCTCGGTAGTTTTTCACCGATCTTCTAAATTTGTTCCTGTCAGGAATTTCTCTCTCTGGGCTACCGATCTTTTTCAAGTTCTTCGAACCATCTCGACCTCGCTTTCTTAGATTAGATGAAACTCCGTATTCTTTTCGTTAGTCGATCACCGTCCGCGCTCACGAGATGACCGTAAAATAACAACTGTCTCTTCTTAATGGATGCTGTGATAGGTTCTGTCTTGCTGTACGAGTACTCATTTGCTCTCATTCGCCATTGTCCGTCGACCCATCTATTACCTAAGATTTTCCTTAATATCCTACACACTCGCTTTTCCAACCCCTCAGCTTGACCTCGTCTATTTGTAGTCAAAGTTTCGGACGCATATAAGCCCTAAGATTTTACGACTGTATTATAATGTCAGAACTTGGTCCCTTTACTGATAGACTTTTTATTATAGGTATTGTTTGTCAGTTGGTATGCCTCGACTAACTTCCTCATCCTGACATTAATTGCTTCTTTTTCTAATCCATTCTCCTGAAGATACCTGAAATTCTTAACTCTTCCGATGTTTCCCAGATTGTGATCACATCCATTCAGGTCCATCACAGATGTTCATCATATATTTTGTCTTTTGAATAGAAATCTGGAGTCCAACTTTCACAGCAATTTCTGACAGCCTATTGATCTTGTTGACTGCTGACTCTATGTTGTTAGCAAAAATGGCCAGGTCATCTGCAAATGCCAAGCAGTCAATGTACACCCCTTTGTACTTTGGACCAAGTCTGAAGTGCTCTTTATTTGTTTCTTCTTGGAGTAACAACTTTGTACACCCTCAAATGACCTTTTCCAAGATGCACTTGAAAAGGAGTGGGGATAGTCCATCTCACTGTCTTATGCCCGTTCTGATTGTAAAGGGTTCTGATATCTCACCCATAAATTTTATTTTTCACACAGTGTTGGTGAGAGTTCGTTTGATCAGCTTCCTCAATGTATCATCCACCCCAAACTCTTCCAAAATATCCATTAATGCCTCTCGGTTGATGGAGTCGTATGCCTTCTGAAAATCAACAAACAAGAGTATTTTTGTACCTGATGATGTTCTTCAGGTTACAGATATGTTCTGGGCAAGTATGTATTACACATGTGTAGACAACAAAAAAGTTGAGTACAACACGTATCCATAAAGGGCCTTCATAACAGTAATATTCGCCACAACATGTTTTGTTCCCTAAGGTAGTTGCTGTGACAGATGTATTAACAGCGCAGTTAACTCCGAAGGAAAAGGTACTTTGAGTGTAGAGTTTGGCATTTGACAAGTACTCAAATCTAGAGCTGACAAACGTGCACTTCAGATACGGTAAGGTGGGTCACAAATGCTGTGTCGGCTCGTTGTTTGTAGTGAGAGAGGTAGTCATAGTGAAGATTTTTAGATGGACAAAAGGTTGGAGGCACAGAACAAAAAGACAAACTGCTGTAAAACATAACTGCAGATATAGTGTAGTTGATGTCCCATCAACTGTGTCAGACTGGAAGCAGAGCCAAAAAGAAGTTGAAGATGTGCGTTTCAAAATGACGACTAACGACAGTTAGCAGAGCTGTGGTATAATAAAGAAAGCAAGAAACAAAACACTGCATGGAATATTATTCATTTGGTTCAGTGAAAAAGAGAGCACTGTGTTCAGACATCCCTTTCAATCCAGCAGGAAAAGCTACTAACTTAAACAGGGAGCTACCGGGTGGCAATCCTAACTGCACAGCCCGCAAAAGTCAGTTGGAAAGGTGAAAAGCTCCTTATGGCATATCCCAGCTTCCTCTGACTATCGATTCTCAAATCATGAAAAACAGTGTGGTCTACAAGGTGTGAATTTACCGCTGAAGTTCACGAAGTCGTCAACACCACTCGGTCCGTTTTAGACGATAGTGATGCAGATGCTCAGCGGTAGAACAACAGCACGATGACCGACGGCAAAGTCTGTACTGACCCTGTTGTACTACAAATAATGACAGTGATGTTGAAGTGAACAACGAAAGGTGATTTCAGGGGAAGAAGTAATACCTCTTGCAGGGGCAACAGCACAAACAGAAGTACTAATGACTCCAGCCAAACAGATGTTTAAAAAAAAAAAAAATAATAAAATAAACACACACACACACACACACACACACACACACACACACACACACACACACACACACCACCTTACACGCTATAGAGTTTCAGTGCCAACAATCTCTGGTTACTGCCCAGATAAAACGTTTGTATTTCCAGATTATATTAAAAATTGGATACGCATATTGTGTAGACAATTTGTATTGCTTGTCCACATTAACAAGCTCGACAGATGCAGAAATTCTGTAAGATGGGGTGGCACTAGGAGCTTGGTCACACTCTGTAGCGCCCGACAGTTTGGCAGTTACTCTGCGCAGCTCTGCATTCGCCTCGGAGACGTGCTGCACTCCTTAGAATAGTGTACACCTTGACAATGGACAAGAAGAATTAATTCAGCTGGAAAGTCTGTTCTGAGACCCATTACAGAGTGGACGCTGAAATATTTTAGTATTCTGTGTGGTTGTGAAAGCAAAACTGCGGACAGTCGTATATGGTATTTTTCCAAAGCTGTCCGAGTTGGAACAATATATGCGGACTTCAGTTATTTGGGCATAGATAAGCACAATTTTTTATCTCCAGCATAGGCCAGACTGCACAGGAGAAATAGTCCACAAGATATCGTAAGGGGGAAATGTACTCCAGACAAGCAAGTCAGTAGTTTTATTGCAGATCTGTGCGTCAAAGCGTCGGAATTATTACACGAAGTCTGCCCTCCAAATGCTCGTCAATTTCAGCAAAGATCATACCACAACATAGTTTTTTACAGAGTGTTAGCCTCAAGAATTTTGATGAAGAGAAGAGCAGTAGAACCGAGATGTGAAGAAATTCCTTGCGCCACCATAAAGTTATGCAATTGGGAAAGTGGAAGAGCAGACAGTTGAGACAGTGCCGAAGTTGCAGTTTGAATAAATATATCTGCTGAGAACTGGAACAGGCCACGAAGAGAACCTTAGATACCTGGTGGGAGACAGTTAATAATAGGTTGACAAATAAGACGTGCTCAACATGCAGTCCTGAGGTACCCTATTCTGAATAAAAAGGTCTGATGAAGCAAGCCCATCACTTACTAAAAATCCTTGTCTTTTAAAAATTCTGTAGGTAAGGAAGTGTAACAGCTGGTTTTAGAAGTCCCATCCTCCAGCACCATACACCTTTAAAAAATAAAAATTATACAACTACAGTCCGGGTCTTAAGCAGAAGTTGTTCACAATACAGAAAGGTGAATCGATGACTGGAGTGATGCCTACGAAAGCCACACTGAACATTTGTTAGCAGTTTCCGAGATTCAAACCACGATACTAGCCCCTGTTGACCATTTGTTCCTTCACTTCGAAGACAATAATGATGATGGAAATGATATGGCAGCTGGAGGGAAGGAGTCTGTTCTTACCAGGCTCAGGGATTATGGTGGCTTTGTGCCACTGTGTAGTGAAAGAGTACACAATTTAGCCGAATTAAATTCGGAAATTTCTTATAAGCATTACAGGTGTGAAACTATCTGTACCCTCGTCGATAAATGAGTGAGCACGTATATAGTTAGTTTTGTTACAGACCAGACAGACCTGAAAGTTGTTCTTTATATGTAGATAAAAACCTACATATTTTTCAAATATTTGTTTTGCATTTTTATTATCTGTCTGAGGTACTCTTTGGGTAGCATGCGGTGGGTAGAGTTCGATACCATCCCTGTCACAGCAGGTGTTGCACCGAGCTACCGATGCTGTACGGAATGAGAAAGAACTCGATAACAATGACAACGAGAAAATTAAATTGAATTTGTAGGAAACAGCTGATTGTGTGCAAGAGCATCCGTGTGTGCACGCACAGGTGTGTGAAAAAGCAAAGGTGCAATGATGAGAGAAACTAAATATTGCATGAAGTCAGATCTGATATACGTTTCACAGTTGTTGTCGGAAATTCAGAAAGGAGGAGAGGCTTATCAAATAGCAATTACATGTCACTTTCACATTTTCACTCTCGATCCTCTTCAGAACTTTTTCTTTCATTAGGAAATGTGCCATCCTTCCAGATACAATTTGAATATTGGAAATAGAGGCTGCAACACCTGAATGTGAACATCGTTTAGTCCCGGGGAAGTGGAATGTGACGACAAACAGGCACACACTGGCTACGTTGCACTAAAACCATTACTGTCGCATTTGCAATAACTAGGAGCCTACGAGAGCTCCCGAGCCTCCGCCACTCGCTACCTAGGTGAAGCGAACGGGAGATGACGACGACTGCAGCTGCCGTAGAGAGAGCACCTCGGGCGGACGGCCTACCTTGGCCTCCCAGGAGTGGCGCTGCATGGCGTCGGCCACCACGGCCGCCTTGAGGCTGTCGAAGATGTCGTCGTGGTCCTTGCTGCGGCTCGCCGCCTGCATGAAGGCCTGGAACTCGTCGCTCAGCACCTCCCAGCCGGCCTCCACCGACTTCTGCGGCAGCTGCTGGTCCGCCCACTGCCGCAGTCGGATGTCCACCGTCGTGTTGAACGTGCCTGCAGATCGAATGTTCCGTCAGTAAGGCGAAACGATACGCCCGTGTCTGTACTCTGCAAACCACTTCGAAGGGCACGGCAGAGGGTACTTTGCACTATTTGTAAGCCATTAGTGGATCTACCAGTTCAATTCGTGTACACAGTGTGAAAAGAATGTCTGCTTAGATGCCTGTGTGCACCCTGCTGTCTCTGTGATCCCTACATAAGCAGCACGAAGGGGATTTTAGAACATTTCTATACCCCTCACTCAAACCGGGTTGTTAATAGTTTGTAAGCTGGCTTTCACGTGAAAGTTTGCGTTTACCCTTTCATTTTTTTCAGCTTCTTTGTGATACTCTCCAACGAGTCAAACAAACCTTCGCTCATTTGTGCTGTCTTTCTTTGCGTAAGTCCAATACCCCTGTTGGCCCTATTGTCACGGAACTAGTGGTACACTCTCGGTGATTAGTACAGAACATGATACATTCATTTATTTCACTTCACAAGCCAATAAAATTTCTCACACATAATGAATTTATTTGTTTACAATGCAAATATTATTAATGTAACATTCACACCTGAACCAAAAAACTGTGTATAAGAAACAGTTCTTTTCATTAATGTAATTTTAAGATTATCACACATATTTTGTGCTTTTCTGCAACAAGAAACATTGACTGTTGTCATCATCATCATCACCACCACCATCACCACCACCACCACCACCATCATCAAAGATTAATATCAGCATTAATATCGACCACTGAAATGGTGTTGTGTGTGTGTGTGTGTGTGTGTGTGTGTGTGTGTGTGTGTGTGTGTGTGTGTGTGTGAGTGTGTGTGTGTGTGTGTGTGTGTGTTGCCAAAACATAGCAAGCAAATTTTGCAGCATCATGGGGGTCATATGGTCTGGTAATCCTCCATCCCCCATGCATGAAGAAGGTTTCATTTTGGAACTGCAAGGGATAGTCATGAAGATTTGGGTGTCTGAAGAGGGCATTTGTTCATGACAACATAATATATCTAAGTGTGGTTTGTCAGTGCGTGCGGCTATTACTCCGCCACACACTCCCGCAGCCCCACGGGTATTATATGGTCCTGTAGCCATCTATGCCCCATCCATGAAGAAGGTTTGCTTTGAACATCTGGGTGTCAAAAGAGGCCATCATACTAATGGACTTCAGATGGGAAGGAACGAAGCTTGGAATCGAGTGCCAAAGTGACTGGGACTGGCCACAATGTTCCTTCTAGAATATTTGAGTATGTTCCAGAATCTTCCAGAAAAGTCAAGAAATTGACAACTAGTTGTGATTATCAGTGAAGATTATTAAGAAATGTGGAGAAAAGGAGTAAACATATAGTTGCATTTCATTTAAAAGAGGTCATAGAACTAAATTTGAAGCCCAAAACCTGTTCTGCAAGGAAAAATTCACCTCAAGAAGCATTGTGCCGACAACAAAAACAAAACCTAATAATTAAAGCACATTAACTAATAAAGTTCAGTAAGAGAAAAATAATTTTTTCAACATTGGCTTTAAAACAGATCTATCTCTTACGGTTCCAACACACTTTAGCAGTATTCCAGGGTAAGTAGCGTAAGTGTTTTGTGAATGATTTCCTTTGTGGACTGATTGCATTTCCCAGAATTCTGCCAATGATTTCAAGTATGCCACCTTCTGGGACAGGAGAAAAGGAGAGAAGTAAAACAGACTGTGGGTGTCTTGGTAAAATAGAGGGCTGTGCAGTGCTGTAGTGGCAACAGGGAAGCGACAGGTCTGTAAAGGACAATGACCGATGAAGGTTGAGGAATATACGATTAGTAGACACCATTCACACCTGCACAATTCCGAAAAGCTGGTGTTTGAGGGAAGGACCAAGACGGCAGAGACTGTGAAGCACTCACTGTAATACAGAATGTCGTGTCGAGCAGGGTGCTCGGCAAGTTGAAGATCCAGCTGTTTCTCAGACACAGTTTGACAGTGGCCATTCGTGCAGACAGACAGCTTAACAGTTGTCATACCCACACAGCATGTAGCACATCGGTTGCAGCTTAGCTTGCAGATCACACGACTGGTTTCACAGGCAGCCCTGCCTCTGATGGGACAGGTGACGCTTGTGACCAGATTGGAGTAGGTGGTGGTGGGCGAATTTATGGGACAGGTCTTGCATCTACGTCTATTTCTGTGATATGAGCCACGAGGCAAGGGGTTGGAAGCAGGGGTTGTGTTGGGATGGACAAGGATATAGTGTAGGTTTGGTGGGCAGTGGAATATCATTGTGGGAAGGGGAGGGGAGGGTAGTGAGTAGGACATTCCTCATTCCAGGGCACTATGAGAGGTAGTCAAAACCCTGGCAGAGAATGTCATTCAGCTGGAGGTGGTACCAATAACGAGGCATAAGGGGAATGTTCCTCTGTGGCCAGATGGTGGGACTTTGGGAGGTGAAGTGGGGGTGGGGTGTGGGTGACTGGAGAAATAAGGCACACAAGATCTGTTTCTGTACAGGACTGATAGGGCAATCACAGTCTGTGAAGGCCTCAGTGAGACCCCTCAGAATGTTTTGAGAGAGACTGCTTGTCAATACAGATGCAACAGCCACAGGTGGCTAGGATGTATGGAAGGGTTTCTTTGATATGGAGTGGGTGGCAACTGTTTAAGTTATTTCAGTGACTGCTTCACAGCCTATGCCATCCAGATCCTCTGGATGAATACCAGATTTCCTGAATCGTGCAGGTGGGAATTCTTCCTGCAATATATCCTGTGTTCCCATAACCCTCCTGGCCTCTACCTTTGTTAGTCATTATCCTTTACTCACCTATCCCCTTCCCTGTTCCGATTCCAGCCCTTTATTCCACCAACAGACCCACAATCTTTATTTCTCTCTTTCTGCTGGCTGCCATCCCCCCTCCCCCCCAAGCCCTCCTTCTAACATCCTGACTGCACCTAGCTGCCCCCCCCCCCGCATCCCTGTATGCTCCCACAAGCAGCGTTTTCCCCATCCTCACCCTTCTCTTGCTCTCCCTCCCTGTCCCAGCCTCCTTCTACCTCCCTATCCCAGCCACCTCCTAGCTCCCACCCCATGCGCTGCTGCTTGCTGCCTGGCCTCAGGAGCCAGAGACTGTGGTCACAAGTATGTGAAATGAATACGCATATGCGCGTGCATGTGCATGTGTGCGCACGTGCGCATGCAAACGTACCTATGTACACTGTCCAATTCTGATGAAGGCCTTTTGGTCGAAAGCTTAATTGTTTCAGTCTTTTGGTTGCACCTATCTGCGACTCACAATCTCAGCTATATTTTGAGTAGTAATCTATCCTTTTCATTACTGTTACATCCAGGCATTTGTATGAGTTGGAGCACTGGATTTGCAACTCACTGATATTGAGGTCATAGTATACTACCCCTGATTCTTAAAAGAATCAAACTACAATGTATAAAACAGCTTCTTTACAAATGAGGTAATGTGTTAAATATTTGCGTTTAAAGCATGTAAGCAAGAAAATGTTTAGGAAAGATTTGAACTTATGCTTATAGGTTGTTGCTACTTGCTAAATGCTCTCATTATGAAACAATGGATGAACATAAACAGAGTAATTTGTGCTTCACTTTAAGAAGCAGTTAGTCCCTCCCCCTTCCCCCTCCCAAGCTCATCTCAACATTTACGGTGTCATATTTCTCAAACTGTGTGTTGTAAAATGATATAATTATGCCGGTACATTCAGTGATATACGTACATACTGCATGTAAAGTGTGATGTGGGTAAAATTAGTAGTGGTAGTGAGAAATTAATTGTTATGCCTGATGCTGGAGTTTGACTGCATAAACAGTGAAAACATGGTAAGTGATAATCTTTTTTCCTTTTGTTGTTTTGTGGGAGGTGTCACTGAGAAAAAGTTTAACAAAGGTTTGAAATTATGTGCAGAGTCTGACAGGGTTCACTAAGTCCTCTCATTCCCAAATACTGGATGAACGAGTCTGCATATTTCCACGCTGTATGTTAAGTTACCTCAACACAACCAAACAGTTTTCAAATTACCATGTTAAACTTTTAATATAAGTTTATTCATCTTAACGAGTAGATTGTGATGGCATTCAAAATTTTTAAATTTGGTCAATAATTATGCAAAATATTCAAAATCAAATTTTTGCTGTGTCTATATTGCAACTGGTACTGTGTTCCAGGATAAAGTCCTAGTAATATAGATGCTTTTGGTTTACGAAGAGCACAATTTTATATTTCTGAACATTTAATGCAAGCCGCCAATCTTCGCGCCACTTTGAAATCTTATCAAAATCTGACTGAATATTTGTGCAGCTTTTTGCAGAAGTTACTCCATTGCAGTTAACAGCATCACCACAAAAATGTCTTTGGTTATGATTAATATTACATATCACTTCATTAAAGTAAAACATGAACAGCACGGGTCCCAACACACTTCCCTAATGCCACAGTTACAGGAATACAAAATAGGGATCACACAGTTTGTGCACAATAACGAGCTTTAACAATGACTCCTCAAAATTATTGTGATCTGAACTGAATTTTATTAAAATTCTCAGTGTATATTCTTCATTGTTTTCAGTGAAAAATAGCGGTTTGTTGTGTAATTACAATTATGCTAACCACTGCAGACAATGAATAAAGTTAGGGATCAAGTTTCATGTACTTCCTCACAAAAATGAGACAAAACAGAAATGGGTAGATGCTTGTAAATGCACTAATTTATTTTTTGACAGATAGTGCTGCAAATTTGACAATGCACATTTGTGCCAACAATTGGAAATTAAGGAAAGATAAATAACAGAACTTAGGCAAAAGAATAAAGATGTACATGATTGCTGATCTGGTATAATGTTTGGTTGTTTAAAATAAAAGAATTTAAGAGAGTGGTTGAGGTTTCTTTTCTTAAATGTCAGCAACAAGTGGGTATGAATGAATGGTGTACTTCCCACCTCAGCACATTGCGAGGGCCACGACTTCAACACAGTATATCTTATAAAGCATGGCATACTGAAATATCCTCTTCCTGGGGCACTAACTATTAAAAGATGGTCAGACAGTTTAGCCTTCCAGCACAGTTTATTGGTTTAAGTTTGAATATCACAAAAGACCCAATCAAAGTCACTAACGAAATTTAAAAAGGAGGTAATTCTTAGTTTTGATGAAATTATATCTTAAGTTTTATCGAGGTAAAAAATTTAAGTAAAGCGGATTTATTTGTTTCATGCAAGACATTATGCAAACATAATAAAACCCAGAAGATAGGAAAAATTCCTTAATTCTCTAGTTACACAAGAAGGGAGAGAGAGTAGACATAAATAACTACTGAAGAATCTCAGTAGTATCAGGTGCACACAAAACTATCCCAGTGTCTTCTTGATATAACACAGAAACAACATGAATCGAGAATTTGAGAATATCAGGCAGGATTCAGACCAGGGCACTTGTGTCCAGAGAAAATCTGCAGTCTAAAGCTCATCCCAAGGCATCAGGGAATTTGTAGTAAATTGGTTGTTTCATAAAAGTCTATTACACAGTTGAACGAGAATCACTATTCCAGATATTAAAAGAAGGTGGTCTAGATGTGAAAACTCTTCAATCACAATACAGACACAAAGTACAAGGTTACATTTATAAGAAAATTCTCAGATATTTTCACAATCCAACTGTTTCCTTGAGAGAGTGTTAAAAGAAAGCACAAACAGAAATCAATCCTCACCTTAGGCAGAGGCAGGTTAACAATAAAGAAAAAGTGTCTCCAGATTATCTTTTCAAATGTCAGAATATGAGCCCTACAAGAAACAAGCTCCAAAATTCACAGAGATGAACTGTGGTAAAATCAAATAATTTCCACAGCTTGAGTGAAACCACCAAGGAAAATGGAATCAAAACACAGGTAAATGAAATCAGATGCATACTGATTTACCCAAAATATTTACGAACACAGTTTTGTGGCATAATGGACACTACTCTTTTGGAAGATGCAGATGTTCCAGTATTTGTGAGTGACGAGGCTCATTTTCACCTGGACGTTTATGTCAACATACAGAACTATAGGCACTGGGTGTTGGAGAACCCACACGAACTACACCAAATACCCCTCCACAGCTCAGAAGTAAAGGTGTGGTGCAGTACCTCCGAGACAGGTATTGTTGGGCCTTACTTTTTTTGAAGATGGAGGAACTGCAGTTACTGTGACATCTGCGTGTTATATTGAAGCATTAAACAACTTTCTTCACCCAGAACTCGAAAGGCGTATAGTGAACACAAGAGAAATGAACCTACAACAGGAGGGTGCCACAGCTCACACAGTGAGAGTATTAACGGAACCGATTCGACAGATGTTCCCAGGACACACAATTTCACAAATGCCGACGTTCCTCAGCCCCCCGTGTTCACCTGGTCTATCACTCTGACTTCTTTTTGTGGGATGCATGAAATTAAGAATGTACATGAACAAGCCCTGCACAATTGGTTACCTCAAGATTTCCAGTTGTCAGGAACCTGGAGTTGTGCCGAACGAAATGTCGGAAACAGCCATACATAGCTTTCAGCATAGGACCCAAATTTGTGTCCAGCAAGAAGGACATCATCTCAATGACATTATTTTCTGACCCTAATTAAGGTACGTAGATTTAAAAAATGTAATAAAACTACTATTACTGAATTTGAGTTCTCCCATTCCCCCTCCCCTCCCCAATAAAACCAGATTTCAATTATTTAACTGTGAAAAACACGTTTCCATTGTTCCATCCTGTACAATTATAAAAATATACGGCCCGATTATCTCCAATCTCTTTTTCTAGCAACAATATAAACAAAAAATAATAATCCACACTGACAGGGAAATTAAACATAAAAGAAACTGGAGTGTACAACACCTGAACCAGAATGACACGCACCTTGGTTGCCGGTCTGGGCGGCGGGCAGGTAGATGTTCTCGAAGACGTGTGTCGACACCTTCTCCCAGAGCTTGCGCATCAGCAGCTCCTCCCAGCGGCGAGGCGGCACCTGGCTCAGGTTGATCACCTCGTCCAGGATCTCACCACGCGCCTTCTCGAATAGCTCGTCCCGGTCCAGCTCGCGCAACCTGGGAACAGTGTTCGGTCATTACTACGGCCCACATTTTAATGACAAGTCATACTTTTTTCTAAACTATAGGGTGAATTTTAGAACAATTTATACACAAATCTAGGCATTTTAGTGTTGAAAAATGTATTTTTATTGTGTATATAAAGTCATATTTCAACAAATTTTAGTAATAGGTCATATTGTGGCTAACTTTTAATATAATAGGTCATATTTCCGTCAACTTTTGCCAAAAATGCACATATCGTTTTTCTTGTATCTTAAGGGACGCACGAATAAGAAAATGAATATGTTGCTCACGAGACAATATTTGACGTGCTATTATGAAAGATGAGCAGATAAATTAGTACACACCTTTATTTCTCAGGACCGTAGCAGAAATTCGTTGCACCACAACAGTCGTTTCGCGAACACAAAACATTGTTGTGCAGAGTCGACAATACGCTCTAAGAGCCAACAAAGGCGGCTTCTGCCGTAGTAATCATCGCAGTCACACAGGTGTTCCCAGTAACCAGTTTGAATACAGCCATTGCCTTGTTCAACATGCCTAAAGCAAAGTGCTCCGACAGCGTGAAGTTGCAAGGATATGTTCGAGAATTTGGAGAGAAGTTCTTTAGTACTGATGGGATAATATTTTTTGTAAACTGTGTGAAGTTAAAATTAGTGCAGAAAAGCGCTTTAATTTGCAACAACACTGTAATAACGCTAAACACACAGCAGCTGTGTGAAACGGAGTGCTGAAAATAACAGCAGGCAAATGCTGTTATTTGAACAGACAGGTCAATTGTCAACCGTGCAATCATTCTGCAAGGATTTGTGTGAGATGATGGTGTCCTGCAACATCCCATTGGAAAAGCTGAAGAATCCACACTTCAGACGGTTCTTGGAGAAGTACACAACACATCCAGTTCCAGATGAATCTACACTGAGAAAGAACTATTTATCCGTATGCCACAATGACGTGCTCAACAAAATACGAATTACTATTGCTGAGCAAAAGGTCTGGCTGTCAATTGATGAAACTACAGATATTAGTGGGCGATATATTGCAAATGTTGTTGTTGGTATTCTAAAAGCTGATGGCCCTGGAGATATGTTCCTATTAACGTGTGAAGCTCTCAATAGAGTAAACAATTCGATGATTGCTATTTTGTTTGACAACTTTCTGAAGCTACTGTAGTCGGATGGTGTGAAAGAGAGAACATTTTGCTGCTTGTAACAGATGGTGCTTCATATACGGCTAAAGCAGCCAAAGGGCTTCAGATTCTCTACCCCAGTATGGTGTAAGCCACATGCGCTGCACAGAGCTGCCGAAGAGGTGCAATCAAATTACCCTGACATGGACAAATTAATTTCCTGTGGCAATAAAATCTATGTGAAGGCTCTGCTACGGGTGCAGAAATTCAAGGAACAAGTACCTTCAACCCCCCTCCCACCTAACCTGTTCTTACATGATGGGGTTCTTGGCTTAATGCTGCTGACAAGGGAACCTCCCCATCGCACCCCCCTCAGATTTAGTTATAAGTTGGCATAGTGGATAGGGCTTGAAAAACGGAACACAGATCAGTCAAGAAAACAGGAAGAAGTTGCGTGGAACTATGAAAAAAATTAGCAAAATATACAGTGAGTAGTCCATGCGCAAGATAGCCAACATCAAGGAGAGTATGTGCCAAGGAGCGCCGTGGTCCTGTGGTTAGCGTGAGTGGCTGCGGTATGAGAGGTCCTTGGATCAAGTCCTTCCTCTAGTGAAAAGTTTACTTTTTTTTATCTTCGCAAAGTTATGATCTGTCTGTTCGTTCATTGACGTCTCTATTCACTGTAAGAAGTTTAGTGTCTGTGTTTTGTGACCACATCATAAAAACATGCGATTAGTAGGCGAAAGGACGTGCCTCTCCAGTGGGAACTGAAAACATATGATCGCAAGGTCATAGGTCAACCGATTCCTCCACAAGAAAACACGTCTGATATATTCTATACGACACTGGTGACGGCATGTGCGTCACATGACAGGAATATGTTGTCGACCCACCTAACTTGTACACTTGGCGAATGGGTAAAAAGATTCTTCTACCTTTGCCCGATTTAGGTTTTCTTGTGGATGTGATAATCACTCGATAAAAGTGATGAAAACATAACGGACGGACAGATAATAATTGTCTGAAAATAAAAAATTAAAATTTTTACTCGAGTGAAGACTTGAACCAAGGACCTCTCATTCCACAGCCGCTTACGCTAACCACGGGACCACAGCCCTCCTTATCTCACATGGTCCTTAATGTTGCCTATCTTCCACATGGACTTCTCAGTTAGTATATTTTGCTTATTTTTTTCATAGTTGCACACAACTTCTTCCTGTTTTCTCGATTGATCTGTGTTCTGTTTTTCAAGACCTATCCACTGTGCCATCTTATAACTAAATCTGAGGGGAGTGCGATGGGGAGGTTCCCTTGTGAGTATTACTGCACCAACTACACCCAAATAAAGACAATCTTCTGTGATCTTGATAGCAATGAATCAAGTGCTATCAAAATTGTGAAAGAAGTTTTTACAGATACACTGTCTCAAAACTTGGTATATATCTACGCCAATTTTTCCGTGATACCAAAAGCCATCAGACGACTGGAAGCTGTTAGCACTCAGCTATGTGAGGCCCTGAGTATTGGGTAACATGTGCAGAGGGAGTTGGGTCGAGCTTATGGTCATGTGGCTGACAAATTGAAAACCAAATGGCAAAGTGTTCTCCAATGGAATCCTGGATATTCTACACTGTGCAAAATTAGTGACAGTCTTTCAGGGAATGCCGCAACATTTGAAGATACTGAAACGAAGCTTAACTCCAGTGATCTGGCTGCCTTCAAATACACACCAGTGACGTCTTGTGAAGTGGAGAGGAGCTTTTCCAGGTACAAAACTATCCTCAGCGACAACCGTAGATCTTTGACAGTGTACAACCTGAAAATGCACCTTGTGATCCAGTGCAACTTTGCAGATACTGAAGATTGACACGGTATTAAATAATGTGAAATGCTTTAAATACTATGTAGAAATAAAAACTTTGTTTCACTGTTTCGATAGATGATTTTTTCACTGTACTTTGGGTTTAGAAAATAAAACATTCAGACATTCAAAAAATATGTGCAAATTAACCATAAACCCTACAGAAAGAAAGAACTATACTTACAATATTCTGAGAAGTGAATTTTGTATTACTTTATGGTGAATAAAAAATTATAAACAAACAAGAACGCTTTAAATAAACTTCTATTAAGTCATATTTTATTTTTTAATGTCATGCTTATGTAAGTTTTAGGTCATAAATGCTTGCATATTTTACTGTTTTTAAGGTAATTAAAATCCGGACCCTAGTCATTACTTACCGGACTGCGACGGGAACAGCCATTTCCGTATGAGTCTGACGACGGTTCTCTACTCTGGACTGACAATCACCAGTTACGAGTCAATATTGCACTTGAGGAGTATCTTCAGTGAATGTACTGACAAATTTCCACCTTTTAATCGTGCCTGTCTGCAACCTGACGTGTCTTCTTTATGGTAGTAGCACTCTGTCTTTTCCTACATTGCTGAATTTGAACCTTTCCAATTTCAATTACAAGTAGAGGAACAGTGGTTAGTACGTGCCTGTGACAAGTAGGAGCCACTTGGTGTTTCTCAGGTTTGCCGCAAAATGGCAAACGTGCAGTGCTCGGAAGAAAGCACAGATATCACTCCGCCATTTGTGGTCATCTTAAGTCAACGGTGCATACCAATACACCCCAAAACATCCATGACTTGGAGGAGGAAATATGATGAGTTGCCAACAAAATGGATGTGAAAACTTGTCTTGTAGTCATAGTGAATTTCATGGACAGAGTTCTTGCATGTCAGCACAGTAGAGGTGGTCGTATGCCTCACATTTTTCCTACACAAAATTGGAAGGCTAGAAGAACATATCTATGTATTTTGTTTCTGTTTCTTGTAAAAATAAACTTCATACTTTGAAGTATCAAAAACAGCGCCCTTTTTGAACCACCCTGTACATGTAAAGGAAGTCCGCCCGGTTGGCTGTGCGGTCTAACGCACAGCTTTCCGGGCAGGAAGGTGTGTGGGTTCATGGCACAAATCCACATGGCGGATTTGTGTCGAGGTCCGGTGAGCCAGCGAGTCTGTGGATGGTTTTTAGGCGGTTTTCCATCTGCCTCGGCAAACGTGGGCTGGTTCCCCTTATTCTGCCTCAGCTACACTGTGTCGGCGATTGCTGCGCAAACAAGTTCTCCACGTATGCGTACACCACCATTACTCTACCACGCAAACATAGGGGTTACACTCGTCTGGCGTGAGACGTTCCCTGGCTGGGGTCCACCGGGGGCCGAACCGCACAATAACCCTAGGTTCAGTGTGGGGCAGCGGAGGGGTGAAGTGGACTGCGGTAGTCGCCATGGGGTTGCGGTCCACTGCGACTGCGGCAGGGACGGAGCCTGTCCGTCATTTCTAGGTCCCCGATTAACATAACATAACATGTAAAGGAAAGCAAAATGATTTTAGGGAATCAGCAGATATCTATGATCCCTTATGTGTGGGTTTTCCAAACCAACATTTTAAGAAAAGTATGAAGAACTGCTTGTAGCACAGGAGCAGTTTTGATTCCTACTTAATGCTGCTGGCTAAGACTGAGTTTCAAAAGTTGGCTTATCATTTGGCAGAAAATTTAAAAACTGTCTCACCGGTTTAACAGAGAAAAAAAAAGTGACAAGTAAAAATTTCTGTCAAACCTGAATGAAGAAGCGCCCAGAACTGTTTTCCAGAAATCCTCAGCCCATAAGTTTAATGCGCTGTGTCAGGTTCAGTGGACAAGTTTAGATGTTTGTTTATTATCATGTACATTTAATATTTAAATGGAGTAATTTATTTGGGAACCAAATGACACTTTTTTAATTTAGAAACCTATATTTTGTTGTACGGTCCATACTATCTGACACTTTTCATCGTATCTACAACTGTATATCTTAGAAAATCTTTTGTTGCTTTGTCATTTTCATTACAAATCCTTTTTCCATCATTTACACATAAACAAATGTTCAGGTATAGGTATTATGCAGCTATACCTTATTTCAAAACAACAACAAAAGTTTTATACGAATTTTCTTTAACTGGACCACACTTTCTGCCATTCCTGCGACATTTCTGCTATCTCTTATCTCTGCCCCTTACAACTGTTTTTCTTTTCTGAACACAGTGCCATCTTCTAGCAAATATCGCTGCAGCCAGCTGCAATGAGAAAGCTGTAGGTACCTATCGATTGTCACTCACAACCTACCGAAATGGCTGCTTCCTTAGGGCACAGAGAGTGATAAACATATGAAGTAATTCAAGAGCACAGCTCAACATGTGTGTGCCACTATACTGATATAAATATACATGTTCATTTGTTTATACATTTTTCCTACATTCTGGAGTGGTGCATCTAAGATAAATATTGTTCTCCAGTAAGAACACTGTCTACACTAGATAACTCAAGTCTTGCAGAGATCACTCTGAAGATTCTCGAATTCCGACTGAAGATTCTCGAATTCCGACACTCAGTTTACAGTACATTTAATCCGGGTGTTTTTTTTGTGCTGGTGATAAAAACCGCATTTTCTTAGGTGCTAGATTTACATTTCTGAATGTTTCAAGCAAGTTGTCAATATCAGCATCACTAGAAATTTTAGTACTATTAGACTGTCAACATGTTTTTACAAAATTACTACTGGTTAAAGTAAGTGCACTGCCACGAAGATTCATGCACATCAGAGATTTCGCACAGACATCCCACGTGGTCCGTACCTGGGGAAGTTGTTCTTCCACTCAGTCTCCAGGTTGAAGCGCGTCGCCTTGAAGGCATCTGCCTGCTGCTCCACAGTCTCACGCACCATCTTCCAGAAGCATTCCGAAACCGCCATGCTCAGGTTGCGTGTCGTCACCTGGTTTGGCATCACCACTCCATCCCTGAAATCAATTCACCATAAAATGCCTTAGTCCTGTGACAACCTGCTACAAAGATGGGTGGGTGTAGGGGTGAGGGTGTGGTTGGGCAAGCGTGCGCGTGCGTGCGCGCACACACACACACACACACACACACACACACACACACACACACACACACACCGTTCCTCATGAAGGAACTTCATGTAAGTCATGTCCATTCCTGCACCACTGTTTGCAAACACTATAGACCTTTTATTAAAATTTCTAAGAATTGATTATTGTTTTGAACATGGCTGCTTCGTTCAGTGACCTTTTACAAATTAAAATTGAAATAGATGAGCCCTCGGTCACAATTTTTAGTCTTATTAACCAGGTTTCAACACTTTTGAGAGTGCCTTCATTAGAATCTAAACATTTAAAGTAGCCTATAACATAATTACAAATTTATAGGAAAAGAAATTTTTTATATAAAAGAAGAAGTACTGACTAACAATACAAGACAGAGACATCACTTACATGTCACATATACAATAAATAACAGGCCAGAAGGGCTTTAGACACAATTTTTTTTAAATGCATGAAAGCCACAGGTTGCAACCTGTGGCTGTACAGATATGAGCAGCCCATAGGGGCTCACCTTCATGCATTGTTTAATTAAAAAAAAAAAAAAATAAATAAATTGTGACTAAAGCCCTTCTGGCCTGTCATTTATTCCATATGTGACATGTATGTACTGTCGCTGTCGCTGTCTTGTATTGTTAGTCACTATTTACACTTTTATATAAAAAAATTCTTTTTCCATAAATTTGTAATTATGTTATAGGTCACTTTAAACGTTTACATTCTTTTTTTGTTTTGTTTTGTTTAGGACGCTCAACTACTAAGGTCATTAGTGCCCACTCACAAACGTTAGTGCACTAATAGCGTAGAAAAACGCAAGGGGGCAACATCAGAAAGTACTTTCAAAGATGCAGAGAAACAAAATAAAAGAGTTAGATCTTTTTGGACACGTCCGTCAATGTAATCAAACGAAGGACACGAGCAGCTGCTCGAGCATCATCAGCTAAAAGTTCCTGTAAGGTAGACGGCAGACATAGGACAACAAGAGAGTGAATAAAACGGGGACAGGACAATGAAACATGGCGCACCGTCAACGGATGGCCACGGGCACTGCGGGGCAGGGACACCGGACAACAGGTAGCGGTGGCTAAATCGGCAATGCCCAATCCGCAGCCTGGTTAATAATACTAAAAATTGTGACCGACGGCTCATTTGTTTCAATTTAATTTTGTTTTCTGGCATCTATTTTAGGTGTCTGATATTGGCTAAACAGAAACATTTTTCTTGTCACCTCCTAATTCCAATTGCTGTGTTCTTAATTGCACTTCTGAGTCTCTCTCATCACCTCTGGACTGAAGCTGGCACAGCACTTACCAATGTACCATCTCTGATCTCCTCCTACTACTCTGACAACAGCCCTCCTCCCTCTCTTTTCGTCTTTGTCTACGCTACTCCTCGCTACCTCGTGGGCTCCGAGTGACCTGCTTCTCTTTCATCTACTTCAACCTGTCCCTTACTTTTCCCGGAGGAAGTAACTGTTAGTGCTTGTAGTGATACAGAATTTGGGTTGTATCACTGTGGATTTTTTCGCATCCACCAATTATGGAAAAGTATGTTGTATATGCATGTTGATTACTATATAATATAGTGTGTGTAATATATATAAAATAGAGGGAAACATTCCACGTGGGACAAAAGATGCTGTGACTTACCAAACGAGAAAGCGACAGGGACAGGTATCCATCCGCACATATCAAGACAGAAGCAGACCTGTGTGTGTGTGTGTGTGTGTGTGTGTGTGTGTGTGTGTGTGTGTGTGTGTGTGTGTACCTGTCCCTTTTTCCCCCTAAGGTAAGTCTTTCCGCTCCCGGGATTGGAATGACTCCTTACCCTCTTCCTTAAAACCCACATCCTTTCGTCTTTCCCTCTCCTTCCTGATGAAGCAACCGTGGGTTGCGAAAGCTTGAAATTTGTGTGTGTGTGTGTTTGTCTTCGATATTGTCTCTATCAACATACCAATGCTTTTGTTTGGTAAGTTACAGCATCTTTGTTTTTAGATATATATTTCCCACGTGGAATGTTTCCCTCTACATATATGAATATAATAATTATGTCAGCTTGTGTCTGTGTACGTGCGGATGGATAGGTGTGTGTGTGTGTGCGTGTGTGTGTGTGTGTGTGTGTGTGTGTGTGTGTGTGTGTGTGTGTGTGTGTGTGTGTGTGTGTGTGTGTGCGCGCGCGCGAGTGTATAACTGCCCTTTTTTCCCCCTGAGGTAAGTCTTTCCGCTCCCGGGATTACCCTCTCCCTTAAAACCCACATCCTTTCGTCTTTCCCTCACCTTCCCTCTTTCCTGATGAAGCAACCGTTGGTTGCGAAAGCTTGAATTTTGTGTGTATGTTTGTGTTTGCTTGTGTGTCTATCAACATGCCAGCACTTTCCTTTAGTAAGTTACATCATTTTTGTTTTTAGATATATTTTTCCCACGTGGAATGTTTCCCTTGGAATCCTCAGAGTGTGAGTTCTCATCGCACTTATATAAGTGCATGAGAACTCACACTCTCAGGATTCCGTACAATCTTAATTATATATAAATACATACACTCACTTTGTCAGAAAAGTTCAGGACAGGTTTTTTTTTTTTTAATTTTTTTATTTTTTTAATTTTTTTTTATTTCCGAGTTTGCAATAGTAAGAAGAACAAATGATGATTTATTTTAACCAGTATGTATGTGTCCTCGAAATGACCTTGGCCACGTTTCTGTGCAAACTCACTAGGTGGCAGGAGTGTGCTTAGCAACACACTGTTTGGGTTCTTGGCATACCAGTTATGACAATGTATGCTGTTTGTGAGCAAAGAGTGAACATCAAGTTCTGCATTAAGCTCGGGAAAACTCCTAGTGAAATGTGGACAATGATTAAGCACGCATAAGCAGGCAAGGCGCTTTCAAGGAGACATGTTTTCAAGCGGCAAAAAAGGTTTCGTGAAGGCAGAGATTCAGTGCAAGACAAATCCCAGAGCAGGTCACCTGTCTACAGCATATACTGATGCAGATGCTGTAACCTTGCCTCAGATGTCAATCGTGGTAAAAGTAAGAAATGCTCCGAAAGTAATTTAACAGCGAAGTTTCGATTCCCAGGAATGCTTGGGTTGTAGACTAACAGAAAATGTTAATGTGTGATGTCACACTTAATCAAAATTTTTTGATATATCGAAAGGTATTGCACGTACCCCAATAGTAATATTTGTGGTTTTTCATTTGATTATTTATTTGAAAAGCTACTGAAATAATTGTGTATGATTTGATTAAAATTATGTGACTATTATATCATATTCACAGTGATATAATAGTGATTGGACACAGACTTGACAATGAAGAAGTATATTTTTTCTTTGATAAAGACAGAGATGTTAGCATTCTATCAAGTTACTCTGGTGCGCGATAAGTGAATTCCGTGTTTTGGTCCTAACTGATTGCGTAGAGGGCAATTTTAATTAATTATTGAGTCCTTTGAGTAGTAAAAGGACGAGAGACAGGGAAACAAAAAGGAATACGCTAGCTGTCCAAATAAAGGTCACATCTTGTGGATTTTATCGGCGAGGCGCGATGTATGTTACAAGGGATCGCGCTACAGCATCAATGTAGACTTCGTTTAAAACGAAGAATTATTAACGTTAATAATTAGATCGGAAGTTGTTTTGAGAAAGCATACGATTCTGAACTGACTTTTAACTAACTATTACGAAAGATAATCAATTCACGAGACAAAAGACAAATTTCGGGAATTAGATTTGATTGTATGGTTGCATAGCAACGTATCAACAGTCTTGGGTTACGTGTAGTTGGAACGGAGTTATACATTGTAAATCCCATACACACACAGGCGAACACTATAAAATTTGGCATTAATTATGATTGAGTTCTGAATGAATGAGATTTTTTTTTTAGCCAAATCGGGACCCCAATAAACTACAGTTACATGAAAAGACAATTCATCTGTTGCTTCTCATTTCAGTAGACGACCAACTGTAGACACTACAATTTTGCAGCAACGATATCACTTCTGTCAAAACAGTGATACTTATTTTTTTTCATTTCCTGCCATACTCGAACAAAGGCTATAGATTGGAAGTTCTTAATGTTTTGTTGTATATCATAATTTCGAAACGTGAATAAGATGTTCCCCTTCCCCACTTCCTCGAACATACGACCCTGAGGATCTGCCGAGCACGCAAAGAAGAAAGAATAGAGAACCAAACAAACCACAACCACCACCGATGATGACGAAGGAGTCAAGCAGAAGAGAGGATACAACATGAAGCATGTAAGGCAATCGCTGGAAGAATACCATCACGTAACTAATTGTACGATATCTGAACAACTTAATTTGAATCCTGATTTGCGTCATACTGTTTTACGATAATTTGAGTCATCATTTGCATCATACTGTTTTACGTGCAGATTTATGGAAATGGAAACTTAATGCAAAACTTATCCCTCACACACTACCAGATGAACAGAAAGGGGAAAGGTGGAGAATTTCTGCTGATCTAATAGATAGAGCCACATGTGATCCCACGTTTCTGTCAATGATAACTGCTGGTGATGAAAGTTGGTGCTACCAATATGATTCTCACACAAGGTGTCAAAGCACTGATGACAGAGTCTTCAATCGGCAGCCTTCAAAAAAGTGAAATGACAACCTTCAAGAACAAAGACAATGTTGATCGCATTCTCTGACAGTAAATGATTAGTTCACCATGAGTATGTTCCTCCAGATCAAACAGTGAACCGAACTGTTTACAAACAGCAAACTGAACTGTTTACAAAAAGCGAACTGAACTGTTTACACTTAAGTCTTGAAATGTTTACAACAAGCAATTCAACACTGCCACCTTGATTTGTGGCATTTGCAGGACTGGTTCTTACTGCATGACAATGCAAGACGCCATACTGCTTTATCTGCTACCAAGTATCTGGCCAGACATTCTGTTACTGCCGTCCCACATCTAGCATATTCACCTAGTCAGGTGATTGCAATTGTTTCTTGTTTACACGAGTGAAAAGGTGACTGAAACGAAAGCTTCACTGAGATATCACAGACATCCAATGGGCTGTGACAAATGAGCTCACAAGCATCACAGATGATTTCCCTGCTTGCTTCCAAGACCTTCAGAAATGATGGCAACTGTGTATAGATAGCCAAGGGGACTACTTCTATAGGAACTAGGATCGTCTTAAAGAAATCTGTCCCGGAACTTCTCCGACAGAGGGAGGACACGATGATGATGATGATGATGATGATGATGATGATGACGATGACGACGACGACGACGACGACGACGACAACAACAACAACAACAAAAACAACTTGGTGTGGCTCAAAGGCCTGGTGCAAGTCTTACTAAATAATGCCACTTCGGTGGTGTGTGTGCTCCTAACCTACTGCAGTTATCCAACCAGTTCCCCAGACTCGGTTACCCCAATGGATAAACCTTAAGTCTAATATGTGGAAGCCAAACCAAATAATGTTTCTGGAAACTCCTCACATGGTCAAGAGATGAGGGCAAGGTTAAAATGAGGGCTGAAAAATCCAAAGTCCGACCAAGATTCGATCCCCTGTCTCACAGTTCCTACCACTAGATCACCAGTCCTGAGATGTATATATACATAGTTCATCTATATAGGTTTGAAAAAATGGTTTTGAAAGTATCAAAATCTGTGATATATATGGCTCCATCTTTTGACTGCACTGGCTTAGAAGCTTAAATTTTTACACCACTAAGGGACTGTAGATCTTAGTACCTGACATAATATTCAACTTGATACCTACACACATTCATGAAAAATAGGAGTTTTGAAACAAAGATAGACAAACAGATGGACACCAAAGTGATCCTATAAGGGTTTATTTTTTATCAGCTGGTGCACGGAACCCTAAAAACTACAATTTGTTTGTAATTTGTTTTCTTTGTTGCACGAGACACAGAAAACAAGCACAAGCCAACAGCTGTTCTTCACGTAAACTGGCCTGATGTCACACAACATTATCTGCACTGACAATTAGTAATAACGAAGAAAAATGCATTTGTTAAAACTTTAATGTTGACATTAGTGCTGTAATCAGTTACTTTCTGGCCAATGTACAGTCAACATGTATGCTATAACTTAAAAGTTTTTAAATACATAGCATATTTTGTTCCCCGTGGCAAAAAGTAAACCAACCAGATATTTTTTGTTAAGATATAATATCACTTGTGTTGTGGCTTTACGAACATGTATAGCCTTGAGAAACTATTTTCATTTACTCCATCAGAATTGTTTAAATGATGATTGCTAGGTTTGAAAGAATAGGGGTATGGGTAATGAATATTGTAGAAAACGTGACACTTCTAATTTCCAATTCTTGAAACATTCACCGAAGACAACTGAAGAGGTATTTTCAATCTAACTACTATACGTATCTATCAGCAGTACTACACACTTTGCCTCCTAGAGGTAACTTCCAACTGTCAAAGAACTGTTGACACAAACATTTATTCTCCTATTGCTGGTGCAATCCCAGGTTGTGTGTCACATTTAGCTACACTTCATATCTGCAGGGTAAAATTGAGCGATAATGATAATTTGATGTGTCTCAATGGTGTGGCGAACGTCTTTCAATTGGACTGCATTTCGGCAACTCGTGCGTCCCTAATCGATCCCACTTATCGAAGGGAGCAAAGACACCCACAGTTTAACATGGAATCTGAACAGGCAGACTGAAAACTCCTGTGGTCCGACTGCGATTCAATCCCACAACCTCTCAGTTTCCAGGCACACACTTTATCACAAGGCTCAGAAACTTAACAGCTGGTACATACATTTTGTGTTCTAACACTCTATCATTCAATCTGTTTAATTTTCTTTCAACAGGATTTGACTCTGCTTTATTATTATTATTATTTCAAGTGGGGCAAATGACTGCTCTGCTGACTGGGAGTCAACTGCTGTGCACTGTACACTGGCTGCTGGGGTCCCCTGTTGCTCAGCCCGAGGATGTTTAAGAGGAAGACTTCCATGATACTGCATAGGTTATGTTCTTTGGTTTTTTAACAATAACCACTGTGAATCTTTTTCTTGTATTTATTGGAAGAATGGAAGAATTTTGTAAGAAAGGAATAGACATGTTAATCAGCTCTGTTGAGCAGTGAGTAGCAGAGACAAGGGAAACACATTTATATACTAGAAGAGAAGAAGAGAGAGAGAGAGAGAGAGAGAGAGAGAGAGAGAGAGAGAGAGAGAGAGGAGAAAAAAGAAATAAAAATTACATTTTACGATGAAAAAGTAACTGCAATCAATGTTTTTTTTCCCCTCAAACAATGAAAACTTCAGGTTGGAATATCAACAATGTATGTAAATAATCGAGTTTTGACAATATAATGTAACTGGATGGATAATAAAATCTACTCACCAAGCAGAATACGGTTATAATTAGCAAGCTTTTGGAGCCAGTGGCTCCTTCACCCAGAAGGGTTGAAGGGGTAGGAAGAGGGGTGAAGGAGAAGGACTGAAGAGCTCTAGGAAAAGGTGTAGATTTCCGAAAAGTCATTTGGAACAATGGGTCAGGTGAGGCTTACGAGATGGGATGAGAAGAAAAGACCGATTGTCGGGGACTGCACCGCAGAAGATTAGATAACCTGGGTGTTTAAAGGTTGAAGACAGGGTAATATGCAAGACAGAGATAATTGCTAAAACATTGTATACGAGTTAATAGGCGTGAGAAGCTAGGTGCATTATACGTAACAGAGGTGGGAGGGGGATAGCAAAAAAGAAATAAAAGACATAGAAAACTAAAACAAAATGAAGAAAGGAGTAGTTTCTGTGAAGAAATTTGTTCAGATGCAGACACTTTACTGCAATACACCACCATTCTCATCTCAGCCTTCACTGGATGTAATTACCCCACTAGCCTAATTCAAAAATTGATTTCCCAGGCCATCACTTCCAATCCTGGTACTGCTGATCCCTCCAGAAAACAAGTTCAGAGCACACCATGGCACACACAGCATTATCCTGGTCTGGAATGTATTGATAAGCTACTTTGACAAGACCATGACTTCTTAAAATCATACCCTGAAATGAGATCCATTCTCTCTGAAATCTTACCCACCACACCTAGAATAGCTTTTCATCGCCCTCCCAATCTCCGCAATATTCTTGTCAGACCCTATGCTCCTTTTGCTACCATCTCCCTACACCACGGCTTCTACCCCTGTGACCGTCCACAATGCAAGACTTGCCCTAGGCACCCGCCTACCGCCACCTATAGCAGCCCTATAACTCACAAAACATATACTATCGAATGGAGACACACCTGTGAAACAACACGTCATATACCGGCTGTTATGTAAACACTGTTCGGCCTTTTACATTGACATGACTACCACCAACTTATCAGTTAGGATGAATGGACATAGGCAGATGGTGTATACTGGCAACACACAATATCCTGCTGTACAATATGACAGTCTTGACCTCGGTGCCTGTTTCACCACATGCGCCAACTGGATTCTTCCTCCAGACACCAGTTTATTGGAACTCCGCAGGTGGGGACTAGTGCTACACCGTGTCCTTGTTCTTGCCATCCATCCGGCCACATTTACATTAATTTCTTCTGCAATAGCATTTCTTCGCAATAACTACTCTTTTCTACATCTTTCATTTTCTTAGCTGTCTGTTTTTCGCCATCTCCCTCCCACCTCTGTTATGTATAATGCACCTAGCTTCTAACTCTTATTGACTCTTGTACAATATTTTAACAGTTATCTCTGTCTTGCATATTACCCTGTATTCCACCTTTAAGCTATCAGGTATTCAAATCTTGTCAAATGCAGTTTCCAACAATCAGTATTTCCTTCTCATCCTGTGCAGTAAGTCTCCCCTGACCTGCAGTTCTGGGTGTCTTTTCTGAAATCCAACGCTTTTCCTAGAGCTCTCCAGGCCTTTTACTTCACTCCTCTTCCTTCCCCTTCAACCCTTCTACCTGAAGAAGCCACTGGCTCTGAAAGCATGCCTAATTATAACTATCTTTTACATGTGTGTTCTGCCACCACTTGGTGAGTAGATTTTTTATTCTATCTAATTACATTACATTAACAACATACGAAAAGATACAATAAGACACAATAAGTTGCGGACAGGCACAATTAAGAGACACTTATACATAAGCTTTCGGCCACAGCCTTCGCCACAAAAAGGCAAACACATACATTCAATCACACACGACCGCCAACTCCGGCAGCTCGAGCCACAATGCAACTTCCATGTGGGATCGGTGTTTCCATCCTACGTGATAGCTGCATTGTAGCCCGAGCTGCCGGAGATGGCGGTCTTGTGTGCACGAGGTGTGCTTGATTGTGCGAATGAATGGTGTGCATTTCTCTGTAAGGTGTCAGGCAAATCCAACATCTTCCATGAAAACCCTGACATGATAGCAAATCCGGCAATATGCCACACAGCTCTGAATAAATCCTGACATTAAATTAACCAAAGTAATACAATCAACGAGTGAGCAAATGTAATACCACAGACTAACACAAGAATGCCTAAATGCATGTCGTACCTTCCCACCGTGAGACAGACGCAGTTCCGAGGGGAGAAACGAGAACAGAAGCCGAGAGCAGAACCGTGTAGGCTAGAAGGCCCTACGATAAGAGCGGAACAATGGGACACCCGCATCGTCGGCCGACCGCCAAGAGGTCCGTCCCCCAGCCCATGTTAAAAGATAGAGCCCTCCAGAAGAACAGTATTGGTTCAAATGGCTCTGAGCACTACGGGACTTAACTTTTGAGGTCATCAGTCCCCTAGAACTACTTAAACCTAACTAACCTAAGGCCATCACACACATCCATGCCCGAGGCAGGATTCGAACCTGCAATCGTAGCGGTCGCGCGGTGCCAAACTGTAGCACCTAGAACTGCTCGGCCACTCTGGCCGGCAAGAACAGTATAGATCTTATGATAACACTAAAAGGGGTCACACCAGCTGCAAGTTTTAGCATGAGACTACACGCGCCTCTGTTACATAGCAAACATTAAAAACATTGCCCCACCACGAAAAGTACAGCGTTTCTCGCTGGATAGACAGAATTTTTGTAGGCGGAGCTTAACATTGAGACGCTGATTGGTCACTTGAAAACGCAGCCAGATACCTTTTTCTTAAACCAACTTCGGTAAACAGTAGTAAGGAGAAGTTCGAGAGAGTTGCTACCGAGACGGCGAGGTGTGTGGAGCTGTGCCGCCCACTGCTCCCTGACGCTGCCTAACCACCGACAAGGTAATGAACGCACGTCATGCCGCATAAGAGTGCATAAGGCTTCACTCAGAACTGCAGAAGTCTCATCTGTTACATTCCCTTTTTGCATAATACTAGTGTCGATCGTCAATTAAACTTCGTGGTATTCACATTTGCTACTTGAAGTTAAAATCCGAAACGTTATGATTTTTCTGTTATATAATTATTGAGAAGCCACATCAGTCACTGTAATTAACGACAAGTTAAATAAGTAATTAAAGATAATTGAGGGTGACTGTAGACCAGTTTCGATAGTTTCCTCTCTTATGAAACTTAATTGAAACCTAAATTATGGACGTGATATGGCGTAGGTCATCCTTTAATCCATTATAGAACCTGGAAACCCATTCAGGGAATATTCGTTCACATTTTTGTTGAACGCAGTTGGTTTTTATCATCCTGTATTAAAATTTTTCCTATGTTTTGTTTCTTAGAAGAAAAATTCCAATGGTAAACTTAGCTGCTTATTCGACATTATTTTACCAGCTAACTAAAAATAGGAAAGCCTTGAACCCCTTCCACTAAATTTAGTTAGTATTAAGATTCTTTTACAGGGAGTGCAGTGGAGCTGACGCTGAAATCATTAAGTATTTGATTATATCATCGCTAGTCTCACTGAACTCTTCTGAACTCTACATGTCGTGTGGTCTGGCGTCTCCTTACCAGCAACGGGTCCCGGGTTCAAACTAGTCAATTCCCTAAAAAACACACTCAGAGCATCATTGCACGAAAGTGGTAGGGAGACACGACTTAGAACAGACAGACACCATGCAGAATGTTAGATCTCTTTTTCTCATGAAGGCTGTGGCCAAAAGCTTATGGGTAAGTGTCTTAATTGCACCCGTCAGCAACTCAGCATGTCATCTTTATAATAAGTAGCTGTCTATCTTTTCCTACATTGTAAATTTTTTTCATGTTAGATTTCTGATGGTCACTGAACCTGCTACTGGAGGAAAAGAAAGTGAGTGAGCGAAAGAGACAGAGAGAGAGAGAGAGAGAGAGAGAGAGAGAGAGAGAGTGTAAATTACTGGATACGAATTCTGTCTTATAATTTTACATGCTGACTGAAAAAGTAAAGAAGCACCCAGTAGGGGAAGAAGAAATAAAAAATAAGATTACTGGTCGAGAGGGTACAGTATGTTATTTCGGCGATGATAAAATTGAGTCAAATATACAAAGTTTTGGCCCACTTGTCAGTACAACATTGAACTCGATCTAGCCTGGATGCGTGTGCAGACTCGGTTGGGAAAGGTGTCAAAGCTGTTGTTAAGTTCTCCTGAGGCAAACTGGCCCGCACGTGTCACAACTGGTCCTCAATGTATCGGATGCTGGCACTGGGACCGGGTTAGCGTCCGAGCTAGATCTACTGGTGACAGATCTGGGGATCTTCCCGGCCACGGAAGTACCTCGACACAACGCAGGCAGTTCACAGACAAACGTACCGTATGTGGATAAGCGTTGTCCTATTGAAAAATGACAGTACAATACTCTTTCACAAGCAGAAACACGTGCACGAGGCATAACACACAGAGATTGAGAATGTAATGTAGCACGGTGCCATTAGGCTTCCCTCAATCACTACCGGGTCATACCCGATGGTTCCCCACACCACGATGACAGGAGTAATGCCCCTGTGCTTCTCTGAAACATTGGAAGATCAGCTCGTCTCCCCAGATTGCTACCACATTCACCGATGCCAGTCTCCCGGGAGAGTGCATCGACGAATGCAATGTGATGCCATTTGTCAGAATTCTGCACTGTCTGTTAATGTCACCACTTCAAATGCACGGCACAATGGCAAAGAATGATGTCGGAAGCCCATTACTCGTTCTCAAATGACGAGTGCTGACGTGAAGGGGTTACGAGGTGCTCGGTGCACAATACAGCAATCAGACCTCACGGTGCTCAAATGTGGTCGACCGAGTCCGAGGTGACAAAAATGCTTATCCTCGTATCTCGTGCAGTTCAACATCGGCCACTGTCACATCCGTCACTGTGGGATTCGACCAGCTGGCCAAGTAGAGAGCCACAGTGAGGCCCCTTTCAAACTCTGTACGATTCCACAACTCAAATTGTTTACATAGCCACCATGGTATACTTATATTATGTCCCACTGACAGCTGACCATATTTCAGGGTGCTTCACTTTTATTGTCAGGCAGTGCATTTTTTATTTCCAAATTAATTTACCTCTTGAAATAAACAAAATAAAATGTTAATCTTTTTCTTTCTCAAATAAGTAATTAAAGAATACTGTGCTAAAAGGAAGACCAATAACTGAGTTCGTTTCTGTTGTTCCATCCATATCTGCTGTTTGGCCCTCCTCTCGTTTTCATCGAGATTGCATCTCAGCTCTGTAAAACTGGTGGTCCTAATCCCTTAACACTTTTTTTGTTTGTTTGCATTAGTTTGGGTCAGTTAATAACATTTTTGAAGACTGCATGAGGCTGTCTGATGAAGCTGTTCGAGTCCATTCTTACTAGTTGTCCCAGCAGTCAGATTCTACACATTGGGAGTGTAACAACAGATCTGGCAGGAGCTCTCTGCACTGTGTTTTGGGAGATGTATTCCATCTTTAACTCCTGTAAAGATTTTCTTGTTATTTCCCATTATTTTACTACTCACTTCTCCTATAATGTCTCGTGTTAGGAGTAAGCGTCTCTGATGCACACGTTGCCTCTGGTTTGATCACAGTTTTAGAACTTCAATTTTGCAGTTCCAGGAGCAGCTTTCTTTCTTGTTACAAATCTTTTCTGTGAAGTGAAATGTGGCTTCCACTCCCTCAAATCTGTATGTAGAAATCTTCTTTTTAACAGTATTTCTGACTAACCGTATTTACTCGAATCTAAGCCGCACTTTTTTTCCGGTTTTTGTAATCCAAAAAACTGCCTGCAGCTAAGAAGGAGAATCAAGTGCAAAGTAAGCGGAAGTTCTGAAAAATGTTGGTAGGTGCCGCCACAACTAACTTCTGCTGTCGAATATATGTAGCGCTACACAGGCATGCATGTTGTTGTTGTGGTCTTCAGTCCTGAGACTGGTTTGATGCAGCTCTCCATGCTAATCTATCCTGGGCAAGCTCCTTCATCTCCCAGTACCTACTGCAACCTACATCCTTCTGAATCTGCTTAGTGTATTCATCTCTTGGTCTCCTTCTACAATTTTTACCCTCCACACTGCCCTCCAATGCTAAATTTGTGATCACTTGATGCCTTAGGACATGTCCTACCAACCGATCCCTTCTTCTAGTCAAGTTGTGCCACAAACTTCTCTTCTCCCCAATCCTATTCAATACCTCCTCATTAGTTATGTGATCTACCCACCTAATCTTCAACGTTCTTCTGTAGCACCACATTTCAAAAGCTTCTGTTCTCTTCTTGTCCAAACTATTTATTGTCCATGTTTCACTTCCATACATGGCTACACTCCATACAAATACTTTCAGAAACGACTTCCTGACACTTAAATCTATACTCAACAGGCATGCATTGCAGGCACAAAGATAAATACTGGCGCCAAAACCTCTGCATCAGTAAATAAATTGGAAAAAAAAAGGGTGGAAGACAAGCTTTTTTTTTTTCCTCCGCCCCGAGTTTCGACCACTGCATTTTCAAACATTATCCATCGAAGCAAATACAAATTCCGTATTGTTCATCTTTGAATGTTGCGGTGTTTCAATGTACTACGAAAATCCGACTGGCAAGACTGTTAGGGATGTTTGGCAATATGGCCAACTCTATGTTCTGAATTTTTTCCTACCTGTGAGAAAAGATGGTTGCTAATAGGAACTTTTATGAATTGTGAATCACATGCACTATTCTCTTCACCATAAGAATAATACGAATATAAACATTTTGCCATGTATTCTTTCATGTTTGCTGCTATCTCATTTAAATTCTGTCTGCCTAATAAACTACAAAACTAGATAGAGACAACAGCAAACGCGGAAGAATAAACATATCATGTCATGTTTATATTCATATTATTCTTATGAGTAATAGTGATACAGTCAGAAATGAAGCACGGCAATTGACTACATTTTTGAATCTAAGATGACTAATTTCTATGCAGAATGTAATGTACTAAAGAGGCGTCTGCAAAGATTTCCAAACGGAGAAAAATTTTCGCTAAACTCTCGTTCAGAACATCTTCAATCATATGCAGTCTATTATTTGGTTCTTGTTGATCATTATCAAAGAAAGCAGCAGTGTTAAGTAACAACAAATAGCAGTCTCTTGCCATTGTTTCGCTAATGAGACGATTCCTCTCTTTTTTTCTTTAATTGTAAGCAGCGGTAGCACGCACAAAAGCAAGCCATGCCGCGAGTGGTGACAGGTTGTAAACACTCATTATCAGAATTCGACAAACAATGCATGACACAGTACAGTAATGCATCTTCAGCTTAGAGTGACGTAAACACCTATAACAAAGAAAAAGGCACTTGTCAGATCAAAGAAAATTAAGCAATCAATTCAAACCAGGCGAAGCACGTGGAAAAGGAAGGGTACCTGGAAAAGGACGGGTACCCGTATAAATACGGACGGAGCGCCTGACACATAGCAATGGCTACCTGGTAAAGCTTAACTGCTAAGCTTACGACTCGAACCAAACTACTGTAGCTGTATCGTCATTCATTTGACCTAAATTGTGTCTCATATTACAATGGACCAACTTTGTTTCGATTTGGAGGTGCGGCCTAAAACTTCTCTCTCCCCTTAAATTTCGAGTCTCAAATTTCAGGTGCAGCTTAGATTCGGGAAATTTTTTTTCCTTGATTTCGAGTCTCATTTTTCAGGTGCGGCTTAGAATCGAGTGCGGCTTAGATTTGAGTAAATGCGGTAGGTAGAATTTTTTCTGTGAAAAGTGTCCTGTTACACCATATTTATTTAGTCACAATCTCTTCACTAGCTAGCAGTTGCTCTACTTTGAACAGACTACAGTCTGATTAAAATTACTTCATAGTTGATACTTCAAGTGTTGGAGCTGGTTTCCTCCAATAACAGCACTCAACATCACGCCTGAAATGTTTGCCGTTGCCAAACTGCCACAACAATTCATCAGTTCAGTTGAAATTCCTCGTCTGGCGTTCTTTCTTTATTTGTTTGGATACCAAATCACATCATTGCGATTGGATCACCAGAGTGATACAGGTAACGACATAACATAGCACGGTTGCATAGTGCAACAGTTAATACTGAAACCTCACGTGTAGGTTATCTCGTGCATCAAAAATAGTGAATTATTTTTTATTTCTAAATCTGACCATAAGGATTTGATTATTATTCAGAATGAGATTTTCACTCTGCAGCGGAGTGTGCGCTGATATGAAACTTCCTGGCAGATTAAAACTGTGTGCCCGACCGAGACTCGAACTCGGGGCCTTTGCCTTTCGCGGGCAAGTGCTCTACCAAATGAGCTACCGAAGCACGACTCACGCATGGTACCCACAGCTTTACTTCTGCCAGTATCTCGTCTCCTACCTTCGAAACTTTACAGAAGCTCTCCTGCGAACCTTGCAGAACTAGCACTCCTGAAAGAAAGGATATAGCGGAGACATGGCTTAGCCACAGCCTGGGGGATGTCTCCAGAATGAGATTTTCACTCTGCAGCGGAGTGTGCGCTGATATGAAACTTCCTGGCAGATTAAAACTGTGTGCCCGACCGAGACTCAAACTGGGGAGCTTTGCCTTTCGCGGGCAAGTGCTCTACCAAATGAGCTACCGAAGCACGCCCGGTACCCACAGCTTTACTTCTGCCAGTATCTCATCTCCTACCTAAGCCATGTCTCCGCTATATCTGCCATGAAGTTTCATATCAGCGCACACTCCACTGCAGAGTGAAAATCTCATTCTGGAAACATCCCCCAGGCTGTGGCTAAGCCATGTCTCCGCTATATCCTTTCTTTCAGGAGTGCTAGTTCTGCAAGGTTCGCAGGAGAGCTTCTGTAAAGTTTGGAAGGTAGGAGACGAGATACTGGCAGAAGTAAAGCTGTGGGTACCGGGCGTGAGTCGTGCTTCGGTAGCTCAGATGGTAGAGCACTTGGCCGCGAAAGGCGAAGGTCCCGAGTTCGAGTCTCGGTCGGGACACAGTTTTAATCTGCCAGGAAGTTTGATTATTATTGTTATTCAATTAACTGTTTCAAATTTATTATTGATCACTAGTTCTTTTCCGTGTCATTTTCACAATCATATTGACTTTTTTATTTCCTCTTATTTTTCTTCCTATCATTCCTTTTCCATTTGCAATCTGCTTGTGTCGCCTATAATCTCTAACAAAATACCAAAAAGGACTGCTCGTCAGTTGGTAATGTGTCAGCTCGTGTATCAAGTGTGAGGACAGTTTCAGGTAACCAATGACAGTAAGAAATTACAGTTTGCTTTTAGCACTGAAACTGCATTGTGTGTGTCTCGAGTTTGGTCGTAGAGGTTAGCTTTAATCACTGTGAACAGAGTGATCGTGCTTTTAGATCTGCTGCACACTGTTGACCACCATTTCCTTAGGTACACTGCAAAACGTGTCATCTGCCACAGTTCATTCATTGGTCATTTAAAATCAGCTGTCAACACAGCATCTCACATTTCCAATATATCTCGCAGTTGCCGCTTCCAACATTGCTCTGCATTTCACATTAACAGCATTTGTGAATGGACCTGCCACGTTTGTGTGTCAGTTATAACTGAGCGGTAGGCAGCAGCCGATATGGTAACACCGTAGTAGCAAGTGACAGACATCAACTATGAAGTAATATTAATCGGACTATAGCAACACCACCTTCTGAACAGTATAGAGATAAGTACCATTCTAGAGTACTCATGGATATGCCTACGTCTTCTTACAGACAAATGATACTCTTAACTAAAAATAATAAAATAATGTGTCAGGTGTAAGGGTACAGTTATTGGTTGGGGATACTATTTTTATTCAGAATGTGGTGACCTACACTGGGGCCAATGTAGATCTTCCAACACATAATGGCGACTGCAGTGACTTTGTGAGAGGAAATAGTTGCTTGGACATGGAAATTGGTATTTGCCAGATTCCAGACCTGTCTCAGAGATGTGCAGACTTCCAAAGTAGAGATATATATATGAGCGATGAATGCAAAATCAACTTCTGATATATTATTCTTATTCTGTATACTGAACTGAGAAGATGGTAGTGTAATGTGATTAATGTATGTATTGTGGAAGAGAATATACAAACTGTTAAATCAAAAAGAGTCTTGAAAGTTATTCATAGAAATGTGGTGTAGCAATTTTGAATTTCAATGGGAAAAGAGAGAGAGGGGGGAGGGACTGACAGCCTTAGTGGTCACACACAAAGGTAAAGCTAAAGGTAAAGGGTAAAGGTAATCAGCAGTTTCCAGTTTGAAAGCTGATACTATGCAACACTATGCTAGAAAATGGTCTTAATTAGAAAACTTTAACACGTAATGTGATTACTGGTAATGTTCGACTCACTTGAAGAGCTTGGAGTTCCTGAAGAATCGCTCCTCATACTCTTTGATGCTCTGGATGGAGTCGTCCTGTTGGCCACGACCAGTCACCACAGCAAAGTAGCCCAACGCCTTCATCGGGAACAGTTTGCCTGCCAGGATCTTCTTCATCTGCACATGCAAGTCAACATGCCAGTTGCAATTCTCACACCCATTTTGACATATGCAAGTTACTCTAATGATTTATGGCAAAACTAAATTGCTGCATAGCTGGTGTACTTTTTGATGGGTAGTCACACAGCTAATTAATTTTGTGTTTGTTTATAGGAATGTGTCTGTAGCTCTGGTATGTGGCTAGAAATTACAGATGGAGTTTATTTACACCACCTATTATTTGCGGATGATCAAGTAGTAATATCACAAGATGGGGAGGACGCAAATTATATATGTAACCAGTTAGCAATGGAAATCAGGAACTGAGAACTAAAGATTAACTATCAGAACACAGAATACCTCAATAATGATCCTGATT
This sequence comes from Schistocerca piceifrons, assembly GCF_021461385.2. Taxonomy (NCBI): domain Eukaryota; kingdom Metazoa; phylum Arthropoda; class Insecta; order Orthoptera; family Acrididae; genus Schistocerca; species Schistocerca piceifrons. The sequence continues at coordinate 60,767,281 of NC_060148.1, forward strand.
ACTTATGCATAGGAGAAAAGAAAATTAAGGTGGCCAATACTTTCTGTTATTTGGAATCCACTTTAAAGTTGGAGTGAAAAATCACAGTTAGAAATTAATAAAAGAATTAGCAGTTGAAGGAAGATTATTGGGATGCTGAACTCAATCTTGTGGCGCAGAAATTTAATAACTAATCATAAGAATCATATATAAATTGATACTAGAGAGCATAGTTATGTATGGGCTGGAGACTTGGACTATTAATCTGAAATGCAAAAAAAACTGCAAGCAGCAGAAATGGACTTCTGAAGAAGGTCCACAAGAATTTCTAGTAAAGAGAAAATAAGAAATAATGAAATAATTAAGAGAATGGAAGTACGAGAAAGAATACATGATGTGATTGATACAAGAAAAAGAAGAATGGAGGAAACCAGAATACCAGAATTGATCCTGGAATGGGAACTGGAGGGGAAAAGAGAAGAGGATTTCCTATGACCACCTGGCTCCAAAATGTACACTTAACAGTGAGAAGACTTGGGGCAGAGGAACAAGATCTACAAGATTGAAACACCTGGAGGGACATCCTGAGGAGATAAATTAAGATCTTATGTAACAAACGCAGTAATTTTCGAGTATTGGTTATGTTGAAGAAAAACTGTTGTGTGGAGGAAAAACTTACTAAATAAAAAAAATTAAATGTGTACAACTAATTTTATAGTAATTTTAATCATACTTAAAGAGAAAAAGGGCATTCCAAACCCCTTTTACTTATACATAGATGAATGTCTATGTAAGTTCAGATATTTGTTTTATATTTTTATTATTTGTTTGGCGTACTCCCCACGAGACGTGCAACGGAAAGAATTCGACAACAGAAATCCCGCAGTCACAGTAGGCACTGCAGGGAGCAATCGACACTATATGGACTGTCTGTGAGAAGCTCCAAGTATGCCATCCCCATGGAATTCCAAAGATGTGAAAAACAACAATACTAATAAGACAAATACAATTTATGTAAAATCCACCAGATATAGGAGGAAGTGAGTCGCAGACAGGCACAATGAAAGGAATACTCCCCTCCTTACCCTCATCACCTACCTCAACAGGCAGCTGCTCACATCAGATACAGTCACAGGTGGGCCTCAGTATCCAGATAAAGTAACCACGTGTGTGTAAGTTGCTGTCTGAATGTTGAGAGTTACACATCTGAAAAATAATTTTGTTTGAAAGCTTAAATATTACTAGTATTTTTTTCATTGTGCCAGTCTGTGACTGAACCCCTCTTCTACCTGATGAGTAAAAGTATGTCCTTTCCACATTGCTGTTATTCCATCCTGGACTTTCCACCATTTGATTTTTGCAAAACTTTTGGTTTCGTAAGAAGAAATCACTAAACCACTACTGATGTGAATTTTAGTTTTGAGACGTCGAAAAAATTAAGCTGCAATGATCAGAGAAATGTTATACAGAAAGGAGAACACGTTCAAATTTGATAAATATTACATAGTTGTTGCTTATGAAAACTGAGAAAGGAGAAGAGAGAGAATATTAATAATTTTAATTTTGATTCACCCCCGACACAATTTCGCTTTTCAAACTGTAATTGTGAAACTTTCTAGTTCCACATCATACGGAAAAGTCACAATTATGACCCACAGAATGCGTGTATAACTGAAACGTACTCACCCTCTCCGGATTGGCGAGCGACTCCTCGGCCATGTCGACCTTGGTGAGCACGAAGATGGTTCGCTTGCCCTGAGGGTCCATCTGTGCGACGAGGTCGGTCACGTTGGAGCGCTCCGCATCCACCGAGCCGTCCTGGATGCACAGGATGATGGCATTCGGGTTCGACATGTACGCCTGTGACATCTGCCGGATCGCCTCCCGCGTGTCTGTGGCCATGTCGGTTGTCTGCGTCTGCACATATTTAGCTGACACTTACTCCTCTGCCATATTATGCCACTGTATTATAAAGCATTATCAACAGAAAGTACATACACAACATCAGAAATTTAATTCTACATTATTATTTATTCTCACTTACTCAAAGGCGTGCTACTACAAACAGCATAGTGAATGCATTATTGTGGCCAAGATAGACACGAAGCCCACACCTACTACAGTGGTACAAGTTTATATGCTGACTAGCTCTGCAGATGACGAAGAAATTGATGAAATGTATGACGAGATAAAAGAAATTATTCAGATAGTGAAGGGAGACGAAAATTTAATAGTCATGGGTGACTGGAATTCGGGTGCTGGAAAAGGGAGAGAAGGAAACGTAGTAGGTGAATATGGATTGGGGCTAAGAAATGAAAGAGGAAGCCGTCTGGTCGAATTTTGCATAGAGCATAACTTAATCATAGCTAACACTTGGTTCAAGAATCATAAAAGAAGGTTGTATACATGGAAGAATCCCAGAGATACTAATGGGTATCAGATAGATTATATAATGGTAAGACAGAGATTTAGGAACCAAGTCTTAAATTGTAAGACATTTCCAGGGGCAGATGTGGACTCTGACCACAATCTATTGGTTATGAACCGCAGATTAAAATTGAAGAAACTGCAAAAAGGTAGGAATTTAAGGAGATGGGACCTGGATAAACTGACTAAACCAGAGGTTGTACAGAATTTCAGGGAGAGCATAAGGGAACAATTGGCAGCAGTGGGGGAAAGAAATACAGTAGAAGAAGAATGGGTAGCTCTGAGGGATGAAGTAGTGAAGGCAGCAGAGGATCAAGTAGGTAAAAAGATGAGGGCTGGTGGAAATCCTTGGGTAACAGAAGAAATATTGAACTTAATTGATGAAAGGAGAAAATATAAAAATGCAGTAAATGAAGCAGGCAAAAAGGAATACAGACGTCTCAAAAATGAGATCAACAGGAAGTGCAAAACTGCTAAGCAGGGATGGCTAGAGGACAAATGTAAGGATGTAGAGGCTTATCTCACTAGGGGTGAGATAGATACTGCCTACAGGAAAATTAAAGAGACCTTTGGAGAAAAGAGAACCACTTGTATGAATATCAAGAGCTCAGATGGAAACCCAGTTCTAAGCAAAGAAGGGAAAGCAGAAAGTTGAAAGGAGTATATAGAGGGTCTATACAAGGGCGATGTACTTGAGGACAATATTATGGAAATGGAAGAGAATGTAGATGAAGATGAAATGGGAGATACGATACTGCATGAAGAGTTTGACAGAGCACTGAAAGACCTGAGTCGAAACAAGGCCCCGGGAGTAGACAACATTCCATTAGAACTACTGATGGCCTTGGGAGAGCCAGTCCTGACAAAACTCTACCATCTGGTGAGCAAGATGTATGAGACAGGCGAAATACCCTCAGACTTCAAGAAGAATATAATAATTCCAATCCCAAAGAAAGCAGGTGTTGACAGACGTGAAAGTTACCGAACTATCAGTTTAATAAGTCACAGCAGCAAAATACTAACACGAATTCTTTATAGACGAATGGAAAAACTGGTAGAAGTCGACCTCGGGGAAGGTCAGTTTGGATTCCGTAGAAATGTTGGAACACGTGGGGCAATACTGACCTTATGTCTTATCTTAGAAGAAAGATTAAGGAAAGGCAAACCTACGTTTATAGCATTTGTAGACTTAGAGAAAGCTTTTGACAATGTTGACTGGAATACTCTCTTTCAAATTCTAAAGGTGGCATGGGTAAAATATAGGGAGCGAAAGGCTATTTACAATTTGTATAGAAGCCAGATGGCAGTTATAAGAGTCGAGGGGCACGAAAGGGAAGCAGTGGTTGGGAAGGGAGTGAGACAGGGTTGTAGCCTCTCCCCGATGTTATTCAATCTGTATGTTGAGCAAGCAGTAAAGGAAACAAAAGAAAAATTCGGAGTAGGTATTAAAATCCATGGAGAAGAAATAAAAACTTTGAGGTTCGCCGATGACATTGTAATTCTGTCAGACGGCAAAGGACTTGGAAGAGCAGTTGAACGGAATGGAAAGTGTCTTGAAAGGAGGATATAAGATGAACATCAACAAAAGCAAAACGAGGATAATGGAATGTAGCCGAATTAAGTCAGGTGATGCTGAGGGAATTAGATTAGGAAATGAGACACTTAAAGTAGTGAATGAGTTTTGCTATTTGGGGAGCAAAATAACTGATGATGGTCGAAGTAGAGAAGATATAAAATGTAGAGTAGAGAAGATATAAAATGTAGACTGGCAATGGCAAGGAAAGTGTTTCTGAAGAAGAGAAATTTGTTAACATCGAGTATAGATTTAAGTGTCAGGAAGTCGTTTCTGAAAGTATTTGTATGGAGTGTAGCCATGTATGGAAGTGAAACATGGACGATAAATAGTTTGGACATGAAGAGAATAGAAGCTTTCTAAATGTGGTGCTACAGAAGAATGCTGAAGATTAGATGGGTAGATCACATAATTAATGAGGAGGTATTGAATAAAACTGGGGAGAAGAGGAGTTTGTGGCACAACTTGACTAGAAGAAGGGATCGGTTGGTAGGACATGTTTTGAGGCATCAAGGGATCACAAATTTAGCATTGGAGGGCAGCGTGGAGGGTAAAAATCGTAGAGGGAGACAAAGAGATGAATACACTAAGCAGATTCAGAAGGATGTAGGTTGCAGTAGGTACTGGGAGATGAAGAAACTTGCACAGGATAGGGTAGCATGGAGAGCTGCATCAAACCAGTCTCAGAACTGAAGACCACAACAACAACAACAACAACAACATACTGAAACGCAAAGACACTTCCACATCACAGCCTTTTTTGAAGTGTTTCTAGCCCGTATGTTCTCTCTTCTCCCCAGTTTGTTTACCTTTTTCTTCGTCAGGTTTTCTTTTCTTGCCAGGTCGTCATGCCACATGGCCCCCCTCCTGCCCCCCTTTTTTCTTCCTGTTGCTTCAAATCTATTTAATAGTAGCTTCATTCTGGCCATTTAACTACTTTTGCAACTGCTAGTCATCAGTTTGCTACTTGCAAAGAGCATAATCAGGCAAGCTTCACCTGTCCCACTTCTAAAATAGTGTATATGTAGCTTATCTACACCTCTACACCAGTAGGTACATAATGTATACAAATTAGTAAATTAAAGTCCCCCGACATATTTTTCTGTCGGTGTGTGAAGGCTAATCTCAGGAAGTATTGTATGGATTTTGATACTGTTCTCATTAATATACAGAGTGATTCATAAGGAATGTTTTCGTGTGATTTATAAACATTTTGTGTAAATCGGGTGAACTATGACGATGACTGTCAAGTAAGTAGTGCCTCCTGAGAACTTCCCTGGTGTGCGCTGCTTAAATAATTTAGTTATAATAGTATTCAGAGTTTATCTTAAGTTACCTAACATAGTTCTCTGAATTTTAATCGTAACTCTTGCCAGCGGCCCATAAACAAAATAACTGCTATGCCAAACAAGTTTTCCAGCCGCTGATATTTCATGCTACCCATGTGAGGCCGGATCGTGGCACTAGTTTCCTACTAGTTTTCACTCTGAGAAGGCTTTCCTCACCATCAATTCTATGCTGTGAATAGTTTTAATAATATTTTATGGATGTAAGAGATACCAACTTCATAGAATTACATACTTACTTGTAGCTTTCAGTTACAACAACTGTAGTGCAGACTTTTTATATTTTGAGTGCCTCTCTGAGCATATTTGGTTGACTACTTACTATTTAACATATTCAAGTATGTGTAATTGTGTATAACAACTAGTTTAGGTTTCTGGTTTTCTACAATCCAAATTTTCTCTGTTTTTAAACAGATTGTCTGATGTCAACTTGGTACTGTTATTAAACAGATTGTCTGATGTCAACTTGGTAATATGCCCAACCCATTAATGATACCCCTGCATGATCTGTGGCTTAAATATACAATTTAAAAAAAAAAAAACTTACGAACACGGGCACTCTCATATATCATCCTCTCATATTTATGTATATAGGTCATTTCCTGGAGAGTGCTACCTCCTGTCAGGACTTATTTCAAATTGTTTCCAAACTGAATGTCAATGACCTTTAAGTCATCCATGTCAGACAGTCATTTGGAAATTGCAATTAGATACAGTACACAAGCTAATTACAACATTTATCGGCATTGGTAAACTTTTATTTTCTACATCTTCATTTACATCATTACTCTGCAATTCGCCCTTAAAGTGTTTGGCAGAGGGGGCATCGAACCAGTTTAAGAATATATATCTACTGCTACAGTCTCAAACAGTACAAAACAAAAATTAATTTTTCTGCGCGAGCTCTGATCTCTCTTATTTTCTAGCAACAGTCATTTCTATCTATGTAGGTTGGACTCTAAACAATATTTTCAAATTTAGAGGAAGAAGTTGGTAATTAAAATTTTATGACCAGATGCTGTTACAACAAAAAACAGTTCTGTTTTAATTACTGCCACACCTACCCATTTATCATATCTATGACATACTCTCCCCATTTTCAAATAATACTAAGCAAGCTGCCAGTCTCTGAACTTTTTATATGTCCTCTGTCAGTTTTAACTGGTAAGGATCACATGCTGCACAGCAATACTTAAGATGAGGGCAGACGACAACGGTTGCGTAGGTAGTCTCTTTACTAGATTTGTTGCATCTTTTAAGTGTTCAGCCAACAAAACACAATCTTTGGCCCACCTTCCCCACAACATTTTCTGTGTAAGGGTTCCAAGTTGTCCGTAGTTTCTTCCATGACACATTTCAAAGGCTTGCACCCACATCCCAGGTAGAAGGGTGGATTATATGAAATTTATTTACCTGAACATAATGAGTCATCTGCCATAGACTTCATTGTACTGATGTCTCAGTGGAACATATTTAAAATTAAATTAAGGCAGACAACTGGCTACATCTAGTGTAGAGTTACTTATCATTCTAGCAGAATACTAAGCAAGCTGCCAGTCTCTGAACTTTCGACGAATTGCTGGTGCACAATGGATTTGCGTATCATAGTGGGAATGAAAGCAAGCAAACAGAATAATGTCTGTATTGAGTTGGGAGACAATAGAGAACTGTATTGTAGATTCCTCCTGGTCTTTGGTTAGCCTTCCCCATAACATTTTCTATGTATTCCTTCCAATTAAGTTGTTTGTAATTGTAATTCCTAGATATTTAGTTGAATTTACGGCCTTTAGATTTGAGTGATTTATTGTGTAACCGAAGTTTAACGGATACTGTGTAATTTTCTGGTGAGATTCCGTTTGCTCACTACTCTCCTACGTGCAAGTTAAAGATCAGTCAATCTTTGTTGAGTTTAAACCAGAGTTCTTTAATCACTAACTACATCTAAGGACAAATTATTTGTGTTAGCTATGTGACAACGTGAATTCTCTAACCCCTAAATAAGTGTACCAGACACTAACCACAACATTCAGTAGGCAACAAGAGTCTGCCAAGCTGCTCAGTTGGTGCAGGTCAGAGGAGACCAACCCATGAGGTTCCAGCTCCACAGCCAAACCACAATTCAACAGAATTACTAGCAACTCCACCAGATAGCGACACTCGCTTCGCTACTGGGCGAGATCACATCCACCCAGTGTGGTTCCCTATCTAGTCACACTCAAAATTGAACAAAACCCACACACTCGTCCGACAGCTCACCTCGGCTATCCCACAGACAGTACACTACGACACTCACACTGATAATGCCCGGCAGGTCGACGAGCACCATCCTGTGCAGGCCGGGACCCTTCACTGTCATCGAGATCACCTCACTGCTCACTGTCTTTCCATCCCTTACGGTGTTCCGCATGCGGATCTCGACCTGCGAAAAAAATAAAGATCATTAGGCCGACGTCCTGAAATATCACAATGTGGAAGACATGCACTTGCCCTAATACTACTCATAACAAAATACTAATTTTTCCCTTTCCTCATCTACCACTAAACCTCTGTCTGGGTAATTTGTGCTCCATTTTAAGCAAAAGCTAGTTTTTCACGCATCTCTACACTTATGATGTCATATCTCCTGAATTGTGTGTTGTACAGTGATATAATTTTGCACATACACTTAGTGGTACATGTGGACAGTATCTGCCATACGGTGTGTTACAAATAGAATTAATAGTAAAGATGTAATACATTAAAGCATCATATCAGATACTGAAGTTCTAGTGCATTAACAGCAAAAATTTAGTAGGCAATAAACTATTTCATTTCATCATTCTGTAGGGAGTCTCAGAGGGAAAAAGTTTTTGTAAAGGCCTGATATTATGTATAAAATTTGTTGGAAACCACTAAGTACTCTCATTCTCAAATACTGCGTGAAGATGGTCTGGGTAACTGGTGTGCAATGAGTCATGCTGCCTTGAGACATGCAGTATACACAATTACAAATATTGCAATAATTCTCTTATTATGTTAAACCTTTAATGTAAGATTATATCTCTTATTGAGTAAATTATGACATTTCAAATTTTCAAAATTGGTCAATAATTCTATAAATATAGAAAATGAAGTTTTTGTTGCTCCTTTAAGCCATTAGATAAGTTACCTGCAACTGGAACCATCAATTGGGATCACAATTAAATAACATAGATCAATTTACCTTCAATCTATATTTATTATTTTCTTATCCCTCCCTCCCATTCCTCTCCCCCCCCCCTCTCTCTCTCTCTCTCTCTCTCTCTCTCTCTCTCTCTCTGTGTGTGTGTGTGTGTGTGTGTGTGTGTGTGTGTGTGTGTGTGTGTGTGTGTACATATTTTATGGTTCGTCGTACAGTTATACTTCTGTGTAGAAGTTATCTCTGATTCCTAGAAAAAAACTGTGATGTGTGATATAAATAAAAGGGATCACATTATGCCAGGTAGCACAATTGCCAATGTACCATTAGCAGTAATATTTCATTGGTTTTTAAGTGGACTGTGTATTAGTTAAAATGTTTGGAGGTTCCGAAATTAATTAGATAAGGCAATCCATACTGTTCATGGAACTGATTTATGGGGCTCCAGGATTGCACCTCCTCAAATTGTTTGAATTTCCTCTATGGCAATTATGCAATTCCTCCCATTGGCGGAAATAGCAATGCATGAGTGCCATCTGTTCTTCATAAGTGAGTGCTGTGTGCCTCAACTGGTATTTCTGTGCTTTTGGAATGATTATAAAATGCTATTTATGAACTTTTACTGATGTTAGTATTTTGCACACTGTAAGTTGTCAAGGACACTGACTCTGGTAGGCTGCTTGAATTTGTGCACGATGATCCCATACCAGGCAGCAGTATTCTAAACGAGGACAGACAAGCGTAGTGTAGGCAGTCTTTTTAGTACAGCTGTTACATTAGGTGATAGAGGGAGACAAGAACTGTCGATGACATGCCGCCCTCAGGCTGCCCAAGGGCTACTACTGCAGTGGATGACCGCTACCTACGGATTATGGCTCAGAGGAAACATGACAGCGATGCCAGCATGTTGAATAATGCTTTTCGTGCAGCCACAGGACATTGTATTACGACTCAAACTGTGCGCAATACGCTGCATGATGTGCAACTTCACTCCCAACATCCATGGCAAGGTCCACCTTTGCAACCATGACACTGTGCAGCACAGTACAGATGGGCCCAACAACATGCCAAATGGATCGCTCAGTATTGGCATCATGTTCTCTTCACTGACGAGAGTTGCATATGCCTTCAACCAGACAATTGTCAGAGACGTGTTTGGAGGCTCAGGTTGAACGCCTTAAACACACTGACCAGCGAGTGCAGCAAGGTGGAGGTTCCCTGACATTTTGGGGTGGCATTACGTAGGGCCAACATATGCCGCTGGTGGTCATGGAAAGCACCATAAAGGCTGTACGAAACGTAATGCCATCCTCCGACTGATAGTGCAACCATATTGGCGAGGCATTTGTCTTCATATACGACAATCCGCGCTCCCATCGTGCACATCTTGTGAATGATTTCCCCCTTCGGGATAACAACATCACTCGACTAGAGTGGCCAGCATGTTCACCAGACATGAACCCTATTGAACATGCTTGGGATAGATTGAAAAGAGCTTTTATGGACAACGTGACCCACAAACCACTTTGAGGGAGCTACGCCAAATCGCTGTTGAGGAGTGGGACAATCTGGACCAACAGTGCCTTGATGAAGCTGTGGATAGTACACCACGATGAATACAGGCATGCATCAATGCAAGAGGACATGCTACTGGGTATTAGAGGTACCGGTGTGCACAGAAATCTCGACCACCACCACCTCTGAAGGTCTCGCTGTATGTTGGTGCAACATGCAATGTGTTGTTTTCATGAGCAATAAAAAAGGGCAGAAATGATGTTTATGTTGATCTCTATTTCAATTTTCTGTACAGGTTCCGGAACTGTCAGACCTGAGGTAATGCAAAACTTTTTTTGGTGTGTGTATTTTGACATCTTTTGAGACCAATTTGGTGTTGCATTTTATAGGCTCTGAAAACGATGGAGTGTCAAAATGTTTAAGATTATTTTGGAAATAACACAAAGTGTGGACAAGACATCTGAAAGTTATTAAAGTGCATCCAAATGGACACTTCATTTCATAGCATTTTCATGGAAATTGCAGCTTGTAAGGGCGTTGCACGGTAGGTTGTGCTGACAAATAACTGTTAAGAAATAAATTCAATACAGTATGCCATTTCTGAGTAATTTAACATTGAATGTAACCAATCAAATCATCGTGCACAAATTCAAGCAGCCTACCAGAGTCAGTGTCACCAAATGGGTGTGTACACTTGGTTTCCTCAACCCAAATGGATGTAGCTTTTGCTCACCGAGCTCACATTTTTGACTTCTGAAAAAGGCACATTTTAACTAGTAATGAGTATTTGAACATGTGGTAACTCGTGGACCAACAGATGCCTGTATGTACAAAGACCTGATTGGCTAACTACCATGATATACAGTACAACTCGGAAATGGCACAGCGAATAAATTTTTTTTCTTTTCAATTATTTTGCAGCACAATCTACCCTGCAACACCCTTACAAGTTTTTGGGACTGTTTCTGACTACCCTGTACATTACACCTCATTGCCGTTTGAAGTGTCAGTGAGCTCAGGCGTGATGTCTCAGGACACTGAGCTTTTGCACCATTACACAGGAAGATTGTAGGCATTTCTGACCCAAATTTCAAGCTCATGCGTCATGATGGGAGACAATGGAGGGGTTTTGAAAAAGTGGTACTTTATTTTGCACAGTATATTTCACAACATATTTGGCATCTTGAAAGATTCTATGAGTAATGAATGGTGAATTCAGGAACAGGAACAGGACCACACACACACACACACACACACACACACACACACACACACACACACACACAAAGAATACATAACATACTTAAAGAACATGGCTTAGTAATAATAACAAAAGCCAAAAGGATTAAAGGTCATTTTACACTACATATTAATGGAATGGATCAGAATGGCAGGTGATGTCACCATCAAATGTTGGGGTGTTCACACTAGAGGAAAGTCAACACAATGTCAGTTCACTTAGCCCAGTGATGAATAGTCAAAGTGAGGTGGTAATACACTGTTCAAAATGGTTCAAATGGCTCTGAGCACTATGTGACTTAACATCTGAGGTCATCAGTCCCCTAGAACTTAGAACTACTTAAACCTAACTAACCTAAGGACATTACACACATCCATGCTCAAGGCAGGATTCGAACCTGCGACCGTAGCGGTCGCGCAGTTCCAGATTGAAGTGCCTAGAACCGCTAGGCCACACTGGCCGGCTGTAATACACTGTCCACGGTACAAAAAGTCAGAACATAGTAGGAACTAACAATGTTAACATTTATTAATAGCCAAAGCAAACTTCATAATGGATGCTCTTGATAAAGTTTGTGCGGTAAACTGCTAAGAAAGAAAACAAGGGAAGTGTCGTCCAAACATTTCAAAGCACTCACTTACCCCTCCCCCTCTACTCCCCCCCCCCCCCCCCCCCCCCCCCACACACACACACACCAGGAAATTATAGCTATCAAACAAGTCAATACATGAAGCCTGTTCAGCTTAGCCATCATTTTTTTTCCTTTTCTACTAAGTTCCAATTAATTTAAAAACACATCCATTTTTCTCCTTCAACCAACCTGACTTTCAACTGTTAAATAGAGATTACTTAACTTTATGTTCTAATTTGCACACAGTGTAGACTATTTCTTTGTCTAATTATTGCAAAACCAAATCCAATTTTTGCTTTGAGATATCTGACCTCTTATGTTGGAACACTCAATGGAAGAAAATATCCAAGCTGTCATGGAAAATTTGTAATGTGTTGCAAAAACAAATGAAAATAATACAATAAAGACTAAGAACATTCAAAAGCATTAAATGCACTACTGTAACATGACTGAACATGGCGAAAATAGGTTAACTTCCAATGTTAGCAGGCAATGATACCACCTATCTTCTGGTAAACCTTCCGGGATGTAAGGTCGTGGTCCATGAAACTCTTCAGCTCCTAACGTTTCGTCCAGAGCTGCGCTGGACATCTTCAGAGGGGTGTTTCTCCTCCGGTGAGTCTTGCCGACTCTTCAGCTCCTAACGTTTCGTCCAGAGCTGCGCTGGACATCCAGCTGAAGAGTTTCATGGACCACGACCTTACATCCCGGAAGGTTTACCAGAAGATACGTCATCCGTTCGTGAAAGCCTTCATACAATGATACCACCTCCCCACCATCAACATCAAAACTTTCTGCCCGAGAAACCTTGACGGTGATACTGTTCTGTTCCGTCCCGCCCCGTTCCGTTCCGTTGATGGCCACTGTGAATGCAGTGATTTCAAATGTGCCGAGGAATGTTTTGACATTCTGTTCCATCAAGTGTGAATCAACCATAAGTGGATTAATCATGTAATGAGAGGTCACAAAAACAGATACGTCAACACTGTGTTAGAAGAATCCCCCCAAAGGACGAAGACCGTCAGGACAGCCGGGAATGAGATTTTTAAACGACACAGAAGAGGATCTAATTTTTTCAAAATTTATTTGTTGGTGAGATTATTTTAAAGATAAGTTTGGCACAATGGTGTTAAGTCAGTTGGCCATAATTGCTTGACGATAACAGTAAAGTGTAGACAGGAAACGAAAGCTCTGAAGCGGGATTACCTCCCTCCGTAGCTCGGCCAAGTCGGACTCCTTGGTGAGGTCGAACTCGCGGGCGCTGTCACGGAACTGGGCGACGTGGTACGGACCCTCACTCAGAGTCACTTTCACGGGTGCCCGGGTCATCATCTCACCCGCTCCTCTGCAACATACATTGACATTTCACCTACGAAACAGAAACTGAACAGTTCATTGTATCATAAGGAAAATTCACCTGAAGAAACTATTGGGGTGGCGCATAACTTCGTAGCATTTTTCATAAACACAACAGATATAAGTAACAGACACTTTAGTCATCAATAATGTATTTCCCTTCACTATTTAGAACAGTCTGCCAACGCTGCAGTAACTTGTCAGTTCCGTGACTGTAGAAATCGAGTGGTTTTGAGGCGAAGAACTCGTCAAGCCACGCTCAGAGCACATTTTCATCCAGAAAGGAGGTTCCTCGAAAGCTGTTTGATAGAGAGCTGAAAAGCTGAAACCCTGTGGGCGTAAGACCAAGTGAATAAGGTGAGTGAGGATGATTTCCCAATATAACTGCTGTAAACTGTTTTTTGTCAGTATAGAAGAATGCAGGCGGGCATTAGCCTGGAGTACCGTCACTTCGAACAGTCTTCCCGGTTGTTGTTCTCGGACTGCGTCTGCAGGACGTCTCAATTGTTGACAATAAAAGTCAGAAGTGATGTTTGTACCTCTTGAGGAAGCAATTCGTATTATACCACACTGCCGCTGTTCCACCAGAGGTGTAACATTATCTTTTGTAGATGCACACAGGTCTTTGTACAGGGAGGTGTTGTTTTGTTTGGGCTCAACGTCCCCAACAGAACGTGTGGGACTAGCTCAGACAGCAACCCTATCCCAGTGCCAAAACCTTTGTAAATCTCATTCATATCTGTCACCCACCTTAACCAGTAAAGTTTCGTTTCATTACCTCCTCCCCTTTGGATGCTCCACTTTTTTTTTTTGTCAGACACTGTATTTTCTGGGACAATTTTATTTTGGCTATCCTGTACCTTCAGTACAGATCAGTTTGGATTCCGTAGAAATGTTGGACCACGTGAAGCAATACTGACCTTATGACTTATCTTAGAAGAAAGATTAAGGAAAGGCAAACCTACATTTCTAGCATTTGTGGACTTAGAGAAAGCTTTTGACAATGTTGACTGGAATACTCTCTTTCAAATTCTGAAGGTGGCAGGGGTAAAATACAGGGAGCGAAAGGCTATTTACAATTCGTACAGAAACCAGATGGCAGTTATAAGAGTCGAGGGGCACGAAAGGGAAGCAGTGACTGGGAATGGAGTGAGACGGGGTTGTAGCCTCTCCCCGATGTTATTCAATCTATATATTGAGCAAGCAGTAAAGGAAACAAAAGAGAAATTCAGAGTAGGTATTAAAATCCAGGGAGAAGAAATAAAAACTTTGAGGTTCGCTGATGACATTGTAATTCTGTCAGACACAGCAAAGGACTTGGAAGAGTAGTTGAACGGAATTGACAGTTTCTTGAAAGGAGGGTATAAGATGAACATCAACAAAAGCAAAACGAGGATAATGGAATGTAGTCGAATTAAGTCAGGTGATGCTGAGGGAATTAGATTAGGAAATGAGACACGTAAAGTAGTAAAGGAGCAAAATAACTGATGATGGTCGAAGTAGAGAGGATATAAAATGTAGACTGGCAATGGCAAGGAAAGCGTTTCTGAAGAAGAGAAATTTCTTAACATCGAGTATAGAATTAAGTGTCAGGAAGTCGTTTCTACACAACAACAACAACAACATCCTGTACCTTTATACATGGTGCATCATAATTGATAGTGTGAATGCAAACAGCTGAAAGTACACTCGACTAGATGTCTCGGTAAATGTGGGCTTTCAAATGCACACCTGAACAGCTACGAGCAGTACTTCATTTTCGATACTGTGAAACAAATCCCTTCTTTTGCAAGCTCTTCGCTTTCCGTATTTTGAGAGTAGTTTGGACCAAAAGAAGAAAAAAAAAATGTCCAGTATAAAATGGGTTTCATAGTGCAAACCTCAAGAGCAAAGAGTGCTTGCTCAGTAGAGCATGGGCTCCATAGTAGTGAAGATGAACTATTGCTCATAGCTTTTAAGGTAAGTGCTTTAGACCCCACACTTACTGGAATGTTTTTTTTTTCTTGTTTTGGTCCAGATCACCTCCTCCCAAAATATGGAAAGGAATGAGTTTGCAATAGAAGAAATTTGTTTCACTATATCCAAGATGAATTGTTCGTAGCTCTTAAGGTATGCATTTTGGAGCACTGCTTACTGAGACTTTTTGCTTCTAGCATCGTGTACTTTCAACTGCACGTTTTTATGCCATTAATTACGATACACTGTGTATGTGCCTGTCGACAGTACAAATATTTCACCTCCTGAAATCAAGTATTGAGCAGCAGCTCTGTTTCACAGTTTTATCGAATCACACACTTTGTGACATTCTGTGTACGAAGATGGCAGGAGACATCACCACAAGGTTGCCGACCTGAACTGTGTAGGTCCATTTGTGGGTCAATTACATGACATATTCTGATACAACCGAGGCTTTTGCGGCCGATGTCAACTTCTAGTCAGGGAGAAAGCGGTCGACGCATAAAACTATTCGCCAACATTTCGTCACTGTCTGCGGGATGTATCTTCAGAGACGAAACACTGGTCTTGGAGTTAGGAGGGCGCAATATATCTTATTGTCTTCTACAGGCAACATCATCATCAATTACAAGCGATCATTCATCTGAAAGATTTCCATAACCAATAAAGAACAACAGCTGCTATACATCCCAAGCATTTACAAACAAGAAGAGTAATTTCACTGGAAACATTCTGGTGAAGCATGGGGTTAAAATAATTTTAAGGCCTTGACAGAAATAGATTAACTGCATGGCTCTATAAAAGGTGTACGTAATTTTCCTTATAACACTGAAATGAAAAGTTTTTTGTGTTGAATACATTAAGGTGTAACTTAAGATGGTACATGGTTAGAATAACCAGGTACCATGGCAATGCACAGTCAACAAAGACTTAGAAAGGAGCAAAATACCAGCTGTATTTTCTAATGGAATATCATCACAGGCTTGCTCAATTTTCTCTGTTTGACCATCCAGTCTCTACGTTTTGCAGCATGCACTGTGTTCTTCAGGGCATCCCAGAGATAAAAGCCTAAGGGGGTCGAATCCAATGACGAGCTGTATACTACGTACCATATTTGCCCTAACCATCTCAAAGGAAACGTACGGCTGAGAAATTCCTTCGTATCGAGCTGAAAGTGAGGTGGCAACCCATCCTGTTGAAAATAGTGCTCTTCCTACTAAAATCTACTCACCAAGTGGCGGGAGGGGAACACACGCATAAAAGAAGTTTATATTTATCCGAGCTTACGGAGGAAGGAAAAGGACTGGAGAGGGTTAAAAAAAAGGGACAAATTTCAGGAAAGTCAACCAGAACTGCTATTAAGTAGAGACTTACTGGACGGGCTCCCCTGACCCACATTTCTGGAAATCTACCCCTTTTCCTTGACCTCTCCAGTCCTTTCCTTCACCCCTCTTCCTTCCCTTTCAACCCTTCTGTTGGAAAAGGGAGCCACTGGCTCCGACAGCTTGCATAAGTATAACCTCCTTTTACGTGTGCTTTCTCCTGCCACTGCTTTGTGAGTAGATTTTTTATCTATCCAATTACATTATACTGTCAAAAATTGATTATTTTCGTTGTTATATTAGCTCACTGTCAAAAATGCCATTTATCTGTAGTTGCTATTGCAATATTTCTAGATAAGAGTCACCTATGACAGTCTCTTCAAAGAAGTACGGCCTACTGAAAGCTCTAGATGACAAGCCACACCAGGATGATAGTCTTGGCAGATTACCAAATGCCTTTCATCAGTTCCATACAGATTTTTGCTATCCCAGTACATGCAATTACAGCAGTTACTTGATCAGTTATCTTTAAAGTCCCTTCATCTGATCAAAGAATTAGATCTTGGAAATGTTCATCTTCTTCAAGCGTGCTGAACCACTCAGTCAAATTCAGAACACAGAGAAGTGCCAGAATGCATTTTCCTCTCTTAGTCCACATAATTTTGCAAACAATGGTTTCACTTATTTCAATCTCACAAGACCATTTGCCTCAAACTTTCTCAGGAATTTTGTCTACAACTGAATTACTGCATCAACACCACTTTCATTGTCTGTTGAATGTCTTTTTCTTCCTTTACATACATTTCTTCACATCATGCACTGTTCCATCAACTTCAAACTTTTTTCAGATTCCTGTGATTGTTAACTGTGGAGTGAAAGATAATCCAACTTCAACTCTGGAATGTTGTCAAACCTCACTCACATTCCTCGTTTTCCAGTATCAGTTTAGAAACAGCTTTGGTTCTTAAAGCTATAGTACCACATTCGTTTGCAATCATGCAACAGACGGAACTGATGCTAAGCTCTTCACAGTCTTTGGAATCATTACACACAAAAATTATTTCTATTTGCATTAATTAAAGAGAGAGACTCACTTTCACAGAGCATGAACATTATTTTGGAGCACCCTGTATATTGGAGCCACAAAAAATGTATTAACACCTGTGTAGCCCAATATAAGAGGAATTGTCTCTTTGAATAAACTAGGCCATAGTGGAACGCTGGTTACAGTGCAAAGGCTATGGAATAAAACTACAGGGAACTAATATTCTAGCCAAGACAATACATCAGCACATTCACTTGTATCGAAAGGCAATAGAAATTTACAAAGCATAATATTTTTAACAGAAAGAAAGTAGGGTTTAAGTAAAATAATATATGGAAGTGCACTTTGCAAAGAGAGGAATTTTGGGTGAAACTTATGCATGTTGGCTTCTGTTATTTCAATTCATAAAGTCAACCCTACAATTTTATAACAGACTTCGCCGACCAATAGGAATGAAATATTCCACATCATGTGACATTGTAAGACAATCTACAGATGAGGAATGCAAAATCTGGTGAAACTGACAGGATCTTGTAAAGTTTCCGCCATTTTTGGATAGCAAAGATCTGTTTTATAACATACAGGACCTTGTAAAGTTTCCGCCATTTTTGGATAGCAAAGATCTGTCCGAGGAAGAGCAAGGGGCAAACGTGCCATGCAGTTTACGAAAGCAAAGGCACGTGTACAGCTTGCATATTGCATCTAGCAGTGGAACAGCCATCAGGGATTTCAAATGGTGGTGACAAAGATAACAAACCACACCAGCAAAATAACCAGTCTCAAGATTTAAAACATTTCTCCACACTAGTCTACCATTTGCAAGCTGCTTCATCTCCAGGCAACCACGGTGTCCGACCATCCCGATTCAGTTTTCTGTCACTTCCACAAATCTCTCCAGGCAAATTCTGGGACGGTTCTTTTGAAAGGGTATGGCCGATTTCCTTCACCATACTGTTATTTTTCCGAGTTTCTCCTCAGTCTCCAGCGACCTCAATGTCGACAGGACCGTAAACCTTCAATGTCGACAGGACCGTAAACCTTAATCGTCCTTCTGAAACATACATTCATTTAGACCGGGTTACTGCACACATTTGTTGGTCTCCTCCTACAATTTTTACTCCCTACCTTTCCCTACTTTATCAAATTAGTGATGCGTTAATGTCTCAGAATGTGTCCAACCAACCAATTTCTTCTTTCAGCCTAGTTGTGCATAAATTAATCTCTTCCTCATTTGAATTTACAGTTTGAGATTTATCGATTAGTAATCGGGTGTCCCTACTAACAAGGAAACCTCCCCATCGCACCCCCCTCAGATTTAGTTAGAAGTTGGCACAGTGGATAGGCCTTGAAAAACAGAACACAGTTCAATCGAGAAAACAGGAAGAAGCTGTGTGGAACTATGAAAAAAATAAGCAAAATATGCAAACTGAGTATTCCAGGCGCAAGATAGGCAACATCAAGGATAATGTGAACTCAGGAGCGCCATGGTCCCGTGGCTAGCATGAGCAGCCGCGGAACGAGAGGTCCTTGGTTCAAGTCTTCCCTCGAGTGAAAACTTTACCTTCTTTATTTTTGCAAAGTTATGATCTGTTCGTTCATTCATTGACGTCTCTGTTCACTATAATAAGTTTAGTGTCTCTGTTTTGCGATCGCACCGCCAAACCGTGTGATTGTTATTGAAGTTGCAAGCTATAATTGCTGGATTCATATTGCCCACGGAATACATCTCACGTATTTAATGCACTCTCGTCCAAAGTAGCGAACAGTCAACTGCCAGCCAGGGAGCCTCGTTAGCAGGAATACTCTCTCTTCCGTGCGCTGTAGTCAACTGACGTCGCGTGTTTCGATGTTCGTTTAGGTATATCGTCCCCTTACTAATGCGCAGTTACCTCGCATTGGACGGATGGACGGACAGATAATAATTGTCTGAAAATAAATAATTAAACTTTTCACACGAGGGAAGACTTGAACCAAAGACCTCTCGTTCCGCAGATGCTCCCGTTAACCACGGGACCACGGCGCTCCTGAGCTCACATTATCCTTGATGTTGCCTATCTCACGCATGGACTACTCAGTTTGTATATTTTGTTTATTTTTTTCATAGTTCCACACAACTTCTTCCTGTTTTCTCGATTGATCTGTGTTCAGTTTTTCAAGGCCTATCCACTGTGCCAACTTATAACTAAATCTGAGGGGGGGTGCGATGGGGAGGTTCCCTTGTAAGAGATGTCATGCACACTTCCTCCAACGTTTCAGCAGATATTAGCAATTTCAGCTTTGAAATGCTTATGTCCAATCCACCCACATAAATATTTCTAATTCTACATCTATACTCTGCAAACCATCATGAAGTGCAAGAGGGTACGACCCACTGTAATAGTTATTAGGGTTTCTTCCCATTCCGTTCACATATTGTCCACCAAACCTTTCGTGCACTGCCCAGTGTCGACAGAAAGAGTCGATTTGTTTCTTGTTACAAACAAAGTAACTTTTAAAATGTGATTTCACGTGTCTGTTTGACAGAGTGTTCCCAAATTAGTTCGGAGCAATATCTGGTTTAGCTGTAAGTGTTCACAGTGGCAGTAAGACACGTGGAGGAACCAGTAATCCAGCAGCAGCTGAGCAGCACTGCAGCAAGGCCGTGGCAGTCAGGGCAGGCCAGGACAGTGCTGTTGCTGCTGCATTACTTGTTATTTTACGTGTTTTACTGTCGCTGTTAATACAGGGTGAATACGTGGACGAGGAAAAATATTTCCCAGATATCCGTCCAAACACACTTTTTCCCCAGGTGAAAACACGCTTTTTCTGTGTTAAGTATACTTTCTCTCAGAACCATAAAACTTATCAACTCTTTGAATGGTTAAGGTTTTATACACTGGCGTAGAAATTTCCCGGCACTTCATAAAACGAACAACCACCCACCTTTAAAAAAAAGTACGCTGCATATTTTCATATTACCAAAGTATATATTTGAATGCCACCAAACACAGCACATTAGTCTCCAAAGCAATGAAATCGAGGTTGCGATGCATTTTAGTAAACCGGTCATAGCTGACGTCACGTGATCTCGCCATTCGACGATGGCAGATATTCGGAGCATAGGAGATGTGATTTAGTCAGCCAATAGCATCCGACATCACTATTCAGTAGCGTGAACACGTAAGTAGGAAAAGTTAATGGTTTAAATGAATATACAAAGTGTAGCTGCAAGAAGTACTTAGCTTTCATATATAATATTGGTATTTTTTGCATGTGTTACACTTTAATATACGTCACACAAACGTGTCAGTAAAACTTTAAATAATACATAAATGTCTTGGCTCAAAATTCTTCTAAGTGGTTGGCCCTCAGAGTGTTAAGCTGTAAATGAGAATCAAATGCTCTGTGATTTAAGAAATTCAAAGCACATTTGCACACGTAACATAATTTATCTTGCATAAAATGAAATTGACATTGAAAGCAACACTTTTCAACTACCATTCACAATATTTTCCCACGACCTATTAGAATTCGTTTCAGCCATTGTCAGAGAACACCATAAAATGGCATTGCTGCATGTTTGCAGCTATGATGATGTAGGAAGCCCAAATGTTCATACCCATATAGCAGTAAGACATCTTACATTACGTCATAAACAAAACAGAACCTCAGAGGTACTCCGAGAGCAACGGAATTTTGTAAACCAGACTAAAAAGCATAATTCAGTGTAAAATGCAGATATGTATGTCCAGATTTGCAAATATGTAGGCCCCACCCTGATATTAACCTTTTTAGTGTTGTTTTCAGGCTGCAAATTTTCTTGGAGTACCAGTATTGTATCATCTCAGGTTTTGTTCTTTATTATGGCATAACGCCATACGTGCCATGAGATAAAGACGGTCACTTTGAACTCAGCAAACAGTTGACACTAGCCAATAATGTGGATTGAAACACTGTTTCAAATAAATTGATTGCCTCTGCGGAAAAGATTAATAAAAGCCAAATTTCTTTAGCAAATATACAAAAATAACTTCAGTGTCCTGCAAGGCAATTAATGCGTGCCTGTCAAAAACCTGACAATAAAATAAAAATCAGGAAACTGAAACTAACAACATATTTTATCCTTCCATAAGTATGTGAATGCATATTGAATGGCCACAGAAATCCATTTTGTTTTCATTTGACATGAGAGTTGTAAATGAGGAAGAAATAACAAAATCACTAAACCTAAACATGGGTCATGTGGAGACTAATGCCCTTTCCACTGCAAGTTAGACTGCTCTGCGCATGAGCGAATCTGGCAGCTTGGGCTCACCAGAAGAATTTTTCCAGCTAGTGTCCAGCTGCTTGTTCCTACTGCTGATACAGCTAACAGACGTACTTCAGGTAGCCATAAGTGGGAGCAGGTAATGCTCGTACTCAACTGCGCATGCGCACGAGTCCACTGGCAACTACTCAAATGAACCTAACATAAACCGTTGTGATGTCATAGTCACCATAAGCAGTTAGTTGTTGTGTCCTAAAGCCTTTGACACATTTTGGTGTTGGCAGACGCTTGTGTGTGCACTGTGTTTAGTTGTTGGAAATGGCACATTTCCTTTGCAACTTAAGTTTATTTTGGTTTTCTTTTCCTTGTTTATGTTTTATTGCTGCAGTATTATTCTCTAGTAGCAGGCTAAAGTAAAATTCTTTGTTAGACTATCAGTTCTTACCAGTCAAAATTACAAAAATTTAACTGAAAACTAAAACAATGAAAAATGTCCGGAATTTTTTAGAATTCTCTGGTTTTTCTGGGATGAAAAAATTCCCAGGTTTTTCCCAGATTTCCCATTTGTTCTGGGGCATATACCACCTGTAATACATTATAGATACAACGAATGTTGCACCAGGCTGATTTTGGAATGCTTTATCCAATGAGGATGCAAAATTCCACTTTAAAAATAATCTTACTGGTAACAGAAAACAAACCGATGCTTTCTATTGACAGTGGGCAACAAATTAAAGACAATATGGGCAGTATTTGCTCGGGCTGACTCCAGCTACACACCGCAAAAAAGAAATTGCAAATACATGCTGAAACAATAGAGAAAATGCACCTGACAACTCACAACTCTTAGGAGCAACAATGTGTGTGTGTGTGTGTGTGTGTGTGTGTGTGTGTGTGTGTGTACATTTTAAACAACAATGTACAGACTTTCTGTTCAAAACTACTGAGAAAGAAAATTGTTATGTTTTGTTTCCTCCCTCGCAGTCAGTTTTAACAAAAAAACAGGGAAGTCTTATTTATGGATTGTCAGCCCTTGATTACAATACTACTATGGAATTTGAATTGTCCAAAACTTTGTAATCTTCAAGTTTTGCAAATTAAGACTATGGGAAATAATGTCACTGACACTACTAACTACACAGATCCAACAGCCAGAGAGTTCTCACTCTCCTGAAAACCAATGATCCCAACTGATTTAAAAACTAAACTCCGCTCGAACATGCCATGAAAGCCCGATAGTACCTACCGGCTGCCGTGTCATCCTGAGCATGTAGGCGTCACTGGATGCCAAAATGGAGGGACATGTGGTCAGCACACTGCTCTCCAGGATGTATGTCAGTTCAGAAGACTGGAGCTGCTACTTCTCAATCAAATGGCTCAGTTTCCCTCACAAGGGCTGAGAGAACCCCGCTTGCCAACAGCGCTCGACAGACCAGACGGTCACCCACGTACTAGCCGAGCTCAGAAACACTTACATTTGGTGATCTGATGGGAACCGGTGTTGCCATTGCGGCAAGGCCGTCCCAACTGATTTACCCATTCATTTCAAGCATACGCAGCAGGGAGGGGGGAGGGTGGGGGAAGAGGAAATAGACAGAAGGGGGGAGGATGGGGCCATAGAGAGATGGGGGAAGAGGCGGGAGAGGGTAGAGATGGACGGGGAGGGAGATGGAGGGAGGGGGCAGGGGGCCGGGCGGCGGCGGGAGGGGGCGGGAGGCGGATTAGGGCTTATATCCAATTCCAAAGCACGTTTAGCAATTGCAAAGCATGGGTCAATGAAGTTCCAGAAGGTACCAACAGGGACGTGGAGCTGTGTCAAATCCAGTGTCACGGTCAGATGCACAAGGTTTCTCAGGTGAAGATTCCTGCGTGAACAGCCCGATCGAGGTAGTCTGACATATTCTCGATTGTGGTTTAACTTGGTCATTTTGATGGCCAGGGTTGTGCAGTAAACTCATTATGTGCTCTTCAGTATACGCCATCGTGCTGAGGAAACACAAACTGCGTGTACAGTTGGACATTTTCCCAAGTCTTCCAGAATGACAAGATCACTCAAGTAATGCCATTCAGTCCGGATCCTTCCGACAACCACGGCAGGTCGTCGCTTTCAGACGTTTCACGCCACACGTGCCGGTGGCCAGCTGTCCGTCAGAGCGAAAACGTCATTTGTCTGGAAAGGCCATATATAGCCACTCAATGCACGAGCAGCTGTGGTATCGGCATCCAAAGTCTAGCCTTTCTCACCTGTGAGCAGCAGGCAGCACCAGTGCACGAACTAGGCACGTGCAGCAGAGGTCCGTACGCACCAACATTTGCCGAACAGTCACTGAGGAGACAATATTGGTAGTCCCTCGGTTCATCTGGGCAATGAGCAGCTCAAAGGTTGCAGGTCTATTTGCCCGTACACATCCCCGCAGTGGTGCACAATAGGTGCCTCAGCACCGGTTCTGGACAGCACCATTTCGCCACACACACTATACTTTAACCGCAGCAGTACGTGGACAGTTTACAAAATTAGCTGTTTCTGAAATGCTCCCACCTTAGGCCCGAAATCCGATAATCGTGCCCCTTCGGATGTCAGGTAAATTGCTCCATTCCCGCAAAATGACAACTACTGCACTGTTTTCCACGTCTCTCTGACACGCTTTATTTACTCTCCACTGGCAGTGCTGCCATCTGCCACCTGTGAACGGTTACTGCACGTTGACATGGAACGTAGGTGGTGGCCACAGTGATGACTGATGTGTTGTATTTGCCAACCTTGGGACAAAAAAATTGCACTGAACTAGCAGGGTCTACTAACCAGATGTGCTGCAAACTAGCTAGCCCAGTAAACTGATATAGTGATTTTCAATAAGGAAAGTTTAAGAATGAACATCTCTAAGCAGAGAAACATATTTTAGAAGTTAATCAGGAACTTTAATTTTCCTTGGTCTACTGCCTTTCAGACAGAGAATATGACTGGATTACAGGCAACACACAAGGCACGCACATATAGAGCACTGTGCTCACATCCTGCCATCTCTCAGGGGCATAACCAATAAAAAAAACATGCCTAACATCACCGGGAAGTGCCTGCAAACCTTTAACAAAAGTTGTTTGCCATGATGTGGTATATCTATCACCCCTAGATGTTTGATCCCCCCCCCCTCCCCACCCCCCCCCTCTCTCTCTCTCTCTCTCTCTCTCTCTCTCTCTCTCTCTCTCTCTCTCTGTGTGTGTGTGTGTGTGTGTGTGTGTGTGTGTGTGTGTGTGTGTGTGTGTGTGTGAATCACTTAGGCAAAATTGCTGCATATCCATCCTACAGATGCACCAGGCTGGAGATAGCAGTTTAGTAAAAAACCATGTCCTGCTGTGTGAGGGACTCTGCAACTGCCCATAGCATATTCTTGTATGACACAAGTCATTGAACCTTCGAGGCCTTTTTACAAGGGACCAAAGATGTGGTAATTGCATAGGGAGAGATCAGGACTATAGGGTAGGTACTCTATCTCCTACTCCTGTGTTATGCCACTGTGGTATGAGGACGTATGTTATCATGAAGCAGCTGCACCTCTCAACGCACCAATCGACAATGGTTGTTTTCAACAGACATGCTGCCCCATACATATTCTTCATTCTCCGTTGAACGTCTACAAGTGTTTGTCCTTTGGTAGCCAATAAAAGAATGACAGCATGTTGGTCCTGTTTTGATTGCCCCTCACACACACACACACACACACACACACACACACACACACACACACACACACACACAATCAATTTAAAGATGGAAATTTGCAGATCTGATGTACATGTACAGACAAATAAATGATAACAATTTGAGAAAAAATGGATGATTTATTCAAGAGAAAGAGCTTCACAAATTGAGCAAGTCAGTCACATGCTGGTCCACCTCTGGCCCTTATCCAACAGTCATTCAGCTTGGCATCGATGACAGAGTTATTGTATGTCCTCCTGACGGATATCGTAGCAAACTCCGTCCCAATCGGTGCGTTAGAGCACCAAAATTCTGAGTCGGTTGGAGGACTGTGCTCACAATGCTAAAAAATGTAACTGGGGAGAGGTGCGACATTACGGCCGGCCGAGGTAGGGTTTGGCAAGCACGGAGACGAGCAGTAGAAACTCTTGCCGTGTGTGGGTGGGCACTATCTTGCCGAAACATAAGCCCAGGACATGCGGGGCAATTAAAAGGGGCGCAGAATATAGTCGACGTACTGATGTGCTCCGAGGGTGCTGCGGATGTCTACCGAAGGTGCCCCGGTACAAAATGAAATGGCACCCTAGACCAGCATTCCCGGCCTTCGGGCCATAAGGCAGGCGACAGTCAGGTTAGTATCCCTCCACTGGCCGGGGCATCTCCAGACACATCTTCACTGGTCACAGGGGCTCATTGCAAAGTGCGACTCATCACTGGCGGCAATTCTACTCCAGTCAGTAAGATTCCAGACCGAAGACTTGTCTGGAGACATCCAGACGGCAGTGGGATGCCAACCCGATTGTCGTCTGCCGTACGGCCCGACAACCAGGTCTGGGGTGCCATTTCAATTCACACCAGGACACCTTCGGTTCTCATCCCTTACAGCACAGTGGTATGTCGACGATATTCCACAACCCGTTTAGTTTTCCTTTAGGGAAAGCCATTCTGAGCTGACACGTCAGCAAGGTGACGCCTACTCGCACACAGTGAGAGCTTCTACTACTCGTCTCTGAGCATCTCAAACCCTACCTTCGCCGGCGAGGTCGCTCGATCTCTCCTCGGTTGAGAACATTTGGAGCTTTACGGGCAGAGTCCTCCAACCGGCTCGGGATTTTGGCCATCTAACGTACCGGTCGGACTCGATTCGGCAGGCTACCCCCGGGAGGACTTCCGACAACTCTATCAATCGATGGCAAATTGAATAACTGCTTGCATAAGGGCCAGAGGTGGACCAATGTGTGACTGACTCACTTTGTGAAGCTCTTTCTCTTGAATGAAGCCTCCAATTTTTCTGTTCATCTGTACATGTATGTCACATCTACCGATGTCCATCCCATTTCAATAATTCCTTAGTGGTGCATTTTTCTTTTCTTTTTTCTTCTTCTTAGAGACAGAGAGAGAGAGAGAGAGAGAGAGAGAGAGAGGGTGTGTGTGTGTGTGTGTGTGTGTGTGTGTGTGTGTGTCGTGCTGGCTTTTCAGCTTGTGACTGTAACACCATAGCTTAGACATTACATACCTTTTGTTGATTCATTTAGCTTTCTATTTTGTTCAACACCCCATCATTGAACTTCTGTAATTAGTGTACGATTAATTCGATACTGCAATGAAGTATACTCTCTGTAATGATATTTTGTCTTCCTCATTTAATCTCTTTGGATATCTTTAAAATTAAATAACATTATTTAAATAATTTTGTGTAGAACTACCAACATATGCAAACGTTCTGTTTCATTTAATACGTTTAGTTGCTGTTATGTAAACTGCTGACCTTCAGTTAGGGTTCTTAGCTATTTTGTACGTGAAAGGTGTTGTGGTTCCCCTCGGGAACGGAACTGTGTAGTACGCGCAAATTGTGGTTGGCCTAGGTAGGAAAGGTGGAACAAAGAGTCAGTTGGGGACGAGCTACCAAACTGTCAACTGCTCGTGTAAAAGTTGTATATTGTGGTGGTGCCGAGAGAGGCTTTCCGTGGCGCTTTCCGATGCCTCGGATGAATGGATAAAGAGCTGGAACTATTCTGGAATTGATGTATATCATTGCCACCAAGAAATGACAGAGTCCGGCAATTCTACCTGCAAATCTACCTACCAATATGTAATCGCCACCACATTGCGCAATCACTGAAAAGGAACCAAGGAATAGTAGAAATTTATGGTGACGGATCAGCTCATTGGATGTTTTAGT
This sequence comes from Schistocerca piceifrons, assembly GCF_021461385.2. Lineage (NCBI taxonomy): Eukaryota > Metazoa > Arthropoda > Insecta > Orthoptera > Acrididae > Schistocerca > Schistocerca piceifrons. The sequence continues at coordinate 60,794,956 of NC_060148.1, forward strand.
GTGCACAAATATAAGGTAAAGGCCATATGTCTGCTTGTGTCTGTATATGTGTGGATGGATGTGTGTGTGTGTGTGTGTGTGTGTGTGTGTGTGTGTGTGTGTGTGCGCGCGAGTGTATACCTGTCCCTTTTTCCCCCCAAGGTAAGCCTTTCCGCTCCCGGGATTGGAATGACTCCTTCCCCTCTCCCTTAAAACCCACATCCTTTCGTCTTTCCCTCTCCTTCCTGATGAAGCAACCGTGGGTTGCGAAAGCTTGAATTTTGTGTGTGTGTTTGTTAGTCTCTCTATCAACATACCAATGCTTTCGCTTGGTAAGTTACATCATCTTTGTTTTTAGATATATTTTTCCACGTGGAATGTTTCCCTCTATTATATTCAAATATAAGGTAACTTATACTCAAACTCTTATACCTACCTTGATTTTTTTTTTATCCCTAGTCACACAACCACTTAGGGCCCTTCCCACGCTAAAGTGGTTACCAAGTGTCCTTATTGAAATAACATTAAAGCTCAGTGTTTTAGCAGAACTGAGTAACATAGTGAATAATACTTGCTGAAAATAATTTTTTTTATTAAGACTGCTTATTAAAATTTTGTTGCCAACTTCTAAAGTGAAAGTTCTCAAAACTGAGGCTTACAAAGTTTTGTTTAGTAAGTGATCACAGTGGAGTCTGTTGAAAATCAACCAAAGGTGAGCTATTGTCTTATAACCACATCAAGTAGTTTCCTACTGCAGTATGAGTTGGAAACTAATACTGTTTAATGTTCCATGTTCATATTTGTTAAGAACTTGTTTCTTTAGTGTACTGAAAGTGTGTTTAGTATGCTCTGCTACAGTGGTCAAGATTATGGGCCCTCCTCCACTGAAAGTAGTTCAAATGTACAAAGTTACTTAATTATAGCAAGTTTCAATTACTCTTCCTATTCAAGTGAACTTCTGTACAATATTAAACTCCTCTTGTGTATTAAAAGTGCATATTAATGGTGTAACAGGATTAACAGTTTGTCTACTGTGCTCATGCTAGACAACGATTAATAGAAAGACCACTCTCTATGAAAACAATAATTTCTTTATTCAAAAGACACTGAGAAGTAATCTGTTAGTGAATTCCATTCAATTTTCATTCTAAATAAAAAGGTATTTAGCTGAGAGAGACTTAACCTATGACCAGCTTATAATTTTGCAGTGAACTACATTTATAATTTTTTGACAGGTAAGAAAATGTTTGAAAAGTAATATTGAACCTATGTCCATTTTATGATTCTACAGTGAATATTAATAGTAATGTTATCGAGACCATTCAGTTTGACTAAGCCCTCAAGGTAATAGTGTGTTTTGTTATCTGTTATATTTCTGCAAATAGTTTGTTCTGATCTGGTAGCTCTAACCTTAACGTGAACATACTGTATTCAGGTGCCAGAGTTTATTGCACTCACATGTGGCAAAGTATAGGTTGTGTTTGTCCGTTAAAGTTACTAATACTTATTTTCTTGAACTAGAATGTCAATCATTCTCTTGCCTAATTAGGCTGGCAACCGTTTTCTTTATTCTTTGAACAGTGTAGATAGGTAAAATATTGTTTGGAACTGTTTAAATATTAACGTAATTTTGGCTTTCACTTCCGATAAGCCACCTCCGTTAGGTACAACACGGTCAACGTAACAAAATTCCTCTCAGAGGGTAACACTGCTCTGCTTCTTTATATACTATAACTGCTTGAATAAAAATAATTTCCTTATACGAACTGCTGTCAGCTTTGAGGTTAGAGTATAACAGTAGCGGACAGAAGTATTATAAGATCTCATATAAATATAACAGAACTTTGGGTGGATTTCATTACACAAAACCTGGGGACGTAAAATACTATACTCTCAAAAGATGTCTCCCCTCAAACTCAGATGAAACATAAGAGAGTAGTTTTATGGTTTGAACACAGCACTTCAGTCTAGACTCATAACAGAAAAATAACGTACTCTGAGCCGAGCACATTTTATTGATGACTAACACGCAAATGCAACAGAGTGCACATTCTGAATGTGAGAGCAAATGCTACCTTACGTGCTGCTAGCCGCAGCAGCAACTGCATTATTGTAAGCAGCAGCTCACCTGGGGAAGATGCGGGCCTGTGCAATCATCTCGAGCACGGACGTCTTGCCCGAGCTCTGGTCACCCACGACGACTACGCGCGGCAGGTGGTCCTGCGTGTTGTAGCTCGAGTCGTAGCCACTCAGCTCGTCCAGAACCTCCGAGTACATGTCGATCAGCGACTTCTGCAACACGTGTGGTGGCAATCGGGTCAACTTCTGAGTTGGAGAAGGTGGGCCTGTATTGACTTTGGGAGATGTATAGAGTGATGATAACTGCAACCCTGTCTGGACACCTATACCAAATCTTGTGTAATGGCCGTAACCCGCAGCGCTTCTCTTCAAAGAGGGCTGTAATGTAGACAATTAGAACTAACTCTTTACAATTCACTAACTCTCATTTAATTATACTGCCAATAACTGTACCAAGAGGAAAACTTAATAGAAAAAAACTTTTATAAACTCAAGGAGATAGTACGGCTGGCCAGTAATTAATTTTGGGAGGCAAAATTCATTCGTTTCATTTTACGAATGTGTCTATTGGCAGTACTCAGGATTTTGCATCCCAAAATAAAGTACTCGCCAGTAGTAAGGAGTAGTAGAAATGATATTAGAGATAAACTTTAGATCAAAATTGGGGACAAGGTGGACATAATGGTGAAGTACGGAGGACATAGAAAGCAGACTAGCAAAGGTATTCCTGGGCAGAGAAGTTTACTGGTATCCAACAAAGGCCTTAATAGGAGGGAGATATTTCTTAGAATGTATGTTTGGAGTGCAGCATTGTACAATAGCGAATCGTGGACAGTGTGAGTAACTGGGAAAGAAGAGAATTGAAGCGTATGAGATTTACTATAGAAGGAAGCTGAAAATTAGATGGACAAATAGGATAAAGGATTAGGAAGTTCCACACAGAATCAGCAAGGAAAGCAATAAGTCATTTGTTATGACATCAGAGGAGAACTTCCAAGATGCCAGAGAGAGCTGTAGAGAGTAAAACTTAGGGGAAGACAAAGGTTGGAATATATCCAACAAATAACCGTGGACTTTGAGTGCAAGTTCTACTCTGAAATGGAAAGGTTGATGCAAAACTCGTCAGGAGATTGATGACTAAAAGTGTCTTAGTTTTTTCAAACAATTTTCCTAATGACATATGTTAATCACCTAATTCTCTTACAGACACCTTCACTTCCACACTAAATAATTTATTGTACACTAATAACTGACTGACAGAAACACTACGAGGAAGGAAGCAATGACTTAAATCTCGTTTGTGTGCCTGTTGTTCACTCAACATCTCAACTATACACTGAGAGGTTTACCTGTACTTCTTTCATTACTTGTAATACTATGTGGTTAAAAACACACCCTCAATCTCTTGGAGCATTACAAATCTCTTGGAGCATTACAAATATTAAATAACTAAGATTTAAAAAATGAAATTAAAAAAAAAAACATACAAACCACATTCAAATCCAGGTGCAGAATTGGATTTGTGACTAACAGAGACAATTTGCCCTACCACTTTTTTTTTTTTAAGGGTAAGAGCTTCAGTCTAAATTTTTCCTGCCAACAGTACTGAATTAGTTGTACAAACATTAAGAGAAAATACTGCATCCACCACAATCACTTACACAGCCACAATAAAGAAGTCGCACAGGCACTGAGTAATAAACGTCAAGTGTTAGTAATTTATGAAATGGGGATCAGTGAAATATATAACAACAAAATTTTGTGAACTATAACAGGTTGGCATGTAACCAGTTTGTAGTCCAACAAAATTTTTTACTTATTTATGTAATTCCCACTTTGTCTATTCCCATGTCTTACATAATGGGAATAGACAAAGTGGGAATTTTTATTTCATTTAAAACTTGAGAAAAGTGCCAAGACTAAGCTACCGGAGTAAGGCATATAGAATAACCACCTCAATCTGTCTTAATGTTTCCATCAAATAATAAAGTTTACTATAAAATAAAATTTTCCAGCATTAGGTGGCTAGAATAATCACAAATGTTGAAGTAAAAATAGTACAAAGCCTTACACCTCAATCATGGAGGAGTGTTGGGGGGAAGGTTTACTACCTGTAATCTATACTGTAACATGAAACATTCACTCTCTCACATACACATGTATAATTTTTCTTTTAAGCTTGTGATCTGTTACAGGCAAATAACCACTGGAGAATGGTTAGGAATCTATCTAGTTTACTGTAAATTGAAGAGACCAGAAGAGGAAAGTTCTAACTCACAAAAGCATTATTTTGACACATTCCATGTTATATATTGGACTAGGTTCAAACAAAAGAACATAAAAAATAAGACGAAGTAGTTTATATGATAGACAGTACCTACTAGCAATGCATAAGGAACTACTATTTAGTAGCATGTGGCAGTACCAGAAACACAACAAATGAAGCCATCAGCCATTACTTAATCCTGGAGCAGCACACATTTCATTTGACAACAAGCATCAATTAAGCAATTTTCCACAATTCTTTTAGTGTTTGTGTATTTGTGTGTGGTGTCCAATTACAGGTGTGGACTGATAAGCCGAATAAATTTCTAGAATATAACAGGAAAGTTTCTTAAGCAGCACAATTGTTGCTAACTGTAAATGTCTTATGAGCTTTCGTCAAGATACAATGCAGAGTTGTTGGCTACTAGTTACCATGAGTAATTAGCATCATATGCACTGTGTGACAATAACAGGAGGCCAAATTTTCAGAACGCATCTCTCGTACACACAAAGAAAAAGTAAGTTATATGTGCCAACAGAGGACATCAAAATACCTACAATATGAGTGAACTGAACAAGGGAAGACATTGTTTATAATTTATCATATAAATGAACAGCAAGTGTTTTGATCCTGATAAGCCACTGAACACTTGTACTACAATGGAAAAAAAAAAATTTGCCCCTCTGAGAGGTCTGCCACACCAATTAGACAAATGAAGCAGCAAGAAAAGTACAAATGGAAAATAACCTATAATATATTTAAGGCACAAAATGTCACAGATCAATTTTCTCATGTTGTGATTTCCTGCCAGTCATAGTGGAGAGCTCCATAACATTCACAATTAGGTAGCTTTAGGAAGTGGTGTTAATTCAGTACAAATACTTAACGAAAAATGGACTATTAAGTCAACTGTCGAGAACACTACAGTAATCCTTCCACCCAACTCTGAAATAAAATCCAATTTACAAGAGCAAGTTTCTGGTCCAAATCAATAGTGTGATAGGTGCAGGGCATGGGTCTGAGGGTGAGCCACGTTCAGATCGGCCATCGACAAGCAGAACCTAGAAAAGATTGAGAAAGTGCGACAAATCCTAGCACGAGATCGGCGACGGATTTTCTGATTGATTGCAGAGGAACTGGGCTTTAGCAGACACACGGTGCACACCACTGTCTGCGGTGATTTGGATAACCGGAAGATCCGCTCCCAGTTTGTGCCGTAGGAGCTCAAACACAAGCAGAAAGCAAAACGGATGGAAACTGTTGGTGACTTCATTTCCATGTGTCACCAGGGTCCATTGCTTCTGAACACCATCGTCACAGGAGATGAGACCTGGTGCTATCAATTCAACCCGGAATCAAAACAGCAATCGATGTCACGGTGTTCAGTCTTCCCCGTAAACAAAAAAAATCTGCAAAAATCAAAGGTGAAAACACTGTCGATCACCTTCTTTGATAACAATGGCATCATCCACACGGAATTGGTTCCTGCAGATCAAACCATTAATGCTGCATTTTAGCAGTCAGTTTTGAACCGATTGCTACAGCATATCTGGTGGTTTTAGACAGAGTTTCACAGGACTGGAAAATCGATGATGCTCCACGACAATGCCCCTGCACACTGCGCGGTCCGTGTGCCCCAATTTCTGGTGCTGAAAATGGTAGCTGTTCTCGAACACCCACCGTACTCCTCCAATCTGGCCCCTGCGAACTTCTTCCTGTTTCCCGCTTGAAGGCGGTCATTAAAGGTGAATGTCTTGTGGATGTGGATGTGAATGCCACCAAAGATTGTGTGACAGCCGTTCTGCAATCAATTCCACAGGAGGCCTTTGCTGATAGTTGCCAGAAGCTCTATAGACATTGTCAAGAGTGGGTTGTAGCAGGTGGTGACTATTTTGAAGGGCAATAAAGACTATTTGTTTGTATCTTTTGTTTTGTTTGTTGTCTGATAGCATTTACCAAACTTTTTAGACACACCACGTATTAGTAGACATTATATGGAGTGTGTCCACTCTTTGTCTTTATGACATCGTAAACTCTCCTGAAGAGACTTTCTATAAGGCGTCCAAATGTCTGTGAAGGAACAGCAGCCCATTCTTTTTCAAGAGCCGAAACCAGAGAAGGTAGCGTGATGTCAGATACTGCAGTCTGGAATGAATTCAACGTTCTAGCTCATCCGAAAGGTGATCTGTTGGGTTCAGGTCAGAACTCTGGACAGCCAGTCTGTTGCCTCACAGATGCTGTTCTATCACAGGATGCATTGTTATGCTGATACAATCAATCGTCATCTTCAAGCTTTTCCTCCGCTGTATGCAGTACATTAGGCTGCAAAATGTATTCATACTCTTCTGCATTTCATGACTTCTTATATACAATAATGCGACCACACCTTAAACACGAAAAATGTATCCAGATTTCAAAACCACCCCCTCCGAACTTCACTGTAGGAACTGCACACTACAACAACTAACATTCTCCAGGCATTCAGGAAAACTGACCCCTTCCATTGCACGGCCACGGGCTATAACACAATTTGTCATTCCGAATCACTCGTTTCCAGTCGTCCACTGTCCAGGGTATTGCACTTCGCACCGCCAGGAGCGTTCCTTACCACCGGCTACACAAACAAGTGGTTTACGAGGAGCTGCTCGACCACCGTATCGCATTCTTTTTAACTCTCTAAGTACGGTCATTGTGCTAGCTGGAGTACCGGTAGCACTCCGGAACTCACAAGTGATTTCTTCTGCCAATTTCACACAACCTTTTACGACCACCCTCAGCAATACTCGAGGGTTCCCGACCGTCAGTATGTGACATCTGCCTGATCTCTGTTTAACTGAGCTTGTTCCTCCTCATTTACACTTCACAATCACATCACCGACACTGAACACAGGTGGCTTTGTAAGGGTTGCAATGTTCCTGAGGGATTTGTTACTCGTGTGATAGACATCGACTAGTCCACACGAACCTGAATAAATTTCTAGAGGAAAGACAAAAATAAAAAATTGTGGCACTTTGGTGGTACCTGCACCACTCGGGAGAATGCAGCACTTGTCATAAGTGTCGGCAGCTTTGTGCAGAAAACCATCTACTGGCACTGACACTCAGAAACAGTTACCCTTCCAATTATTGGCACAGAATCGGTACGATGCGAATTCGTGACATTCAGCACCGAGGAGTTAAAACTTGTCGAGCTTTGCTCGGTGGCCGATTCGACCGTTACTGTTTCCCCTACTGACAATCCAATATTCCCTGCATCCTTTTATGCCGAAGGGCCTGCCTCTCGTGACATCTAGTGGTCACTTCTACATTACACTGAGGTGTCCGCATACTTTTGATCAGATAGTCTACGTACATATTGTCACTAGTAGATAAGTGTTGATGTGTAGTGTGTTTGGATGACACTTCTCTCATTTTTTCAGTTATACACAGTACGGATGTTTTACCGTGAGACCTTTGTTAAGAACATCCGTAACAAATTTGCCTTTGGTCTTTAATAAACTATCATCCTTGCTAGTTCTTTGATTCCATTACTGTATTCAAATGTTTTGTAAGATAAGTGGTCCCTCCTAACTTCAACTTCAGCATTCAGTACTGTCAAAAGACCAGTTGTCTTAATACCAACTTGTAAACAAAAATGACAGGTGAGCCTCGGTACAGGAATAACACACCAGTCATGCTGCAGTAGACTCAAAAGTTGCCTGAAAATATTTGAACGTGAGAAAGTTATGAGTGTTTTATGCACTGCAAAATAAGTCATCTCTTTGTGCACATATCCCTTTGTGCACATATCCCTTTGTGCACTATCAGATGTGAAACAGTTTTCTACAAGTTTAACTATTTAAGAAATATTAAGAATGCCCAAGTCACACGAATGACTGATACATTAGTAAAGCTCTTTCAGGAGGCAACTAATTCCATGTCCAGAGGAACACAATTTCATTTTCAAGTGAGATGCAGAAACTCTTATAAGTATACTAGAGATAATTTGTACAGGCCTACAGAGAAAACAGTTGTGATTAACAGCATCTCAGCTACAATATGATGGGACTGAGACCAAGATGTGGTGGGTGAGTGACAAAGCTTGTCCATGAAATATGAATTGAGTAGCTGTCTACATACTGTCCTAAAATAATAAGGAAGAAGAGGAAGCAGGTTGAAGGTGATTTAAGAAGACAGAAAGGAGTTGGTCATATATGTCTACACACTGCTCGTAGCGGAGATGAGACGAGACAAGTTATTTAATTCCACACACAACAATATTAGTGCATCTGCATGAAGAGAAGTACAAATACTGGGACACAGTAAAGGTAACAACAACTCATCACAGAACTGGACTTTGGGTAGTCTATAGGCACATAAGAAACACTGGGAATTGATGAAAAACCTGCTCCAGTTGCTCTGTAGAATTTCACCTTTTTCTGTTATGCCATTCTCAAGCGGATCTGAAACTGTCATACACCTGACAGATGTATACATATATATAACTGAAGATGAAAAAACAAGGCTTACATTTTTACATACAGATAAGACTATGAAACTTACAGGAGACATGTGAAGTGCAAGCCTGGCAGGTTTCAAACCTTGCTTTTCTAAAGGTATCATGAGAATACAATCGTCTCAAGACTGTGAAATTCATTACATTATAAATAGTCTTCTGGTTTACAATAATTTATATTTCGACATATTTGAATTTGCATGTTGTAGGAGTAAGAGGCTAAAATGATTTTTACTAAAAAGTGCAACACGGTTGCATCGGTTGGGAGCATCAAAGTCAGGTGTAGAATTATACTCCTGGTGTACTTAACACTTTATTTCATTTCCATTCTATGATCCAGTCTCCTACAAATTCTTCATTCATATCCTTTTTAAAAAAACATAATTTAATTCATCACATATAAATCTCAATCCCTATTACATCTTTTCATATGTGACATTGATATAATACAAGATCCTGGCTTCGGCAGTGTGTAGGTCCGGTCTTTTGACTGAAAGCTAACTTGTTTGGCAGCCTTTTTGCTGTGCTTGCTGCAACACAGCTTCTTCATTACACAGTGAGTAACTATCTTTTTCATAATACAAAACTTACACCAAAACAGTAGCATCTATAAAATTTACTGCTCTGAATGTTGGATAAACAGGAAGGAACTTTAAAGAGTGTTACAAAGAACACACATAACAAAAAAGAAAAACACAAGAAATAAATCCTCCTTTGCTACTCACTTCATACAATGCACCATATCAGAAGAAACTAGTAATCCTTCATACAATGAATAAATGATACTTTATAGACATTTTTGAAGAAATAGAAATTTACTCCCACCAAAAACATCCAGAAGTACACAAGCTCAATGAGCAATGTATACTTAAAATTCCCTTCTCCATAAATTTTAACTGTATATAGATGTTTGAAAATACACTCTGTAAGAGCCCACAACATGTCCAAGCTATGCTAACATCCAAGCTATACCAACAACCCCTACAGTTTCCCGTACTTCATCTTTTGTACACTAAGAGCGTAATTTTGCACTTAATTCGGAAGCCCTGTCCACTAAAACCATGTTCCACTTTTATTAAAAAACCATTTTTAGCCATTTACTTATACAATGTGCAAATTCAAATACATCAAAACATAAATCTTCATAACCCAAAGGATAATTATAATGTAAAGAATTATAGTCTTGAGATGACCACATTCTCACAATATCATTAGACAAGCAAGACTTTAAATTTAGCAGACACATATATTTTGGACAGACACATATATTTTGGACAAAGTATTATGGTATCTGTACATAAACATAAGTAAGTCTCGTTTTTTCCAACTCTAATTATATACATTTATACAGCTATCAAATGTATGGCTTAATAAATGTATGGTTTAATAAAAAAGCCAAAACTGATATTGGATTTCATAAAGTTTAATGGAGCACTGAAGTGGCCTTTTCATTAACCACACAAACAGTTGTAAATCATGTGAAGAAACTAATGAAGTGTTTTGGGCATACATCTGTCCAATGCTAATACTTTTCTTGTCCTGACATTTTGACTGATTAGCATACAGCTGTCATCAAGGTTAATCTCTGGCAGAATTTAAATCACTTGGCACAATACAGTGGGGTAAAAGTGTATGCATCAGAAATAACACTGTCTGTAAGCAAAGTGTCAGATGTAGTAAAAGGTACATAATACATACGATACTCACTCTACAAGAACACTGCACCGAACACACGATATACCTGCCTTCTACAGCCCAACAGATCAGCAGTGGCCGAATATCATACTTCCACTGGTCATTCACGTATCACAGTTAGGTCAAGATGCCGGTCAAAGCCTCATCCTACTGCGATTCAGTGGTCAAGGAGCCCACAGAAATACAGTTAGCAGGCTACTTGCTCAACCGAGACGCGGGTATCCAGCTCAACAGATTATGAAAATCCCTCATACCGAGACGCGGGTATCCAGCTCGACAGATTATGAAAATCCCTCATTTCACTGAATGTGATTTTCACTCTGCAGCAGAGTGTGTGCTCATATGAAACTTCCTGAAAGGTTAAAACTGCGTGTAGGACCGAACTCAGGACCTTTGCCTTTGCAGTAGAACACTTGCCCACGAAAGGCAAAGGTCACAAGTTCAAGTCTCGGTCCGGCACACGGTTTTAATCTCTTCTCAGATGAATTATCGTTACCAGTCTTCACGGTCTGTGATTCCAAAGGATGTTGTCCGTAATAGTCAACCACATTATCCGTACTTGCTTTGTTTTAATCTCGGGCACAGATTTTTATCTACAATTGGCAGTCTCATTGCCAACATTGTTATTTCTGACGCATGTGGATTTACTTCACAGTACTGTGTTAAATGGTCAGTATAAGAGGACTGCCTGGTCTCGATTTAGTTGTGGTTATTCCTTCACATTTCCACTTCACTGACTGTCGACATGTGGAGCTTTAGAAGGGTCGAATGTCCCTGACAAATTTGTTGCTCAGGTGACTTTTGACGACTCGTCAACATGTGACGCCAGTGAACTCTCCTGACAGGCGTATTCTGCCATCACTGCTTCTCTACTGACAACCCAATACTCACCGTCACTTTATGTACTGGCAGGTCCATCTCTTATGACATACCAGGTGTACCGGTATGAAATGGGCGTTTTTTTTTTTGTGAAAATGAAACACTAATTTTAAATTGAAAAGTAAAAACATTTTATTCAAAGTACTGAACATTGCTTTCTATACATTTTGACCACCTTTCTGGCAATTTGTGGACGCCACGCCAACGAATATGTTCGTCTTTTGAAGCAAACCAATCAGACACCCAATTTTTGACTTCTTCGTAGGAATCAAAGTGTTCCTTAGCCAGTGCGCGTCCCATTGGTGAAAACAAATGGTACTCAGAAGGGGCCGAGTCTGGTGAATACGGCGGGTGTGGTAGCAGCTCCCAGCCAAGTGTTTTGATTGTATCCTGAACCAATTTTGCTTTGTGTGCAGGTGCATTGTCGTGAAAAAAAATTACTTTGCCATGTCTTCTGGCCCATTCTAATCTTTCTTCGATCAATGGATAGTTCAAATTGATCATTTGTTGTCTGTAGTGATTAGTATTCACAGTTTCACCAGGTTTTAGAAGCTCATGATACACCACCCCTTTCTGGTCCTACCAAACACAGAGCACTGTCTTCTTGCCGAATCGATCTGGTTTTGCAGTTGATGTTGATGGTTGTCCCGCATTAACCCATGATTTTTCCCATTTAGGGTTCTTAAAATAAATCCATTTTTCATCGCCAGTAAGAATTCGATGCAAAATTGATTTTATTTCATGTCTTTGAAGCAAAATTTGACAAATGGTTTTTCGGTTTTCCATCTGTCTTTCATTCAATTCATGTGGCACCCATTTTCCACACTTTTGGATCTTTCCCATAGCTTTCAAACGGTCAGAAATTGTTTGTTGTGCAACATTTAGCATTGCTGCCATTTGCGTCTGACTCAAAGTATCATCTTCATCCAATATCGCTTGCAATTCGGCGTCTTCAAACTTTTTGGGTGGTCTCCCATGTTCTTCATTTATTACATCAAAATCATTATTTCTGAACTGTTGAAACCATCTTTTGCATGTTGCTTCTGATAGAGCACCATATGCCTCGACAAGCATTCAATGCGACTCTGCAGCACTTTTTTTCAAATGAAAACAAAAAATTAGTGCTTTCCGCAAATCATCACTTTCTGGTGCAAAATTCGGCATTTTTAACACGATGAAAACATATGATGATGTTTGTTCCATGACTTGATGTATACTAAATATCTTTCACAGATGTCATACCAACCAAGCAAAAAAAAAAAAATTAAGGCTTGTTCACAGCAAATGTTCTTTATCGACACATTTGTATCTAAACGTTCATTTCATACCGGTACACATGGTATAGTGGTCAACTTCACACTACATAGAGGTGTCCCGATACTCTTGCTTAGATAGTGTATGGATATCATAAATTAAAGTACTCCAAAACGTTTTTCTGTTTGTGGGTTTTGGACGATCTCAGGAACTAATGAACAATCCTGACACAGGTTTCACTAACAGATTGATCGATTCACGAGGGCAATTAACAGACAACCTGTTAAGAGTGCGTGCGTCAGAGATAACCACTATGCCAAGAAAGTTGTCTCGTCACACACTGAGGTGACAAAAGCCACGGGGTACCTACCAATATTGTCGCGGACCACCTTTTGCCGAGCGTACTGCAGGCAGCAGCTCGACACGGCGCAGACTCGACAAGTCGTCGAAAGTCTTCTGCAGAAATATTGTGCTACGTTGCCTCTACAGCAATCCGTAATTGTGAAAGTGTTTCGGTACAGGAATTTGCACAGAAATTGACCTCTCAATTATGACCCACAAATATACGACGGGATTCGTGTCGAGAGATCTGGGTGGCCGAACCATTCACTCGAATTGTCCAGAATGTTCTTCCAACCAGTTGTGAACAACTGTGGCCAGATGATATGGGGCACTGTCGTTCAGAAAAGTTGCACTGTTTGGAAACACGACACCCACGAGTGGCTGCAAATCCACAGGACCCGGGCCATTTCATGTAAACACATCACATATCATTATGGAGCCACAAATGGATTGCAGAGTGCCTTGTTGACAACTCGGGTCCACAGCTTCCTGGGGTCTGCGCCACACATGAAACCTACTGTCAGCTCTTACCGACCAAAACCTAGACTCGTCTGGCCGGGCCACCTTTTTCCGGTCCTCTAGGGTCCAATAGACACCGTCTTGAGCCCCGGACAGGCATTGCAGGTGATGTCGTGCTATTAGCAAAGGTACTCATATAAGATGTCTACTGTCATAGCCCATTTACACCACATTTCACTGCACTGTCGGAATGGGTACCTTCGCCGTATGTCCCACATTGATTTCTGCAGTCCTTTCCTACAGTGTCACTTGTCTATTAGCACTGACAACTCTACACAAACACTGCTGCCCTCAGTCAGTAACTGAAGGCCGTCGGCTACTGCGTCGTGAGTGGTGAGAGGTGATGCCCGAAGTTTGGTATTCTCGGCACAGTCTAGACACTGCGGATCTCGCAATATTGAATTCTTTAACAATTTCAGAAATGGAATGTCCCACGCGTCTAGCTCCAAGTACCATTCTGTGATCAAAGTCTTAATTCATGTCGTGTTGCCATAATCACGTTGGAAACCTTTTCACAAGAATCACCTGAGTACATGACATCTCCACCAATGCACTGTCCTTTTACCGTATTTACTCAAGTCTAAGCCGCATTTTTTTCTGGTTTTTGTAATCCAAAAAACGGCTTAGAATCGAGTGCAAAGTAAGCGGAAGTTCTGAAAAATGTTGGTAGGTGCCACCAGAACTAACTTCTGCCGTCGAATATATGTACCGCTACACAGGCATGCTTTGCAGGCACAAAGATAAATACTGGCGCCAAAAACTCTGCGTCAGTAAAAAGAAGAAGAAGAAGAAGAAGAAGAAGAAGAAGGTGGAAGACGAGCTTTTTTCTCCACCCCGAGTTTCGACCACGACCACTGCATTTTCATACATTATCCAACGAAGGAAATACAGAATGATTCCAGAATACAAATTCCGTACTGTTCATCTTCGAATGTAGCAGCATTTCAATGTACTACGAAAATCCGACTGGCAAGACTTTTTGGGATGTTTGTCAACATGGCCAACTCTACATTCTGAATTTTTTCCTACCTGTGAGAAGAGATGGTTGCTAATAGGAACTTTTGTGAATCACATGCAGTATTCTCTTCACCATAACAATAATACGAATAAAAACATTTTGTCATGTATTCTTTCGTGTTTGCAGCTATCTCATTTAAATCCTGCCTGCCTAATAAACTACGAAACTAGAGTGAGACAACAGCAAATGGGGAAGAATACACATACGTCATGTTTATATTCGTATTATTCTTATGCCTAATAGTGATACAGTTAGAAATGAAGCACAGCAATTGACTAGATTTTTAAATCTTTGATGATTAATTTCGGTGCAGAATGTAACATACTAAAAGAGGCGTCTGCAAAGGTTTTCAAATGGAGAAAAATTTTTGCTAAACTCTTGTTCAGAACATCTTCTATCATACGCAGTCTATTATTCGGTTCTTGTCGATCATTATCAAAGAAAGCAGCAGTGTAAGTAACAACAAATAGCAGTCTCTTGCCATTGTTTCGCTACTGAGATGATTCCTCTTTTTTATTTTTATTTATTTATTTATTTTTTATTGTAAGCGGCGGTAGCGTGCACAAAAGCAAGCCATGCGGCGAGCGGCGACAGGCCGGCGTAAACACTCTTTATCAGAAAGCGACTAACAATGCATGGCACAGTACAGTAATGCATTTTCAGCTTAGAGTGACGTAAACACCTATAACAAAGAGAACTGCACTTGTCAGATCAAAGACAAATAAGCAATCAATTCAAACCGGACGAAGCACTTCAAAAAGGAAGGGTACCCGTATAAATACGGACGGAGCACCTGACGCGTAGCAATGGCTACATGGTAAAGCTTAACTGCTAAGCTTACGACTCGAACCAAACTACTGTAGCTGCATCGCCATTCATTCGACCTAAATTATGTCTCGCATCACAATGGACCAACTTTGTTTCGATTTGGAGGTGCGGCCTTAAACTTTTCTCTCACCTTGAAATTCGAGTCTCAAATTTCAGGTGCGGCTTAGATTCGGGAAAATTTTTTTTCCTTGATTTAGAGTCTCATTTTTCAGGTGTGGCTTAGATTCGATTAAATACAGTATTCCTGGTGTACACAAAACTACCACCACCTGTATGTACACATATCGCTGTGCCGTAACTTTTGCCACTTCAGTATATTCTGGAGCAGCGTATCTTCCCAAGAATAAATGAAGACAAACATAACAATGACGATAATCCATGTAAAACAAATGAGTTGATAAGTCATTCAGAACTGTATATTCTGAGCCTGAATTCTAAACTTGGTAGTGTTCTTGACTCCAATATGAAGACTGAAGCAATGATTATATAAACATTAGCGTAACAGTTGTGAAGAATACGTGGAAAAAAAGTGCCAGTACACTTACTGAAGAAAAGTAGAAATTGTTCTGTATTACTGTCTTTCACCAAATATTACATGATAAGAAAAAGTGGTACACAGTTTCTGCATTCATGATAAAGGTCAACTATGTAAAAAAAAAAAAAAAAAAAAAGGGGGGGGGGGGGGAGATTAATTTCTGATTTCCGCTAAAATCTAAATTTTGAAATACAATCGCCCTCATTCAGTGTTAGAATGTAGCAGTGCATCTGTACATGTAGTCTGTTAGTCATGATGATGGGCATAACGCAAAAGCTTGGCAACATTTGAATCTCGCTTACGTGTCTATCGACCACTGAACACCTCGACTTTGCAGCAGTTGCTACTTTCACTCCTTTCAATATTTATATACTAAAGGAGAGTTAGTGTTACACACGACAACAAAGGTAAAGCAGTTATTAGTGGACAGCTCATCATTGCTGCCCCTGACTGTAGCTTCTAGGTCAGAGATATTTTCAGTAGTAAACATCCATTCTCAGTAACAATATTTTACTTTTCTGTTTAAGTCTTCAGCATTTCCAAGCTACAGCTCGACAGAGGATAAAATATTGTGACTGGAGACGGTGTATTACTAGTAAAAATACACCTAACATAAAGGAAAAGCACTTCCACTTTTTCGGGTGCACAAACAGATTACAAGGGCCGAAATAGCAACGTTAAAGCGAAAGGTGAGGAGCGGGAAGCGGCGTAGGTATACTGGATAGAGTAAAGGAAAACAGCACGTGCCTTTAGTACACAGGGAAAGGTAGCAATAGGAAAGCAGCGCAACACAACAGTCTTCGCCAGCCTCTCTCTCTTGCCAAAAAGAGGAAGTCGACTGCGAGAGACGTACCCACGCGTATTGGCGGAGGCTCGGGGTTGCCTGCAATCAGAGGGAAACACCACGTGAGACACAACTGAGCACACACAGTCGCACGGCTTGTAAGGCAAACAGGTGCTGCAAAGAAATGCAACCGACATATTTTTGTGTACTGACAAACAGTCTTAACAACCTCAACGTAACGATGACCCTTCTTACAGTGAACATTAACATGTTTCGGAGCAAAGGGACAACTGTATTAAACACGGAAATGGGCTCGAATCAAGCTGAACTCAGAAATCTGCAGACTGTACAAATGTTAAATGCAGATTTTTGCCATGAACTGTAATCAAACCGACAAGCAAAATTTCATGTATAGAATCGAGTTTAATTTCATTTGTCTTTTCACAACTTAACGTCACTACAAAAGTAATGAGAAAATTTGAAAGTAATAAAGAAGTACTTTCAGGTACAAAAGCTAACTCCTTAGCTCTACTCCCAGATGCCTTATGTTCAAAATAATTGCTTGGACCTGTACAATTAGATTAAGGACATTATTAGCAATGTAAGAAATGGCTGCTGATGATAAATGGAGGCAACTGATAATTATTGAGTCCAATGTGTGTAACTACTGTAGTAACTCATTTAGAAACCCAATCCATGGAGATCATCCCAGTGGAACAATGTTAAGAAGAATGGTAGTTATTTAATTATTGTGGCTTCTTTCCCGTTCTGCTGTGATAGTGTATTGACTTGATGTTAGAGATTTCAGTATAGACAGATAACTAATTCTCTTCTTTTAATCTGCTGCTTCTTCATAACTTTGTATTCAGCGCTGTCGAAAAAATCTAGCTTTTCTAAATTTCTAGGGCTTGTGATTTAAATTGACTTACAACTGTTTCATTTGGTGAAAAAGACTTTCTTTTGAGAATTTACAAATCAATGCATCCCTACACAATTTGTATGGAAACATCCATCTGCTGCTGACTCAAAGTGCCTGTACACAACCCACACACAATTAATTTTTACCATACATCCCCAACAAATAAATTGGCCATAATATGCCAATATCGGTGGCGAGTTCCCTCAGATTAGCTTTCAACTATACGTATTAGCACACTGCACTACGGTGTTTGCTTCTCAATTTTATGGAAGCAAACAGCTCATATAAATGGACATATACACCACTTGACAAAAAAAAGTAAGCACCCAAAAGACATGGGCCTATGTCAATGCAACTTTGTACACATACATAGAACTGGCACGTACATACACGATTAGAGTTACGGTTCTCGGAGACAGGTCGAACAGCCACCATAGTGCATCAGATTTATTTGTGTTTAATATTATTACCAGGCCTAGTAGGATATACAAAGGGTACAAACAGTGTTAGATGTCGAGTTATCACTTTGGAGGACACGGAGATGCCCTGTATTTGCATAACACAGTGTAATCGACACTTTAAAAGAGTGTGTTCCCATTTAACAGGTTGGTCGAATCACGCAATATCCAGGTTTTTGTGGCATGTAAGTATGACAGTGACCCACAGTAGGACCGCACAGGAATGTGAGAGCACGAGTATTCGTCATCAAGAATCCAGGTGACCAGATCTGACCTCAATGAGAAAGGATCACCTTCAGCACCGAGCACTTTGCAATTCCTTCACATCTGTATCTGTCACTAAAGAACAAGTAATGGACTCCCTGCAACATTCTGTATTGTCACACACCACTGGTCACAGACCAGCAGCCGTCAGACTAGGAAATTACTGTCCCACGTGGTGGCTTTCTTTACTGCAACACAAATGTACAATGAGATGTACCCTCTGCCGTGCACCTCACGGTGGTTTGAAAAGTGTAGATGTAGATGTAGATCTAGATGAAATTTCTGCATCCGCAGTTGTGCTGCAATTGAGAAGCCTGCACCGATGACGAATGCGTCACACCGTGTTCGACAATGAATCGCGGCTCTGCTCTGCTCCGGACAACAATCGTCAGTGAGCACGGTGCTGACTTGAAGACTGGGTCCACTCTTCCAATATTTTGGAGACCTACAGCTGTCCTACCACGGCATGGGGAGCTGCCGCATACGACTTCGGGTCACGGCTGCCAGTGATTAAAGGAATTCTGACGGCACAGCGGTACGTCAGGAACATTCTGCGCCTCACCAGTTACCTCTCGTGTGATGGTACCGTCGTGCAATTGCAGTGGGACTTTGAATTTCGCCGCGCTACACTCGTTCCCTCAGATAAAAATATCCCGTCGCAGCGGTATGAGCGCTCGACGGCAGAGGAAATACCAAAATTGTAACCTTTTTTTGTTTTCAATTCGTTTCTTAATTGTCTCCTAATAGCCGGAGCTTAAGGCAGACGTGATCTGATGAAGACGTTAAAAAAAAAACTTATTAGCTAGTCTTGATCTGATTTTAATGTGTAGACATATTGTGGAAGTTGTTAAGAAATTCGGAGGATGGAAGTAGCAAAGTAAATTAAATTGCATACAGTATCAAGATGATTTTAATTGGTATAAATTAGTGATTCCTGGACGATTGCAAGATTTCGGAGCAGACTATTCATGCAGAAATGAAGTAGGAGATTTTTGAAGACCTGGACGCCGCCCGAAAGAAGACAAGTTAACCTGGTAAAGGATGATCTCTCAGCTATGCCATTTCCCCCTGTCAGTTACATTTTGCTATTCTCTGTTTCTTTTCAATAATTTTTGTAGTGGAAATTGGTTTAACTTTTGCTCAAAAACGCCACAAAGACCACCCCAACAATAGCTTTTCTGTAATACGAAGTCCGATTTGCTTTTCATTTTTCCCCTTTTTCACGGTCATTTACGATTATAAAACCCCTTTTTTATTCACCATTTCTTCCCACATTTTCAACCTTTTTCCTTTTTCTTTTATTCTCTCTTTTCTTTTTTTATTAACCACAACACAATTTTTCAACAGGACAATGCTCATCCAGACATTGCCCTTGCCTCTATCAATTGTCTATATGATGTTGAGGTCCTACTGTGGCCAGCAAGACCACCAAATCTGTCCCTGACAGAACTCCGTCTCAGTGGCGGTATCCGTGACATCGAGGACCAGTTACAACAGTTGTGGGCCAGCTCCGATCGGGAGAGGATAGGACAGCTCGGTGCACCGCTTCCCGTCAAATCGGTGCACGCATTATGGTAAGAGTAGGTGCAACGTCGTACTTATATGCAGGCTATTACTGCCAAATTCTTTGTAAATTTTACTCGATGTTGCAATCCCTGAAACAACGTTACATACCATCTCAGCTTGTGGAGTTTCATTTTGTTTCCTCCTAAAATTACATTGCCAAACTGATAACTGTTTCTTACAAATCTGCCTGCTTTTACTTAATTAATGGAACAAGGTTTTACAGAGTTTGACGCAAGTACCTGTCGGCATTTAGTGGTTAAGCATTCGATGAAAGCCGTCCCACAAAATAGCTTCCAGTAGGATCGATGAGAAGAGGTGAAAGCTCTGCAAAGTAGCATGTACTGTGAATTATAGATACAATTTTTTTTTCGAAGAAGAGTAAACTTGCTGAAGTGGTACAACAGATGAGTGTGAAATGTTACGTACCATATTTTCGCCTGGAGCAGAAGGAACGGTTATTTCTCTGAGTTTCTCTCTCACTTTTGTTTAAGAAAAAAGACATCATGTCTATGGAATCCATGTTCACCCAATTTTTACGGTATAGAGAATGTACTAACCACCACAATGACATTAAATTTTTTTTTTAGTAATTATCAGTTTTAATTTTCAGCTAACCACCTTTAGATCTGATCATTACTTCCACTTTAAAGGTAGCAGATCTGTTATGCAAGCAATATCACACGGAATGCAAACTTTAACACAACTGCCACAAGTTTATGATGTTTTCTTGATGGTTGATAAATTCTGTGTTGAAATTCCTACACCCATTTATCAACTGCACAAATTACATGAAAAAATATATGAATATTATCCAGTCTCAACGTATTTGTGTAACCAAACATATCTGTAGCAGTAAGAAAAAATATAAATTATAACAAAAATATGTGAAATTATTTAAATAAATAACACTTAACAATACACCAGTACAGAAGACCCTTTCAGGACATACCACATGCAATATATAGTAAGCAAGCTGCAAAAGACAGATAGGTCTTTAGAATTATCCAGTAAAATTCAGTGGATAGATATATCAAAAGGAATGCTAGGTTCTAATCTATGAAAAATATTTGATATTTACAGAAAGGGGCTATGCAAGTTATGTTCCCATGACAAACAACATTGACTAGTTATATACAGTGTATGAGAGGACCCTTTCAAGTTTTTACAAAAACAACCTAAGAAACTCTTTTTCCAGTGAAAATCATTTTCCTGTATCTGAAAAAAATTGCCTCTACCATCTGTACACTTCTGCATGTGTCTCAACAAATTCTGAAGAGCTTTTTCTTGCTCCACTGATAGCATAAAAATGCAACTTTTGGAAGGATTTAATGGCTTCCTTAAGTTATCAAAATTACTCTCAAAGCAATTTTTTTGTAACATAAGAGAACAAAAAGAAGTCTTTAGGTGATGAATCAGGTGAATAAGAGTACGATGCATTTATTTGAACAACAACAATACAGAAAGGATAGAAATGTTCAGCTTTCACGCGAGCACAACTCTCTCTCTCTCTCTCTCTCTCTCTCTCTCTCTCTCTCTCTCTCTCTCTCTCTCTCACTCTCTCTCTCTGCCTCCCCCCCCCCCCCCCGCCACACACACACACACACACACACACACACACAGGCTCACTGTAGTCTCCAGGTTGCACTTGTGTGCCTGTGCATTAGTTTTCTATGTCCAATGAAGGATTTAGTCCAATAGCTGAAGATTTATAGCATTCTCTTTCACTGTGCGTATCTGTGACTCAATGCCTCCTCTACGTGGTGAGAAAGGAGAGTAGTAATCTATCCTCTCCATAGTGATGTCATTCCATACTGGATTTCCCACTGTTACCATTAATTTGATTTTTGCTCCACCAAATTCTCAATACTTCAATGTGACATGTGATAGCTGGCAATGTCAATTTTATTGATAACTTGTGGCAAACAAATTGTAATATACCATTCAGCGTTACCTGTTCTTCGATCCCCTACAGCAACGGTCACGTCATGTCCAATGTAACCAAAACAACATGCAATAATATTGGGAGAGCTTTGTTATTGTACTGTATTTCTTAGTTTCAGTTGATCCAAACAGCTTGTGTTTGCTTTGTTTCTTGCTCAGACAAATACATCCAAGCTTTGTCTCCTGTTGTGACATCATACCCACATCTTAAATTTTCTTGGTAGAATTTTTGAAGCACTTTATTACACTAATTTACACAACCCTCTAACTGAGAATAGTAAAATTGTGTGGAATACATCAGAAACAGACCTTTTTCACAGCTGTAGATTCATGTGAAATAAAATGTACTGCCGTCTCAGCCATGCCTGCTGCTATTTCTACATCACAGTAAAGGCACAAACGTTTCTGTTTTGCTCATTGTTTACCATACATGGGTTTGTCAAACAAGCATGCCGACATAATTATCATCAAATTTAACATTTTTAAAGCTGCTGTCAGGCTGTGCATATTATGTTGCGAAGTATTATGACACTAGTGGACCACATACGAGGTGCAATGCAGGATATATGAACTTCACATCTTCAAAATCTGCTCCAGCTGCCAGATACACTGAAGCACCAAAGAAACTGATATAGGAATGCGGATTCAAATACAGAAAGATGTAAACAGGCAGAATACGGAACTGTGGTCGGCAACGCCTATTTAAGACAACAAGAGCCTGCTGCATTTGTTAGATTGGTTACTGCGGTTACAATGATAGGTTATCAAGACCCAAGTGAGCTCAAATGTGCTGTTGTAGTCGGCGCACGAGCAATGTCAAACAGCATTTCCGAGGTAGCAATGAAGTGGAGATTTTCCTGTATGACCATTTCACGAGTGTACTGTGAATATCAGGAATCCGGTAAAACATCAAATCTCTGACATTGCTGCAGCCAGAAAAAGATCCTGTAAGAATGGGATGAACAGTGACTGAAGAGAATCATTCAATGTGACAGAAGTGCAAACCTTCTTTAAATTGCTGCAGATTTCAATGCTGGGCCATCAACAAGTGTCAGTGTGTGAACCATTCAATGAAACATCATCAATACGGGCTTTTGGAGTCGAAGGCCCACTGGTGTAGCCCTGATGACACATTGACATTGGACTGTCGATGACTGGAAACACGTTGCCTGGTCGGACGAGTCTCGTTTCAAATTGTATCGAGTTGAAAGACATGAACAGTTATGGAAACAACCTCATGAATCCATGGACCCTGCATGTCAGTTGCAGCTGCATTCAAGTTGGTAGAGGCTCTGTAATGGTGTGAGGCATTTGCAGTTGGAGTGATATAGGTCCCCTGAAATGTCCAGATACCACTCTTACAGGTGACACTTATGTAAACCCCTGTCTGATCACCTGCATTCATTCGTGTGCATTGTGCATCCTGACAGACTCTGGCAATTCCAGGAGGGCATTGCGAGATCCCACACGTCCAGAATTGCTACAGAGTGGCTCCAGGAACACAGTTCTGAGTTTAAACACTTCCGCTGGCCACCAAACTCCCCGGACATGAACATTACTGATCATATCTGGGATGCCTTGCGACGTGCTCTTCAGAAGAGATCTCCATCCCCTCGTATTACGGATTTATGGAGAGCCCTGAAGGATTCATGGTGTCAGTTCCCTCCAGCACTACTTCAGACATTAGTCGAGTCGACGCCACGTCGTGTTGCGGCACTTCTGCGTGCTCGCGGCGACCCTACACGATATTAGGAAGGTGTACCAGTTTCTTTGGCTCTTCAGTGTATACCAATGTTATACACAGTAGTCCCAGAAACAGCTGGCTACTGGTTGGCAAACACATGCATAAACAGTCAAACTTATTTCTCAAATCAAAATTTATCTCAAACATATCACACTTTCTGTTTCTTTTCATTGCTTTGCCGCACTGTTTCATTAAACACTCAACCAATTTCTGTGCTGCCAGTGTTTTAAGAAAAATAAATGACAAATTTAAAAACAATAACATCAACAAGTCTAGACAGTGCCGCTTAGCGGCCATTTATAAACCCCCTTATTGCCCGGCCCCGGTACCTTGATCTTCTTGGCGGGCAGCTGCCCCGCGCTGGCGCGCAGCAGCATCTGGCGGCGCAGGTCCTTGTTCTCGCGCTCCAGCCGCTCCAGCTCCTTCTGGTAGCGCAGCTGCACCTGGATCAGCTCGTCCTGCAGGTGCTCCATGCGCTGCTCCGACGTCTCTGCAGCACGTGCCCTGCGGCTCACAGCTCACCCGTGGTGGGAGCACATGGTGGCCACAAACTTACATCTAACACACACACACACACACACACACACACACACACACACACACACACAGCGTATCCGAATACCACTAACCTCCCCAGTCTGAGACTTTCTAACAATCTCACATCACATCATCACTTAACTAACCAGGTTGAACATACACTCCACCAACAAAATTTCAGAGTTTTTTCAGTGATATTTTTTGAGCAATTTTAGTATAAGGGACCTGTGGTTTCCTGTAGCTCATAACAGAGTAATTGCATTTCATTTTTTTACTGTGAGGGTACAGAAGTTTTCTGAATTTAATTTGTGGTTTTTCCAGTAAGCATCAGAGGTGTGTAATGATAATGGTTTTGATGTTTAAATAGTACATAAGTGCACAATTTCTATGTACAAGTGCATGTTGAATAGTAATGCCTCCGAACTTTTGTTCTATTCTCAGTATCGGTTGAGATATTATATGATGTGCATATTACTCTGGTAATTAGTTGAGGACAGTGGGACAGCAGCTGGACATGAAGTACCTGAGTGATGTTAATTAAAGCCAACAGCTGTACTGTAATCCAACATCATTTATTCAAAATGGACTACCAGTTTTGACAGCAAAAAGCACTACCTTCGGGCCCCGAGCTCAATCTGCCATCGACGTATAAACCACAGTGACAAAGACCAAAGGAGTCTTCAAATGGAAACAGTAACTTATTAATCACGTTAGGCCAGCATGTGCAACTGACAGTCACATGCAGTGGGGCCAGAATCGACTGGATTCCGTACCTTTGTAGTAGTAACAAGCCCATCAATGGTCAGACAACATGTTGCTTCCACACACTCACACAACTTACTTAATAAGTTACTGTTTCCATTGGAAGACTCTGTCGGTATTTGCCACGGTGAATCGTACACTGACAGTGGATTACGCTTGGGGCCTGAAGCTGGCACTTTTTGGAGTCAAGACGGATAGCACGTTTTGAATAAATGATGTCGGTTTACAATACAGACGTTTGTTTCAATCATCACTACTCAAACACTGCACATTACTCGGTTGACTTTCCTGCTTCTGTGATGTAAGTTTCAGCCCTCTGCCACTAGATGGTTCTGAGCATGTCAACGTAACCTATGTTGGTGCCTGAGAAACAATATGCTGTAACTGAGTTTCTAACGACAGAAAATTTCATTCACACATGGGACACCCAAGCACTGTCACATCTGCAACAATCTTATGCCTCAGGTTCACAGCTGTCGATCATAGTCCGCACAGTCCCGAATGGGCCCCATCCGATCTTGATCTGTGTCCAAAAAATAAAGAACACCTTCGAGAACTTCACTTTGATTGCGATGAAGCAGTGAAAGCAGAGGTCAGACTGTGGCTCCGTGAACAACATCAAAAATTCTACAGCGGCAGTTTGAACAAACTGGTATCTCGTTCGGAGGATTGTGTTTGTCACCAGGGTGACTATACCGTGAGAAATAAATATATACACTACTGGTCATTAAAATTGCTACACCACGAAGATGAAGTGCTACAGTCGCGAAATTTAACCGACAGGATGAAGATGCTGTGATATGCAAATGATTAGCTTTTCAGAGCATTCACACAAGGTTGGCGCCGTGGCGACACCTACAATGTGCTGACATGAGGAAAGTTTCCAACCGATTTCTCATACACCAACAGCAGTTGACCGGCATTGCCTGGTGAAACGTTGTTGTGATACCTCGTGTAACGAGGAGAAATTCGTATCGTCATCTTTCCGACTTTGATAAAGGTCAGATTGTAACCTATCGCGACTGCGGTTTATCGTATCGCGACACGGCTGCTCGCGTTGGTCGAGATCCGATGACTGTTAGCAGAATATGGAATCGGTGGGTTCAGGAGGGTAATACGGAACACCGTGCTGGATCCCAATGGCCTCGTATCACTAGCAGTCGAGATGACAGGCACCTTATCCGCATGGCTGTAACGGATGGTGCAGCCACGTCTCGATCCCTGAGTCAACAGATGGGGACGTTTGCAAGACAACAACCATCTGCACGAACAGTTCGACGACGTTTGCAGCAGCACGGACTATCAGCACAGAGACCATGGCTGAGGTTTCCCCTGACGCTGTATCGCAGACAGGAGCACCTGCGATGGTGTACTCGATGATGAACCTGGGTGCATGAATGGCAAAACGTCATTTTTTCGGATGTATCCAGGTTCTGTTTTTCAGCATCATGATGGTCGCATCCGTGTTTGGCGACTCGCAGTGAACGCACATTGAAAGCGCGTATTCGTCATCACCATACTGGCATATCAGCCGGCGTGATGGTATGGGGTGCCATTGGTTACACGTCTCGCTCACCTCTTGTTCGCGTTGATGGCACTTTGAACAGTGGACGTTACATTTCAGATGTGTTACGACCAATGGCTCTACCCTCCATTCGATCCCTGCGAAACCCTACTTTTCAGCAGGATAATGCACAACCGCATGTTGTAGGTCCTGTACGGGCCTTTCTGGACACAGAAAATGTTCGATTGCTGCTCTGGCCAGCACATTCTCCAGATCTCTCACCAAGTGAAAACATCTGGTCAATGGTGGCCGAGCAACTGGCTCGTCACAATAAGCCAGTCACTTGATGATCTTGATGAACTGTGATATCGTGTTGAAGCTGCATGGGCAGCTGTAGCTGTACACGCCATCCAAGCACTGTTTGGCTCAATGCCCAGGCGTATCAAGGCCGTTATTATGTACAGAGGTGGTTGTTCTGGGTACTGATGTTTCAGGATCAATGCACCCAAATTGCATAAAAATGTAATCACATGTCAGTTCTAGTATAATATATTTGTCCAATGAATACCCGTTTATCATCTGCATTTCTTCTTTGTGTAGCAATTTTAATGGCCAGAAGTGTAGACATGAAGAATAAAGGTGTAAAACGTTAATAAAGTTTCTTTTATGTAAGAGTTTTCACATAAAAAATTCAGTAACGTTACTATTCAGAATGCCTCGTATATTAAGCCATGTTCATATCAACTTTTCATGTACGTTGTGCAGCAATGTTTGTAATGTTGTTTGCAGCTACAATGGGACTACTGATGTTTGCAACAAGTGCAAATGGAAGAACAATGTTCCACAGCTGTGTCAATACAGATAAAAGGAAACTGTTTCTAAACTGCAACTAACAAAAACGCCATACGACACTACTGTTTGTTTATGCTCTGTCCTACTTTGTGGAATGTTACACGATTTGTTGTGTCACGTCGTGTTGCATTCTGTGTTGTGTTTTATAAAATGGAATCGACAAGGAACCAGATATTTGAACTTGTCACACATTGTGAAGCAGGAGAGTGTCTCTGAAATATACATTGAACCAATTATAAAAGCACTAAAATGAAGCAGATTACCCTGTCACATTCGTTGGAACTGCCAGTGACCATGAAATGAAAGCAGTAGCATTTGCTGAAGATGATGATCATCTGTGTGATTTTAATATACGTACAGGTCTGTGGTCAACAAAATGTGTGTTTCACTACTATTAACGTAACTGAATTACCTTTACATAATCTTTCAATTCTTCAACCAAAGCTACACAAGTTACAGCAACTACCTGAGATTTGGCTGGTTTTGAGATATGGAACAAATATGCAAAGCTTTGATAGGAATCTCCTGTTGACAAAACCTAAAGAGTCTTCACTTCACAGCAACTGTTTTACTGAAATTTGTCTCTTTCTTTGAAATAACTAGGCTTATCGCATTCATTAGAATTTCAAAATCGGAGCTGTTCAAATTCAGCTCTTACCGCATGTTGTTCTCCCCGTGTCTTCTCTAATATGATATTGTCCACCAACAATGCCTACATCTTTTTCTTTGTCTGATTTCAACAGGAAATATTTTTCATGCACCACCATACATCATTAATCCATTCCCTTCACTTGTTTGTGTAGCTCCTGACGGAAATACAAAAAGTGAAGTTCTTGCCAGCAGTTCAGGGTAGCATAAGATGCGAATGCGTAAGTGAAAATGTTTGTAGCACAAGGCTGCAAACAACAAACAAAGTTGCAAACATTCTGAAGACTGACATGTGAAATAATCGGATGTTTGTGTCGCTCTGGTACTATATTTTGGCCACATAATTCGTTGCCTTCTTCAGGTGCTACCTGAGACTGCCGTATTGGAGAATCTCGTCCAGTATTTATGCCCAGATGGCGACCAAGTTGGGCGCTGACGTCCAAGGTAGCACCGGGGAAGAGAGAACATATTACAAGCGGCACCAGGCGGGTGCGGACGGCAAACAGAGCGCCCAGTGCCCTCTCAGCATAAATACTGGACAAAATCCTTCAATACGGCAGTCTCAGGTATCACCTGAAGAAGGCAACGAGTTACGTGGCCAAAATATTGTGCCAGAGCGACACAAACATCCGGCAGTAGACCCGATTATTCCACATGTCAAGATCTCGCCGGGAAAGCCTGAAAAGTTACATCATTCTGAAGACTGTTCAAATATCTGTTTTGTATTTTATTATTTGTTCGAAATACTCTCCGGACGGAGTTCGGCAGCAGACATCACTACCGTCACTACACGACAGCAGGTCCCACACGGAGCTACCGACACAGCACAGACTGCGTAGTAGGAGATCAGAATCTTGCACTGATAGTGGTGCCGACAGAGAAGCAAAATAATAATGTACACTGAGATAACAAAACTCATCAGATACCTCCAAATAATGTATCAGACCTCCTTTTGCCTGGTGCAGCACAGCAACTCAACACGACGTGGACTCAAAAAGTCAGAAGTCCCCTAGAAATACTGAGCCATGCCGCCTGTACGGCCATTCGTAACAGCGAAAGTGTTGCTGGTGCTGGATTTTGGGCACGAGCTGACCTCTCAATTATATCCCGCAAATGTTCCACGGGATTAGTGTTGGGTGATCTGTGTGGCCAAATCATTTGCTCGAATTGTCCAGAATGTTCTTCAAACAAATTGGGAACAACAGTGGCACAGTGACGTTGTGCACCGTCATCTATAAAAATTCCCTCGCCGGTTGCATACGTGAAGTCCGCAAACGGCTGCAAATGGTCTCCGAGAAGTTGAACATAACCGTTTCCAGTCACAGATCGGTCCAATTGGACCACAGGACCCAATCCATTCCACGTAAGCACAGCCCACACCATTATGGATCCACCACCAGCTTGCAGAGTGCCTTGCTGACAACTTGGGTCCACGGTTTTGTGCGGTCTGCACCATAGTCCAACTCTACTGTCTGTTCTTACACCTGAAATCAGGACTTATCTGACCGGGCCACGCTTTTCCAGTTTTCTAGGGTCCAACCAATACAGTCACAAGCCCAAGAGAGGAACTGCAGCTGATGTTATGCTGGCAGCAAAGGCACTCACGTCGGTCATCCGCTTCTGTAGCCCGTTAATGCCAAATTTCACTGCACTGTCCAAACGGATGTGTTCATCGTACGTCACACACTGACTTCTGTGGTCGTTTCATGCAGTGTTGCTTGTCTACACAAATGCTGCTCCTCTCGGTCATTGAGTGACGGCAGTCGGCCACTGCGTTGTACGTGGTGAGAGGTAATGCCTGAAATTTGGTATTCTCAGCACGCTCTTGACACTGTGGATGTTGGAATATTGAATTCCCTAATGATTTACAAAATGGAATGTCCCCTGCACCTAGCACCAACTACCATTCCGTGTCTAAAACCCGTTAATTCAATTCGTGTGGCCATAACAACATTAGAAATTTTTTTTTATATGGAACACCTGAGTACAAATGACGACTTCATCAATGAAGTACTCTTTTATACCTTGTGTATGCGATTCTACCACAATATGTAAACCTGTATATAACTATCCAATGACTTTTGTCAGCTCAGTGTATATTACTATATTGTGACATTGTTAGTGTGAGCCTAGCACCCACTGAATATACAACTCTGTATGCAAGTAAACAATAAAAGTTCATTACTGTGGTCAAAAGTCATTTTATAAAATATTAATATTAGGAGACTCATTATTAAGTACTATTTTATGAAGAAACCCATATCAAGAATTTAGTATGTTTTGCCCAGCCTGTTCCCCTTCATTACCCCACTTTATTTCTGTGTGTATATTACACTGAAAATATTTGTCACAACAGTACAAATGCCAACAGCACAATCTTTGAGTCTAGTTTGTTTCCAAACTTGATCCATTTACTAACGGTACTTGCACAGTAATTACCACTTTACCCTTCAGTTCTGCTCGGTCGTGTTTTTCCAGCAGTGTCAGTCATGACACACACTAGTGTGGACGGATGTACTGCTGGAGTCTCAGCTTATACGTACTTGGTGTACGTGTACACCGAAAGCAACTGAAGGGCAACATAAGGACACTATGCTGAGCTGCTTCCACAGTGATGACAACTGCGGCACAGTACCTTTTGAGACACCTTCGACAAAGTGCATCCTCCTGTGATTGTATTTTACAGGCTTTCCACTGTTGTGAAGATATTTCCACAAAAAAAAGGTTACTGGGTAACAAATCCAATAAAACGTAAGTATGTTACTCTGTAACGAGCCACAGGGAATCACAGGACATTCAGAGCAGAATATTTAGAAAATATTTCTCGTCTAAACAGTTCAAGTTTGTCCTTCATACGATACACTTCACAAACATATTCACTGCCAATATGGTTCCATCGGTGGCTTTGTGAGTGTTCGGCCAATTTTTTCTGTATCTTACATTATCACACTATATCCTACATTAGTAGTTTAGTTGTTACGTATTTTCATTTTTTATTTTACTTTTTACATATTCATGCCAAAATTAAGTGATTGTGCCAGTTTATAAACAATTACAAATTTAACAAATACCTGCTGAACAATCTCAAATGTCCATATTGCTGCCTCATGTTATCATGTATCGTTAGTCCTCCATCCACAAATCTCTTCCATTAATAACATTTCTGTTTAGCTCCTGGCTAATCTCTATCACCCTGTTTTTCCTAGTCTATTCTTTCGCATCTCTCTCTGACAATATTTATTCCCTTAACCATTTTCTTCAGCTATCAATAAAACTAGTCACCTCTACCTACATTATGCTCCACTTAGGTTTTAACCTCATATTTTTGTAATCTTCCATTCTTCTGTTGACAATAACTAACCGTCACTACCACTTTACAAATCCTCTGTTTTTGTTTTTTTTTTATTATTTTAATAATCTGCTTCCTCCCACTTTCCATTCTCTACATTCACTCCCTTATTTGGTCCTTTTTTTCTGGTTTCACATTTTAACATTTTTCTCTGTTCTGTTCACGAAAACTAATCATCTACGCACACTTCAAATCTCCTTGATACTTGTCACTTTTTTTTCTTACCACTTCCTTCTTACCTTCTGTTCTCTTATAGTTTCTACTAATCACACACCTTTCAAACCGTAATTAGGTATCTCTCTTCACCATTTTCTCCACCATCTGTCAAGAAACTACCTTACTGCGTGCAGGATCACCCAGTTTTAATACTCCCTTCTTGGCACTATCTTGGCTAGCCCAGTCTGCGTCTCAGACCTAATATGTCACAAACATAAGCTCTTACACTACATATGATTAGGCAAGACTTTGACCTCTGTCATCCCCCCCAGGTGGTACATGGTGACCACTCAATTTTTGACAACATTATAGACATAAATAGATGCCTCTAGTCTTTCCAAATGTTTTACTCTATAAGAGAACATGAAGACCTGTTTACAACTTAAATGCCTCACTCTGCTATTAGCCTACAGGTATGTAATCACTTGACTACCAAGAGAGATTTTTTAAAGATTTATGTTAAGTCGTTTACATTCTATATGTCACTTTAGCATTCTTTTACTGTTGCAGATATACAAGATTTCAGCAGGCCCACAGCCATGTGAATCTACGAAGGATAGCTCTTGCTAAGGAACTGGGATCAAAGCAGATGAAAGTAAAAAATGTGGAATTGAGCTTTTCCAACACTTTACAGGTAGTATATTTTATGTCCACTTTCAAGAGGACATAAATAACATAGGAATTAAGAATTATTTGTCGCCACTGTTTGTGTTTTTACACTGCAATAAATATTTGGTTTCAATTACATTTCCTTACTGTTGATTACTGAAGAGTTCCTTGTGCTAGAATATCAAGCACTAAGGATTTCGTCCAACTCCCACTGGAGTCTATTGATTGTTAAACCAAACAACAGTTAAGAAAGTGTCAATTAAGGATTTTAAACTAAAGCATCACTGTGGAAGAATTACACTTCCTTAGAATGCTTTCTAAAGCTCTCAGTTTGGCCTCTAATAATGATACAGAATCAGATGTAATGAAACTAGATTGTGAGCGCCTTTGCTACGACAATGTCTGCATATAATTTAGTGATGCTCACTTCGACGCATATGTATGTTATATGAAAAAGTACAGTTTAATGAATGTTTAATTTTGTTTAGGCAACTTGTACTTGTGACTTAAAATCATAAATCTTTGAATATATATTGAATGGGATGATAAAATGTTAGACATGTCACTATTTTCTCACCCCCATCCTGGTGTTTCTATGGGTGTCATGCACACAGTATTCTTTTCCTCGGTAGTAAACTGTATATTTACTAAGTTTGGTTGAAACTTTCCCATGCTGTTCTCCCACTGACTGCTGAACAATAACAGCAAGCCAAATTTCATTTGCCATAAAGTGGTCAGGTTCTTTGCTCAAAATCTGTCAAATTTCTAACTTTAATGAGGAGTTTTATAGTTGTCCACAATAAATATAAAGTAATCAGTAATGACAATCACAAAGGGCATGGCCAGTACACTACAGAACTCCAGAGCACTGCCTGCTTTTCCTTAGCTTCTCAGTGGACTAAAAAGCTATCCCGACTTACCCTGCCTCTTCCTTGCCTCGTCGTATTTCGGATCTGCAGCATTCAGTTTCAAATCTGGTTTTGCCTCTAAAAAGAAAATTGAGAAAAGGACAAATGTCAAGTACAAACGGCAATGGAAGAATTTTTTTAACAATTTTTCTTAACTTTTTGTTTGGTTAAAAACTCAAATGCAAATAGATGCAACATAAGGATAAAAAAATGCCAAATGAAAATACAAAAACCAAATAATGTAAGATGCACATGCCACATGCAAGGACAATGGAATCCATTTCAGTTAAGTACACCAATCCAAAAAATCCATTTAAACTGTACGGTACTGTGGAGTGAGTCTGCCTAGGTACCATTGTTGAATGCCCACAGTAACAACCCCAGCTACAAGGATATAATGGAACTGGGAGAATATAAGGGATAAGGGGTGTTTGACTATTTGAGGCACAATGAATCAAGCAAATAATCCTAATAATCATAGGTCTGTGAGGTGTAACATGTCATTTGTAGAATGAGATGTTCCACATCCTCAATTTCCGTTGACCCACAAAAGATGTTCGTAGGTTAAAGTAGGTAGGATGTAAGAAGCACCCCACTTTCAGGAAGTTTTTGACGGTTTTTGCAGATCCCAGCTGTACAGAACCCGTGCTATGGGAGATTAAGGTTGCGGAATGGTCCTTCTACTTGCTGGGTGGAGTCGTTTGCTCCACGGGGCCGCAAGTGAAGGGCACAGAGGGCAAGTGGCATCCACAACGTCAAAGAAATTGTCACCAAAAAGACAACAGATGTTCAGATTTAATTGTAAAAATTGTTCAGGGTCCATTATGAGATGCATTCGTCCAAACATCTAATTGGAATTTAATGCCTGTGTAGCCGATCAATTACAAGAACTTAGGATTATATGTTACAGGAAATTGATACGGGTCAACTTTTCTGGGCGTGTTATTTCACGAAGTGTCTTCCAACATCATCGATGCAGTGGATCAAAGTCCATGGCGGAGAAGCTGGTTCACGTTTCAAGGGCACTATGTAGCAGGACCCTTGCAGCACTGATAGTGTACAGTGGTCAACAGAAAAAATGCCAGTAAAATACAAGAATTGCAGACTAACTACTGGACTGTATCAACAGTCATTTTGCATCACCTCTGGAATGAAAATAAGTCACAAAATATTCCATCCGAAAACCAACGATTTCTCCAGTATGATATTACAGGTGAGTGTAAGAGTCCCCAAGGACCCAAACTGCAGACATGCACTTATGGATAAAAGCATTACAACAAGAGTTTCACGTGGCCACCAATAATGTGAAGGCAGGCTTCAGCACATCTCCTAATCAATGCCAATATATTAAAAAATCGCAGACACGTTCCAAATTCAGTGACAATAGAGTTCACTGGAACTAGGAACAGGTCTGAAATACAGGAAAGCGGTTAAAAATCCCCACACAAAAAGTCCAACGGGGGTCGAGCTGACAGACACGGGAGGCCACGATACTAGGGAGTCACGACCAATATACGTATCTACGATTCACGCTACATATTACCACACGAAAGGGTGCCATTGTACTGTCGTGCGAGTACCAAACGAGCATCTGTGTACCACTAGGAACAAGCATGCATGCATGTCGGAAGGAATAGATGTCAGTGACGATTTCCAGCTGTAGTAAAATTATAAAATTTTGTCGCAGTTGTGAATATTTTTTAAATCAGCTGTATCAGGCACGGAAACCATGCCAGACCAGAACTCGAACTCTGACTCTCCGCTTATCGCGAGTGCTCGCCTTAACTGTCTCCGCTATCTGTGGGCATTTCCAGAACCAATCAGAACTCCCGTATGCAGTGTCTATGTCCCCATCGCTCACAGCTTACTTGGACTTTCGCAACCAGGGATAATGAGGCAAATGTGTTCAACATTAGTATTAGCATAGACGAGATACTGGCGGAAGTAAAGCTGTGAGGACGGGGCGTGAGTCGTGCTTGGGTAGCTCAGTTGGTAGAGCACTTGCTCGCGAAAGGCAAAGGTCCCAAGTTCGAGTCTCGGTCCGGCACACAGTTTTAATCTGCCAGGAAGTTTCTTAGTATTAGCATCTTACTGCTCATGTAGGCTGTAATATTTATTATTAGAATGTCTGTTCCTTCAGACCTGCATGCACATCTGAAGGAACAAACAATGGTGACAATCTGCAGCTGTGGCAATATGTATGATTTTCATGCCTAACACAGCTGATGTGAAAAATATTTACAGCTACAACAAAATTTCATATTACGACACTTGCAGATCGTTATCAATCTCTGTTCCTTTAAATATCCATACATGTCTGAAGGAACAGACACTGTAATAATAATTACAGTCTAGGTAGCAATACATATAATAGTTAACATTGAAAAAGTTTGGTTCATCAACCCTTCTGCGGGAATCCAGGTAAGATGCGGGCACCAAGGTCTAGATGCTGTGACATACGGAAGTTCGCATCGGTCCTCGTAGCGTGCACAGATAGATGTGATGCTTAAGATAACCGCTCGTGATGAGTGGAAAATTCAGGTTTGACTCCAGACCCGGCACAAATTTTCACACACCACCAATAGGTACGATTCCCATGTCTAATCCAGACGATGTTAAAAATACTCGTAATAGTGACAAAATTACATATCTGGAACATCATCGAAATGGTTGTTTCGTGTGAAGTACACTTGTGGAAATGTCGTATCAGGGTATCGCTTGTTTCTGGATCTATGTTTATTAGGATTATTTATCATCATCTACTCACCCCTTTTGTTTGTAGCCGTAATACTCAAACCCCCCGTATACAATATGAAAAACACTAAAGTAATGTACAGTGTGTCCAAAGGACAAGAAATCACATTCAGAATTCTTACCTAAAGACACGGAATTCACAATACAGGGACGGATACCACTACATCGGTATATCTACACACCTACTCCCCAAGCCTATGTACAGCAAATGGCAGAGGATGTTTTCACCATTGTTCAAGAGTTTCTGTCCTATACAATTCTCACACCGATCAAGACACATACTGGCTGTCTATATGTCTGTCTATGTGCCCTGATGCCGTTTTACTTTATTCTCGTGGTCCCTACACAACATATATGATGGTGGCAGCAGCATGATATCCATAGTTTTCCCAATAGGGTTTTGCAAGAACAATGTCTGTGTCATCTTCCTATCCAGAAGAGGCTTCAAAAAGTAAGTTACACATTATCAAAGCAGACCAAGTAACTTTTCAATAATGTGAGTAATTCAGTCATTTTGCAGAATGGCACAGGAGATTAGTTACAAGATTTTAGGTTGAAACAGTATCAAGTTTGTTACTCTATAAGTTTTGTGGAGGAACACAATAATAGTAGAATGTAATGAAAAGGCTTTTGTGGTCAGTGATTACCTGTTTAATCAATGGAGATACACAATGTAGCAATGGTTGCTTCGGTATGAATGTGAAACGAGCTTAACAAACGACTATACAAGTTTAGGCAATATTAGGGAAGTGTTTTATGTGCTAAAGATTGTTATTATTTCAGAGTGAAATTTTCTGTTTTTCAACTGAACAACTTTAATATCTGGAATTCATAAGACAGACATGTTCTCATTAGGCACACAGTCGGGTTTACTTCTCTACATATAACTGCCACACCCAAGTCCGATAGCCAGAAAATAACTAAAATAACTGAAAGAGAGCGATTTAAACCTGTCAGTAACTTCAAATTTACTTTACTGAAATCATTTCAGGCCAATGCATTAGAGCACTCCAACGGCACGATGAACCTGTGTGAACGGCATTCGTTCCCACCACTCTGCAGATGCTTCAGAAACGGGCAACCGCCAGTTTCCACACTCACCGTCCGGCAGATGTGCACTCGCCAAGTCGGACTGACGGGCAAGTGGCCCTTCGGCGTGGCTACAGAAATGTGGACCCCGTACAGCTTTGTCATTACACAGTGGTTTTAATGGGCCCAGCAAGTGTTGGAATGCATTGAGAATTGTAACTGGCGTTAGCTGACGATTTTCCTTCTTTTATGAGGAGGAACTGTATGCTGTATATAGGCCATTCTACAAGTATTATCCCAAATGATTGAGTACGATTATGTGTAACTAAAATTAAAGCTGTAGCAAAATACTTAAGACAAATAAAGATCACCGATTTAGCTACGGGACTGTAAATGTGCATGAATGAATAACTAACTGATGAAATAATTCGAGCATTCAGTTTGCCGTTAAAGTACACTGACAATGAGACCTATATTGGACGTTGAGGAACGTGACAACTGATTATAAATTTCAACTTTGTTCATAATTAACAAAAAGGAATTAACAGAACTTGTTACAGCTATTAATGTTAACGGCACGGATTGTGAAGAGGAAGGACGCTCGAGGTGTAATGGTGTAATGGTGTAAGGCAAGCGCATTGTGCAAGTGCACGTTGTTAATTTGCAGCTTATGTGCAAGTGAGTGGGAGCGTGTGACTTCCTTGTGGCAGTGGACAGTATTCACTCAGCTGTGCCACTACATGAGACAGTATTCGTAACCTTTGGGAACTTGCGCCAAACTATTTGAAGTTTATTTGTTTATTCTCTCTCTCTCTCTCTCTCTCTCTCTCTCTCTCTCTCTCTCTCTCTCATGCACCACAATTGCAAGTGGACCACTTGGACAGGCTTTACAACCGCAGGGATCTCCATTGTATCTTTAATGATTAACTTCACATCTGGAATTAATTCAAATACTAAAAATAAATGTGTTCTAAACTATACAAAATGTACTGTATGCTTCTGAAGGTATGAGAGCAATCCCAAAAGACCGCACATGGCTGTGTGACAAAAATAAACTAAAGCTTCATGCTCCAACAATGGCAGATCTTTAACAGGCAAGTTTATTTCACAAATGTAGATCAAATAACAACCATTAATGTTCATAATCACGAATACATATGCTTCAAATTTGGGCGAAATAAGGATAGCTAGAAAGATGCAAAAAGAATTGATGTAAGAGAAAGCACAAACGATCTGTAGCATAACAAGGTGATAAACTATTAATTTTATTGAAATAATTATCACCAAGATACAGCATCGGTCACAACAATGTGACCACTTACCTGACAGCACTAAAACTGCTGCAGCTTAGCTGTAGTAAGGAAAATACTATCAATTCATCACAATGGTGAACATTATTACAAGTATTAAGTGAAACTATCTTTCCTGGTTTTATGCATCATAATTGGCCAATTTCATCTACACTGACTTTTCAAGTGCACCAGAATGCTACCAAAAATGTAGCCTTGTGGTGTGCTTGTGAATAACCATAAACAAACAAGCTTGAAAAAAAATGGTTTCATTTAATTCTCGTCATAAGGTTTAATACTGCTGCGAGTACAATAAGCAGTAAATCTGATATCAATCTGAAAATTGTTAGTGGAAGTGCTAGGCTCCTTACAAACTTGTGCAGCTGAGTCGCATTCTTCGTTTAACAGGCAGTTCCCATAAGGCCCTACAAATTGGCCATATGACTGTATGACATGTTGTACAGCCACTGGTCCCATGACATTTTAAGATGTCTCAGCCACATTCGACCCTCTCTCAAGTGGCGATCTAGCAGTGCGGCTGCAGAAAAAGTAAATAAAAGTTGCCATATCGCCATGTTGTACAGCATTTTTGGTCATTTGTACTTTGCGACTGTCAAATAACGGGCTTTTCCTGTGTCGTTTTAAAGATTTTTGTTTGTGTATCATGCTGCAAGTTGGAAGTTTTCATCACTGAAGCAGAATTTTGTCCCGTAATTTGGGTTTCAGGAAATAAGGATTATAGCAGTAAGATCGTAAAACATAAAACATAATGATTGGGAGAAGAAAAAATTTGTCTTTACTTTGAAAATAAAACTGTATAAAAAAGAATGCCACATGTATTGGTTTGTTTATTATTTATTGGAACACATTTTATATCTTATTCATTTGCCTAAGAATAGCCTCTTCAGGGCTAACAAAGTAATCTGTGAATTTGTCCCAGATACTCGTGGCACAGTCGTTTCTTATAGCACGGTGCTCCATATCTCTGTACCAGTTATTTCTAAAGTTCCAGCCAACATTAACTCATCTGTTTAGCGAATAAAGTCGTGCAGAACTCACCAAGCTCTAATGATTACTGTACAGATGTCCTCTCTCACATTTTTTTCTATGAAATATTCACCATTTTGCTGCCATTTTGTAAGTGGCTCACATGAGCACGCAGCTGTTGCCACGGAGTCTCTGCCGAGCAGTTCAGTTGCGTGTCTGGCAATGTGTGACGCAATCCTGAGAGAGCTGTGCACGGCTTTAAGTGAACCACATGGCTGAATCACAGCAACTGTGTCACTAGTGTGAAAGTACTTGCCTTCCTGCAATTTCTGAACTGACTTACAAAGGAAAACCTTCTGGGTTCACGACGCATATCTCTGTAAAAGATACAACACTATGCTTTGGTGGAACTTGCTGCATCATAAAGGATGTTTTAGGCATATTCTACAAAAGAAAACCATGGAAATTAATACTATTAATATCAGTTTATGAAGAGACTCTGAAATGTGTGAGCTTTTGTTAATGTTGCATGCTGATTTCCATATTTTCATTTGTTTTTGTACATACTGAGGAAATGTCATCTTTCCCAAGCTGCACATCAATGGGCACCTCCACAGGTGATACTATAACATGTTAGAAGTGTGCAATCTAAGACTGGGCGTGTGTGGTCTATCACTTAAATGACTGTTGCAGCATCCCGGAAAGGAGACATTCTCATTCAATATTGTATAATTTGGTTTATGCCTCAATGAAAGTGAAACTATAAGGTATTTCTGTTGTTTGTAAATAAGCACAATGCAAACGTAAAACTGTCAGTCATCATTTGATTGCCTATGTGAGCAGAAATGTTAAAACTGGATATCATATCACACATACTGAAATAAAATCTTTACTTCTCATCTGGGCAGGATTGTTGACATTTAAGAAGAGTAATTTTTTATTTATGAACAGCAAGACCAATTATTTCCAGTTCATCGAGAAGATTCACTTTACACAATTTGTTGTCTTGACTGCAGAGAAGAGATTTACTTGACTACAACAGATTTTATTTTCTATCCAGAATATGCATAGTCAAATATATTTCTTAAAGAACAAGAGAAAAAAAATAATTACATTTTTTTTATAGTAGTATAATCATACCGTTTCAATGAGGTGATTAAATTTTCAGAGAATGTGGCCCCATTCAAAACTGGATAATACCTCTGTGATAAGCAACTTATGAGCACCCAAAATAAGCAAAATAAAAACACTAAGGTCTACAGAAAGCCAACTACATGAGCAAAGCAGCAACAGCCAAACACCACAGCTAATCTACAGCAGCACAAAGCAGCCAGTTAAAAACAAAGCAGAATAAATTATGATTAGTAAAAAATTAAAAGTACATTCAAAGATAGACTTTCACAATTTTTATGTGCAATTTTGCATACTGTACACTGGTTAAAACAAAATCATTTACAAATAGAGGCAAAATCAGTTTCTGAAAATGTTACTGCATATTGATATCACATACACTGTTTTTAAACAAGTACGAAATTCTTATGAACTCAAGTTATTGAATTATCAGTCACTGAAAACAAATGGAATCTAATAGCGAGGGGGAAAATGAATCCTTCCTCCGAGAAATTATTCAGTGGAACAGAGCTTTCACTCCCAACAAAAGAAGCTAGATGCTCTGACCTTGCAGGTGTATTAATTCAATATTAGAAGCAGCTAACAGTACACACCTGAACACAGCCCTAACTATCACAGCTCAGAAATGAGGTGCACTGCAATTATTTACACAAAGGAGAACCTCAGCTGACTAACTCTTAAGGAGCCTGCACACATTCAGTATTTACTGACAATACCAGTTTGGCAAGCCTTCAGTATACTGAAGCAACATACACTGTCAATAATTATGTCAGTTGGTAACATGATTTTACAAGGTTAAGGTGTCACTCACCCAATAGAAAGCACATGCTGCCATTACATTAGCTACAACTGATAAACAATGGAAATCAATGAGAAAGGGAAAATGGGTCCGAGAATGGCTAAAAATAAGAGCGTAAAATGTTTCCAGAATTAGTTACAACATATTTAAAAGCATACAAATTTTAAAGGTGAATATTTTGAGAAAAATTAAAATGATTTCTACAAAACATATTTTTCTTTCATTGCTTTTGCACTAACTGAAATAGTAAGCCTCATACTTGTAGCTACAAATCACCTTTCTGCTCTGCTAAAAAGAAACTGTCACATTTAGTTTGCACACCAACACAAACACAAACCCCTCCTATCTTTCGTCCACAGCGCACCTCTTTCTCCAGTACAGAATACTACTGTTGTTCCATTATCACAATCACCTTCATTCACTGCTCCCCCGTCAACCTTCGTTTCATTTAACACAGCCATCTCACGCATCCTGTAGCACCACTACCACTCACTGCCTTATAGGGACCGTCTACACACAGATGACCTGTACAATGGGAATGAGGGTGGAAAGAGGCAATAAGCTGACAAAGCGAAGTGAGCATCAATTTCAGCAAGGCACTCAATCCCTCAACAAAAATTTGCAATGTGGCACGATTTGTCGCATCAATTGTATCATCTAGTTCTTAACTATACACCAGAAAAATTCAACAATTTTATATTCTGGGCATCCGTAGCTGCTGAAAGTCATGACATTATGAGGAATTCTGCTAATAACCGGTAAAATTGTTGTTCATTAAAACACAACCGATTTCGAGGCCTAAAACCACATCAAAGTGCAACCTATACGGAAAAAAACAAAATACAGCAGTCATCACATTTTGTGCACATTAAAATTAATAAAGGAATATCTAAAATTCACTCATAATGTTAAAAGAAGACTTGCTCCATTAATTTAAGATGAACTAAGGGCTGCAGTGCCATGTTTTACAATTTGCCTGAATCTAAAACGAAAAAAGAAACATATTTTATAGTGAGAGGACCCTAAAAGTTTTTAAAGGGGCCAGATTGGCAATAAAAAATTGTCACTGCTAACTTAGTCGTGGCATTATACAAATTATATGTGGAATTGCCCTAAGAAATTAATAGGGCCAACCAGTAAGTCATTTTGAATAAGATATAAGAGTTCAGGGCAACCCTAACTTTAGTAATCCCCAATCTGCATTAACAGCGCACTTACGTGAAGAGGGGCAGAGCATCACAAACCCTTCAGTAAATTTAAACATACTACATTAAAAAAACTATTTTGAGAGTAATTCTAGAATATATTATACACACATCAAAAAAGTTTTGGATCATCTCGGTTCCGAGAGTTCGAGAACCTGTACAGAAAACTGGAATAGAGATCAACATAAACATCATTTCTAGCCTTTTCATTGCTCATGAAAACCAAACATTTCATGTTGTACCACCACACAGCGAGACCTTCAGAGGGGGTGGTCGAGATTGCTGTACACACCGTTACCTCTAATACCCAGTAGCACGTCCTCTTGCAATGATCCATGCCTGTATTCATCGTGATATGCTATCCACAAGTTTATCAAGGCACTGTCGGTCCAGACTGTCCCATTCCGCAACGGCGATTCGGCGTAGATCCCTCAGAGTGGTTGGTGGGTCACGTCGTCCATAAACAGCCCTTTTCAATCTATCCCAGACATGTTCGATAGAAATTCACATGTGTCGATAGAAATTCACATGTTCGATAGGGTTCACATCTGGAGAACATGCTGGCCACTCTATTCGAGCGACATCGTTATCCTGAAGGTAGTCATTTACACGATGAGCACAGTGGGGGCGCAAATTGTCGTACAGAAAGACAAATGCCTCGCCAATATGCTGCCGATGTGGTTGCACTATCGGTTAGAGGATGGCATTCACTTATTGTACAGTCATTACGGCACCTTCCATGATGATCAGCAGTGTACGTCAGCCCCACATAATGCACCCCAAAACAGCAGCGAACCTCCACCTTGCAGCGCTTGATAGACAGTGTGTCAAAGGTGCTCAACCTGACCGGGTTACCTCCAAACATGTCTCCCACAATTGTCAGGTTGAAAGCATATGCGACACTCATCAGTGAAGAGAACATGATGCCAATCCTAAGCGGTCCATTCGGCATGTAATCAGGTCCATCTGTACCACGCTGCATAGTGTCGTGGTTTCAAAGATGGACCTCGCCATGGAAGTCAGGAATGAAGTTACACATCATACAGCCTATTGCGCACTGTTTGAGTCTTAACACAACGTCCTGTGGCTGCACGAAAAGCATTACTCAACACAGTAGCTTTGCCGTAAGGGTTCCTCCGAGCCATAATCTGTGGGTAGCGGTCATCCACTGCAATACTAGCCGTCAGGCGGCCTGAGCGAGGTATGTCATCGACAT
Organism: Schistocerca piceifrons; assembly: GCF_021461385.2. Classification (NCBI taxonomy): domain Eukaryota; kingdom Metazoa; phylum Arthropoda; class Insecta; order Orthoptera; family Acrididae; genus Schistocerca; species Schistocerca piceifrons. The sequence continues at coordinate 60,838,316 of NC_060148.1, forward strand.
TTCCCGTCTCTCTGTATCTCCTGCACATCTGAACATTACTTTGGTTCACTCCAAGACACCTGGATACTTCCCTTGTTGAGAGTTCTTCCTGGCACAAAGTAACAATGCGGACGCGATCGAACTGTGGTATTGACCATTTAGGCACGGTTGAACTGCAGACAACGCGAGCCGTGTACCTCCTTCCTGGTGGAATGACTGCAACTGATAGGCTGTTGGACCCCCTCCGTCTGCTAGGTGCTGCTCATGCACGGTTGTTTACACCTTTGGGTGGGTTTAATGACATCTCGGAACAGTCAAAGGGACTGTGTGTGTGATACAATATCCACAGTCAACATATATCTTCAGGAGTTCTGGAAACTGGGGAGATGCAAAACTTTTTTTGATGTATGTAGTTTAATATATCAGTGGAATTCTTCCTAACATCAATAATATCAACGTTTTCTGTTACCTATTATTTTTCCCTTATTTTCTCAAACAATTACATGCTGTTTGTTTCCTGAGAAAAATGTTGATGAAAACTAAGAGGGAAACACAAACCACCTGACAAAAAAGTGAATCACCCAGACGACACGGTCAGATGTCACTCTAACTTTGTATACATATATATATATGTCATCAGCGGGTATCTAAATGATGAGATTTGCAATTCTCAGTGACAGGTAGGACTGCCACTAGAGAGCAGTATATGTTTAATGTTGTGTTGTCAGGCCTGTTAGGGTATGTGAGGGACAAATCAGCATCAGACATTGAGCAATCACTGTGAAGGACAGTGTGGTACCGTGTACACGGATGATTCAGCATTACCAACACCTTACAGAGTTCGGAAGGGGACACACACTGTGTCTCCATCTGCACAGCTGGTCATATCGTATAATATCCAGACCCGTGAAGCATTTGGATGTGGCAGTGGCTCACAGGACAGGCTTACCAGTCATCAAGGTTCCGGTCAATCATATCTGACCACTACCAGAGAAGATCACATACTGTGCACTGAGCATTTTGCAACCCCTTCACATCAGCCCTTGCAATCCAAGGACAAGACACACTGTCACTCGGCACCATTGACTGGATATCAGTAACAACTAGACAACGAAATTGCCTTCCCAGTGTAAGCTGTCGTAAGCAGAACACAGAGAGCTACTTGTCAAATTGTGCCTCAACTGAGAGGACAGAATGTTGACGAACAGCATCGCACTGTATTCTGCACTACCCTGGACGGCCGTCGTCAACAAGTACAGTGGCAACCTGGAGAAGTCCCGTATTTCCGACGTTTTCGAGGGACACAGTTGTGTTACCCCGGTGTCGACGTGCAGGGAGTTGCTGGGTACGACCTCGGGTCACGGCTGGAACATCACACACACATCCCATCCCCTCATTTTTACCTCAGGAAAGGGTACAACAAATGTACAGCACCCTTCCGAGTGAATTGATGCACACATCTGAGCCAGAAGCAGTGTAACTTCAGGATCATAACTCACCTCATACTGCAAAGTTGACGGTAAAATTTGACTCAATTTTGTAATCAGTGGAACATCAGGCACCCCCTCAACCCATAAAGCTCCATTTCATTTCCTCCTTCCCTCCTGGGTGAGTCTTTTTTTTATTTTGTCAGACAGTCAGATATAAGAAAAAATGCTATTAAGTGACCAACACAGCTTTATAAGAGTAAGATCCTATAAAGACTCCTGAATGAATCTTTCGTACTGCAGTGGATAGTAAGCCAATTTGAAACTTTCTAACAAACAGCCGGCCAGGACTCAAACCTGTCAACGGTTCTGCATTCGAGTCCTTGTCTGGCACGGAGTTTTAATCAATCAGAGTTCCAAATCATGTACAGACTGTTTATTTAGTATGACACAGTTAAGTGAAAAACATAAAGAATTCAACAAACCTACATTTACAGCCTTCATATATCACTTCAAAGCTTTTGAAAGAATGGTTACACGAACTATGGAAAATCGTGGACAAGTAACAAATCTCAGCCCACCTGCTAAGTGCTGTTTAAAATCTTTATCACGAAATGAATGCTGAGGCTGTTGTAAATGGGAAAAATGCAAGCAAATAATTGTAAATCAAGATGTCAGACAACAATATCAAGGGCACAAGCTCGCTTTGAAAAAGGCAGAGGAAAGCAATCGGCCATTTGTTTTGAAGGTAACCGTCCTGGCATCTTCCTTAAGTGATTTAGGGGCATGGAAAACCAAAACTTGATGTGAGAATTTGAAATAGTGTATGTGGTAGCTATCAGTTTCATAATTCAAAGGACTGATGAAAGAAAGTGCTAACCTACGAGAACATAATTTTCGGTTAATGCCTGTTATAAGTTGGTTAAACTGAAAGACAAGAACATAAAGGCAGTAAGAAAAAACAATTTATATAGTAGACAATTCTTTCTAGCAGTAGGAACATACTCAAGCTATCATTAGGTGACGTATTTAAAAACACAACAGATACTGCGGTCAGACTAATCCTAGCCGAACAAAGGATTAGCGATTCCTCTTGCTGGCTGATCTCTTCAATGCCTAATCAGTCAGAATTTTAACTCCTAACAGATGTTTGAAACTCTCTCTGCTCATTCAAATCTGTAGTAGATGACACTTCTTCTGGGAGCAGACAGAATATTTTCAAAGCTCTCTGTATCTGATAATTACTCCCAGAAATAACTGCAGTCATAGATTGTGAAAGGCACCTTTCTGAGCAATCGTCAACCACGTCCTCACTCACATCTCGGGAGAGAAAGGACCAAACTGACATCACAACTCTCTATGAAAACAGAACTCATGTCAGATGATATCCAATGTGAGTGATCAACAGTAAGGCTTCTCCCAGTCTCAGATAGAAAATGGTTGCCGACCCTAAACGAAAAAACATCTTTAGCTAAGTCAGAGCTGTGGCATCGACATGCCTCACCACAGCCCAAACAGGGCACGGAACTCGCCTATTGTCGTCAATCGCACAATGCTATAGTAGCGGACGGGTGAAAGGAAGGATTCATCTTTCCACTCCCACTTGCTAAAAAAACTAGAATGGCAAGAGCACGAGGGAAGTAGTGTTTCAAACGCTCCAGCCTCACTTTACAGACCTTCTATTAATCTCTCCAGAAAAGCAGTCAGTGTCTGGAAACCTGTAATATTGAGAAAACATAAAACACCATATAAAAGTCGCAGGAAATATACTGCAATGGCCTCATGAAATTATAAATTCTGAAGTTATATTTCCACGTGTTTAGCAAGCTCAACAGTTCTGTGTTCTATCCCATTGTTTCAGTAAGTGATCTAGTCCTCAAAATAGTTGTGCAAAAATTCAACTACTCATCACAGCTAGCCGTGAAAACAGTGTGCAAAAAATTGGAACTGTCGATCTGGCTATACACCTACAAATATACCTTCTGTCACTTACAATGGAAAAAATATCAGAATTTGGAAAAATACTATAATTACTTTAACCTCAGTGTCATTTTCTTTCTGTTTGTCAGATGACAAAAGCCATTAATAATTGTACATAAAACTGCAATACATAACATCACATTAAATTTTCTAATTATTTAAATCTGTTCTTAACAATTTCTTACTACTGGAGTCTGTAGCCTGTTCTAAAAGTAAACTTTTTCATTGCGGATCATGTTTAGATTGTGCAGATGCAAAATGTCAGAAAGTCTACTTGCTTTTCCTATTTTCATTAGCTAATGTCTTATGGCCTCATATTGTTAGATAACTTATCACTGAAGAAATGGTGTTGCCCAGATGTGTGCACAAGGATAATGTATGGCATTCCCTCCAGTGCCTCTTGTAGACATCTCTTTAAGCAGCTGGGCATACTGATGACAGCCTGGTAATATATTTACCCTCTTATGAAGTTTATTCATGACAATCAACCACACTTTTTTTAAAAAAAACATCACTAACATTCATAAATACCGAAAGGAAAAATTATTTATACTAACCATCTTTCTGTCTTAGTGTAGTGCAGAAGGGAGTGAGGTATTCTAACGTATAAATCTATGACCACTGACCCAGCGATGTAAAGAATTTTATAGGTAATAAAATTAACCTCAAACAAAAGCTGAAACCATATCTGCTTGAGGTCTCCTCCTGCTCGGCAGAATAATTTCTGAATATGCAGTATAGTCTGTTCAAAACTACTTCACAACTGCCCTAATGTGAGTAATTTTTATCATTTAAATTTTACAAAAAGACCACTTCTTTCATCAGTTACCTTTCTGCTGATGTAACAATAACAGATTGGTTCGTGGCAGAGTAGGATAAACTGTCATCAGCAAAGCCACTCTGGCAACCAAATCATGCTGCAGTATCACCTGATTTGTGAGACTGAGGCTCTAGGAGCCATGGCTGCAACACTAAGCTCTTTTCTGTTTCTCCTCCTCCGAGATGGGTCTATGGAGTCTGTGCCTATTGGAGTTACTTTCTCACTCTACCGCACTACCACCCCCCCCCCCTCCCCCTCCAACAATTCTCACCATTTAATTCCCACCAGAAAACTATACCTACGCCTACACAGCGAGAGTACAATGGCATTGTGGTATTTCTTTCATGTGCATCGCAAGACACATGTAAATGGACACACTATTATAATAACACAAACAAAAATTTTCTTGTAGTCACTTTTCATTGTAATTAAATAGTTTGTTGCCACGATCAGGTGGAGAGGATCACCCACTCCGCTCAGATGTCACCTTAACTATACTTTACCATTGCTCTTTCCTGCAATCCTCCCAGCAGTTTTACTTATTGTAGGTCTTTCATAACACTGTCCACACATCACATTCAGGGTCTTGCCAAAGGTCCAGTAGCAATTATTTTGGCATTTAACACTATTTTTAGCCACAGAAACAGAATACAGCTGACTGAGGGAGACATGCAGACTTCTCGGAAAATTCTGTATTGTAACATGCCAAACACTTGACACAGCTTATTTGATAAGAGAAATGCAAGTAACATTTGTAAAATTTCCTATGTTATGTAGTGGCCACAACCAAAGTAAATTTCTTTTGTCTGTCCACACACAACTGAACAAGTCGAATTATTCCAGAACCACAAGAAACATTCTTACAGACGACTGCTCGTGAAAGGGTTTCCGACAGGTTTACAACACAGTACAGCGGGACAGGAAAGATAAGAATTCAATATGGTGTTCACACTGAGGTCACTAGAGCTGGGAGACCAGGACAAGGATAAGGAAGAGGGAGCAGTGGTGGTCATCATAAGCACCTCAGAATTCTAACTCTTTCATCGCGTGACATATAGTCCCTTCATCAAACGGTAGACAAGGAAGCTATTTACACTCAGGCAACACATTTTTAGTCATTGAATGGAAATGAGAGCAGTATTGAAATAGATTTCACATTTTAAACAGTTTTCCAGCAGAACTGAAACACTTAGTAATAAACATTCACATTTTCAGTTGAAAGATTTTCTTGTGGTACACTCCTTTGATTCTGTACACAAATTTCTCACATTAATTTAAGAACTCACACTGCAACTTATCATTTGTGCATATACTATCATGAATCTGAGGTTTTTTTTATTATTCAATTTTCTTCTTGCTCTTAAATTTTCTTTCAGCTCTGAGTGGATCATTCAATAACCACGTGGACTTTGCTCAACATCTCAACAAGAGTTTGATGGACAACTAAAATTTGTAAATGAAAAAGGCACAAGACGCTAGAACCTTCTGATACCTAATGTCAGCTTTGACTTGTAAAGTAATGATGTTGGAGTGTGTGACATCACGAGTGCAAACAGACATTATTTATTTTGCTTCTACATTATTTTTTGTAACGCAAGTTATAGCAACAGACCGATCTGTAATCCCCCCCGCTTACACACACACAACACTATAGGTTTGTCTGCAGTTTTGATGAGGTCACGCGTCAAAGCCAACAGGTGGTACCATTAGGTTCAACACTTCTCGCAGCTCTCACACGTGAGCGAGAAGCAAGACAGAGTCGGCTGCGAATACTCACTGGAGGCGAGGTTGGCCGAGAAGCTGTCGTCGGACTCCCCGGGCGGGAGCGGCCGCAGCCCCTCCTCCCGCTCCGCCGCGTCGATCGCGTCCTGCAGTCGGCTGTTGAACCACTCCCGGAAGCCCCGCATCTTCGCCTCTCCTAGCTTGTAGATCCTAGGGTCTGAAAGTTTACACAAAAGCTGCCTCCGAGACTAGTGTCGCCGAGCTACACGTCGTACGCAACCCTGTCGTGACACCGTCGCCACTGGCAGAGACGCGAGTCTTCCCATTTAGTTTCATCTTTTAAGCAGTTACCATTCTTTTACTTACTACATTATATTTTTGCTATCCATCGGAGGAACATTTTTGTACCAGTGCCCCTGTAGGCCAGTGGTCTTACATATCACTCTAGTAGAGCCTTACGGATCCCTACATACGCCTTATCGGTAAATGATACTCCCAAACAAAAAGACTGTCGTAAAAGAGAGTAAAACTAATGTCGAAATTTATTATTTGTTTTCACGTGGAGAACCGACCCGAGAGACAATGCGTATCATTAAGAGGGGATGGCAATGACAACAATTTTATGAGAGGGAGTACTCGTGCACACGTGACGCGTACGCTCCTCGAATCGCCAGCCCACACTCGAGTAGCGTACTGAGCCGGGAATAAAAAGAGGTAAAGAGAACAATTACTGTATCAAGTTAGGATATGTGGTTACGAATCCTATCACACCAGCACCCTGGCAGCAGCTACCGCAATAGGACGCGAGGCACTGGCACAAACCGTCACGACAGAACTCGCCCGTGCCAGCACCTGCCACTGCAGGTCCGGCTATCGGGCGGCAGCACGATCGCACATTGGAGGCAGCACCTCGGCGCCCCTCGTGAGACTGACGAGCCGTCTATCCAATATAATCCCGGATTGGAGTGCACTCGGCCTCATTCTGTTATCGTGTTTTCTCATTTTAACCTGACTCCACTCTCGAAAAATTCTCCACTGTATTAGATTTGTCTAGGTCTGGAGTTTTCTGGAATTTTGAAAAGGTAGGACTGCTTTACCTGTAAGTCCTTTATTTATACACATGACTGTTTTCACAGAATTTTAGCTGTATCATCAGGTGAAATCTGTATGAACTGATAGACAAAGACTCTGTTCAAAAAATTACAGAACTTCGTTCACAATTTTTTTTTTCTCTCTTACCTTTTACTTCTTGTGCACAATTTCCTTTGAAATACTACTCCACAATTGATACTCCACTCACAATTCCGTATCCACTTCCGGAAGCAGTCTCTGTAGACCTCTTGCTGGATCGCACAAAGCGCCATCTGCGAATTTTGTTTTATCTTGCCTGTCCTTGACAAACCACAAACCGTCACCCTTTCAACAGGGTTTTTAACTTTGGAAATAAAAAAAAAAAGTTCACTGCACACAGATCTGTAGAGTACAGAGGAAGAGGCCACACAGTGATTCCGTTTTTTATGCAATAGTAATGCACCGACAGAGATGAATGTCGAGATGCATCATCGTGATGCAAGAGCCACGAATTGTCCAGCACATTTCAGGTCATTTCCTTCTTACATTTTCTCACAGGCATCGCGACACATCCCGACAGTACAATCAATTAGCAGTTTGACTCTGTGGCATGAATTTTTGATGAAGTAATCCTTCAAAATCAAGGAAAACTATCAGCACGGCTTTGACATTTTAAGTGACCTGATGAGCTTTTTTGTGCCTCAGAAAATCTTTTCCAATCCACTGTGAAGATTGAACCGTGGTCTCAACACACAACCGTAGATCCACTTCTCATCAACAGTTATGATTCTCTTAAGTAGCATCTTGTACTCATTAAAACGATCCACAAACTCTTCACAGATTGTGAGGGGAGGTCTTTCTGGTCTTGACTCATGAGCCATGAGATGAACATGGCAGCAACATGATGCACTAAGATGCATTCCAAGTTACTGTTTCAAGATTTCGTGAGATGATCCAACTGAAACGTTACATTCTTCTGCAATCTCTCGGACAGTATCAGAATGGCATGCACAGTTTCACTGATGCTCCTAACACGAGTGTTGTCGATAGACATTGAGGGGCATTCTGAATGGGGATCAATTTTAACTTGCACCTGTCCATTTTTAAACTGTGTGAAACATATGTAACACCAAGTGTGGCTTAAGCACTTATCACCATAGGCTTCCTGCAATATTTGAAGTGTGTCTGTAAAGGTTTTCTCGAGTTTCACACAACATTTAATGCAGACGCGTTGCTCCTCTAACTCTGCCATCTCAAAATTCGCAAACTGAGCAACAACATTCTACTCAATACAACACCAAACAATAACTAACAGACATACAACAGTGGGACTTCCCAGAAGTTACACATTAAACACAGGCGTGTGCACGGATGTCAACAGCATTCCTCTCCAACACACCATTGACACTAAATTGGCAATGTTCTGGATTTTTTTGAACAGACCTCATACATAAGTGAAGAAGATACAAAATCAAGTCACGTTCTGATCGAGAAAAGAGAACGAGATGACCCAGCGTTCACAGTTGCCAATCTTTCGCTTATTAGCAGACGTCACACACAGAACAGTATTGAAGGCTCCCGTGATACCCAGAAAGCAGTACAATGGTTGCAGCTTAGCTTCTAGACAGCAGGACCACAGAATATGGTGCCCAACACAATGTTGTTCACTTCAATTACTGCTTCGCAGCCTGTGTCATCTGGATCCTGTCTACCAAGACCAGATTTTCTGAATTTCACAGGTGGGAACTGTGCCGACAACATATCCTCTGTTTCCGCAATCCCCCTGGTGTCGACCATCACTTTCCTACTCCCAATACTGTTCTTTCCGTGCCTTCGTTCCGCCAATGCAACCACTACTCTTTTACTCTTCTCTATTCCCCCCACCCAGCCCACTTCTTCAACTCTACACCTACATACATATTCTGCCAGCCACCGTACAGTGGATGGTGAAGGGTACCCTGTACCACTACTAGTCATTACCCTTCCTGCTCCACTTGCAAATACAGTGAGGCAAAAATGACCGTCTACGTGCCTCCTATGAAACCTAATTTCTCGTATCGAATATTTGTGGTCCTTATGCTTGGCAGCAGTAGAATCACTCTGCAGTCACCTTCAATGCTGGTCCTCTAAATTTTCTCAATAGTGTTTCTCAAAAAGAATGTTCCCTTGCCTCCAGCGATTCCCATTTAAGTTCCCGAAGCATCTACGTAAGACTTGCACATTTTTCTAGCCTACCGGTAACAAATCTAACAGCCCACCTTTGAACTGCTTCGATATCTTCTTTTAATCTGACCTGATACAGATCCCAAATACTCTAGTAGTACTCAAGAACAGGTTGCACTAGTATCCTATATGCGGTCTAGTTTACAGATGAACCACACTTCCTCAAAATTCTACAAATACACTGAAGTCGACCACTCGACGTCCCTACCGCAATCCTCACATGTGCGTTCCGTTTCATACTGCTTCGCAACATAATGCCCAGATCTTTAAACGACTTAAATGTGTCACGCAGGACACTACATCCGCATTAACTTACATCCTTCGACATTTGGATTTGACTGCCATTTACCGTATATATTCGAATCTAAGCCGCACTCGAATCTAAGCCGCACCTGAAAGTTGAGACTCGAAATTCAAGGGGAGAGAAAACTTTTAGGCCGCACCTCCAAATCGAAACAAAGCTGGCCCATTGTAATACGAGACACAATTTAGTTCGAATGAAAGACGATACAGCTATAGTGGTTTGGTTCGAGTCGTAAGCTTAGCAGTTATGCTTTACCAGATAGCCATTGCTATGCGTCAGGCGCTCCGTCCGTATTTATACGGGTACCCATCCTTTTTCACGTGCTTCGTCTGGTTTGAATCGACTGCTTATTTTGCTTTGAACTGATGAGTGCCGTTTTCTTTGTTATAGGTGTTTACGTCACTCTAAGCTGAAAATGCATTACTGTACTGCGTCATGCATTGTTTGTCACATTCTGATAGTGCGTGTTTACGGCCCGTCGCCGCCCGCGGCATGGCTTGCTTTTGTGCGCGCTCCCACCGCCTTTTTTTTTTTTTTTTTTTTTATTTTTTATTTTTAAAAAAAAGGTATCATCTCATTAGCGAAACAATGGCAAGAGATTGCTATTTGTTCTTACTTACACTGCTGCTTTCTTTGATAATGATCAACAAGAACCAAATAATAGACTGGGTATGATAGAACATGTTCTGAACGAGAGTTAGGCGAAAATTTTTCTCCGTTTGAAAATCTTTGCGGCCGCTTCTTTAGCACATCAAATTCTGCACAGAAATTAGTCATCTTAGATTTAAAAATCTAGTCAGTTGCCATGCTTCATTTCTGACTTTATCACTATTAGGCACAAGAATAATACGAATATAAACATGACACGATACGTATATTCTTCCGCGTTTGCTGTTGTCTCACTCTAGTTTTGTAGTTTATTAGGCAGACAGGATTTAAATGAGATAGCAGAAAACACGAAAGAATACATGGCAAAATGTTAATATTTGTATTCTTCTTATGGTGAAAAGAATACTTGCATGTGATTCACAATTCATAAAAGTTCCTATTAGCAACCAACTCTTCTCACTGGTAGGAAAAAAATTCAGAACGTAGAGTTGGCCATATTGACAAACATCCCTAGTCTTGCCAGTCGGATTTTCGGAGTACATTGAAATTCTGCTACATTCGAAGATGAACAATACGGAATTTGTATTTACTTCGTTGGATAATGTATGAAAATGCAGTGGTCGAAACTCGGGGCGGAGAAAAAAAAAAAGCTCGTCTTCCACCCCACCCCCCCTTTTTTATTTATTTACTGACGCATAGATTTTGGCGCCAGTATTTATCTCTGTGTCTACAAAGCATGCCTGTGTAGCGCTACATATATTTGACGGCAGAAGTTATTTGTGACGGTACCTACCAACATTTTTCAGAACTTCCGCTTGCTTTGCACTCGATTCTAAGCCGCAGGCGGTTTTTTGGATTACAAAAACCGGAAAAAAAGTGCGGCTTAGATTCGAGTAAATACGGTATCACTCCAATCACAAAATGGCAGCATACATGTATCGGCCAAAGAAACTGACACCCACAACCGAGCTCTTCAACAGCAGAGACAACAGTGTCCATCTACCTGCTTCTGTCATCTCTCTCTGAGTTCGCAGAGGCAGCTACGAGTGGAGTAGAGAGATCTTTCTTTTTTTTACACTAGCATTTATCACCTACTAGCACTTATCACCTGTAGTATTGTGTCCAGATTTCAAAATTTGGCAAATTTTATTTTATTATGGTCTTGGTGTGTGGCATTGGGTGAGTGTGGTGGGCAAAAATCTGTGAAATATATAGCAATAAATACTCATGGGTAAAGCTAAATGATATACGACTTACGAACTTCGCCATATATGTGCAGATTCTTTTATTGATTCGTTCACAATCCAGGTCTGGTGATACAGTTCTCAACATGTTTCATCCATAATGTGGTGGGTGACTATACTCACAAATAATAATGCAAAAGAAGAATAAATGAAGTTATTGATGAAAATATGCTAAATTATGAAAAGGATTATACTCACTAAGAATAAGCAGAATGTTTATCTGAAATCACTATAGTGTACCATTTGATTATTCATTTGTTAGTTATGAGTATTTTTAACGTTTAGTCCCTCTGGATTACTTTCTTTATGTATCTGTTGATTGTTGGCAAAGTGTGATTGACGAAAACGCCCTGAGAGATTAAAAACTGATCTACTGGATATTTCATGTATTATTAAAGTCTAACTGACAAAACTACACAAGTATCATATCATGTCAGAGGAATGAAACAATAAACACATTTTATCTAAAAACAAAGATGATGTGACTCACCAAATGAAAGCGCTGGCAGGTTGATAGACACACAAACAAACACACAAAATTCAAGCTTTCGCAACCAACGGTTGCTTCATCAGGAAAGAGGGAAGGAGAGGGAAAAACGAAAGGATGTGGGTTTTAAGGGAGAGGGTAAGGAGTCATTCCAATCCCGGGATTTGCCTCTGTGCTTCCGTCTCGACTGACATCTCTGCCCAAACTCTTTGCCTTTACAAATATCTGCTTGTGTCCGTGTATGTGCGTATGGATGTGTGTGTGTGTGTGTGTGTGTGTGTGTGTGTGTGTGTGTGCGCGCGCGAGTGTATTCCTGTCCTTTTTTCCCCCTAAGGTAAGTCTTTCCGCTCCCGGGATTGGAGTGACTCTTTACCCTCTCCATTAACCCACATCCTTTCGTCTTTCCCTCTCCTTCCCTTTTTCCTGATGAAGCAACTGTTGGTTGCGAAAGCTTGAATTTTGTGTGTTTGTTTGTGTGTATCAACCTGCCAGCACTTTCGTTTGGTAAGTCACATCATCTTTGTTTTTAGATATATTTTTCCCACGTGGAATGTTTCCCTCTATTATATTCATATCAATAAATACATTTTCACACACATGGTAAAGTTTGTAAGTCACAGAGTATATAGTCTTTCCCAAGAGTACTTACTGCTCCATATTTCACAGATTTTCACTCGACACACTAACCCACTGCCACATACTGCAACCCAACTCCCTTATAACAGCATGAGACCAATGGCAATCTATCACCACAACCATGAGTGGGAGGCAGAGGGTAGTCATAGACAAAAGTCTGTCAGCATGCGCGCGCGCGTGCACGCACACTTTTGTGGCTGGAGGCCCTTCCTGACAACAAAATTATCAAAGTTAACCAAAAGAATGGCAACCATGGCATCATCTGCCTGTCAATAATATATATTTGTACCGTGTGTCATTATATTTTAACTGTTCGTGTATCCTATTCTCTGAGGAGAATTTGGGGACCAGCCCTGTATTTGCCTGAACGTTCACGGAAAACTATCCGAGTGCTAAACTAGTGCTGGATGCTGTAACAGCCCAAAGCCTTCAATCTGCTGCACGGATTCGATCCAGATCTGGCTCACCTCTCCGTCTTGCAAGCTGGCAGATTGTAGAGGAGTAGCGAGCTACTGGTACAAATATGCATTTCTGATGGACAGAGAAAATGTAATGCAATGAAGAAAGACTGATAACCACATGAACAGCAAATTAAACAGAAAAACACGTCCCCACGAAGTGCAGTATTATCACACTCCTCACTACTTTCTACAACTCAACAATTTACTGCTACTATGCTGAAATTTCAGTGGCACAAGATTTATTATAAATACAGCAACAAAAGCTTTCACCAACTGACTACATTCTGAAGCACTATCTCGAACTACTGCTCATTATGTGCAGCCTCAAATACTTTCAAAACAAGGACATCACAGACTACAATATCAAACTTCAAGAATACAAGCCACTAAACTTGTTGTCAAATGTCAAAGCAAATCTTTTATACAATTAACAGTTACACTTTGATTATCCAACATTACTTCGTTTGAGAAATGCAGCTGTCAGTTTCATACTGTAAAAAAATACATCACTGATTAAAGTAGTGTGTCAAACAGGCAAAATGACAAGAGGAGGCATTTTAGGCTGCTTTTGATCTGAGAATAACCACCAATTTTGCAAGCATCTAAACCAGGAACTGAACATGTTCCTCAGTGTTATAAAAGATAATACTTTGTTGCAACTCCTCTGTTGACAATAAGTATACTTTCCACAAAATAATCAGAAATCTTAGTGCATTTTACACAGGTACGTCTTTAAAAAACTTTTCGTGCAGTTTGGAAGATACCTATTAATATTCTTGTGCACCTGTCCACAGTTGCATTTAACACTTTATAGGTTAAAACTATTTTGCCACTCTTGCTTTTATTTAATATTCCTGAAATTACTGTTTATTTTACCATACACTTGTGCACTACCAGCTAATTTCAGTATGAAGCCATCATGTAGTTCTCTCTGTGACAAATGAAATCATAATATCTGAAACACTACGAAACAGTGGTCATGCAGGAAATGTTCTACGCAGCAAAAACTCTTAAACTGAACACTAACAGATATCTCGAAAAATTAGGAAAATTGAAAGAAGAATCCAAGGAAAAATACTATGACCTAAAGGGAGCAGTTAACCAGAATACACATTAAAATCTAATGCAGAACTGTATCTGAAAGTCACAAAGTTGTAATGAGAAAATGAAAAATAGAATTCTATGCGGGAATAAATAGCGACAGAATAACAAAACAAATCTTTTAACTTACTAAGCTATTACAGATCCAAAATAACAGTGCTGAAAGAAATAGGAGGGGATATCAAAAATGTGGTAGTCAGCTTTGACACAATAAGAAATAGAACATTTTTTAAAGTACAAATGGAAAATGCAGAGTTTCAGGACAGCATTATTTGGAAAAAGAAGTTGCACGGGTACAAGTAATGACACCAATGCCAAAATACTTAAAAAGATAAAATAAGAGGAGGAGAGGCTATATTACATTTGAAACATCTTGCAAATATGTGTGTGGTGTCACCGCCAGACACCACACTTGCTAGGTGGTAGCCTTTAAATCGGCCGCGGTCCGCTAGTATACGACGGACCCGCTTGTCGCCACTGTCAGTAACTGCAGACCGAGCGCCACCACACGGCAGGTCTAGAGAGGCTTCCTAGCACTCGCCCCAGTTGTACAGCCGACATTGCTAGGAAAGGTTCACTGAGAATTACACTCTCATTGGCCGAGACGATAGTTAGCATAGCCTTCAGCTGAGTCAATTGCTACGACCTAGCAAGGCGCCATTTATCCTTTGCTATGTATCTAATGAAGCATGTACAGTAACAAGACCAATGTTCACCAATTGTGGATTAAAGTTAAGTATTCAAGCAGCTACGTACTTTTCTTTATAGCATTCATTACGTTTCCTGTTTCAGACCTCACGCCAGCCTGCGTGAGTTTAAGCGCGTGCCTTTCGGTTACCCGTCACTGTGGACTGGCTGTCTTGTCAGTCCACAACAATATGCCTTTAAGTCTCACATTGGAAAGCACATCCAAATGCCACAACTCCATTGTAACTAATTATTTTGTTGTTTTTGTATATACAGAAAGTAGCTGCTTGAATAATCATCTTAAAGTGTAAAGCTCTGAGTCGATTAGAACTGTGTGCTGGACCAACAACTTAACCTTGGGCATTTGCCTTTCACATACAAGTGCTCTACTAACTCAGCTAACTGAGCACGACTCGTGAGCCATACTCACCCCCACAGCTCTACTTCCAGAAGTGCTGGTCACACAAGTTATGCAGGGGAACTGAGAACTTTGGTATGAAGGAGATGAGGTGCTGGCAGAAGTAAAGCTGTGAGGGTGGGGTTCGTAAGTCATACTCTGACACCTCAGTCGGTAGATCACTTGCCCGAGAAAGGCAGAGGTCCCTGGTTCGAGTTGTGGTCCAGTGCAGTTTTCATCTGGCACGAAATTTCAAATCAGTGCACACTCAGTTGTAGACTGAAAATACATTCCAAAAATCTCAATTGATTCTAATTAGAAATATTAAGATGATGTAAAACATAAATTATCTTTCAGTCTGCAATTTTTCTGAAAAATTAAGAATATACTAGGGTTTAAAACAGCTGTTCCTAATGATTTGTTTTTAACCGTATTCTTAATTTATAAGAAATACTGCTGTAGAACAGAAGACAATAGGTGAGTGTTCATTTCTACTTGCATAAACAGTTTCCTGTAACATATTTCCATTTCTTTTTGACCATTTGACTGTGTTGAAAATTAAATTCGCTCCAAAAAGGGTCTGGTGTGAGAAATAAAAGTTTATAGTACAGCTGTAGGCCGCTAGAGCCAATTTATTGGATTTAACACACGGATGCTACACAACAAGGAAAAACACTGATATTTTCATGACAAAGGGCAATGGCACAAATTCCACATTACCACACTGTCACACAAACATACGATTATTTGGAAGAAAAAACTAGTTAGGGTGACTACTTCCGACTGTCTCGGTCATCTTAAGCAGTCTTCTATGTCAGTAATATACCGATGTTATTGCTTGTTATACTGAATGTGTCAAGAAACACTACACAGTGGCCTTACACTGAAATCACTCTACACAAATCAATGATGCAATAAACAAACACTTTTTTAACTGAAAATCCAAAGGTGACAAAAAATTTTTAATCACACAAACTATGTACTTAATGCCCAAATTTGTCATCGACTATTTCAGTTGAGACTGAAGGAAATAATGATAGATGTAAAAATACTAGAAAGAAGAATGTTCTGTGCTCCTTGAAGTTAATCTACTTTGCCTCTGAAATTAGTGAAAAACACAACTGTGGAAGTGCTTCACATATCAAGATTGAAGATGTTTCTTCTTCACAACTCCTCCTCCTTGAGTAAAACCAAACAGTCAATTCTAAAGAGAAAATGAATATTTATTTAGTTATATGAAATGTGTTATGGAAGGTTCTGGCAGAATGTAAATAATTTAAGTGTAAAGATAGCAGCTCCCCGAATCATAGCATCATTCAGTTGTCGACTGGAACATGAAAAAGAATGAAAAATTAGTCTAATGACGTTTTCACTCCTTTTAATGTCCCTGCCAATTACTCAACACTTCTAGTATTCAGTGAAATGTTAATGTTACTTGTAAACTACACGCAAAATTTTCAACACTCATCACTTATGACGGCTTCCAATAATTGCTAGGCACGGCATCTGTTTCAATGTTTGGCCAAAATCATTATGAGATGCACACTTGCCAACACACAATCTGCATCACACAGTTTCCTCTGTTTGTAGAAATGTATCCGACTATAATTAGATCAGAACAATAAAGTAACTGGCAGTTATGCACAGAAGGGAAAGAACTCAGGTTTCCATTATCAAAACAACCAATACAGTTGGGGCAACAACAGCTGTAGGGTTTTACACTCAATTTATTTCCACTTGTCCACTTCTGGCTTCTGACACCACTTCTTAAAATAAGAATATCTGCACTGAGAAACATAGCACCCTACCAATCTGAATTGCAACAGTGGTGTTACGATGTCCACAGGGTGATTTGACACAACTGAACAGAACAGAACGTGTGCTCACTTGCCTTTGGTTGGCTGCTGTTGTTACAACTGCCCTTGCTGTCAATCACTGCATTATTCTGATCTATGTGTAACTCAGCCATCATCAGACACTATCCTCCATTTGGTTTCACTCAGACAGAAAGGAGGGATTTCTCACTCTGAAAGCTTCATATAATGTTCTTTTCAGTGACAATACAGTTGTAAGGCTAGATAACAGTGCGCACTTACTACAGGAAGTCAGAACTTAGCCAAACTTTTGTTGTTGCAACACACACACACACAGGTTGCTGACTAACAATCAGCCTCATTTCGCCGAGTGGCCACAGAAAGTCTACCACAGCTGGATGCTCATTTTTGGTGCACTATCCAAGTGCCAGGGCTGCCTTTACGTGTCCACTACTGCTCACCAACCGATACGGGGCAGATCCCACACCCACAGAAATCTGACGATGCACATTTGCAAATATGTGGATAATTCCAACTCTGTCACGATCGACCGTGTCGCACTTACCGCCACCTGCCACCAGCATACACTTACCGAGGTCTATACTGTCGCGAATGCTGTCCTTCACCTCCGACAGTGACGAGCGGAAGCTGTTCCACTGCTCCGTGTCAGGGAACATGTCGCTTAGCCAGCCCATGTCTGGGATGGAGTCCCTCCACTTCTCGTACGTCTGCAACACGCCACGGCAAAAGATGCTCTGTACAGACTGTAGGTGAGAAACTTCTGTGGCCGGTGGGATGTGTGCACTCCACCGATATATTTGCTTCCCAGTTCCCACAGGGACAAGGAACGTGCAACACATTTCCGCCCCCTCCCCTTCGATAATCAGTAAAGCATTAAGTGTACGATGGTGGATCAAATATGAAGGCGGCTGCATGTTACAAGTGTGTACAGCTGATGAGCTAGTGCCGGCTTCTATGCAGTAAAGGCAGGGATATCAAGCGAGCATTGTAGGCAGGTTGCATTCACAGACTGACACTTTACCACTCTTCACAATATATGAGAAATTGCTGCCCAGCAGAACTGCTTAACATCTTATCATCAAATTTCTTTACTTTATATTCATTTTACTGAATGTTGAGGTCTTTGTCTGTGGATTATATTACTTTATGAAATCTAGCACAGTACGTACCGTGTTGCCAACTAAAATGTTTGTTTATATCAGAAAACTCTGTCTATATCTAAGTTACACTTCGCTTACAGGTTCACAATTTTCGGACTTAAACAAACACATCAGTCAGCAACGTGGAGGAGGCTGTGATCATTTCGAACAATGCACAAAGCAAAAGGTGTTTATGCCACACTTACAAATGTCAAAAATATGAGCAACAACAAGCAGGACAGAAAGTAAGTGCTTCTAATGAGTTATCTCTATACACAACAGGAAACACCCTAACTGGTTCACTGACTCATTGCCCAGCCGCAAACACTAAGAACAGAAATTTGAAAAGGGTGTTGAGCTTACACTGTAAACATTGATTGTGTTTGAACTTTTCAAAATTCCATCCTTAAGAGGGCGTAAAAGGGGACAAAAGTTTTTTTTTATGTCACTATTAAGACAATATTTAAACTGTAACTACAAAAACTGGTATTTTGTTTCCTGGTCAGAGACACAAAAATACGTGTTTCAGCATTTTTGGAAATTCAATCCCTTAAGGGGTGAAACAAAGAGTTAAAGGTTTTTGAAAAATACATCATTATTAAACAATTATTAATACATTTTTAAATTACATCTACGGAAATTGGTATGTGACTTCGTGATTAGAAATAAAAAAAATAAATTTCAGTGGTAAATTCAACCCCTAAAAGAGTGAAATAGGGGGCAAAAAGTTTTACAAAAATATTTCATTATAATGAAACATCTTTAAAGTTAAATCTACAAAAATTGGCATTTGACTTCTTGGTTAAAAATAAAGAAATATGTGATGAAAGCTTCTACGGAAATACCAGTACATGAACTCAAAAAGCAAGATTAACAAAAACTTCCAACTCTAGTTTACAGAACTGCTTTTTGGTCAGAAGTACATCCAGGAAAGACCATACTTCTATGGCCTGGATTAGTGTGAGAAGTTTAGACGGTGTTGAAATTTGTGAACTAAATCAAAGAAAGCTATTTAACAGTCGCCACCACAAATCGGCTTTGCCTGAATCGCACAGAAAAAGATATGTGAGTGAAGTAGCAGGTGCTAAACCACTATATTGTAAATATAATACACACAAGTGTAGTACATAAATAAAATCCTTATTTTGCACTGGGCAGCTGCAAGATTCAAACTGTATCCAATATTTTAATAATGATGCACTAACTGAAGATTTAAATACATACAACAGCAACCAAAGGTGGACAAAAGTCTTAAATGTGTATAGGTATAAATAAAAATACATAAAAAAGTGGCTGGTTGTTGTAATTAATTAAATTTCTTGGCCATGAAGATGTACAAGCAGCAAAAATTTTACAGATATATGCACACTGCACATAAAATTAGTCAATCCCAAGAGAAATGTTAGTAATACTGCAGCACACTGCCTGTAGCCCTGATAATGGCCTCAAATCAATGAAGAAGTGTGTCCAGAAGTTTCTTTGTGTATCCCACATGCACCTGAAGAAACTCACTGATCATCAGATCCTATAGGTTTAACAAAGGCTTTTTACAGCCATCTATAGCATGTATCTGTGTTTTATGAGTGCTGGGAAGCAACAATTCAAGCCCCACCCTGGAGGATTGTGCAACATTTCAGGTTACCGTATCCTACACAGGAGTAACAGCAATTAAAAATTAAGCATACAAGAGAATGCAAAAGATAGATCATACCTAAAGATCTGTAAGACATTAGACTAGGAAGAAGGGAAGAAAAGAAGCTGTACAAACAGACAGAGAGCAGGAACGAAAAGGTGGTATGTTGCAACATTATGTCTGCGAGGATGACCATACATCATTCCGTCTCAGCAGCGTGGAGTTGCTGGCTTGCCAGGCAACTACTTTTGCCAAAAAGTAGACTTTGCACTTGCGCATTGCTACTTGCTTCCTCAACATGTGTGACAGAAAACAGATCCCACGATATCCTGCCGCTGAACAGTATTTAGTCCAGTGCACGGCCCCCTTCAGCAGTTGACTCCGAGCCAGGAATCGGACATCCGGCCCACGCCGACACCACCGTCTCTGCCGCCGGCGCTACGGACATAACCTCGGGTCACTGTGACACCGCTGACAGATCTGTCTTCGCAATACTGGATGTCGTAAAACTTGGCTCAAATTATTCTTGTGGTACAGTGACTGCAGACTGTTCCAAAGGAACTTTAACTCCATTTTTTGACAGAAGAATTAAACCTTTTGTGGAAATTGAACTCCGTGCACTGATGGCAGAACTGAAAGTTTAGTCTAACGTTGCTTTAAGACAGTCTCAGTGAGACCTCTCATTTTCATTTTGTGCTATCACCTTGTTCGTTTCTTAACTACAGCTATTATTCATTTAAGAAGAGGAACAGCGTTTCTTGATTTTGTTAATAAACTCTTTAAAGAATCTTTTACATTGTCTGTGTCTGACATTGTCAAATTCTTCAAACGGAACACTTGAAAGACAAAAATGAGATAAATTTATGTAGAAATACATACAGCTCAATTTTGAGCAGTGATGCACCACTTTGAAAACTGTTATATTAGGATTCGGCTGAGCACCAAGGAACCTCACCCTCTGTAAATAGAAGGCACTCGGAAACAGAGGGACCAGTACTAATTGCTGAAGAAGTGGAAGCAGTATTCAAGAACACGCAGAATAATATGGCCCCAGGAATGGATCTAATACAGTCATAACTCATTCAAATACAGGGAAGGAATTTATGAAACATTCCCACATAATTGTTGTTGTTGTTGTTGTTGTGGCCTTCAGTCCTGAGACTGGTTTGATGCAGCTCTCCATGCTACTCTATCCTGTGCAAGCTTCTTCATCTCCCAGTACCTACTGCAATCTACATCCTTCTGAATCTGTTTAGTGTATTCATCTATTGGTCTCCCTCTACGACTGCTTGTAATTAAGCTTTGGTTAAAAGAAAGTATCTCTGAATATGTATGAAACGCCCAATACATGAGAAAGACAACGTTATGGTGTGCTCGAACTGTAGGGGAATACGCCTATTATCTACAGAATAAAAAATGTTCTTCAACATCCTCTTTAATAGGCTTGCACCCTTTGTTAAAATGCCTTTGGGGACTATCAATGTGGAGTTCGTCGACAAAGATCTTCACAATATGACAAATACAAGAAAAAGGTACAGAATTTGGGATCGATACTTGTCGCCTCTTTATAGACTTCAGATGAGCCTATGACAGCACTGACAAATGGGCCTTGTATACAGCAATGGAAGAGTTAGAGATTCCTAATAAATTGATTGCATTAGCAAAAGTGCTATGGAAAACACCTACAGTTAAAATACAGAATATGTTATCAAGTGTTGTGACCACAAAAAATAGGTAAGACAGGGAATGAATCATCCTGCCTTCTGTTTAACATAGCCTTATCAAAAGTTGTAAGAGATGCAGGCATCAAAACAGGGGGGGATTATCCCATAAAAATCACTTCAGGTGCTGGCATACGCAGATCACAACGGCAAGAAAGCCAAGAATAATGAAAGAAGCCTTTACAGATCTTGAAAGAGCTGCTAGAAAGATGAATCGACAGATAAATGAAGGGGAAAGTAAGTATATGCCCATAACTAAGGAAGAGTATCCTAATAAGGCCTGTCCACAGAAATTTGTTCGTATAATTTTGATGCCGTATGCAGTTTCACCTATCTTTGATCATAAGTAAACTGGAAAAATAATATCAGCTCTGAAATCCAAAAATAGCGTTCGCCAACAACTGCTACTGTGGGCACATAAACCTAGTTGCTGATCAAGAAAACTAAAGTTGTGACGTATAAAGCTTTAGTGAGTCTGGTGCTAACATACGGTGCCAAAACATCGACATTAACAAAATTTGATGAAAAGCAACTTGGCATCTTTGAAAGAAAGATCTTGAGGCAAATTCTTGGGCCAGTGTAAGAAAACTTATGTCAGGAGGAGGAGGAGATTCAAGTACAAATTATATAATATATAAAATGAACAAGACATTGTCAGATACAGAGTGACTCAAAAGTTGTTAACATTTGAAAATTCAATAATTTGTGGAATAACATAGGCAGACAGGTACAAATTGAAATACATGCTGGAAAGGACGCGGGATTTCACTGAAATAAGAAAAAGGTGCCCAAAATGACCAACAGATGGTGCTTCGTGTGGTACAAAAGCAATAATTAGCATTAACAGTTGATTTTTAGCGAAGATGATGATGTTTATGACAAATGCTAAATATGAAACTTCCTGGCAGATTAAAACTGTGTGCCAGACAGAGACTCGAACTCGGGACCAGGTTCGCAGGAAAGCTTCTGTAAAGTTTGGAAGGTAGGAGACGAGGTACTGGCAGAAGTAAAGCTGTGAGGACCGTGCGCGAGTCGTGCTCGGGTTCCTCATACGGTAGAGCACTTGCCCGCGAAAGGCAAAGGTCCCGAGTTCGAGTTTCGGTCCGGCACACAGTTTTAATCTGCCAGGAAGTTTCATATCAGCACACATTCTGCTGCAGAGCGAAAATCTCATTCTGGAAATGCTAAATATGTCAGCTGTCATTCACGAGCAATATCTGTAGTCGAGGGACAATGTTGTGAACAGCACTGTACAGCATATTTGTAGGTATGGTGAGATATGGTCTTTGGATAGTGTTGTACCATCCCTTATGAGATTGGAAGATAGTGGTATACATGTGACTTCAGGTAACCTCACAACCAATAATCATATGGACTGAGGAATGGGGACCTGGGAGACCAAGCACGGCGGATGTGGCAGCTCAGCACGCAATCCTCACCAAACAATGTGCGTCAGATATCTTTCAAATGTGTAGCAATATAAGATAGAGCACCATCCTACATAACTGTCATATCTTCCGGCAGGTCTTTATCAGCCAGGCTTTAACATATCGACGTACCTCGCACCCATTGTGCTGACAGTTTGGAAAGCAGCACCCTTCTGTCTAGTGCCTTCTGTTGGCTGGTTTTTGCACATTTTTGGTTTCAATAAAACCCACACTCTTGCCAATGATGATGATGCCCTAGGCAAACTGTCTTTACAGGGATAAATGGGGTAAAGGAGGGCACAAGAAAAAGAGAAAGAGAAGAAGATAATGAAGGATGGGAAGACAGAAACTGAGGGCAACAGCCATGTGGGATGTGGTGACAGCTACAGGATCACCACAGGAGTGTGTGTGTGTGTGTGTGTGTGTGTGTGTGTGTGTGTGTGTGTGTGTGTGTGAAAAAGAGGGGGAAGGGGAAGGGGGAGGGGGAGGGGGAGGGGGAGGGGGAGAGAGAGAGAGAGAGAGAGAGAGAGAGAGTGAGAGAGAGGGGGGAGGGGGGCAGAGAAAGATGGTGCGGGGATGGGGGAGCTAGCAAAATGCAGGTATGTCTATTGTTGCATTTTACCTGCTGTCTGCTGTTCCAAACAGTCCCAGCACGATTAACATCGGATGAGTTAATGGACCAGGTGAAGTGTGATTGGGAGCGCAAATGCTTGTCAAATAAACAACATATAAGGTCTGTTCAAAAAAATTTCGGAACTCTGTCCACAAAATTTTTCTACTCTTACCTTTTACTTACTGTGCACGGCACCTTTCGAAACACTCTCCTTCACAATTGATACACTGCTGTCAATGCTTTTTCCACTTCCAGAAACAGTCTTGGTACATTCTTGCTGGATCAGCATCTGCAAATTTTCTTTTATCTCATCTATTGTTGGAAATCTTTGTCCTTTCAATGGGGTTTTCAATATAGGAAACAAAAAAAAGTCTGCAGGGGCCAGATCTGGAGAGTACAAAGGATGAAGCAGCATAGAGGCATCATTTTTTGTGCAATAGTCACGCATGACTCACAAACCGTGGGATAAACTTGGCGGCAACACAATGCGTTCCAAGATGCTGTGTCAGTATTTCGTGACACAATCCAACTGAAATGTTACATTCTTCTGCAATCTCTCGGACAGTCAGTCTTCAATTCGCACACACCGTTTCGTCAATGTTCCTTAAAAGAGTGTTGTTGGCACACTTCAAAAGGCTTCCTGAATGAAGGTCACCTTTAACTTGTGTCCGGTCATTTTTAAACTGTGTGAACCATTTGTGGCACCGAGTGCAGCTTAAGCCCTCATCACCGTAGGCTTCTTGCAGAATTTGATGTTTCTCTGTAAAGTTTTTCTCAAGTTTCACACAGAATTTAATGCGGACGAGTTGCTTCTCTAACTTGGCAAACTCGAAATTCGTAAACCGTGTGACACAATGTTTCACTCAGTACAGCAGTGAACAATAACTAACAGACATACAACAATTAAACTTTCGGCAGTTACACATTAAACACAAGCATGAGCAGGGATGCCAACTGCATTTTGCTCAAAAAACCATTGGCACATAATTACGAATGTTCTGCAATTTTGTGATGTCTGTCATCTTGGAATACTGGAATGCACACACCAAACTCATTATGAAGATGCAGAAGTGGGAATACTTGGTCACTGAGAAGGCATACATAAACATTCTACTTTTTTCTTCCTTTTTTAACAGAGAGAGAGAGAGAGAGAGA
This sequence comes from Schistocerca piceifrons, assembly GCF_021461385.2. Classification (NCBI taxonomy): domain Eukaryota; kingdom Metazoa; phylum Arthropoda; class Insecta; order Orthoptera; family Acrididae; genus Schistocerca; species Schistocerca piceifrons. The sequence goes on from NC_060148.1 coordinate 60,862,987, forward strand.
GAGAGAGAGAGAGAGAGAGAGAGAGAGAGAAGCCTGAATAACTGAGCCCAAGTCACAGTACAAAAAAATACAAAATCATCTCCAGCCTGAACTACACCATTTCAGTATGCCAGGAAGTTTTAGCAAGTATCCTGGTCAACTACGAACAATTATCCCTGCAAAAGATGATCGTGATAGAGGAAACAGGTGTGTAAGGTCAAATTAGAGGCCGTATGTATCGATTTATTTTGGAACAGATGCTACAGGAGGGCTGAGGTACAATGGTAGTGAATGCAAGGCATCTCCTGGCTGGTTGCGTGTTTACACCGTGATGCCTCCAGTTGAAGGTGGCATGGACTGCCCACAATATGCAGCCTACTGACAATGCCATTTTCGTCATCAGGACAAGTGAATTATCTTTTAATTTACCACTGAGTATCCATACGACTCATGAGTCACAAGTGTTTTAACGACTGACGTCTTCATTGATACAACCTACTTGAGCTACAGCTCATTTAAAGTCATTTCATAGCTCGGAGCAGAAGTTGCGATCTTTCATTTATCATTGCCTACAATACACAATGAGTCCAGAAGTTTTAGAAGTTCAAGCATGGCGGTAGCAAGCAGAATCTGAACTATGAGAATGAAGTAGCGAGACAAAAACTCACCAAGAAGAGACATTTAAGGTAACAGACGGCAGCTTAAAACAGTGTCAAGGTGTACTCAAGCTATATAAAGCACAATAACAGCTCACACTACAGCCATTCACAAATTTTACAATTTACCTTCCACAGGCTGCAAATTGAAGGCCTCACGGTGCCATCCGTCAGTGCCTTCGACACCTCACACCATTCGAAAAGACGCAAAACTGCAACCACATTACATGCCTCCAGTCAATTATTGTCCACTTCTGTGTGGTTTGGCCCACTGTAGGTGTGCAGCTTTATGTGCTCCTGAGAGCAATGGCCTTTAACAAGGTACTCCATTCCAAACATCCACTGTGTACTGTTCCCTTTGCAAAATATGCCAGACTACTTCAGAGATACCTACCTGCGTTCACTGACAGCAGATATTCCTGTCGGGTTACAAACCAACTGTTAGTGATGAGACACAAAACTCATTTCTAGTCCCCTGAAGTTAGGACCTCTTTCTGACCACTGTTCTTATACTGCATTACATGGTTGAAGAGACACACCATTCCTTGTAGACAAGCCAGATGATCTGCATTGATACATCAGGCAACTTTATTCAGGCACAGTGATGGGCAAATCTGAACCCAATAGGTCCTTTCTACCATTGTGCCACATCTCTACAGCGACACCACGTGCATTCCATAGAATGCTCTGGCACATACCACTTCATTCCCATGACTCAGGTCAGTCGTGGGGGTCAAAAGACTGCTACATCACTTATGGCACTCCAAAATCGACTGACACTAAAGAGTGATTAATGTTTGTCTGCTGAGCTTAGCAAGCACAATTTGGTGACTAAACACAATCACAGCATTGTGTGTTTACTTGACATAAGGAGTTCGAGGAAGGCCAGAAACAAATAGCAAATGAGAACAATTGTTATCCTCGCATATGTATAACTAATGAGAAATTTAATGCCATTTGCAATCTCCAGGAATGCAACTGATGTTTGACGGTGTCCGAAATCGCTCCGAGGTCAGCTCTCGAGCCATTGCCGTGGAGTGCCCTCCCAGTGGGTCCCTTGTGAGTTGAACATCTGCTGGTTAGTGAAAGAATCCCAGTAAAATCTGCAGTTAGAAAGAGCACGTTCTGAGTCACACAAGACCTACAGGGCACCACAAACAAGTCAAAACTAGCCAGTGAACAGCAGCAAAGTTGGGGCCACCACAGTAAAAGACAAAACACTTTATGGCATACTGCACAGTGACGAACAAAGGATATTACTGCCACCTTTTGTATGAGGTTAGATTTGCTTATTGCAGGAAAGGACATAGCAAACAAATATGACAAGTCAATCTTCTTCACAAAAGTTCACAAACCCTTACTGCAGCTATAAATTTGAAGAAATACGAGGAGTACCACTCATCCAGCCTCCTTACAGCACAGGTTTATCGCCCAGTGATTGTCATCTGTCTGGACCGTGTGAGGAGCAGTAACAGGCTTGCTCTTCCGAGACTACGCAGCCGCAAAAACTTCGAGTCCGACTGTCCAATTACACAACAGGGTCAAGAAGCTGCCCACACAGTGGACTAAGTGCACTTCTAAAATACAATGTCATGTAGGAAAGTGCCGTGGCAGTGTATCTCTACTGCTCTTAGGTTGGCAGTGTCTCTGTTTCACGTAGCCAAAGTAATGACACTTTGACATATCAACGAGAGGTGACAAAAGAGACAATTCTCGCTATTTTGACAAGTATTTGGCTTTTTTCTGAATACGTCAAAAATTATGTGGTTGTGGTTTCACTGAGAGCTAATAGCACAGTTTAAACTGATAAAAGTGAAATGAGCAGCAATCACATTTATAATCTTGGTATGGAAATGAGACACTTAAAGTAGTAAAGGAGTTTTGCTATTTGGGGAGCAAAATAACTGATGATGGTAGAAGTAGAGAGGATATCAAATGTAGACTGGCAATGGCAAGGAAAACGTTTCTGAAGAAGAGAAATTTGTTAACATCGAGTATAGATTTAAATGTCAGGAAGTCGCTTCTGAAAGTATCTGTATGGAGTGTAGCCATGTATGGAAGTGAAACACGGACGATAAATAGTTTAGACAAGAAGAGAATAGAAGCTTTTGAAATGTAGTGCTACAGAAGAATGCTGAAGATTAGATGGGTAGATCACATAACTAATGAGGAGGTATTGAATAGAATTGGGGAGAAGAGAAGTTTGTGGCACAACCTGACTAGGAGAAGGGATCGGTTGGTGGAACATTTTCTGAGGCATCAAGGAAGCACCAATATAGTATTGCAGGGCAGCGTGGAGGGTAAAAATCGTAGAGGGAGACCAAGAGATGAATACACTAAGCAGGTTCAAAAGGATGTAGGTTGCAGTAGGTACTGGGAGATGAAGAAGCTTGCACAGGATAGAGTAGCATGGAGAGCTGCATCAAACCAGTCTCAGGACTGAAGATCACAACAACAACAACATGACAAATATTTGACTTTTTCCCTAGTACACCACAAATTATGAGGTTGTGGCTAGGTTGTAATGTGACCACTAAAAAAAACCAGTCAGTGACATACTGGTATATTACTAAGCTTAGCTCACGGCCAAGGTTAGGCCACGAGCTAAGTTTTACTCACAAAAACTAAATTAATAATGTCTGTTGTCATACATATTTGACTGGTTTTTTTCAAAATATGTCAAATTTTGTGCTTATGTTGAGACCTAACGGCAAAGCGTACACTAAATATACAATCTCGGTTGTCAAAATATTTTCCCATTTCTTCCAAATGTGTTACAGTTTCGGAGGTTGTGGTATACTAAGTATACTAACACGAGACAGTGACAATACGCCTTCATTTCGTACCTTGAAAGACATTATCTCCCCTCCCCTCCCCTCCCCTTCCCACATACCTCACAGTGAGCACTAACAACACTGTTGCACAAAACATGTGAGTATGCCACTTACCTGATCTAGACTTTTATTGTATTTGGTTTTGCAGTAACAGTAAATAAAACGATTAGAAAGAGGAGTCTAGATTCTATCTGATCCACCATCACACGTTTTCACCCACAGATGTAAATATGGAGCTCATATTAGAATATTAGCTTTAAGCATCCCACTTCTAGCTGGAACTTACTAATCCAGAGGAGTGACGCATATTCCTATGTCTTCTTAGCAGTGAACAATACTCATAAATGAAAACTATAAAATGAGGTATTGCAAGTAAAAGCACAGATAATGCACGGGATAGTAATTTTATTTGCACGTCACGTCATGCCGAGCGACATCCCACGTCTTCGGGACGTGACGGCAATCGCAGAAACTTCACAAGAGAAAATACTTGCTCTGACACAAATATATGACTTCCAGAGATCACCAACCTTCTCTGAAGAGGTGCAGAAGTCACAAATGATACATACATAATTTTGACAACAGTTATTACATGGTGTAGGAAGACAAATGGAATGTTCCTTCTTTGATATTCATTCTATTTTGAGAAGCTGTGTCAGGATGTTACCACTGACAGAATCTAACTATGCCATCAGTTCAATGATCCATTAATCGCACACTTTACATTGGCCTGTCTCTGATCTGTGAAAGTCAGCTGATTTTGAGCCACTCTCCTATGTTTACACTCTTCCCAACCTATAGCTATGTTGCAGTATTATGCACTGTAGCATTAAGTAGTCATTGTGAATACAGGGAAGATCCACGGACAATGTTGTGTCCAGTGATTGTTAACATTGTAGCAATTGTTAATATTTGTTACAAAAGTGGACGAAGATTTACCTTGTTCTTCCAGTGATGCATTAACTCACTACATGTTTCCTTCTTTTATGATCTGACTGCACTTGGAGGAAGAGGTGGGACTTGTCCCAGCAGACAATTCACCATGAACCAATCACGAGCTTCCATACACGGCACTTTTCACATAGCAGCCAAGTTAAAATGTGTCATTGTTATGTGTTTAATGTCAATAAACAGGGTGTCCATAAAGTTCTGCTATAATTTCCAAAAATCGTAACTCAAAAACTACTAAACACAGAGAATCATAGTTTGTTACGAAATATTCATCAGCTTTTTTCCTTTGTGCTTTGTTGTAGGTTTGACTTGAAAGTGCGCCAACATGGCAACAGACCACAAGAAGGCGCACTGTATCATTTCTGACAAGAGAACTGCAGGATTTTTGATACTAATATGGAAAGACACCACAAGCTCAGTTATAATGTCTCCTTTACTTTCCCTCCAAGTACCACTGTCTCCACCATATCGTTGGCAGCCCAAAAATTCTGGGAGGCCTAACTTATTTTTTCCTCTCTACACACGTGTTTAAAATTTCGGTCCAAAACGTACCCTCCCCTATACAAGAGCATTAAAGTTCACTCTTGTGGTGTGCGGCAGGAAGGGTGTGAGGTGTTGGCGAGGATGAGGCAGGGGTGGGGGATCCCTACCACACGAGCCTGCATCTGATCTCCACTTATCTCTGTTTCATTTCCACTGCCTCCCTTCTCTTTTGCTCCCACTGCTACTACCTCCAACCATCTCTCTCTTTCACAGCCTGACCACCACTATCTCCTCTTTCTTTGGCGCTCACTGCTATTGTCTCCTCCATCACTCTCTCTCTTTTTCTTTCACTGTCACTTTCCCTCTCCCACCAATACTCTTGCCTCTCTTGCCTCTCTCTCTCTCTCTCTCTCTCTCTCTCTCTCTCTCTCTCTCTCACACACACACACACACACACACACACACACACACACACACACACACACACACAGAGGCACTGTCTCATATCTCTTCCACCATCACTGTCTCTCCACTAAAAGCATGAATATGTCCACACGCCAAAACTGTTGTTGGGGCACGAGGATTGTGACAGCTGGTTTATCACACTTCCACCCAAATCTTTTAAAGAGGAACATATTCGTCTTCTTGTGCTCCAACAAGGGCATTTTCCTGCTGGGTCCCTTCTTTCCCCAGGGGGCCAACTTTTGTCAATTTTTCCCATTCGTCCTACTTCCACACATTAAAAAATTTGGGCATTTTCCCAGTGCCCTATACTCAAAAGTTAAAGTTTCGCAGTCTACAGTTCAAAACCTTGAGCAACCCCTCACCACGCACGTATGTGGAGAGGAGGGAACAGTAGCTCAAGAGGAAGCAGCAGACTTTTAAGCATGAAAGAGAGAAAAAGAATGGGAATGGAAGACAGCAACAGTTGGACAGAGAGACAGGCAAAGTGTCAGAGAGGGAGACACTGCTGAGAAAGGGCAAGAGAAAGGAATGAAGTCAGTGACAGTGGGGGAGACACATAGGAGAAAGTGGCAATGGGAGAAAAATGAGACAGACATATATAGACAGTGGCAGTGAGAATGAGATGCTGAATATGAAGGCTTAACTATGAAGAAAAGGATTTACAATGTTGTGTGTTAAAAGAGCACAAATATGTTACTTTGCCGAAATTTTTTTGTGAGGATGGTGGAATGAGGACTGAGATAGATGTTTCCCACTTTTCTGTCAGAGTCTTTGACAGAGGAGCATATCTGCCTTTTTTGTGCCCCAACGGGCATTTTTCCGCCGGTTCCTCTGCATCGTACTCAAATGCATGAATGAAGAAAAGATCTCTATATAATATTTAATGTCTGGATTACAGTTACTTAAGAAATAGTAATACACTTGCTGGTTTATAGGGAACAGCATGTGTGAAGTTACAGAATTTTTCTTAGTAAAATTTGGACTGTTTCTGTCCAGAATCAGAGGTGTGAATTTTTCTGTACCCTCGCCATCCGTAAATGAGTAAACATTTTCTCTATTAATGTTATGTTTGAAGGCATGCTTCAAATAAAAGTGCAAGCCTGAATTTCTGCATATGATATCCCATGTTAATACAATAATTTGTTGTATTGTATTACTATTTGGTTGGGCTACTCTGTGGGTGGGGTGCAACAGCTAGAGTTTTCCAGCACATGCCTTTAGGTAACACTGAGTACGTTGTGGAGCTTCCAACATCACATGGACTGCTGGAGGAGAGCCTCAGAATAGGTAACATTACCTCTTCAATGGAGAACATTTGATAACACTGAATATCGAAAGAGATTTGGAAGATATCTGCAGAGTGTTCTTAGAGAGTCTTAAGAATATTTTCACACTGAAAATCTGAACGGGTACAATTCATGTAATAGATGTTACTAACTGTGGCATGTAGACTGGCAATAGCTAGGAAAGTGTTTCTAAAGAAGAGAAATTCGTTAATACCAAGTATAGATTTAAGTGTCAGGAGGTCGTTTCTGAAAGTATTTGTATGGAGTGTAGCCAAGAATAGAAGTGAAACATGGACGATAAATAGTTTGGACAAGAAGAGAATAGAAGCTTTCGAAATGTGGTGCTACACAAGAATGCTGAAGATTAGATGGGTAGATCACGTAACTAATGAGGAGGTATTGAGCAGAATTAGGGAGAAGAGAAATTTGTGGCACAACTTGACCAGAAGAAGGGATCGGTTGGTAGGACATGTTCTGAGACATCAGGGGATCACCAATTTAGTATTGGAGGGCAGCGTGGAGGGTAAAAATCGTAGAGGGAGACCAAGAAATGAATACACTAAGCAGATTCAGAAGGACGTAGGTTGCAGTTAAGTACTGAGAGATGAAGAAGCTTGCACAGGATAGAGTAGCATGGAGAGCTGCATCAAACCAGTTTCAGGACTGAAGACCACAACCACAACCACAACCACAACAACAACAACAACAACTGTGTAAATCAGATGAAAGTTATTCCAAACACATACTAGCACAATTAACTAGTAATATATTGAAACTAAAACTACTTCAAGACTATTTAACAGTTTTGCAACAAGAATCCTGTCACTTTATGCATATCCTGTACAGTTTACTAATACGAATGGACATGTTACATTATTTAAAAGAAATTAGAATTGCGGTATGAATCTTCTTAACAGCAATAACATACAGTTACAGAAGAAGTATGGTATAACCTTTCCAGATGTCACTGTCTCGAATAGAAAGAGATAATGAAGAAGTTGCATTAAATACAATATCTGACAGAACACTTCAAGCCATGTGTGGCCTCAGGAAACGAGTGGAAAAGTTTACCTTGTTCAGTGTCACACCCCCTCCGACAGCACCGCCGAGCAGTAGGTAGCGAATTTTCAACGCCCCTCGCAAGATTCTACCGACAAACATCACCACGCCCCTCCGTGGCACGTACGCACCGGCCGGCGCACGCGGTTGCAGCAGCAGAGGACTGGCGTGCCGGCGGTGCGGGTGGTAGCCGGCGCGCCCGTGTAGGTGGCACAGCCAGCGTACCATCGGCACAGCTGCGCCACCACTGCGCCGCACGAGCACCACTCGGTACCTAAAAAAAGAAGATAGTGTTTATCACTCGTATCTGCCGAATAGCCACCCCCTACCTTCAGGGATGTCAGATGAAATTCGCGTAAAGACAATCCACACTACTAAATGGCTAATCCAGAGCACGGGCCCAGTTCCTAATGCCTATCTAACGGCTTCCAGGGGCAACAAAAATTTTGATTTTCAATATTTCATGCAGTTGTTGACGAAATTTAAAAAATTTGGAATGCTGTCATACTCTACACATTAAGACAAAATGTAATTAGATAGATAAAAGAAACCCACTTACCAAGAGGCGGCAGAACACACACATGTAAAAGAAGGTTATAATTAGGCATGCTCTCAGAGCCAGTTGCTACTTCTTCAGGAAGAAGGGTTGAAGGGGAAGGAAGTGAGGTGGAGGAAAAGGACTGGAGAGGTTTGCGAAATGGGGTAAATTTTGGGAAAGTCACCCAGCACCACAGGTCAGGGGGAGACTTACCAGAGGCAATGAGAAGGAAAGACTGATTGTTGGGGACTGCACCGGACAAGATTTGAAAACCTGAGAGCTTAAAAGTGGAAGACTGCGTAATATGCAAGGCAGACATTACTGCTTAAACATTGTGCATGAGTTAATAAGAGTGAAAAGCAAAGTGCATTGTATGTAACAGTGGTGGGAGGGGGTGGGGGGCAGTGAAAAATAGACAGGTAAGACAATGAAAGATGTAGAAAACTAAAATGGAGTGAAGGTAGAAGTAATTACTGTGAAGAAATGCTGAGACAGAAGGAATTAACATAAATTAGGACCGAGGATATGGTGTAGCGATAGTTCCCAACTGCAGAGTTCTGAGAAGCTGGTGTCTGGGGGAAGAACCCAGATGGCACGTGCGGTGAAACAGGCACCGAGATCACGACTGCCATTGCGTTTTGCCAGTATATACCCTCTGCCTATGCCCATACATCCTAATTGATAATTTGGTGGTAGTTGTGCCAATGTAAAAAGCTGAACAGTGTTCACGTAACAGCAGGTAAGTGACACGTGTCGTTTCACAGGCGACATAATACAGGTTTTTCCAGTTACAGGGCTGGTATAGGTGGTGGTGCAAGTCATGCAGCAGGGACGGTAAGAGAGGTAAGAGCAAAGGGAAGGGAGATAGGTACAGAAGGAGCAGAGGGTCTGACGAGAATATTGTGGAGATTGGGAAGACAATGAAAAGCTACTCTAGGTGTGGTGGGCAAAAGACAGAATGGATCTCATTTCTGGGCACTATTTTAAGAAGTCACGGCCTTGTCGGAGTAGCTGATTAATACATTCCCAGGATAACACTGAGTAACAGTGGTGCACTCCAAAGTAGTTTTTTGGAGGGATCAGCGGTACCAGGATTGCATGTGATGGCCCAGGAAATCTGCTTTTAAACTAGGCTGTTGGGATAATTATGTCCAGCGAAGGCTGAAAGAGTGGTGGTGTATTGCCATAAAGAGTGCACCCGAACAAACACGTTTGCCACGAATGCCGATGTTGTATGGGAGAGAGCGTTTGACATGGAAAGAATGGGAACTATCAAATTGTAAGCACTGTTGTTTGATAGTAGGTTTAATATCGACAGAAGTGTGCAGCTCTACTAATTAAGAATTATAATCTTATACTAAATGTTTAACACAGTATGTCCCAGGAGAAACGGTCAATATCCAGGGACAAGACAGGAATGATCATTTGAAACAAAAAGTCTACTAAACTTGGACTCTAAAACGTGTACGTCCAAAGCCATGAGCAATTCTTCATTTTCAATAATGTGAAACAAATCTCTTCTACTGCAAGCTCTTTGCTTTTCATATTTTCAGAGGTGGTAGTATAGAATAATAATAATAATAATAATAATAATAATAATAATAATAATAATAATAATAATAATAATAAAAGGGTCCAGTAAATGTGGGCTGTAAGGCGCATACCTTGCCAGCTATGAGCCCTTGTTCGTCTTTGCCACCATCAGATATCTCTTCTACTGAATAAATGCTCGCGGCTCTTAAGGTATGTATTGTAGAGCACGTTTACTAGACTTTTTTGCTTCGCATGGTCATTCACTTCATATACCTGAATAATGACCATTCGTCCTGGGACACTCTGCATGTCTTGAGGCAGCATTAACTCGCACATGCAAATCACTACATTCATCCAATTTTCAAGAATGAGAGCAAGTGGTGCCTTCTAACAAATTTTACATATTATTTCAATCCATTACAAAAAAATCTCATTGAGACCCCCACAAAATGATGAAAAGTAGTTTATTTCTAACCACATTTTTGTTGTTAATCCAGTAAAACTGCAGCAGCAGGCATGATGTTTTAATTTATTATTTTTTTTTATTACTGACTCTATTCACGACACATTTTGCAGATAGTGTCCAATGTATTTACAATTAATTATATCAGTGTACGGCCTACAGTGCAGGAAAAGTATCATCATAAACATTGAGATATATGAAGAATTAGTTTTTGTTTAAAATACAGTAAAATTACTGGCACCGCACTCATCCAGTGCTTGGTAATGAGAGCACTTGGCGAATTACAGCAAACTATTAACATAATTTAAAATCTTTTCTAAACTTCTTCTTTCTTATGTTCTTAATGTAAAATATTTAACGTATTAACACATTTGTAAAGTAAACAGATGCTTAAACCTGTGTTCCATACGGGAGTTCAATCCTTTAAAGACCCGTGGATGGGGTCTAATGCTATTTTCGAAACTGAGGTGAAAGTAAACAGATGGGTGAGGAAAATTTGACAGGGCAGTGAATAACCTACATCAAAACAAGGCCTCTTGAGTATATGACTTCCTCTCAAAACCACTGACAACCTTGGGAGAGCCAGGTGTGCAACATAAACGAGACAGGTAAAACACCCCCACACTTCAGGGAGAATGTAATAATTCCAGTTTCAAGTAAGGGAGGACCTGGAGGGTGTGAATACTACCAAACCACCAGTTTAATAAAGCAGTGAAAAATCCAGGATGGAATGTAACAATATTGTGGAAAGGATAGTTGCTACTCAACATTTAGCAGAGGTGCTCAGCCGCAGACAGGCACAACAAAGAGATTGTCAGAAAGTGAGCTTTTGGCCAACAAGGCCTGTGTCAAAAATAGACAACACACAACTCACACACACATGACCACTGTCTGGTTGCAGACTGGCCACTGAAGCAGACTATGGTCGTGTGTCGGTAGTTACTTTCTGACAGTCTTTTCGTTGTGCCTATCTGCAACTTAGCATCTGCACTATATAGTGAGTAGCAGTTATCCTTTTCATAATACTGTTGCATAAGTTTAATAAGTCACACTTGCAAAATATTAACATGAATCATTTGCAGAAAAGCGAAAAAACTGGTAGAAACTGACTTCAGGGAAGATCAGTCTGAGTTCTAGAGAAATGCAATGACAAACGGGGCAATACTGACCCTATGAATGATCTTATAAGATAAACTGCAAGAAAGACGGACTGATGTCTTAGTATTTAAAAATTTTGAGAAAGCTTAAGACAAGTGTTACTGGAATACATTCTTTCAAAGTCTTACTATAGCAGAGATACAATACAAGTACTGAAAGATTATCCACAGCGGGCACCCTGTGCAGTTTCAACAGAATGGAATGGCGTGAGAGGGAAGCAGTAGTTGAAAAAGAAATATTTCTTAATATCAAGTACAAATGTAAGTCCTAAGGAGATGTGCTGAAGGTTTTTGTTCGGAATGTAGCCTCACACACCAGTCTTTGAGACAGCTGGAGCTGCCTCGTATATCACGGATACTTCGTCGAGGTGACTGGTGAACAGTTTCAAGAACCGTGTCCTCTGTGGAGTATATCTAGTGTTCGGATGACCTCTGTCCATTGCTTGAGGACACAGATGCTCCAGGTGATGAAAAGCATTATATCATGGCACCTTTGACTGTACCATTCAGCACATGCTTGAGCAGCAGCAGCAGCTCAGTTATCGGATGCACTCAGCACCAGAAGCACATTGAAGTAGTATTCGTCCTTTGTGTACTCCATCGGGAAACCACCCTACGTGAACTTGACTGGACCAGTTACAGCCATGCACTGCACAGGTTAGTAGACACATGTATGAAGCTTAATAGATTCCACTGTCGTGTGACGAGCTACCGTCACGTGACAAAATGGTGGCCCGCTTATAAACAGCGAGAACTGGGGAACGGATGTCTAAAAAGTAAGAAAGGAACAGGGTGAGAATTTGAACCACAGCTCTGTTGTAGACAGAGGTTTGATGTCCCGGAAGTCTACAGTAGCTACGACAGCTAGTACGTTAGTGCAGAATGATACACATTCCTCTGTACATTCCGATGCACTGCACAATAAAACAGTGTTACCAGCTCCTCATTTTCACACACGTTCACAAAATGTAACCGATCTGGCTTTGCTAGATAAACTTTTCTCTCGAATCTTGACGAGGAATCAGATGCTGACCTCTGGATGCGGCATTCTTTCCTCGCCTTACATGCAGGGAAATTTTGCAAAACGGCAACAAACTGCAGGAAATAGTGCCTGAGAGGATAAGCAGCAAAAAAGGTCATATGGAAATACGGTTGGAAATATGTTCCAAAAGAGGTACACCCACTTGAAGCTGGAGATAAAAGATCTTTAACGGTGTAGGTTTGAGTGACTGAGAGCACACATGAGAACACCCTATGCAAGTGATTATGTTCTGTCTGTACGACTGTACGAGTGTTTTAGTAGTAAGGGAGTAGTGAACCATCGGTACCAGTTCAGTCTCAACAGGAGTGGACGGGGTAGATCTCGGCGAGATGCCTCCGCATAGAAATGAGGGGGAGAGCTCGGGCAACGTCACCCAAAATCCGTATTTCACTTTGTACCACCAAAGACACGTCTCCCTGCGGGGGAGGCAGGATCACCCGCAGGATGTGCAGATATGCCTCACATTTGAGGGACTGTAGAGGAATGACTGGTCCCACTAGACAGGCACAAACAATCCCCACCAGTACATCGAGACTGAACGAGTGCTAACGGTACACTGTTACTGCACGAGTAAGACACTAATACAGATGGATCACTCCCGCTTGCCTGGTGTGTTTTCATGTATGCTTTCAATCACTGAAACCTACACTGTCAGATATCTTTTCCATCTTCAACAGGATGTACTTCTTTTGGAACGCATTTGCAGTCTTTACATCCACACGAATAGTGGACATGGAAAGTGTTAAATCTGGCATTTGTCAGGGGACAGGGTGGGGGGAGGGGGAGTAGAGCAACAATGCACCTCAGTTTGAACATAACTGATTTGTATCCCAAAAATTGAGAAGTTATTAGGTACAACAGAATTATCCCACTCACTGCAAGAAATGATACAAATTAGAAAATAAATATTCTACTAAGAACATTCTAAATGTCATACTAGGAAACTGACTGGTGTGTGAATAAGAAAGTTTTTACAAGCTGATTCTTGCACAGAAGAAAACAGCAACCAGGCACTGATACTATTGCTATTTATTGAGACGAGTAGCACTGTTACTGGTTTCGAACCAACAGGTTCATCTTCAAACATCTGTTCATGTTTATATTAAATTGTTGGCAGCTGCTTTTTTGCAACAATTAATGTACACGACAACAAATGAAATATAAACTAGAGCAACCGTCTGAAGACAAACCTATCAGTTTGAAGGCAGAGACTGTGCAACTTGTGTAAATAAATAGCATTACTAACAGTAGTGGATTGCTGTTTTCTTCTTTGCAAGGACCGTCTTGTATTTTGTAAACAGCCACATTCTCAAAAGTGCAGCTTTTCAACAAAATAGCAGGAAAAAAATTGTTGTTTGAAGTGCCATTAATACTGACACACTAAGTTTTATTTGCAATAATAAAAGTACATAAATACAGCTTTACATTTTTAACTAGAAGGGCTGTAGTCAACAAAAAACACTTATCTAAATTTTGGAATTCCAGAGGGAAGTACAGCTCAACAAAAGGAATGCGTGGGCACGTCTGAATGACTTTCTCCACTGTTTGGCACCAGGACCAAGTCTAGGTGTTCTGAGAACACTGTGGCACTAAAAATGCATTCTATGGAAAAATGGCACTTACATTGGTTTCCACTGTCACCCTTCACCCTTCACATGACCTTTTCTCCTCCTTATCTTTATATGAACTGTTTCCTGCACCATGAAAATCACCCCGTATATGAATGACCACCAGTACCGCTAAACTAGAGGAGTGCAACAATGGACACAGAAGTACAGCCTGTCTTGAAGACAACCTGAGTGCTTGCCACAGCATGCTACTGGCAATCTATATCCTTCACCCAGCACTAGTTTCCCACAAAAAAACCAACCTGTAATTCCTGCAACGGCTCTTAACAACATACGAGCTATCCTCAAAATCTTAAATGCCACCTTGAGGGGGAAAAATATCCTGTTATGAAATTAATCTTTTGTTGATTTCAAAGTACTTAATAGCAGTTCTGATGCTGACTGAAACCAGAGCATAACAGTGCTACAGCAAGCCACTAGAGGACCTTAAACAAAATGTCACAGTCCACTGATAAAGCGGAGTACTGTGCAGTAATTAATTATGTAACTTTATGTTTTTCACTGACAAATAAAACTTCATAAGTACCCATCACATTATCTTATACTTGCTGATCTTGTTGCAGTGTAATTACTGCAACCTACGTCCATTTCAATCCATTACTGTATTTACTCATTCATTCATTGGTCTCACTCTAAAATTTTTATGCCATATGTTTTCATCCATTACCAAATTCATTATTCCTTGATATGTACTATTGACCAATTTCTTCTTTTTGTCTAGTTGTTCCATAAATTTCATTTCTCCATAATTCTATTCAGTACCACCTCATTAGTTACATTACGTACCCATCTAGTCTTCAGCATTCTTTTGTAACAGCATATATCAAAAGCTTCTATTCTCTCCTTGTCTGACCTGCTTATAATCCACATTTCACTTCCACATGAGGCTACATTCTAGACAAGTATCTTCAGAAAAGACTTCCGAACACTTCAATAATGATATTAGAAGTTAGCAAATTCCTGTTTTTCAGAAACTTTTGCTTGCTATTGCCAGTCTGCATTTTATATCCTCTCTGCTTCGGAATTTGTCAGTTATTTAGCGGCCCAAATGGAAAAATCCATCTGCTACTTTTAGTGCCTTATTCTCTGATCTAATTCTGTCAGTATCACTAATATTAGTATTTGCAGTGTCCTTCAGATATGCATGCATGTTTGAAGGAACAGACACTATGGCAATCGACAACTGCACGAAATGTATTTCCAATTGCAAATATATTTAGATTCTAGCTGCGCAACTAATTAGTGACAATGAAAGTTCGTGCTGTACCAGGAATCAAACCCATATTTCTTGCTTATCACGGTTGCCTTGACCACTTGGGCTACCCGAGCACAGCTTCAGGGCTGACCCAAACTTCCACATTATCACTGTGCCATTTCAGGACAGATACAGTGAAATATGGGAATTTGGGTTGGCCCTGGTGTCGTTCTAGGATAGCCGAAGTGGTTAGAGCGACAGCTCACGATAAGTGGGTAATTCAGGTTCGAGTCCCACTCTGGCAAGTATTTTCATCATCACTCCACAGTTGCGCAGCTAGTGTCTAATCACACTCGCAATTACAAATACATGTCGTTCACTCAAATTAGATGATTACATTCCACTGTCATTGTTTTACAGTTGTCGATGCTCATCTTATGAACTCTTAAGGCACTATCCATTCTGTTTGGCTGCTCTTTGAAGTCCTGTGCCTTGTCTTAAAAGAATTGCACTGTCATCAGCAAATGTTAGAAGTTTTTATTTCTTCTCCTTAAACTTTAAATCTCTTTCCAAATTTCTCCTTAGTTTCCTTTAGTCATTAATCCAGGTACAGATTTAATAACGCTGGGGATAAGCTACAACTCTCTTACTTCCTTCTCAATTCCTGCTTCTCTTTCATGCCCTTTCAGTCTTGTAAATGCAATCCGTTCCTCTACAAGTTGTACATAATCATTCATTGCCTTTATTTTATCATTAACACCTTCATAATTTTAAAGAGTGTGCTCCAGTCAACATTTTCAAAGGCTTTTCCTAAAACTACAAATGCTATTTTTGTAATTTTACCTTTCTTCAACGTATTTTCTAAGAAGTAGAATAGATCAGAATGGCCTCGCATGTTCTCATATTTCGCTGAAACCCATATTGATCTTTCCCAAAGACAGCTTCCACCATTTTTTCCATTCTTTTTTAAATAATTTGTACAAGTATTTTGCAAGTGTGAATTATTAAACCAATAGTTTCACAGCATTGATGTCTGTTGACACCTGCCTTCTTTAGAATTTGTAGCATTGCATTCTTGTTGAAGTATAAAGGTATTTCTTCCGGTACAAGGTAACTATTGGCTTTTATATAATGTACTGTGATGATAACTGAAATACACATTGAATATCTACATTTGAGTTTAATTGTTCGTACTGAGGGCCTACTTTACCAAAAAGTTGCCTTATGAGATTAGAAGTTGCTGTTTTGAAAGTAATTTGTGTAACTCATTAGTAATAACTGAATGCTTGTTTTTCTCTTCTTTTTTATTACTACTCCTGAGATTGTATGCTGATAATTACTAGAAAAATTGAGGTTAATTTAGCAAAAATTTGAAATGGCTGACAGCACACACACAACAAATCCTGTAAACACTCATAGCTTCTGCTACCTTAGGAATGCTGACATACTGTTCACATCAGAACAGGGTAATGCACACCACTGAATGTGCCAACAGAAAGTGATAAGCTTCCAGCAGAAAAGCCGTTCAGTTAGTTGAGGATGTTCACATTGGTGAGTCTCGAAAACTTTTTAACAATTTGGGCCAAGGCAAAAGACACAGCAGTGGCAGGTCAGAGTAGTGTGCATACTAATGTAACAAGTTTCTGGCAATCAATTTTAACAAAGTAATTTCTCAGAGGGTTTATACAAAGGCGATGTGCTTGAGGACAATATTATGGAAATGGAAGAGGATGTAGATGAAGATGAAATGGGAGATATGATACTGCGTGTAGAGTTTGACAGAGCACTGAAAGACCTGAGTCGAAACAAGGCCCCGGGAGTAGACAACATTCCATTAGAACTACTGGCGGCCTTGGGAGAGCCAGTCATGACAAAACTCTACCATCTGGTGAGCAAGATGTATGAGACAGGCAAAATACCCTCAGACTTCAAGAAGAATATATTAATTCCAATCCCAAAGAAAGCAGGTGTTGACAGAGGTGAAAATTACCGAACTATCAGTTTAATAAGTCACAGCTGCAAAATACTAACGCGAATTCTTTACAGAAGAATGGAAAAACTGGTAGAAGCGGACCTCGGGGAAGATCAGTTTGGATTCCGTAGAAATGTTGGAACACGTGAGGCAATACTAACCTTACGACTTGTCTTAGAAGAAAGATTAAGAAAAGGCAAACCTATGTTTCTAGCATTTGTAGACTTAGAGAAAGCTTTTGACAATGTTGAGTGGAATACTCTCTTTCAAATTCTGAAGGTGGCAGGGGTAAAATACAGGGAGCGAAAGGCTGTTTACAATTTGTACAGAAACCAGATGGCAGTTATAAGAGTCGAGGGGCATGAAAGAGAAGCAGGAGGTATTGAATAGGATTGGGGAGAAGAGAAGTTTGTGGCACAACTTGACTAGAAGAAGGGATCGGTTGGTAGGACATGTTTTGAGGCATCAAGGGATCACAAATTTAGCATTGGAGGGCAGCGTGGAGGGTAAAAATCGTAGAGGGAGACCAAGAGATGAATACACTAAGCAGATTCAGAAGGATGTAGGCTGCAGTAGGTACTGGGAGATGAAGAAGCTTGCACAGGATAGAGTAGCATGGAGAGCTGCATCAAACCAGTCTCAGGACTGAAGACCACAACAACAACAACAACAACAACAACAATTTCTCAGTGTTTTTGCAGATCTCTTCCACGGAGTTCCTAGGCCTATGTTTGACTAGTAACTCGTATGTGCTCCCCTCAGTAGAAGAAACCCTACTATAAAAGTATTGTCAGCACAGAATAAATTCTGGAAATACTTCAGTTCTGACAACATGCAGCGACACAGGAATTTCTGAAAATTCCTGAGTTCCTGCCACAGAGATACCACACTAATAGAGTGTTACAATTCACAGCTACAATGGCACAAACATCCGACATTGTAGGGACGTCTAACACTGGACTTTAGGTTGGCTTGTTCAAATTTATATTTTATTACAAAAGGCAGTAACTGATTAATAAGACTTTCCTTGTTTTTGAGTCACTCATCTCCCTGATTAGTGAAAACCAAAAAATGCAGTCAGCACAACACTGTCGATCTTTGGACTGTGAAGATTGCAAAGAGAGATTCAGTCATTAAAAGCACATAAAATTGTACATCACCTACCAAGTGATTTGTTAACGACAGTTCACTCTTAATTGGCCCAATAAAAAATATCTCTTTTCTGCCATCCACACCAGCGATATACACACACTACACGATCAAAAGTATCCAGACACCTGGTTGAAAATGACTTGCAAGTTTGTGGCATCCTCCATCGGTAATGCAGTAATTCGATATGGTGTTGATCCACCCTGTCTAGACAACAGCTTCCACTCTCGCAGGCATACGTTCAATAAGATGCTGGAAGGTTTCTTGGGGAATGGCAGCCCATTCTTCATGGAGTGCTGCAATGAGGTGAGGCCTGGCATGAAGTCGGCATTCGAAACATCCCAAAGATGTTCTATCGGATTCAGATCCGGACTCTGTGCAGGCCAGTCCATTACAGGGATGTTATTGTCATGTAACTACTCCATCACAGGATGTGCATTATGAATAGGTGCTTGATCGTGTTGAAAGATGCAGTCACTATCCCTGAATTGCTCTCCAACAGTGGGAAGCAAGAAGGAGCTAGTGTAGGCCTGTGCTGTGATAGTCCACACAAAACAACAAGGTGTGCAAACCCCTTCCATGAAAAACACAACCACACCATAACATTACCACCTCTGAATTTTACTGTTGGCACTACACACACTGGCAGATGACGTTCACCAGGCATTCGCCATAGACACACCCTGCCATCTGATTGCTACATTGTGTACCGTGATTCGTCACTCCAGAAAATGTTTCCACTGTTCAAAAGACCAACTTCTACACTGCTTCCAACAAGTGAGGTAGCATTTGGCATTTTTGGCAATACATGTGGCTTACGAGCAGCTGTTTGACCATGACATCCAAGTTTTCTCAGCTCCCACCTAACTGTTATAATACTTGCACTGGATCCTGATGCAGTTTGGAATTCCTGTGTGATGGTCTGGATAGATGGCCTGTATTCTTTTATGCTGTATGTGTCCCTTCGCATTTGCACTTCACTATCGCATCGGAAACAGTGGACCTAGGAATGTTTGGAAGTGTGGAAATCTAAAGGTATGTTTTGGGGGGTGTCCAGATACTTTTGATTGCATAGTGTGCATGTGCGCGCACCTGTGTGTGTGTGTGTGTGTGGGGGGGGGGGGGGGGGCGGCATGTGTGCATGACCAAGCTAATCACGTCACAATACACAGAGTTACCTTTAACAAAAAAATAAATAAATAAAAGAAAATCTGCATTATGACTGCTAGGGCCTGCCATCTTATTGCTTTATGTAGGGTGTAAGTAGTGCTCGACACAGACTTCTTGGCCATTGCCCATAGCCACCACTGTGCAGCAAAATTGTGCTACACACTTGCAGCCATGGCCACCGTTGTCAATGCAGTACCATGTGAAGGCGGAGCTAGGTGGAGTTCTTTTGTCCGCATTTTGGTGCTATCTTTTCTTTACTTACAACAATTGCACTTATTTTTTAAAAGAAAAATACAGGAATTTGGAAGTAGGAAATCATAAATTTATTGTATAATTTAAGAAGAGAATAAAAGAATTCAGAAATGAGCAGATAGAGATATTCCTTCACCAACACCACCTCGGGAAGGGGGCCTGATTGAATTTCAAGTCCAGTGTCCACATGTGGTGCTATTCATTTTACTATTATCCGTATTAACATTGCTCTTTGGGAAAACTAGATTTCCTCAGTCCATGCAGATCTAATCTATGTTGGTGTTGTTAGAATGCTGTGAGAGCAGATGTTCATTAGGTTATATAGAAACTATTACTACTAGCATAGTTAGTAGACGAACTCTGCATGGGTTTAGAACAATATCCTGTCTCAATGTAATCTAATTAAGTTACATACTCTTCCAACACAGCTATAGGAGAAACAACAAGTCACCACTAACTAATAATTAATTTCGCAAAAATGTTTTTGTAGACTAAAACTAGACTTTTTTGAATAGTGGACCCATTAATTTTGTATAATTGCATAATCTGTTTCTGTTGTGTATTTACACTGTCTGATTTTGCTTGCTTACTTTGCATTAAATTTGAACCACATTCATATTATTGTATGTACAATGATGTGTTCATTCATGTAACTAGTTAACAATGTGGGGTGGATTCACCTCTGGGGTAGTAAACTCTGTGCTCAGAAGCTACTCTTCCTCAATTTTCTGAGCACCTTTCTGCAATGCAGAGCGTGTACATCTTGCTGCTGTCTCAAGTGGTTGTGTTGGTATTTCCACCACCACCGAGGTGCTGCTTGATCTGCCCATACATGGAGCAGAAGAAGCCACTGCCAGCTGGGGCTGTGTTTGTTGCTCCACATGTCACACGTAGACACAGGCGTGGAGCAGTGCACAACCAAACATCATGCACTGGTGTTCCATTTAATTCGTTAATGGAAGCAACAGGTGCCCTTGCAGACTTATGGGCTAATGACAGCTATGCTGGTCCACAACAAGCTGTTTGTTGGCTGAAGCTGCCAAGTTATGGCGCCATCTTAGTTTGTTCTATGTACCACGATCAAAATACGATGCTTATATCACAAACAATCTTTGATCCGTGCACCACTAAAGGGTATGTCATGATCCCAGTTCATCACCTGTACCACCATCAATGTATGTTCTCCGTATCACAATCAAAATTCATTCTACGAACCACCTTTTGGTGCAAACACAATCATAACCAATTACTGTACAGAAAATCTCAAAGAATTTGCCACAACTGTGAATTATAACCGCTTGTTCTCACTCACCCCTCGCTACACTTTTCTGCAGAAAAGTCATCCAGCACAGAAGAGGAGGAGATTGTAGGTTATGATCACCACTACACTCGCAAAACCAAATATACATGAAGTGCAAACTGACACACAGTGTGTTTTCTAAGAGTTTTGCATAAACTATTATAAAATACACTAGTTCAAAACATTGATCAATGTATCACTGTCAAAATCCCACAAAACACTCGACTAAAGAATGAGCTGACGTGAATGACCGACTGCCAGCACCACAATTTCTGGGTGTTACAATGAAGTATCATATATTTACACAGACCGCGAAGAAGCAATGAAAAAACTATATGTGCCAGGCCTTATTCTATCGCCAGTTAAACATAAATAGCTTCAGCCTGGCATGGCATTGGTAATTTTTGCTTTTGTGACAGCTGAAATGTTTATGGACAATGCCCACAATGTGTCAATGAGGTTTTTTTATAATATGTGGATTTGTTTTTACACAGGGACCTGAAGCAGTGTTAAGACTGTGCTGAGTTAATGGCATAATGGTCGCAGAATTCCTGTGTGACTCTGTGACACAAGTTAAACTTTAAATAAGCATGAACCACACTACACTGGGAAAAAAATGTTTCACAAGCTTGAAAAGCTTTAATTTTCACTGGCAAGGAATCGTAATTTATTCCGATCATCAAGCTCTTAACTTTCGGATGGATGACAAGTTCACAAAATGGTCATTTTCTTGTAAGTATTTAATTCTAAAAAAAAAAAAAAATACATAAAATTAAGGGTTTAGTTTTATACTCAAAACGCACTGAAATAGAGCAATGATGGTGAAGCCATGTGACAGAGATCATCATAAACCTTTAATGAGGTAACCATATGACAATTACAGTCACATGTTACAGTAAAAGTGAATTTGTGATGTCACTGGATGCAGCAATGGGGGCTAATGCCGGTAACAACGAAATACAATAAATCGGGAGTCAGCTGTCAATATGAATTCTTAGTGACAATTTCCTATGATTTGTAAATAAAGTTAACTTGTATTTTGTTCTGTTACGTTATAATTTAGCCACATCAGAATTTTCAGCAAAATCCAAAGTAAGACACACAAGCAGTTATTGCAATGAAAATGTATAGGCCTATATCAGGCTATGCTACAGATCAATTTATTGTGACAGTCAAGTTTTTCGTGTTGAGATACACTGGTTTCACCAACTCACAAGCAAATTATCAAGT
The DNA here is from genome assembly GCF_021461385.2 of Schistocerca piceifrons. Lineage (NCBI taxonomy): Eukaryota > Metazoa > Arthropoda > Insecta > Orthoptera > Acrididae > Schistocerca > Schistocerca piceifrons. Next base: position 60,885,329 of record NC_060148.1, read on the forward strand.
TCCACCCTAAACGAGCCTTCGATGCACACCACAGATCAGTCTGTCAGCACATCTAGTTTTCTGTCATTCACATTCACTGGGTTCATCAACTCGTAATCAAACTGTCACATCCAAACCAACCAACCTTAGGCATTACGCTTCACTACAGGTCATCTATCAGCAAATCTAGCCTTTTTTCAGTCGCCAAAGAAATGCAAAAGTCTGTAATAAACGTTCAAATATGTAATAATCAGACCAGTAAAAGTTATTCTGGCACCCATCACATCGAAAAGAAATGTAATCAATTTGCATCTTTTACTGAAAGAAATCATTAGATTCAGTGATTCTTACCGACTGCCATATAATATCATCTGATTGGCTACAACTGATATAAACAAATTGCCAACATCAGCATGCAATCCAAGAGCCACTGACACCATAAGTGCACCTGATCACTTTAGTTCAAAAAATGTATATAGCAGATGTGTAAGTTTAAACTATGTAAAAAATTGCAGTCAAAAGTCAAAGCTATTTCACACATATGAAGCTCATGACAGCATTATCAATTGTACCTGATTATACGTAAATGCTTATGTGATGGAGTGACAGCAGATTTTTATAGGTCACTGCTCAAAGGAAGTGGAGCAGTTTAATATATTTTAGTTATGGCAGACTATGAGTCAGTCGAGTATTTGCACCTGTATCATATTAAATCCCCCCCTCTTTTTTCTTTAAGGCTTGAAACAGCCGAAATCACAGTATCACAGCGAATAAAAAGGAAAATGCGATCAGCAGCTCATGCTGTATCTGGTAAAATATCTGATGATTCAGATGGCAAACATACATTAAAACACAACGGTTGTAAAATCAGCACCAGCACATTGTCAATGGTTGGTTGTAGCAAGCACAGAGTGGTGCAGAGTCCCCACTTAACAAATAACAGTGACTGAAATGACAGTGCCCAATACACAACCTAGCTAAAAGTATCTCCTAGTGGCAAGAGAGGTGAGACGAAGTGATTCAAGACATTGGTAGGCGTTTAATTTCCCAGAGTTTGTTCACATCTAGAGAAGACCAGTGCTCATGCTAGAGTGACATAATGTTTCCACGTGTGGCAACACAGAGATCATCTGAAGGGACAGAACAGTTACATGGCTAGGTAGTCAGACTGCAGCCTTAGCTGCAGCATCGGCAGCTTCATTTCCCGGCACTGTGACATGAACAGGGACCCACACGAGCTCTATCAGCAGCAAGCAAGTGAGGCATTGTTGGATTTGTTGTAATAAAGGGTGATATGTGTATAGTACACAGAGGCTCTGGAGGGCAATAAATGAATCAGAACATAATACACAATCAACAAGCCTCTGTCATTGGACATACTGGGTGGCCTGATAGATGACGGAAAGGTCTACAGTAAAAATCGAGCACTGTTCTAGAGGCTGGTATCTAAAATGTTTGTTGCCAATGACAAAGATGCTTATGGCACCAGAGTTGGTCTTAGAACCATCAGTATAGATAAAGGTGCTGTTTCTAAGTTACGTGCAAAGTTCAAGAAACTTACAGTGATAAAAGAATGTAGCTACATCTTCTGTCTGGAGTGTGGGACTACGGCTGGTCAGTTTCTAATAATACAATACCAACAGCCGTTATTTAGGTTTTATTTTTAGGCTACCAGTTTCGACTTTACATTGAAATAAAATAAAACCTAAATGCAGACGGTTCTCACAGTCAACAGACCATAATCTTGAAAGTTTATCATCTTAAGTAACTACATGTTAAGAAAATATACACCACTGCTTATATTTACTATGGGACGCCTTGACAGCTGATTGCAATGGGAATTACATTACATATTTTCTTTATGAAGCATATGGGTGGACCAAGGTAATATCTGATGCATTATGAAAACTCACTGTGCCAAGAGGAAACTGTTTGCTCAGCAGTATGTTCACTAGATCCAAAACAAATTATTACTGATGCAGTGCACTGATATGTGCATTAATGACTAATAGGTGCTTCATACATCACAGAATCAAAATCTGGACGCCAGCATCAGTTAAATGGCGAAGTGCAGACAAGTTCGTGGACCATTCTGCTTTGGCTAGTGACATAATAAAAAAGAAGGTTGTGTCATCACCTACGGCATTATTCTTTTAAATAAAGGTTGCAGTGGCATACTGATCCATTCTGTAGTGGGAGGTGTGCGTTAGGTCACAGTTTGGTTGCAAGTTGACAAAGACAACAAATGTTTCATGATAGTTTGTCTAAAATTAATACATTGTTCTGTGCCCGATGAAACCTTCTATTTGATTACTGAGATGTGATATTTTCAAGTTTTTTTACATGTTTTAAGGCATTAAAAACAAACATCCCAGAGCAAAATCTTATATTCCTGTGCAGATCACTATACACTTATAGTTAAAAACAGTGTGGAAGACAGTACTGTGCCAGAGTGGTAAGGTAGTGCTGAGAAATATAATTATGCCCTGTTGAAAGTGATCAGTCACACCTGCTGCACTGTATTGTATCCTTTAATACTTCCACGAGAGATGGGGCACACAAGCACTGACTGTTCAATGTTATTCGCCTAACAACTTTAAAGACTTTTACGGAGGTGTAAGTAAGTTCCGAGACATTCTTAGGCCAATATATTTATTTGAAACTTCCCATGCCAGTGACAGGAATTTACTTGACTGGAAAAATGTAGAGAGGATGTTACATAAAAGAGAGCACAGTGTTAGATTTGTATATTACTATATATGTGAAAGAATCTGAGCCAAAATAAATGTTGGTGCTTCACACTACATGACAGTACAACAGTAGAAACTAGTTTACTCTTCATTTTTCCGGTCTCTAACAAGTTATAGAATTAGTTTTTGGGCAACCACACTTACAGGAAAGTATTTTTCTGAGCAAAGAATTATGCTAGGAGAAAAATTATACCTAGTATTGGCTCAAATTCACCCTGCAAACACCTCTTCAAAAAAACTCACCCCTCTTGTCATTAATTCTTCACAAGTGACACTACATCTACATTAACATCACACAATATGAATACAATGGAGGTAAAGAACCACAATCATACATGCCCCTTATGGAACAAGACTAGGAAAACAACACACAAACGCACAGCTTACTTGAACTATGAGTGTTTCTGTTCCACAATATATGTCACTACAACCTCAATTTGAGGAACATCAGACAACCTTTGTTATGTGCCACCGCAAGCACCCGTGAACTATAATGTAAATGACACTTCCTTCCAAATCTAACAAAGGTAATATTAATTTTTACCGAGTAAAGAAAGGAAAGAGAAATACAGGACTAAATTGAGATCTTTTAATAAGCTACTCCAGGACAAAGTGTCACAACAGGCAGCTCAAAATAGATTTCAATGCAAGTTTATCACTAACAGCTCTATTTTTATCATCTACACTAGTTCCTTAACAGAAGCGGTAGGCACTGAAACGTGGTAATTACACGTTTCTACGACGAACTGGCAATGTGCATTACGGAAACACAGTGACAGTAGCATAAAACTTACAATATGCATTTCAAAAAGTATTTCTATGTTTTTACACTATGATAAATGTTAGGCCTATCCACACCACTTATTAAGTCTTGGTAGCATCCCGAATTTGGAATATTTGTGTGTTTTATAAAATAATATTGTTTTATAAGATGATGTGCCACTGCAGATGGGGTACCCCAACAGTTACAAGCCTTTGACAAATCGTGTAAACACGTTTGTGGGCGTGTGTCACGGGAGGGGTAGGGCGGAGATCGTAAATGGTAAGTCTCTTGGACACAAATATCGTCTGACTCATGATAGGATTATGTTTCGGCATAATCTTAATGATAGTTGATTCAGACAAACGTCACTGAGTCCATTTATCATCACAGATATTTTGTCTGAAAATGAGGGGACTAGTGCAGCAGGGGATACAACCCGTCGGCTTTGGACATTGACATTGAGGACAAATTTACAAACATGTCATTTTATATGACGGATTACATCTCATGCAAAACAGAGCTGCATTTATTATTCTTACGCAAAATCGAGTTGACATGTCAAAATAGGGACCTCGAACTTACGCAGGATTTTGTATTAATTGTTTTGTAGAGATATATCTTCAAAGACGAATATGTTCTCATACTTCAACCGGTCTTTCAACCTATCCTGCGGATACAATGTCTGCAAGGCACCAAATCGAAACGCTTACTACGAACAGAAAGCCTTATAAACGTTAATCAAAGCAGACAAACAGGTACTTTTAGGTACTTTTTAACTCAGCATTAGAATAAAAGTGCATATTCCGTGATTCTGTCTCCATTCACTAATTATGATTTGCTTTCATGACTCACCCGAATGTTCCTCTCATTAGTTGCTCCATAATGTTTACCCCTTTAGTGTGTTATTCCATTTCAAAATACACTAACATTCATCATCCCTTATCAGTTTGTTGCACATTTTCCCCAAACACTCGCTCCAAGTTTTCAATGCCTATTTAGCATCTTTGGAGCAACTAGTATCGATCACCAAGAGTAGCCCAGTAAATTAACGATACTTCGATCCTGGCGTCTCGAATGATCGCAGAGCTAAAATCGAGACAGTGCGCAGCGGATTCGAAGAACCTAATTCACATAGACGAAATGGAATTGGCACATCTATCACCAATTCCAACTGTAGTAATACACGTGTAAATAAATAGTTACCCATATACACAAGTATGGTATATAACACTAACAAATTCATACATGAGACATATTTTACCACAGAGTAACAAACACCAATCAGAAATAATCAACAGATTGAGTACCGCGGACATTTTTGAGTACTGCGTAAAGACCTAGGATCTGCAACTTGGATAACAACGAAGTGTACAAACAGAACTCAATACAGGGAAAATCATAAACACTGGACAATGTCATGGTTTTGCTGCTGATTCACCTCGTTAAAAATCAGTTTATACTGCCCGTCACGCCACTGTCACGTAAGGTTATCTTCACACTACCCGTCAGGTCACATCACGTTAATTCGTTTAGCCTAGTACCGTACAGTAAAAATGAGGTTATGAGCTACTGTCCATGAAAGTTGCAGTATAGTGTCGTAACTGAAGAAGTAATGAGCATAAACTTTATTAAAAGGTAAAGCGAACTTCATAACTTATCTTCTTGATCAATTTTGAGTGGTTAAGTGCTCAGAAAAGAAATATCATTTCAAATGATGACATTTATCTGTTAACGGAAATATACACATACAAACACATCGAACAGTGTTTATGAATGACTAAATTGATATTGTTTACCTAACCCATTACGGTTTTGTCCTTATGTAACTAATGATGTCATAAATAACTGTATTTTTCTCATACATTCACGATGAAATTTTCACTTAAAATATTATTTCATGAACATTACTTCAACTTATGTTCTTACTTATACACCATACAGGGCTCACTCAGTTCTATTTTTGTACAGCCTGCAAAATTTTTTGCTTTCAGATATCTGACCTCGCTAGTGCAAGAACACCCACTGAAAAAAAAATCCAGGTTATCACGGAACATTTGCAGTTGGCCAAGATAACAAAATACAATAATAAAATAAAGATGAATAAAACAAAGAAGCACGAAATCCGCTACTTATTACAAGTTCATATTTCTTTCTGTTACATTTGTGCAAGTATCATTGATGCAAAGTTAATGTTTGATATAGTTGTTCTTTGTATTAGAAATCTGTGAAGTTTTAAAAATATATGTAGTTGTTCTGTTGTTCATCTTACTTTAAGTTCTGGGACTTCAATAAATCTTTGCGGAAGCACTTAGAGGTTGGATATAATTTTTTGTACCCTAAAATGGTAGCAGAGGAGCGTGGTTGCGATCAGCATTGATTTGATATATAACTGAGACGTGTTTAATAGTGTAAGATTCGACTAATTCATGCAGACGGCTCGTGACGCGATCACCCTTTTTGCAGACAGTTTACGAACATATTCGTCGTGTTTGTAAGCGTAAACAGAAAATAAGGGCAAAACATTATGACTGAAGAAAAACAACCAGTTGAAAAAGTAAATGGCGAAGAAATTTGGGCTACCTGGCGTATTCTCATGAAGCCTGTCTTAGAATGTGACGCTCTTTACGATTTTGTATGCGGATCTTTGGTGAAACCGGAAACAAATGCTGAAGATTATGTAACGAAATTAAATGCTTGGACGAAAGCGAGTTCAAAAGTGAAGAAACGTCTTGTTTTGTCACTAGAAACAAAACCGCTACTTCGACTAGCTACATTTGAAACTGCAAAAGATGTTTGGGATAAGTTACACCAGATTTATGTTATTCAGTCTGCTGAAAATATCGACTTGTTGCGACATAAGTTTCACAATATCGAATGGGAATGGTCAGGCGGTATGCAAGGTCATTTAGCAAAATTTGAAGAAGTACAAGTAAAGATGTCTATGCTAACTAAGCCAATAGAGGAAGCTTATTTGTGTGCAAGTTTGCTTCAGCCACTGCCAAAAGAATTTGATCACATTTACGTAACTTGGCATGATCTGTCACAAGCTGACAAAACATAGCATAAATTACAGAAAAGGTGTTTGAATTATGAGCTGCGAATTCAAGACAGAGAAGAAACAAATGTAGCTGCTGCAATGTTTTCAAGAACCAAGGGTAGTGTACCTATCAGTAACGAAGCAAAATTAAATTGCGTAGTACGAAAAAGGCGCAAAATTCAAGCAGCTGCGATGTGAAGAAATGATTTTCATGTGGTAAGATTGGACACATTTCGAAAGGCTGCAAAACGCCCATTGTGTGTTTTAAATGCAAGAGCAAAGGTAATATCTCCAGGAATTGTCCTAGTGGTAGTTGTGGTTCTGCAATGTTACGAGAAATTCCAGAAGAAACTTTGCTTAAAGTATGTAATTTACCTACAAATGTAGATGTATCAGAATGTGTCGAGTGGTATATTGATAGTGGCGGGACACATCACGTTACAAATCGTCAAGACTGGTATGTTTTATACACTTCTTTTGATGTACCACAGAAAATGGACAGTGCTAAAAATAATGTGCATATCGAAGCATTTGGGAGTGGTCGTATTGATGTTGAAAGTTTGAATGGACGAAAGTGGACCAGACGGTATTTTGAAAATGTATGGTACTGTCCAGATGGTGCTTGTAATTCATTTTCTGTTAAAAAGGCCGGAGAAAAAGGTATTGATCAAAGTATCAAAAATGATGGTAAAATATGGCCGTTTTCTAGAGACGATATTCCAATTGCTATTGCTCTATCTAAAAGCAAAAATGAACTTCAATCTTGGCGGTGAAAGTGATTAAGCATATAAAGTCCTGTGTAATAAAGGAAGCTTCTGATACTCTTCAATTGTGGTATGAAAGATTTTGGCACCAGAACAAACAACATGTACAAATATTTTTGACAGTGCATGATATCAATGTAAGGTTAGACAATGAATTATGTGAAGGTTGTATGCTACGTAAACATCATAATCTAGGTTTTAGTTCACGAGTTGACAAGTCAACTAGCCCAGGTGAATTAATCTTCGCTTTTACGGAAAAAAGAGGAGGTAAAGAAGAAGTTCCCTATATGTATTGAGATGGTGAAAACACAAACTCAATGTACCATTAAAAAACTGAAGACTAATGGTGGCTATGTGTGATGTGAGAAGATTTACTGACTCAATTGGATTGAGACATTCCATACACCACAGCTAAATGGAGTTGCTGAGCATGGAAACATGATTATCTGCGAAATGGTATGTTCACGGCTTCAGCAAAGCAAATTCCAAAAGCTTTATGGGGAGAAGCTGTACTTGCAGCTACTCATACTCTGAAATGAACTGGGGCAGGGCAACGAAGGATAAAGGAAAGACACCAACAGAATTATTTTTGAGAAGGCGGGGTCAGTTTAATCATCTAAATGTATTTGGGACACGATGTTTTGTCTGGATTCCAGCACAGAAATGGAGAAAATTTGATGCCAAATCTCTGGAAGGTTATATAATTGGTTATGATTACTGTGGCATCGTGTATACCTTCCAGATAAATATTTAGTTATTGTTAGCCGAGATGTAAAATTCAAGGATGAAATATTTAAGCAATTATTGAAGAGTGACCAAATTAATTGACATCTCGAGTATGAATGATACAGAAACTGTTGTAGTTTATGCAGGTTAACGCAGCTAAATGACAGTTAACACGATTTGAGGGACAAAATAAACTTATGCTTTATTCGCACAACACATATTAATACATTTGTCTACCAAATTATATTACGTTGCCCCATCAACAAACACGGAACATGTATATGCCGTATAATATCTTGTACACCACTATGCACGATGGAAAATGTTTGTTCACATATCCCCAACAGAAACATCTGATTCTAATGATGAAGAAATATCAGAAGAAAATATTACAAGACTGGATCGTCAAGATCATGTAGAAGCGACTGAAAATGCAGATGGTCATCGAGTTTTGAGGGACAGACAAACAATTAGAAGGCCGATACGATACAGAGATGAATCTGAGCGACAAAAGATGGTGATACTGAGAGAAGTTCCGAGGAACTATGACGAAGCAGTGAAATCCTCAGATGTAGAAAATTGGAAAGCTGCAATGGATGAAGAAATGGACTCACATCAAAAGGTTGGTACTTGTAAATTAGTTGATTTACCAGCTAGAAAGAAGGCTATTGGAAATCGATGGGTGTTTGCAATTAAACTGGATAATAACAAATACATGGTACAATACAAAGCAAGGTTAGTTGCAAAAGGGTTTAACCAAAGGCCAGGGCTTGATTTTTCTTAAACTTTCATTGCTGTGATTAGGTTTGAAACTCTGAGAACGCTCTCGTGTGTTGCTGTTGAAACAAATTGCAACATCAAACAATTTGGCATTAGAACAGCATTCTTGAATGGTAAACTGGAGGAATAAATTTATATGCAACAACCACAAGGTTATGATGATGGTAGAGGTCGTGTTTGCAGATTGCTTTGAAGCTTGTATGTACTGAAGCAAGCAGCAAAATTTTGGTATGAGTGTTTAAAGTTATACCTTAAGAAATCAAATTTGCGGGAGAGTAATGCTCATCCTTGTATGTATTTTAATGAAAATTTTATCGTTTCATTTGGTGTGGATGATGGATTGATAATGGGACCTGGTGAAACAATTAATAATTACACAAAACAATTACATGAAGAGTTTGATATGGTAGTAGGTGAAGTGGATTGTTATCTTTTCTTGCAAGTCTTGCAATTTAATGACTGTATGAAGATTAATCAGACTGCATATGTGAAAAGACTGTTAGCCAGGTATCATATGACTGATACAAAGCCAATATCATTAGCAATTGAGCCTGGATGGATATCTGGTAATTCACCATCAGCTACTGATACCGGCACTTACCGAGAAATTACAGGCAGTCTCACATATTTAACATTGGGGGCACATCCATATCTAGTTTATGCTGTAAATGTTGCTTCAAGAGCACAAGATTCGACTACCGAAGCACACCTATAATTAATTAAACGGATTCTTCGCTATTTGAAGGGTACAATAAATGATGGAATTCAGTTTAGGAAAACGAACAATTCTGCTATAGAAGGTTATAGCGATCCTGATTATGCAGATGAAAAATTGACTAGACGTTCAACAAGTGGAGTTTTAATGAAGTTATGTGGTGGTCCAGTAATGTGGAAAAGTAAACTACAGAAATGTGTCGCACAATCATCATTGGAAGCTGAATTTGTTGCTGCCAGTGAGGCAAGTAAATCTTTAGTATGGCTTGATATTTTATTGAAAGATATTGACAGTGTTGAAAAGAGTTCATTCCTACTTCACACATTGACAATCAAAGTACTATTAAATATGTCCAAGGCGCAGGATTCTATGAACGTTCTAAGCATATTGAAAAATGCTATCAGTATATACAACATATAGTCAATGAGAAGAAGATCAATGTTGAGTATGTTTCAAGACAAGTTCAGGTAGCTGATATTCTTACTAAGGGATTATCAGCAAAGAAACTGTCAAGAATGAAAACTCTGATTGGGATGGAAGTAACTAATGAAAATAGAGACTAAGTTAAATTCTTGATTTGGTGATGAAATATGAACTTGTGGGAGAGTGTTAAAGGATTGTAAATAATATCACAAGTTCATATTTGTTTCTGTTACATGTGTGCAAGTGTCTTTGATGCAAAGTTAATATTTGATGTATTTGTTCTTTGTATTAGAGATCTGTGAAGCTTTAAAAAATATTTATAGAGTTGATCTGTTGTTGATCTTACGTTAAGTTGTGGCACTTTAATAAATCTTTCCGCAATCATTTAGAGGTTGGATATATATTTTTTTGTCCTAACAATAATAACCATGAGCGCTATGAATACTGGTTAACTTCCGACTTTAGCAGATGATAACACTGCGAAATCATTCTTCCTGAGAAACCTTGACATTATGTGACATGTCCATTGTTGACCTTTGTGACTTCTTTGTGGAATAGCTGGACATGATGTGATGGCCAGGGTGAAATGGCATTAACTAGGTTTCTCCATAAAACGACATTTTCAAACATTTACAATTATCATTGCCTCCTCTCCTACCTATTAACCAGTCTAAGGTTAGCTTCCAGATTTTCACTGATCTTTTTTTAGCTATTAGTTACAAATTTATAACATATTAATGGGCAGATCGCTGTGGAACAGAATCATGATGAAGGCTGAAATTGACTTAAGATGGAGTTGACTGAATTAGAAGATGCAGTGGACTGAATTTGGGAGAAGTGGATTTACGATTTCTTTACTGATTGTCAGAAATTATTACAAGTAAAAGCACATTATGAAACTGCGTTTTCATCAAAACTAAGCATTGTGAGCATATTACTGTCAACAGTTAGTTTAAATTACGTATTTGGCATTGTCATTTCTACAAACTCCAATTTTAAATTTGTTGTACTTTCGTCTCACCATAACATTTACTCTGAATGACTACAGCAAGAAATATTATTATTATTATTATATTGAAATAAAGGACATCTTTACAGTATTAACTGTACTGCCATAGTATGAGCCTTAGAAAATCGAACTCTGAGTTGCAATGTCTTTTGAATCTGTATGTTACTTGAAACTATCCTGTGTTACTATAAATAAGAGAATATAAACAATTGCTGAATTATATTGTTGTTGCTTGGATTCAGAACATTTTGCCACTTTAAAAAGTACTTATTTATTTAGTTGAAGACTAAGCTGATTAGTTTGTTATTTTGAAATGACACTAATTATTCATGTACATAAACAAACGATTCAGGACATGAACTGTCTAATGAACAAGACGAAAATGAAGGCACATCCATTTAGTGCCACTTGCTAAAACTCTTAGGCGATGATGGGGAATGTGAAATCGTGCAAGAGATTTAAGCAACTTTTAACTTTTGTAACATAATTGGAAGTTGTCATGATAGTGCGCAAGTGGGCTGTTTACAAATGGAAGTTGATGAAACAAGTGATAATGGGATCATACGTGCATAAGAAATTCATGCCTGTGGAAACCCAACATTAGTATACATCTATATAGAACTTAGATGTACATATGAAAGATAATGTTGAGACACTCATTAAAGTAAAAGTAACACTGAGGTGCCTGACAGCAGGAGACTTCTTTATTATCAGTGTGGTTTGTTTAGTGAATTCCTAAATGCACAGTTTCTAAATTTTCGTGTGTTGTTCTGTGTGCCATTTACAAGAATATTTGTGAATTGTTTTTATTTTTAGGGTTAGTCAAGGCTATTATAGCTCACTGGTGCTGTAAATACAACGTTACCTTCAGTTAATTTTGTAACCAAACTTTGTACTACTTTCCAGAAGCGGACAACATTCAGTGAGTGTGAACAAGGAAACATCATGGGATTTTAATTGGGTCAACAATGGAAGTAAATCCCTATTCTATAAATAAATAAAATAAATAAAATCTCCACTTCATCATAATATTTAGACGCAATGACTAAAGCAAAAACGTATTATACGGACATTAAGATATTGTTACAATATTGTTTGTTCTGCAATAGTATGAACCTCAGCAACTTCATGCTCTCACACACGATGTTGAGCATCTGGTAACTCCTTATAGATGTGCACCTGTTGTGCTCTGACATTTCACGTCGTTGTTGTGAGCTACACTGAAGCTGCAGTGTTCTTTTTTGGCTTGCTAGTGTAAAAGGAGATGCAAAATCAGCTAAGTGGTCAAATTCGTGAAATTCGCACGTCTATTTACTTATACTTAAGTATATAAACCGAGTCCCAGCATTTCCTTTCTCTTTATTAGCATCAGCCTGCATAAATTAGCTTTTGAAAAGTTATGTACAATAAATTGATGTAAAATTTAAACATCTTTATACTGTTGATTTTCTAAAAACTCCTGTTGGTGTCAATATATATTGTGTAGTATTAGTTTGTCAATTGTAAACATAGCCCGCGCTTTGCAGGGACATGTTATACTGTGTAGTGCTATATCATCAGCTGTTAAGTTAACTGTGCTTTTTAGAAATCTTGGCTACAGTATCCTCAATCACAAGTAACATTTCCCATATTTCTTTAAGTATTTAAATGTAAAAGGTATATTTTGAATCATTTCAGAAGCTTGCAAAGATTTTTGCAATTTACAAGTATTTTGTATAACCATTCTCGTATTCAATCGGTGTTTGTGATTTACTGTCACTTGATTAAGTAACGTGTCGTGTCACATTAGTTCTCCCTTTTAATAGGAGTGTATATTGTCTACATTTATCGTAAAATAATACTCTTGTCGAACTTTCTTAGTAACCATGCCCTCAAAAACCCCATTGTTACATGTCCACTTGACAATGAGTGGCATGTCAAGACATCCTATACATAGTGTAAAGGGGCCAGAGAAGGCTCAAGGTGCTATACTAATCCCTCTAACGAATGTCTGAGGCACTGCTTTGCACTGAAAGTGAAACTGAGCCAGTGGGACACACTGCACTTGTTTTGGGGTAACCTGCTTTGTCTAGTGTCAAGAAGAGGCAAACACAAAAGGGTAGAAATCTATCAATCATCGGCTGTTCAAACATGTGGTGAATAATGGTAATGCTCAGGGAAATGGTAGCAAGGGATGGGAAGGAACACTGGCTACATACAGTGTGTATGACTGTAGGCCTCACTCAGAATGCTGAAGAGACTATTCTAGCAGCCATTGAGGGAATAGTGTGCAATCAACTACAGACTGTGACACATATTGGAACAAATGATGTTTCGCATCTGGGCTCTGAGATCATACTTGGATCTTTCCAGTGACTAGCAGGGAGGACTGAAAATACCGGCTTTGCTCATGGAGTTAACGAAGCTCACATTTACAGTATTACTCCCACAACAGCTCGTGGCCTTCTGCTTTTGAGTCGAGTGGAAGGCTTGAATCAAGGACTCTGATGGTACTGCGACTAGCTAGACTACGGCATCATAGACTTGTGTCATAGGGTTGACAGTTGCGCTATATTCAGGACATTTAGTAACTATAGATTCGGTGTGAAAACACCTAATTTGATTCTGTCCACTACACAGATCCCACACTAGCACCCTCAGTTTATCAGCAATTTTTCTTGTTTTTCACATTATCAAGAACACTGGAGGCTACTCCAGTGGATCCTCTTGCAGCTTCTCGTTCAAGCCACAGTGAATGTATCTCAATTGTTCCCAGTTACCACTTTACTTTTCAGATCTTTCTCATTTTCTACCGTTTTTCTAGAGTTTCATTGTCCTTCCTTTCCTCAAACATATGGCATTTGTCACACATTGGTTATTAAGACAGATCAAAGTTATCTTTCAATCTGTTCCCATATACTCATGTCTTTTTTGGGAGAAATATGTGGACTTCCACATTTTTCTATATAGAGTTCAAAATTTTTCAAACTTTCATGATCTGCTGGTAGGTACTCTTTTGCAGAGTCTTTATGACTATAATGAAATGGCACTCATGGAAATGAATTTTATCATGCATCACACGTGAGGTTTGGTCCTACACTGACTTCTCTGATTCAGCTAACAAATTTAAGTAGTTTCTCCGTGCATTTACACCACCAATCCAATAGTAGCGTTCATTAATTTCTCTTCTTTTCCTTTACTGAATTTATTACTTCTGACCATTTGTTTTCCACAGGTCTGGTTTAACTTCCTTAGTTCGTTTCTTCTTCTTCTCTATTTTTTCAGGTTCTTCTGTAACATTTTGCCTGTTGCCAAACTTAATTACACTTTGTAGTTCTTTATTATGGACTTTACTTCCTTAAACCTTTATGTTACAACTTCCACTCTTTCTAGCAGTATTCTTGAATATTATTTCACACTTACATCCATGAACAGATAGAGAATGTGCGGTACCTGCAGAACCATAAAAATTGTAGCATCTGTCATTGGATCACAGCTGACTTCAGTTGTGAAAGATATAGTAAATTCTCTTCTGGAGGAAACACAAACAATATTTTAAAATATTTCACTATTCCTTAAATGGCATTAAAATAATATTCAGAATAGTTCACAATTGGTAAACATTACCAAGATAGTGTGCAACTTATTAGGTTAGGTTCTTATTCTAAGAGCACATTATCACGAGCCAAAAACGTCTGTTTGCTGCAAATACTCAGAAACGTTCTCTGGACTGTGATGTTTGAAGAATTTTATCCAGATGAGAACACAGACCTTCTACATCATTCACATGGGTCTCAGAAAATTCAGATTTACTGATGAAGCACGATTTTTTAAAGGCAAATGTTCATAATTTATAGACTGTATAACACATACCACTCAAGACTTTTGTGTCTATAGGTCATACCTACATTTATACTCTGCAAGCCACATTACAGTTTGTGGCAGAGGGTACTTCTGATACTATCCATTCAATAATGGCATGCAGGAAGAACAACTGTTGATGAACCACCATATGGGCTCTAATTGTCAAAATATTTTCTTGTCTGTGCGTGCGTGGATGGGGTAGGGGGGGGGGGGGGAATCATATGTTAAGCAGTTAATCATATTGTTTACCAAATTCGTTCTTCTCTATGCATGAATTTCTCAAACAAGCCCATACACATACCAACAAAGTTTGTCAATTTAATCTACTTTTGAAGCAGATGCTGTTCATGTTGAAAAGTATTTTGACACCAATGCAGACAAACTATTGCTTGCTTTGAACTAGCACTGTGTATATAGAAGTAAAATAAAACAAGACTCTGGTCTAGAGAATGCTTAAGTTTGAGATATAAGTGTACCCATGAAAATATACACCAGGAACCTATGATTACATCAGCTTCCTCCAAATTGACAGTCAGACTTTTAATTGCTGTCGGAGTTTCTTTGCCCCAACATTCAAAAAGAAGACACAATTATGCAAAAATTATTTTCTTCTACTATGTCTTCTAATAACAGTTCAATAAAATAGCACAACATGGGAACATGCACATCGTCCATGGAAGATCTGGATAGCTTCGATTTATTTTATTTTATTGCATTTTCACTTGTATGTTGCGTGTAGAATACGGATTTTCTTCTTAAACTCCTACTGTGTAATTTATGGCTTGGGAAGACACAGTTCATCTACCACTTTGGCAATTGCCACTGTTATATTATTTACATTTCGTGGTTGTGGAAACTCACAGTACAATGAGATAAATTGTAATGAAACTCTTTTTTGCTAGATGTGTAGCAAAATATCGATACAAACAACGTCCATCATTTTGTCAGATGTGCTGTCTATCATAAGTTCACTCAAAAACAACAAATATGCTCTATGTTTTACAAACACATCAAACAGCACTATGCTTAGTCAAATAATTGTGGAACCTAGTACTGCTTGACAAATTGTTTGATCATATACAATGGCCTTTACATGAATGTACACTGTAAAAATTTCAACATTAAATCTTCCATGAAACACAGTGTCTGTCTTCTAACATCTTCAACTTGAGTTTTTTAGGCATCTCTGTGATGATCTCATACCTACCCATGATGAAAAATACCACTCTTTCTCAGTTATTCTTTTCACTTTTATTAATCTCACCTTATAAGTGTTCCAAACTGATGTGAAATGCTCCGGAATGTGTCGAATGACTGTTTTATAAGGCAATTTTGGTGATGAACTTCAGCTTGGCATCTGAGTTTCCTACTATTATTTTACATTATCAGTCCAGTTTAGGCTGTTCCAGATGGTTGCTTCCAGTCATTTTACAGAAGTTGATGTTTCTAGTACTTTACTGCAAATAGTGCATTAAAAAAATACTGGATTACTTTACACTTTTATGCACACTAAGTTAAATGCATTTGTATTCTTGGTCAACTGTCAAGCACTTCACCTATCATTGAGCATCGTCCAGTCTTTCTGCATTTTGCTACAGCTTTTTGTGGGGTTTCAATCATCCTGTAGGCACCAGCACCGTCTGCAAATAGCCTGACAGAACTGCTGTCATCATCCACTATATCATTTAAGTATACTGTAAATAATAAGTGTCCTGTAACACTCCATTGAGGTTTTCCCAACATTACCTTTACGTCTGTCATTTTTTTCCTGTTAAGAATAACATGTTGAGCTCTATCTGCTACGATCCAATCACAAATCTGGTCTGATATTCAGTAAGCTCGTGATTTGTTAAAGGAAAAGCAGTGAGGAACGGCACTGAATGTTTTCCAGACGTCAAGGAACACATTATCAACATGGGAGCCTTTGTCTAGAACACTCTGAATTTTATGGATGAACAGGGAGATCTGCATTTCGCAAGATTTTTGTTTGTCGAATCATTGACCCTCCCATATCTTCCTGTATTTCATTACAGTCTCCCAGTAATGCTAATTTCCTATAGCTAGCAGCCTCGTTTGAACAGCATCATGGGGGCTACTCCCAAAATTTGCTTTACATCTGCCGATTCTGTTCCTTTAAGAACAACATATTGACTAATAAATATTAGGAAGTTCTGAATTAAGTTAAAAATCTTTTCTGTTACTCGGTAAGTTGGTATTTTGTTCACTGAGCGACAGTGTGTAGCGGTACTGAATGGCTTCCAGAAATCAATGAACACGATTTTATCCCGCGTTAAGACGCTCTGAATTTCATGGCCAGAGCGAGTTGAGTTTTGCAAAACACAATTTTAATCAGCCATGAAGTTTCAATAAGCACACACTTCGCTGCAGAGTGAAAATTAATTCTGGAAACAATTCCTAGGGCTGTGGGTAAGCCATTTCTTCCAGGAATGTTAGCCCCGCTACGTGCACCGAATACCTGCAGGGTTTGGAAAGTAGGCAAGAGGTACTGGTGTGAGTGAAGCTCTGAATTTGGTTTGTGAGTCATGCTTGAATAGCTCAGTTGGTAGAGAACTTGTCTGTAAATGACAAAGGTATTGCGTTTGAGTACCAGTTGGGCACCTTAGGACCTTTTAATACAACACGTGCGGGTAATAAATATGTTCTTATGTTGTTACAACATTTTTCATGATATTTAGTTATGGTAGTCGTCCCAGACCAGAAGACGAGTATGGTAGTACAGGCAATGAGAAAGAATCAGTTACTGAAATTTGGCATGGCAGAAACCATTATTACAGGACAGGTAACGAAATTTGTACCCAAACTAATGAAGTAGTTATGTCACTTACTGCAAATTAAGAAGTTGCATACCAGCCTGTTCCATCCTCAAACAAATGGATGGAACGAAGTGATGTACCATACATTATCCAAGATAATAATAATGGGCGTATGGCATTGGTGGCCAGGAGAACCCTCGCGGGGCGGTTCGGCCACCGCTCCACAAGTTCTTTAACGCCACTATGGCGACTTGCGAGTGAATGAGGATGAAATGATGATGAAAGACACACAACATCCAGCCATCTTGAGGCATAGAAAATCCCTTACCCCGCCAGGAATCGAACCCCGGTCACCCTGTGCACGGGAAACTAGAATGCTACCACAAGGCCACGAGACGTGGACGTTATCCAAGATGTTAAGCCATTACGTTAATGCACAGCATTCAGTCTGGGATGTATGTTTAAGTTTTGTCGTCACTACATATAATTCAAAAGTTCATACTGCAACTGGTTTCTCACCATACGAAGCGATATATGGGCGAAAAATGCAGTAATTCAACATAAACTGGGTCTACACTGTGAAACCTGGAGAATTTTGTGACGGAATTGAAAGAAATTTCACAAAAGGTGAAGTATGCCAATAATCTTTTAGAGAAGCAAGAACGTATTGGGCAACAGATGAGCAAACTGCCGCTATATAGAATAGGGCAGTGGATATTACCCCAACAGCAAAATAAAAAAGCTGTTAACGAAGTATCATGGACCTTACCAAGATAGGGAAATGACTTCACCAGTCAACGTAAAATTACAGTTGCCAGCTAGAATGTCTATAGTCAATGTAAGTAGAGTAAAACCGTTTCGATGTGACATTGATGCATTGCAATAGATTCCATAAACCATCATGGAGAAAGAAGAGTTACCAAGGAAAAAGGAACATCAGAGAAATGTACCTTATGCACTTAGGTCTAGGAATAAATAGCATAAATTCTCAACTGAAATGCACTTATGGTATTTGTTACTTAGGTTAGTATTAATATTCTTTACTTCTCATGTTCAGTCTTTATATACTCATATAAAAGACAGACGGGACTGATGGCACTTATTTTTCATTCAGGAATTAAAAACCTCATATGAGAAATTGAGGACTCAGTTGCAACTGTTAACAGAAGTAGTGCCATGAACGGCAATACATAAGAAATGAGGTTGGAAACTGTTAAAAACAGAGTTTGGAACAGCAGATAATGAGGATATGAAGATACAAAAGCAAAAGTAGACTGGCACTCAACACAGATATGAAACATGGAGCAAGGAATGCTCAACTCTCTAAAATGGTACAGAACTGAATAGCAGAATTAGAGCAATGTGCACAGAACAACAGGAATGTCTTAAGTAGTGATCTAGAGAAAATACAAACCCAGTTAAGCAAAACTAGATAGCAATGTGGTAACTGCTCCACCATTCTGAACCTTACCAGACAGATTAGACAATGCAAGGATTGAAGACAAAAATCTGCATGAAGCAGGACATAGGGAATTGAGTGCAATGTTGTTAAATCCACAGCAGATTTTGATGGCATTACAGAAACAAGAAAGAGACTACACAAGGACTACAATATGTCTTACCCTTAATAAATAAGAATATAGCCTTATTTTATGCCTGTCTGATGGAAAAGTGGATAGTGATCAAGGTAGATTGCACAGTAGGATACAGTTTTCAGTAGTAGATATAAAACATGTACCTCCAGTGTCGCATGGTACACCCACTTCCAATTTAAAAAAATACAGTTGGGAAATGGATACAGACACAAACTCATGAAGTCTTATTAGTTACTATACAGCATAACATGTTGTTATATCTGTTGCAGATTTCAAAGATTGTATTGGAGAAAATATTATTTTTTTGCTACAATAGTGATACATAAAACAAACAGTCATGTGAAATATAGTAGTTGTCAGCACTCACAGAGGCATTCAAACAATCATTCTTCCTGTGTTCGAAATGTCAGTGGAATGGGATGAAACCCTAAAAACTAATACAATGGGATTCCCCTCTACCATGCACTTTGTGGTGGCTTTGAAGAGCATGATGAGATGTAGGGGTAGAAAATGGAAGCAGTAGATTTCAAGAAAAAAGTCTTAGGTCCTAACCCAAATCCCAGAAAATTGGAGATCAATGGGTTTATTCCATGTTTATAGCTGGAACAGTAACTGGCAGGAAGACAATTTCACTTTCTACCTACCAGCAGGGCATAATAATCATTATCATGTCCTGACCAATGTTGTGTTGGATGAAGGAATCACCACTTCAAATTCAAAATGTTTCAAATGGCTCTGAGCACTATGGGACTTAACATTGGAGGTCATCAGTTCCCTAGAACTTATAACAACTTAAACCTGACTAACCTAAGGACATTACACAAATCCATGCCCGAGGTGGGATTCGAACCTGCGACCGTAGCGGTCGCGCAGCTCCAGACTGAACCGCTCGGCCACACTGGCCGGCGAATCACCACTCATACTGCCTAACCAAACCGTAACTTTTATTAGCGATACCTTAGATTTCACTTGGCTGCAATCCCTAGCAAAATTAATAACGTCAGAAAGAGTATGAATTTCAGTCAACTGAATATTGTAACATGTTAAACAATATCGTGAGAAAGATAGTCAAAGTACCATTGTTTTCAGCACATCAACGACCAGCATAATCTTGGTTCTAGCGTCTATTTGTGCAACTTATCTCATTCAAAAGACGCAACCATCCATTAGATAACTGGAATGGATATGAACTAGTAATAAGTAATGTATGTGTGTAGTGTATATGGGATATGCAACCAGGACATAACGAAAAACTAATTAATTAATTAAGCTAACATTCAAGACTTAGGTTTGGAAGCAGCCCAGAAAACAATTATATGGTAACTTTTTTTGAAATACAAGACAAGCATGGACTAATTAGTAATAAGTGGATGAAATCGAAAATTCGGGACGCTTTCTTAAAGAGAAGGGATGTGTTGTGGCACAGGATAGTAAGGGGTAGGAAATTACTTTATAAAAACTCATCAACACTGCCACAGGTAAAAGCAAGTCATGCTAGAGACAGAGACAGAAGCGTTAAGCAAGTCGGTATGTCTCAGGTGGGTCAGACACTTGACATTGTCTGCTGAGTGAGAATATGCTTTCAATAGAAAGAAGACTACGATAGAAAACCAAAGGAAGTGAGACAAGCATATTCGTTCTTCAACATGTTAGCCCACAACAGTGCCTCTTAGGGTCTATTTCCTCTTCAATATTCAGGAATCTTTGGTGTTGGAACCTACCACACCTGGTAGTGAGGAAATCAACTGATCACATGACAACCAACACCCCTGACTGATGATCAGTGGTCAGCATAGAATTTGGAATGGAACCGAGGACAATCCAGCATCCTACATGAGGCCACTTCATGCTGGGAAATGGCTAAGGCTGATCCCTAGCAACCCACCACAGGGCCAAGGACTCTAAGACCTCGCATGCGAATGCAGATGCTGAGCTGACTGGACATACATCAGCTAGAATCCAACAAGAAGATTAGTGAGGCATCAGTCGAGGCTGGTGCAGAATAATGACGACTAGTAAATATTGTGAACAAATGGTTGAACTCTAATAACATTATAGCAGTGTCAAAGACACTTTACAGGTGCCCAACAGCTATCCTGACTTCACACAGAGGTGTCTCTACTCAGCCTCTCAGTACATAAAAAAGGGAAAGTTTAGACCACAATCATAATTATATACAAGGGTGCACTGAAACGTAACAGCCGGCCGGTGTGGCTGAGTGGTTCTAAGTACTTCAGTCTTGTACTGCGCGACTGCTATGGTCACAGGTTCGAATCCTGCCTCGGGGATGGATGTGTGTGATGTCCTTAGGTTAGTTAGGTTTAAGTAGTACTAAGTTCTAGGGGACTGATGACCTCAGATGTTAAGTCCCATAGTGCTCAGAGCTATTTGAACCATTTGAAACGTAACATCTTAGAATTTTTCTTTGAAAATTTCTAAAGCTTTTTATATAAAATAAACGTTTTTTAACATTCTACACCCTTATTCATCATGTCTATATATTTATTTCTCAGCATAGTCACCCTGGCGACGAAGACACTTCTCCGAAAAAGAGTCCAGTTTGTTGATACCGTCACTGTAGAATGTTTGACTCTGTTGATGGGGCCACAACCTCACCTCTGCTTGCACTACTTCATCACTATCAAAGTGAAGTCCTAGAAGGTGTTTCTTTTCTTACTTTTGGGAACAGATAAATTTCGGATATGGCCAAGCTGGAACTATACGAAGGATGATCGATGACAGTGAATCCGACATGCTGTATTGTTGCAGATGTCACAGTTCTGGTCCATGGTCTAGCATTGTCATACTGATGGAGGCGATGCTCCATGTGTGGAGAAACTCTTGGAATTCTATACTCGACTGCAACACACTGTTTCTCACCCACTGGCATGGTTATGTTGCATCCACCACGTTATATGCTACAATTCGGAGCTCTCGAGTGGCAGATGGCTGAAAATATGCAGACATAAAGAATAAAGATCTAGAATGTTAATAACGTTCATTGTATTTAAAAAGATGTGGGAGTTTTCACATAAAAAATTCGGAGGCATTACTTGTCACAAGACCACATACACCACGGACACATTTTATGTAGTAATTAGTGTGCAAATCATCTGAATTGTCTCTATGTTTTTCTCATGTTCATGATGTATCTCAAACACATTTTTTAAAAATCGTAGCCAGTAATATAAAGAGCTGGATTTATAATGGCAGTCACAGTATATTTCATAAACAGATCAATATAACAAAATGATAGCATTTAATATCTGATTTCAGATGTGTTTTACATATTATTACTGTAGAAATTCCACTTGTGAAGTAAAACACTGTCATGAAATCACTAAATATATGAGTACAATGAAACACAACTTACATTAAAATAAAGTTTAAACAGTTGCTCAGCGACACACGAGTAAAGTCATCAGAATTTATTATATTTTATTGATCACACCATTTCATATACAGGGTGGCCCATTGATCGTGACATGGCCAAATATCTCACGAAATAAGCGTCAAACGAAAAAACTACAAAGAACTAAACTTGTCTAGCTTGAAGGGGGAAACCAGACGGCACTATGGTTGGCCTGCTAGATGGCGCTGCCATAGGTCAAACGGAAATCAACTGCGTTTTTTTAAATAGGAACCCCCATTTTTAATTATATATTCGTTTAGTACATGAATGTTTTAGTTGGACCACTTTTTTCATTTTGTGATAGATGGCACTGTAATAGTCACAAACATATGGCTCACAATTTTAGACGAACAGTTGGCAACATGTAGATTTTTTAAAATAAAATACAGAACGTAGGTACGTTTGAACATTTTATTTCGGTTGTTCCAATGTGACACATGTACCTTTCTGAACTTATCATTTCTGAGAACACATGCTGTTACAGCGTGTTTACCTGTAAATACCATATTAGTGCAATAAATGCTCAAAATGAAGTCCGTCGAACCTCAATGCATTTGGCAATACGTGTAACGACATTCCTCTCAACAGCGAGTAGTTCGCCTTCCGTAATGTTCGCACATGCATTGACAATGCACTCATGCATGTTGTCAGGTGTTGTCAGTGGAGCACGATAGCAAATATCCTTCAACTTTCCCCACAGAAAGAAATCCGGGGACGTCAGATCCGGTGAACGTGCGGGTCATGGTATGGTGCTCCGACGCCCAATCCACCTGTCATGAAATAATGCTATTCAATACCGCTTCAACCGCACGTGAGCTATGTGCCGGACATCCATCATGTTGGAAATACATCGCCATTCTGCCATGCAATGAAACATCTTGTAGTAACATCGGTAGAACATTATGTAGGAAATCAGCATACATTGCACCATTTAGATTGCCATAGATAAAATGGGGGCCAACTATCCTTTCTCCCATAATGCCGCACCATATATTAACCCGCCAAGGTCACTGATGTTCCACTTGTCGCAGCTATCGTGGATTTTCCGTTGCCCTGTAGTGCATATTATGCCGGTTTATGTTACCGCTGTTGGTAAATGACGCTTCGTCGCTAAATGGAACGCGTGCAAAAAATCTGTCATCGTCCCATAATTTCTCTTGTGCCCAGTGGCAGAACTGTACACGACGTTCAATGTCGTCGACGTGCAATTCCTGGTGCATAGAAATACGGTACAGGTGCAATCAATGTTAATGTACCATTCTCAACACCGTCGTTTTTGAGATTCCCGATTGTCGCGCAATTTCCCTGCTACTGATGTGCGGATTAGCCACGACAGCAGCTAAAACACCTACTTGGGTATCATCATTTGTTGCAGGTCGTGATTGACGTTTCACATGTGGCTGAACACTTCCTGTTTCCTTAAATAACGTAACTATCCGGCGAACGGTCTGGACACTTGCATGATGTCGTCCAGCATACGGAGCAGCATATATAGCACACGCCCATTGGGCATTTTGTTCACAATAGCCATACATCAATATGATATCGACCTTTTCCGCAATTGGTAAATGGTCCATTTTAACATGGGTAATGTATCACGAAGCAAATACCGTCCACAAAAAATATCGTCCGCACTGCGGAATGTTACGTGACACCACGTACTTATACGTTTGTGACTATTATAGCGCTATCTATCACAAAGCGAAAAAAGTGGTCCAACTAAAACATTCATATTTCTTTATGTACTACACGAATATGTAATAAAATTTTTAAAAAACGCAGTTGGTATCCGTTTGACCTATGGCAGCGCCATCCAGCGGGCCAACCATAGCGCCATCTGGTTTCCCCCTTCGAGCTAGACAAGTTTAGCTCTTTGTAGCTTTTTCATTTGATGCTAATTTCGTGAGATATTTGGCCCGGTCACTAAAAATGGACCACCCTGTATAAATGCCAGACCTGATACTTACCTGTAAATGTGAATGGGATTTGTTGGTTTTTCATCCTGGGATTCACTCTGTAGTTACCAGAAACCAATCCAAAAAGCAACAGTGAGATGGCCTCGGGTATTTGTCTTGCATCTAACGACATAATTTTGCATCAGGCATCTGAGTTGTATTGACAATTGGAATGTGATGACAGCAGAAACAACAGTCTACTTTTTCATCAGTCATCTTGTTATGTAGTCCATGAGGATGTAGAGGAAGGGCTTGTACTTTGGTGACGTCTTTTTGGATCGTCTATTTAGACGAAGTTGTAAGGTTTTTGGTGTGCTAATTTACCCATTGCATTACTTGTCTTATTTCCTACCGAATGATCAGAACACATAATCAGATTTTTAAACAGTTGGGCTATGGAGACATTTTTACAAAATGTTGTAGTTGGCTCAAGGTATAGTGTGGTTATATACCATGAGCCACCCTTGAAAGTAAAATGACAAGTCATTTACTTCGAATAAACACGGAACATCCATACAAACACACACAATAGTACTATACCTGTTGCAAACAATTAGGCCTCAAAGTGTATGTTAATTAACAGTTCAATAACAAAAGGTACTTTTACTGTCTGAAGCGTTTGTAACACATCTATATTGTTAATCTCTATTGGCACATAGTTAATGTGGCCGGCCGTGGTGGCCAAGCGGTTCTAGTCGCTTCAGTCCGGAACCGCGGTACTGCTATGGTCTCAGGTTCGAATCCTGCCTCGGGCTGGGATGTGTGTGATGTCCTTAAGTTAGTTAGGTTTAAGTAGTTCTAAGTTCTAGGGGACAGATGACCTCTGATGCTAAGTCCCATAGTGCTCAGAGCCGTTGTTAATGTGTATTAGAAAGCTTAATCCATTTTTGATTCATTTATGTTGTAACCTTCAAATGAAGAGGGAATCTCAGTTTCCCACACCTACATAATGCTGATTCTGGAAGTAATCTGACAACGTGTTCTTGCAAAATTTCACCAACATTATCTACTAAAGGCCATACAAATATTCCACCTACTCTCCCCCTTTTATACAAATTTTACAGTCAGGTCTCCATATTTTACAGAAATAAACCTTCCCACAAGGTATTTTATTTTTTTTTTCAAATTTCATCAAAACCCATTGTCCAGAACGCATAGCTTCTTGTATGTGTATGCCTCAATCAAATGAAATATCGTCTGCTTCCTTTTTGTCTGACGGATTTTGCAATGAGAAGTTAGTCAGACTCACATCACTGGCACTATCCTCACACAAATCACTTTGACAGGAGTCACTGTCTGATGTGGAATCCTCTATCATTTTCTCCTTAGTTTTCCTTCCTTCTGCATTCGACTTAAATAGTTGCCTTTTCTGGCTGACAGCCCCTTCGTTTTTTCTTCTCATGCAGTGTGCTGTGTTTCTATTGTTGATGAATCACACTTTTGTAGACCCACTGTTTCGTGGAAGAGCTTTCAGTTATGGTCATAGTGACCCTATAGGGGATGACTGTAATTTCGTTGGTGGATGAGTAGAAATACCACTTTGTCCTGACGCCAGTTGAATGTTCCTAGGGAAGCCTCTGTATTCAAAGTAGGTTGCTGTCTATCCATAACACATGATGTGAGGAATTCGTTATCTTGGAATATGTTCCCATTTACAGACCATATCCCAGTTGCTCCAAATCCAGAGTGAATATTCACAGGTGTGAATGGTAATGGATAAGGTCGACCTGCAATTTGAGCAACATTGTAAATGGTTATAGGTTTTCCAGGTTGTGACTGTAGCCATTCTGCTTTTGCACCATTGTAGATAGTTTTGTGTGGACCAAAGACATGTAGAGACTGCAGCTTGTGGCTACAAAAGGCAACGTAAGTAAGATTATACAATTGTCCTTTGCTGATGTGAAACTGCCCATGATGATATGAGTTTTGCGGTTGTCAAGTATTAGCAGCAGTTTGTCATTTTAATTGGGCTTCGCATGGGAGATGAAGTTTTCCAAGTGTTTCCAAGAAATACTGATGTTGGACCATACACTTGGTAGTGCACAACCTATAGACCCAGGTGGTGCACCCTTCAATGTATGTTCCTTACAGTTGACCATTGCAAATATGAACATGGGTGGCATGCTGTTGCCTAATGCATTAAAGCATGCAGTCATTATACATTACTGCCACACTCAGCTGATCTCTTAGGTCCAAACTGCTTGCAACCCTTAGCTGCCAATATTTTTCCTGGCACATGCTCAATGGAGTTACCGCTCTCACCAACATTATATATTCTTTCTGATGTTAATGTTACTTTGTCCATTATTGATTGTAAAGTGCTGAAGGGTGTGGTAATATTGTGCCTACTAAAGCTTGCTGAAAGAGTTAGACTCGTTGTTTCGGTGTTTCTTAAGCATAGTCGTCTGTGGCGTTTCGTGAAGTCGATGTACCATCGTTTACCAGGTTCTCCTTTTTTGTCCCAAGATGGAGACATGCTTTTATTCAGGAATGCAAATGTTCGTAATTCAATTGGTGCATTTTTGTGGCAGTTATGAGGTAATCAACCAACTCATTCTCTTTTGCAGGACTAAATATCCGTTGGACAGCACAGTTTCTGTAGGCAGTATACGTAGGATTTTGTAAATATCTCTGTAGAGTGACTCTTGAAACACGAAAATCTCTCACTGTTTTTCTCACTGGCAGTCCACAACAGCTGCAGCTTCTTTCAGAGCTCCCAGAGATGGGATAATCTTACTCCTTGGCATCTTTCAAAATTAATACTGCAGTTTTAGTAACACATTCTGTTATCTACTAACATTGCATTGTGCCTTGTGCCATGCTCAAAATAAAATATAACCAAGTACAAGGTAAAATTTTCCCCCACTTTAACAAATGGTTTACATTTAACCTACAGTAACAACATGACAGGACTATCACAGCATGGTTTTTAGGATATACTAAGCATTTCAGTTCCCATTTATTGCTATGTACATAGCTGTACTAACATTGAACTAAGAACAGAAAGACTTACTTTTAGGTGACAAAATGACGATTTTTGTAGGAAATTGGAACTGTTGCTCCTTCTTCCTGTAACAACTGCTGACTATACTCATATCAGTGTAGGCAACCTTTGGTGTGATTGAAATCAAAGAGTGAAGACCAGAGATATAAGATTTGCTCAAGGTTCATGCACATTCAAGGTACAAGCATCTCCCCTACATGAAAAAAACTCTATGACACATATTAATTGAAGTCACAATAAATAACAATATAATCCAGTGTTTTCAAAATGGATCTTAATGTTGAAAAATGTACATGAACGCAGATCAGTACGAAACACACACTTGTAATGTTTGGATACAGCATTAGTAATTTCCTGCTTGACACAGTCATGTCTTTTAAATATCTGGGCATAACGTTGTGAAACGATATTCTATGGAACGAGCATGCTTGGATTGTGGTAGGGAAGGCGATTGGTCGACTTATTGGCAGAATTTTAGGCAAGTGAGGTTCATCTGTAAACGAGACTGCATATAGGACGCTCGTGTGACCTGGTTGTGAGTACTGTTCGAGTGTTTGAGATCCACATCACGTCGAACTGAAAGAAGACATTGAAGCAATTCAGAGGCGAGCTGCTAGATTTGTTACCAGTAGGTTCGATCAGTATGCAGATGTTACAGATATACTTTGGGAGCTGAAGCGGGAATCGCTGCAGTGGAGAAGACATTTAGAAGAACACTACTTAGAAAGTTTAGGGAACTGGCATTTGAAACTGACTACAGAACAATCCTGTTGCCGCTAACATAAATTTCGCATAGGGACCAGGAAGAAAAGATTCGAAAAATGTAGGCTCATATGAAGGCACATAGACAGCCGTTTTTCCCTCGTTCTGTCTGCTAGTGGAACAGGAACGAAACAAGTAGTTGTAGTACAGGGTACCCTCCACCACTTAACGCACTGTGGCTTGTGGAGTATGTACGTAGATGCAGACGTAGATCTTCCATGGGAACACAAAGTCTTGTCACCTAGTACCGGTATTTATACAAGAAAAAGTAACACAAGACATAGCAAATATTCCAAAACCACCGAACATAAATTAATATTGTCAGCCTAAAGGAGTAAATTATATTGCATCACATAACATTAGTTTAACCCTGCATGTTACCTAAAAAAAATGTCCAATTAAGAAGTATATAGGCTCCTTAACAATCGCCAAGAATCATTCTAAGATGAAAGGGGAAATATCTTGCATACCAGCACAAAAATTGAAAAATAAGCTTACAATATGCAACGAATAATGTTATTGCATTATTTATAGGAAAACTATTTACAGGCAGAGACACCATTTTTGCCCCTTGTATTTGCTTCTAAGCGGAAAGGGTTTGTACCCTGGTTCAGATATGGCCATTTTATTCTTTTCAAGTCCTAAATGCAAAGTAAACATGATCACAGGTGTGGGATACACACATCTTCAGATGGCTCAAACCACAACTTCCATTTGTTTTTTTTCTTTAAGGCTAATAATGGTCTCTGTTAACTGGGTCAAAACATCCATGAGTGACTCGTTTTATTTGAAGTGCCCTTCATACAAAGTTAGCTAAGGCTTGCCTGAATTTATTCTTATGGCACTGTTTTCATGTTCAATCTTAAAAATTAGTTTACACCATTGATCGTTTTTTCCCTGTCAAGCAACAACCCATGTGCAGTGCAATTTATTACCATGTTTGGCAAAGTATTTACAATTGCTCCAAAACGTTCCAGGTAATTTGTCCATTTGTATCCAGCCCTATGATGTGTAAGTATGCATGAGCAGATGCAGGTAATGGAAACATCATGCTACAGGATTCCCTTCTGGATAATATTTAACACTAAAATTAGTTTTATCCCATTATCCTTAGGAAATTTATCCACTTGTCACCGATAAATTGAGGCCTGTTATCCGAGAGAAGTTCTTCAGGCTTACCAATAGTCTCGAAATTGTCTGATTGTGTATGTATAATTATAGTCATGTTTGTCTCATTTCTGACTCAGTACAGTAGCAAATACTAACGAAAAACGTTGTAGAATGCTACCAGCCTTTGCTTGAGGAAGGGCTCAATAAATGTCAGTTGCAAACAATTATTACAGTCAGGTGAGAATGATAGGATGTAAGTGACTCTCATGACAAATATTTGAGGCTTTTGCTTTTTGACAAATCACATAGGTTTTTTGTAATTTGTTGCATGTTTCAGAGCTTACTAAGAAAGTTATTATACTCATACAGCTTATTTGAACATTTTCTTAATTCGAAGTGGCCTCACAGAATGTGTCCAAATAAGTTTTTCTTCAACCTCCTACTCAGATTTCTCGGATGAAACTAGATAATGAGATGTGATCTGGTCATGATATTTGTTTGAGAGTCTTTCCTTAACTTTGTGCCAGGTAGGTTCAGCTTCTCGTAAATTCCAACATACATGCACATAGATCTAAAAAATATTTCCTGTAAACACCAGTTTTCACTACTATCATTTTATTATCCTTTGGTGTCCAGATATTGTGTAATATTACCTAATCCTTGCAGTAACCACAACAATGCATCATCCAACACATAGTCTGCATCCATGACTTATACTGTATTCCTTCAGTGATGGCTACCAACACGCTAGTCATGAATGCAAGAATCTGCAGCTGAGCAAGAAACTTAATGCCTTGTGGTCACAGTATACTTAGTGTGGTGTTTGATTAAATAATAGTTGGAGTATTCACACGTTCACACCACTGCTAATGCCTCTAACCTATTCACATCTATTAAGGACATGGGTTGAATTACCTATAACATAAATCACAGTTTCCCTTCAACTTATTTAATTGCAAATAGTGAAAACCCAAACATATTTGCAAGGCATCCATCACTAGACAAAAGTCTACACTCATGTCGGGTTCGTATGACATCAATCTTTCTGATGAGAGACATTGTCCATATTTGTCACACATCATTACTGAGTACTTTGTTAGGCACAAACCACTGACAGGAGGAGCAAAGCCTTTGGATTGACTTCAATTGTTTCTGTGTTTGATGATGTGGAAAGTTTATTATCACACTATTTTTTTCTTTGTTAGCTAATATACATAGTTGTGTTATTATAAGACCAAATAATTATATTTATTCTTCATGAATTTTGGGCAACGGCCCTGCCACAGTGGATACACCGGTTCCCGTGAAATCACCGATGTTAAGCACTGTTGGGCGTGGTCGGCACTTGGATGGATGACCATCCAGGTCGCCATGAGCTGTTGCCATTTTTTGGGGTGACCTCATCCTCGTGTTGCCGATTGAGGAGCTTGAAACGCGTATGTGTTCAGTACCAGCGATGGCGAGGCATGACAGAATCTCTGACCAGAGAGTTGTTTATCGTTGCTAGTCTGCGCTTGACCGCGCGAGAGTTCAGTTGCAAGTTGTACTCAGTCGGAAGTTGTGTGTGAGGAGTCGGCGGGCGTCGACATGGGTCTCTGGTCACGGTTCGGGATGAGGTATATTGTTAAATAAGGTAATGAAGCAGCATTGCACTCAGCCAATAACATCTGTTAATTGTAATTAATTTGTTCAAGAAATGCCCCAATAATAATTTTGTTTTCAAAGCAATCGTTTTTAAGAAAAGAATCATTCCAATTGAAACAATATTTCCTATGCTTTTCCTCCCAGAATCAATTTATCACATTAATTGTTGCACAGGGCCTAAGGTCAGCGCTGCTGCCCTATTATTGTGGGTTTAATGATTAATCTTCAATTCTTAATTTTTGTGTCCAGTTTACATTTGGGTCATTATTATTCTATAATTTTTGTGGGGAGCAAACATTTGGCTCGTTTTCATTATCATAGAATTTTCTTTATTTCTGCTGGATGGTTACGTTTAACAGCACGATGTCCATTTACATTTAATTATTATCCTTCATTTCTGTGGGGAGGTTACAAGCTAGTCGAGCGAATAGTAGCGGCTTCGGTTAAGAATACCATCGTAACGACTGGGGGATGGTGTGCTAACCCCCATGGCCCTCCTATCCGCATCCTCCACTGAGGATGACACGGCGGTCGGATGGTCCTGGTAGGCCACTCGTGGCCTGATGATGGACTGCTTTGTGCATTTTGACTTTTGTAAGCTGTAGTGACTCCTGTATCCCTAAAAGCTTGCATGATCTTTTGCATTAGGCTAATGTGACATGAACCAGTGGCAGCAGCAATCAGCAAATCATCAGTATATACAGTGACTTGCTACAGGAGCTCTTGTGCAAGGACTTTATCAAGGGCTTGCAACAAATAACCCAATCTGACATATAAGTCAAAGGGTAAAACTTTAAACTAGTAGTTCCTACTACCAAATAGAAAAGGAATATATCTCATGAAATCGATTTGCAGCGAAACTTGCCAGTAGGAATACCTAAATTCAATGCTGTTCATGAACCATAGATCATGCTCACGTAGATCTTCAAGTTAGTTGCAGACAGGCACAAAAATTACATTAATAATTCTAGCATTAGATATTAAACCTTATTCTCCTATATGGATTGGTCGTGGAAAGTAGTGCGATGCCATATGACCTTTTCGACTCGGGTTAGAAAATGAAGAAGCTGACAGACTTTGATTAATTTCGTTTTATAATGTCATAACTGTGTTTACATGGGGTCCAAAAACTTGTTTTCAGAAACGAATTTCTCAATGTTTCTGATTAGTCATGTACACATCCCATTTCTCGGCCTGAAACCACATATATAGCTGCTGGATTTCATTTTCCACAATCGATATTCATTCCCATTTAAATTCTCTACCATTTTGGATCTTGATGGAATAATCACGTACCTAATTGCATTTAGAAATGTGGGTTAATCTGGATGGAATTGGTTTTTGTATAGCAAAGGAGAAGAAGAAATATTGGAGTTACCAGTAAAATATCCACCTTCAATATTTAACCAATGAGAAACAGCTATCATGTTGATTAAATCACAAACTGGAACAGTTGATTACCACAGGCTGTTCACTAAATAACTAACAACCAGGAAACCAAGTTTTAACTGGGTTAGCAAAATCCATTGATGCCTTATTATGGAATATTGTGCACGAAATTTGGTTTACCTCTTCTGAAATTGTGATGTATGTAAACGCAGCAATGCAGTGTGAAATTTCAAGCTAACTCATAAAGATGAGCTAGAGTTTTCTGGGTGTAGTAGAATTTAAATGTTTGTGGTATGTTTAGTTAACATGCAAAAGAAAAATGTACAAAATTTTGCACTTTTTCCATATTGACACCCAGTTCTCTTAGGTGCAGTATTAAGAATTGTTTATACAATTGACATTTCATTAGCGTAAAAAATTTCTCGTTGTAATGCCTGTAGTTATGAAGATGTGGAGCTCATGTTCACTGATAAATATTGCAGTAGGAAGTAATAATGTTACCTCTACTAAATTCTACAGATCTCTTAAAATCTTGTAAATACATGCACTCTGCCTTCCATATTGCGTCTATCCACCTTCCACAATTCTTATCCAATACCAGCTCATTCACACCTCACACTTTTCTCTTTTTGGATTCAATATATCAGTAGGAAAATCTATTCTAGGGAGAGCCAAACATGGCGACTGAGAGTGGTTGGTCAGTTCTCCCAAACCTCATCTTCCCTACATTTCTAACTGGCAACTTATCTGGCTTGGCCGCTGACTCTAAGCTCACACTGTTGCTGTAGCGTAATTTCAACGACAGGTGTCGTCTAGGTAGCATTGCAACAAGCAACAGTTAACTAATGAACACTTATCTTTAACAGGCTTCATGGGCAACACTGTGCTTAATTCATGATACTGTGAGCATGGCTTTGCAATTTTTTTTGCTACCGTGCCTTCACTTATACGTTCGCTGTAGAAGTGTTGTACTCCTGCAAAGAAAGCTGTGATATTCATCATGTAGTGGTGCTATTTTTATTTGGCAGTGAAGAGGACTAAGTATCAAGATACACAAAGACAAAAGGAGTGATTTATGAATTTCTTATAGACCTTAAAGACATAGCCAGAAGAAACGTATTCCTATCGACAATGCACTTCAGTGGTAAATATGTTGTTTCGTTACAAACCATACAGACGATATTTGCAGAAACGTGGGCATTGGATGGAAACCTGTGGTCAAGAAATACAGTCTCATCCTCGAAGGAAAGATATTACTGGAAAAAGAATTGTCACTGATTTGGACGATATCCAGAAAGACATTATTTATTACAGTGCATCGGAATTTTACGACTGTGGCATGTATCTTACAAGGCAAATTGTAGCAGATATTATACAGGTCAAGACTGTTTCCACAGTGGGCCATCATTCGACAAGAAGAACTGAGAAATCTTTGTATATATGGTACAGAAAATTAAAAGACCGAAGTCGCATTCTGATGGACAGGTCCGATAATGTAGCAGGAAGGGCCGCTATTTTGAGAAAAAAGCTCAGGGTTACAAAAGGGAATCATTGTCGCCATAGCTCAAAGAAAGTCATACCAAAAATAACATCCGACAGGATACCAAAGGCAATTGTAGTTTGAAAGTACCGACTGTCACGCAAATTCATCTGAATATGTGCTTATAAAAGGTACAAAGCTAACATTTATAACTTACAAAGAAAGTGAGTGTCATGAAAAGATTAATGGTGATGGATTTAACCACTGATTTTTAGATTTATTATGTGATTTAGAATAGGAATAAAGATTGTCATGGATTACCCCAGTTATCACTCACGAAAAAAGGAGAAAATACTAAATTGAAGTATAAAGAAGGAAGCAATTGCCACTGACGAGAAGAGGAAACACTTAAATTTATAGCTGCAACAAAAAAAATGGAGATGTTTGAGAAAGTCAGGTGCCGCATGCACCCTTACAGTCAGTTTGAACTTCAGAGCCTAGTTTCATCAATTTGAGACAGAAAAGGTACCAGCCAGACACTGCATGTGATGGTATTTTCGTCGATATCATTTGTGACAAGGAGAAGAACCGTATTTTTTGCTTTGTAGCAAAGTTAAAACTAAACTTCAGTTATCTGATCGTCACATACCATTATGCGATACCGATTCATTTCTAGGCCAGTATAGTTTTCCATTTTTACGTTGGTGGTCTGAGGGGCTGTGTGTCTGGAAGAGAAAGTCTTCGCTTTGGGCTGAAGGTCCTTTTGTAGCGTCTGAGGGATCCAATGACAAATCTCACTGCTCCACAGCTCTGAGTTTTTGACATCAGTCTGAACGTCCCACCCTCCTGCCTTTTCTGTGTTGATGAGCAGTGCCAAAGGAATGGCAGTTGGAGTATGTTCCACCACTCTCCTTAGGTGAGTACAGTAACCAGCTGCTCTGTGCTGGCATCTTTAAAGACTAATGTCCTGGTGACAGTAGAACAATGGAATGGTGCCAATGCTTCTCTCCAAAATCATAATTTAGCCAGTGAGAGTGCTTTAGTTTGTCTAGCATAGAGTGTAGAGAAACTAACCAAACATAAATAACTTTGTGAAAGTTAAATGTGCATCGTGTGTGCAGAGAGGTAGAAATTGGTTGTCTTTCCCTGATTTATAGGAACTTGGCCATCATGTTGGCAATATTACACAGTTAGTCTCTCCAACTGTAATTTTTGAGAGATTTGAAGTTGGTCAGGGGGAAAGAGTTTTTTGGGGGTGTAGAGAACAGATGTTCGAGTGATGCAGAAACTGACTGAAGAAGGCAGAAGATGCTTGTGACATGTGGCTGCTTGCAGCATTCTGCCATCTTGGGGCAGAGGTGAGTTTTCGCTGTCCGTGATAGTGCAATCCTTAATACGAGCAGTTAATTTTTCATATGTCTGAAAATGCAAGCTGATTTTCTGACTTAACTCCAATCTGAATTTAGTTTCTTTAATCTTGCTTTAACGAACTGTAAAGATAAGGACATGGTGGTACCGTTTCTTCCATACAGTCTTCCTTCCACAGTGCTAATCTCACCTAGTTGGTTCAACTAATTCGGAGGTCAATTGATTTATTTCTGTCATGGTCAAAGTTTGTTTAATATTAGCACAATTTAAGAGCAAAATCAGATTCTGCAAAAAGTAGATTAATTGTACTTTACACTGTCAATGTTGGCTTAACACTTACTCAGTTTAAGAGAAAAATCAGTTTCTGTCAAGAGCAGTATTATTGTAACTATGAATTTAGGAAGAAATCCGCTAACAGCTGGTAACATTGTTGTTTATTAAAACACAAACGGTTTCGTGGACTACAGCTGCATTTCCAGGTGCAGCCTACATGTTGAAAAGCAAAGTACAGAGTCATCACATTTTTAGTGAATATTGAAATTAACAAACGTCCGAATAAAATATACTTGCAACGATAAAAGATCATAGGCACTCATCGCTCCTAGTCAAAATTTACTATTCAGTGGTTTTTGTCAATAATATGGCGAGCAAAAGGTAATGAAGACATGTTCAATTCATTTAGAAAAAATTGCTGATTGGTGAGATTTGCTGTTACAGAACAAGTTTTAAAATTTGCCTGCATCTAAAAAAGAAAAATTAAAATATGTTATAGTGAGAGGACATTAAAAGTTTTTAAAGATGTGGGATTGGTGATAAAAAAATAGTCACTGCCGAGATGGTTCCTCACGGCACTATGCAAATTACTATGTAGAATATATCTGGTGGTAGTGCTTTAAGGTTGTGACCGCAGGGCAAGATTAAAATATTATTTCCACCATATATCTTTCGTGTGGTGACTGGAATTCGAGTGTAGGAAAAGGGAGAGAAGGAAACATAGTAGGTGAATATGGATTGGGGGACAGAAATGAAAGAGGAAGCCGCCTGGTCGAATTTTGCACAGAGCACAACATAATCATAACTAACACTTGGTTTAACAATCATGAAAGAAGGTTGTATACATGGAAGAACCCTGGAGATACTAAAAGGTATCAGATAGATTACATAATGGTAAGACAGAGATTTAGGAACCAGGTTTTAAATTGTAAGACATTTCCAGGGGCAGATGTGGACTCTGAGCACAATCTATTGGTTATGACCTGTAGATTAAAACTGAAGAAACTGCAAAAAGGTGGGAATTTAAGGAGATGGGACCTGGATAAACTAAAAGAACCAGAGGTTGTACAGAGATTCAGGGAGAGCATAAGGGAGCAATTGACAGGAATGGGGGAAATAAATACAGTAGAAGAAGAATGGGTAGCTTTGAGGGATGAAGTAGTGAAGGCAGCAGAGGATCAAGTAGGTAAAAAGACGAGGGCTAGTAGAAATCCTTGGGTAACAGAAGAAATATTGAATTTAATTGATGAAAGGAGAAAATATAAAAATGCAGTAAGTGAAACAGGCAAAAAGGAATACAAACGTCTCAAAAATGAGATCGACAGGAAGTGCAAAATGGCTAAGCAGGGATGGCTAGAGGACAAATGTAAGGATGTAGAGGCCTATCTCACTAGGGGTAAGATAGATACCGCCTACAGGAAAATTAAAGAGACCTTTGGAGATAAGAGAACGACTTGTATGAATATCAAGAGCTCAGATGGAAACCCAGTTCTAAGCAAAGAAGGGAAAGCAGAAAGGTGGAAGGAGTATATAGAGGGTCCATACAAAGGCGATGTACTTGAGGACAATATTATGGAAATGGAAGAGGATGTAGATGAAGATGAAATGGGAGATATGATACTGCGTGAAGAGTTTGACAGAGCACTGAAAGACCTGAGTCGAAACAAGCCCCCCGGAGTAGACAATATTCCATTGGAACTACTGACGGCCGTGGGAGAGCCAGTCCTGACAAAACTCTACCATCTGGTGAGCAAGATGTATGAAACAGGCGAAATACCCTCAGACTTCAAGAAGAATATAATAATTCCAATCCCAAAGAAAGCAGGTGTTGACAGATGTGAAAATTACCGAACTATCAGCTTAATAAGTCACAGCTGCAAAATACTAAGGCGAATTCTTTACAGACGAATGGAAAAACTAGTAGAAGCCAACCTCGGGGAAGATCAGTTTGGATTCCGTAGAAACACTGGAACACGTGAGGCAATACTGACCTTACGACTAATCTTAGAAGAAAGATTAAGGAAAGGCAAACCTACGTTTCTACCATTTGTAGACTTAGAGAAAGCTTTTGACAATGTTGACTGGAATACTCTCTTTCAAATTCTAAAGGTGGCAGGGATAAAATACAGGGAGCGAAAGGCTATTTACAATTTGTACAGAAACCAGATGGCAGTTATAAGAGTCGAGGGACATGAAAGGGAAGCAGTGGTTGGGTAGGGAGTAAGACAGGGTTGTAGCCTCTCCCCGATGTTGTTCAATCTGTATATTGAGCGAGCAGTAAAGGAAACAAAAGAAAAATTCGGAGTAGGTATTAAAATTCATGGAGAAGAAATAAAAACTTTGAGGTTCGCCGATGACATTGTAATTCTGTCAGAGACAGCAAAGGACTTGGAAGAGCAGTTGAATGGAATGGACAGTGTCTTGAAAGGAGGATATAAGATGAACATCAACAAAAGCAAAACAAGGATAATGGAATGTAGTCTAATTAAGTCAGGTGATGCTGAGGGAATTAGATTAGGAAATGAGGCACTTAAAGTAGTAAAGGAGTTTTGCTATTTGGGGAGCAAAATAACTGATGATGGTCGAAGTAGAGAGGATATAAAATGTCGGCTGGCAAAGGCAAGGAAAGCGTTTCTGAAGAAGAGAAATTTGTTAACATCCAGTATAGATTTAAGTGTCAGGAAGTCATTTCTGAAAGTATTCGTATGGAGTGTAGCCATGTATGGAAGTGAAACATGGACGATAAATAGTTTGGACAAGAAGAGAATAGAAGCTTTCGAAATGTGGTGCTACAGAAGAATGCTGAAGATTAGATGGGTAGATCACATAACTAATGAGGAAGTATTGAATAGGATTGGGGAGAAGAGAAGTTTGTGGCACAACTTGACCAGAAGAAGGAATCGGTTGGTAGGACATGTTCTGAGGCATCAAGGGATCACCAATTTAGTATTGGAGGGCAGCGTGGAGGGTAAAAATCGTAGAGGGAGACCAAGAGATGAATACACTAAGCAGATTCAGAAGGATGTAGGTTGCAGTAGGTACTGGGAGATGAAAAAGCTTGCACAGGATAGAGTAGCATGGAGAGCTGCATCAAACCAGTCTCAGGACTGAAGACCACAACAACAACAACAACATATCTTTCGTATTATCAGCACTGGTGTTACATACTAGTGACGTTTTGTTATTCTCCCTTCAGCCGACGATAAACATTGGAAGCGGCGCTTGCAGTTTTTAGAGTTTCGTCTTACATTTTTACCGTGCACTCTGAAACCACGCTGCTCACTCACCAGCACTCCGCTCCATTCTGCGCAGATCGGTGCTTACGGTATGGAGGGCCCGTGTGAATGCCGCCATTTGAAATGCACTGTGGAATGTTTTGACTTTCTTTTCATTGTCAAGCGTGAATCGGCCTTCTGGAAAAATCAAATAACGACGAATACAAAGAAAAACTGTCTTTACCTCAGTTGCAATTCCAAATTCAATTGGCAACCATGGAATTGTAGTATCTTTGGCGTTAGCCGGCAGAGTGCGCTGCGCATTTGAAGACGGGAAGTGGATTATAACGCGCGGTTTTGTTGTTTGGAACGAAGTGACAGATTGGAAGGTGAGTTTACGTATTTCGCCAAATACACTTCCAGATTCTGCACAAGCTAACGTGGAAGAAACGAACTGTGAAGCTGTTTTCGTAGATTCTGCCGGTTTGTGATTGAGTATTGTGGATTGAAAAGAGTCATGTGATTCTTTAAGAAACCAATGAAATTTGAGGATATGAATGTAAACCGGGAAAGAGAAGAACACTGTTCTACAGTTCTCATTAATTTTTCCCCTTGTGTGTTGCTGAGGGTCACATGCCAATGTTAATTCCTTCTTGTGTGCTGCTTTGAGTTTAATATGTTGCCTTTTCATCATGTTTGTATGCCGTTACAGATTTGGTCATATCGCATCTATCTTAGAATTTTAAGACTTTCCTCATGTAATAAATTCTTACTGATTTCTAGGTCACGTAATTTTAAATCTCTTAACCTCTCAAATCGTATTGTCTCAGGTACACTTGAACTATTGTTGCCATATTGTCGTATTTTTTATATATAAAGTCCTTTGAATGATACATAGTCGTCATTTCGTCTTATTGGGCTGTTTCGCTATGTTGTTGTTCAGCGTTTTTTGTATTTATTCAGTTGGAAATATTTTTACTTATTCTGTACGCTGTTTCTATTTTTTACTGTTTCCGTAATCGTAAGTCTGACAATGCCGTAAAATTAATAAGTGGATGTGAAATTGGGGAAAAAAATCTCAGAAAAAAGAGGGCAACACAAATTTAAATGTTGGGCAATCTTATGTTACAGGCAGCTTTAGAAAGATTTTGAAATTTGATCTTGCCCTACAGTTAGGTGTGAAAGAAATTTTGGGAAAAGGAATTTGTGTTCACGCCTTTTTTAGAGAATGTATGGGTTAGGACAATGTCTGAGGCATAATGAATTATCGGTAGCTAATTTGGTAATGAAGGTTAAAGGTGTGGAGGAGGGGGAGGGGGGGGTGGAGGCTTAAATTGCAGTAGGAGACAAAGGATTGAATGTTGTTCTAGAGAGTGCTATTGGGACACACCGCCTGAAATCTTGGTAATGGTAACATAGCATATCCCGATGTCTAGGTTGGGTTGAAAACTGTTAATTTGGTTGTGACGTGTCAGAGTCAACAACTATGAATGCCAAATAAAGGATGTAGCAACAGACTGGCATGCACCATAGTGTGGTGTATACGTTTGCATCATATTTATACACACGTTCCTAAATCTAACGTCCTTTTCATCATAATAAAGTAAAACTTCAAAGTAAATTCAGAAAATGTGTGTTTGAGACTTACAATCTATAATGAGTGTTTTGATGCATGTTGTCTGCATTGGTTTTACATAAACTACAAAAATGCAGGGGGGGGGGGGTGCTGCATAACTTTCACCAACTATTCTAAGCAAATTTAAATGGATGTGGATTCCATATAAGATTCAGAGAAGTAGAGTCGAGAGCAGGAGAGGAAAAGAAGGGTTGTGCTTTTAGGTAGCAGTCATGGGAGTGGAGAGAGCCATTAGCTACAGGAAAAATTAGGTGCAGAGTACCAGGCCACAAATTTTGTGAAACCAAGTGCTAGTCTTTGCCAGATAACACAAAACTTGGAA
Source organism: Schistocerca piceifrons (assembly GCF_021461385.2). NCBI lineage: Eukaryota > Metazoa > Arthropoda > Insecta > Orthoptera > Acrididae > Schistocerca > Schistocerca piceifrons. The sequence goes on from NC_060148.1 coordinate 60,926,057, forward strand.
CAAATGTGTTAAAATCTTAACACGGATCAGGTGTTGATAGTCAGCAGCTGGAAACAGCACAGCTAAAAGCAAAAAATTGGGGTGGGGGGTGACCTATGACAAAAGAAGCTACGAAGCGCATAATTGTGCACAATTACAGTTTCACATAATTGTGGATTTGGTGTAAGTTATGTGGTGCTATGAGCAGCACTGGATTAACTTTACTGTAAAGGAAGTAAACAGGAAGCTGAGGGGCCATTTGTATGAAAACCATGGGACAACAGGGATGCAGTATATTAATATAAGTGGTTATAAATCAGTTGCATATTCATGTGGATGAAGTATGGATAAAGAAGTAATTGTCAGTTGAAAAAGGAATATATATACTGAAATGCAGACATAAGTAAATTCTGTGTAGATCAGGTTGTATGATTTCATAGTGGGGAATCTCATACCTGTGATTTTGTAATGCAGGCCTCCACTGAACAGTAGGAAAATTTTGATGGATTGTTGTGCTCTGTCAGACAGATGAATGGTATTGTTAATTTGTGGTGATTTTAAAGTATATCAGAAAAATGAGCCAGAGGCATTGTTAATCAGAAGACAGAATTAATCATTTTTGCAAAGGAAAGCAGAGAAGCATCAATAGTGAAAATAATAAATGAAGTGTTTGTGATAGTTGCTGACTAGTTTTGAATAAATGGACAAGCCTTAGAACTTTGGGGGGGGGGGGGGGGGGCAGGTTACCCAGTTTTTTACTGTTGAAATTATTCTGCCAGCTGTTAACATAGTATACTGATACAAACTAAGAAACAGGGTAGAATATACTATAAGTTCTTTGATGTGCGTATTGATAAAAACTTAAAACTGGAAAACTCGTAAAGTAGATCTGAAAAATTTTTACGTGCAGTTACTTTTGCCATCTGTACTCTGCAAACTACCATGAGGTGTATGGCAGAACGTACGTCCCGTTGTATCAGTTGTTAATCTTTCGTCCCATTTCATTCATGTGTAGGGTGTGAGAAGGATAATTATTTGGATGCCTTTGTGCATACAGTAATTATTCTAATCTTGTTATCATGATCCCTATGTGAGCGATGCATGGGGGATTGTAGTATATTCCTAGAGTCACCATTTAAAGCCGGTTCTTGAAACTTTGTTGATAGACTTTTTCGGGATAGTTTACATCTATTTTCAAAAGTCCTTAAGTTCAGTTCCTTCAGTATACCCGTGACACTTTCCTATGAATTAAACAAACCTGTGACTTTGTGCTACCCTTCTCTGTATATGTTCAATATTCCCTGTTAAACCTATTTTGTATGGGCCCCACACACTTGTGCAATATTCTAGAACTGATCAAACAATGATTTGTAAGCAATCTCCTTTGTAGACTGATTGCACTCCCCCAGCATTCTACCACTAAAACAGTCTACTATCTGCCTTACCCATGTCTGAGCCTATGTGATCATTCCGTTTCATATCCGTACGGAGTGTTACACCAGGTATTTGTATGAGCTGGCCAATTCCATCAGGTACTCATTTATATTATAGTCGTAAGGCATTACGTTTCTTCATTTTGTGATGTGCACAATTTTACATTACTGAACATTTAAAACAAGTTGCCATTCTTTGCACCACTTTGAAGTCTTATCAAGCTGTGACTGAATGTTTATGCAGCTTTTCATTATAGATAAGAGCATCATCTGCAAAAAGTCTGATGTTACTATTAATATTGTTTGCAAGGTCATTAATATAAAACATTAATGCAAGCATCCCGACACAATTCTCTGAGGTACACCTGAAGTTACTTCTACATCTGGTTGTACTCTCCATCCAAGATAAGACTGTGTCCTTCCAACCGAAAGGTCCTCAATCCAGTCACAAATTTCACTTGAAACCCCCATATGGTCGAACTTTTGACAATAGACGTACATGTAGTACTGAATCAAGTGCTTTTCAGAAACCAAGAAATACTGCATCTACGTGACTGCCTTGATCCAAAGCTTTCAGTATATCATGCAAGAAAAGTGCAAGTTGGGTTCCACATGAATGATGTTTTTGAAATCCGTGCTGGCTGGCATTGAGTAGGTCATTCCGTTCAAGGTATCTCATTATGTTTGAGCTCAGAATATGTTCTAAGATTCTACGACAAATTGACATCAAGGATATTGGATGATAGTTTTGTGGATCACTTCTACCACCCTTCTTGTAGACAGGTGTGACTAGTGCTTTTTTCCAAGAATTGGAAATGGTTTCTTTCTTAAAGAGATTTATGCTGGATTATAGTTAGAAGAGGGAGTAACTCAGCTGCAGAGTCAGTATAGAATCCGACAGGGATTCCATTTGGCCTTGTAGCTATGTTCGATTTTAATGATTTCAGCTGTTTTTCAACATCGCTGATACTAATACTTACTTCAAGTCATCTTTTCAGTGGTACGAGGATTAAATTGGGGCATTTCTTCTGGGTTTTCCCTTGGAAAAGAACTTTGAAAATGGAGTTATGCATTTCAGCCATAAGAATAATTGCATATTTTGGGGATATAGACATCAGTGAATTAGCATATTTTGCATTCTTTTACTCATTGATGTCTTATGGGAAAGTATTCTGGGGTAAACAAATGCTAGGTATTCACTGCTCAAGACACTCACTCATCCGCCCGCCCGCTCGCCCACTCGCTCACTCTCCCTCTCCCCTTTAAGCAACTGTGAGTGTTGTCCACAGCCTTCACGTGAGGAATTTATCAACAGTCAGATAGGTTTAGCGAGTAATAGAAATATTCATGAGTAGAACACTAGAAGGAAAGAGATCGGTATTATCCTGTGATGACTCGAACTTTGGCACAGAAAGGTGTGAAACATGTAGCTATAAAACTGTCAGTCTACTTACGGAAATATGTCTCACAGGCGGCAGAAATGTTTAGAAATGTCAATTGAAGATGTTTTCCCTTAACAATTACGTGAGTTATTGAGTAGAAATAATCATTTTTAGAGAAAAAAAATATGTTTAATGTGAAAATAGTCTGTGGAATGACTAAACAACCAGCGGTTATGCAGGATAAAAAACTACATTGTATAGACTATTGTGAAAAGCTGTATCAAAGTAGTCCTTTGGAAACAGTTATTTCAATAGGTGATGCATTGATTTTCATTTTACAGTGTATACATAAGTTTTACAGCTCCTTAGTGTGGCCAAAGTGTAAGTTTCCTTTTACCAAAGTCATAGGCTACGCCATTCAGACACTTTGTTTCTCTATAAAAAGCTGATCCAGGGCACACTTCCCGTTGCAGGTTGGCTATCTAATGACTTTCAAGGGCAACAAAAATTTTGATTTAGAATGTCTCGGACAGTTATTGAACAATTTGATAAACTTAAAATGCTCAACCTTCTCATTAACAGGAATAATCGTACATTAAAGGTTTAACACAAGAAGTCAAGCGACTGTATTCACCCAGTACTTGAGAATTAGAGCACTTACACCCAAACATCCAGATTTCAGACGCTGAGATTGGTACCAAACATTGTATGTTCGTGCTTTGTGCTGTCGTCCAGTAGGACGTGCATAAACGGTAATTAAAAGTACCACCGGAGGTATGGAGCACAGGAAAGCATACCTGTGAGTGATTGTATTGTAGATCTCACATGGATGAGAAGGTAGAGCAGTCAAACCCCACTGATGAATTTTTTTTAACCGCTTGTGTGTGGAAATTTTTATATGGGAGAACATTTTCCTGACTTTTAAAAGGGCTCTTTGGAATTTATAGCTATGTTCTTTCGGCAGTTTGCTTTTGCTTCATCAGTTGAGCACTGTGGGCTTATTGTTGATCTTATTATTTTGTTTATTATTAATTATTATTACTACCATTACTTTCTTATGTGTGATGCAATTGTTTCTTTATTTCTCTTTTCTGGTTGTATATGCTGTGAAACTACAAATGTATGCTATAGGTTTACTACTTTCAGAGAAACAAAATGGAAGAAGACTGTCAAGAGAACACGGCTGTAACCACCAAACAGCCCTTTTACACGTCATAAACATGTTGTCCCATATAACACTTTCACGCATATTACTGGAAAATAATTTGTCGTCATTGGGGTTTGAATCTGAGGATCTTACTCCCTACCAATTTCCCCACAGAAGTAAAATGTGTTTGTTACTCACAGGTGTGCTTTTGATGTGCTCCATAGTAATTCTTGTTACATTTAATTAACACTTACTCCCGTTCTGCCCTATGACAGCACATCATGAACTAAGTCGGAGTTTTGGTTGATACTCTATTGACACACATCATTTGGTACCGATCTGAGTCTCTGACATCTGGACTTCAAAGAAACTTAACACATTTTCAAACCTTTATGAAACTTTTCCTCATTGCACCCACAAAAGACAATGAAAGAAAAAAAAGTTTATCACATACTACATTTTTGCTGTCCATGTAGTAAAAAGCATCAGACATGTTGTAGTTGATTACTTCTGTACTACTGACTCCATTTGCATCACAGTTTTCAGACGGAATCCATGTAGACCACTGAATATACTTGGGAAATTAAATTATTGTACGATGCACAGTTCAGGTGATATGACAACAAATGTTGAAAATTTAATTGGATGGTAAAAAATCTACTCACCAAGAGGCGACGGAGGAAAAAAGCATATAAAAGTGTGCAAGCTTTCTGAGCTAGTGGCTCCTTGTGGCAGAAATGTTGAAGCAGAAGGAAGAGGGATTAAGGAAAAGGACTAGCGAGTACAGGAAATGGGAGAGTTACGGAACTGTCGCCCAGGACTCTGGGGCAGCGGAGACTTACCAGATGGGATGAGAGGGGTGACTATTCTGTAACTTCCACCTAACTCTACCATTCACTTTTCCTGCCAGAAGCAGCCACTGGCTCTATAAGCTTGCACATGCATAATTTCTATGTTTTTTCTCCTGCCGCCACTTGGTGAGTCAATTTTTTTATCCATCCAGTTATGCCATAAATGTTGAGATCCACAAAAAGCTTGCTTGAAACAGAAAATGAATTACCCGAACTGTATTCACCTGTTGTTTCATAATGAGTAGACTTAGCAACTTCCAACAAATTTGAAATCTTTTTTAAACGTTTTCTTCCTTAGGTGCTTAATGTCAGGTATTTAACACATTGAATCGTAATTTGTAAAGTAATCAGATGTTTGAAGCTGTTTTATACTAGGGACAGGAGTTCCTTAGTTGTCTTATGTTTACAAACTTATTTTGAGGCAGACTTAGTACACATTATACTTAGTAACTTACCTCATTAAAATTCAACATTTATGATTTCATTATGAATTACTTTATCAGAAGATTCAGTGAAGTTTGTAATTTGTTTATATGGGTACCAATGAGGCTTATGTGAAAAATTTATTTGTCTTCATTTTTCAGATGGCAGCCGTGTCTGATAAACAAGGTCCGTCGGTCTATGCTGTTCGGGTCCGTAATGAATGTAGTAGGCTCTTCAGTAGAAGTGCTGGACTGTACATACTTGGAAAATACTTTCACAAAGACATTATTACTGGATCACTTGAGAGATGTTACACCGACATTCCAGTTTTCCTCAGTTTCATGCCAACGGTGGCTGTCGGGTGTCTGTAACTAGAAGTGCTGGACTGTACATACTTGGAAAATACTTTCACAAAGACATTATTACTGGATCACTTGAGAGATGTTACACCGACATTCCAGTTTTCCTCAGTTTCATGCCAACGGTGGCTGTCGGGTGTCTGTAACCCGATAACCGGGTCGTGTGGGGAGACAGTGAGATTTTCTGGCTTTGTGCACCACTTTCTCCCACTTGTGTGAATTTCAGTCACCTGAGGATAGATGGACAAGTGGAAACATAAAATTTAGGATGAAATTGGTGACGTTTCGACTAAAGAGAACAGTGGGGAGCCCGACAGTAGTCGGGGCAAACACAGCTGTCAAAGATGATGCTGTAATTTTCACAAGTTAAGAATTTGGAGTGAGTCTGGAAAATGTACAACTCGTGCATGTTTGGTGTAACTGCTGCTCCCAGGTGAAGAGAAAACTGACTCAGGCTGCAGCAAACCAGTTGGAAGACTGCTCATAAAGTTTTGATTGCTTTTTCTTACCAGGTAAGTCATTACAGTTAAGACTCTGGCTGTCAAGAGTTGACTCTGGCAGTGTGTGGAGACCTTGTGTGTCGGATACATTACTTTAGAATAATTAGCTTCTGATAATAACGTAAGAAAATAATTTTCAGGCTAGTTGAACGAATGGCCCGCTTGCAGATGAGATGGTGAGGCGAGCCGTACTAAGCACATCTCTAATGTGAAGTACATCAAATACCCTGCAAGATGTGTGTGACCTACATTGTGGCAGAGCTTGTTGCCATCGGTGACAGACAACTCGCTTATTGGTTCTATGAGGTTCGTAATGACTGCTGAATTTATGCTGCTAAGTAGAATTTGTTGTGAAGACCAAACCTCGTGGTTACAGTAATGTTTTTTTTTTTTTTATTCATTCGAGAGTTGCTATTGATGAGAGGCATTCAATAAGTAATGCAACACTTTTTTCCCTCTGCTAAAGTGCACGTCATTTACGACGGCGGCCAGGTTTAGGTTCGTTCTGCGCATCTGACGTCACAAAACACAGTCAGCCAATGAACAGAGAACGACGTTGCCAGAGCTCGACTGCAGTGCAGAGCATGGACGAGTGTCTTCAGTTTTAGAAATGTTCAGTCAAAAATAAAGTAATAGAGCAAAAGCAATGTCTTGATAGCAGACTTTCTTTTTATAGAAAGTTTGGAAAAAGCATTCTTTATACCAATTGCTTCATATTCTATTAACTAATTAAACCAAACAAGCAATAAGCCTCCTAATGCAGGCGATAGCAAGGAAAAGTGTTTGTATGATTCTCACTAACCGCTTTTTCGCAATAAAGAAAAGCGGTAATTGTTTATTTCCTATTGTACTTTGACGAAACGTGAGTAATTCATAATCATACCAACAATGTTTGTCAGTATTTTGCGTGATATTTTAAAGTCCTCCGGGAGAATTATTGAATGACGAGCTGCGTTAGCGTAATGGTTAAAGTGCGTGGTTACTAAGCGAAAGGTTCAGAGTTCAAACTATGATCGGTGCTTAATATTTTCTTTATTTTATAAACAATATCGAAGTGTCTTCCTTCATGAATTTTATTCATTTGAAAGTAATTTTTTGAAATTTCTAGTGGCAACTAAAATCAACCATACGGAAAGTATACGCTATGGACTTTAACCTCTGCAAACTCTTCAAAATTTCGTGCAATGGTTTACTACATTTGTTTTTGTCAAATTGAATGATAAAGTGTCAAAGTAGTCGGAATACCGTGTGTCTGCACAGGCGAGCAGTGCAGTTACAAATTCGCGCACAGCGCGGGAAGCGGGGAGCACGTCTCTGTAGCAGCGAAAGGGTTAATGCGGCCGTGGTGGCTTTACTTAATAAACTGCGCGCTCCCCCCTAAACATAAGTTTGCGAACTGTACTATGGCGCTGCTTCTCTTGGCGTGTACAACTGGCAATGCAGCAATCTCCCGCGTCTGGGCGGGCATGCGCGAACTGCCAAGATAAAAGAATTGAACTATAGTTTTGGTTGAAAAAAAAAAAAAATGGCTCTGAGCACTATGGGACTGAACTTCTGAGGTCATCAGTCCCCTAGAACTTGGAACTACTTAAACCTAACGACATCACACACATCCGTGCCCGAGGCAGGATTCGAACCTGCAACCGTAGTGTTCGTGCGGTTCCAGACTGTAGCTCCTAGAACCGCTCGGCCGACCCGGCCGGCTTTTGGTTGAAAAAATGCGGAATTTGTTGTGGGACATCGTGGAATATATCCGCTTCAGCCGCATAGTTGTATGAAGTTGCGACGATTGACAGTGCTACACAAGCTGCGATTAAAAGGAATAAAAAAGGTAACAGGAATTTTTGTGTTTCTTAAAGACTAGTCATTGATCATCAGCTTTGCCCCATGCAAAGTAAACCCTCACAGATGAAGATGTAATACACTTGTGCCAGTGCTTTTTCCAATCTCGGAAGCACTTGTGGAACTCACTTTTCGTTATGGTGTTCAGCTCCTTCAGCAAGAAGGTGAAGAACAAACGGCACTGGTCATCTTGCCATACATCGGCTGTGTCTCTTCAAAAATAGAAAGATTATTGAAGAGGCATAAAGTTAAATGTGTCTTTCGTCCGCCAGCAAAACTTGGAGCTCTCTTGGGCTCATCTAAGGACAGCCTTGACCGAAGAAGACCCGGTGTTCACGAGATTCCTTGTAGCTGTGGCATGTCATACATCGGACAAACTTGTCGCACTGTAGAAGAGAGATGTACTGAACACTTACGCTACACTCGTCTGGAGCAACCAGAAAAGTCTGCAATGGCCGAGCATTGTCTCAGTACAGGCCATTCTATGAATTATCAACATACCGAAATTCTCGCATCGACCAGTTCGTACTGGGACAGTGTTATTAAGGAAGCAGTGGAAATACGTAGCTTGACGAGTCTTGTAAACAGAGACACGGGCTTTCAGCTTAGTGCAGCTTGGGATCCAGCACTGGCAATATTGAAGTCGCTTTGAGCAGATAGGAGTACTATTGGTCATAAGGCGGATGACGATTGGCCAGCAACATAAATATTCCGTTGGCATCGGGAGGATAATCAAGGCGCCTACGCAGACGCGCATTTTTGCTTGCGGCTTCCAGCAGAGGTCGCTGGGGCGGCCAATGGCAGCATAGAGCAGCGGTGGCGGACTCCGCTCGTTCGCTGAAGTCTTTGGTTCATCATCCTGTAGGTGGCATTGCTGTCCTTCCAGCTATCGGTTGATATTGTCACCATTGGCCATCGAATTTGGCGCCTCCACGCATGCGACTTCCTGCCTAAGGCTGCGTTCACACTGCCGGCCGGGCCGAGCCGAGCCTGGCCGGGCCGCCGCCCGCTTCGATATCAAACACATGGTTTTGAATTGCAGTGTTCACACTGGCGGCCGGGCCGCGCCGACACGGCGTGAGCCTCCCGGAGCCGAGCCGACGACATTCCGAGTGTTTAATATTGCCGACGCGAGCCGACCGCAGGCGCGAGCCTGTGGAGCAGCACTACAGCTTCTGCAGTACACGCATCACACGTCTCCCTTCTGCTTTCTTCACAAGTGTGACTGCACACGTCTTTTATTTTAAGATGTTACCTCACATTTCACAATAAGTGAGGAAAAATTACGTTTATTATAATGATACATGCGAAATTACTTTTATTTCATTTATTTAATCTACATGCATTTACAACAATAGCTTGCCAGCGATCGCGGCATTGCTGCCACTGAATAGTTCGCATTTACTTGTAAACGGAGGCAGATATGAGTGTCACTGAGGGACGGAAATGTGTCCCTACCAGATGACAATGCATTGTAAAGTCATGTTGTGGCACGTTACTATAAGCTGTTGTCTGTGACATCTTTTTGCGATGTTCTTACTTTAATGGATGCAGAATAACATATACATGACATTAACTTGTGTCTATCAATTTGGTATCAGAATTTCGGCTAGTATGACAGTAATGATGCAGTTTCCAGATTATGGAACGAAGTAACCAAGGAGTGTGTTTCAGATAGTACGCACAAATATGAATTATTTTCCTTTATAATTTTATTTGTTTTATTTACAGTGAAATGAGATAAAAAAAAATACAGTAAATAGCAAAGTACTTTCAATTCCAAAATTTATTTGAGAGGTTTTTTAATTATTTTAAGTTGCATTTTTAACGAAATATTCAACAAAAGTGTTCCTGACAGTTTTCGAACGTAATGTGGAATTTCTGTTGAATGTGGCACCAGCTGTCTGCATATCAGCATTGTTACAAAACTTTTCAGCTTCAACATTGCATCCTTCTCTGTCAATGACAATATTATGGAGTAGACAAATGCACTTGACTATGTGATCAGCTACGTCAACGGATGTTTCAATTTCCTTCCTCAGTAGTCTCCATTTATTGGTCATTATACCAAATGCACATTCAACAACTTTTCTAGCTCTGGAATGCATATCATTGTATAGAATCTTCTCGTTGTCCAAATTTCTGCGAGGAAAAGGTCTCATCAAATTCTCTAATAAGGGGTAAGCTTCATCTCCCAAAATGACGTACGGTAGTTCCTGACACATTCCTTCAAGTCTTGTTGGTGGCGGTAATAACAGCTCCCCATTTGTAAGTTTCTTATATAACATACTTTCTTTAAAAACGCCTGCATCAGACTGTTTACCGTAGGCACCAACATCCACAGCTATAAATTTGTAATTTGCATCAGCAACTGCTTGGAGTACAATCGAATAATACTGTTTGTAATTGTAAAACGTGCTGCCAGAAAGTTTAGGACATTGGACACGTATGTGCTTCCCGTCTATACATCCAACACAGTTTGGAAATCCCCATCTCGTATGCATTTCACTGGCAATTTCTTTAAATCGAGAAACAGTTGGCGTTGGTAAATGAATGGGAGCAAGTGACTCCCATATGGCCATACAAACGTCTTTCACCAACACTGATACGGTGGACACTCCTAATCGGAATGACGATGCTAGTGCATGAAAGGAGATGCCAGTGGACAGATACCTGAGAAAAAAAATCGTAAAATGTGTTACTCAAGTGTGGTGTTGGGCGAAGTTTTTACAGTTTTGTTTGCACAGTAGATATTTACTTAGTCCATGTCATTTCATAGTTATACAACAATAAATAATTAAAGAGACATTTTCTTGCATCCTTCTATATTCTTTCAATTAAAATAATGAAATCGAAATGCAAAGACCTGAGAGACAGTTGCAGAGAATAACTTGTATAACTTGGCAAAATAAGGTCATGTGATCCAGGGAATAGTATATTAAAATGCAATTCCACTTGGGCTTTGTTCTGTCATATGATTTTCCTAAGTTCCAAGAGCTATGCACAGTTCCTTACCAGTGGAAATAGAACCACTGAGTCAAAGGGCATATCAGTCTGTCTATCTTACAAGGAAATGAAAAGAATTCTGTGAGGTCATCAGTGGCTCCACATGATGAACTATCACCACTGCCAAGCGCTGCATCATGAAGAAAAACGAAGAAAAAGTTGGAAAATTCTGAAGGAGTGTATCTGCGATTCTTCGTTGAAGGCACAGCAAGACATTACCCAAAATGACGAAGCTAATTACTTACTGATGATTCTCAGGAGTCCCATAAACTCTCTTCCCCTCAGAGGTAAGCGTTTGTGAAATTTAAAATACAAAAGCATGACTACAATTAATTGGAGGTAGTGAATGCTGCACAAAGTTCTACTGCAAACCAAAAAGTGTGTACTAACGAATCTTACCTTATCGTTATACACAATTTTTCTTCTGCTGTTATACTTCTGCGAAAATTTGTGTTCTGTTTCGAAATTTTGTCTTGAATGTTCTGCAGCACATACTGAAATGTATTATGATTCATTCTGTAATATGAATAAAATTTTTCAGAATAGTTTTTAAGTTCTTCATGTAAAGGAAAAAACTCTCCTAAATGTCTGTCGCTATTTATGGGATGAATCCATAACCTCCTAGTTCATCTGTACTTCAAAACTCGACGAGTAACTGCAGAGTCAAAACAATACCAATAAAAGAGTGAAGACATTGTTCTACACGACAGCACACACTAGCCAAAGGCGAGCAACTGTTGACTGCAGCTGCGTTTTCTAGTGACTTGCTTGTCAGCTGTCGAAGGGTGGGGATTTTTTTTAATTTATTTATTTGGCCTTCGGCAACTAGCAGCCATTTAGCCAAAGAGTAGGGATTACCTTGACGGTGCAGCGCAGCCCGCCAAGGAAGGAAAAAAATAATGAAGAACAATGAAACGGACATCTGTGTCGATCTTCAGTAGTTTCATTAACTCTCCATTATTTTTTTTTCTGTCAAAGTAGACAACGAGACTACAGAATTGCGCTTCAGTTTCTGCAGTAAACGTATCACAAATCTCCAGTTTGTTTTTGTGATTAGTTTTACACCACTGATCACTAGTAATTAGTTTTTTTCTGTCCTGCATTATATGACTACATTAAACCAAGCTGTAACCGCTCGAACTCCGTGGCTTGCGGACGCGGCACTGACGCCACTGAATATCTCGCATTACTTGTGACCAGAGACAGATATCAGTGTCATTATCATTTCAAAAACTTTTTGGTACTTTTAGCTACATTTCATTCGCAACAATGTATGGTCTAAAACGGATCTAACAGTAAGCTACCCGCTACATAACTTTTTCACTACAAGATTTGTGAATCAAGTGCAGAACGTTGACAAATAGCATCATTTCACAATGACTGTTAAGAAACATGGAAAGATAAATGATTCAATACGAAGCTAAGATGTTGCACTACCACATGTACAAAAATCAGATTCTTTAGCCGCATACTTTCTTCACAATCGGTTGGGAAGCGTTACGAAACTAAGAAATCACGCGAAACGAAAAGTAGACTTTTTCTTTTTTCACGACGTAAGTAACGCTTTTAAGGAAAAAATAAGTTCATAAAACGATGTGGCGAAGTCTTATGTACCGCTAAGAATTTTTAAAACATGAAAATCGGAGAAGTGGATTTTCCCCCATTTCGCCGTCCCGGCTCGGCGCGGCGCGCAATGTGAATGCACTACTCGTCGGCCTGAGCTGGCTAGGCACGAGCTGAGCCAGTACGCGTCAGCCCGGCCCGGCCCGGCCGGCAGTGTGAACGCAGCCTAAGACTGGCATAAGGCCCGCCGCAAACTGCACGCAGCAGAGGCAGAGCAGAGGCGTAGCAGAATGACAGAAGTTTTGCCGGTCAGCGCACACTGCACGCAGCAGAGGCACGGCAGAGCTCAGTGGTGGCCCAGCGCTCGCGAAACACAGAATGCCCAGCAATGTCCCCCGCGGGTCTGTCTATGCAGTTAGACTTAGATTCCGATTCTGATTCGGAACTCGGGAGTGTTATTTTATTGTACAGTGCATACAAGAACAGAGAAAGATCTCTATGGAAAAGCAAGTACGTGCAAAAGCGAAGAACACATGGCGAATATGTGTTGTCTACGGAAGTTCCTTCTCACGTATTCAGGGAAAGCTTCCGACTGAACAGACGGCAGTTTGAAGAGGTTCATACACTGATAGAGCAAGACATTAGAGGAAAACCAAGTCACATGCGGGAGCCCATACCTTCAGAAGAAAAATTAGCTGTATGTTTAAGGTATGCAATTGAAATGAAGTATTTTTTCTCTCAGTGTTTATTAAAGTTCAGAGAAACAATTTCCGTCTGTAAATTTGTTAAAATAATGGACATAACACTGTTTATAGTAAATGTGGTGCTGAAGGTTCAAACTCCGTACCAGGAGAGTCAGATATTGACGTGGTAGACGAACTATTTTCTGTGCTGCATGATGATATTGATGAATGACGTTGAGCCACTGGTTCAGTCAAAATTTCCTCCTCCATTTCAGATACTATCTGAAACACTTTTTTCTTTACCAACACTTGGTACGCCTTTGGCATCTCTTTTGTCGATAGGTACATCGACATGAAAAATTGGTGTAAGGTGTCATTTTCTTGATGCAGTGATCTTTTGCGTAAAATGTCTCTTTTCTTAGCTCTCTCTTCGTAGCTGTTAATACTTTAAAGAATGATTTTACTGACACCTGCTTTCTTCTTCTTCTTCTTCTTCTTCTTCTTCTTTGACAATCGCGTCCCCAAGTCGTCTTGTGTTTCGTTCCTCTGTGTGTCTGTTACGTCATCTCCTTCACCATCATTTGCAACACTCGTTGTAGCATTTACCTCTTCTGTTATAGTTGTTACTGTACCTCTGTTGGCCATATATGGAACTAAACCATCTGATTTTTTGGTACAGCCATGGGCGGATTGAGTTGGCTGCTTGCCCACTCTTCTTTTTCTGTCTACGGAGGGCATCTCGATGACAATCCCTAAGTTTTCTCCAATTTTCTTTTGCTGTTTCCCCTGCAACAAGGAATTCCTGAATTTAGTTTTTCATATATTTCTGTATAAAGTGACATAAGAAAGGTGAACAGTTACATTTTCAAATAGTTTTGCCCCATTCCCCTAGTAGTGTCAGAAACATTCTGTGATTTCGTGTACACGTACCATAAATGTCAAAACACTTAGTAACTTTCTGCCCACTCTGCTTATGCGACATAAACGGATTGTTGTCTTTTTTCATTTTAGGTATTTAACGACGGGGGACATGTTTAAAACCATCGCTCTAAGCTACCGCATGGGTCAAAGGACAGTGTCGAAGATAGTTTGTGATGTGTGTGGAGCGATATGGAAGCATCTACAACCCATTTATCTACCCCAGCCAACAACAGTTAGTGGGAAAATATTGCTTCTGACTTTGAGAGGAAATGGCAGTTTCACAACTGTCTTGGAGCTGTTGATGGGAAACATATCATTTTGCGAAAACCTCAATTATCTGGTTCCTCGTTTTTCAATTATAAACAGCATTGCTCTGTAGTATTAATGGCTACTGTCGATGTTCATTACAGATTTACCTCTATAGACGTTGGTTCAATGGGCAGATTTAGTGATGGAAATATTTTTTCTAATTCAGCATTAGGAAGAAAACTGACGTAACTTTAAAAATCCCAGGAGATAAATTGCTTCCTGGACAACAAAATAGAGCCCCTTACGTTTTCGTAGGTGATGAGGCATTTCCATTATTAAAAAACTTAATGCGACCGCACCCTAAATGCAGAGTTACTGGCAATGACAAAAATAAAGTTTATAATTACAGACTGTCTCGTGCTCGTCAAACTGTAGAGTGTGCATTTGGTATCTTGAGTTCCCGATTTCGTGTGTTTAAATGGCCTTTTGAGTGTAAACTAGAGACTGTAGATAGAATTGTGACAGCTGCATGTGTACTTCACAATTACTTGAGGACTGATAACATTACGTCAAATGATCTCGCCGAGGTGGACGACATGGGACCACTGAGTACCAACCAACTTCTGTCGCCTGCTCCAAGTAGGTGCAGAAACACGAGTGAAGCTTTTCTTAAGAGAGAAAAATTTAATGAAGGTTCTGTTCGATGGCAGTATGCAGCTATAAAGAGAGGCCAATACTAAAGAGAATGACTTATGTCATCAATATTAAATGTATATTGTGAAAATGCATATAAAATAAATAAATTAATTAATAAATAGTACTTACAATTGCTGTAATGTAATTCCTCTGCTACCTTCTTCCATATTTGGTCCTTCAATTTACTCCGCATGTAGTCCGGATGACTAGTATCGTACAGCACTGGGTTGTCCTGAACTAACTGAATGAGGTGTTCCGTAACTAAAAAGACTTCGTTCAAGAACGAAAGTGAGGTACTGTCGCAGACGCACACACTGCTGCTGGGAAGTCACTACTGGCCGAGTGCAGCGCGGTGCCACAGGCAAAGCTTCCTCTGTGCTGCTGGTGCGAACTGCTGACAGATGGGACCTGAGATAAGGGACCCCTCGGGCCGCAGGCAGAGGAAAACTGTGCGGCTCGGACAGCGGGACAGAGTGCTGACCCAGCTAATCCTCCCCTGCGCCTCGGCTGCGTGCAGTATGCGGTGCCCCATTGGAAAGCGTGCTCTACAAAAGCGGCTCTGCCTCTGCTTCGTGCAGTGTGCGCTGGGCCTAAGTAGGGGACTCTGGTCCTGCCTTAGCAGTGTGTTCGTCGCACCTGAAGATGTCGGCCAGTTGCGCTGATGAAATATTGTGGAGTTTTCACTATGACATCCGACGTCTCGCCCGAGAACCGTATATACAACATGTTAATAATATGAAGTGTTCTCATTACACTGTAAAAAGGAGGACACGCATATGGCCACTAGCATTTTTTTTACAACATTCTGGGTATTGTTAGCATGGCGGCATACATTGTTTACACAGGAAACAATCATTAAGCAAAAAGTGTGACTCATAGACTCAGACGGTTTCTACTAGCTTTGGGAAAACATTTGGCAGTGCCTTCCATTATCTCAAGATCATCATATCCCAACTGCTTAAGGAAATTTTCAGTGAAAATGGGGTATTGAGTGCATGATAGGAGGACCTCTAATTCTGGTTCCATCCAAGTGGAGGCTCAGCCAAAATGAGATTCTTCTGGACAGCTGAAAATCATTGGTGATCGTTTTGTATGCAAATCTCAAGCAAAAAAAAGGAAGAGGAAAACAAGAAAAAATTGCAAGCAATGCAAAAATCCAGTATGTGAGAGCATTGCATTACAACAACAGTATGTGGGCTTTGTGAATAAATGACAATTTCAAGTTTATCTTTCCATTGTAACAAGCAGCAAACATTTGTAGGCCTAGTTATATAATGTTGTGAGTAGGTATATAATATTGTGTAATTTACTTTGTCACACACAGCAAAAAAAAAAGAAAGATATATTTTGCACGTGTTTATGACTAAATCTGTTTTATTATTACTTGGTTGCATAATAAATAATAAAACTATCAATATATTAAATAAAATAAAGTACTTCATTTGTGAACTTCGTATCAGTTCTAATGGAGATATTTGGTTACCTGGGTAACCTGAATACAGATTAGTGTCCATTATGTTCTTTACTATTTAAATGCTCTTATTTTGAAGATGCAAATGAGGAATAACCTGAGATTTGTGTACACTAGTTTCAGTTCATCTGAAAAATTGGGTGTTATGAAGGTTACACAAGGGTTAAATTTTTGGCACTTTATTTTACAGGTCTGTCTTGATCATATATATATATATATATATATATATATATATATATATATATATATATATATATATATATATATATAAAACAAAGATGAGGTGACTTACCGAACAAAAGCGCTGGCAGGTCGATAGACACACAAACACACACAAACATACACACAAAATTCAAGCTTTCGCAACAAACTGTTGCCTCATCAGGAAAGAGGGAAGGAGAGGGGAAGACGAAAGGAAGTGGGTTTTAAAGGAGAGGGTAAGGAGTCATTCCAATCCCGGGAGCGGAAAGACTTACCTTAGGGGGAAAAAAGGACAGGTATACACTCGCACACACGCACATATCCATCCACACATACAGACACAAGCAGACATATATATATATATATATATATATATATATATATATATATATATATATATATATATATATATTTATGCCCCCACTATGACCGGTTTCGGCTCCTGCCATCTTCAGATCTGTTACAAAAGCAGAACAGTGTGTAACGAACAGAGTTAGTTTGTTGATGCTAACTCTATAAAAGTCTTGGTGCTACATAAGAAAGATAAAATGTTTACATGATTAACAGCCATGTATACCTGCCATACATACCATAAAATACTCTGATCTAGTATCATCAAACTAAACATGTAGGTGCATAATAAGTGCTGCTGGTGACCAGAATATGTCTGGTTTTTATGCAAGGAAACTGAGGCCAGTAGAGGGCGCTATAGCTAGGCTACATGATTAACCAGTATCACCATTATAAGGGTTAAAATGTGGTATGTGTAGTTATTAATTAAAATTTCTTCACATGGCAAAACAAGCATCTGACAATAAAACGTGTACTCACATACTCCATGTGGTGGTCATCAGTCCCCTAGAACTACTTAAACCTAACGAACCTAAGGACATCACACACATGAAGTGGATCCATACTTAAGATCCACATAAAGGTGCAAATATTAATAATGTGAAGCTTCTAATGTATGTCTTCAATTGATACAAGGGATAAAAGTTGTGGATCATTGTCGACTGCATTCGGAAATTCCTGAGCAATATCTGTATGATGTCATTTTCGCTCTAAATAAAATTCAGTGATTTTGGAAGAAATGTTGTTGCTACATGTTTCGTGCCGAAATCAGCCAAAAATATTGTTTGTTATAAGCTGAAGGATATGCCGACATCAAAGCATTTTCTTTACCACTTTCACATTGTCTTCAGTAATTGATGTGCTAGGGCATCCAGGGCTGTCATCGACTACATCTTTTCAATCCTCTCTGAAATGTTTATGCCACTCGTAATCTCTTGTCTTGCTGATAGTAGATTCGCCAAAAGCCAGTCAACATTTCGAATGCAGTGTTCTGCTTTATCCCATTTTTCAAGCAAAATTCAAAGCGAATTTTCTGATCTATCTTTTTCTAAAGTAAAAATTCATGAGCACTTGAAAACACACACAACCTTTTCAACTCTTAATAATAAACTAAAAATTCAATACAACTAAAAATGAAACCTACACCAGGAACATGTGTACCAACAAGATAAAAAAAATTATATGTATTTCAAAGCCTGTGAAATTAAAAACTTCCCATTACATTTTGATCACACATCATGTGTAACCTTGAAAATGACATCTGTAATGGAGGTGCATTCCAGTCAGAGAGCTATCATTTAGTTTCTTTTGGTAAAAAACCAGGGCGTCACAGATATTCATAGGTACTTGCAGAATGTCTACAAAGATCAGGCAGTGAACAAAAGCATGGTGAGTCATTGGGCAAGAGGCCTGTCATTGTCGCAATAAGGTCTCGCAAACCTGTTCGATCTCCCACTTGCCGACACGAAGTTCTCTCTCCTGCGACATTGGAATGTGTGACGCACCCATTCGAGGTGATTGGCAGATCACAAACACACAA
Source organism: Schistocerca piceifrons (assembly GCF_021461385.2). Classification (NCBI taxonomy): domain Eukaryota; kingdom Metazoa; phylum Arthropoda; class Insecta; order Orthoptera; family Acrididae; genus Schistocerca; species Schistocerca piceifrons. The sequence goes on from NC_060148.1 coordinate 60,944,654, forward strand.
CAGGACGTCTCTATTGGCTCAGATATCGATCGGTGGAATGGTACCGTGCAGGCATTCAGGTCGTCCCAATAAGATGGTTTAAGGCTGACGCATTGAACAGATATTATGATTGAAAAATAGGGTTTTGTAAGCAAAAGGGTTGGGAATAATATGATGTATTGGAATCCTTAATAAAACCAACTGGCTTTCAGAAAAATAAGTGTTGCCTTACTTATTGAACATATCTTTTACTGATATTCTGACTCGGGTCTGTTATTGCGCATGAATGGGTATTTGCAACACTTGTTTCTAAATGATTCTAGTTGCCCCATGTATGCAAGGAAACCCAGCTTGTGGCATTAGTAATAATTCAGAGTACATTTGCAGTAAGTCGATGAAAAGAAGCAATAGCCACTTGGAAATTTGACAAGGTATTTGTTATCTCTTCATTAATTTCATAAAATAATTTCTGTCATCCATATAGACGTACAAACTGCGTTCTTGTTAATAAAGTGCTAGTGATCTTGCTAGAAGTGTGTGGGGTAGTATGGAATTGTGTCCTCTTGTCAATGAGTGTTGCCAAGGGTTACTGTCAGGCAAGAAAAACAATCAGTGCTGAAAGTAGTATGACAACTGACAAGGCCTGCTTTTAATCAGATTTAGCCAACAGAGCAACATATTACTTTGAAGAACTCCAGGAAAGTTGAGTGTATTAGCAGTGTCTAAGAAATGACTGACAGATTAAAGATCACTCCTTTTTTAATCTCTAGTGCAAGAATATTTTCAAAATTAATGGGATCAAGTTCCTAATCATCTTGGTCTGGATTTCTAGCTTGCATATCTGTGCAAAGTTCGGCAGTTTTTTGGGGTTGGGGGGTGGGGAAGAAAAACACCCATTTGCGGTAGTAAAGACATACAATAAAAATATTTGTGAGTGGCTAAATAGTAGTGCCTATGGACAGAGATCTGAGCTACTAAGTGACATAGATTGTAGATTGTATTTTATTGGTCCTGTTGTCTACATAGCAGCTTATGCCTAAGACATTGGACAGGTCAAGTTATAAATATACAGGCTGAAAGTAATTTCAAGGCATACATATTTAAACTTACAATAATAAACTTTACACGTAAGTATTTATATAACACATTTCATAAATTTAAATATTCTTCAATGGAGTAAAAGCAGTGATGCTGTAAATATTACCTTAGAGATTTTACAAACGTATTGACCTCAGTGATAGCTTTTATGTTTTCAGGAAGTTTGTTATAAAGCTTAACTCCCATGTGAAAAGTACCTTTTTGGCACAGTGCTGTGTTGATTTGAGTCATATGTAAGTTTCTGTTTTGTCTGGTAAAGTGCTCATGTATATCACAGTTTTTTTGTAGTCTCTGGTCCTTGCCTACTACATTTAATTTAAAGAACAAAAGGGTTTCCATAATGTATACACACGGTAATGGGGAATACCAGATTTCTTAAACAGGGGTTTACAAGAGTCTCTAGGCTTGCACCGAAACAAGATTCTAATGGCCCTTTTTTGTAGTTTAAAAGTTCTATTAGCTATTTTAGAGTTTCCCCAGAAGGTGATCCCATATCTAAGACGAGAATGAAAGTACGCATGATATGCATTCAATACTGTTTTCTCACTACAGCTTGATTTTAATGAACAAAGAAGATAACATGTTTTGCTCAGTTCTGCATAGAGATATTCAATATGCTTATTCCATCTGATGTTACTCTGCAGCCAAAGTCCTAAGAATTTGGTTTCGTCTCCTTTTAGTAGAATCGTGGTGTCGTCTGCAAATATTATTGTTTTGTGTGCATCAATATTTAAGCTTAGATCATTTATGTACAGAAGAAACAGAAGGGGTCCCAATACGGATCCTTGGGTACACCACATTTTATTTGTTTATAGTCAGATAAGTGATTAGATACAGTTTTTAGTTCAGTATTTGTGTGCTTGACGCACACTGCTGCATACGATTTGTCAGGAAGGAACTGATCCACTTGTTGGACAGACCTCGAATACCATATCTTTCTAGCTTTGATAGCAGACTTTTATGGTCCACCACGTCAAAAGCTTTTGACAAGTCAATAAAGACTCCTATTGTTTCCTGTTTTTTGTCCATCAGGTTTAGGATGGAATTGGTGCACTCATACACAGCAGTTGTCGTTGACCTCTTATTTCTGAATCCATGTTTTTCATTACATAGGATGCTGTTTTTATTTATAAATTTCATAAGTTTCTCATACATAACTTTTTCCAGTACTTTAGAGATGCAGGAGGAAATTGTGATGGGTCTGTAGTTATTTACATTGTCTTTATCCCCTTTTTTATACACAGGAATAACTTTTGATGTTTTTAACACATCAGGGAAAGTGCTGCCTAAAGTGAGCAGTCGCATAAATGTGTGGGTACTTCAATTAGGTTTGATGCGCTCTTCTTTAACATTGTTGCAGGTATACCATCAATACCTGCCGATTTGGAATTTTTTAGTCCTTTTATTGCTTTAGCTACTTCATCTTGTGAAACAGAACTGATGTACATTGATCCTCTACATGCACTTATTTTATATTCATTTGCCTGGATGCTCTTAAAGTTTGATTGTAACATATTTTCAGCAACACCTGTGAAAAAGTTGTTAAATGTGTTGGCTACTTCTAAGGGGTTTGTTACTTTTTTATTTTTATGTGATAGTGTTATATTTTTCCAAGGTTGTCTGTATTCTCCACATTCTTTTTTTATAACACTCCACATAGCCTTTGATTTATTAGCTGAATTATAAATGATTTCATCATTATGCATTATTTTTGCTGCTTTTATTACTTTTATTAATATTTTGGAGTATTTTTTATAGTATGCGCGTACTACAGGTGAGGTATTTTTTGAGTTACATATTTCATGAAGTAGTCTTTTCTTCTGGCATGAAACCCTTATTCCCTTTGTGATCCAGCTGTTTGTTCTAGAGTTTCCCCGTATGGTTAATGTTTTCAGTGGGAATGCAAGTTCAAAGAAATGGGTTAATGTATCAATGAAAGTGTTAAATTTTTCATTTATATCGTTCATTTTGTACATTCCTAGCCATTTTTCTTTCTGTAATAAGTTGTTGAAGTAGTTCACATTATGCTGATTATAGCTTCGATATGCTGTTCTAAAAGACATGTTGTTAATAATACTGCCTTGTACTTTTATGCTTAATATTTGAGCAAGATGATCACTAAAACCTGCATTGAAAATTTTTAGTGAGGTGTTGTGTAAACTCTTCTTTACTAGAAACTGATAAAGAGCTGTTTGGCAAGTTTCTGATACTCGGGTAGCTGCTTTTACTTCAGCCTTTAAATTGTAGGACGTTGCAAGGTTCAAAATGGTCTCCCTATTTCCACTGTTCTTGAGGAAGTCAATATTGATGTCACCACAGATTATCAATTCACAATCCATTTTATTTACTTTATTTAGCAATGACTTCATTTTGTTTAAGAAAAGTTCAAAATTCCCGGACGGTGATCGGTAAACTGTAGCAATAACCAGGTTGAACTGAGTAATTTTTATAGCTGCAATTTCATAATCCTTTTCGACATTTGCCCTAGTTAAGTCAGGTAGTGTAATAAAATCTACATTATCCTTCGTGTAAATTACTACCCCACCCTGCTTGCTGTTTTTCCTGCAGTAGTAAGCAGCCAAGACAAATTTGTTTGTTTTCGTATTCTGGATTAATTCTGGGTTAAGCCAGTGCTCAGAAATGCATAACACTGAGATATCATTCAGTTCATGTGTTAATAGAACGTTAATTTCATCAATCTTATTATGCAGGGATTGCACATTATGGTGATAAATTTTTAGTTCGTGCGTATTCACGATTTGGTAATTGGGAATCATATTTACAGCATCACATACCTCTAGTGTAAATTAGGAACGTCAGCAGTGTTGTATTTTCATTCTTCTTTCTTGTTTATTTTGTTTTCCTCGCTGTTGGAAGGATGTTCAGGAAGCTGATAAATTGTTCTATCCCTTAAAAGTCTTTCTTTGATTATTTCACAAACACGATCACAAACAAATCTTTTCCCTTCATAGTTCAAATGCATTCCATGCTTCGTGTGCAGATTTCCATGCAGCTTGCTTATATCCAGTACATCGCACTTAGTGTATTGAGAACACAGTTTCCTTATTTTAATGTTTGTTTTCCGAATTTCTTTGTTTACACACGAACTATAAATCAGATCGTGCCTATGAGGAAGTGTGGCAACTACTGTGTTTCTGCATTTATTAGCTTGTAAAAAAATTATGTAGCGTTTTCATGCAAACCTCTGCTTCATTTTTTGCCACATCGTTTGAACCCATTATACAGATGATAGTCATTTTCTTGCATTAATTTCGTCTGAGAGTTAATGTCTACAACATTTTTACATCCCGCTCCTGGTTTCACTACACTAGTCACTGCTATGTCGCGATTTTTCTCACGGAGCATGCTGGATAGATTCCTGCCATGACTGTCTGTTAGTAATAGTACACTACTCTTTTTCCCTGATCTGTGTTTGTTGTTGACATTATTTGAAAAAACGCTATTCATTTTCAGTTCACTGACTTTTTCAAGTTCACGATCATTTGGAGAGTCGTTGTCACAGTCACTTGTTTGCAAAACATGATATTTGTTTTTTTCCGAAAATGTGACAGTTTTAGCAGACTTTGTTGTTCTTTTTGTAGTTGGAACACTATTTTTGTACGGCACTTTTACCCACTCAGACGATATATTACTTTTGTCTTGCATCACTTCACTTAGTGTTGGCTTCGATCGCAGATCCCGATTTTCTTTCTTGAGTGAGTTAAGATGGATATGGTGAGCAGAGTATGTTTGGTAGAGGAAGAGAGTGAAAATAAGGAATCCATTCTTGTGCACACTGAGACACTGTAATGTGTTGGCCTGTCATTAAAGTATGGACAAAATTTGTTGAAAACAAAAAAAACTAAACAATTTTTTCCTGAAAATAAACTGAAAGCAAGCGATCAAAATAGTGTATTTTAGCTGTAATTTTGCAAATAAATTTGAGTCCTAGTCCGGCACAAATTTCCGTGCCTCACCAATATGTGCGACTTTCGTGCCTAATGCAGCTGTAATAATGCAAGTTTAATAATAAATAAATTGTTGTTTTGCAGCGAACAGTGTGAATGTAATGCAGTGGGGTTCGAGTGATATGTATCACATTTTGCAAATTAATTAAACAGAAGTTTATGGTAAAGACATGTATTTATGTGTATTTTGGATTATCCAAGTTCTCTAGCCATCAAACACTTTTGATTCTGTGAATCTTGAATTTCGTCCAGATAAGCGTAATGTGATAAGAGTGAGACAGTGCACGAACGGTTTAATCCATATTTAACTGGAAGAATGCAGGAGACTGAAATTAACAGTACGAGGTGCATTCAAGTTCTAAGGTCTCCGATTTTTTTTCTGCGGACTGGAAAGAGATAGAAACATGCGCATGGTTTTAAAATGAGACCGCGTTCATTGTCAATACGTCCCAGAGATGGCAGCACCGTATGGCAGATGGAATTTTACCGCCAGCGGCGAGAATGAGAACTGTTTTAAATACTTAAAATGGCGACGTTTTCCTTACTTGAACAGCGTGCAATCATTCGTTTTCTGAATTTGCGTGGTGTGAAACCAATTGAAATTCATCGACAGTTGAAGGAGACATGTGGCGATGGAGTTATGGATGTGTCGAAAGTGTGTTCGTGGGTGCGACAGTTTAATGAAGGTAGAACATCGTGTGACAACAAACCGAAACAACCTCGGGCTCGCACAAGCCGGTCTGACGACATGATCGAGAAAGTGGAGAGAATTGTTTTGGGGGATCACCAAATGACTGTTGAACAGATCGCCTCCAGAGTTGGCATTTCTGTGGGTTCTGTGCACACAATCCTGCATGACAATCTGAAAATGCGAAAAGTGTCATCCAGGTGGGTGCCACAATTGCTGACGGACGACCACACGGCTGCCCGTGTGGCATGTTGCCGAGCAATGTTGACGCGCAACGATAGCAGGAATGGGACTTTCTTTTCGTCGGTTGTGACAATGGATGAGATGTGGATGCCATTTTTCAATCCAGAAACAAAGCACCAGTCAGCTCAATGGAAGCACACAGATTCACCGCCACCAAAAAAATTTGGGGTAACCGCCAGTGCTGAAAAAATTATGGTGTCCACATTCTGGGACAGCGAGGGCGTAATCCTTACCCATTGCGTTCCAAAGGGCACTACGGTAACAGGTGCATCCTACGAAAATGTTTTTAAGGACAAATTCCTTCCTGCACTGCAACAAAAACGTCCGGGAAGGGCTGCGCATGTGCTGTTTCACAGAGACAATGCACCCGCACATCGAGCTAACGTTACGCAACAGTTTCTTTGTGATAACGACTTTGAAGTGATTCCTCATGCTCCCTACTCACCTGACCTGGCTCCTAGTGACTTTTGGCTTTTTCCAACAATGAAAGACACTCTCCGTGGCCGCACATTCACCAGCCGTGCTGCTATTGCTTCAACGATTTTCCAGTGGTCAAAACAGACTCCTAAAGAAGCCTTCGCCGCTGCCATGGAATCATGGCGTCAGCGTTGTGAAAAATGTGTACGTCTGCAGGGCGATTACGTCGAGAAGTAACGCCAGTTTCATCGATTTCGGGTGAGTAGTTAATTAGAAAAAAAATCGGAGGCCTTAGAACTTCAATGCACCTCGTACAATAGCATGCAAAAATCAGCAGTGTCGTTTAACTGGGGAGGTATAAAGAATTCTGTCCATCAGGGTTCAGTCTTGTTTCCCTTATATATATTAATAACTTGGCGCTCTATATTCATGAATATACAAAGCTTGTTCATTTTGCTGCTGATAAAAGTATAGTAATGACACACAACAAACAAGAATTAGATGAGGAAGTTGTAAATAGTGTCTTTCAGAAAATATGAGGTGATTCACTGCCAATGGACTCTCACTAAATTTTGAGATAATACTGTACATACCATTCTGCGCAGTAAATGGCATAACGCCGTTGATAAATATAGAATTTGAACAGAAGTCTGTTGCTAAGACAGAATATTCATAATTTCTGGATGTATGCATTGATGAGAAATTGAACTGGAGGAAACACGTGGATGATCTGCTGAAACATTTAGGCTCAGAAGAAGGGGGGGAAGAGGCAAGTTGTACAGTGACAAGCATGAAGTTTTGGAGCCAAATGTGAAGGAACAGTCAGAGACGAATCAAATGTCACGTACTGATGGACAGGGCCAATTGAGGATTGCAGAGGACGATAAAAAAATTGCACAAAATCAGGAGAATGGATCAGGAATCACAGGTGTGTTCCAGACTGCTATCATCATTCCAGCCAGCTCAGTGAATGTGCATAGGGAGTTGCAAAAATGGCGTAAAGTGGTCAAAGCAGCTCCTCATTGGACACACATTTCTGTAGTAAGTGCTAAGTACTGCTTGAGATTGTGTAAAGAGTGGTGTCACTGAAGAGTGGATGACTGGGAATGAGTGATTGGATTGTTCAGTCGCACCGTGTACAGTGACAATCCAATGGAAGGATTCAGGTGTGATGAATTCCTTCAGGACGTTACCTGCTGTCGTGTAGTGCCAACAGTGGGGTACGGAGGAGGTGGTGTTACGGTATGGGGGTGCTTTTTGTGGTTAGGTGTGGTGTCATAATTGCATTTAAGAAAACACTAAATATGGAAGGGCATGAAGACATTTTACAGAATTGTGTACTACGTGCAGTAGAGGTGCACTTACAGTGGATATTTTTATCAACAGGACAGTGCACCCTGCTATAAAGTAGCATCTGTTAAGCAATGATTTGTCGGCAATAACTTTCCTGAAATGGTCTGACCAGCCCAGTCCCCACCTGGGACATTTTCGAAATGAGCTAGAACGTAGATTTCACTTCAGATCCGACATCACTACCTCGTGTGGGTGCAGTTCTCGAGGAAGAAGGGGCTAAAATTCCTCCACAGGCTTAGAGACACCCTGCTGAAAGGTCCCAGCCGAGCTCCAGTTATTGTAAAGGTGGCAGGTGTACATATCCCCTGTTAATGTCCACCAGGATACTTTTGATCAGATATTGTATTTTAAGCTTTCTGAATATGGTTTTGCAGTGTATCTGCAGGTGGCTGTGTGTTATTTGTATAGCCCTCTTCTGCAATGGAAAAAAAAGAAAGAAAAAAGTTGTTTCGTGCGGTAAGTGGTGGAACTCCAATATATTACTCACTATTTTACTCACTATTTTGTAAGAGACTAAATAGCAGAAATTTGCCATCCTGGAATCTTCTGAGGTACAAATGTTACCATAATACTAAGGGAAAAACAGGCTGATTTGAGTTTCTGTGCTAGTTTTATTATGTGGTCATTAAAATTTGTTTTTATCGACATGACTCCCCAGCAATTTTGTAGCTGTTAATTGTCGCTCAGCACTAGATGTGGATTTATGTTTTGACTTAAATTACCAAGTCACATGTAATTATTTCAATTTATTGTCATTGTCAACCTGTTTGAACTGAACTGTGAGTGGACATGCTTTGGGACTTAAGCAGTAGTAGTTCACAGCAGTTGCTTAGGTTCACAGATCACATTAGTGCTGTCTGTTGTGTGGTACTCCTGTTTGCACTTTTTTTGTATCTGATACTGAAATGATTTTGTGAGTGGAGTAAGCTGAAATCAGTTCTACAATCTGTGTACGGTGTGATTCAAATCAGTTTTTACATGTTCCTTGTGCCTAAAATTTTTCTAAGTGGGTACCACGATGGATGGTATCGTATGCTTTGGAGAGATATAAATTAACTCTAACATGCTACTTTTTTCCTTCAGTCTGGCAGGTTACTACTGTTTCTGTGTGTGTACGTGCATGAAGGCCATGAAAATTGCTTTCCAGTGACTTGCAGTCATTTAATACTTCATCAATTTTTGTGACACCCCAGTGCCTCATCACTTCTAACACTGTGACTAACTGCACCAACGCCGATTAAGAAGCGAGATAACCGAGGTTAGCTAATCGTGAGTCTGACCGTGGTTAACTCCACGTGTTACAAAGGAAAGTGCCCGTATACTTGCAAAGATGATGGTATTTGCTGTCTGCCTGTGGCAAGGGTGTTGTAACCGCCTCGGTCTGTGGTACTTACGTGCACTTTTCATATTGTTGGCGTAATGTGAGTGTTGTTACTGCACTATGGAGAACAAGGGTTGACAGCAGCGGAGGCAGTCAGAAAAATTTGCACCTCGTACGGGGATAATGCCACTGGACAGTGCGTGGCAACAATATGGATTTCTCATTTTGAGGAGGATCATTTCGACATTACTGACGACCCACATTCGGGCGCACTTTGGGGTTTGATAAAGATCGTTTAAACGCACGAATCCACAATGATCGACATCAGTGTTCTTGCAGAACTGGCAAATGTGATGAACTGTGATTATCCCACCCTTGTGCAGCATTTGCATGCAATGAGGAAGGTTCAAAAATTGAATGTACGGGTATCACATGCTCTAAGCCAAAATCTCAAAAATCAGCCTTATTGCATCTCTGCTTGCTCTCCATGAATTGGCTTATAAACACTACCATTCATTCCTATCTCGTATCATAACTAGTGATGAGAAATGGTGTCTTTATGCTTACATGGGGAATAGAAAGGAATGGTTGAGCCCAAACAATGCAGCAACTCCACGTTCAAAGACGTTCGCGCATTGACAAAAGATAATATTGCGCATCTGGTGGAACAGTGACAGTGTGGTGTTCCACAAATTGCTTCCCTGAGGTGTAACCATCACTGCCGTCATTTACTGTCAACAACTGAGACGTCTTGCAGATGCAGTCCGAAAATGAGGACCACAAAGACTCAGCAAAGTGGTGCTACTCCATAAAAAAAAAAATGCTGTACAGGAGTTGGGTTCGGAAGTCATTCTGCACCCACCTTATTTGTTTGATCTTGTGCCCTCTGATTTTCACCTTTTCTGCTTTCTAACAACCTTCAAGGAACTTCCTTTACCGATGAAAATGTGCTCCGTACCTGGCTCGACGTGTTCTTCACCTCAAAACCACGTGATTTCTAAAGTCGCAGAATTGAATAGTTACACCAGTGTTGGCAGATTGTTGTAATTAGTAAAGGAGAATGAGTTATTGATGAGTAAAATCTGTTCCGTGTATCTGTTGCATTTATTAAACTTATGGATAGTGCTATGAACTTATTCACCAACCCAGTATTTCCATGACACTCCAACAGCTGGTCACCGAGAGTTCATAAAGATTCTAGACAGAATCAGATGCAGGTATCACTGTCAAGGTCTCTGCTGATGCATTAGACACTGTGTGTGCTGTGCGAGGAATACCACTTGCAGAATCACGTGCAGCAATACCTCTAGGGCAGCTGATACTGATCTGCCCGCAACAGCTTTTCTACCAAATTGAATGTAGTAATCGATTGATGTCTGCACTAATTAACATATGTGCTACACCATCACCAAAGCTGTACCAACTGCTGCTGCTCCAAAAATTGCAAGGTTCCCAGTAGAAAAAGACACAGAGCACCCTGTATGATAATCTCGCATCGAAGAAGAGTTTCCCACTCGGAACTATAATTGGCAACAACATTAAAGGCGTCCGGCTACAAAACTCCCAAGGAATGCTGCATTGTCAACTCGACTGAAAGTGCATAAACAGTAGCTGTGTTATGCTCCTGCACCTTGGCAGTATCGCTGTCCGGCTCAGTTGAATCTGCCTCACGTTTGAAGAATGGGTACTCTTGAAAAAATAAGGTCACTTGCCTGTTTGTGAATCGTTTGATACCTTGTACATCTGTGTAGATACTCCACAATCCACCGTATGGTTCGTGGTGGAAGATACTCCATACCAGTACCACTCATTTCCTTTCCTGTTCCACTCGTAAATGGTGAGGCAAAAATGACTGTCTGTTTGCCTCTGTATGAGAGGCAAATTCTTTTATCTTATCTTCGTGGTCCTTATGCGCAGGGTGTGTTGGAGGCAGCTGAATCGTTCTGCAGTAAGCTTCAAATGCCAGTTCTCTAAATTTTCTCAATAGTGTTCCCCAAGAAGAATGTTAATATCCCTCCAGGAATTCCCATTTGAGTTCATGAAGCACCTCTGTAGCACTTGTGTGTTGTTTGAAACTACCAGTAACATATGTAGCAGCCCACCTCTGAACTGCTTCGATGTCTTCCTTTAATCCGATATGGTACAGGTCTCAAACACTTGAGCAGTACTTCAGAACAGGTCACACTAATGTCCTATACAGGGTCTCTTTCACAGATGACCCACACTTTCCTAAAATTCTTCCGATAACTCAAAGTTGGCAATTTGCCTTCCCTGCCATATCCCTCACACGTTCATTCGATTTCATATTGCGTTGCAACATTGTGTGTGGACAGTTAAATGACATGACTGTCATGCAGGACACTACTAATGCTGTATCCAAACATAAAGGGTTTGTTTTTCTTACTCATCTGCATTAATTTGCATTTTGCTACATCATTTATCCACCAACTAGAAATTTGGTTTAAGTCATCTTGTGTCTTCCCACAGCCACTCAACTTTGACACCTTCCTGTATGCCACAGCATCATCAGGAAACAGCCGCAGGTTGGTGTCTACCCTGTCTGGCAGATCATTTATGAATATAGAGAGTATTAGGGGTCCTATTAAGTTTCCATGGGGCACTCCTGATGATACTCTTGTCTCTGACGAACACTCGTCATCGAGGACAATGTACGGGGATCTATAACTTGAGAAGTCTTCGAACCACTCACGTATCTGTGAACCTGTTCCATATGCTCGTACGTTCTTTAACAGACTGCATTGGGGCACCATGTCAAATGCTTTCTGGAAATCTAAAAATATGGGATCTGCCTGTTGCACTGCATCCGTAGAATGAGTATGTCATGTGAGAAAAGAGCCTTCTAACTGTCTCAGCCATTATGACAAAACTCACAGACCACACAGAATACCGCAGAAATCAGTCATTCGTAGTTTACACAGAACAGAATGAGGAAACAGACTGAGTGCTGAGTGGCTAGCTGTCTACTGTGCAGCCCCAGTCCGGATGCCGTAAATGCTGTCGCGGCCTTTAGTATTGGAGATAATTTGACATTCTGACATCACCCACAGGAAAACAGCTGCCTCCTACCCACATACAGGTTGCCCATTATTGAACTGTATGAAATAACATCATTATAACTTCTGAGCGGTGTGCGTTAGGATGTTCAAACTGCACGGTTGGCCGTGGGGCACGATGGGAATTAGTATGCTTTATCGACGAAGCCCACTTTCATTTGGATGGCTTCGTCGATAAGTATTAAGGACATATGGGGGACTGAGAATCCACATTTTGCGATTAAGAAACATCTTCACCTTCATCGGGTGACTGTGGAGTGTGCAGTATTCACTCATGGAATAATTGGTGCGATTATCCCCACCTGTGCCTGGCTACCCACCCTCCCCTGGCAGACACACAAATGGGAACACCTTGCTCTAGAGTATATAACCACCAGAGGTCACATAGTTTGGATTATGAACAAAGAAATAGTAATTTATTTTTAAAATGCTAGCAGTTGCTGTCGTGTGACGTCATAATGTTAGAAATAGCAAATCTCATTCTGACACGAGTTGGAGCCAAATATTGTGCCCTCGTTGCTAATGATAAATGGCTGGGAGGTGGCCAAACGAATCTGTCGCCTTAGGAATCTGGACACTTGAGCACGAGATTGAGATCGGTGCGCTTTAAATACCTATGTTGTACTCGACTTGTGGGTGAAGAAATGCCACACTTGACTACTTGTGGCAGCTGTAGCCAGCTATAAGCAGAGGCCTGACATACATTGAGTGAGTGTTTTCTGGTACAACTAGCTGTCATCAGCTCAGTGTTATGTTTGGCACCAACTAGTGACACAGGACTAATCTCGAGTTAGAAGAAGGTGCCGAGGTGGCTGCCACTTAAAACACCGTCCTGGCGGACTCGGAGGTTCTTCATTGGTCGCGTCATCCAATTAGTGACGATGTTCGAAGCACTGCTCACATGTCCGTAGGAATCTTCAAGCCGCCGGCTCGTGCAGCATCGATATGCTACAATACTACAAATCTTCCAAAACCCGAAGTGCTGTAAAGTGGAAACAGAAATAAACTGCTAAAATTTGGTACAGTTGTGCTTATTTTTACAGGGACAACAAATCTGAGATGAGAGAGCACAGATGTGACGTGACGTAAAATGACCTGCAATTCTGATCACATATTTTGTTCATACTTTGACTGATAAACATTGCTGTGGTATCTAGTGAAATGCTTGTTGGGGGACTACAAATAGTGCATCCACCAGATTGCCTCAATCTGTGACTTTCAGGGTACTGTGTGAGAATAGGATACGTCGGATTTCACACGATCTACGTTTTCGGGACTGGTGCCTGTTGTCATGGAGGAGGTCATTCTGTTAGAGATACCTCCTTATTCGTGGTCACTGCACAATAAAACGAAGCAGCTGACCTATCAGTACCAGAGACTGCCTCAAGACTACAGCCATTGCTTCTGTCTACTCTTCAAACAGTTCCTTGCACCAGGCTATTTCTTTCTTTACTGTACCACTTCTGCTGCTTATTATGAGGGTCACTCCAAAAGAAATGCACACTATTTTTGTAAAAATTCAGTTTTCATTCTGCATGTGTGAAAGTTTTACAGTGTGCAGATACATCCTTCCCGCTTGTTTTCAAACTTAGTTCAACCTGTTCCCGTGAGTGGTGCCATCACAGCATGTCTTCAAAATGGCTGCTACACTTGACGTTCGTCAGAAACAACATGCTGTCATAGAATTCCTGTGCTGTGAAAACGAGACAGTGGGAAACATCCACAAGAGGTTGAAAAAGTGTACGGAGATGCTGCTGTCGATCGCAGTAGAGTTAGTCGGTGGGCAAGCAGGTTACGTGACGAAAGTGGGCACGGCAATATTGAGGATTGTCCTCGCAGCGGCAGGCCTGGTACTGCACACATTCCAGACAATGTGCAGAGAGTTAACGAATTGGTGACTGCTGACGGACGCATCACAGTGAACAAATTGTAGCGCTACATTGGGATAGGGGAAGGAAGTGTTTGCAGAATACTGAAAGTGTTGGTGTTAAAAAAGGTTTGGGCCAGGTGGTTTCCCAGGATGTTGACGGTGGCTCACAAAGAAACAAGGAAAATGGTATGTGGCGAACTTTTGGAACAGTACGAGAATGGTGGAGATGAATTTCTTGGAAGAATTGTGAGAGGTGATGAAACATGGCTCCATGATTTTTCACCAGAGACGAAGAGGCAATCAGTGGAGTGGTATCATGCAAATTCACCCAAGGAAAAAAAAAAATTCAGAACCACACCTTCTGCTGGAAAAGTTATGGCTACAGTGTTTTTCGATTCCGAAGGACTCTCGCTTGTGGACATCGTGCCAAGTGGAACCACCATAAATTCTTATGCATATGTGACGACACTGAAGGAACTTCAAGCTCGACCGAGTCGTGTTCGACCACATCGGCAAAAGCAGGATGTTTTGCTGTTGCACGACAATGCACTGCCACATGTCAGTCAAAAAACCGTGGAAGCGATCACAAAACTCAGACGGACAACAGTGAAACACCCGCCTTACAGTCCTGTCCTGGCTCCGTGTGACTATCATCTCTTTTGGAAACTGAAATACTTTCTTCGTGGAACAAGGTTAGAAGATGATGACTCCCTTGTGCATGCTGCCAAACAGTGGCTCCAACAGGTTGGTCCAGAATTTTACCGTGCGGGTATACAGGCACCGGTTCCAAAATGGCGTAAGGCAATTGAGAGGGATGGAAATTATGTGGAGAAATGGAAATATTGTTCCTAAAGGATGTATCTACATACTGTAAAACTTTCAAACTTGTAGAGTAAAATATGGATTTAAAAAAAATAGTGTGCATTTTTTTTGGAGTGACCCTCGTATATTGGCAATTTTGGTGGTAATGAAAATTGTGAAAATGTAGAAACAATTGGCTACTTACAGAGTGGTTTGTAAGATAGTAAATAATACGCGTCAGGTGGAGCTCACAGTTTTCATACTGGGGAAGGCCGCAACATTTACCAGTCAAACTGACAGGGACCTCAGGATATTCTACAGATCAGTCTGTTACAACAACCAAGATTTCAGAGGGGAGAGGGGAGGAGATATCACACTTTTGCCAAAAGTTTACATACTGTGTGCCCTGTCTGTTCATAATCAACAATTAAATAAAATCAAAATCTAAGTCCAAGAGGTAGTCTATCTTTATCTGCTGACTTTAAAGAGTTCTTTAATGCAGTGTATGTTAGGTTTGCTGCATGCTTTGTTTTTCACGTTTTCAATTCAAAATGTGAGATGTATAATGTTTTGTGGGTGTTCCATCCACAGCCTTTAAGAATTCGTGATATTTTTCTGTGATATCGTGGAACCTGTGTGGTGATTGTCTGACAGAAGCAAACCGAGCAACTGCCACATTTGCGAAGTTAGCATAGTGTATTTGTTGGTTTTTGTATTTATATTTGTTATTATAAAACTGTGTGGTTAAAGTTATACACTTCATTAAAGATATCTACAAAAAGGCGTGTTTTTTTTCCACAGTATGTTGTGGTAAAGTGTCGGAAAATGTGAAGTTGTTGGAAAAATGTATTACCACCCATTTTCAAGCTTTTCATTTTGTAGGAATTGCATCTTATCACGTATTAATGCACAATTTGCTTACCTAAATTCATTTACTTGTTGATGAAATCGGCTTGTCTTCCCTTCTGTACTGCAAAATGGTCTGTGATCTTTTCATTAAGATTTACAGGAATCAGTAGTTCTTTCTCAAGCTCACGTTCCAAATTTTTGTCTAATAAATTACTTCAGAGTGGACTAGTTATGACATAAAGTCTGTGGATGTTGGTCTGCAAACCCTGTGCAATATGGCTCCAGCTGTCTGACTGACTTATGTATGGCCTCTGAATCTAAATATAGTGATTGTGGAAATGGGTTGTTTTTCCTCTTAATATAAGTTCTACTAGACATTCTTCTGTAACAGAAACAATCTTTTTTGAATTTCATTCCACTGCTAAATATTATTTTTAAAAGCTTTTGGTGAAAGTCATAATAGCTATACCAATAGAAGTATTTTAGCTTCAATAAAAATATGCCATCTATTAATACTCTAATAGAATATTTGACTGTTTTCGGGAATCTGTCTTAAATTATTAATTACGTCGTGTTATGCTCCGGACATGCTTTTTTCCCCTTTCGCATTTCAGTATCATTTTATAAAAACAGAAGTGAAATTCAAATCATTTGAAAGCCTATTATGCCTGCGACATCACTGACTAGCTCGCTGCTGCTGTCATAATATTAATCTCAGAGATACCTTGTTTTGGAATTTATGTTTTGGAAAATTGGTAATAAATGATGTGTAATACCATACTGTATGAATGTGTGTATAAAAACTCCTGAGTGTTTTGGTGAATGAGAAATGTTTGTAAAATGTGGAAGCTCTGTATTGGCAAATTGCCACCATCTTGACACCCATGTTCACTAACTTATACAAATGTGTCACACTGTGAAGTTAACATTAATTTACCTCTGAGATATACTTTCCCACTGTTACAAGGAAGGAAAGTATCATTCAACTAATTAAACTCTTAGTGAAAATTGTCGTTTCACCCAGCTCCAGATAAATTATTCGGCAGCTCAGTTGTTAGAGCAGTAGACTATCGACTTTAAGATGATGATGCCCATAAAATGCTGATTCGGCTCAATCCTGAAAGAATACTTTAACGTATACGCGTAATACTACTCGACAGGCCTCTCATATGAAAACCAAATCACACTTAAAAAAACTTCACAACAATCAGAAGCATAATATTATTTCCTTGCTGTTCATGTGCACTTATATTTGCAATTACTGTTCACACATCTAGGGACTGATGACATCGTAGTTTGGTCCCTTCTCCCGCCTTTAAACCAACCAACCAACATCACATTCAAAAAGATATTTTCTTCTTAATATGATCACACACTTTTTACTTTATTAGAAATGATGATTTTTTTTTTTTAAATCTTCATGATGTCCAGTCATGATCCTTACTGTTTAAACTCCAGAAGTTTCATAGTCTTACATAAAGATGAAGTAAGTCTGTTTCAAACACTGACATTAGTTTACACTCGCAAACATCACAGCCCTTATGTTTTTGTTATCTGCATGTTGTACTGCTTTATCTCTCTCCGTGTAACTCATAGTCCTACACCTCGCACTGTGGACGTATGTTGACATCTTCACTGCTAGCAATGCTTCCCAAAAAAGTGAATTGTTTGCTCAGAAAGTAAATGCTTTCATCCTCTGTTGTCTGTTTCTCAGACTAAGACCAATATGAAGCTATAAATAATACATCTCACTATTGAAACACTGCTACACTCAGTTCTCGTTTTGTATTTCGTGTAAAACCTTTAAAAAAATGACTCTTCCAGGATTCGCTAATGTGATACCGTCATTCACAGTCAGAAGCGCTATCCATTGTGCCACTGTGGGACTGATCAGAGCTAACACTCTACTAAGTTGTCTTCTATAATGGAAATCAGCACTAAGATTTGTCATGAATAATTTTATTGTGTCTTGGGTTGTAGCTCATGACTGATAGCTGACAATCTAGTTATAATATACATACCTATTTGCGAAAGTGAATATCTTAACAGGGACTGTTAAGCCAGTTTAAGTAAAAATGTCTGTTAGATTTCAGTTTTGACTGCACTTCGTCACAACAGTCAAGATTAGGCATTTTTTGTATAAGTTTATTAATAGCGCATAACAATGTTTCATTCTGACAGTGTGTTAATTCTGTAAATATTAGCTGTTCCAGTCTACCACATTGTATTAACCTATTTCAACAATCTCCTGACAAATGGTTGGGATAGTAAGTATTATATTCAAATGTTTGATGTTTTTATGTTACACTTTCTGACATGTTCTATACCCATGAAAATCATCTCATTTTTTGGGTCGATGGAACAAAAACTGAATCCAATCTAATCTAATTCCTTAGTGGTGAGTGAGTTTAATGATGTTGCAGGACTCGGGGTTCCTCATTGCACACATCACCACTCTAAATAAATGGAGCATTAACGTGTCAACTTTTGCAATGTTTCCACTGCCAGTGTTCACAAAATTACTTTCTGTTGTTACTTAAAATATTGTAATTGTGTTTTCCATCCCTAAATAGCTGAACTGTTCGCAGTAAAAGTACATAAAAACCTTGTAACTTTGTCAAACAGTCTAGAACACACATATAGCTTTGTCTTTAGGCCCGTCCACACGCAACGATCTGTCTGTGCACATCACATCTGCGCAGACAGATCGTTGCGTGTGGACAGAAGATTTGCACAGACCTGAGGTGTGTGCAAACCTGGAAGTTGGAGTCGGAGGTTTGAGCGAAACCTCTCAAACCATCGAATTTTAAACTGATGCATTAAACATAACACTGTTTAAGTACGTATGTTCTATGTTACATACGAAGAAGACTTGTATGTAGTTACACTTTTGGGGTATCTCCCGTGAAAGTTGTAGAACTTTGATGAAATGTGATAAAAATTTTTGTGTATGCAAATGGAAACGATAACACACATTTATGTGTGATTAAAGAGTGTCCACTGCAGTATTTGGATTTGACTATTGGTGACTGCACCAATTTAAACTGTATTGGTGACTGCACCAATTTAAACTGACATGCTTATCACTGAAATTTGTAATAAGCACTGAGCCACACAATATTTATTATTTAATCATCTACAAATCTCGTAATAAAATTTTGTTTTGTATGTACAGGGTGGATCACAACTAATAGCAAAAGCTCACTCGTGTGACAGTATATGATAACAGTCCAGAATATGTGGGTCCGCCCCAAGTCTTTGGTGACGTACTTGCGAATGTGTGGTTACAGTCCACCACGGACTTCAGTATAAAGTATTGTCCCAGTTAGTATTTATGTAAACTGTTCTATGATGATGTCCCCTTTTAATTGGGCTCAAATTGAAATAAAGACAGTATTTGCCACTGAAGTCAGTGGAAGTTTGTTACCACACTTTTACAATTATCTCACAAACATGTCATTTCAGACCCTTGTTTACTGACTTATTTTTGCTTCTGTTATCATATGCTTTCACATTGTCACTGATTACAGTACACCCTATATACAAATTTTGCCCGCAGATGCCTCTGGCACACCTCTCGCCTCGGTGCCTTGGGCAGCCGCTCGTGTCACTTGGGCATTAAGCCACCCTCCTCCAGACTTCTCTATGCATTATACTTTTCAGCTGTGAGCGCCCGTGTTGCACCTGCATGTTTTGTGATACCGTTGGAGGTGAGCCACTTGGGAGAAAATTGGGCGTAAGAAACTGGCCGTTTATAATGTTTTGTAAAGCATTACTTACACATTTATAATTGATGTCTTTTCAAGAGTAATGCATACTGAAAAAGGGCCAAGTTCCAAGATTTATTTTTGATATTTACTTTAATTCTTTGATAGATTTCTAATTTGAAAATGCACACGACAGAAAGTATAATTACCCTCTGATGAAAAAAATGAGAGGTGAATTTTTGATCAGTTTCTTTCTCTCGAGCTTCCAAAATATCTCGGTCATTCGACAGATGTGACATATTTGTAGCAGAATTACAGCAAACTGTGGAACGTAGTAGGTACTTGCATAAAATTATGACGGTGCGATCATATTGGCTCAGTCTTAGCCTTATCAGCTAAAATCCGGTCTGCAATGTGATGACTTGGAGATCCATTCACGACAGCAGCTGTTATGTTTGCTGCTGTTCCTTTTGAAATAATTCTAGAAATTGACAATGGAAGGCAGCAGAGCTCGAGTGGCAGGTCGCAAGACATCCGTACATTGTTCTCGTATAAGATCAGTTCACTTTTCGAGTGATAGGTGGTTCACTTCTCGAGAAAATCATGGCCTGACCTGTACAGTCTTTTGAGCACAAACTTGCAGCCTGAGCTATGCTGAAGTGGTCTCCAAAGTGTTAAAAAGATCTGAAGTAGGAACAAGTAACATGTAAAGAGTGTCAACCTTCCTTTCAGACTCATTGTAATTTTTATTGAAAAACCTATTTTATTTACTAAAGGCATTAGAGGCCATTTTTTTGTTAAGTGTTCCTTTTTTTTTCCTGCTGATGTCTTGAAAGTGCCCTAAATACAAAATCTCACCAAATGCTTTTGTGACTCTTTTAGCTCTCCATGTTGTAGTTGTGGTCTTCAGTCCAAAGACTGGTTTTAAGCAGCTCTCCATGCTGTCTATCCTGTACAAGCCTTTTCATCTCCAAATAACTACTAAAATCTACATAAATTTCAATCTGATTACTGTATTCATCCCTTCATCTCCCATTATTGTGTTGAACTCTCCCACACTTCACTCCACTACAAAATTAAATGTCTCAGGTCTGTCCTATCAATCGACCCCTTCTTTCTGTTAAGCTATGGCATCATCAACAAAGGAGGTGGCTTAGAAAACACTTGTTTGACCTATACTTCAGTATTGCTCATCAGTGTGGGATATGCACCAGGTCGGGTTGACAGAGGAGATGGAGAAGATCCAAAGAAGAGCAGCGTGTTTCGTCACAGGGTTATTTGGTAAGCGTGATAGCGTTACGGAGATGTTCAGCAAACTCAAGTGGCAGACTCTGCAAGAGAGGCGCTCTGCATCTCGGTGTAGCTCGCTGTCCCGGTTTTGAGAGGGTGCATTTCTGGATGAGGTATCGAATATATTGCTTCCCCCTACTTATACCTCCCGAGGAGAATCCGAACGTAAAATTAGACCACGCACGGAGGCTTTCCGGCAGTCGTTCTTCCTGCGAACTGTACGCGGCTGGAACAGGAAAGGGAGGTAATGAGAGTGGCACATAAAGTGCCCTCCGCCACACACCGTTAGGTGGCTTGCGGAGTATAAATGTAAATGTAGATGTGGATGTAGATGAAGCTTTTCTTCTCCCCAGTTCTCTTCGTTACCTCCTCTTTAGTTACATGATCTACCCATCTATCTTCAGAATTCTTCTGTAGCACCACATTCCAAAAGTTTCTGATCTTTTCGTGCCTGAACTGCTCATCATCCACGTTTCATTTCGGAACGAGGCTACACTGCAGGCAAATTCTTTCAGAAAAAACTTCCTAGCACTTAAAGTTATATTAGATGTTAACAATCCCCCTCCCCACCCCAGAAACGATTTCTTGCTATAGACTTTCTGCATTTTATATCCTCACTACTTCAGCCATTGATGGTTATTTTGCTGCCCAACTAGCAAAACTTGTCCACTACTTTTAGTATCTCATGCCCTAAACATAGCCTCATTAACTAGATTACATTCCAGTACTCTTTGTTTTACTTTTGTTGGTGTTCATCATATCTCTTTCCAAGACAGTCATTTATTTCACCTGCTCTTTCAACTCCTCTTCCATCTCACAGAATCGCAGTGTCATCACCAGTCTTCAGAATTTTTATTTCTTCTCCTTGAAGTTTAATTCCGTTTCCAGATTTCTCCTGGGTTTCCTTTGCTACTTGTAAAATATACATAATGTAAAACATTGAGAACAAGCTGCAAACCCGTCTTGCTCCCTTTAACATCCTTCAACTCTTAGAATTGCTGTCTGAATTCTGTAAAAGTTGTAAATAACCATTTGTTTCCTGTATTTCATCCCTTTGTATATAAGCTGTTAGACACCACTGCTTGTGTGTATTAACTGCTGTGACAGATCATTCTTCGGTGTCTCTGTGTGTTTAGTTGTAGTCAAATTTCGTGCTTTGAGATTGTCACCTCATTACCCTCTTGACAACTGGACAAGTTGCTATGTGATCTGCTCTCCAGGAAACTTTGTCCACACTCAATGTTTCATGTCCCTACCATTTATGTACATATGCTGACAAACCCTCCCTGTAGTGTCATTCAGCCTTTTGCCACTTAGTCATTGTATAGAGAATTGAATGAAGTACCTTATTTGTGTTTGTTAGAAAAGACAGAAATAATACAAGCTGCTGCTCCTCTTGAGAAAAATGGGTGTGAGAACAATTTGTAAATTGTAGAGTGACTGGCACTATTGTTGTCTTGATTAGTTAGCTTGCAGCACCGGTTATTATTGAAATGGGGCCTAAACTGTAAGAGGAAGTGATCATAGCTGTACTGCTTTTTTCTATTCTCTCCACGTCCACACTTGTTCTGTGATGGAACCAACAAGCGTTTCTGGCGAAGGAAATGAATCGGCAGAGTCCTTGAGGAGAAACTATTCATCATTAGCCTGGCTGTGTGGAAACTAACGATGATTGTTCAGGAATTCGAAATCTAATCTGGCGGATTACACCGTGTTGTCACCGTCTCAACTTGTTTGTGATGCGATTTCTACAGTACAGTAAGGCTTTCGTGTGAGGTGTAATGAAGCCAGGGGAATTGTGAAACGGAGACATATGAATGTAGTCTTTGTCATGATGGTACTCACTCGAGATAATGGTGCATGGGATTGTCCATAAAGAGCTTGTTTCTGCTTAATGTACTTCTTGATGTTAGTTTATTCTCATACCATAAGGCACAAGTGTGGGGGAATTGGTCATGATTTTTAATGATGTACCTAGTTAAAAGTAAAACTTTCGTGGTTTTCACTTTTTAAGTAATGTTCATTTGATCTTACAGATTGAGAAGTGGCAGCAGTGTTCACCACGTCTTTCTGTACGGCACAAATACCTTACCGTGTGGACCTGTCACAGCTTGCAGTCGTCTGAGGTTACCGGGAGGCGAAGATGCAGTACACGGCGAACAGGAGGCACCCTTTGATAAGTTACTAGTCAAAGATTTGCATTCGTGCAGTTCTTCTTATTGTAATGCACAATTTCACATAAAAAATTTGTGGTTTTTGAAAAATTTGCAGAATATTTTTGTGAACTTGGTAGATTATGTTTGAGGAAATGCTGATATCGATTCAGCTGAGGCCGTAAATGTAGGGAACATGGCTGCAAGGTTCTACTTTTATGTTGTCATCTGTGTTTTTAGAAGCTGTAGAAGAAATATTGAGATTTCCAACACAAATTAGTTTTCAGTGGCGCAAGAGGTGTTTAACAAAATAGTCACCTTGTGTTGGTTGCTTGCTGTACTATTGTAAAAACAGATTTATTGGGCATTTTAGAGTGTAAGTGTTTGTAAATGGACAGGCCTGAAGAAATTTTAATGTGCCCGCTGGAAAGGCTTACCATTGCAGTTCCCATTAGCAGTGTGCAAAGTGTACATTCTCTGTGCTTGCTGAGGATCCGAGCCAGAGTTTCATTGTACACAGTGGAATTTTTTAATCCCAATATGTTGCACTTCTGGCTTGTTCCCTTGCGAGGAACGTCATAACCCTTTGATACTGAAACATAAATTCTGAACTTAGGGGGAATGTGCGCATCAATTGTTTGGCAAATAACACACTTTTAAATGAGTTCAGGAAACCTGTGTAATTTCTTATATCCCATGCTTTTTTGCTACTGATAACCAAGATCTTATTCTTGTACATACCAGATTGTGCAACTCAGCACTCTCAGCTGTAATGAAGGTTTCAGAAAGAGAGGATATGTCCATGCGACTGAGAGTGGCAGGAGATATCTGTTTCTTGCTCTGTTGGATATGTTCTATTTCTGTGTCCTTCTTGAACATGGATATAAAACTGTTAAATGGGTTAAAGAATAACGTAGTCCACCCCAGTCTATTCTGAGACAGTGTTTACTTTAGCAAATCTGTTAGAAAAATGTAAGGATGTGTCTCCTTGTGTCTGCTTAGCTTCACAGATCCCAGGAGAAGACAAATAACACCTGCCTCTCACTCTTTTCACATATTTCAAGGCGACTATGTGATAGCGGCAGAAATAAAGTTGTGCATAATCGATGATAAAGAAAACATGATGAGAAAAATAGTTGAAATCAGTACTTAAAACCACAAAATTAAATGGAAATATTTATGCCACATACAGAGAAGGTGTGCTACATTACACGATTCCATTTCTGAGACTGATACTGCCAGGTTCTCTGGTCATATGACAAATACATTCGCTGACATCTCTCTTTCCGAGCATTAATCCCGACTTGCAGAGTCTGCTGTTTTGCTACATCTCCTCCATTTATCCCTGTTGTTGACATCTTCTTGTCTTAAACCGACAACATGCACGTCTTACCCGACGTTGTCAGTCCATCTGTTTGCCGGTCTACCTCGTGGTCTTGTTCCTCCTAGGTTTATGTGGAGCACTGTTTTTGCAACTGAAGTCTTATATACTTTTGTCTTTAGATACTGAGGCATCTTTTTATCGCAGAGGACTCCAGTGACCTGTCTCCACTTGATCCAAGCTGCATTCACCCTCATCCGAGTATCGAGAGTTGGGTCACAGCCTCAGGTGACGACAGACCCTAGATACGTAAAATGCGTGGTCTTCTGCAGGTCGTCTTTGCCGAAACTTACGGTGCCTCTGGTTTGAGAGCTGCATTCTAGCTACTCTGTCTTTTAGACATTGAGGTGCAGTCCATTTTCAGCCAATCTGTCCTTCCACGTTTGAGCCTGGTGCAAGAGTTCAGGGCGGGCTAGGTCGGCAAGCACCACATCACCTTCATAAAGAAGGAACCAGGGATGTGAAGTCTGTATGTCAGCTGTTACAATGTCCATGCAAAACACGAATAGCAATGGTGCCAGGGCAAAACCCTGATGAACACACACAGTGATACCAAAGGGAGGAGAAATTCCAACAGGACTCCGAACAACACTAGTATAATTATGGTACAAAATTTGCACCCAGCTTATATTCTCTTCAGGGACGCCATGGCAGTGAAGAGCTCGCCAAAGAAGATCGTGTGGGATGCGATTGAAAGCCTTTTCTAGGTATAGAAATGCCATGTGTACACCCTTCTGTCTGTGTTTTTTCCATCAAAAGGCGTGTGGCACGTAGGGTATTGATGGTGCTGCATCCATTAACAGATACACACTAGTTCGGTGTTACAGAGACAATGCTTCTGAGTTTGTTATCAAGTATCCGTTCAAAGATCTTGAACCCTTTTAGGGTCAGATGTTTTCTCAAAAGATCATGTTAAAAGTGCCATGCGATTTTACAGTAAAATGCAGACCTGTGCCATACTTGAAATAAAATCTAAACCGTTACATAAAGGAATGTATTTTTTTTATTTTTAGGGAATGCTGCTGGCTGCAGTAATACGTGCAGTACACCTTGTCAAAGAACAAATTTTCAGAGAAAAAAATTATTTTCATTATGGGGTTTATCGAAAAAAATTAAAACTTTGATTCCAGTTTACTCTGAGACCCATCAAATGATGATATACTAAAAAATTTCAGGTATATATGGAATCTCTGTAGTTTCCTTAACAAAAACATCATACAGGAATACAAAATTTTTTATTACACTAGGGAAAAAATCAAAAAGAGCATAACATTACAAAAATATTCTTTTGCTCCGAATGTGTTCTCAGTTCTTCAGGCATAAATCACTGACAAATGTGAGGTTGCAGCTATGACAACTACTTGCACACATGCTGACCAACATGTGAAGGATGCAGTCCTTTCTTGCAACAAACACATACTGTTCGTGAACGCCAATTCTTATCCTTCGTAGAACAAACACTGCAGTAGTGCTCCTTCCTCCCTGGAAGAGTCTCTACACCATATACTATTGGAGCGGGTACATTTATATCAGTTGCACTTGGGGTTGCAGCCCTTGCCTGAAACCACTGTTGAGAAAGTTTGCAAATGACTATGCTGTTATTCAGCCGTGTCAGTGGTTTGTCACTGGGGTTTAGGCTTTCCTTATACAAAACATATGCATTCAGCAACATCCTGGCAATTATGCTGAACACTGCCTTCTTCCACATCTTGACAGTCTTCCTCTCATCTAAATATCAGTATGCTATTGTATCAGATGAGTCAATGCCACCCATATTATTATTATTATTATTATTATTATTATTATTATCATCGTTTATTCCCCATGAAGGAGAGCGTTAAAACACAATCAATATTCACAATGACAATATGGTACATAAATTGATACATTTCAAATTCATGGCACTTTTTTCTGTCTCTTTCTTTTCTCTTCCCAAAAACCTCTCATAAATTCACTGTGTTTCTTCTTCCTCTCTTCTGTCCACTTCTTTCCCGATTTCTTCTCTTTTGGTGTTTCTTCGAATTTCTGTTTGTTTATTTTTTCTCTGTATTTTCCTCTGTTTGATGTGGAGATGTTTAGATTTTTGAGGTCTTCCATGGTTTCCTTTACCCAGTTAGTTTTCAACTTATTCGTCACCACTATGTTAAAAATATTCTTGGTCGGCCTATTTTCATTCATCCTATTGATGTGCCCATAGAATTTTGCCCTTCTTTTTCTGATATTGTCTGTAATTGTCTCTGCCTGTTTGTACAATTCCTTTGTTGGTCTCTTTATCCAGATCCCCTCTGAACTGGCCCATAGATCTTTCTCAGAATTTTCCTCTCTTGCTTTTCCATTTCCTTGATTTTAGTTCTTCCTCTGATTACTGTTGTTTCTGAGACATACAAGGCCTCAGGTAAGACTACTGTTTTGTAATGTCTTAATTTGGCATTGACGGAAATATTTCTTTTATTGTAATGGTTCCATGTAAGTCTGTATGCTTTTTGTAGTTTTGTAACCCTTTCTTCATTGGCTGTTGAATTCAGTCCTGTTTTCTGTATAATCTCTCACAGGTATTTGAAACTTTCTACTTGTGTTATCTTTCCGTACTTTGTTATCAATGGGCTTCTGTCTGTAGATTTTGTGTCCACGTACTGGTTTTTTTCATATGATATTTGTAGTCCTGTTCTGGCTGTGATTTCATGCAATATCTCTAGGGCTTCTCTGGCTTCTTTTCTGTCATTTGTAATAATGGCTATATCGTCGGCAAAGGCCAGACATTTTATGTTGACAGTTCTATTTTTCTCTCTCCCCATCTTTACCCCATTGACTCCTTTGGCCCACATCCTGATTATTTTCTCTAAAACAGCGTTAAATAAAATGGGTGACAGGCCATCTCCCTGTCTCACTCCTGTCTTGATTTCGAAAGATTCTGATATCTCGCCCATGAACTTCTTTTGACTTTGTATTTGTTAATGTTTCCTGGATTAGTTTTCTGGTCTTATTGTCTACCTTCATTTCTTCTAGTGTATTAAAAAGTGTTTCTCTGTCTATGGAATCGTAAACATTCTTGAAATCAACAAACGTTACTGTGGTGTTTCTGGACTTTCTAGTTGTTAATAATGTTCTCAGACACCAGATCTGCTCACTGCATGATCTTCTCTTCCTGAACCCTCCTTGGTATTCTCCGATCTGTGGATCTATCTGAGGTTCTAGGCGATTTAACAGAGCTTTTGATAGAATTTTGTATGCCACCGGCAGTAACGAAATTCCTCTATAGTTATTAGGGTCTGTTTTGTCTCCTTTCTTGTGGAGGGGTTGTATTAGGGTTGACTTCCATTCTTCTGGTATCTTTTCTGTTTCCCAGATGTTTTTGATTATACTATGAATTATGGGTGTAATGATTTCATGGTCTAATTTCCATATTTCTGCAATCAGTCCATCTTCACCTGGTGCTCTGTTATTTTTCAATGATTTTATTATTTTCATGATTTCTTCATATGTTGGGGGTTCGGAGTCCCGGTTGGGTTCTGGTTTTGTAAACTGTAATCTCTGTTTTGGTTCATCACAGTTAAGTAATGTGTCAAAGTATCTGGCTAATATTTCACAGTTTTTCTTCGGATTTGTCTCCAGTGTTCCATCTTGTCTTTTGAAGCATAAGCTTGGTGGCTGATATCCTGTCATATTTTCTCGGAATACGCTGTAAAAATTTCGTGTGTTGTTTCTGGTGAAGTCTTCTTCTATCTCCTTCAACCTGTTGTTTTCGTAACCTCTTTTTTTCTCTTAGGATTATTTTTGAAGTGTTTTTCTGTATCCTGTTGAAGTCCTCCCATTTTTCTTGTGTTTTATGGCTGTTAAATTTTTTCCAGGGTATGGCCCTGTTGCATGTCATGTTCCACCATCGGTGTTTCCTTTTTCTCGGTGGCTGCCCCAATTTTATCAGTTTTTATTTTTTCTGACAGTTCTGTCCAGTTGTTGATATTGATTTTCATAATTTCTTCTATTATTTCTTTCTTGTTTATTTGTAGGTACTCTTGATTTGTCTATTGGGTATAAATTTTACTTTAATTTGGAGAAGGTGATGATCAGATTCGAAAACTATTTTCCTTGTTCTTACATTCATTATTTCTCTGGTGTTTTTTGTGGATATTGCTACGTGGTCTATCTGAAATTCTCCTAGAGCATGGTTGGGGGATTTCCAAGTTACAAGTTTCCTGTGTGGTTTCTGGAATTGCGTTGACATGATTTTCAGATCAAAATTTCTGCAGAAGTTTATCAAGTTCTCTCCATTTTTGTTCGTTCTTATGTGGGCCGTGTGTTTCCCTGTCGTGTCTTGGAATTTTCTTTCCTTGCCTAACTGGACATTGAAGTCTCCTAGTAACACTTTTATGTGATTCTTGGGGATTTTGCTGGTAGTTTCTTCCAGATCTTCCCAGAATTCCTCTTATCATCTCTGGGTTCTTCTTGTTATAATTGTTTGTGGGGGCATGTCCATTGATTAATGTATAGGCTTTGTTTCCAGATCTTATCGTGAGTGTCGACATTTTTTCTGATTTTGAGGTGAAATCTGTTACGGAGTCCAGTATCGATTTATGTACTACAATGCCACCCATATACTTATTATATTAAAAAATTACATCTGGTTTCTTGACTGACTGTTAATTGTGAATTGTTTTTTTTCTGACGATGTAGCAGAGGATGATGTACTCGCAAGGAGGACTGAGTTTCTCTGTGATTTCTTCTGTTTGAAGCCCCGGAGAAGTATAAAAGATTTCCTGAAGAACTTTAGCTGACCAACAGCATAATTTGTCATAAGACCGCATGGCAGGAATTTTCTGTTTCTTCTAATTGTTCCCATTAGATAAGTGCCAACTGAATACAGCTTTTCTGCCAGAGGAAGAGATGTAAAAAAAATTGTCACAAAACACAAGGTAACCTTTTTGCATGTAGCTCCCAAGAGCTAGTAGTTTCATGATGACTACATATCCCAGGCCATTCTCTTTTATTTCGTTTTTGTCATCACTTTTTGCACCATGGTATACATAAAACAGTAGGCATTAATTTACTGCTGAATAACATAGCATCCAAAATTTGACTCCCCACCTGTGATGATGTTTATTGGGAAGGTACTGGATTAGCTGTGAGTGCGCCTTTGTCCCAACAAGACTTTCATCAACACACAGTTGCTGGTGTGGAGTGTAGTGACGACAGAAAACACTGTTGGCAATATCTACCAACACTTGAAATTTGGCTGTTGGATTATATAATGGGTGACCAGGAGGGTGAAGTTCCGAATTATCTACAAAATGCAAGAACCAAAACAACTGAAACCTGTTGCGTGAAAACATTTGCGAAAACCACGGTGTCAGCAGGTTTGCATCAGTTGACCAATAACTAAAAATCATCTGTTTGTTTTTATCAGTCCGTTATTCAAAATCACTGCTATAAAAGCCCTCTTTTCTGCTAAAGTTGTTGTTTGCAACTGTTTGATTCCACCTGGCGAGTGTATCTGTTAGTCTGTCACCATAATCGTAAGAAGCTGCTGCGAAAAAAACAAATTGAAAAAATCAATTGGTGAGGCTTTTGCTGGTAAATATTTAGGACCTGGTAGTTCTGCATAAACAAAGCTTGTAGGGGGCAGATTGTCTGATGCCTCAAACATTATTTCAACAAAAGTATTTGCACTGCAATTCAGTTGTGTTTGGTCGTCGTCGTCATTTGCTGACACACAATCGTCACTTGAAGAAGAAAACAGAGTCCTCTTCTCTACTGGACATCTCATAATCCGGTTCACTTTCTGCAAATCCTGCAACTTCATCTTTACTTTCACTATTTACCATATTATTGCCTAATTCACACATTTTGAACCGCAACTTCCTACTTGATGGCGCCATGCTGCTGTGAAATACTCGGTAAATAAACAACACTGGAGAAGTTTATTTTAATCGACATATTGCACTGACAATCGAAAAGGAGATCAATATGCAGTGCCTTTGACCTTCCTTCTGCTTCTTGACTAGGAAATACTAACATCTTTGCCTTCAAGCGCGGAAAAAATGAATGAGAAGGGCATCGCGGTCAGATTGTTACTTGCATTTTTCACCGAAAATCTGGATCACGGTCAGATCATATTTGGCACTAAAAGGGTTGAAGTATGACAGAGGAGTCGAATAGGGCAAATCGTAACTGTTATGCTAGTTGTCCATGCTTGCGGAAGTTGCTTTTTGGCGATGATTGGGTTGAAGAGTCAGGCAAGGAGTTCTGTAAGCAGGCTTTCCGAGCATTTTCCAGATTTCCGCTGGTAGATCTGGGCCAGTTGCATTTCCATTTTTCAACTTTCTGATGGCAAGCATTACTTCATTAAATTCACTGACATCATCCACTGCTTTTTCATAACGATGCTGATAACGATGACAAAATTGTTTCCACTTCTCAGGCAGCTGTGCACTGCATGTACAGGTTTCAATACTGTGTTCAGAGATGTGCAGACAATGTTGTTGTTTGATTAAAACACCATACGACTTGCATATACAGTGAAACCACACTTTTACACTTTTCAAGTGACATCAAAGAAATGATGTAAAATGTTGGAAATAAAGCTTTAAGCTGCAAATGTTACATTTAGGATACTTCCTTGCACTTTATGTATGATATATGTACATAACAGGCATCAGAAGACTTATCAGGGACTTGTTTATTATCTAATGAAGGTTGACTATCTAATAAAAACCGCTGATGTAAATGGAACGGACAAGTGTCTGGGAAGTAGGAATGTTTGACTTATTTGTCATAATCGATGTTTTTGAAAGTCTGCAGCTGTCATTCAGTATTTAAATAATGAAATACTGTACTATTTATGTGTTTTTTCATGCTTAGGATGTCGCGTTTTGAGAATTTTTTCTCGTTGTCAAGTGCAAATATGTAAATATGTATACTGTATGGTGTCTGAATGTATGTTATTCTGTCACTCTTGCACTGTAGTCGTCCTTTTGAGGTTATCAGGTACTGTGCCTCATCAGTTGTGTAGAAAACCACACACACACATATGCAAACTATCACTCACATTGTTTGTGTAACATCACAAAAAATACGTTCATAAATACTGCACATGGCAATGAGAATAAATTCTCAAAACACATTTTGCTCAGTATGATTAAAGTACAAAACCGGCGCTGTGTTTAAACTAAAAACATTTGAGCAATGCCAAGTGAATGACAGTGTCAACTAGCGCTTGAAGTGGTCATACGCCGAAACACGCTAAATATGGTTCGACAAAGGTGTCACATTGATCACAACAATCGCGAAACTGTTTGCTTAGTAGAGACAGTTTGGAAATGGTTGTGACTGGTCGTGATATATTTATTCAGATGAACCTCACATCAGCCATGCCAAGTAGAGCTTGGCAGCGGCGGGGAATACGGCACGAATTGATCCAACTTTTAGACGTTTACCGCTTCAAATCTGCTGAGTTGAGAGCCATGATCTCAAGAATCTTAACCATGTAATATTTGTAAACACTACTGGACAGCCATCATCATTTTTTCTCCACAAACATTTTTTCGCAATGCGTAAATTGCGGAAAAATTATAAATATGTTGACGCAAAATAAGGTCATTGTGGGCGTAGGAAATTTGACGGGACCAAATGGGAAAATGTTAATTCCGGGAACATAAAAGTGGGGTTATAATGTACTTCAAAAATAGCTGTGACTGCAAAAACATTTATTTCTACGGTAATCGGTTTCGATCAGTATTTGGCCATCCTCAGACCCTCGTACCACGATGGTAGGCAGTGGCATTAATGGACCAGGTGTTGTGACTCCACGAACATCTGCTGCTCTTTGAGGTTCTACTCCATAAACGTCAACTGCTTTTACACCACAGAACACTGTCGGTCTGCCATAGATAGCCTGACAGAAATACCTGACGAGGATTCTGGCATGCCATTAAACTAAAAATCTCTTTTCTGTCGAGAGCCCCGTGTACGATGATCGCTGTTCGGAGCACAATTGCGCCTACACTTGTCCCCTGCGTTCCTTCAGGAAACGTATGAATTGTATATTTTTGCGTCACATCTTCTTGGTTTACAGCTTCATAAGTCGGGAGATTTCTGTCATTCAGTCTCCAGTCTCCATCATCAGGACCACCTCCGCCCATTACCACCTCCTGCTCCACTTCCTGGCAGTCCAGGTGGGGCTGCCCCATCAGCCTGTTCCCGTCCTGTGGCTCGGCTACGAGTTTTCTCTCTTCCTTGTTCTTCAGTTCTTGCAGCCTTGGAAGATGTGGTCTGGTCTTTGGCAGCTCTTTGTCTCTTTGTGTCCGTAGCTGGCACACCTGTTGCTCTGGTGGGTGCACCCATAATTCTAGAATGAGCTCTGTCCGGAGCTTTTATCATTTCAGCGTCCGACGACATTGTATCGGCTTCTGTATTTGAGCCTGAGGCTGCCATAATACCCGCGCCGGCGAAACATTGCACTTGACAGTTCGCTTTTTGTCAAGTTAGCTTGGCTGTACTGTAGTAGCGATGTTGCAACAGCAGCCTCTATACACACAGCAGACAGTACACTTTTCCCTCCTGTCTTGTAAATGCAAGTGTTTGAGCAATTACAGAGTATATAAAAACTCATTTTTAGTTATACTACAATGACAGGAAATTAACAACAGTATAATAATGCACGTGAAAGCATGACAATGCACACCCTTTCGATAACGGAGCAAAGAAATACAGAAAATAGGCATCTGACGACTGGTACTTTAAAATCAATACTGTTCGTAGTTTACAAAATAAATAACAACCGCAATAAATAACTAATATTAGTAATTTTTCACTCACCAATTTACAGCGATAATGGCGCAATTCCATCCAGCTCGCCATCGTTAATGTTGTCCGATTCATCGCCAAAACCGTCTTCGTCGCAGTCATCAGCAAGACAAATCATTAACTGTTCGTGGCCACTGATAATGCCTTCTATTGTCTGTGCTGCTCGTATAAGCTTCTCGACGTGCTCAACTTTTTTCCTCCGTGAAACTCTATCCGCTGTCATAAGAGCTTCACACAACAGCTTCTCCACCTCTGTTACGGTAAAGGACTTGTTGTTATTCCTTACGTACATTTTTACATCGCTCCATACTAACTCAATAGGGTTGAAATGGCAGTGATGTGGTGGCAGCCTTATTACACTATGACCCTGCTCCTTGGCCATTTCGTCTACTACATATGTAGGTGTCGTAGGTTTATTTTCTTTAACAAGAGAATATAAGAGAACCTTTGTCATACTCATATCCGCTGCAATATTTCGAACCTGTAACCATTGCACCATAACTTCTTCCCGATCATTTGTGGTTGGGGCTGTGTTCAGTATCACCGAATGATATGGAGCATTGTCCATTACAATTGTTGTAGGGACAGGAAATTGTTATAAAAGGTTCCTGAACCATTCAACAAATCGTGTGTGATCCATATCTTCATGGTAATCACCAGTCTTTTTTGATCTAAAAACTAAAAGTGCATCGGGGACAGAACCACTGGAGGAGCCTACACGGACCACAATTAATCTAGCTCCTCTTCCCGTCGGCTGATGGCCGCTGCTGCTGGTTGTGTTATCCGTCCAGCATTTACTGACAGCTTCCCCGGCATTAACCCACGTTTTGTCTAGCCAAATTATGGAATGAATGTCTCGGCTCACAATTTTGTGCAAGAAAATGCTTCGAGCGGTAACAATATGTGCCCTTTCTAACAGTACTTTGTGTCCGTCTAGCATTTTGTAACGGAAACCCATATTTTTTAGCACAATTTTTAGTGATGTTTTACCACCCCTGAAGAGTTCACTTTCTTTTAGAGAGACTAATAACTTAGCTACAGTCGGATACTCATTTCTGCTGTAGTAAGCATAAACATGCCTTCGAATTGCACCAGTCTGGAAAGAATCTAAATCTGTGATAGGACTAGGCTGCTTTTTCTTCTTTCCCGGGGTCGTTAAAAATGTATTTTTTGATCCAGTCAGCTCGGAATCATTACAGCTCACTTCAGTATCTTCCAAGTTTTGTAGTAATACTCCCTTACCTAATACAGTTCTTGCACTAATTCCAAGAGTTTTTGACGTACGTTCCACCACTTTATCGGCAGGAATTGATGGCTGTCCACGAATGCTTACGTAGTTTTTCTCCTGCTCATAAAACTCGAGGGTTCTGCGTAGTAACTTACAATTCGCGTTGTGTACACATTCACTAAACAAAGCCGGCAACACGGGAACTTTGACGTCACAGCATGTGAGTAACAGCAGTGCTCACTGCGCTGTGACTGGCTGGCGCCCCACACTGAATGCCTAGCGCCTCTCATTCTTCACTTGTTACACTGCGAACTTCGTACGCAAATGTCAAGTGCAATGTTTCAGTGGCCCAGGTATAGAGCGGGTGCTGAATGTTGAGGGATCCTGTAAAATAAAGAATAAAACAATGACTTCTTCAGATAATAAGGAGGCGGCATGTAGAAGTTCTGCAAGATTTATCAATACATGAGGAGGTTGGGATCAGAGTCTGTGTAGCTGGATGAACTGGACGAACTGCTCGACTGGAGCACATGGTCGGACTGAGGGTTGTTGTAGTCTATCACTCGCAATTGTTTCAGTCTTAATCTCCAGGACATATACTGTTTAGCTGCCACACACAAGGATTTTAATACAACATAGTATATTGAGTGTATGAGTCAATTTGTTTGTATATTTTATTACAACCTCACAATTAATTTGACATTACAATTGTCAGTATTACTATGCAACTAACTATAGCCTAAAACACCTGATTACAACCATCAAATTATACAAAACAAACGTATTGTTGGAATACTGAAGATATACTAATTCTATACTTATTGTCCACATACAAAAGTCCATTGCAGAGTTCTTAATATTGTTGATCACGTCCTTCACACTGATAATTTTAAGCTCCAGGTTGGATAGTCATTCCGTTCACAACCCACGTTGACCTCGTTCGAGGCACTGGAGGATGTAATTGTGTGGAACCGGGAGGAGCCGAAGCGACAACGGAAGTTGGCCGATCCTCTGTCAGTTTGTCTTCTTCCACCTTCTGCCCGACCATCTCGACATCCTCAGTCTTCACCTGGGTAGGCTGGTGCTGGCTGAGCAGAACATGTGTAACATTAGACCACATACAAGCTGAAAGTTGACTTCCAAAGCCATACATCTTATACAACAATGTTCCATTAATAAATGAATTGATGACAAATTTAAACACTTTGATGCAAAACCAAATACTCAACACCCCAGACATATATGTACCAAATTTGGCAAACCAACCCCACATACTTCCCATCACAGAGGCAGACATGGATTCTATTGTTCTTGATGTAAATAAGTCATCTGTGGCAATACCTTGGTGATCCGGGTGATACGCAGCAGCCCCAAGAGCAATGATGTTAATCATAGATTCTTTCTCACCATGAAACATTAGTTTCTTTTCAAACTTCTCAATATCATCTTCTGGTAGCAAGTCCAGCTGGACTGACGTGTGTCCAGTTCTCCTTAGATACAGGAGAAAATTTTTGTGGCACAAATTTACCTCCTGCTAAACCAGGGCTTAACAACTGGCCGGTTTTGAGCGCGAGTACTCGCGTCTGCTCAGGCATATGCTCGCGAGCAGATGCAAGGCCGCGGAGTAGCGAGGGAGGGGAAATGCGCGCGCGCGTTTGAATGTGATCTCGCGTTCTTAGCAAATTTAACTAGCCATCTGAATGCTTTGAACATTTTACTACAAGGTAAAGATCTGCTAATTACTCATTTCATAGATCGAATACGAGCTTTTAAAATGAA
Source organism: Schistocerca piceifrons (assembly GCF_021461385.2). Lineage (NCBI taxonomy): Eukaryota > Metazoa > Arthropoda > Insecta > Orthoptera > Acrididae > Schistocerca > Schistocerca piceifrons. The sequence goes on from NC_060148.1 coordinate 60,980,652, forward strand.
ATTGACACTTTAAGTGAGTCAGCTGGAAACAGGAAACCTAGCTCATTTTCCTAAACTATCATCCATGCAAGATGTTCACAAAGACTGTGAACGTTATTCACATAGTTTAGTTGATCAGCGCTTTCAAGGTCTGACAGCACTAGACAGTGATTTTGATCTGTTCTCTCCATATTCAGCGAATATTTAAGAGATTTGTCCTGAGCTGCAGCAAGAAATTATTGACCTGCAGTGTGACAAAGAATACAGAGACAAATTTCAGAACAAGAAAAACATTTTGGAATTCTACAGACACTTCCCTCAGGATAGATTTCCTCGTTTGCACAAACTGGCGGCTACAATAATATCAATGTTCGGTTCCACGTATGTTTGTGAACAACTGTTCTCTGCAATGAAATGCAACAAGACGCGCCTGAGAAACGCATTGTCTGATCGAAATTTAAACTGCACGCTGCGCCTAAAATGCACAAGAACAATTACTCCGAACATAGACGCAATTGTAAAGGGCAAAAAGTACGAGATAACCGAGAATCCCACACTTCAGTGACACCTTTTATTGTGTAACAGTTCACAAATTAATGCGAATGTAGAGGCATACACTAAGCTAATAAAATTATGTGGCACGTGTACATTCTACTTTATTTGTTTCATTTGTCGCAGTAATAATTCGTGAGTGATATCCCTGCAGGTGGCCGCGGATTTACATTGACTGGCGGCAGCCGTTGTGTGCCCCACGTAACTCTCCCCACTCTCCGCTCTGGTCCGGTAGTGGGGGTAGCGTGCTCGCGCTGCTCCGTGCTCGCGCCTTGCTGCTCATAGCTTGCTCCGCGAGCACGTATGTGCTTAACTATACCATCCGTCATATAAGTAAAACCGTGGAGGGGTCAAGGAAGAGCATTTAACCTCCACCTCAGTAGCCTTAATTATGCTTGTCTTTGATGTCAGAAGACACTCCTATTTTTATACGTTATGGCTAAATCGTTATAACATCGCTCAGTTCTCTGGACGTTCAAAGGGACAGGTATACAAACAGGTAAAGCACTTCTCCTCGCCTAATGGCAGTGCGTCCCTTCTCACCAGTCAGGGAATAGGCAAATTCTTCTTCATTAATGAAGGCAATCGACAATAGTGTTAGTTTTTTATAATATTACTTGAAAATACAGCTTTGCACAGGTAAAAAATTTTCAACTTTACCTAGGTTTCAACTGCTCTAAGGCAGCCTTCATCAGAAGTAAAAAAAATGTTACATTACCTATAACAGAGTTTTGGAATACTATAAAAATTATTAAAATAAGCATATGTAATAAAATTACATCATAGATAACTGCTACGGTACAGTAGACAAAGAAAGCATACTTACATAGAGTAAATAGTTATGAAATGGTTTAGAGCAACAGTGCTCACGTTAAAGATAAAAATATATTTGTACATTATAAAATTTTCCTAGGAATGCACAACTTGATTAAGACGCGCCGCTATAAGGGTCGCGTGTGCGGCTGGCACTGTAAGCAGCACCAAACTGACAGGAGCACACGCCGTCGATGTTAGCAAGTCGGCACCTTGTATCGCGCCATCTAGTATTGAATGCTTGTAATTTACAGTGACAACAGCTGTCAGAAGCATTGGAACAGGAGTGCACGTAATGTGCTGATTACATTATGTCAGATGGTATGTAACAGATCGAAAGTTGAACAAAATATTATACTGTAAAACAGGGAGAGAGAGAACAATATTTAAGGCTACAGTACGGGAAGCATAATAGCAATATTCCGCGTTAAGTGATTTTAAGCAAGGGCTTTACACCATCAAAGAAATTTTTATCACGTAATTGTGATTGCTCATTGAGGATTAAATGGTCGTTACGGGAAAAATGTTTGAAAATTTCCAACTGTTCAAGAATATCAAGTCTGAAGCCTTTCTTTTCCGTATGTAAGATACTAATATCATGAACTTGTTTAGATTTGTGTCCTGTCATAAGAAGGTGGTCAGCGAATGACGAATTATGTACGTTCGTACCTTGTTTCCCTAATAGATGCTCTTTATATCTAATCGAAAAAGCTCGTCCAGTCTGTCCTATACAATAAGCTGAGCAAGTGTCACAGGTGATTTTATAAACGCCTGAGTTTTGCAGAGACGACCGTCTTGGTTTTAAATTATGGATAAGATTATTTTTGAGAGAGTTGTTGGTAGAGAAAACTATGTTGCAGCCATATTTATTTTTAAGGAGACGTTGCAATCTGTAGGTTATTGGCCCTACATACGGTAAAGAGAAGTATTTCTTCACATCGCTAGGCCCGTCAGTAGTGTCAGTAGTTGTGCTCGTTTGATTTCACATTATTGTTTAGTGAAGTGTCTGTATAAGGAGAGAAGGGCCTGTTTGATATGTCTCTCCACAAACACAAATTTAGTATTAACGTAGGTAGCTAAACTGATTCTGGACAAAGGATCCACATGGCCTTCCTTCTGGAAGTATTTGGGAAGGTTGTCTGCTATCAAATGAACCAACAGCCGGGGGTACTCAGTTGTGTAGCAAGGTACCCTGCACACATTAATGGTCATCTTGAGCTCTAAGGCAAACAATTACTCTCTTGAGTTAACTACTAATAAGTGTCTACTTCCTGTTTGCAATGTTTCTTTATATAGAATGGCTGGTCCCTCATATAGAACAGAGTGACCAGTTGGTGTACAGCCTTTGATGTCATATGGCTCCCAGAAGGTCTGACCGTAAACTAAGTCCACGAACTCTCCTTTCGATAGATCAGCTGTATGTCTACCCGGTAAAATAATCGTCCCACTTTGGAGTTGTGTGTCAGCCCATCCATCGTGTAGTGTAACTGTCACTGTTGTGATGATGACATCTGAGTATTGACGCCCATTTGCATAGAAATCCCCTCCCCCACAGTAACTGTCAGTTGATGTCCATCCTATATGATTGAAGGAAGTTGTGATGCCTCCGTTACGCTGGAGATAGTTAAATGTAGGGTGGCCTTTCCAATTGTAGGTTCTAGTCCTGTGCACTTCTGCACTGTCTTGGGCAGAGATTGTCTTAACACCTTCTTGCATACCATCTGCGACCAAAATGACATATCCGTATCTACCGCAGAGCTCAAAATAATGTATCATACAGCTGTAGTAATGGGTTTCGCCTGTGTGCTTTTTCTGAAGAAGCTGTGTGGATACTTTTCTTTTATAGTAATTCTTGAGGATCAGGACACCCATCAACTACTGCCAATGACATGGTCCTCGTGTTAATGCTTTTGGACCTGCTGTCATATCCTACTAGACTGCCTGCTGGTTGCATAAACAACCCCATCAGCATCCAAGTAACAATCTTCATGGATGTGATGATGCGAGAAAGATTCAAGGGTTCTCAAGATAAAGTATAGGAAAATAATGAGAGTAATATTTAATTTTACTTACCTCTGGGTGTGCACCCCTAGCTTGTATCCATCCGATGAGAGACCAAGTGGCCTCCGTGCCGTCAAGGAAATGTCGATAAGGATCCGAAGTAAACCTGCCGTCATCCACTGGTCCTCTGTAATGCTGACTAGTTACTGGTGGCCATTTGAACCGAGGGTCCAATCTCTCAATAGCTTGGACATACCGCCTTCAACTTGTGTTTCAAGCAGATGCTCATTTGATCGGTCAATATAATGGTCCAAAACAATCTGTCCCCCTGCACTATACAGATAGGTACAAGCAATCCTAGTCGCTCGATTCCTAGTATCCCTCACCCAGCTGACATCTCTGCTCACTGGTATAACAAGCTCACGCATCTGGTTCGTCACAACTCCTTAGTGAGATATCAATCTATCTCAGGTACAACATGCTAATCTGTTCTTGATTTCTAATCTAAGCATAGCTAAAAGAGTTTCATAATAACCCCACCATACGAGTCCAGTTTGGAAGCTGACATACCAGTAAGGGGTCAATATCTGAAGAGAACGTAATAAGAGAATATCATGGTTGAAGGAGACACGCCTAGGCTTGTTGACGGCCATCGACTGAACACGCTGAGCAATATAGTTGACATGAAAGTGGCAAATGTTATACCTAGGGCGTCACTTGACAGCTCTCGTGTGGTTGGCTACCCTGTGATTGTGAGGTGTCAATAGTTGCCATCTCACACACCCACAACTCCAAAGTACGTTTCATAAATGTAAACTACAATCAACGTTTATATGTAAATGCAACAAAGTACGTTTTTCTGACAATGGAGAGAACAATGACGGAGATCAAGCTTTTGATAGTATATGAAACCGGGAAATAAAAACAACCGAAATTAATGACTTCACTCCAAACCAATTCAATTGGATTAAAATGGCAGTGATAAGGCTGTAACCTAATTACCAAGTGACCCTGTTCCCTTTCAATTTCATCTACAACATATTTGGGCGTCACAGGCTTATTTTGTTTCACGAGCGAGTATAACAGCAGCTTTGTCATGCTTATGTACGCAGCAATGTCTCGCGCCTGCAACCACCGCACCATAGTTTCTTTACAGTCATTAGTGGTGGGAATTTTATCTAAAATCAACGGAATGATACGGTGCATTGTTCATTACAAAAACTCTCGGAACACTAAATTGGAGCAACAAATTTTTAAGCCACTGTAGAAACTGTGGGTGGTTCATATCCTCATGATAGTCACCAGTTTTTTTCGATCGGAAAACTAGAAGTCCTTCAGGCACAAAGCCGTTTGAAGATCCTGCTGGGCCACAATTAATTGTGATCCTCTACCTGTTGGCTGCTATTCGGAGTATCAGCTGTCCAGTGTTTCTTGATTGATTCTCCAGCATTGACCCAGGTTTCATCTAACTGTATGACTGAGTGTATGCCCTTTCCTTTAATTTTGTGTAAGAAAATGGTATGAGCTGCAACGACATGAGGTTTTTCTGGTAACAGTTTTCGTCCATCTAACTTTTTAAAACAGAAGCCCATAATTTTTAATATCATCTTAAGTGACATAGGCCCCCGCCCCCCCCCCCCCCCCCCCCCCCCCCCCCTCTGCCCTCCCGAGAAAAGTTCACTTTCTTTTAAAGAAATTAGCAACTTTGCTATTGTGCGGTATTCTTTCCTTTTATAGTATCCATATATGTGCCAACGAATTGCATCGGATTGGAAAGAATCTACATGTGTAACAGGATGAGGCTGCTTCTCTACTTTCCTGGAGTACTTAAAAACACACAGTTTCTGCCACAGGGACTTTCTTCCACACTGTTTACTTCACTGTCTTGTAAGTCTTGACGTAGCACGCCTTTCCTTATAACTGTTCTTTCACTGAGTCATAGAGTTTTTGAGGTACGCTCTAAAACTTTATGGGCAGGAATCAACGCATGCTGATGAACAGAAACAAATTCTTTTTCTTGCTCGTAAAACTCGTGCGTCCTCCACAGCAATTCCAAAGCCTGACTATTTAATGGCACTGCACGGCACAATGGATTGTCGCTCGGTGAACGACATCGTTTCGGTGACATTGTTTAACGAACAAAAACTTTAGTCGAGGCGGTAACACAACACAACAGTAGGTGTTTGCACACTGACATACAGTGTTTACCCGGAAGCCGGCAACGTGGTAACGTCGATGCCGGAACTGGCTTTTGTTCAGTACTGTTATTGGTTCAGAAGTCACGGTGCGTACCGTTCCTCACTTGTTTGTTAGTTATACTACCAACTCTACAGCGCTTGGGGAGTGACCTTGAAGTGACATGTTTCAGTGCCCGGGATATAGTTTCCTTATGTCCGGGATAACAGTCCAGTAAAGGTTGATCTAAATATTGTTTCCTGATGCCCTGAGCTACGATGTATGTCTCGTAGTTGTCATGTGAGCTGTGAGGTTTGATCAGGAATACCTGGTTGCAGTAGATTCTGACTAGCTACGGTTCTTAAAAATAGGTCCCATTTGTGAACAAACATCTTCGTCATCAATAATCCACCTTCAGTTCTAACATTGTAAAATATTTGCAGAGTGTGAATATAATTGTCTCATATCTTAAAACATCGTTGTAATCCATTGTTACAATGATGTACTTCTCACCCCCGTACTTGGAGACAGTCACCTCATTGGATATATCACTACATCCTTGTCTCATTAGAGAGTAATCCAGTGTATTCTCCCTTGTCCTTGCAACTCTGTCTACATTAACAACTTCATATGATGATGCCTCACTAGGGTCCAGGATGGTGTTGAAGATGATTCTTGCTATGAGAGGTCATTGCAGAGATAGCAGCAGCAAACTGCCGGCTTCCTCAGCCAGACACACAGTTTCGATGCGTAGGGCAATGACTTTAGATTCAGCCAGGGGAAGTATCTTCAGCAACTCGCTAGCTCCACTGCTTCCAACAGCAACAGTCTGTAGATGAAGCTCTGTCGACAGTATTGAGACTGAGGAGCAGTTACCAAATTAGGAGATTGACAGGATGGAGCAAAATAAGTCTGTCGTCACAGATCTGGGTGGTTTACAGATATTTTCTCCCCTAGGTAATGACCTCTGTAAGGGTAATGTCCAAATCAATTTTCAATCCTGTCAGTAATGAGCGTATCGTTCTCAGTATTTCTAGGCCTCGCACAACGCTCACACACGAATGAATGTCTGTAAACACCACTTGTATAAGTCCTGCGGGCTCAATGAAAGGCAAAAGTTGCTCCAGATTAATCTGGCAAACACCACAGCATTGACCATAGATTCAAACTAATCAATAGTAAGATGTGGAAACCTGACCAGATCTTCTGCAATTCCTGATTTAGTATCCATGTGATTCTGACAAAACCACTCGTAGTCAAACAAGTTGATTGTATATGACCCATAAGTTGTTGTTAGCTCTTCTGGATACTGAGGGTTTTTGCATCTGGTTCAAGGTCAAGATATCAATTTAATGTCTAGCATAGTCGAATCCCTCAGTAACTTCATGGAGTCCTTTTACACGGTTGTTCATTCGACGGTGTGCAAGGCTATGTGCCCTTCTGATTCTCGGTCCAAGAATGGGATACGATATTGTCCACTTGGTAAATATAAAGATGCAACCACAGGAAGGCAAAGTCATGTATGATTTTTATATCCAGATGAAGCTGGCACACACTGAGTAAACTGCACATCTTCCCCACGTCCTGTATCAGGAATTCCAACCAAATTTGATTTCTTTCCCAATTCAATCAGGACATCAGGTAATCTGTGGCTCCTTTGCAAAATAGTAAAGATGAAATGCCACGGCAAGTCCATTACAGAGGAGAATGCTATATAGTTAGTAAGTCCATCCATTGTGGTAATTCTTAATTGATCAGTGACGTAATCATGGAGAGCCTTGGCTGTCCCCAGAGCAAGGTACTTTATTGGTAGTTTGGAGATCTCAGTAATGCTTCCCTCTCGGGCCTTACCAGGTGTGAAGAGACCTCGAAGGGGTTGCATATCCTACGTCTGTTTACCTGCATAAGACGGGAATGCTCTAGCAAACACAGTCTCTTGTCAAATGTTGTTGCAATAAATTCTTGTACTAGTGCTAGTAGCAATTTCTATGGTCAGGTAGTGAGGAGGTGATCCAGAGGAGCTCAGTATTCTGTGTGACTCCATAAGTGACTTGGATACTATCGACAGAGTTTTATCACTAATGTGGCGGGCACAAATAGGTGATACAGTTGCTCTTTTAGGTTCAGGGTGACACACGGGAGACAGACGGTTTTTAACGAGATAATACTCGGCCAACTTTAAAATTAATGCATGTTTATTTACACAAAATCAAAGCTCATTTTTTGCCATTGTAGTTAACAAAGTTATTTGTGAAAAATAATGTTGTCAAGGTGATGTCCATCATTTCGAATGCAGGACCCAAGTCTCTTCTCAAAATCTTCCATCACACGGACTAAAATCTCTGCATGGATGACAGCAATTTCTTGAATGATTGCATTCTTCAACTCGTCCAAATTTTGTGGTTTGTGGTTATAGACACAGTTCTTAAGGTACCCTCACAGAAAAAAGTCACATACTGACAAGTCGGAATACCTGGGAGGCCAAGGAACATTGCCAAAACGTAAGATAATCTGGCCGGGAACAGTGTGTCCAAGAGCTGTCATTGAAGTGTTTGTGGTGTGCGATGTTGCCCCATCCTGCTGGAACCAAACGCGTTTTAAAGGGATTCGTCATCTTCTTAGTTCTGGTTTCAAGAATATTTCAAGCATACGAATGTAACGAACCGAATTAACAGTAACTGTGGCCCCGTTGCCTTAAAAAAAAAAATGAGGTCCAATGATTCCAACAGAGCCAAGAACACACCAGACTGTTACTTTTTCTAAGTGTTGAGGACACCGGTGGATGAGGTGTGGATGCTCCGGAGCCCAGTAACGTAGGTTTTGCTTATTCACTGTTCCGTTTAAATGAAAATGAGCTTCATCGCTCATCGATAAAATTTTCATTTTCATTCGATCCCAAAATCACTTGCTAAGTTGTTGGACAATGAGCATTTTGTAAGGATGCAATTTTAATTCTTTATGAGTGTCCGTCCTGGGCTTCTGACTGCCGCTTGTCTTACCCTTTCAACATTTTCCGGTGTCATTATTCTGCATCTTGAGCCAGCATGCTTCTTATCCGGTATGTTTCCAGTTGATCTAAAGTTTTCCACCCATCTGAGGATTGTGTTACTGCTCGGAACAGCTCCATGTCGACCGACATTAAACCGTGCGCAAAACAATCACTGCGTAGCAATAATAACGAAACTGTCATAGACAAACACTCGACGTTGCAAGTTCCATTGCTCCATAGTGACTGAGTAAATGAAATGGTGTCTTGTGTGGACCAGAACTATCCGCACCACGACCACCTCCCACCACCGCGCCCTCAGTACTACACGCAGTTCAAAACCGTCCGTCTCCCATGTGTCATCCTGTATATGTGTCAAGACTCAATGATGGCAGTGTTACATGTTGAACAAGGAGTAGTCACCACCCAGAAGACCTCAATGACTCTCGAAGCTTGGCCTCCCTCATAGATTTTCAACTCAATGAGAGTCACGGCATAGCTTAGGGTGTGCAGAAAGTTAAAAGCATGATGTATACCTTGACCTGAAAAGTTTGTGTGTGTTACTGTTTGATGTTATCTGCTGGTAAATGTTTGAACGTGGTGTGGTATAGCCCCACTTTGTTTCTGTGATCTGAAGACCAGTAGATTCGTCGGGTCGGTCTCTAGGTACAGTGATAACAGGTAACAGATAAGCTCTGGGAAGTTAGAGGTTCTCTCTATTCCTTCATAGTCAAGGTCTGTGAAGTTGGTCCATGAGACAATATGTATTAAATCCTTTACTTAGGCAGGATGAGATCTTAATGAATTCTGGCTGGTGTCATACTGTTCCTCGTAATGTGGCCAATGAGTGGACGTTTCTCCGAGGTGGCGTAGCAGGGTACCTTGAAGCCATGTATACATTGAGTAATCGGTTGCCAAATGTACTGGAAAAAGTTCTGCTCCTCCCATCCAGGAAGTAACCCGCCTTGAGCTGGTTCCAGGAATAGCCAGTGTTGCAGTGGAGCCACTGTCACAGATTCAACGTGTTTTCCCCAGCAATGGTCACGAATCAGTTGAGCCTGTTCAGCTGGACAGCTAGACTTCGCAATTATGTGAGTCAAATCTGCCGATCCGTAATTGTGACCTCTGACAGTTCGCCATCTGTAGCAATTTACTGGTCTGTCTTGGGCTCGAACTTTCCTCAGAATCTCGGTAGCTTGTCCTGGCGCCCCTTGGGAGATAAGCAATTCAAGTATGCTTCGTCCAGTCTCGAATTTTCTAGTTAATTCATCAGTTAATCCTCCAGGTGAGGCTGTGTAAATTGCTGCAAAGACTTTGGCATTGTACACGTTAGCATTGTACAAGGACTCAATTATCTGAGTGGTTATCCCCTGTTCAGATAAATCAAACACTTCTGCATCTTCATGTCTGCACTTCGTCTCTAGTATCGGTCGGATGGGAGCCCTGATGACTTTAGCAACTGTAACTGTTTTATGAATGGGTAAGGAGTATTCATCCATTAATAGGCTCGAAAATGCTTCTCTCCTGCCCAACAAGTTCACACAAAGCAAGTGCTTCATGACGTCGGAGACATGTGGATGTTTACTCACACAGAAGCTATATAATCCTAGGAAAGGACTCAGGAGGTCACTCTCGGCTCTTACCATCATATTATGGAGATAGATAATGGGCAATCCACCCAACATAACAGGCACCAGAAGTAAAGCAACCATTTCCGTCCGAGTGAAGCGTTTGTACAGTCAATCTTGAAATAGACGATAAAAGGCCCAGGTTAATGCAACTTCGTAAGCTGGTACAAAACCGACTATCTGCTTACATGAGCTGTGTACATTACTTTATGATGCCCCAATGCAATCGAATGTAGACGAAAAAGCACTGTTGGCACCATATGTTTTCTGTATCTTCCTGAATGCCGATGGCAGTTCAGCAGTCCCAAAAGAGGCTGCTGTTGAGAAGGCAAAATAGAACTGGGACCCATAGCTCTCTTTGACATTGATTTTGTGCCCTAACTTAGCTAGAATCTCACTGATGTGCATAGCAATAGTTGTCCAAATTTGGTGTGAGGTCTCGTACCGAAGAGCTTCTTCAGAAATGCACACCACCAGTCTCATATCATCATCTTTGCAAAACATATGATAAGGATAAAGGAACTATGTGATGGCAGCGTGAAGCTGGCCTATGTAGATACTAACCCAGGTGTCTTGGTTGAAGCCCTCCATACCTCCCAACTGGTCCTTCCACCACCAGATTCCCTCAGAGTCTGGTACATAGATAAGACTTTTCCCATATGCAAGCATAGTCTTGCTGAATATCGGCATCCCAAAAATCTTGTCTAAGTAATCCTGTATAATATGACCTACAGTTTCACTCCTAAAGTGGTTATTCCAGGCCGAGGCGTCTAAGACTTTGTATATAGGAGTGTACCCTGGGTACGCCTTCTGGATGGATCGGAAACTGTATAAGCGTGTCAGTATTTCTAATTCGGTAAGAGTCCTTGCGTGTTCGTGGGAGTAGAGATCTAAGAAATATTTCACATTCATCTCGTGGCCTGTATTCCTTCCACTGTCCAGCCAGGTCTTGCATCTGAAGCTGCGGAAAGCTTCTTAAAGTTTCTTTTCTTTCGGAGCAACGTGTATTACCAAGTAATCTAGTAAACCATCCAGGTCAACACTTCCAATGTATTGCCTAATATAGCTAACATGATCTGATTTTAACTCATTCTTTAGGAAATAATGAAGCAGCACACGAGTTTCCTTCCATATCACTCGGTTGGGATTTTCTGAGAGATAACTTTTGAAGACCTTGCTCCTGAGAACAGACACAGTTCTATCCTTCAGATGTGGGATAAAGTTATCCATAAAATTAAATTGAAAGATGGGCTGTAATTCTAGATTCAGGTATGCCGTTGGCGGTATTGGGTCACTATACCTCGAAGTCACGAAAGGACTGTGAGGGTCTTTGTTGTTAAACATAGCAAACTCCAGTGCAGGCTGCAAGCGGCGCTTTGCCTTCACTAGTGGCCACTTGGATGAATTGCTTGGTACAGTGAGCAAGGGTAAGGTCTACAGGACTCGTATCTATTTTGTGATGTTCTTGAACGTTGTTATATAGTTTGGTAACGCCCTGCTCCGTATCTACGTAAGGATGGCCCATAATCTTAGACAAACGTCTGAGTTCACGTCTCAGAGCTGTCGATCAGTGATGTAGAGAATACTCTAGCACTGAATTTCTCTAATCTATTCCTGTCATTTGTTTGAGTTCATCAATTACAGTATTTTGATAAGTGGGATTACTAATACCATCGAGCTGCTGGATGCTTATGCCAGCCACTACTGATTTCAACACTTTGGCTGTGTGATAAAATTGCTTCTGGTGTTTTGGACTAAGTGACTCAATTCCATGATGAAATCAAACATGATTTGATATGCACCTTTCTGTAATGACTTTCCATCTTGTTAGTGAGCCGATAATAGAACAGGGAAGATATCAGCCATTTTGTTATGGAGAGGCATTAAATAAGCCTGAGGTACTGCATGCACTTTGTCTCCTACCTTAATGAGTGCCACGCGTCCATTCCATTGCGTATTATGGTGACACTTATTGTTGGGAATTTCATTATAGCGTTCTGTAAGAACCGTGCCTCCTTTTCCACATCAGTTTTTCTTCTTGTGTCATGTTCGGATGCATTCACTCTTATTGTAGTGTCTAGCAGGGGTATGAAGTTCCCGATCTTTCTGATTTTGTCCAGCAAAGTATTTTGATGATCAGCGTACATTGCTCTTCTTATAAACTCTCCAATCGAGCCCTCTGTCTGCTTCCCCATGTACCCCAACTGTATAGCCACATTTTGATCGATGACCGGATGAGCCTTAATAGTCCAGTCCTGCCCTCTATGATACTTGCGTCTCGTAACTACTCGTCTGTAAAAGCTGGGGAAGGGGTGTGTTCCTAGCTCGGTCAGGTCTGCAGCGTCTATGTCGTGATGTAACTTGGCTGCTTTCAACAAACATTTGTCTGCCCAGTGTTGAACTTTCCCTTCTTTAATGTTTTGCAGCCATCGCTTGACATCCCCTAGTCTGAGAGCAACGTTGAGCTTCCTGTCATGTAATGTCGGCTGGGCTTGGGTATGAGCCTCTTTTCTGTCCTCCGTCCATGGCTTGTGGATGTCTCAGGATGTCATATTCAGATTTTTAAATTGTGTGTGTGTGTGTGTGCGTGGGGGGGGGGGGGGGGGGGGGGGGCGACGACAGTTTTTTGTCACTCCTTCATGAAAGAAGACAAAGTAAATATTCCAGAATTCAAAACCAACCAGAACAGCTGTTACCATGAGTGACACAAAAGTAGATATCTTAGGTGTTGCGAAACAACTCAAATCACTTAAGAAAGGCAAGTCTTCCGGTCCAGGTGGTATACCAATTAGTATAATATGCAGACACAATAGCACCTTTCTTAGCAATCGTACACAACCGCTTACTTGACAAAAGGTCTGTTCATAAAGACTGGAAAGTAGCACAGGTCACACCAATATTCAAGAAAGGAAATAGGAGTAACCCATTGAATTACAGACCCATATCACTGACCTCAAATTGCAGTAGGATTTTGGAGAATATACTGTACTCGAACATTATGAATCACCTTGAAGAAAATGACTTCTTGATACATAACCAACACGGATTCAGAAATATCATTCTTGTGAAACACAGCTAGCTCTTTATTCCCATGAAGTAATGAGTGCTGTCAAGAAGGGATCTCAGATTGATTCCATATTCCTAGATTTCCAGAAGGGTTTTGATAATGTTCCTCACGAGCGACTATTAATCAAATTGCTTGCATAGGGAGTATCGTCTCAGTTGTGTGACTGGATTCGTGATTTCCTCTCAGAGGGGGGGTCACAGTTCATAGTGATAGGCAGTAAATCATTGAGTATAACAGAAGTGATATCTGGCATTCCGCAAGGTAGTGTCGTAGGCCTTCTGCTTTTCCTGATTTACGTAAATGATCTAGGTGATAATCTGAGCACCCCCCCTTAGACTGTTTGCAGTTGATGCTGTAATTTACCGCCTAGTAAAATCATACTAATCGATTCATCCATCAGTTCACGAATTGCAAGAATTTGCTCTGAAGACAGACGACATGATATATTTGGCTGCAGCATTTCACATTTGGGAGTGCCGGTCAGACTGTAAGATACAACGTGTGATTTCATCTGGCTCACTCACTTCCACAGGTGTGTAGGGTTCGCAAACGTGGGAACACTATTACCGAGCAAACAGGTAGACGTGTCTACAGTCTCGCTACCATAATCCTTTGTGATGCTAGTCACTCCTGAATCCGGGACTACAGCGTGAACTGACAGATTTCTCTGCGCTGAAGTCATTGTGATTTTGTGCTCACTCCGAAAGCTCGGAATTGTAAGCGAATGCTGTTGCTAAAAGGAAGGTGTCGAATCAGACTTCCCTACGTAAACTAAACTGTAGTGAATTGAAAGGAGCTAGCAATTGGTATTGTACTCCACGAAACTCCCAAGTTCTGGGTTAGGTTGGAAGATGATACTTTGGTTGTGAGTTAAAAGTTGTTGCAAGAAATTGACCTGTTGTGTTACCTAAAGTTTACGTTCGTGCTTTACTTAATGTATTTTGGTATCTTTGACTAAACGATGTCATAAAAACAAATTGCATGGTAAATTCTGAGAACCTATATAATATAATTGGCATGTCTTAGGCAAGTATTTTGATGCATATTATATACATATAAGTTACATGAACTAGGAAAAACGCAGTGGGGGTGGGTCTACAACATAGACTGTAATAGTGACCACCAAGGCGCCCCCCCCCCCCCCCCCCCTTCTCCCCGCTGACCACGTACGAACTTAATGAAGATTCATGTGAGGTGTTTTGCAGTTTGTAATAAGGACATGTTTTGAGAATGTAGCTTTTATTTGTTTTGATATTGTGTATGCTGATTTGTAACTTAATTTCTGGCTGAAAGTAAATCACGTTAAATCCTAAACTAAACGTCCCAGTGATGATTTGGTGCCTTCAAATATTTGGAAAGGCATAGATAATTGTGAACAGTGTACTGCAGTGTGGAATACTCTTGCTTTTCGGAAATTTGTTTCAATTATAGTGTTGTGTTCTGCATTGATGCCTTGCACATGCTGTTTGAATTCGTATGCCCTTGTAATGTTCATTTGGCTGGACTAATTGAAGCATTTGGAATGGTAGATGTAAAAGACTTGTCAGATGCAACCCAAAAGGTGCTATTGATGCAAGACCATTGTCAGTATTCTGTTCCTTGGTGTTCATGAATGTATGTCTGTAACACTTCCATTTTTATCCTGACCAGATCTGATTGAATAGCAGCCCAATATTTACGAGGGTCAGTCAAAAAGTAATGCCTCCTATTTTTTTTTCTACGTTTAATTGTCAGGAAATTTAAATGCAATTACATAGGTTGAAAACCACAACATTGAGGATCATTTTGTCATTTTTCAATGTGGGGGATGAGGCAAAACTTCCCATCCAATTTTGACAATCTCGTCAGAGGTGTGACGACTGGTGTGTGGTCTTGCATTGTCATGCAAAAGAACAACATCTGCCATTGATTTTGTTGGGCGAACTCGCTGAAGACATGCTTTAAGTTTGTTGAGGGTTGTGACGTATTGAACAGAATTTATTGTGCATCCCTGCTCCAAAAAATCAACCAGAATCACACCCTCTGTATCCCAGAAAACTGTTGCCATAACTTTCCCTGCCGATCGCACAGTTTTGAATTTTTTCTTCCTCGGCGAGCTTGTGTGACGCCACTCCATTGACTGCCTCTTTGATTCGGGTTCAAAAAAATGCACCCATGCTTCGTCCCCGGTCACAATTTTTTTCAGAAACTCATCTCCCTCCAAACGGAAGCGCTGCAAGTGTTGGGAGGCTATTGTTTTCCTTGCCTCTTTATTCTGATCGGTTAACATTCTTGGAACCCACCGTGCACAAACTTTTGAGTACCCCAATTGTTTAATAATCGTGATCACACTGCCTTTACTAAGAGAAATAATGCGACACACTTCATCTGCAGTCACCCGACGGTCACCACGAATGATGTCATCAACTTGCTGAATGTTGTGTGGAGTCACTGCACTCACCGGCCTGCCGCTCCGCTTTTCGTCAGTCAACGGTGTTTGCCCTTCAGCTTCCTTACAACGACGAACCCATCGTCTAACAGTGCTGACATCCACTGTCACAACACCATACACCTTCTTCAGTCTTTCATGAATGCGTATGGGCGTTTCACCTTCTGCATTCAAGAATTCAATCACACAACGCTGTCTCAAACGAACATCGATGTCGGCCATCTTACAAACTTCTGCTGTGCTGCCACCTGTTGACACAGAAAGTTACTACTGCAGTGGATTGCAGAAGAAGGTTTGAGGAATGGCGCCAAATTCAAATTTTTCACTTAACTTAATTTCTTTAAGTAGAAAAAAAATGGGAGGCATTACTTTTTGACCGACCCTCGTATTATTAACATGACCGTGAACCTATTGGGGCTGGTAATCGGAATTGACTGCTACGGAAGTTGTTACTTTCCAGTTCGTCCTGTTCAATACTATAATACTGAATGTATGGTAATAAGGAACACCAACACAGTTTTACTAATTACAAACTTATATGCTTCCCAAAACACAAAAAGGAGACAGCTACTGTCTTTGTCATACATACCAAATTACGGCTAATCTCAGCACAGGCTTTCTTCATTTGCCATTATCGTCACACGCTAATCCATCACTGCATCCAACAATGCAATCCAATGTTAGACCGGCGCGGTAGACGTGAAACTAAATATCGGCACTAGTAACGTCACTGATCACTTTTTTGAAGATACTTCATCACTTTCCCGGTATTTATTTATTATTTAGGGGTCTAACCACGGTGATGGTGAACCCTTCTCGGTTAAAAACCCTGTATTCCAATAATGGCCTCCACACACACACACACACACACACACACACACACACACACACACACACACACACCATTCCCGCGAACCACCCTAGTGCATCTCGACACTCGCTCTTGCAACACATCACAATCGATTGTTTGCCCTATTGACCTGTGCCGAGTGCAAAGTTATAGTAAGGGCCTATGGACCCCTTACATCCCCGCCCTAGAAGACTTCTTTGGAGCCTCTGGTGTAAAAGAATCGGCCAAGAAACTAGATATTATTACATCTGGGGGGACTGACAACTCAAACTCTTATCCAAAGTGCACAAAAGCACAGAATTGTGCAGCTTCTGTTTTTTAAAGAGAGGAGCCAATCGTTGCTCTGCAACAAATTTTCTACCAGTTGAAATTATTCCCGCCTTTATCACCAGCAGCCCGATTCTAGTGCTGCTGTGTAAATTAACAGGGCCAATCGTGACCTGAGCTAGGAGTGGGTGCAGGATGCAGGACGTTTTTCCAGAATGTCGTGTGCGACTCCACGGCGCGACTAAAGGCATCGGCTTGGCAGGTGTGAGACCAGTTTCCCAGATCTCGTATGACTGTGCATTGCCGACTTGAGTGTGTTGCCACTTTTTCAGCACGAGCTGTAATTTCAAATCCTCTGCAGTGTGAATGGAAAGCTGTTGTGTGAGTTGCCAGGGTTTCAGGTGTCGGAGCCTTCAAAAGAAACTGCCGGCGAATGGGGGAGTACGCAGTGCCCTCGCCACACGGCTGATGCTAGGTGCCTGTGTCCAGTGTGGGCCAGAGGAAGATAGCACATTTGGAATGTGGCCCACAGCTATCTGCTCTGAGTTCGCCCATCTCGTCTCCCTGGCTTTACAGCAGAGCCAGCAGACATATCTTTATGAGCAAGAGGTGAATTTTCCTACTCGTGCACATGTAGCCTCCTCACGTAACACGCCCGGGAGTACGAATGTGTGGGGTACTTTAAACTGACTTCTCGTTTTGTGACCGTGCGCCCTGTCCACACCATGTACCTGATAACCCCGCGGCAGTCGTACTGTTCTGCTCCACACTGTTGCTGGCTTGCCTGAAATTGTCTATCGAAATATGCAAGCGGGTTTAGGGGAGCCACTCTACATTAAAACACAACACTGTCCTATGTCTGGTGTGAACATCTGTATTGAGACGATATGGAAACCACAGGTTGCACTGTTTGCACTCTAGATCGTAAATGTTTATCCCAATTAACAATCTTGATGATTAACAGTCCAAAATATTATTCGGACGAGCGTACGCGTAACCGACACGACGCGGGTGATTGTTGATGATGTGGAAGCCAAATGATCGAACGAAAATTCTTGCGCTCGTCACACTTACAGATATCTGGTAATAGTCCTTGTCACTAGTAATGATATAACACTGTTCGTAATGTTAGTTTTTCAGTTCTCAGTTCTCACTTGTACGAGCATGCGCGTAACCGTCGCAGCACAGCTGATCGTTGATAATGCGGAAACGCGATGATCAGCGCACGTCCTCGCGCACATCCTCACGCTCGCTACAAGACACTGGCACTTGACTGCACTCTTTTATCCTAACTAATTTCTACTGATTCACATCAGTTTATTCTGGGAGACCAAACACGGCACGGATGATTGATACTGTGTGCCACGCAACGAGAGGATACACAAATTCGTTATCGGTGGCACTGCTAATTTTTAATTACATCCTGATTCACTTTCCTCTGAATTACTTCCATATTTAATCACTTTACTGTAATAGCACTTGTAGCAGTGCTTGACTCTCTTCAGACGCGGCTGCCCACAAAGATACTCCACAACTAAGCCAGCTATATGACAATACGCTTACAATGTGCGAATTTGAAGCCTCCGTTCACTGCTATTACCGTTCAGAGTGACCTGATAGAGAAATCCTAGTTCGATGTGCAAAGAGACTCGATCGTCGATAAATATGGAGGATGGAGTGACGTGTATGGCTTTTCCACACCTTGTGGAGGAGCCAGAACACCTACCATATTTCAAGTGGGCAGCAGAAATGGGCACCTTGGACAGTGTTACAGTAGTGAGACAATAGAGAGATCTATCAGTTTGCTCGGTAATAGAGCATTTGCTAGCCCTAAATGCTTATCTCACTTCCTGATAAAGATCTTAACCTTACGTCAGCACAGATATGTCTACAGTTTGCTGACGTAGTAGTACTGCCCATTGTTAACAGATGGCAGAGTGGTACAGTTTTACTTATGAGGCTGCAACTGGTGAATGTGTAGTGGGAATACCACTGATATGGACAGCCACAGCGAGCGAGTACGTAGTCGGGCTCCTGGCTTGAGGGGTTAAATTTTAAAATGGTCTTCCTGTAATGTCACCTCTCGGTCACATTTGTAACCTAATCTGCCCACGAATACTGATGGGATTGACTGTCCTTAGTGGTAGTGCGGCACAGTGATAACACTGGTACCTTTAGCACTTTCTGACCAAAACCCAGAAGTCCATCCCTTAGTTATCAGCCAGGTTTATTGCAGACACAATCAGTATTTAATTTTATACATTCATTCTACAGGGCAAACCAGAGCTGCACCAACAAACTTTGAGGTTATATTGAATACCTTCTGAGTGTTCTGATGTAAGGGACCCACAGTCTCCACTGGTTCCAGCATAATACTATAACTATGATTTGTTATCACAACCACATTGTTCCTGTGAAAATCCTTTCACAACAGTGAAGAAGCATGTAATGTGCAATCACCAAAACATACAACACAGAGTAATGCAACAATGGTCAGATGCAACACACACACTTTCATCACCCTGTTGAATCTGTTCTGTCAGTGCACACTAGAGCAAGAAATGCAGAGCTGTTCTATTACAGGTATTCTTCAAATCCGTGACCATCGCATTCGTGGCAGTACACAGCAATCCCCCATCTACTTCCTTATACACTCAAGAATTCCAGGAGTTCGGCATACTACTTCTGTGCCTGCAATAATTGTAGGAGCTAGGTCTGTGTGAGTATTGACAGGAGTCTCGTAACCTGGGTTCTCCACAGAAGTCCGTCGGTGTCATACCTGGTGACTGAGCGGCCGTGAAACAGGACCACTGTGACAAAACCATTGTTGTCTGAACTGTACTTCAAAGTGATTCCCAACATAGAGTGCAGAAGTTTATTGGCACCCTGTCATGTTGAAACCACAAACTGACCAAATCATAGTGGCATGTCTTGTACGAATTGTGGGAATGTTTTGTGTCACGAAGTTGCTACAGTGCAGTCACAAAACAGTTGACAATATCATTCCATTCCATACATTCACAGCAAATGTCTGTGGATAGGATCGACACACCAGTGTGTGTGTGTGTGTGTGTGTGTGTGTGTGTGTGTGTTTCTTTGTTTGTTTGTTTGTTTTGATCATCCTGTACATGGCTATTCTTGCTGTTGATGGTGCTCTCTTCTGTAGACATGGCATTGTATGTAAAGTACATGAAAGTAAAAAATTGCGTTTTTTTGTACATTGCTGTAGGAACAACTTTGTAAAATCTAGTCGAAATGGAAAATCTGCTGGCTGCAATGTTTGCAGCTTTTGTGGATGATACGGGTGCAATTATCATTACTGCAAGGCTCTCAGGACATATGATTGGCTCATGTTCAGAACTTGCGCAGTTCTCTGACTGCTGGTGACAGGATTGTCACCAATCGTGTGTGGTTGTGATGAATGGCAGGTGGCTCGTAATGTAGAAAAATGTAAGTTAATGCGGATGAGTAGGAATTGGATACAGCATTAGTAGTGTCCTGCTTGACACAGTCACGTCATTTAAATATCTGGGCGTAACATTGTGAAGTGATACAAAATGGAACGAGCGTGAGAGGAATGTAGTAAGGAAGATGAATGGTCGATTTTGGTTTATTGGGAGAATTTTAGGAGAGTGTAGTTCATCTGTAAAGGAGCCCGCATATAGGATGCTAGTGCGACACATTCTTGAGTACTGCTGGAGTGTTTGGGATCTGCATCAGGTCGAATTGAAAGAAGACATTGAAGCAATTCAGAGGCTAGCTGCTACATTTGTTACCAGTAGGTTCGATGACCGTGCAAGTGTCATGGATAAGCTTCAGGACACCAAGTGGAAATCCGTGAAGGGTGAGTTTATTTCGAAAAACACTGCTGAGAAAGTTTGGAGAACTGGCATTTGAAGCTGACCACAGAACGATGCTACTGCCACCGATAAGCATTTCATGTAGAGACCATGAAAACGAGATACAAGAAATTGGGGCCTTTATGGAGGAATATAGCCAGTCGTTCTATCTGCAAGTGGAACACGAAAGGAAATGACTTGTTGTGGTACAGGGTACCCTCCACCACACACTGGATGGTGGCTTGCAGAGAGTGTATACAGATGGAGATGTAACACGTTGTCTTCCTCCTCGAGTGTTCTAACGTACCTCACACAGCCACTAACTCCCATCCTAACACAGAAGGATCTAATTTTTCATAGACAACTGTGCAGATGTGAAAGTACTGTGATGCGATTGCTGTTGTTGCGGGAACAGCTGAGCATAACGTCATCGTCACTTCAATACTGGATTCATTGAAAAAGTACACGAAGTGTGTATTGACCAACTGTTCATTAGTAATCCTATCCGTAGTATTGCTGTGCGTCAGTGTTAATTCGCAACTAAAACTGCCGGAAAACGAAACTTTAAGACAGAACTGAACAGTACTGGATGCAAATTGGGGGGCAATGAATTAGAGGCGATGATTGTTGTCAATAGTAGGTAGTGTGAGAGAATGGAATCAGTATGCACAGTTAATTCTGACAACATTTGCACAGTTGTGTATTATTTTCGGTGCAATACAGACACAAAGCTGATGACGGGCATGAAACCAAATGGAATGCCGTAACTTTGTAACCGGCTGCTGGAGACTGTGGATCCCTTGCACCAACATACTCTGAAGAGATCCCTGAACAACCTTTGAAAGTTTGTCAGTGGAATTCTGGACCACGCTGTATAAAATTTGTGTACAGTGAAACCTCTTTATAACGTTCCTCCATAAGTTTTCCTCTATGTTACATCTGTTTTTTTTGGTTCCGACTAAAAGCCCATATAAACAATGTTAAATTTTCCTCTTTACTGTGTTTCCTCTATATTACAATTTCCTCCATGTAACACTCATATTTTTGGAACCCTGGTCAATTATTTACCTCTTTATAACGTTTAAGCGACTGGATGTAGACGCATCATTTTCCGTTCTGTGGATTCACAGTTTGCACCGGCTCGGAAAGCCCGCGCTCAGCGTATTTCATATGTCAGCGGCAGAACCTGGTCACGTGACATGTGACACACATTTTGCTTGCGATCTTTTTGGCGCCATTTGCTTTCACCCATCCACCTACCGGGCCCCATGTTTTAATTACAAAAAACTAATCATTCGATACATTGATCATTTTCGATGAATATTATATTACAGTGTTGTGAAAATTTAAAATGTCATCCTATGGCACCATTTGTCAAAGCTGATTAGTGGTATCACGATCTTCAGTAATGCCCTACAATTATTATTTGGAAGCCTTCCTCTTTATAGTGTTTTCCTCCATACAGTGTTCAGAATTTGTGGTCCCTTGAAAAATGTTATATAGAGGTTTCACTGTAGTTGTTCTGATATGCAAGCTCTACCATATTAGCGAGAGCAGGCATTGCGTACAGGGCGAACAGCGAGTGTAAGAAATTTGAAAAGCTCAGCCATAAGAATCACATACAGTTTCCTTTTAGTACCTGTTTTGCTTGTCAGACGCAAACATGTGGAGAACTGCTGTACGTACACACTCCTGCCTTGGGGTCGAGATGAAATGCAGCACTTTTTACACTGACGTGCTCTCGAGCAACTCTTCCGTAATTGGAGGGATGTGGGCAAGAATGCGATAACCCACAAGTGAGTGCTTCTTAGAGAAATAAAGAAAACCTGTTGTGAAATCTGTATGCTACCTAAAAATATGTTTTTATCATACATTGATGAGGATAATGGTTAATGCTAATTGCCACTGGTTAAATCGTATGGTAGATACAGTATTAAATTAACTTTACTGAAGTGATTCACCATGTTTGTTAGATTCACAACAGTGTTATAAAAGAAACATAGTTTACATACATTTTCTCAAATGATTACATGAGACAGACACATTACAGACATAAGGTACTTTGAACAATGTTTTCAATATAACCAAAGCATTTATTTGAAATGATTGCAGAAGCATTATTTCAGTTAGAACAATAACAGAAATCTTAAAAAATCTACATATGTCCTTCTCAAGTTATTACATCTTATTAGGAACAGTTGTTTCATAAATTTTCCCCAATCTTTCAATAAACCAGTTCATGTGATCGTCTTCTATAAAAGTTGGGATGTGGGGTGAATTTTCCAAGAAGGTTGTGTCAGAGCAGTGGATAAGTAAATTGTTGAAGCAGTGACTGAGGTTACTTAAAAGTTTGCATTTCAAAGTTGCCACCTAAAAAGTCAGTCCACAAATGTTACAAACATGATTAACAACCAAAGACGGGTGCACCAATTGCCCACGTTTTTGACACCAAATTCATAGATAAATTTAAAGATCTGTTGTCACATGATGATAGTCCTTCAACATCCTTCGCATTTTATATTCCTCTCCAGGCTTCGCTGAACATAGCCTGCATGTATCTCACATCATCTAGTACTAAAGTTGAAAAAACGTGTTCCACTGCTGCAAGTAAGTCTTAATCATTGCTTTCTATTGAAACTTCAGAGTCCTACATGCTTAACTTTATTTCTATGCGCTAGTGCTGTGAATCTAATTGTAAAACGGGAGAATAAAAATCGGAGAAAGGAATGTAGATGGTGGGTGCGTAATTTTCTCAGTAAACGGTGTAGTCGTGGAGCTAACAGTTCATTGATGAGTGACCTAAAAGTTTCAGAGAGCTGTTACATATATGACTAAGAATCCCACTTATCTCTTGGGAACAAGCTTGTATTATCCTGCAGGAAATGCCATCAATTCCTTGTGAGCTTTTATTCTTGAAAGAGTTTATCATCTTCCTAATTTCAGAAGGAGAGGTGGGTGAAATTTCAATTGTATCAAATTGTGTGAGTAAGCCCTCTTCCATAACTGCCTCGCTTCTTCTAATGAACATTTAGAGCCTATTTTCTCTATGCCATTTTAAAAAATGATTATTCAAAATGTTTTTGACTTCCGGCTTGTTGTTTGTCAAGTTTCCATTCGCTTTGATGGTAATGCCGTCATCCTGTACTCTTGGTTGCCCTGCCTCCCTTGTAATAATATTCCAAAGTGTTTCGATTTTGTTATCAGAGGTATTAATCTCAGACATGATGCACACGCTTCTGGACTTTTTAATAACCTTTCTTAATGTAGCACAGTAGTTTCTATAATATTTAGCTGTTCTTGGATCATTACTCTTTCTTGTTGTTAGATACAGTTCCCTTTTGTGGTTACAAGATATTTTTATTCCTTTAGTAAGCCAAGGTTTTTTGCATGGTTTCTTATAATTAGATTTAACTACTTTCTTGGGGAAACAGTTTCAAATTCTCTTAAAAGTGTATCATGAAATAAGTTATATTTTAAATTAGCGTTGGGTTCCTTGTACACCTCATCCCAGTCTCTGCTGAAGATTTTCCCTGAAATTTCCAGTTGTTGAGTCATTAATTGAATGCACAACTTTGGAGGGTGGTTTTGAATTACTGAATGGAGCTATGTCATATACTGAAACTAGCTGAGCACCATGATCAGAAAGGCCATTCTCAACAGGACTAGAATTTGTTTTTAAACTTACCTTAGTCTATAAAAGTAATATCTATCAATGTGCTGCTGTCCTTCACTACCCGAGTAGGAAAATCAGTGACAGATGTCAAATTGAAAGAGCCGAGCAAGACTTCCAGGTCATTCTTCCTGTTACACTCTTTCAGTGAATCAACATTGAAGTCCCCACAAATAATGATTTGCTTTCCCCTATCTGATAGATAGCACAACAAGGCATCTAAGTTTTCCAGGAATAAATGAAAGTTTCCTGAAGGGGACCTATATACTGTTACAATTATAAATAAGTCCTCCTTCAGTTTAAGCTGACAGGCACATACTTCTATATGTTGCTCTAGACAAAACCTTTTTTGTATCTAAGCTTTTTACACAGTGATAACTTTTGACATATATGGCAACTCCTCCTCTCACCTTATTCTCTCTACTCATAAGTGCAGCTAGTTTATAACCACTGATATTTACCTTTTTCATATCGGACACAATGTGATGCCCAGACAGGCATAGTATATCTATTACATTATCAGATGCAGTGTCATCTAAACAAACCAAGCACTCATCTAATTTATTCTTCAATCCCGGAATATTTTGGTGAAAAATGGTATCATTATTTTTTACTTTACTTTTGTGAGAATCTACTTTTTTCTTTAGTCCACCAATATTTTGGTTAACTATGTTAACGTTATTATTTACTTTACTGTTGTGAGAATCTTGTGAGTTTTGGACCTCTTTAGCACCTGCCTGCCTGAACTTCTCATTGGACACTGATATTAGTCTTAAAAAATAGGTACATCCATGAGTACTAGTGTCCCCTCTTACGGATTTTGCTAACAACCCTACCAGTAGGCCATGCCTTGTGAAATCCCTCCTATCAATAGCCTCGACAGGAACCGATCCGATGTCTGACAGAGTGGCCGCCCTACGCAACTGATCCAACTCCATATTTACCCTCTGGACAGAGCAGTTCAACTGGGGCTGATTGTGCCCCATGAAAGCAGGCACCAGCCCAACACTGGTATGGGTCGTTGCAGAGGCTATTTTCACCAGGTCACACTCAATACTGTACCCCTGATCCCTATCAATACTGTTTCCCACTCCACCCACTATCATCACATGATCCTGCTTTGAGAAACCCTTGCACAAGGAACCTATAGCCTCTACCACCTGGCTAAAACATGCACTTGGCTTGAAAAAGTTTGTGACCTGGTACCTGTCACCTAATTTTTCCTGCAAAATTTGGCCCGCACCTTTTACATGGCTGCTACCTAGCAACAGAACTTTCCTCTTACTTTCTACTTTTTTGAAACAGTTGGTTTCCTAGTGAGATTCTGTTGCATCTTAACTACATCTACTTGAGCCTCTTCCTTACTTAACTGTGGTAGCAAGGCAAATCTATTGGTTGTGCCAACTGGGAAACCGTCAGACACTGTTCTCTTTCTGTGGCCCCTGCTCCCAGCTACCACTTCTCACCACTTTTACCCTCCTTCCCCCTTAACCTCATCAGTTCCTCCCTCGCCTGAGGAGCTCTAATTTTCTCCTCCCGTTCAGCTATAATCCTATATCATGAGCAAATCCTGCAAAAGAATGGAAGAGTCTTATTTGCTTCCCCAATTCCCACGCCGCTACAATTTCCCTAATGAAACCACCTGTCACAACAGCGCACAAAACCCCTGAACTAACTTTCTACTGCAGCTCACAGACTTAGTATCCATGGTAGTTTGGAAATTAGTTAAGAGTTTTACTAAGTGATAACGATAATATATTAAATACAGATGCAAAAGGGGAGTAAATATGTTTTGAAACTAATCTGTAAGTAAACTATTAGCAAATGCACTTAAATTTGTGGTATAACGCTAAATGTGCACGTTCAAAAATTAGGCCTCAACAGCCGAATGTAACCAAAATGAACTTTTTGCGATTACTGGAACATTACGCAAATAAAAGAAAAACCTTTGATGGTGAGCTTTAAAAGCACCCTACTGAACATATTTAATCAGTTGAACTATAGCAAATGCACTTACAATTGCGGTATAACGCTAAATAAGCACACTCGAAAAATTAGGCCTAAGCAGCAGTAAGTATACAAATGAAGTTTTCGTGATTACTGGAACAAAACGCAAATAAAAGGAAAACTTTCAATAGTGAGCTTGAAGAGTACACTAAAGAACATATTTAATTAGCTAAGTGTTAAACTACAATTAAATACAACCTAAATTACTTACCTTTCACGAGAGCTCTGTCTCCATACGTGCAGCCTTGTTCAGGGCTACCAAAAAATAGTTAATCCTGCACATGCTGGAAGCACTTGCTATACTTGAGTCTATAGAGCGACAAGCAACTACGGCACTGGAGCCGAGCGACCTTTCACGGAAAGAACCGAAGGTGCACGAAGTAGCAGATGACATGCAGCTGCGGCTGACATGCGAACCGCCTTGTGAAAAGGAGACCTTTTACATACTGTATTATAAATTCTTATTGTTTCACGAATGTAGCAGAAAATAAAACTATTAAACAAAAAAGCCATACATACAGTACTGAATTAAATAATTTCTTCATATTTAATAAGGAATGATAGTCATTGTTATGCCACTGACTGAAGTTTAATAGCAATAGCATAATTCTGATGTGAACTGCAAAATACTAAGAAATGTCACAACCAAAGGAATTAGGTAAGGAAAATTTTCACTGTATAAACGTCAATATCTATTGACTGTCTTGTAATAGAGAAACAGTAATGTCTTGTGCCTCAGCTGTATTTGGTTTCTCGAAATGGTGCGCTATTTTCCTCCTTCTTTGTAGAGAACAACCGTCCCTGAGGCTGTATATTTTGTTCCCTTCTTGGTGAAGCAGTGCAGGGGCCAATTCCTTTATGATATTTATTGGAGTCAACAGCAGCTAATGTAGATTTCAAGCTTGACAGCTGGCATTTTAAAACTTCCAGTTGCCCTGGAGAAGTTGTTGTATCAATCACTTCAGCAAATTTTCTCTTCATTTTCTCCTTCTCCTGAGTTAAATCTGAAGATTCAATATTTCCTCTGCTGAGTTCGACCAATATACTTTTGTTTCACTTGCTATTGATTCCCATCCTTCATAAATATGTAATATATCCTTATCATCATTAACATCACGAAAATTACTGACATTCACTGAATTGGATGACTGTCTTGTTTTGTATAGGCAGGCATAGTGAATATGTTTATACATTTTCCATCTGTTACTCGAATCTACGCACGTGCATGCACTGATGTATGCAGGCCTGACAGTCAGTACAAATCAATTTACAGCTGCAGTCTTGCACATTTTGCTGTGCAAAATGACACCCACCTCAGAAGTACTGGGTGATCAAAAAGTCAGTATAAATTTGAAAACTGATTAAATCACAGAATAATGTAGATAGAGAGGTACAAATTGACACACATGCTTGGAATGACGTGGGGTTTTATTAGAACCAAAAAAATACAAAAGTTCAAAAAATGTCCGACAGATGGCTAGCATAACAAAGTAAGACAAAGCAAAGATGATGTTCTGTTCAGGAAATGCTCAATATGTCCACCATCATTCCTCAATTGTGAACAGCACTGTAAAGCATGTCCGGAGTTATGGTGAGGCATTGGCGTCGGATGTTGTCTTTCAGCATCCCTAGAGATGTCGGTCGATCACGATACACTTGTGATTTCAGGTAACCCCAAAGCCAATAATCGCACGGACTGAGGTCTGGGAACCTGGGAGGCCAAGCGTGACGAAAGTGGCGGCTGAGCACACGATCATCACCAGACGACGCGCGCAACAGATCTTTCACGCGTCTAGCAATATGGATGGAGTGGAGCGCCATCCTGCATAAACATCGTACGTTCCAGCAGGTGTTTATCAGCCAGGCTGGGGATGATGCGATTCTGTAACATATCGGCGTACCTCTCACCCATCACGATAGCAGTTACAAAGCCAGAATCACGCATTTCCTCGAAGAAGAAAGGCTCGATAACGGTAGATGTGGTAAATCCAACCCATACCGTGACTTTCTCGTCGTGCAATGGAGTTTCCACGACAGTTGTAGGATTTCCGGTAGCCCAAATTCTGCAGTTGTGGGCGTTGACAGACCCTCGGAGCGTGAAATGAGGTTCGTCGATCCACAACACATTACTCAACCAATCGTCATCTTCCGCCATCTTTTGAAACGCCCACACCGCAAATGCCCTCCGCTTCACTAAATAGCTTTCACGATGCCGATGGATTTTGTACGGGTAGCATCGGAGGGTACGCCTTAGTGCCAACGAAACAGTAGTGCATGGAATGCCGGTGCGACGTGCGACTGCACGAGCGCTGACTTCCCCGTGCATAGACGAACCCGCTACAGTCTCCATTTCTTCCTGAACTGTCTCAGCAGCATTACGCTTTGTGCTCGGTCGGCCACCACGGGGTGTATCGTCCAAACAACCCGTGGATTCGAACTTCGAGATCATTCTCGCCACAGCTGCACCTGTCAATGGACCTTGAACCGTTCGAATCCCCTTCCTACGGCGATAGGATCGTAACGCTGAACTAGCACATTTCCCATTCTGATAATACAGCTTCACTAAAAGCGCCTTTTCAGGTAACGTCAACATGCTGCGACTACTGGCGCATCTGATTCTCTCATTACAGTTCCTTTTATACACAATTGTCATGCGCAGTCACTGACGTTTTGCTGTCCAGCGCCATCTGTCGGACATTTTTTGTGATGGTTCTAATAAAGCCCCATGTCATTCCAAGCATGTGTGTCAATTTTTACCTCTCTATCTACATTATTCCGTGGTTTGTTAAGTTTTCAGACTTATACTGACTTTTTGATCACCCGGTGGATGGTACAAGTTTAGGGGGACACCCATGAAATCTTTGATTTTTTACCGATTATCGTCAATTTCACTATGCTGATCACGAATATGACATATATTTCATCAGTTTTGAAACCGTAAAGCAACATATTGTCATTTGGTCAAAATGTAACAATACAACAACATAACAATGTGATTGAAACAATAAAACAACATATTCTCATCTAATCGAAATATAACAATGCGTAAAGATCATTCAAGTTGCATTGCAGCAAGCTAAATCGCAGCATTCCAATAAACGCGCCTGATGTGATCAATCAAATTGTGAAATGGGTTTGATCCAAAGCGTTGCCGCCATAGAAACTCGACCAAATACTTGGACAGCATATTACGATGAGTACCAAACATGCGCTTGTTTTTCTGTTTTGCTTTCTGCCATACGCTTTCAACGTGATTAGTAGTTGCATGAGTCATTGGATCAACAAAATGCATTAACAGTCAAATGCTGATAACCTAAATTCTGGACTGTTATGCGCTCCCCACAAATCGGAAACAATAGTGGTCCCAAACCGTACATATTGTTGTAGACTTGGCAGGAAAGTTGCAGCATCTCTTCGAACTACAGGAACGAGGAAGCTATCTCTGGTCTTAGTGTCGTATCCGCCGAATACCCACTGTTACTTAACCTTGTGACCTCGATTGTATTTTCGACGGACAAAACAGCTTTCGTCGATCTCAACTGTACGCCCTTGACCGCCTAAAGCAATAGGCTTTTGCGCGAAATACTCGTGGAAAATGTCTCTGCAGAACTGTTTCCAATCCACAGCTGTATTAGCCGAGATTTGCAGTTCACGCATCAAAAATTCCTGTTTATCGAGTTCGAAGCTCCAGAAGTAAGCCATTTTGATAATGCATTCGATAGTCAGATGACTACCTGTAAAAAAAGAATCTTTGCGAATTGAAATCTTCTTCCTCCAAATGCATCTTACAGAGCAGCACCAAATACGACCGTCGGCAGATTGCTTGCGTTCTAAGAACATTTTATTTGCACCGCCAAGGCATTGTCCACCTTCACAGAATCTCTCACGTTGTAGCAAACCATGACCGAAGGCCCATTCAATAGCTGAATCACTATCACGACAAACGTCGAACAAATTTACCGTACGAAACTCGGTCAAATCAGGGAAAATTCTATAGTTCAATTCTTTTATCTTGGCGGCTCACGCTTGCCCGCCCAGACGCTGGAGATTGCTGCGTTGCGAGTTGCAAAAGACGCACGCGCCAAGAGAAGCAGCGCCATAGTATAGCATAGCTCGCAAACTTACGTTTAGGGGGGAGTGCGCAGTTCATGAAGTAAAGCCACCACGGCCGCATTAACCCTTTCGCTGCTACAGGACTTGCTCGCCTGTGCAGACGTATGGTGTTCCGACTACTTTGACACACTTTTCATTCGATTTCACAAAAACTGTTTGACCCAAAAATTTGATTTTTACGCATCTTCTTGACTGATACCTTCCCCCCATAAATGACTTAATTTTGTTTCGATGTTCAACGCAGTTATTGTGCAGCATTAAATGTAGTAAACCATTGCATGAAATTTTTAAGAGTTTGCTGAGGTAAAAGTCCATAGCGTATACTTTCCGTATGGTCGATTTTAGTAGCCACAATGTTGAGAATGAAATGTGGACAAGACACCTAAATTTCATATAAAATTTACTGTATAACAATCTCCTATGATTTAAGTACCAGATGGATGTCGTATGTAATATTGAGAAATATTCCGTCTTTCGCGACTGTAATAAAAGTTTTATTTACACCGGGCGTGTTTGGCTTTATTTTAAAGCTCTTCAATCAATCAAAAGGAAGTAGACAAAATACATTAAACAAAACTGTGGACTTACACAGTATATTCAAGTCTTAATGTTTTTGTATCAGTGAAGTGCTCTGAACTATGTCAAATATAATTTTCGTGTGTGGCACACACAAACAGCATTTATTTGCTAAAACACTGATCAGCTGACACAAACCTTGAATATTGTGTTACCGCAGCACAAAACTACGAAAGGTGACTTGGCAATGGAGGAGACAAAATACTGTCCACTGACAATGCTTCAGAAGAGAAAAACGCGTCTGGTCTAAATAAGACGCTTTATTTATTTATTTAGCATCCAAAAGATCACACATGTGATATAGGATTTGTTATTTGATTACACGTAACACATAGCACATACACATAATAAATGGACAAACATATACAAACAGCAAAAAGAATTATATACACATAGTACATAAGTAGTGTACAAGAACTTATTACACAAAAACAAAAGAACGTGCACATGATAAACAATTATAGATCACGAACTACACCTTATACACAAAACGTATTACGGATATTTAGCAGATTTTTCATCAGTACCATAATTACAAAGTTGAAAACATAATTAAATTAGTTTAAATTAAAAAAAAAAAATAAGTACAGGTTTCAATCCACAGTCTGAGACAGGTATTCATTTACACAGAGTAGCATTTTTCCATCAAGTATTTTTTTACTTCTTGCTTGAAATTATTTTTGCGTTTCAATTCTTTAATTTGAGATGAAAGTGCATTTAAAAACTTAATTCCTAAGTGGCTAACAAGTTTCTGACTTTGTTTTTGCTACACAGGGAATGTGGAAGTCTTTACAATGCCTTGTATTGTGATCATGGTAGCTTGAGTTGGTTTGGAGATAGCAGTTATTTTTACTGATCATTTCCAGGTATTTAAAATATATATCGATGGTATTGTCACTATCTTTAGTTGTCTGAATAAGGATCTACAGTGAGTTTGTGGTGGGCTGTGTGTCATGATACGAATAGCTCTTTTTTGTATAATAAAAATGTCATTTAGTCTTGACCTGGTTTTTCCCCAAAAACTTATGCCATAGCTTGCAACTGATTTGAAATAACTAAAGTACACCACTCTAATACATTCCTTGCTACATACCTTGGATATTATTCTTAAGGCAAAATATGCTGAGCTAAGTTTCTAAGTAAGATATACACTGTGTTCATTCAAGTTTAAATCTAGGTCAATTCGCATTCCCACAAACTTTGTGGTGCACACTTTTTCTGTTTGTTTGCTATCCAGCATAAGGCCCATATTTTCCCCTTGACACTTGTTTCCATACTGCATAAAGTTTGTTTTCTTTGTATTTAATGTCAGCTTATTTCAATAAAACCATGACTATGTATGAGAGCATTTTTTCTGCTGTAGTACACAATGATTCTTTTATATTACTAATTATGATACTCGTGCTTATTACAGTTGCAGAAGAGGAATATATTTCATTATCATTGGTAAAACTGCGACTGTGGAACAAAAACAAGAAAGAGAACATGAGTATTATTGAGTATGTGCCTTACCTTTCATTGTTGTCAATCGCTGCGATTGTCTTCTGCATCGCTGTAGTCAGTGTCGCAGTCCGAATCATCAGGTCTTAGAGTGATGACGATGGGTTCAAGCAGATTGTCAATTAAAATTTCCCTGTCCATGTTCTCCTGTAGCCTTTGTGCGTGCTGAACACATTCAGCCCATGCTGAAGGAGTAATTCTGTCAAGTGCTTCGTGCAAAAGCCTTTCTGTATCGGCAGTTTTAAATGTCACGTTTCGTTCTGCGACATACCCTTTCACTTGTGCCCAAATTAACTCTATCGGATTGTATTGACAATGATACAGTGGCAAACGCAAAATTGTGTGTCCATGTTCCTGTGCAATACAATCGATTTCATAAACTTTTGTGCGAGGCTTATGGAGCGCTACAAGATTCAACATTTCAGCAAGAGTTTGGTTGGCAGTATGTGGTATATTTTTACTTGCAAGCCACAACATGATATCGGCTTTTTTTGTACTTGTGGGTGTCTTGTCAACAACAGCGGAGTGATAACTCGCATTGTCCATTGCAATCACCGAGTTTGTGGGCAAGTAAGGGAGAAACTGATTTCTAAATCACAATTTAAATGTCTCATTTTGGAATGATAATCCCCTGAATTGCTCTTTTTTGCCCGGAACACTAATTTGCTTTCTGGAATGAATCCGGAAACAGAACCAGCGAGAAGCACAATTATTCGTCCACCTTTACCAACTGGTACTTTAAACCCACCCGAGCCATCACTCATTTTCCAACACGCTTTCCTTGTGTGATTTTGGTTTACCCATGTTTCGTCCAAGAAAAAATGTTCGTATTCCCGGATTTTCTCACTTCAATGATACGTCTTAAAAACTGTGCCCTTGAAGCAGCGATATCACTACTTTCCATTAAAAACTGTCTTCCGTCATTTGTATGTACATATTTGATGAATCCAATGTTTTTTTTCTATTCATTGAAGTCATGCTACCTTTAAAATTTATGGTTTCACGCATTTTCACAGTGATTTTTTTTTACAGTAGGAAATTCGCCTGTGTTGTACATGTTGAGTACTTCATCTTTGTCGAAATTATCTAAATTGGTTACAGTCCACTCACGAGTGCGGTATTACCCTGGCGATCTGAAAAGTGGTCTTCCACAGGTCTCCGTGGATAATTTTCCTTCATTGGCAATCTGCTGAGCGGTTCTCAAGCTAACATCTGTCGCTGCTGCAATGCATTCCTGAGATCTGGCGAAGTCTATGATAGGTCTACCGTTTTCTGCTTCGTGCTTGGAAAAAGCATGTATCCTGTAAATTATGTCCTTCGCCTGTTTATGGAGAGTTTGTCCCTTACCACCATCATCAGCCATGACAACTTGAAACAAATGTGATAAAAATTCACCAAATAATAACTCAATGACATTTAACACTCGCACTCGCCAAGTCATTCACAGCAGACTGCTGAACGCTCATTGGCTGTCAACGGATGCGTGACGTCAGGTGCGTAAAACGAACCTTAAATCGATCGCAGTCGTTCATGGTTCCAACTATACAGTGTGTTCATTTTAATTGAAGACATTGAAATATAAATGAAAATCTACACATCGGATCAAACAGATTTATAACTCAATTCAATGATACCAAATACGACGAATTTGTGGTCAGTTTTGTTATAATTGGATGTCCCCTTCCGAGAGGAATTAATTTTCATTAGGATTTCTTTCGGCTCTGTGTGTCGTTTTCAAGAGATTTCAATGTCCCCATTTAAAATGAACACCCTTTATAACATAAACAGTGTTTATAAATTGGGAAATATTCCATCTTTAACAACTGTAATAAAACTTTTATTTATACCAGTCATTTCGCTTTTTTTCTAAAACGTTCTGATTAAAACAAAGTTGGCGAAGTACACAAAACTGAATTGTGGGCGTAATAAAACAGAAACTAAAATATGTTGTCAGTGAGGCGCAGTGTGCAAACAATTTGTTCGTCACAAAGGACAGCAAATACTTGACAAAATATAGATCAGTCGATGAAAACATCGAATATGATGTTGCCAAAGCTGCGAAGTAAAGAATTGCGTCAATCAAGTGCTCGGCAACGTACGAGCCGAAATTCTGCTCTAAATAATACTTTTAATACTGTCGCAAAAGAATATATCTCAATATGAATAGTAAAACAGCAACTGCAGAAGAGAAGATATACAAACAAAACAGATAACGTCAATATTGTAACTCTTCTGGCTTTCCCGGCGAGATCTTGACATGTGGAATAATCGGGTCTGCTGCCGGATGTTTGTGTCGCTCTGGCACAATATTTCGGCCACGTAACTAGTTGCCTTCTTCAGATGCTACCTGAGACTGCCGTGTCGGAGTTTTTTTGCACTTTTCATTCCCTTCTCAGAGGGAGAAGGGCGGGCTGTTCTAGAGCGTGCGTTTTGTTCTTTTCAGCCATTGGGTGAAGTTGTATGCTGTTGTGGCACAGTTTATTTTTCTCGCTGGGGGTACAAAAGGGGGGGGGGGCTCTCCCAATTGGGAATTTACAGGGTGTTTCAAAAATGACCGGTATATTTGAAACGGCAATAAAAACTAAACGAGCAGCGATAGAAATACACCGTTTGTTGCAATATGCTTGGGACAACAGTACATTTTCAGGCAGACAAACTTTCGAAATTACAGTAGTTACAATTTTCAACAACAGATGGCGCTGCAGTCGGGGAAACTCTATAGTACGATATTTTCCACATATCCACCATGCGTAGCAATAATATGGCGTAGTATCTGAATGAAATTACCCGAAACCTTTGACAACGTGTCTGGCGGAATGGCTTCACATGCAGATGAGATGTACTGCTTCAGCTGTTCAATTGTTTCTGGATTCTGGCGGTACACCTGGTCTTTCAAGTGTCCCCACAGAAAGAAGTCACAGGGGTTCATGTCTGGCGAATAGGGAGGCCAATCCACGCCGCCTCCTGTATGTTTCGGATAGCCCAAAGCAATCACACAATCATCGAAATATTCATTCAGGAAATTAAAGACGTCGGCCGTGCGGTGTGGCCGGGCACCATCTTGCATAAACCGTGAGGTGTTCGCAGTGTCGTCTATGGCAGTTTGTACCGCCACAAATTCACGAAGAATGTCCAGATAGCGTGATGCAGTAATCATTTCGGATCTGAAAAATGGGCCAATGATTCCGTTGGAAGAAATGGCGGCCCAGACAAGTACTTTTTGAGGATGCAGGGACGATGGGACTGCAACATGGGGCTTTTCGGTTCCCCATATGCGTCAGTTCTGTTTATTGACGAAGCCGTCCAGGTAAAAATAAGCTTCGTCAGTAAACCAAATGCTGCCCACATGCATATCGCCGTCATCAATCCTGTGCACTATATCGTTAGCGAATGTCTCTCATGCAGCGATGGGAGCGGCGCTGAGGGGTTGCCGCGTTTGAATTTTGTATGGATAGACGTGTAAACTCTGGCGCATGAGACGATACGTGGACGTTGGCGTCATTTGGACCGCAGCTGCAACACGGCGAACGGAAACCCGAGGCCGCTGTTGGATCACCTGCTGCACTAGCTGCGCATTGCCCTCTGTGGTTGCCGTACGCGGTCACCCTACCGTTCCAGCACGTTCATCCGTCACGTTCTCAGTCCGTTGAAATTTTTCAAACAGATCCTTTATTGTATCGCTTTTCGGTCCTTTGTTTACATTAAACCTCCGTTGAAAACTTCGTCTTGTTGCAACAACACTGTGTTCTAGGCGGTGGAATTCCAACACCAGAAAAATCCTCTGTTCTAAGGAATAAACCATGTTGTCTACAGCACACTCGCACGTTGTGAACAGCACACGCTTACAGCAGAAAGACGACATACAGAATGGCGCACCCACAGACTGCGTTGTCTTCTATATCTTTCACATCACTTGCAGCGCCATCTGTTGTTGAAAATTGTAACTACTGTAATTTCGAAAGATTGTCCGCCTGAAAATGTACTGTTGTCCCAAGCATATTGCAACAAACGGTGTATTTCTATCGCTGCTCGTTTAGTTTTTATTGCCGTTTCAAATATACTGGTCATTTTTGAAACACCCTGTATTTGCAGGAGTATGTTGGGGACAGTTCTGGTATTTACCTTAACGGCCAAGGAAAACCTGCAAAACCCAGCCAGAAGTGCTTGTTTTGTCTTCTCTTACTTCATTTGCCCTCCTGCCAGGTTAGCCGCTGGCGGTCCTCCTCTTGCCTTCTTTCACGCTCTTCTCTTTCTCTTTCTCTTCTGAATTTCTCTTCTCGGGTTTCCGCCTTCCTTCTCATGAGCTCCCGAAGTAGTAAATTTGGTTTTTTGGTAGGTAGTTTTTTTTAAGTTTATGGGGATAGGAACTCGTGAATGAGACTACCCCTGATTTTCGATCCGAAGTGAAATTGCCAAAAGAAAATTTATTTCTATGTGAACAAATTTCTTTTAAAGTTTTCTAAGTCGCCAAAAGAAAGTGTTTTTAATGCAGTATTGAGAATGTAACTTTTCACGACCGTATCGGACAATATGGGTCAATTTACTACAGAAATAACAACCTTGGATAATTTTTGAGATTTAACAGAGTGAATTTGCTTTTAGAATCCCTTTTTACCTAATTTTACAGTAGGCTGTGTAGATCTTGGTTTTCTCTTGATAGCTGCTGGTCAGGCTATTCTCTCCGTTGATTTTCTCCCTCCGATTCTTGAAGTAGGTAGGTATGGAAATGATTTTTTTTAACTTTTGATCTTGCTGTTTTTCATATTCATTTATTGCTTATACTTATTTACGACCATACGAAGTTCAGTTGCAATGAAATCTGACATTATCGAATCTTCAAACTGTTCAATTTCATTTACAAGAATACATCAGTCACTTGCACTGTTCCTATGAACTGCTCTGCGTGTTATCACAGTAAGAGATCTTAATTGCAACAGCTGCCGCTCTCGACTGGCGGACGTCTATCAACGCTACCGCACCTCTTCGGTCAGAGATAGCAATGCCTTGTCTTCGCTGCTTCCGACCAAAGAGCGCGTTAACAAGAAAATTTGTTTTAATATTAATTTACAAAAATGACAATTTAAATAATTAATTGTGTAATTTCATTTGAATAAAAATAAACATTTTCCTTTTTCGTCATTTGCGTTAGTGGGGAGGGGTCTGTTCCACTACACCGCATCCGCACCCCACTCTTAAAGCACCTTCCACCTCCCACTATAACGCTAAAGCACCTTCCACCTCCCGCCATAACATTCCTGGCAGAGGCCCTATTCTGTATCGTTCATACCGATCGGTGTAGTAGATTAGTCTCGGTAGTGACGTTATTTTCGGTTCTTTATCGAAATATCCTATTCAGTAAGCTTCTGAGACCTGTTACCGAATGGTCGTCCCACCGATTTTATGACAGTTGTACAGAGATGTTTTGGATTTCGGTGTGGCCCTATCGATCGGTGAGCTGTGGTTTATGTACAACAATAATTTCATAGGCTACAGACAAGATGATGACTCATCTGTTCTTCACCACATTCACATGCTGTGGAGTCGCATGGAACTCCCCACTTTTTCAAGTCAGTCTTCATTTTTCCAACTCCAGAATGCAGTGTTGAGGGTCTTCCATATCGACCAGCTTTCTTTGTGATCTGGTGGTAGGCTTACGGTCGGGATCATCCGCCCTACAAGCTAGCTGGCTGGATCTGGAACGCCATGAATTGACACTGAAGTTGGAAGGTGGTTCAGTGAGGCTTTCAGTTGAATGGAGAAATGTTTTTCTTGACTTGAGCCTTGGTACTGCTTCCTGATACCGGTGTAATGCGTGGGTCTTCAGATACAATGCCTTTGACTTTTCCAATCTGGATGCAGTTCACAATGGATATCTGGAGGTGGGATGCCCGCTAGGCAATAAACTGTATCGAGTGGTGTAGATCTCAAACATCCTGTAGTGAGTCTGCAGGTTTCATTCAAGGCACTATCCACCTGTTTAGCATGACTAGATCTGCACCAGATGGGCAAGCATATTCTGCAGCTGAATAACAAAGAGCTACAGCAGAGGTTCTTAAGATGAGAGGTTGCGTCCCCCAGGTTGTACCTGATAATTTCCGGAGAATGTTGTTCCTTGCAGATACATTCCATTTGGTGTTCAAGCAATGTATTCTGTAGATGACTCCAGCGAAATATTTTGGTGTGAAGCTGTGTTCTAATTGCTTACTTTTCCAGAATACCTGCAATTTCCTTGCTGCATATCTATTTCCAAGATGGAACGCACAAATCTGTGTTTTTGCTGGACTTGGCTTCAGCTGGTTGTCTTGATAATATCCAATTGGAGAGCTTCTCTTCAACATGTTCAAAAGATGTTCCTCGAACTGCTAAAGCAACATCATCAGCATAAATAAATCTTTGTCCCTCGCGGGCAGTGCTGATCATTTGGGTAGATGTTAAAAAGTATAGGAGCTAGCACACTCCCTTGTGGAAGGCCGTTCTTTACATTCCTTCATCTGCTCCGCTGACCTCGAAATTCTACAAAAAGCCTTCTGTTCTGAAAAAAAGCACTCAGTCATTTGGGTGGGTTTGTAATCCCCAGTTATATTAGACACATTCTTTGGCAATGTATGGTGGTTAACAGTATCGTAGGCTGATGTCAAGTCAATAAAAGCTACGCCAGTGACTGTTGTTTTTGTAGCCGCCTTCTACAAAATTGTGTTAGGTGAAGTACGGCTTCTCCCTGTTCAAAATTCAGTGACAATAAAATACAAGTGACAAAATTGTACATATAAATAATGCAAGTCAGACTTTTTGAAATAATAAAAGTCGTAATTTAAATATACACTCTCTCAAATTTGCATTGATCGCAACACCTACCTTAACAACATACTAAGCGAATGTCTTTTGAAAAAACTTTAATTAGTGTATAATATATCATAACAAAATGGGCTCTTTTGGTCAGTACCATTACAACTTCACTCTGGTGTGAGAGGAAGAATGCATTTGGCACTCTCAGCTAGCTCTAGTGGGAGTTGTTATATCATGTCTCCATAACAAACTTCCTTGCGTTGTGAGTAAACTGAGTGGTATAACTCAAAAACTAAAATTTTTTACTTACCTTGTTAGACTACTTGGGCCCTCAGCACCTCATTTATAACTAAATCAATTGGATGCAGCGGTGGTTCAATTCATGGAGATATGTATAAAGAACAGAGAGCTTAACCAAGAAAACGACATGTCAGGTTCTTTTATTCGACTAATGCAGATTGTCACTGTGTAATAAATAAAATAAAACAAACACGAAATGGTTTGCAGGACAGTTGAACCTACATGATAGGCTCTCTCAAAATGTATCTGATGTAAACTATAACGGAATATGTATCAAGGACATACTTCCAAAACAAATAAATAAAATAAAATGAAAATACAATAAAAGAAATAAAAACAACCAAACCTACATAGACACAGTAGTTTTGCAACACTGGAACACAGCATTATTGCTTTTAAAACTTGAGGGTGGCAATTCTTCTGGAAAACCTGGAATTCTCAGGGAATTTCATAAAAACTCGGAATTCTGCTTTTCTAGCCTAGCATTGAAATTGAATTTTATAAATCACAAATTTTAAAATACTCAATACCACAAAGTATGTTAATGATATGAATATTATTAATGTTTAAAAACTGCAGTCAACCCCCCATTCTTGACACCCTCTTCCGTCTCACACGTGGAATAATCAGGGAATTTTTTTTCCAAGTTAGAGCAGCCATCCTCTTTATATCTACAGTAAGACTACGAAAATTAATAGTATTTGGTAGGTGAGTCATATGAACTCTTCATTCTTCAACATACATTATAGTGGGGAAATCGACTCCCCCTCCCCAATTTCTCTCTCTCTCTCTCTCTCTCTCTCTCTCTCTCTCTCTCTCTCTCTCTCCCTCCCCCCCCCCCCTCTCCCCCCCTCCCCACCCTCCTCCTCCCACCTTCCTTATAGATTACTTCATAGCTTGCAGTTTTTTTTTTGAATAAAATGCTTTATTAATCGAGGGAAAACTATTTTCACTTACTCTGTTTCTGTATGTAGTAAAATAGTAATTTATGTGAATGATAAGTAGTTTTGTCTGTTCCTATTTTACCTTAATCTGCATTATCTGTTTTGGTTTATTTTAATGGCATTTGTGTGTCTGACACTGGGCAACAAGATTAAAATTTTTGTCTGTTAAATGGAGACCGAAAGATGATTTATATGGACTTCTGTCTTCTGATTTCAAATCTGTTAAGTTTTCTTTTTCTATTTGGCATAGATTTCAATCCAATGAAATTACATATTTATTGAGCTCCGAATAAAAGTTACGTTTTTGTGTATAGTGTAGAGAATGTACATTTATGAGAGTTTCTGCAGTGTCTAGCTTGAGGATCATCCCTTTTGAGAGTTCAACAGTAGTCAGCTAACATCCATGGACTCCATTTGTTTTTGTAAGGGCTTTCCATCGTAGGTATTTCCCTATCAAACTGCTCACTATACTGTATTCATCACTTACAGTGCCAAGGTTTCATGGGAAGAAGTCTAAAAGTGAGAGCAAGAAAGTGACTTAGGGCCACATTAAATTCTATTTCTAGTCTATGACAGGAAATTTGAAACAGTAGCCCTCAACCTACAAACCACACTGCTGTAATGTACAGTTGCACTGGTAAAACTCAGCCTGTTAACTAGCACTGTAAAGTATGAAATTCTTGTGTTATCGTGAAGTTATAGTTTGGCTGACATTTTGTTGCAGTTTAGATGTATTTTGTTAGAGATTTTGACACAGTTAGGGGGCATTTTGATACAGTGTTTTTTGCTGTAACACGTATGTCTCTCTCTTTATCAATTTCCTGCTTCGTGTGAAATACACACCTGCAAAATGAAAAAAGAACACCGTGAATTCATCAACCCAGCAGAGAGAAATTTTATTGACACACTCTTGGGGTCATATACAACAAACGAGCACAAAGAGCCATACCTACGTGATTAAAGTCAACAGAGCATGCACAGTGTCAGCGCTAGTACTGTGTATACCCTCCTTTTGCAGCAATACAGGCTGCAATGCTCCCATGAAGACGATCGTAGAGGTCCTGAATGTAGTCTTGAGGAATGACTTGCCACGCAGTGTCCACCTGGTGCCTCAGCTGGGCCAGATGTGCAGACCACGAAAGATGACTTTTCATCTGGTCCCAAACATGCTAGATGGAGGACAGATCTGGGGATTGTGCTGCCAGGGGAGTTGGCATACACCTTGAAGAGCACATTGGGTGGCACGGGAGACATGTGGACGTGCATTGTCCTGTTGGGAAGCATGTCGCCTTGTTGGTGCACGAACGGTAACAAGACCGGTCGAATGATGGTTTCAGTGTACTTCAGTGTTCCCTCTACTATCACCAGTGGAGAATGGCCAGTGTAGGATATGGCTTCCCCCACCATGTTTGCAGCTGTTGGTCCTGTGTGCCTCTGTCGTACACATACCAAATTTCGGCTCTTCCCTGCACGATGCCACATACGCGTTCGACCATCCTTGGAACCGAGGCAGAAGCGACTGTCATCACTGAAGACAACAAGTCTCCATTCGTCCTTCCATAAACGCCTATCGTGATACCACTGAAGACGGGCTGAGCGATGTTGGGTCATGAGTGGAAGACGCCCTAATGCCACGCAGAATCATAGCCCTGGTTCAACGCTCGGTTGCGAATGGTTCTCAATGATATCCCCGGAGCAACAGTGTCCCTAATTTGTTGTGAAATGACGGTGCAGTCCTGTGCAGCAGTCTGGACACAGATTTGTGCATCACCGCTGTCCTGACGCAGATCGATGGAGATGTGCAGCTTCTGCTGACCACTGGCGACAACATCGATGCACTTTGGAGACCTCGTGCCCCATATGTTGCG
This sequence comes from Schistocerca piceifrons, assembly GCF_021461385.2. Taxonomy (NCBI): domain Eukaryota; kingdom Metazoa; phylum Arthropoda; class Insecta; order Orthoptera; family Acrididae; genus Schistocerca; species Schistocerca piceifrons. The sequence continues at coordinate 61,023,001 of NC_060148.1, forward strand.
CAGTTTTGCGGTATGTCCATCCGGCATCCCGCAGGCCCACTATACGCCCTCGCTCAAACTCTGTCAGTTGCACAATGGTTCACGTATATGCTGTTGCGGCATGCTGACAATGTTGGACACACAAGGAGCTCTGTATACCACAGCAAACTGGCTGCCACCAACACTGACTCAAAGGAAGGCCTCGGCGCTTGTTCGTGACGTCACATCAGCTAGGCACGGCAAAAGCCAGGTCTGTTGCAGGCAGAAACGCTTGGACGTGCTTATCACTATAAATCTCTTATTTTTGGACAAAATGTTTGGTATTGTTTTGGATTCTGCAGTTTTATTTAGATGAAAGATTTTCTTCCTATCGTAAAGCTACAAATGTTCTGTACTACTGAATCCTGTTGAAACATACGTAGATCAATATGAGAAGACGCTTTGCCCCATTGCAAGCTTCGGAAATGTTACATTCGAGTAACTATATTTACTTAATCCATTTTGTTATCAAAACTTAACCCAATCCCCTTACAGTGAATTCGTTTCTTTTATTCATTTATTTATTTTCGTTTGACATCGTCACTGGAAATGTGAACTAATTTACATGTGTAAATGTCCAACTCTTGCCAGTCATTAGATTACAATCGTTTTCAATGAAAGATAATCTAAACAGGAAACAAAATAGCTTCGTACATCTAAAATAATGCTGAGCTTAAACTTTTTTAAACATGCGCATTAGAAAAGATAAATATTCCCCTCGTGCAACTGAAAGGAGAAAGTTTATTAGATAAAACAAAATTATTTGGTAAAACAAGTATCTCTCTCTTGCCTCTTCTTCTGTTCCCCACACCCCTCCCCCAACGTGTACAATCGCAAGATATTTCATTAACATTCGGTGCACCCCCCCCCCCCCCCCCCCCCCCCCCCCAATAGTCAACCAAGATACCTAAAGAAGAGCACCAATATGTTCACAGTTTCTTGTAAAAGCAACCCAGTACAAATGTAACTTCCTCAGATTTACAAATAAGGTAAAGAAGCAAGAATTCTGTTGGTGCTGGACCATGAAGTTGTTTTTGTATGTCAATCCTTAAAACAGGTGGAAATTTAAGGTCAAGAGTACACTATTTGTTAAGAAGTGTAATGAATTGCACAATTAATTGATTGCAGAAATCTCTCAGAACAATGTGTGTTGGTCAACTTCCGCCAACAGTTTCACATTTTCCTGTGTCAGAGAGGGAGACACCACCATTATTAGTATAATAAAAATAGTACCAGGTGCTAACACTTCATTTAAATTTTTGACATACAACTCTTTCACTAATAAGAAAGGCTAGCTATGAAACCCGCTATGCATGTGACACATTTTCAGATCCCTCAGTGATAAAGGGAGTGTAGAATATACACCGACTGTGCAACAAACTAAAAGTTAACTGAGATTCAAGTACAGCAGTAAATGCTTTGCTAAAAAATGTTATGAATTATGGATTTCACTGGTTGCACAAGTCACTCTATACAAAATATGTTGCTCACTTATCAACTGAAGTGTCGTGTTTTCTTGGTAAGAGGAGAAACACACTACCATTGTGAATGTAATGGAAAAGAAAACGATCTTATGTGATAACACTTCAGAATGTACACAATAAAAATTAAAATTTCACATCTTGCAGTGTAATGGAGAAACTTTATAAGCCAAAACAATGTTAAGAAATAAAACAAATCTCTGTTCCTTTCATTCTCCCTTCTGCCGCAATGTGTACAGAGACCAGCAAATTCATTTCATTAACTTCCAAATACCATAGATCAACCAAAAAACATTCAGAAGAGCCTGATTGTGGCCATAGTGTGTTGCAGAAGCAACACAGTATACACTAACTGCCTTATAAAACGTATTAATAATGTATAAACATCAGTAACTCTGTTGGTGTTGGACTATGAAATTTAAGCATGGCAATATATGCTTTGACAAGGGATTTAATGAATTGCACACTGTACTGCTTGTGTAAATCACTTGAGCAGTATGTGTTGAACACTTATGGTGTAGTACAGCATAAGTTTCATTTTCTTGTCTGGGAGGACCATAATCATTACTGTAAAACAGAAGCAGAAATTTGTTTGTCCTAGTACTTCAAATAAATTTCAGCTTTTGACCTACCACTCTTGTACAGATATTTAACATAATCTTCTATCCATGTATGTATCCCTGAGTAGTAAGAGTTAAGAAAAAAATTAAAAGCAATTTCCTTTTGTTTTAATAATAAAAATGCAATTACAATTACATTCATATATTTCTTAACTTAAAGTCTGTACTTTCCTCTTCGTTTTAGCAATACAACAATCATTAATTTTCCTCATATAATCATTCAGGAGAATATTTGTAGAAACAAGTAACAGCTCACTTAGTACTCTATCTTTAGAATGTCCTTTTTTATAAGCGAAGTGTGGTAGAAAGAAACCTAATGTGTTTACCCTGTTAGTTGTCAAATTAATTACAAACTATCTCTGATTGCTGTGTCTCAGGAATTCAGTCTCTCTGCTACTTTCAATTAGCTTATATACTGTTATGTAGTTGTACATGACAGCATTAACCATATCCAAGTGTGGGTACAGCAGGCCTCCCCTGTCTACTGAAGTACTATTACAAGCACTGTCTTCAGGCAATGCTTCCCTGTCCAAAACCGTGACTGGAGCACAAAATTCACACTTGAGTCTCTTTAGAGCAACCCGAGTACAGTATCCACATAAATATGTAAGAAGAGGAAGCAGTTTCTCCGCCTCCTTTACATCTGTAGGTGAATATTCAATATGGATTGTGTCACTAACAGTAGATGTAGATGATCCAGTAGTAGTTTCCAGATCAGCTAGAAATGTAGGGGGATTTTTTTGATCAGCATATTCCCAAAGAAACTGGATTGCAATGGAAGGAGGTTATTTGTTAGGGTTGGGGGTTGGTTGTCCCCAAAAAGAGCTTCAAATGACTGACGTCATCTCACTGGCACTAATAAACTTGAGAACGCGATTGGCTAAGTGCGTGTCATCTGTTAGAATGGAAGATATATCAGGCGACAGCTGTAGATGGGCGCGTAACAGAGTAAAATAGGGGCAGAAGAGTAAAAGGTGTCTCACCGTCCACAGCTGAGAGCAGTGGGGACAGAGTGTGGGAGGATCGCTACTTAAAAGATGTCGATGGCTAAGAAGACAGTGCCCTATCCAGAGTCTAGTTAAAATTACCTCCTCCCGACGATGAGTTAGGAATGGAAGAAGGTGTTGAAGTCTTACCTTACATTCAGTTTCAAAGACTTGTCTTAACGATACTAAGTATTGTGAACCTGAAAATGTTCTGTAATGGCCAAACCTTGCCTCAAGAGCATCTGTCTGTATTTATTTATTTAGCATCCGTGTCATTGTAAAACTATATTGGACTTGTCATTCATAGAAATTAACAATATAGTATATACAAAATGAAATTGTCTACAGCTGGATTTGTCATACGCAGAAATTAAAATATAGAATGTGTGGTGTCACCGCCAGACACCACACTTGCTAGGTGGTAGCCTTTAAATCGGCCGCGGTCCGTTAGTATACGTCGGACCCGCGTGTCGCCACTGTCAGTGATTGCAGACCAAGCGCCACCACACGGCAGGTCTAGAGACGTCCTAGCACTCGCCCCAGTTGTACAGCCGGCTTTGCTAGCGATGCTACACTGACAATTACGCTCTCATTTGCTGAGACGATAGTTAGCATAGCCTTCAGCTACGTCATTTGCTACGACTTAGCAAGGCGCCATTACCAGTGTATATTGAAATGGAAATTATGTAAAGTCAAGAGAGATGTTCACCGATTGTGGATTAAAGTTAAGTATTCTACCAGTACCTCCTGTTCTGCTAGTCTTATTTCTCTGACCTGTTCCAGACCTCACGCCAATCTGCGTGAGCTTACTGCGTGCCTTTCAGCTACCTCCGAGTGGCTTGGCTGTCTTGCCACGCCACTACAGAATGTACAACATGCAATTGTCTAAGTTCCAATTTAAAAATTGTATTGTCCTTTAAATCTTTAATGTACTGGTGCAATGCATTATAGAGCTTAATGCCCATGTGGCTTACATGCTTCTGAGTTCGTGTTGTTCTTACTTGAACTATGTGGAGATCATTCTTGTTCCTTGTGTTATAGTTGTGACAGTCTGCATTTGTGTGGAGATTGCTTAGATTAGCTTTGGTTAAGAGTACACATCTAAGTATATAGACTGATGGCAGAGTAAGTATTCCTAACTTATTTGACCTGGCAAAAAGTACTTGAAGCCAATTTCATTAATACAGTACTTGGCCATTTCAATTAGACCATGAGTTGTGTTTGATAGTGCCCAGTGGGTGTCTCGTGTGAGGCAGTTGTACTTTAACCCTATCTGGTCCCAAACATTTAGCCAGTTCAAAAACTTATTCTGAAAGAAGAAATTATACTCTTTTTCCGGTCACAGTCAGTGGAATGTTTAAGAGGATTTTTCAAACGTTCACCTTTGTATTTTGTTTGTACATTCACCACTGACCATCAATTTTCAATTAAAGTAATAAATTCTGCAGTACTCTTGATACTCATACAGGTTGTGTTCCTCACCTTAAGTGAGAAGCCCCTGCACAAAATATGGATAGAAAACGTTTAAAGCATATTTTGCGTTCTGTCTTTCAAAATTTGATAGACAGAGAGTTTTATACACAAGCCATAGGAGTACTTAATGATTGTTTTAGTTTCCAAGGCATGGAGTTTCTTCAGAGTAGAAAATGAAGGAAATTCTCAAAGTTTTGTCCATGTTTTCAAAATCTGGATATGTGAGGATCTGCTGGGCATTTTTCTGGTTGATCCAATTGTTACGAATGCATTTAAACACATGCACACTATCAATGATAAAAAATAATGGTGAATGAGGGACTGAAGGATGGGAATAAACCACACTCTTTTTTGGTGGTGTTGAGGAATATGCCAAACATTTTCTGTTTATGGAATTATAATCAGTCACATCACAAATCACTTTAAAACCAATACTGTGCAAGCCTGTTATAACATTTTTAACATATGTAAAAAGATCACATGCCTGAAGAGTGTTTACAGGCAGAATATCTGCAACTTCTTAAAATGCAGGCAAAAGGCTCTGGATCATAAAAACATATACAGAGCTAGCTGCAGTGGCACCATTGAATGCAGCCCCTAGAATATTGCCTCCCTTACAGTCAAAGTACAGTTTGGTGAGCATCTCATTTATCATTAATGAGACAACATGGTCCTCTGTCTTTAAATACCTAAACTTCTGTTTAACATAAGCAAGGAAGTTATTTTCCACCTGTTCCTTCTAAGGGCTTGCACCAAACTTTGCACATGTCTTTTGAAGTGTACAAGGATGTGGCACAAAACGTGTAATGAGACCTTCTCATAAACCTATAAGCATGTGGGGAAATTGAAAATAATATGGCACAGAAAACTGTTCTTGGCCTACAGTCAACAGCCTAACTTGTTCTATTAGAAATTCTATATTTCTCTCATTTTCTTCTGTAACTTTACTAATGTTTTGCAACACATCACAGATTACATCAATGTTGTCCTCTGTGCTTTGAACATTGGCACTTATGGACAGTAGTAGTTCCAAAATATCATTCACTTGACCAATATCCTGAATCTATTTCAGGAAAATGTGACTCCCTACAGTTTTTAGGCTGTTTTTCTTTAAAAACATTTATCTCTAAATCACAAGTTATACAAGCGGACACTGGTATAAATGGCACAAAATTTGAAGTGTGAATAAAAACAAATAATACACATTCCTTTTTCTTCACCACAGTCCAACATTCACTAAACGTTTCCCGTTCCAAACAGTCCATAAATTCTCTAGATGTTGTGAATCTTCTCCTTTCCTCAAACATTTTACATGTACACAAGGATTCAGATACTGCAGCAGACACAGTGCTGTCGTCCAGTCTTGTTGTTCTTGCCTCTGGGTCTTCTCGTTTATTCTGTACCACTAACAGGTATTGAGGACAGTTGGGAAAAATTAATGGCACAGATTTAGCACTAAGTCGCGCTGTGTAGAATGGAGCCTCTATTTTCCGTCCAGTTTCCTGATCAAAGCACTTTGTTTCAGAACAACCTCTTTTGGAAAATGTAGTGCACATACCTGAAAATAATTTCGAAAATAATGACTGAAGTTGAACATTAATCCGATTGTATTAGAGCTCATAATTTCGAATCTACACATCGTAATATTATTTTCAATGGAAATCTTTGCTAAAACCTGACTTATCACAACACAGCTAACTGTATGATCTTTACTCTGAAAAGCAGTATTTACCTACATGCAAGGTCAAATAAATCGTGACTTCGAGAACATAAAAAATAATGTAGAAAACGCGATTTCGTCTATGCAAGTGTGAATACTAGTTGCTGAACTGACCGGCCAAAATTCGTTTACTACATAAGACTAACGACACAAAACCAGTATTGGTGCCTGGGTACAATATCGTACAGAAACTTCCTGGCAGATTAAAACTGTGTGGCCGACCGAGACTCGAACTCGGGACCTTTCCCTTTCGCGGGCAAGTGCTTTACCATCTGAGCTACCGAAGCACGACTCACGCCCGGTCCTCACAGCTTTACTTCTGCCAGTACCTCGTCTCCTATCTTCCAAACTTTACAGAAGCTGTTCTGCGAACCTTGCTTCGGTGGCTCAGATGGTAGAGCACTTGCCCGCGAAAGGCAAAGGTCCCAAGTTCGAGTCTCGGTCGGGCACACAGTTTTAATCTGCCAGGAAGTTCCATATCAGCGCACACTCCGCTGCGGAGTGAAAATCTCATTCTGGTATGTCAAGGGAGGTTGGGCCCGAAGTTAAATCGGCTGTGATTGGCTGGCGCAGTGACGTCACTATAGGAGCAAAGCGAGGCAACGGCTAGCACAGCAAGCTACTCTTACTAAGGACAAGCAACTACTGATAACAGCAATAAGTTCTCAGGAAGTTATTTAAAACAGTTGATTTACCTGTTTGGAAGAAGAGTGCCACCGTCTTGATTTCCGCTTCTGTGCTGCTGCTGCTTTCTGTATTTTATGCTTCGTATTGAGGAACCGCATACGAATGAAAAGTCGTGTTATGACATACAGTTTTATATTTCAAATAACTTCCGGGAATTCAGCCAGGTAACACTTTCAGCGACCGCCGATATTTCGGCGGGAGAACACCCCGCCATTTTCAAGGCAAACTGCAACGGACAGGCGGCGTACATGCAAATTTAATACCTCAGTTCTCGGACAGAAGCAGGAAAGATAACACACACACACACACACACACACACACACACACACACACACACACACACACACTCTCTGTGAACACTAGTGCCACCAAAGATGACCAAAGTCAGAGCTATCGATAGTGAGACTATGAATTCGCAGGTGAGGCAGCATTGACTGTTCCTCTGTTTTTTGACAAGGGAGAGAGCTGGATTCCAAACAGAGTTTAAACAAAAACCTCCATCCCTGTTAACGAGGTTGCTCGCTAATTTAATCTCAACTGCCTCCCAAATGACACTGTCCTAACAGCTGGACGTGCATGCCAATATCTCGGTGTTATTATATAACATGGGGTGACCAGTATCCAAGCAATGTTCGGCAATAGCAGATCTATTTGGCTGCTGTAATCGTGTGTGCCGTTTATGCTCAGTACATCTGTCCTCCACGGTCCTGATAGTTTGACCAATATATGCCATGCCGCAGCTACAAGGAATACGATATACACCCGCCTTACGCAGTCCAAGGTCATCCTTAACGGAACTCAAAAGTACTCTAATTTTAGATGAGGTCGGAAAACACATTTCACATCGTATTTCCGTAAAATACGACCGATCTTGTTGAACATGTTTCCTACGTAAGGCAAAAAGGCAGTAGACTTAGGTGTTGACTCAGAATTATCATCAATCACCCGATGTACAGTTGGTCGATAGCGCAACGCACGTTCAATCTGTCAATCACTATAACCATTTTGACGAAATGTAACTTCAAGATGGGAGTCTAAGCGTCAGAAACGACATGTGCCCTGTGTACCAAGGTACGAAGTACCCCTTCACGCTGAGCCGAATGGTGACAACTATTAGCTTGTAAGTACAAGTCGGTGTGAGTACGTTTCCTGTAGACCTCATGTCCCAACGATCCATCATCCTTCCTCCTAAACAGCACGTCGAGAAAGGGAAGGCAACCATCCTCTTCCATCTCCATCGTAAAACGAATGTTCGGGTGGATCGAGTTCAGATGTTCTAGAAAGACATTCAAATTCTCCCTACCGTGAGGCCAAACAACGAAGGTATCGTCAAGGTATCTAAAGAAACAGGCGGGTTTTAAAGACGCCGACTCCAATGCACGTTCCTCGAAGTCTTCCATAAACAAATTTGCGATCACAGGAGACAACGGACTACCCATCGCAACTCCATCTGTCTGCTCGTAATACTGGTCATTAAATAAAGAGTAAGTGGATGTCAACACATGCCTAAAGAGATTAGTTAAATCAGCACCAAACCTGGCTTCAGTTAATAGCAACGAATCAGTCAGAGGAACACGAGTGAAGAGAGAGACCACATCGAAACTCACTAAAATATCAGTCATTCAGCCTCAGTCCCTCCAAACGACGTAAAAAATCAGCTGAGTTCCTGATATGATGCTCAAATTTACATGTACGCCGCCTGTCCGTTGCAGTTTGCCTTGATAATGGCGGGGTGTTCTCCCGCCGAAATATCAGCGGTCGCTGAAAGTGTTACCCGGCTGAATTCCCGGAAGTTATTTGAAAGTTGTATACGCCAGGAGAAACTCAGGTCTTACAGTTTTATAACTTGTGAAGAAAATTTCGGATATTTAGTTTGGACAGCAGTGCATATTGTTTTCACTATATTTTTTTCCTTGGAAATACTATCCAATCCGTTAAATTCATTAAAAATTAGTTCAAACTGAGACAACTTATGTAGCCACTGATCTGTTGGAACTGTAAGCCCACCGCGAGATAGAAATTCAATCCAACCATAATTTTCATTTGTTGGAGGACTTAAAATATCAGCAGACGGCGTTCCCAGTGTCTTGTCACAGTTCTTTGCACGATATGCAATGTAGCCAGCCAGGTAACGGAATCCTTCTGCAGAGCAGTCACATCCCTCTTTGAAAGCAGATTCTCTGGTGCAGGTTGAACAGGAAAGTCAATATCTCGTAGCTCTTTTTCACCATCTGTCATTTGCAGTGCTTCGCTCATGTCAGGCAAAATTCCTGTGAACAGATGTGACGTCAAAAAATCCGTCACACTCATCTGCCTCTACTGATGTGTCACTTGACAGAGGAATGTCATGAGCATTGTGTCCCAGCAGTAACAGCTGTAATCGATATTTTACTTCTGTTGCAGAAAGGTTCAAATGTAAATGACCAATTCCTCTGATCTGTGAGAAAAAATTTTCCAGTGCGTCCTGGTTCAATCTTGCAGTTAAAATATATGTCATTTGTAGTGGCCGAAGGACTGAAAACAGTCCGAATAATGACCGAACAGTTGTCATAATGCCTTTCTGGAATAGGAGCAAGTGATTTGCATCACCTACGCGCATTTTTTCGGCACACGTATACAGTTCTCTCAATATTCTTTTTTGAACATCTTTATGTATCCCATAACCACATGATAACGCATTCTTATTGTACCTCCGAGCATTCAGAGTGTCAAATGCGTCGTTTGCTAACGGAAAAAAATTTGTTGCTTTCTTTTCTTCAGGCATTAGGTACTTTATGGCTTTAGCTGTAGTACTCGAAAAAAGTTGAATTGCCAAATAAACCCTTCGGCGCTCTCTCCCCGTGACACTGAAATGAAGCTGTGACAGTTTAGGACACAACTTCATTTCACTCCTATCTAATGCGAGTAGTCTTTCTACAATAGATTTATTAACAATTTTCCCACTTGGAAGCTTTAGTCCGCCGTCCAGAAAGTGGCTCCTCATTAATTTAAACAAATGCGGAACATATGAAAACACCCAGATTCGTTTCTTTTCATACTGCAGATTGGAAAAGCAGGAATTTGTTTCTGTCACATTAAAATCTTTCCACACAGATCGATTTTGTGTTCCCAGGTCGCACACTACCGGAACAACATCGTAACCAACATCTTGTACAGAGCAGATAATACTGTTTAACCGATCAGCTGTTATTTGTGTTTCAAAATCATAGTAAATGGGTTGCGTCCATCCAGAAAACAAACCACGTACCAAAACAAATAGCACGTTACTGTGTGGCCCTACAACACGATCTTTAACAGGAGTAATATTGCTATCTACATTTATTTTGTCGAATGATAGCGCGCGCGCGCATACACACACACACACACACACACACACACACACACACACACACACACACACGCGGACGTTCACTTTTTGTCAATACAGATGAGTGGGCTTTCATTAGTTGCAAAACATCTGTCAGCACACCAGGAAAGCAGCTGAAAGAGCGTGACTTCTGTCTCTTAACTCTTTCACATACAACTAACTTGACCAAAAAACAGCTCTAGAAGTACACAACTTATTTTTATTGTCAAAAATTCATACAAGCAACTTATTTACAATAGAATGAACATAATTATACATTGTACACAAAAATTAAATTTTTATAGTCATTATTGGTAACAAGGGAGGTGGTTCATTTTTTGTACCACCGTGCATCAAGACGCATGATAGTTTTGGAAGCATGTCTTTCTTTGCCCTAAGCATAGAGCAACCTTACACACACTACACATCCAGTTGGTGCGCAATGCGAATTTGTTGTTTCTTGGAACTACGCGCTGCACATCTCCTTGTAGATCTTTCTGGCTGACGAGATGACCTTTCAAGATGCACAGATTTCGGAACATTGGGTTTCTTCTTGTCGAACTGGAGATGGCTGCTCAGACTTCGCCTTTTTACCTCTTGAAACTACCGAAGCAGGTGCCACTAAATCCCTTGCGATTTCTCTTCTGAAGCCCTTCTGATTCATCTTAGGCAACTTCTTTTCTTTATGGATGATGAAATCATTCACCACCGTGGCATCAGTAAAGTACCAAAATATTCTGTGCCGCCACTTTCTGCTCTTTCTGTCAGTTTCATATACGGCCTTCAGCTGGTCAAATTTATCTACACAATTCATGTTGGCATTGTAATCGGAGAGAGCAATGGGGCAAGAAACTTTTATTTCATTTCCATCTTTTTCCTTTCTTGTAACCTCTGTTGTTTGAGTTGGATCATGGAAATTTGAAAGCAGATGGACGGATCTCTTATCTTTCCATTTAATCACACTAAGGCCTGTATTGCTAGTAGCCCAATCATAGTTACCCCTTTTCATTTCCTTGTCACTTTTCAGCTCGGATTTTCTACTTGGATTCACTGTACCACAAGCACGTATTTTGTTTTCTTTTAAATCTCGAAGGAGATCTGGGCTATTGAAATAATTATCAAAGTAAACTCTGTGATCCTTACCTTTAATATTTTCAGCTGTGTAAGTATCCAATTTCTATGCATAGCCAGATTTGTCTGCTAGTACCCATACCTTGTAGCCTCTCTTGATAGTCTTCTTTGGCAAGTACTGTTGTATAGAAGGTCTTCCTTTAAATTTAATCATAGATTCGTCCACTGCCATACATTAATTTGGATTAAGTGCTTTCTGAAAGTTATGTGAAATCCTTTCTAGGAAAGGACGCAACTTATAAAGTTTATCATAGTTGGTGTCCCCTCGTTGTGGCATTTTACTATTGTCGTTCAAATGTAAGTTGGTGAGAAACCATTCGAAATGCCTCCTTGACATCAGCTGACTCACATAACTATCATGTAGATCAGCACCTGAACTCCAGTAGTCTCTGTAACTAGGAAGTGGTTTTATGCCCATCAAGATATTTATACCTAAGAAAGTTTTTAATTCTTCCATGGATGCTGGCACATAAGGTTTACCAGTAGTCAGAGACGACTGTTGCGCATTTAAGTTCGTCTGAAACAAAAGTAAATCCATATCACCTGAAAGCAGAACTCCAAATAACTGATATGGTGATGGTGTGCCTAACTCCACAATAAAAACACTGGGAAGTAAGTGCAGGGGCATCAGCAGGGTGTTCAGTTTTGCTGCACTTATGTTCAGTCTTCGACTGATGATCAGCAATCTCAGATGGAGTCTGATGCACTGAGGCGGTTTGACTTAGCTCAGTCTCTGGCGACCTAATCACTGAAACGGTAGCTGGGCACTCATCCTCAGAATCCCTTGACATATCAGAATTAAACAGAATAGTTTTGGATGTAGTTGGTTCCAGACAATAAGAAGTGTCATTGGTGTCATCACTGTCCCCACTATCAAATGATATGTTAGATGGAATATCCTCTTCAAGGGCTTTCAAAATTTCAGACTGTCAGCTTTCTCTGACCCTTCATTACTACAGCAAAGTAGAGAGTAAGATTTACCTATATTGAAGTAGACTGACTGTTGTGGTACCTATTTTGAACCGATGAATAATTAGCTAAATTTTAATAATTTCTCATAGAGATAGTCTGAACAACACAAAAAACTACAATAAACAAATTTACTTACATATTCCAATAGAAATTTTGTTGGAAATTTCCGTTAACAGGTAACAAATAACAATGTTGCACAAACAACCTGATGTAGAAATATGAAGTACTGGTGCTGCTACAAGAACCCAGTAACAACTGCCATCTGGTGCATACATCTAAGAACTACAAAGAACATGCCCTCTAGTAGTTCAAGTAATCTACCACAAGAATGCACTGTTGTACACATCCAAATTGGTGGTACAAATAGTGTACCACCGTACAACCTCGATGCAACATAAGGTGGTACACAGATTGTACCACCACACTTGAAAGAGTTAAGTGTTGACAGTCCTGGAAGTGGGAAACCGACCTGATTTCTTAAAAACAATAACACTTCCTAGACACAGCACGAAGTGTAACCGCTTTACAAATATCTTCCCTTTGCCATTTTGCTCGTTTCTTTCTACTCAACAAGCAGTTTATCTGTGTTTTTGCAAACAATTTGCCTAATATTTGAGTCACTTTCTGGTGCACGTGCTTCTTTTGACACTTTTGTTGATATTTTATTTTCTCACCACAAGTTTTCACTTTGAGTTTCAAACACTTCTCACTACACCTGAGGTTTGCACACACAGCTGTCAGTCTGTGGTTCCTGTATTCTAATTCTTCTATAAGTTTACAGAGTTCACTGATCTGTTTACTATCAGTGTCAGTCATCTGTCGCTGTTGACTGGTCAATTTTTCCTTTTTTCGGAGAGACACTAGCCATGTGCTCAATTGCATTTTTCATTGTCTTTCTTGCCTGCAACCTGTCTGCCCTATTCGGAGAAATCGTGTCAACATGGCCTGAATTCCCATTAACACTTGGTACACTTCCGGTATATTTACACTCGGCACTGCGTCTGGTTTAAGTGTTTTCTTCGGAAGTAGATTGAGAAGTTCTGCTCGTAAGTCACGTAGATAATCATCGGATGTGAAATGCAACAAACAAACAGTTGACGTCGCAACATTGAAGCCATCTTTTCGGTGGCACTTCATTATCCAGGCCTTCTGCACTTTAACGTCTTTTGGGAATGAATGATAAATTATATCCGTGCCTTTTGTTTTTTGGCTGTACGACAGACACTCTGTTACAGCACACCCAGGCCTTTTAACGCAAAACCTTTAAACAGCACAGCAACAACACCACAAACTAAAGCAAAACAACAACACCGATAAAAAAAGCTCTTGTGGCGCTTCGACACAGGCCATTTGCCCCCCCCCCCCCCCCCCCCCTCTCTGCGCCATGTGGCGTGGCATGCCTAGATGATGCCTAACAACTGATGACATAGTGCCAGGGCCATCTATAGAGTCGGTGGTGCTGCCACTAGCTCTGGTGGTGAACAACTGCTGAGCAGCTTGCAACATTCCACGGCTGATAACGACAGTTCCCAGTGTGCCGCGTTTGATTATCGCATGCACTGCCCTCTCATAGTGTCCCGTGCAAGTATAACAGGTCTTATTCGCTTGCGTCACTGCGTTCGTTTTTCATTTTCCAGGAGTGTCTTTCTGAGTCAAACATATTTCGGTATCTTATAATGAGCTCGTGCTATGGGCTGATGTAATAGCCACTCGCAAGTGAGCGTTCACTGTGGAAACCTATGTAAATGCCAACAGAACACTGTTTTTTTTTTATTAAAACAGTGCTCATGGTACTCTTTATCCCATGTGGCATTGTGAATTATAATCCAAACTCAAAGGAGAGTACAACACACTTGAGGCAGGGATCATTGTAATTTCCTGCAGAGATGCCAACACCAGCAGCAGCAGCAACCGTGTCACCAACTCCTTAGTACAAGAGCTGAGACTACTGTACGTATTATGGTGCTGTGCATTTCATCATATAAAGTAAAACAGTAATGTGATGGGGTGTAGAATGAAGCAAAGTTCATACAGATGTTGAGATTTTGACATGTACAAAAGGTGGATATAACGTAATAAATTAAGAATAGTAGCCTTATATTAATGTGTGTGTGTGTATAGGATAATAAAATTAATATTGTCTTTTTACAAGTTCTTTGCAATACAGCATGAAGCTGTGCTAGTTGGGAGGTGGATGGAATGCACAAAAAAGTTTGAGACACTTACCATTTGTTAATTTACTGTTATTCATCATCAGGAATTACTATAACTTCACTTATTATTGTGACACATTCCGCCTGGTGTGGTGTGGGAAGTGGTGGTAATAAGTGTGGCGGTATACCCTACGAAGCCTCTGCATACTTTAACATTAAAGTTGCTGTGGTGTAAACTGTGTTGGTATACAACTATGTGAAGTACATTCCTATGGTTACAACAGCGAGGATACGTGCAGGTGCGTGAAGATATTAATGGTATATGATTGTAATGTGTACAAAGATCTTACTAGGCTTTTCAATTCAGTATGAGTTGTATGACACGTCCCTCTGTTGGGCTGGCTGTATGATCAAATTGATATACCAACTGTTTTGTTAGCGTGTTTAACCCTCAATAGTTCATTCTAGATTTTGTCCTTCTAACATGAGGTTAACTACTACGGCAGATAACTTGCTCACTGTTCTCGTACAGTGCCTTTTATATAAAGACAATTGATACAAAAAACAAATTGATTCAACCACAGATAGGATGTATTATCTTTAAATCCATCAAGCAGATGAACTTGTTATATATGGTGCACGTAACCCTGGATTTTCTGCCTTGCGACCTAGCACAAAAGGCACACATCTTCCTGTTTGTGGTTGCGGTCTGTCAGGTACTTGAATTTCATTGTTTATTTCCAACACGTTAAGTATGGTCTCACGGAGGTGAAGTGACAGAATTGGAATAATCTGTCGGCACATCATTTGTGGTCTTACCAAGGCCGTGACAAGGATTTTCAAATATGAACACCTATACATTACAATTATCTTCTCTGCTGCGGATGAATCTTTCAAAAGCATTATACGAGGGTCAGTCAAAAAGTAATGCCTCCTATTTTTTTTTCTACGTTTAATTGTCAGGAAATTTAAATGCAATTACATAGGTCGAAAACCACAACATTGAGGATCATTTTGTCATTTTTCAATGTAATCTCCGCCCATCTCTACAGTTTTGGTCCATCTTTGAACAAGGGCATGTACCCCAGCACGGTAAAAATCACAGCTCTGCTTCCTAAGCCATTGACGCACGGATGTTTTGACGGCCTCCTCATCTTCAAAATGAATCCCACGATGAGCTTCTTTTAGTGGCCCGAACAGATGGAAGTCTGATGGTGCCAGGTCAGGGCTGTATGGGGGATGAGGCAAAACTTCCCATCCAATTTTGACAATCTCGTCAGAGGTGTGACGACTGGTGTGTGGTCTTGCATTGTCATGCAAAAGAACAACATCTGCCATTGATTTTGTTGGGCGAACTCGCTGAAGACATGCTTTAAGTTTGTTGAGGGTTGTGACGTATTGAACAGAATTTATTGTGCATCCCTGCTCCAAAAAATCAACCAGAATCACACCCTCTGTATCCCAGAAAACTGTTGCCATAACTTTCCCTGCCGATCGCACAGTTTTGAATTTTTTCTTCCTCGGCGAGCTTGTGTGACGCCACTCCATTGACTGCCTCTTTGATTCGGGTTCAAAAAAATGCACCCATGCTTCGTCCCCGGTCACAATTTTTTTCAGAAACTCATCTCCCTCCAAACGGAAGCGCTGCAAGTGTTGGGAGGCTATTGTTTTCCTTGCCTCTTTATTCTGATCGGTTAACATTCTTGGAACCCACCGTGCACAAACTTTTGAGTACCCCAATTGTTTAATAATCGTGATCACACTGCCTTTACTAAGAGAAATAATGCGACACACTTCATCTGCAGTCACCCGACGGTCACCACGAATGATGTCATCAACTTGCTGAATGTTGTGTGGAGTCACTGCACTCACCGGCCTGCCGCTCCGCTTTTCGTCAGTCAACGGTGTTTGCCCTTCAGCTTCCTTACAACGACGAACCCATCGTCTAACAGTGCTGACATCCACTGTCACAACACCATACACCTTCTTCAGTCTTTCATGAATGCGTATGGGCGTTTCACCTTCTGCATTCAAGAATTCAATCACACAACGCTGTCTCAAACGAACATCGATGTCGGCCATCTTACAAACTTCTGCTGTGCTGCCACCTGTTGACACAGAAAGTTACTACTGCAGTGGATTGCAGAAGAAGGTTTGAGGAATGGCGCCAAATTCAAATTTTTCACTTAACTTAATTTCTTTAAGTAGAAAAAAAATGGGAGGCATTACTTTTTGACCGACCCTCGTACTATACTTATGTTTTTGGATAGGGTCCACCTTTAGAAAAACAATTTTGTTTCACTGCAGTTGCAGCATCTTCAGTGGGCTTTTATTTTTCATCTGTTAAAGCTAAAGAATGTTCTTTACTGTTTGTACACATGTATAGATTAGTTTTTTAAATCGTACTTACAGATATTTGAAAAACACACAAATTATGAATTTATACTTTTTTACCACATGGTGTGGTTTTTCTGATGTGTTGTGTTTCTACAGTGACTGTTTTGTTCCACAGTTTGTCATATATATGTATATATATATATATGTGTGGGGGGGGGGGTGACAGCTCTATAGGTTAGTCTTGTCTAAAAGCAGAAAGAGAGTTCCATTCTGCATTCATTTATCACTTGTTTTCCTTCCACTACTGCTTTTTGTGTCTGATAATTTTATTCAATTATTAGTTTTTGAGGGAGGCTGTTGCTGTATTTGAGAAATTTCAAATCAGTATTGATGTTTGTTGGGTTACGTTTCTTGTCCATGAGGTGTTCAGCAAATGTGGAATGACAGCTGTTACTTTTTAATGCTGTTCTGTGTATCTGGTATCAAAAGTTCGTGCTTGTGCGCCCTATATAAACTGATTTGCAGTCCTGACGTGTTAGTTGGTAAATACCAGATGTGTTGTGCCTGTCTGTCCTTGTGTTGGTTGTCCTTAGTTTTCTCTGTGTCGAGTTGTCTGTCCTGTATACTGTTCACTCCAATAATATCTAGCGAGTCTAGCCTCTTTCGTGTGGTTGTAAAATTCTGTAATATCTGTCAAAATGTCTTATTTTCGTTTGGGTCATCTCCTTTCTAGGGCATGGTGGAAATTATGCACTAGTAGAACAACAAAGTGGGTTCTGGCACAGCTTGCATTGTTGACAAATCCCCCCCCCCCCACCCACCCACCCACCCGCCTACAGACGTAGAGGTGGCAACATCACACCGATGTCTCACATCAAATGAAAACACGGCAGATTTCTCTGGTTGGGAGGTATCAAGTGAATTAAAATACATTCACATAATTAGGGAAGGCTAATGTATGTTATTAGTTTCAGTTTTCTGATCTTATTTTATTTCCACATTTTTGTCATTCACCTTGCAGAAAAATGAAGTTATTTTTGGCGGTTTGCTAAATAAATGTGGCTTTCATTAATTTTTTCCCCAGAGGCAGTCAATTTATTAGAAACGAAATGTTTCATTTCGTATTATTAGCTAGATTCAACTGTTCACTGAATTTCAAGTGCACATTTTCAGCTTCTGGCACGTATGGCATTGTGCCATAATAAAGAAACAAAAATTAGGTAGCACTGAAAAGCTTAATATCAGGTTGGGGCCTACTTCATTGTGAATCTGGACATATGAATGTCCACTTTAAGCCATATTATGCATTTTAATATGGTTTATGAAATTCCGATGCTCTTGGATATCCTGTTTCTTTTATGACGTCATGTAAGATCTTTTAATACAGTGTATGTACGAACATACAGGCTTCCTACATCATTGTAGCTGCCCATGTGCAATAACACCTATTTTCTGCATAGAGTAAATATCTCTGGAGTGAGCAGTCACATGCGCAGAACAGATTTTGTGTTGTCAACATACATTGCTGGCCTGGTCCGTACAGTGCCCTGTATTTTTAGAATGTCACTACATCCCTAGTACAGACACATTCTTTTCGTGCGTGTCGTGGATTATTTATATATGTTGCGCAGACATTTTAACAGTATCCATTTGATACTGGGGATAAACCAGCTACGTAACTTTTAAGGGCAAGTGATATTGCATTCTGCTTCTTTGCGGTAGGTGTCACAGTTCAGATGCACTCAATTTTTGGTAGTTTTCGGTACGATACGGCACTTTATAGTATTACAGAGCCTAACGTACATTTTTGCAGCAATAGTCTTGCAAAACGACTTGACAGTACGCTAGTGCTTTTGCAAGTGTCCGAAAAACACCGAATTTGTCGCACATTAGCGATTTTATTTATTTATCGTATGATATGTACATTGATTTACATTTATATACAATATTTTCAGGACTAAAATGTACAATCACAAGTTCGTACAATTTTACAGCTCTATGTCTAGTTCTTCAATCCACTTGACTGCTTCATCCGATGTACGATGAATGTCCATTAAAGTTCCTCTGAAAGTACGATGAGGGCAGTCAGCAACAATGTGATGAATCGTCTGTGAGGGGGCACCACAGTCACAATTTGCAGAGCCAACCCATCCCCATTTGTGCAGTAGATAGCCACATCTGCCTTGTCCAGTTCGAATGCGGTTAATGATCCTCCACTGACGCCTTGGAAGATCAAATCCTTGCGTCTGCTTGGAAGGGTCCTCGACTAGATGTTTATTGGCTACTGAAGACTGATCCCACTGGAGTTTCCATGAACTGTTAATGGAAGCAGATCCTTCAAGGTCGAGTGCTGTGCGCCATGGTGGTTTCCTCGATTTCAAGCGTTGGTGTGTTCCTTGTACAATATCTTGATGGATGGGGAGCTGGGGGTTCTGCTGAATGTTTTTCCACGTCTTTAGGAGAGCTTCTGATCTTCTTAGGGCTGGAGGTGGGATATTGCTTAGAACCGGCAGCCACAGCGTGTTTGTGCTCCGAATACATCCTGTGATTAATCGCATTGCCTGATTGAGTTGCACGTCTATCTTCTTAGTGTGAACACTGTTGATCCAGGTTGGGCAGCAATATTCAGCAACAGAATATAACAGAGCTAATGCTGTAGATCTCAGGACGTTAATATTGGCTCCCCATGATGTACCAACAAGCTTCTGAAGAATATTATTTCTAGTTTTAACTTTAGCAGCCACATTTGATAAATGCTGCTTGAAAGACAGAGTTCTATCTAGTGTTAATCCCAGGTACTTTGGTGTACTACAGTATGGCAACACTTGGTCTCTGAATACAACTTCTGGTTTGTAATTTGACTGTCTGTTACGTAGGTGGAATGCAGATATAACTGTTTTCTGAGGATTTAGGTGGAGGCACCATTTCTTGAAATATTTGTCTAAGGCTTCCAGATCAGTGGATAGAATAGTTTCAGCATCAGCAAAGTTGGAGCACTGAGTCACCAGACAAATATCATCAGCATATATGAATTTCCTTGAAGATGTTTCTGGTAAGTCGTGTGTATACAAATTGAAAAGGAGGGGAGCCAGAACAGACCCTTGAGGTAAGCCGTCATTTAGTTTAAACATTCTGCTCCTATCATTATCTGAGTAGATCTGAAAGTACCTATTGCTTAGCATATTGTTGAGTAAGGCCGTGAGTTTACGACATGGGATAACACTCACAAATTTTAAAAGGAGTCCTTCTCGCCAGACAGTGTCATAGGCAGCAGATAGATCCAAAAAGGCAGCCACACTTACTGATTTCTTCTCATACCCATTTTCAATGTGCGTAGTGAGAGATAGTACCTGATCGTTACAACTTCTCCCAGGTCTAAATCCTGCTTGCTCGATAGGAATATGATGGTTGATTGTTTCACAGATTCTGTTGTAGATCAGGCGCTCAAGGAGTTTATAAGTGATACTTAAGAGTGCTATTGGACGATAGTTTTCCACTTTTGTGGGATCTTTATTTGGTTTCAGTATGGCTAATATTTTTGATTTCTTCATCAGATGTGGGATGTTTCCAGTTTGCAGGATGTTTGAAAGGAAGTTGGTCAACCATTTTACTGTAGCTGGTCCACAGTGAGCCAGGAATTCTGGGTATATTCCATCATATCCAGCTGCTTTTCCAAGTTTCATACTTTTGATTGCAGCTTTAGTTTCCTCTTCTTGAAATGGAGTAGAGAATTCGGAAGACTGTAGGGCTGCTCTTTTCTTGGTGTTCAACTGTAGTTTGATATCCCTTTTGGCTTGCTTGTCCTTTATATTCTTTGTAACTGACACAAGGTGTTTAGCATAGTCATTCAAATTGATGGCATTTTTTGATCTTTTTGTTGTAGGGTTTGAAGAGTCTAATTTCCTGATGATAGACCAGGCTTTTCTGCTAGAATGGGTGTAATCTAGGGACCCCACAGTTTCATGCCAGATCTTTCTTCGATTATCATCCAGGGACTGGAGGAGGCTTGTTGCATTGTCAGAGTTAGGATGGTCTTCATATTCTTTTAGTAACTCCTCACTCTCGGAACTCCAACCAGGGATATACTCTTTACGGTACCCTCTAGGAATACATCGTCTGGCTGCACCTTTGATAACCCCAACAAATCTGCTGTAGTTGTTGTACGTTGGTTTGATCCATCTGATATTGGAATCTGTTTGCTTTGCAAATTCAGTCCAGTTGGCTTTCTTGAAGTTCCACCTCGGTTTAGGATGTGATCGTACAACAGGTATAGACATCCCCACCTCCAATATAACAGGTCTGTGTTGACTATGTGGGAATTCCTTGAGCACAGTTCGTCGTACTTGATTTAGGGAATTATGAGACTGAGTTGTGAAGCACAGATCTGGGGTATAGCCTTGGGACCAGCGAGCTGAGTGGAAGGTAGGCAGATCTTTAGCATCGTAAATTAAATTCAGGTTTTCAGTTTCCATCCAGTCCTCAAGCGCTTCACCGTTGAGGTCATTCTCCATATATCCCCACAGGTGATGATGACTGTTGAAATCACCGAGGTATATAGTTGGATGTTGCAGAGACGGTAGAACGGGATTAGGCCAATTAGTCCCTGGGGGTTTGTACACGTTAACTATCGTTAGGTTTTCAATTTTAACAGCAGTTGTAAAAATGTCATTTTCAGAATTTTCTGACAGCAGCTGGTAGTTTGTTATGTGATTCTTGACGTAAGTTGCAAGGCCATAATTTTGATGGTGATTAGAGGCTACCAGTTTAAAGCCCGGTATTTTCCCCCTACTCTGTAGCTGTGGTTCATCAGCTGTGTGCGTTTCTTGAAGTGCGATGATATCAACTGCATATTTCTGTGTGAGCCTGGAAAGATACTCACATTTTGCTCGACTTATCCCTTCGATATTCAGTTGACAGATGCGCAGAGATGGTCCAATTCTACGAGCTTGTGGGTCCTGAATAGGACCGCACGTGTCCTTCGTCATTCTTTGACCGAGAGGTCTTTTCAGACAGTTCGGTCTCATCTTATCGTTGTTGCTTTCTTAGCACCACCCAGGGGTCACGTGTAGGGTATTTAAAGGTTATACCTACGGACGTGAAGCAACGCAGACCCCCACATTAGCGATTATATCCCTGCTAATTCGTCCTTTTTTCTATTTCTGCGTATTTATTTTCTCATTTTTGCGACGTAAAGCACAATTTTTCTTACTGGTGACACTTTAACGCATGTTATATACTTGCTACCAGTTTATTAAATAAATAGTAGACTGAGTAAGAAGGGGAGGGGGGGGGGGGAGGCGATTGGAGAATAAATGTACTGTAAAGCAAATATAGGTAGTCATTATGGGAAGTGGAAAGTGACACAAATGAAAGAGTTTGGGGGACATGTTTACTAACATTTTACGCTTCTTAATCAAATAGTGAAGAAAATAAATTGAAGGTAAAATACACCAAAGAAGATGAATGTGCACTTTGATTAGCTACTCTATTGTGTTTTTTATTTGATTTGCACAGAAAATGTATTTAAGCTGAATGCAGAAATTTCACACACCACAACACATCTACAAATTCCATTTTGTTCACAGCCCTTCATTTCAATAAACATTAGCATATATTTAACTTAATGTTTACTTTCAGTTTTCTGTGATCTAAAAAGTACACACACACAGAGAGAGAGAGAGTTCTACTTCTTAATGTTGCCAATGCTGGTGGGTGTTTCTGCCAAGGGGGCATTATTTTATGAACAATTTGCTTTTGAATAAAACACAATTTTATTCATGTTACACTGCACCATGTGGCAAATATATTTCAGTTTAAAACAAACTGACCATAAATTATATTTACAAATTCCATCTCCTACACGGTCCATTTCAATTTTCCATTAGCATGAAACACACACACACACACACACACACACACACACACACACACACACACACACACACACGAGAGAAAGAGAGAGAGAGAATTCTACTTCTCAATTTTTTTTCATGGCAGGTTGAGTGATTCAGGTAAGGGTGCATTATTTTATGAACTTTTTTTTCAATAAATCACAAAACTTAATCCATCTTACACTGTACCACATGGCGAATAAATTTAATGACCATAAATCATCCAGGTGTGAGCTGTTAGGGAAAGGGCCCAATTTCTACCAGTCTCTTTTGAATTTCACAACTGTCAAATGAAACACATTTCTTGAACAGTAGTTCTCAGTTGCCTTTCATGTGTGTGAATACCAACATGGAAGTCACGATAAGGCATGATTACTGCAGGTGACCAAAAGGCTGTGTTCAGCAATGTTAAACTTCTCACACATAATTGATATAAAACATTTATGTAAAAGGCAACCAAAACAACAAAATACATGAAAATAGTCATTCAACAGTCTAAATATTGTGTGCACCATTTTAAAATAAATTTGGCCTATTCCATATCTTCAAATACATGATACATGTTTGTTCTGCACAGCAATATAGTTTAACAGCAATCAACTGAAAATATTCCTTTATGTATTTTATGTTTTGTTGATCGTGTATGTCATGTACTGTACAGGAAAGAACATCATGATATGTGACAACAGATGTGGTAATTATAGATTATATGAAAAACTGTAATTATTCATATGCTGTTCACATACCCCAATACTAATGCCCCTTGAAATAGACCAACTTATTACTAAGGGATCTGATTCTGTTGTTTCGTAGCAATGCTGTTATTTCTTTGGCTATGTGCCTTAACCTAACATTGATATAAGTCACCAAACTCAGCTTAAGTAAAAAGTATCTGGGGTTACCCATTGGTTCTTATTGAAGAATGTGCTGCATCAAACTACAAAATATGTTTTCATGTTACAGTTCCCCAAGACATTTAATAACAATGATATTCACGTGGCCTTTCGGGGTCAGTTGACCTCGTGCCTCCACCAATCTGACATGGCTCCCAGCACATCATCTTGAGAAGGAAAAATAAGTTCTCCCAAATTTTTCCTTGAAATGATGGCACAGTGTTCACTGCCGCTATCATGGAGGGATACCACACACACTCTGCAATGCAGTGCTTTCGAAATCTTTCTTACGACGAAACCGGAAATGTATTCCACAATGTCATTCACATAGCCAGTGAAGGTATTTTGTAGAGCACTTGATGTCACTGCATACAAATGATCATCCTCTGGCAGTTGCTCTTACTATTTCCCAATACAAATCAGTATTTGGCGTATCACGAATTTTTGCTGAACTGGCATTGAGCACCGTTGTCTCATCCAATGGAACAGAATTCGCAAATGCAGAAGAAATTACTTCATGGTGAACAAGCAACCGCTTGTAAGCTGCTGCAAATTGTTTTGCCGTGGAGTTGTTATTAAAACCACCTTTACTTCTAATACAACTAAAAAACATTTCTAGGTGGTCTCTAATTTCTGTGTTTTTATCAAATCGCTATACAAATTGAGCAGACTTCTTATTGTCACAAGAAATCCTAGGAAACCTGATTTCCTATTTGAGTCTAGAATTTTCACTCCATTAGGCTGGCGCAATGACTTAATATAATTTTCAGCTTCATTAAGGAATTGGAGAGAGAAAAAAGAAAAAAAAAATTTTTGTAGTGACATTGGAGATTTCAAGCCTCTGCTTAAAAGATTACAGCTATTGAGTATATCAAACAAGGCATCAAAAATTTTTAGGAACTTAGCTGTTGCTTCAGCACGTAGAAATTTTGGATCACACCTGTCCTTCTCCATGTATTCAAAGGCTGTAGCCACACTGCTGCTAAGAGTTTGTGCAGCAAGTTTCACTTTCATTTTCTCCCTCTCCCACTGAACATGTCTTGCCCTTAGCTTAGTTGCTGCAGAAAGACCTTCTTTTACTTGTACTTCTTGCAATTTTACAATGTAATCCCAGTTGATTACATTGGACTCAGTCTAAAAATAAACTGTCTAGAACCTAATGTATTCCTCACTAACTTCAGCATGTGACAAACATCCAGTACAATATATATCTTTTTACCAGTTCCCTTGTGGATGAAATAATTTTGAAAGCCTCCACTATTTACATCCAGATTAGCACCTAGCATATGAGCCATGGTTAAATTGCAACTAGCACCATCAAATGTCAGAGAAACAGCTTCCAAACCAATATCTGCAATAAAATCCAGTGCTAAATTGAAGAAGTTTGCCCTCTCGGAAGCTCCCAAACCATTGAGAAGAAAATAGCCAATTGGTATTTTCCAGTGTCCATTAATAGCATTTAGCATGAAAACCCATGCTTCTGTTGCAACTGGAAGCTGATCGTTATCCAGATCTGTCCCATAATCTATGAAGCCGTTGAACTTTTGCCCATCCCATTCTACATGTTGCCTAATCGCAATTTCATCCACCATCATCACACAATATAGTTTCAGCCCCTTACTTGACACTTCAGAAACTTTTGCTTTTAAAGCAGTTATAGCTTCTGAAGCAAAGCCAGCTGACCCATTAACAGCATTATACCACTTTCTCAATGTGGCCTCATGAGGCAAAGCAAGGTCAAAAGTTTCTCTTGCATAATTGTAAGATTTTGTAGAATAGAACTGAAGTGTCACAGCAAATGTTCTTAGTTCTGGTACATATTGTCCCTTTTCCTTACCCGACAAAGCCCCTTCACCAATTCTTTCGAAGGTCCTGGGAGTGAGGCCTGAAAAAAAAACACAAACTTATCAAATACCTGTTAATACTATTCAGAATGAAATAATAATTGGACACAATCTTAATATTTACATCTGAAACTTGACACATTTAATCTGAAATATTTGTTTTTGCCTTTAACTCATCAAGCAAAGAAGACAAGGAAGCTACTTTCTTCTCGCTCCGTGTGTTCTGAATTCTCAGAATATCAATCCTTCGCTTTTGTGCAGCTACTTGCTTCCTTGCAATAGATAGCGCTTTTTTCGCTTTTGTTGGAGAATCCATATCTTCTGGCATGAAGTCTTCCACATACCTATACTAAACAATTTTTATGTAGGTTAATGAAAAACACACTGCCTATCTTTCTTTTCTTTTTAGAAAATGCAGTATATTCAGTTTTGTACTGTCACAAATGCAATAGATGCAGGTACAAAACTCTTTGACAATCTATATATGAAAATAAAATTTTCTGGCAGGTAACAGAATGTACGTTGAAGGCGTTTCTCTTTAACAATTCCTTCCATGCCATGAATTTATTCTTCAGTAGAGATAGTAGTTTTTAAAGAAAAACTACCTGTACATTACCAGCATGTACCCATGTAAATATTACATTTTAATTTTTTTAGTTGTATATAAGTATGCGACGTATGTTGTTTTTCACATGTTTCAAATCATAAGGTTTATCATGAATTTGAGCTATGGAACAAGTAGGCCTAACTACGGTATTACTTAGAAATGTTTTACTTCTTTTACTTTACCTATATCGCCTTTTCCTGCTTACTGACGTGGAGGGCATGGAGTCAGATGGCTAATTCTCCCTTTCAACATCCACCATGGGCTCACCTTGACTTTTTGCACTATTGTCATCACAGTTTGTCAAGGTTTCTGAGTGTAAAGATGAAACAGACACCTCAGTGTACAAACCTATGCCAAATAATGCAGAATGAAACACATTTCTCTGTGAAGGAAAGTAGAAAATATGATAACCACAAGTTATATATACGAACCTGACAAATTTCGTTTTACAGGTGGTTTTCGTGTGAGTACTCTTGTAGTAGGTGCAGCGCAAAATGAAAAATAGTTGGTATACCATCTACCTTGAGCCATACACGTCCAAATTTCTCTCTGTCGAAACATTCCTCTTCAAAGTGTTTTGAACATACATTGGAATATTTTGTGGGGACAAAATTACTCCTCCTTATTTTCTGGAGCCACATCTATACTCGTTGTTCATCCTTTGGGAAACTAAAATATAAATTACACATTATCATTGTCCATGTCCTAGACACACTTAACATGGTCTTCTACTGTAACTTTATAGTAAACAAAAAGGTTTGGACGCACATATTATACGAAGACAATTACAGACTCCCACTCTATTGAATTTATCTGTCTCCCGTCTTTCAAATCTATATACATAATCGACAAGTCACCGGTAAATGCATGGAGGATAGTATTTGCTGAAACAACTAACCATTCCCTTTCCTGTTCCACTAGCAAATTTACGAGAGGAAGCGATTGTTTGTAAGCTTTTGTACGAGCCGTTATATAGTCATAACATCGTAGAAAAATAGGTCTGCAGAATCAGGTCTTAATTATAATGCATCTCGAAATTTTTAAACATATACAGTGTCTCTTACTAATATGATAACTATAATTAGAGATACATGGTATGTACCCATGAAAAGTTACCATCCCTCCTTTCACATATTTTTCTTTGCAACAGTAATTCAAGATCGCTGTTACACTATCAACAAACGGTGAAAACACTACAAAAACTCTTGATATAATAAACTTCAAACTCTGCGGAAAGCACACACGCACAGCGAAGTCCCGAAAACACGTGACAATCCTGGTTTAATGTTGACAACATGCGCAGAACGCAATGCTCACTCTGAAATATTTACTCCCTGATTTTCTGGCGCTCTCTGGCAACTGCTTAAACGAAGGTCAGGGTAAAATATTGGAAAGCGTTAGTTTTAAAGTAACTTTCCTTTTACGCAAGATGAATTATGTTACGTGTGTGAAAGCCCAATGTATTTCTGAAATCGCAGAGCATTTGTCTCATTTAAAACTTAACACGATGGGGACTAACCACTTAGAGGAATTTCGAAACCCGAAGACTAGACATTGTCATTATTTAAAATTCTATTGGCACATTTGTGTGATATATCGTAAAGTGTAACACACGCAAAGAAGACCAATATTATATGGGAAAGCTTAACTTTTCTTTAGCTCACAGTGTACATTAATTTTAAGCCATTAACTTTTCCATCACTTAACAGAGATGTTGCTATTGGCTGATAGCGTCACTATGCTCTGAATATCTGTTGTCATTGGTTGCCGAGATCACGTGACATGAGGTATGATTGGCTTACAAAAGCCCATATCAGTCTCAAGTTCAATGCTTCGGAAATTAACCTGCCGTTTCGAATCCATACTTTCGTAATAAGAATATGAATATGTGCAGCGTAAATATGTAAATATGCAGCGTAAATGTTACTGCATGTCACAGAACTTTCTGAGTTTTTTCATTCTCTGAAGTTCCACACTGGTGTATAAAATCTTTACCATTCAAATGATTGATATTTTTACAGCTCTGAGGGAAAATATACTATCACTTAACGTGGAAAACGTGTGTATTTCACCCTGGAAGAAGGGTATTCGCGCATGGAAAGAAGTTCGTTTTTAACTGGGAAAAAATCCGGGTTTATTTTGTCCACGAATACGCCGTTCCGGGTTCGTCACTAAAGTTTGCCTCGTCATAGTTTAT
This sequence comes from Schistocerca piceifrons, assembly GCF_021461385.2. Classification (NCBI taxonomy): domain Eukaryota; kingdom Metazoa; phylum Arthropoda; class Insecta; order Orthoptera; family Acrididae; genus Schistocerca; species Schistocerca piceifrons. Next base: position 61,051,357 of record NC_060148.1, read on the forward strand.
AATGTTAGAGGTAGGGACACCACTCAAGGTGACTCCAAGGTTTTCAAAATAAGCAATAACGGTTTCTCAGGTAACTGCTGCCTTTGCCCTCTTCAAATTTTCACTAACTCTAACCGTTAGTTCTTTATTTCTTTTCAAGAAAGATTTTACCCACTCGTCTCCTGGTCGATTGTAACGAGATTATTATTTTTTTTCCCCCTGCTCGATTGAGGTATGCCTGAACAATGTGCCTTACATTATTAGTTCTCAAAGGAAACACCCGTTTTGCACAATACAATAATCCTTCACTCAGGCTTTTTTCTTCACTATTGGTTAACACTGGTTGGTTGTCTATTTTGTATTTGCACCTTTTTCAGTTTGTCATTTAATGTGGTACGTATATGGAACTGCGTACTGCTCTGAAGCTTTCCGGATGCTTAATTTTCCTGTTTTCACAGCTTTCACTGCATTTAGAAGATACTCTGATTTGTAGTTAGATTTCCGTGTTGGTCCCAGAACCTTTTGGTATACTCACATGATAGGATTTACCGTACAAAAAATGCAATTTTGTAATTACGCCTGCATAGTGACTAAGCAGTATTAGCATGAACAAAAAAACGAAAATGTATCACTTAAGACATTCATATGCAAGCAATAATATTGCAACTTACCAGTTACACTTCAGAAGTAACAGGCGCCAGCAGAAGTTTTCGTACTGTCGTGTTGACTACACGAGTGCAGCCAAAGAATCACACATCTACTGACAACGCGATTTGCTGATTATGTGCACTCCAACATGCCATTGTTGTTGACAGATTAGTCAAGAATTCACGACAATGGACAGCTGCAGTGTAATTGTTAAAATGCTACGTCCAGTTATCCAAATGCGGAAGATCCGGTAAATGATCAGATTGACACCACTTGATAGGATTCACCTCATTTTACGGTACGCGTCAAAATCAATGGAATTGAATCATCATCATCATTTAAGACTGATTATGCCTTTCAGCGTTCAGTCTGGAGCATAGTCCCCCTTACAGAATTCCTCCATGATCCCCTATTCTTAGGAGTCCCTGGTTTGTCAATTGGAGGTGGGGCTCCGTCACCTCCAAAGGTCCGAGGCATTTTGCTCTGATTGTTGCCAGCATCATTTTTAAAGTACCAGGGAAGCAGGTTGCTAGCCTTACTTGCCCCGAGTCCCATTGGGTTTTACCCCTAATGGCTGAGGGACTAACCGGTGGATTTGGTAGTCTTTGCCGTATGAGCACAAAGGTGACCACGACTCAGAATATGTCCGAGATGCCCAGCCTCATTCCAAAGTAGCTGGTATCCCGACTGTCGGGACCACTTACTTGGCCACTCATACGTTGCCCGTGGTTCATGAACTAGGACATGACAACAGGAACCCACACCATGAACTACGAGTTTAAAAAATTTAAGGTGCACAAAAAAGCTACATCCTCATTTGACTTGGTTTATACTGCACTAGGCTGGACGTCATGCTTTCGAGAATGGAAACAGTTTGCATTGCAAAAGTCATCAGTTTCTATTGGTGGGTTGTAGAGAATGTGTTTTCATAGCGGATAACAGGTTGCACATACGGATTACACCACTCCAGCTCCTGTGTGTCTCTGGTTAACTGTTAAATCACAAAGCCGCCTCGATTACAAACAGGGTGTATACGACCCGGGAAATCCGGGAAAAAACCCGGCAATTTTTTCATGCGGGAGAAAACCGAAAAAAAACAGGAATTTTTTAGAATTCCGGAACTTTTTGTTTTAGTTAAATTTTGTAATTTTGACTCGTAAGAACCGATACTCTAACGTAGGATATTACTGTATTCCGCTGCTACAGAATAATACTGCAGCAATAAAACGTGAATGAGAGGAAGAACGAAAATACAACTTAAATTCCAAATGAAATGTGCCATTTAAAAAAAAAAAAAAAAAAAACTGCCAACAGCAAATGTGTCAAAGACTTTAGGAAGGCTATACAATGCTTCATAACAACAAATTACCTCCGATGAGCGTGACGTCACAACTGTTTATATTAGATTCACTTGAGCAGTTAGAAGCGGCCTCCTGCGCTTGCGCAGTTGAGTCGCGTATGAGTAGTACCTTCTCCCGCCTCAGGCTACAGAAATGTAGCAGCAAGCAGCCACATGCCACCCGGAGAAATGGGGGTATCACACAAATTATGGAAGAATATGCTTGAGAAACTGGAGCGTATGGATGAAATGTGAAACTATTTCCTAACATAAAGCTTTTTGCTTATGGTAGGCCAAATAAGCTTTTCTTATTGGTACTTGGTGAATTATATTCCGTCGGTACGGTGTGTGTTACAGTTGCTGCAATATTAGACTGGTCAATTTTGTTTTATGTAGTAGACTGTGACAAAATAGATGTAGTCAGATCGAGAAACGACACCAATCTTGGGGTACTATTTGTATTAACAGCTTTTTTTTATTATTAGACGACATTTCGATTTTTCATGTAGCAAAATGTTTGACGAACTTTGATGAGGTAATCGATTCTTTCGCAGAAAAGAAAGCACGCCATGTACAGCTGTAGGCAGATTAGAGAGAAGTCGACGGTGGGACATACGGAGTGAAGAAATGTTCACTGTCTTGCTTGTTTCTTATCTTTACTAATTTTATGTAGCCTATGTTTAATTTTATGTCATACAGAACAGCAAGTCATTAGCTAATATGCAATAGAGAGGGCAAATTTTCTGAAGAGTTCATGTTCTCCTGGGTTACAAATCCTATCCAGTATTAACTGCGAGATTTTTTCTTAAAGAAAGGCAAGGTGTCAGACCGGTGTGACCTCCCCTTCTCTCTTTGCTCCGTTTCTTTAGCTGATCTTTCCTCTTCTTTCTTTCTCCCTTCTAAGTAAATCGGCTGTATGTCAGGGTTTCCAGTGCAGAAATGTAATGAGAAGGGTGGTTCACGATATCGTAGTGCTGTGAGGGAGCGTCACTCGTGCCTCTGGTTTGAGAAGAGTGATGACTGAAGTACGAACGTTTCTCAGAAGAAAAACAGGTATGTGTTCTCTCTCCTTTTAAAACTATAAATAGTAGCGTAGCCAGTACTATCTATCGTTCTACTAAACTGAATGAGCGCGGCACCATTAATGAAGTTTCAACCTCAAAAGAAGTTTTTTAATACCAATTACCTGAAATAAAAAAAGATTCATCCAATCCAGAAGTCACTCACAGTTAGAGTAATTAGTTTCTGATGAGTGTGTAGCGGTCATTAATACTTAAAAGATCGTTTCAATAATTCTATCACTGTCAGTTTGAGTTGCTAAGCAACGTATCAACAAGCTGACTATGCAATGATTAATATTTGTCGTATCCCGACAGTAAATCGCTTCTCGCTTGCTTTATGCATCAGGACGATTACTATGCCGCTCATATAAGTCTTTGATAGTTACTATCAAGCTAATGCCCGTAAATTGCGGTTGATGTTACTGAATCCCACACACGACGATAACGCCCGATATCCAGCCGCGTATCTTAAAACTATGCGCCGATATTTGAGAATTCACGCGTGATTTGTTTGCACCAAAATCGGGCCGTGGTTCCCTAGAATAATTTTTAAATCAACCGCGGGTTTTAAATTAACAATTCTATGCCCATTCATGAAAGTTATAGCAGATTCGCACCCGACTACGTGATCGCGCACACGAGTAACACGGAAGTTTTTGTTCTTACAAAGAAAAAACATATCACGCATAATGCAACAAGGTGATTTGCTATCTATCTCATTAAAATATTAAATGTTGTACATAATTAAATTCTTTACTCTGTAAATAATAAAATTTAGAAATGAATGATATGTATAAAAAAAATCTCAAGTTGATATGACGTCATGGGTCGCTACTGGTTTCGACTCCCCTACACTCACGTGACGGAGAGTAGATCCGACTGTGTAGGACATACTCATGTAATGTTACACCGGCCGACTGGGAGCAGGAGAGGCACCGCAGGACATTTTAATTTCTACTGTCCTCGATATGGTTTGATGGCATCCATCACAAAATAAATACGTTTGAGTTCCACAGAGCGAAGTACAATGACGTGCGGTAGAAGAATGCTCTGTGAACAGCTTGTCACTGCACTTTGGCACACTTAAGACCAAATAACATGTCTTACATTTCCTCGAAGATGTATGTTTTATGTATCAGACTCATCAGAAAGATTTGCGCTACAATATGAACATATTTTTGTAAAGTCGTTCCAGTATTGCTCCGGTTTGGAAAGATCGTAGATCCGGGGTTGATGAGCAGAGCAGTCTGAGTTATAGTGAAGGCGTGGTAGTTTCCACGTGACCCGTGTTTATTAAAGCCGTCTTTATTCCAACGGAATAATATATAGTGAAAAAGGTACACAGGTCTTAGTACCTCGCCAGTACCTTCACCGCAGTGGGGCTTACAATGGGCGATACACCTCAACATAGTATATATTATAGTAGATAAACATAAGACAAAAATTAGTTAACATAAACAAAACAAGATACGGGATTGCTCCTGTGACAGGCCCCACGAGTCAGGGAGAAGACAACCGGCACTCTACCCAAAGCCAGCCCTGGGCATCGGGCACTGTGCCGTCATACGCTCAATAATCCTGCGACGCACAGCACGACGTCAGCAGCGTGGAGGAGATGATGCAGAATAGAGGCCGTCAGCTGTCGCCGTATTCCCGCTCGTTCTTGTAAACGGGACTGAGCAGCGAGAATGCTGCCTGCGAGATTACACTGTTGCGAGCACGCGGTCTCGATAATGAGGCGACCCGGCTGGCCACCCGCAGCGCCGCCGGTCGTAGGGGGCCGTTCCGAACGCGGGTTGTACTGTGTGCGGCTATCAGAGTTGCAAGTATACTAGTAAGGAGCATGCTCGTGTGACAGGTCACAGTTGTGCTGGTATGTGTGAATGCATTTTGGGAGATTTAACACACATTTAGGTTGAACGAATCAAAACTGAGACACACTAACAAATCCAGTCCACGTAATTATACAGGGTGTTACAAAAAGGTGCGGCCAAACTTCCAGGAAACATTCCTCACACACAAAGAAAGAAAATATGTTATGTGGACATGTGTCCGGGAACGCTTAATTTCCATGTTAGAGCCCATTTTATTATTTCTCTTCAAATCACATTAATCATGGAATGGAAACACACACCAACAGAACGTACCAGCGTGACTTCAAACACTTTGTTACAGGAAATGTTTAAAATGCCCTCCGTTAGCGAGGATACGTGCATCCACCCTCCGTCGCATGGAATCCCTGATGCGCTGATGCAGCCGTGGAGAATGGCGTATTGCATCACAGCCGTCCACAATACGAGCACGAAGAGTCTCTACATTTGGTACCGGGGTTGCGGAGACAAGAGCTTTCAAATGCCCCCATAAATGAAAGTCAAGAGGGTTGAGGTCAGGAGAGCGTGGAGGCCACGGAATTGGTCCGCCTCTACCAATCCGTCGGTCACCAAAGCTGTCGTTGAGAAACGTACGAACACTTCGGCTGAAATGTGCAGTCGTACTTGTAAAGGCACATGTTCTAGCAGCACAGGTAGAGTATCCCGTATGAAATCATGATAACGTGCTCCATTGAGCGTAGGTGGAAGAACATGGGGCACTATCGAGACATCACCAACAATGCCTGCCCAAACGTTCACAGAAAATCTGTGTTGATGACGTGATTGCACAATTGCGTGCGGACTCTCGTCAGCCCACACATGTTGGTTGTGAAAATTTACAATTTGATCACGTTGGAATGAAGCCTCATCCGTAAAGGGAACATTTGCACTGAAATGAGGATTGACATATTGGTAGATCAACCATTCGCAAAAGTGTACCCGTGGAGGCCAATCAGCTACCGATAGTGCCTGCACACGCTGTACACGGTACGGAAACAACTGGTTCTCCCGTAGCACTCTCCATACAGTGACGTGGTCAACGTTACCTTGTACAGCAGCAACTTCTCTGACGCTGACATTAGGGTTATCGTAAACTGCACGCAGAATTGCCTCGACCATTGCAGGTGTCCTCGTCGTTCTAGGTCTTCCCCAGTCGCGAGTCATACATAGGCTGGAATGTTCCGTGCTCCCTTGAGACGCCGATCGATTGCTTCGAACGTCTTTCTGTCGGGACACCTTCGTTCTGGAAATCTGTCTCGATACAAACGTACCGCGCCACGGCTATTGCCCCGTGCTAATCCGTACGTCAAATGGGCATCTGCCAACTCCGCATTTGTAAACCTTGCACTGACTGCAAAACCACGTTCGTGATGAACACTATCCTGTTGATGCTACGTACTGATGTGCTTGATGTTAGTACTGTAGAACAATGAGTCGCATGTCAACACAAGCACCGAAGTCAACATTACCTTCCTTCAATTGGGCCAACTGGCGGTGAATCGAGGAAGTAAAATACATACTGACGAAACTAAAATGAGCTCTCACATGGAAGGTAAGCGTTTCCGGACACATGTCCACATAACATCTTTTCTTTATTTGTGTGTGAGGAATGTTTCCTGAAAGTTTGGCCGTACCTTTTTGTAACACCCTGTATATGTAAAGCCGCCAAAGTTTCCTGTAAAAGTGCTATCAGTGGTGGCATTGTGGTCACTCAGAAACTGTCACGTAACGGCGACAAGGGAAATCGTGAAACCTTATGATAAAGCAAGAGATGACGACTGTAAATTATTTTCTACATGAAAATACGATTATCGTGGGGTCTACGCCTAGCATTAACACGAAGTCATTTTTTGCAGTAGCGAGGAAAACTAGCCACCAACTTTCCTGCCTACCATAGATATTAATGTTGAATTTTGTGTGTGTGCGTTTTACAGTTGTTTTTGAAGTGACGTCTCATTTTACAAATGTTTCATATTTCGTTTGTAACTACGCATACGCAAGATTTCCTTTCGCGGAATTAGTTTTGAAATTTATTGGCTTTATGCTTGTGTTTATTTCTTCCTCTTTATTTAGCTACAGATTTATTATCCCACAGTTTCTTCACTCTTCGACGACTTAATACGGTTCATTGTATTTATTACGACCTTCGTTAACGTTAAAGATTGCCATCAACTAGGGCAAGTTTGTTAATATATTATCTGTTTCAGAGTTAATTTCGTAACGTGATTTCGTAGACTTTCCCGGGGTAATAACTGCTGATATTCTTCACGGGTCTGCATCCGGATCATGTCGTCGTCCAGACAAATTATTTCGGCGGACCAGCTGACCATCTTCAGGTGCGTTAATGTTGGTGCACTGCCTCGCCGGCACTGAATTCCAGCCACAAAGATGGAAAGCTGTCTTTTTAGTCCGTGCCGGACTAAACAACTGCTGCACAAGTGCAGCTGCTTCAGCACATGGAATAACAGCGGCTGCTTCACTATGTGTCCTGGAACTTTGAGTAACAGTTTACTTTTGTTTATTAACTCGACAAACCAAATGAACATGTTTACACACGTTCCACAAAATGCTCGACTCCGCAGAAGTGCAACTGAACGCATGTATACAATGGTCACAGTCCTTGCACCGTAAACCACAACTGCACGAGTCTTAAGTATTTTGACACCGAATAAAATTCGGAGTTGCTGCATGACATTCCACAACACTGTACTAACAGTTAGTACACTAGTTTTTCGGACAGAGGCAATGACTCGTTGTGATGTACCCTCAGAACTGACAAGGGGAGGCCACGTCGTTTGCAACGCGGATTTACTGCAAACTTCGTACACTCGTAGTACTCCACGAGGACAACAAAGTGTGTAAGCAGTTGCCCGTACTTCTCAAGCGTTATTGAGAAAATCGCAAGATAATTTCGACCGTCAAATATATGCACCTGTGCGTGACCGTTTTTACCAGGAAGCGCCGGCAGGCAAGTGGTGTGCGTTCAAGTCCCGGCCGGTACGGTGCCTCGAGTCCCACTAATCAGTTTATTTTTTAATTTCTAACACAGTCATTTTCTTTACTATTCATATTACAATTGATGTAATGGGAAAAATACGTGTAATCGAATGAAGTTTTATTAAATTTACAATGGTATTTGGCCGTCTACAAATTTTTATTGTCACAAATAATGTAATATTCACAACTACCGACTAGTAAACGACCAAACGCATGAAGTGATACTGAAAATGTATACTTGTCCATGTCTTCAAAATTGTTCGTATTTAATCGAAAGAGAACGAGAAATTGCTACTCGTGATGACGCTATTAAAACACACTCGATACTGCATGACCAATGATCAGCGTCGATATTTAAGGAAATGCTGCGTTATGCATGGTTTGCTTCCAAACTATCGTCTGAAAGACAAGTTTTTTGAAAATGTTAACAAGGTTTGTTTTTCCACAGAAAACGTCAAAAGACCTTGCGTATGCGGTGCCGTTTAACTTTATGTTTTCCATGTTTTTACGAAAAATACCGTCCTGCAACTTGTACTCGTAATGTCGAAAGCGACGATTAACTGTACATCTTTCGAGAACCGTCTGTGCCGGTCAGAACTTGGAGGTAAGAAGTCGTTTCGGGCTCCATCCAGGTATAAGGGATTTCTCAAATCACGGACAAACATACATTTTCAGTATCACTTTATGCGTTAGGCTATTTATTAGTCGGTAGTTGTGTATATTATATTATTTGTGACAATAAAAATTTGTAGACTGCCAAATACCATTGTAAATTTAATAAAAGCTCATCCGATTACACATATTTTTCCCATTACAACAACTGTAATATAAATAGCAAAGAAAATGACTGTTAGAAGTAAAAAAAACTGATGAGCAGGACTCGATCCAGCGACCCAGCGATTATGGGGCTTGAATGCTAACCACTCGCCTGCTGGCGCATCCTGGTAAAAACGGCCACGCACAGGTGTATATATTTGACGACCGAAATTACTTGCGATTTTCTCAATGACGCTTGAGAAGTGCGCGCTACTGCTTACAGATTTTGTTCTCCTAATGGAGTACTACGAGTGTACGAAGTTTGCAGTAAATCCGCGTTCCAAACGTCGTGGCCTCCCCTTGTGAGAGCTTCTTTGACAGTTTACCTCTGTAGATAGCTATGACGCGATCACGCATCCTAAAATTGAGGAATCCCATAAAGGCATGGATCCCTTTATGTAAACGCTTTACTTTCTTCCCTTTCAAATATATGTTTCAAATTTCTGTGTAGATTTTCCAATGCCATATTTGTGTTGATTCCTGCATTCAACCGGTAAAAATACGCCCACCGATCGGGCTGACTTAAAAATTTCTCAAAATATAAAGCAAAGCTGAGACTTTCCCTCTCTGAGCGTGATTCCTCTCTCAGATTGCAATTTCGGAAGTTCTACTTTCTCTTTCGAACATTAACGTTTTAATTATCTTGTATGTTGCAATCTGATTTTCCTGGCCTTCAATTTTATTAATATGCTGCCTCCACGCCCTGTCAACGTGCCAGGAGCAGTCTAGCTGACTAGCTCCGGGACCACACACAGCAGTCCAAGCATGTCCGACATGAACCACATCGGGTTTATGGATTCCTCAGTTAATGCACTTACTACGGTGCGAAAATAAATTTGCGTGGCTACTGTGTCTCCCCTGCTAGATATCATGAAGGAACACGGAAAGCCTTCCCGTAAGTCGTCCAACACTAATAAAGTATACAGCTGGAAATGGTAGCTGTTTGTACCGTGTGTACCGTCAACGCAATTCACGTCGTTGCCGTATTTTTTTTTTTCAGTAACTCAGTTTGACTGTCATTTGACAAAATCAAACAAAAATCATTTTTGTCAAGCTGAGGGAACTCAGGTAGTACTCTGCGTTGTGGCTTATACAACTTTAAAAAAACTTTGAATTGGTTTCCATATGTGCCACCCACGAATCTGCACTTATGCAGTCTTCGCTATTCAGCACACCGTCATTGTTCGAATTGTACATCTGAATGATGTTGTGCAGATCTTTCCTTGTAGTTAAGTCTCTCCTGCACAATCTACCTTCAATACTATCCCCTATCTCGTCGAGAATGTCTTCTAGTGGTACCCCCATTGCAATCTTAGAAGCAAATTCTTTCTTTTCTTCTTTTGTCAGCGACTGCCTGCCAACTGCTCTCTCGTGCCCTACACGAGTTTTCTGTAAATTTACAGTAATCTCGCCACTGGTTAATGTCTGTGTCATTATTGCTGCTGTACAATAAGCATCAATTTTACTGCAGCCTCGGACCTTTACCGCACCAACACCTCGTCTCTTTGATATGAAAACACCACTCCGGTGGCAACAGTATTCGTTTATTATAACGCCCTGTTGATTAGTTTTTTGACCACGTTGCTTAATAAACTTTGAATTAGTTTCCTTTTCAATTTTTGTCTTCCACTGTTCGAACGTTGCACTATTACTAAATTTTGAAGTCTGAATTTCCGTGGGAAAACCATGTTGCGAAAAATGTTCTGGAGCACCCTTCTTATCGATTTTGCTCTCACAAACTGGGCATGTATATTTGCAAGTTTCGTTCTCATGGACCTTAACATGCCTGTTTAAATTATGTGAATCACGAAAGCTTTGCAAACACACAACACACTGGTAACGAGATGGTGTTTCGTGGGCCCATTTGGCATGGAACGCACGTGCTTGAAAGGCTGGTAAAACTCTCTTCACATTTCTCACACTTCACTACAAACTCCATATTTAACACAAATACACACAACAAAAGATCTCCCGAGCCTGAAGGACGAGTACTCGAGCATGAGATTTACCGGTAGCATGGACTCGCAAAGGTTCATGGTAACGTGACCGTAGATTCATCTCAAGGTTGCTACACAGAACGTTGGGCCAATGTGTTCGGCAGCGATCGGGCGTTTCCGTGTGACGTCACTGTGGAGAAGCGTCAGCAGCACGAGCCGGTTTCTCTCTCTCTCTCTCTCTCTCTCTCTCTCTCTCTCTCTCTCTCTCCCCCTCCCCACAGTGTTGTTGAACAGGCTTATCGGCTTCGCCGATTTTCCGTGTAGTGTTGTGTTTAGGTAGTTAGGTAGTGCTGTTGGGGCACCATTTATTCACTTTGGGGGGTCAGGATTGTGATTTTTGAACTTACAAGTTCACCAATCCGCCGCCCTTTGTGGGGTACTGCGCCTTGCAAGAAGGCTTAGTGTTTGTTTCTCCTTTCCTCTCCTTTTGGTCCTTGGTGTTTGTTGCGACTGGGTTGCCGCTTTCTTCTTTGTCCATGGTGGTTCGGCGTCTGCCGCTAGATTGTCTCTCGCAGTACGATCTCCTGGTTTAAGGTGGTTGGTGTGGTTGTATTTTGCTTCTGACTGGGCTCAATACGATCTCCTTGGTCTGGTTTAAGGTCGTTGGTGTGGTTGTATTTTGCTTCTGACTGGGAGTTGGGGGTGTATTTCCTGATTTAATCTGTGGGGTCCTCTGTGATGGATTGTGGCACTCTCTGCTTGTGCCAGGTTTTTGGTCTTTGGGTGCCTACGTCTGTCAGGTGTCTGCAGGTGTTTCTGATGTTGTCTATCTTTTGGAAATTTTTGTAGTCTGTTTCCTAATCGTTTGATCAAGTGTATCCATCTCCAGCTGTTCATGTAATTGGGATATTCTAGTCCAGTAGGGTGCTCCTAGGATCCACCTGAGCACCTTGTTCTGCACTACCTGTAGTTCGTATTTCCTTGTTGGGCAAGCCGCTGCCCATGATGAGCAGCCATACGTCATCGTGAGCAGCACCGTTGTCTTGTATAGTGTCCTGTATAGTGTCCGTTTTGTTTCTGCTTTCAAGTTCTTGCTCTTGAAGAGAGGGTAAAGGGGCCTGGCTAGGTTCAGGGCTTTTCTTTTCTTTGATGTGATGGTGGTACAACAGTTTTCTGTCCAGCGTCATGCCAAGGTACTTGACCTCATCCCTCCAGGTTAGTTCCTGGGCGTTGAGCCGCAGATGGTTTTGCAGGACTGGTCGCTTTCGGGTGAAGTAGATGGCGGTTGTTTTTGCTGCGTTTAGATGAAGTTTGTTTGCTCTACACCAGTTTTCCACGCTATTGAGCTGTCGTTGTAGTCTGCCGATGGATACGTGCTGCCGATGTTTGCTGGTGTAGAATGCCGTGTCGTCAGCGAATTGGGCGATGTGGACTCCTGCCTCCAAGGGAATGTTATTGACGTAGATGTTGAATAGAGTTGGTGAGAGGACAGACCCTTGGGGGATGCTCGCTTTCAGCTGGCGACGAGAGGAACGTTTGCCATCCACTTCGACCACGAAATGCCTCTCGTTCAAGTAGCTGTCAAGTAGCTTGGCGTAGACGTCTGGGACAGACGTTTGATGTAATATCTTCCAGATTAAGTTGTCATGCCACACCTTGTCGAAGGCTTTTTCCCAGTCGAGGAACACGGCTGCGGTAGACTTTTGCAGGTTCATGTTAGCTGCGATGTGTTCAGTGACACGAAGCACTTGGAGTTCTGCTGCCACCTTTTTTTGGAAACCGAATTGCTCGGCTCTTAGTGTGTTGTCTGTCAGGGATGGTTGGAGATGCTGTAGTAAAATCCTCTCGAACAGCTTCCCCATGGTCTGTAGTAAGCTGATAGGTCTATTGTTTGAAGGGATTTTTGGATCTTTGCCGGCTTTCGGTATGGTGATTAGTTTTCGTATTTTCCATGAGGAGGGAAAATACGACAGTTGCAAACACTTGTTGAATATCCTGGTCAGGAGCACTATTGGTTTACGTGGAAGATTTTTTAGGTGCATATGTGTTATTTTGTCGAGACCAGGTGCAGAACCTCCCTTTCTTTTACGTATTTCCCATCTGATCTCAGTTGGGGTGGTTATCTGCGGTGTTTTGGTGGGTAGCGTACTTCTCAACGTATCGATGGTCTGTTTAATTCTGTGTTCTAGGACTTGGTCGTCGCGTGTCTGTACGTCGTGGGATGGGAGGGTGTTTTGCTCTTCAAAGGTGTCAGCGAGTAACTCGGCCTTCGACAAGGCGTCGTAGATTGTGCCCTGATTACCTATCATGGCCCTTTTCGGTGGTTGGGTGGCTCTTAAATTCTTTACTACCTTCCACTCGTCGGTGGTTTGAAGGTTGAATGACTCCATTTTGTCTGCCCATACTTCCGCACGCCACTCCGTTAACCGTTTGTTTAGCTCGCGCATTAGTTTATTTGCAGTAGTACGGTCTCTTGGGTCGCGAGTTTGTTGCCAGCGCCTTTTGGCTTTGTTTTTGATGTGACGGAGATCACGGCAGAGGGGTGGGAGTTCGAAGTCATTTCTAGGTTGGTTTGTTATGGTTGCTGACTGTCGCGAAACTTTTTGGATCTGTGTGGTGAGTGATTCGATCGCTGAGTCGATCTCGTCCGTTGTTCTGAGCTGGGTATCTGGGCGGATGGTCGCCGTTAGGGAAGTTCGGTATAAGTCCCAGTCAGTTCTGAATGTTTGGTGCTGTGGTGGCGGTGGTGGCATGAGTCTGTGGAAATTAACCAACACAGGCTTGTGGTCAGAGGATAGGTCGTCTCGGACATCCAAGTGATGTTGTCTGCTATTCCCTTGGTCACAACGATGTCCAAGACGTCAGGCCTCTGTTGTGGCAGTAGCGGGACGTGGGTGGGGTCGTCAGGGCCCCAGACTGTTACCTGAAGTGCTTCTTCTAAGCTTACTAATTGGTTGCCCTAGGGGTTTGCCACTCGGGAGTTCCAGAAGGGATGCTTTGCGTTCAAGCAAACGCAACAATTACAAGAGCTTTCAGCTTACTAAACACATTTTGTGCATCACAGTCGGCAATAGTGTGTACCATCTTTTTCATGCAGGTATTAAGCAGCAACCGTACGTCTGGTTAGATCAGACATTACTACACATAATGATACAGAAGCCCGGTTTTATGAACTCACATTCAAAAATTTTAAGAAGAATTTAAATACACTAATCAGATCTGGAGGGGACTGCAGAAGCTCTCCACCTGTGTGCTGCTTTCTGCTGCTGCTGTTTGGCCCTCTGTGTCTTTGCAAACGTGTTGAAGTGCCTTATCCGGATGAAGGTTCTGGTTTTAGCGTACACTGTGATGACGTCTTGACGAATAGTTGGAAACTTCCCAATTCAAAGTCTCGTCAGGTTTCTGATCACATTGCCGTCTTTACAGACTGCTGCCATGAAAATTTAAAAAAAGCACCTCTAACTGCTTAACAACATCAAACCACTCGTCTGAAGGGATGATTAAGCCACCACCGAGACAGTTTCTCAATTCACCCAGAACTCGCACGGTCTTTCGACACTTCGAGCGTCTTACCACTGCGATGACCAAGTGATTTGTCAATGGAGGCGCACCTGGAGGCAATATATCCAGCGATGTAGCGGAGACCTTCTAGAGAACACTCTGAATCTTCTATCAAAGGTGCAAAAATTAAGTCATGCAGTGTAATGTCCCTCATTTGTTGATCACCTTCTATCATTGACAACGCTTCCTCAATGCCCGGCACGAGTCCTGTAAACAGGTTGGAAGTCAAATAATTTGTATCAGTTTCCGCTGAGACTGGACAAGTACTCCGTAACTGAATTTAAGCAATACTTTTGTTCATAACTAAAATACGCAAACGGCTTTTAAATTCCACTGGTAAGGGATGATCATAGGCTCTGCCAATTGCTCTTACCTGGGAAAGTTAGTTTTCAAGGCAGTCTTGGTTGAACCTTGAGGTCAATACATACTTCAAACCGTAGCCATGTTTTAAATCCGAAAAACAACCCAGCAGTGACCGAATCGAGGTGACTAATCCCTTTTGGAAAGGAAGTAAAGTTTTATGATTTCCCACTCTCATTTTTTTCACTGACGGAGCAGAATCTGCGAAGAACTTCTTCCTGCGTCTCCTTACACAATCCAAAAGCACTTGATATTGGTCGTTTGCCGACAGTGTCGTTCACCAATTTGAAGAATTCTGCCGTGTCTTTTTCTTCAGGCATTACACAAGAAATTGCTCCTGATACAGTGTTGGAAAAGAGTTGGCAAGCAAGATGAACGCGCTGTCGATCTCCTCCACAAACTGTCAGATGATGAGCAGTAAGCTTAGGGCACAGTTTCAGTTCTCCATTATCTTTCGACACTAGCTGCTCGATTACGCGCTTTGTTATCTTTCTTCCGTCACTTCATGAGAATCAATCATTTAAAAGGTGGTTTCTGAGAAGTTTCACCATATGAGGTACATCAGCGAATACCCAAACACGTTTCGTTTCATCATCTGGGTTGGTGAAGCACGTGTTTGTGTAGTCGATGCTGAATTCCTTCCACACTCCCATTTTTACCCCCCAAATTAGACACTATACCAACTACGACAAATCCTACTTTCTACGTCTCTCTGACGATACTGATCAGTGAATCCCGATTCATCGTAGTATCAAAGTTATAATACACGGGCTGCTTCCAGGTTCCACATAGACCACGTGCCGTAACAACCTGTACCTGGCTATGTGGTCCGTATATGGTGTCAGTTTCTTGGTCGTAGCATATGCGACTGTCCACATTCATTACGTCAAAGCTTAACACACACAGCTTCTCTGCTTGACTTAAGTTTGTTGCTTGCTTATTCATTAAGTACAATACATCAGTCAAAATTCCGGGAACACAACGAAAAAAATTGGGTATCCATCGTTTTAACGTACAAAATCCAGGTAATGGTATTCCCATTATATTTCTTAAATAAATATAAGTTTTTCTGGACAGAGAGTGCAGAAGCAAGGCTTTGCTTATATCTTCCTGGGTCCAATGGGTGCTCTTCTTTGATTTCAGAAGACATTCAATTTGTACGTTCGTAAACACTTTTTTTGAAACTGGGTGTACTTTAGTTGTCACTTTAGTACTTCGTTGATACTGAAGGCTTTGGCATAGCTTTCTGTCTGCTTAATACATGAGCCAGTAATTTGTTTCTCGTTCTCAGCGTGTTGTTTTCACCTATCAAACGCTTATTTTTTTCTGTCTGTAGCGATAATTCCTTATGAAGCCTCTTCATGTCATCCTCGATGCGGCCTTTTTCAGTTTCTGTGCTTTGATCCACTTTTTTTTTCTTCGGTGACAGTGAAGCTAGTCTGTTAAGTGCACGTTTACGTGTTTCACGATCCTTCCTTCTGTCATTTCTTTCGTGGACAGAAGACGAAGCAGCTGCTGCAGATGTGGCTTTAATGAGGTGAGGTGCAATGAAGGAACTGCAGTCGGCTTTAAGATCTCCTTTGGCGGAAGTTTCATTAATTCAGCTTGGAGATCCCGTAAATAATCGTCTTCTTTAAAATGTACGCTACAGATAGTAGCGTTTTTGATGTTAATACTATCACTTCTTCTACAGAGCTGAACCCACCGAGCACACGTTTCAGGATCTTTCGGAAACTTATGATAGGAAATACTACTCCCTTTAGTCTTCTGATTATAGTTTTCACACACAGCCACGGCACAATTCGGCATTGTTAAAGTGTCGCAGAAAGAATAAACTCGATTCAACACCATAACAAACAGCAACAACACAAAACTTACTCGCTTCAACACACAAGAAAGCGCGCGGGAACTGAGCGGAGTTTCTCCACGGTGACGTCATGCGCAGTGCGGCGAAAAATCTCTGTTTTGCGCACGCATAATTGCCCCCCCCCCCCCCCCCCCCGGATTCATCTATCGTTCGATCCTGTAGTTGAGCGTGACCCGAGACACCTGGACTCGCAAAGGATCATGGTAACTTGACGCTAGAGCCATCTATAGGTAGGCCAGGTAGTTGGGCATCCCTCATTTCGCTAGCTTTAGACGCCTGTATACACCACGGACAGAGCACCGCGCGCGCGCGAGATGATGGGCAGCGCCTCCTGGCGGCAAGTAGACACGCAACGCGCCGGTGGCAGAAGACGGCAGAAACGGTAAATCGCAAAAGCACTAGTTGGAAGAACCCAATGATCGAAAAGAAGGCCATTGTTGTTTAACTTTTATCGCTGTTAGTAATATTACTTGATAATCTAATTTCAATGGATTCTTTAAGAACACATTCCCAATAGCGAGAAGCAGGAGAGATCAATTGCGTCTTGTCATACATCATCCTGTGTCCTTCGTTAAGGCAGTGTTCCGCCACTGCCGACTTCTCAGGCTGGAACAACCGAGTGTGCCGATGATGTTCCACACACCGGTCCTGAGTAGTTTGACCAATGTACTTCTTTCCACAGTGACACCCCGGGCTTCCTCGAGCCCAAATTATCTTTAACCGAGCCAAGAAGGGCTCTAGTCTTGGCAACCGGCGTAAAAACATTTTTAATATCATATTTTCTTAAAATTATTGAAATTCTCGATTATATATTTCCCGCAAAGGGTAAATAAGCAACAGCTTCAAAAGTATCCTCTATTGGTTCGCGTGACGGACCAAACTGAAGAGAACGGCATATTTGTTGTTCCGTATATCCATTCTGTTTAAAAACAATCTTCAAATGATCAAGTTCTTCTTTCAAATGTTCCTCGTCAGAAATGGAATAAGCTCTTTTCACCAGACTCCGCAGAACTCCACTACGTTGCTGTGGTGGATGACAGCTGGTCGCATGAAGATAGCGGTCAGTATGATAGGTTTCCGATACACACAGTGTCCAATAGTCCCATCGTCCTTTCTTTGAACTAAAACGTCAAGAAATTGAAGTTTACCATCACTTTCAGTTTCTATAGTAAATTCAATTCTCGGATGTACACAAATGAAATGATCTAAAAAGCGATTCAAAGCATCAATTCCATGTGGACAAACCATTAAAATGCCATCAACGGATTTCAAAAAACACTTTGGTTTAAGAAACGAAGTTATGAGTGCCATGTCCTCAAAGTCTTCCGTAAAAAGGTTGGCGACTGTGGGGGAGAGTGGACTCCCCACAGCCACTCCGTCAGTTTGTTCAAAATAGACATCATTAAAAAGGAAATACGCTGATGTCAACACATGACGGCGTAACTTGGTGGTTTCTTCATCTAATTTCTCACTGATTAGTAACAGGGACTCTTGGAAGAGGAAACAGAGAAATAGCATCAAAGCTGACTAGCAAATCAGAAGGACCACAGTACAAATATTTTAATCGTCGAATGAAGTCGGACGAATTTGATGTGTGATGTTCACATTTTCCCACATCTGGCCTGAGGACTGAAGCTAAATATTTGGCCAATTTATAGGTAGGGGCGCCCAAGTTGCTGACAATGGGACGCAGAGGAATACCACTCTTATGAATCTTGGGTAAACCGTACAGTCTCGGAGGAACCGCCGCACCAGGATGAAGTTTCTGGATGACATCACTAGGTAAGGAGCTCTTCTTTAAAAATGAGAGATTCTTCTGTTTTATACAATCCGAGGAATCATTTTTGATTTTCCGATAGGCCGATTCCTCTAACAAAAGATCCATTTTGGCGACATAATCCTCACGTGAGAGAATAACCGTGGCATTACCTTTATCAGCCGGAAGAATGATTAGATCCCGATTCTCTCTGAGACCGAATAGCAGCTCTTTCACAAGATGGAATATTATTCCGTGGAGCGGGAACTCGACGAAGTTTATAGGCAACCTCCTGCCTGACCTCTTCTGCCCTATCAAGTAATATTATTAACAGGGATATAGGTTATCCTCTGTAAGATACGTAATCCGATTTTGTCCGACATTAAACAACAACGGTCTTCTTTTCGCTCGTTGGATTCTTCCAGCTATTTATCGTTTCTGCCGTCTTCTCCCACCGGGCGCGCTGCGTGTCTACTTGCCGCCAGGAGGCGGTGCTCTGTCCGTCGTGTATAAAGGTTTCCGTCGTTGTGGCTGGAATTCAGTCTACCCTGTGGGTATCTAGGAATTCTTCTAATATCTGACGTTGTGGTAGGACGCTAGTAGCGTTCCATGTTATGATATTGAAAGGTTTTGTGTCATTAATCCGAGCCATAGAAGAAGTCTATCGCTGCTGTAAATAGTATACTAAATTTTGAAAAGGCATCAGGTGCCTGTCTGATATCAGCTATTGTCTTTAGAACAGTGGTCACCACCTTCTTGATGTTGACTTGTGAGATCAGCCCAAGGAGCATCTTCACATCGTTACCAAATCCTGAGGGGGGGCGGTAGGTTCTGAAGTTTGTTGTTGTGGATGCTGGCTAGCCTGTGATGTTGAGGCGGCGGAGTTTGGCATGGTTTTCCTAGGAGTTCTTAGTCCTGGGAACTGAGTTGGTTCTGGTCGGAATTCCGGCCTCTGTTGCACTGGAGCCTGTGTGTGAGTTCCAGTCTGCCAGTAATTCGAGGTATTTTGGGCATTTTCGGTAGCTGGCAGTGTGTGCCCCACCGCAGTTAGCGCATTTTGTCGGAGTTTTGAGTGTCTTCTTGCACTCGTCTGTCGGATGGTTTGCTCAACATTTTACGCAATGCGGTAGCAGCTTGCAGTACCTGGAGCGATTATAGAACTGTTGGCAGTTGTGGCATTGGGCTGGGCATCTTGGGGCCCTGTTGGATCGGACTGTGACCCCTATGTGGAGCAGTGATCGTATGTGGTAGATGCGTTTCCCTTCTTTGGTGTTGTCCAGCTCGACAATGAATTGGGGCGTCTGGTACCACTTTCTGTTGGTTCAGTTATCTGAGCTACTCTGTGTACAGGAAGATTTAGGTTTATAAGGCACTCTTGAATCATCGAGGGGGCCATATTTATCAGGAGGCCATAGATGACCACTTTCAATGGTTTATTAGGGTTTAGTTCATGGGTGTAGAAGGGAATTTTCTGATTCGTGAGGAGTGCACAGAGTGCCGTGTAGTCGTCTGGTTCTTGGAAGTAGTATGTGATTTTTTCCTTGGACGACTTCGTCCTCAGGTTACTTTCCATAATAGGTCTGATATTCTGTAGTACTGTAAGGCAGTCTGTTGTGTTGAAGACCACTATCAGGGGTACCAGTGGTTTCTGTGGTTGAGGAGCTTGTTGGGGTGTCTGTTTATCTCCTGATGCGTCCTGTTCGAGTGCTTCAAATCTGTTGGAGGTCGGGACATTTGGTACTGGTTCCGCCTCCATGTAGGAATCTTCCGGAAGTGGTAGGTTTTCTGGGGTAACGTCTGATGCGTCTCTCGGTGGGACTACCGAAACCTTCCGTTTCGACCCTCCTGCCGCTACGTCTGATGTGGCGGCACTAGATTCGGCTTGGCTTTAATCAGGCACCTTCCGCTTCGTGTCTCGTCTCATTTTCCTCGACTTCCTACTGAGTGTTTGTGTTTCAGTGCTATGTGAGATGCTTGACTGTGTGAGGGAGGTGCATAGAGAATGGTCTGAGACGGTAGGGGTGGCCCGTGGAAATCTCGGAGAATCCCGCGGCCGGCTGAAGGTTTGACGGACGGGTGGAAAATGCTCTCTCCAGGATTCTGAACTGCCTTTGCCTCCGTGTACGCGTGCTGGTCCCACGTGAAGGGGGCCTTGGCACACAAAAACCCTAGCTAACGTCTAGAATCTGGCTAGCCCAGAGTCATCCTACGGCGATGAGCATCACGAACACAGCAAATCGTGAACATGACAATTTTGCTGGCTCACACTCTCATATGCGAGATGCAAGCCACGTCGGAACGTCGTTGTCTTCTCGCCCACGTGGTTGGAGCAGTCGGCGCGCCTCATCGCGGCAGTGCAGACAAAGGCAGTGAGCGGACAAAGGCAGCGGCAAGAACACGCGCGCAATGCAGGAGGAAGCTCCGTTTAGTGCGGAGGACGAACTCGGAATACCAAAGCAGCTATAAATCAGGCCATACAATCATTCACACGGATGCCATCGCTGAAAGCAACAACCACCACGCCACTACTCCCAACCTTCCGCAACAATTACAAAACCTACTAGCGGACAAACGATACTTCAGGAAGAGATGACAGGACTTCCGCGACCCGGCCGACCGTCGACGTGCAGACTAGCTCAGCCGCCAAATAAGAGAACTACACATACACAAAAACCAAAGATGGGACGAAACACTGCAGGAAGCAGAGAGGAACACAGAGAAGCTTTGGCTCATCACAAAAGCCAGGAGAACCCCTCACACTGCAAATAAGCCACTGCACGGACCAAACGGCCTGGTCTACAACACTCAGAGCAAGGCAGAGGCAATGGCTGAAACCTTAGAACGTCAGTTCACTTCAGAATCCGAGGACCCAGACGCAGACGAGCACGAAGAAAGAATCATCAGAAGAGTGACCAGAGGTCTTAGGGCCCCTGTAGCTACCCACTTCCCGGGCGTCACCTCCGATGAAGTCTGCGGACACATCAAGTCACTCCACAATAAAAAAATCCCCAGGTCTAGACAAAATCTCTCCCGTGCATCTAAAACACCTTCCCCCAATCTCTATCCAACTCCTCACCAACATCTACAACACCTGCCTCAGACTTAAGTACTTTCCCAAGCCGTGGAAAGTCGCCAGAGTTATTACCGTGCCGAAGCCCGACAAGGACCTCCTATTCCCTCAGAACTATCGCCCCATCTCCCTCCTAAGCTGTGCTTCAAAAATCCTTGAATTCATCTTTCCTCCCATCTCAAACGCTTCCTCTCTGAACAGAACATCATCATTCCCCAACAATTTTTCGTCACACTGAACAAGTGCAACAGTCAATTCCGGACCATAGCTGCAGGGGTACCCCAAGGCTCCATCCTGGGTCCCACGCTCTACACAATATATACCAATGACATACCACACCAGATGGGGGGAGGGGGGGGGGGGCAGCTAGCCCTTTGCGCAGATGACACAGCGATCTTCCGGAGCAGTTCCAACCTCACATATATTGGCAGAAAGTTAGAACAACACCTGCAACACATCCACAGCTGGGCACATTCACATCAAACACTCTAGATCGTCCATTTTCACCAAAGAGACTGGAATGTGAATTGTAGAAAGTCACTTGATACTTGCAACATGCACAGATTATCTTCATCTCACAAGCTAAACCAAAGTGCTTTGTTATCTCTAGTCCCACTCCTACACTTGAACACATTTTGCACATAACACTTTCTTTCGGGACAGAAGATAATAACCCAATAGTCAGTACTTCGTTAATATCATCACTGTCACTAACATATTCACGAAATCTGTCACTTCCACCAGTCAGCTTCTTGCTAGAAGATGTCACAGGGCTATGGCCGGCCATGTGTTGCTTAGCAGAAGAACGCACTGTTTCAGTAATTGTAGTATCGCAACTTGGTATTAGTGTTAATTTTTTTTTCCCTACGTTCTTCCTCTTCTTATATACACAGTTACTAAAACGTGGCATCGTAACCAGAATAACGCTTTACACAAGAAGTATAATACTACCAACAACAGGCGCAACACTGAACTAATTCGAAACGGTAAACAGCAAAGAGACGATGTTCCGCGCTCTTAGCGCTTCATTTGTCACAGAAAACAATGTAGCCAACCCTTGCACACTCGCTGTATACGTAACAGGTCGAGAAAATCCCAAGCAGTTCGCCAGGAAGTCACGAGAGGGTGTTGGATGCATTCAGCGGCCGCCCATTTCCTCTGCAGGCGTGGGGGAAAATGGTAATAACTCCACTTACAGGGCGAGTAGAACAATAATTCAAAGTTTACATTAAAGAGGAATGTTCCAATTAATTTTCGGTAGCAAAAAAAATCGTAATTTTTTGGATTTGACCACCTCCGGCTCCCCTTAAAGCAGCAGCTGGTGATTTGATCCACCTGCTAAACAGTACGTTGAATTTAATCTGTTGTTTAGTCAAGAAGTCGCGTCTTAAACACAACCAATTGTCTTCTACTCGAGCTATATAAACGGCCGTAGTGCAAATAATAAACTCATTTAATTAAAAGAAAGTGTAAATAGTCAAAACGAATAATGTACAATAGTTTCGCAAATTAATCCGAAACCTTAATTCAGCAGTCCCATTTCTGGAGATATTGCACTAAAGTTGAGACTGTTCTCCTGTTTGTACCGTAGTTATACAACAATTTACATTACATAGTATGAAGTGTGTAATACCCACTGCATAATTGTGCAGTCATTACTTATCACTTCTCAATATATTGATTACATACACACCTCAGAAAACCAGTTGTCAGTTGCCCTTGCTTCTGTGCTTCAAATTTAGCTTATTTGGTTCTCTTATTGTTATGGATGATGAGAATACATTAACGGGAGCGGAATCTAGACAACTTCTGTTATGAGTCAGTGGCATCCCTGCCTCAATAAAATTTTTCACTCGAGGCCCTCCTGGCAGGTATACACAAAACCTCTTTGCTGAGTTTCGACAAGGCACACGAATTTGTTTTCCACCATGAAAGAAGGTCTGTGAACTCATTGTTTGGACCCTCCATGTTCATATATTTCCCAATCTCCTCTTTCGATTTTGAGGTGGATGTTTGCCAATTTTGAAATTTTTTGTGGTTACGTTCGTATCAACATCGTTATTTAACATTTTTCGCACATCCTGATGAATTTTTTCTCTTCTTTCTTCGGGAAAACCTAGTAGTTCCTTGAAACAGGGATGCAAGAACGTTGCCACGTAATGAATCTCATGTAGTTCATTTAGAACTTCTGTTGTATAGACAGTTCTGCCCTTTCCTTTAGTTTACGCATTGTCACATCGTCCACTCCAGTTTCGCAAAGACCTATCAGTTTCAAAACCCACGGGCACTACAAATGGTAGGTTTGGCTCATTGTCTCCTTCCAAATTGTCCGTGGCCTCTTTGAAAACCTTCAGAAATTGAATAACGCTTTCCATAGTCGCATTCTGATAGACGTCGTCATCTCATGTTTGTTTGAATCACGCAAAACGGTCTCTATTTGATCTTTCTGTGAATGGAATGAGTCTAACATCATATTCACACGGTTCACCTGGTTTCAACATCATGGTGTAAGGTTTTATCTAATCTCGCGACTAAGCCAGATCATTTCATAAAGCCTACTATTTTGCGTACAGTCAGGATGGAGTCATACACTGCAGGAATCTCAGCCATTAAGAAACCTTCATTGAATGTATGCCTCAGTGCTGTATTAATACAGTGCATCACACATGGGAGTTGTTTGTGTGCTTGTAGTGCTTTCTTGGTGTTAGCTCCATGATCTGTAACGAAAGTTCCCTGTCTTAGTTCCGAGGTCGTTACCTGCAACTCTACTTGTTCATATATTTCCGTAATGATAGGTTCGCCAGTCTTGGCAACATCAGGAAACCTTGTAGTTAAGACTACACTATTTTTTAGTTTCCATTTGTCCGTCGACTCATCAATATAGCTGGACGGGACAGACAGGTAATGGATGTTACGATAACTGTCTGTCCACAGATCGCGCGTCATTGAACACTGGTTTTTACCAATTGCATCTTTCACTACTGGAATAAGTTCACTCCTGACTTGATCAGCCAATTCCTTACTATGTCGTGCTACAGCCCTTGGGGAAGGTAGCACGTCTTTTGCTCCTGTATTTGTCAGTTCTTGAGCTAAGCTTATGTATCCTTCACCACTTCTCATATTAAATGGTCGGAAGTCTGTTGCACACATTAAAACACACTTGTCCGTAATAGATATTTTATCAGCACTGCCAGCTGCAACGCTCGACGAGTGTCGATTATCCTTAAATTTGTCTGTTCATTTCAGTTGTGGTTCCTTTGTAATCAACCAGTGCTCCACATTTTCCATTTTGGCACTCAACGTAACCAACTTGAAGGTATGTATCTCTTTCAACAACCACCTGAAACAGTCGTAGTTTCACGAAGACAAATTTTCTTTTTATTTACTGACACAACAAACGTATCGATTAATTAAAAAATTCTACACAAACGAAGCGAGTCGATTAATCACATACTATCACGTTCGAATTCGGAAGTTTTTTTCTGTAATTATTTAGTAATAATCGAAGGTCTTACCTTAAATTTTTCCCAGCTAGAACTGCCACTCCTTACTCCCACTCTATTTATCAGAATGTACGTCCCATCAGCAAGGTTCTTCAACACATCATCATTTGTGATGGTAGTCATTGCACTGGTCCCGGTTCCGCAACCACTCGTGCTGAGATCAGTCCCGTGACAATGTGCTGCCTGCCGCTACGTTGCGATATTGCGAGTCTCTCGGCCAGCTCGCGCTCTCGCAGTCTCGGGCCGCACGTGCCCTATTTGACAATCCTCGTCTCAGCTCAGTCTCAGTTTCGTAGCGTGACGTCAGTCATCCCCACCTCAGGCGCCTGTGCCAGCGAGACAACAGCGTTTTGACGTGCTCTCATGGAGAACTCCCGCACCTAGAAGCCCAGCTTCAGGTCTCTTACGGACTGTGGGGCGCATGTTCCCCTCCAGTTCAGGGTGGCCGATGAATACTTGACGCTCTGGACGCCGTGACGGAGGTCGAGGACGGCACGCCTTATGGACGGCGCGTTATACAGGGTGTCCGAAAAGTCTTTCCCTGATTACATAAATTGATATCTCAGGCTAGAAGTAAGATACAAATATGAAACTGGTGTCTAATTGTTTAAAAACTATCGAAGTTTTTTCACGTATCAGTAAACTTCCACATGAGCACTCTTGGTAGCACTTAGCACATCTAGGCGATATTCAGTTTCCATCCACACATTAGCCAACATCACTGGAGGGATCGATTCAACGACTGCGGTTATCCGTTGCCGTAGGGTTTCAAGATCTGGTACACTGTTCGGTAGACCTCGTCCTCGACATAACCCCATAAATTGATGTCTAATGTGGTTATATCAGGAGAGCGTGGAGGCCAAACGGTTGGCCCATCACGACCAATCCGTCGCCCACGAAAGGTAATATCGAGATAGGCACGGACGTCCAAACCCCCAATGAGGCGGTGCACCATCTTTCTGAAGCATGACGTTGGGGTGAAGCAGCTGAGGAACAGCATACAGTTGCAACATGTCCAGGTACACTGCAGATGTGACGGTAGCCTCAGCGAAGAAGAATGGCCCGATAATTCGATCGTGCAATAGCCCGCACCAAACATTCTCCTTTGGTCTGCCTCTGGTGCACTCCATGACCTCGCCAGGGGGTTGTGAACCCCAAATGCGCACATTATGGGGATTCACTACTCCACTGACATAAAGGTCGCTTGGTCGGAAAAGGCAATTCGTCTGATATAACAGTCATCGTCCACAAGACGTGATAGGATTTTGACCGCAAAGTCATATCGACGTGTCCTGTCATTGGGTAACGAGGCCTGAACGATTTGCACTTTGTATGCACGAAACAATAAACATTTCTGTAACGTGTCATGGAGAGAGCTTTTTGGCATCTGTAATTCACGTAAGGCCCTGCACACCGATTTCTTCGGACTTTGCAGAAAAGACTGCCTTACAGCTTCCACCCTGCTGCTGAGGTTCTCGGTCAACCAGACCTCGGAAGGTCGGTAACCGATCCTGTGTTCTTGAACTTCTCATACCAGGCTTTAATGCTCTTGACATCAGGCGGATTCCTTCCAAATGTTGTCTGGAAGTGTCTCTGCACTGTGATTGGCGATCGTGTCTCATGGTACCACAGGACACATTATGCCTTTTCCTGATTGGTTAACACGGCTTCTTGGGCACTGCACCTCATCCACTACTTACGTACTGCGAACCTAAAACAGAAAAAAAGACTTTGATAGTTGTAAGCAATTAGACACAAGTTTCGTATTTGTGTCTGACTCCTAGCCTGAGTTATCAATTTATGTATTCAGGGAAAGTTTTTTCGGACACCCTGTACTTCGCCGCCATCTGCTGGTGGCACCAGACTATCTAGGCGTCGACGATGCGGACCTGGCCGTCTTTGACTGCGACGATGTCAGGCTTGCGGAGTCCTTCTGGTGTTCGAAGGTGGGGCTCCACGGAGACGTCGAAGCCCCTTTACAGGAGTCCACGCGCGAGGTACTTACCAACAGCGTGTTGACGTTTCACGCGGACCCCTGCGTTTATCCGCAAGCCTGGATGATGTAGTTGGCGGTCTCGACAGCCCTGCAGCCGAACGTATTTTTGTAAAGTCGTTTCC
The DNA here is from genome assembly GCF_021461385.2 of Schistocerca piceifrons. Classification (NCBI taxonomy): domain Eukaryota; kingdom Metazoa; phylum Arthropoda; class Insecta; order Orthoptera; family Acrididae; genus Schistocerca; species Schistocerca piceifrons. The sequence continues at coordinate 61,078,240 of NC_060148.1, forward strand.
TTTTGGGGGCGCCACTATCTGGTATTACCCCGTTTCGGTTAGATCGTAGATCCGGGGCTCATGCGCAGAGCAGTCTTAGTGTGTGTGTGTGTGTGTGTGTGTGTGTGTGGGGGGGGGGGGGGTAGTCAACATGTGACCAGTATTTATTAAAGCTGTCTTTATTCCAACGGAATAAAACACAAACACACACACACACACACACACACATATATATATATATATATATATATATATATATACTCCTGGAAATTGAAATAAGAACACCGTGAATTCATTGTCTCAGGAAGGGGAAACTTTATTGACACATTCCTGGGGTCAGATACATCACATGATCACACTGACAGAACCACAGGCACATAGACACAGGCAACAGAGCATGCACAATGTCGGCACTAGTACAGTGTATATCCACCTTTCGCAGCAATGCAGGCTGCTATTCTCCCATGGAGACGATCGTAGAGATGCTGGATGTAGTCCTGTGGAACGACTTGCCATGCCATTTCCAACTGGCGCCTCAGTTGGACCAGCGTTCGTGCTGGACGTGCAGACCGCGTGAGACGACGCTTCATCCAGTCCCAAACATGCTCAATGGGGGACAGATCCGGAGATCTTGCTGGCCAGGGTAGTTGACTTACACGTTCTAGAGCACGTTGGGTGGCACGGGATACATGCGGACGTGCATTGTCCTGTTGGAACAGCAAGTTCCCTTGCCGGTCTAGGAATGGTAGAACGATGGGTTCGATGACGGTTTGGATGTACCGTGCACTATTCAGTGTCCCCTCGACGATCACCAGTGGTGTACGGCCAGTGTAGGAGATCGCTCCCCACACCATGATGCCGGGTGTTGGCCCTGTGTGCCTCGGTCGTATGCAGTCCTGATTGTGGCGCTCACCTGCACGGCGCCAAACACGCATACGACCATCATTGGCACCAAGGCAGAAGCGACTCTCATCGCTGAAGACGACACGTCTCCATTCGTCCCTCCATTCACGCCTGTCGCGACACCACTGGAGGCGGGCTGCTCGATGTTGGGGCGTGAGCGGAAGACGGCCTAACGGTGTGCAGGACCGTAGCCCAGCTTCATGGAGACGGTTGCGAATGGTCCTCGCCGATACCCCAGGAGCAACAGTGTCCCTAATTTGCTGGGAAGTGGCGGTGCGGTCCCCTACGGCACTGCGTAGGATCCTACGGTCTTGGCGTGCATCCGTGCGTCGCTGCGGTCCGGTCCCTGGTCGACGGGCACGTGTACCTTCCGCCGACCACTGGCGACAACATCGATGTACTGTGGAGACCTCACGCCCCACGTGTTGAGCAATTCGGCGGTACGTCCACCCGGCCTCCCGCATGCCCACTATACGCCCTCGCTCAAAGTCCGTCAACTGCGCATACGGTTCACGTCCACGCTGTCGCGGCATGCTACCAGTGTTAAAGACTGCGATGGAGCTCCGTATGCCACGGCAAACTGGCTGACACTGACGGCGGCGGTGCACAAATGTTGCGCAGCTAGCGCCATTCGACGGCCAACACCGCGGTTCCTGGTGTGTCCGCTGTGCCGGGCGTGTGATCATTGCTTGTACAGCTCTCTCGCAGTGTCCGGAGCAAGTATGGTGGGTCTGACACACCGGTGTCAATGTGTTCTTTTTTCCATTTCCAGGAGTGTATATATATATATATATATATATATATATATATATATATATATATAGTGGTCCATTGATCGTGACCGGGCCAAATATCTCACGAAATAAGCGTCAGACGAAAAAACCACAAAGAACGAAACTTGTCTTGCTTGAAGGGGGAAACCAGATGGCACTGTGGTTGGCCCGCTAGATGGCGCTGCCATAGGTCAGACGGATATCAACAGCGATTTTTTAAATAGGAACCCCATTTTTTATTACATATTCGTGTAGTATGTAAAGAAATATGAATGTTTTAGTTGGACCACTTTTTTCACATTGTGATAGATGGCGCTGTAATGGTCTACATCTCCATCTACATTTATACTCCGCAACGGTGTGTGGCGGAGGGCACTTTACGTGCCACTGTCATTAGTTCCCTTTCCTGGTCCAGTCGCTTTGGTTCGCGGGAAGAACGACTGCCGGAAAGCCTTCTTGCGCGCTCGAATCTAATTTTACATTCGAGATCTCCTCGGGAGGTATAAGTAAGGGGGAAGTAATATACTCGATACCTCATCCAGAAACGCACCCTCTCGAAACCTGGACAAGAAGCTACACCGCGATGCAGAGCGCCTCTCTTGCAGAGTCTGCCACTCGAGTTTGCTAAACATCTCCGTAACGCTATCACGCTTACCAAATAACGCTGTGACGAAACGCGCCGCTCTTCTTTGGTCTTCTCTATCTCCTCCGTCAACCCGATCGGGTACGGATCCCCCTTTTTTTCCCTCCGAATAGACTTGTCAACAAAGTTAAGTGCGGATCCTCTGGTCTCAAGTCCGCCGGCAGATCCCAATCACGTTGCAACCAGGCAGGTTGGAATTGCGGATTCCTGCATGCGTAGGTGTACCTAAGATCAGCTTGTATCTTCAACAGAGCGATCAACGGAGACGGCAAAGTCTCCTAGAACAAGTGTGTCTCGGCGTTCACCCGCCCAAAGCTTCCAGCAGCGCCGAATCCAATTCGTGTACGTTGAGCTCAGTTTGTAGCTGCAAAAGATATTCGTGGAAGTTGGAGTTAACTAAGTCGCCGACTCCCATCAGATAAAGGTTTACATCTTGCGTAACTGGCATTGTAAAACCAAGCAGTGAATCCAGCTCTACGCTTTCCAATTCTCCTCCCTCTTTTTCCAGAAAGCCTTCTCCTGTTTTTCTGCTGTCGTCGTCGTTTTTGTTATTGTTGTTGGGGGGGCAGCGGCAGACTCGGCTTCTGGTGCCTGTTCATCATGGGTCACGGCAGGAGCTTGAGCTCCTCGGCCTCGAGCATCACCTCGATGACCTGACATTTTGCTTGTGTTTTGTTTGCACCACTGGCGCCTTACCAATTCTCAAATGAAAATGATACAAACATATGGCTCACAATTTGAGACGAACAGTTGGTAACAGGTAGATTTTTTAAATTAAAATACAGACATAGGTACGTTTGAACATTTTATTTCGGTTGTTCCAATGTGATACATGTACCTTTGTGAACTTATCATTTCTGAGAGAACGCATGCTGTTACAGCTAGGGACAGGAAAAAATTGGTGTTATTTTATGGCCAAAATCGGTGTTATTTTTTTCGCTTTGCGGTGTTATTTATCGTTGTTATTTTTCTGGCAAGCTTTTTCTATTGTCAATTATCTATTTTTGTCATATATAACCATTTTTCAATGCTATGTTGAAGATGGAACTATTCCTAAGATAGGGTGGACCAAGCATGAGACAAGTGTAGAGAAAAATTATTGTAACAAAAAATTTTGACACAAATAATTATTTAAAAACAAATACCAAAGGTAAAAATGAAAATAACAGTAGAAAATTTTTCTCACAGGCTTCAATATTTATGTTACACAGTTGAAATTTTTTACGGAGTAGCAATAATGAAACTTCGAAGAAAATCTCTTAATGTAAAGAAAAAGGTTTGCCTCTACAGTGTTATCGTTAATAAATAAAATGTCTTGGCTACATCTCCAAGAGATTTTTCTGTATGAATATCAAAATATTTATAAACATTTACGAAAGGTATTTCACTTGGGTTAAAAATAAGACAAAATTCAATTTTCTTAATTTTTTTAATGTTCACTCACATGTTGCTTGGAAACAAAGTTTATTTGTAATATGTTTCAGTACAAGTTTTGAATTTTAAATTCTATTTCCCATCAGTAACACAGTCTTTTAACACAAAAATACTTCCTTTAACGTAGTATTTCTTTAACAAATGTATACAACTGGTGGTATGGCTCATTTATGTACTGCATTTTCAGCTGGTTTCACCAAGAACTGGACAAATGGGGTAAAAACAGATAAACCAGAAATCCATCAAACAAAAGAAGCATAGTTCATCCTTACACCAGAGAAGTAAAAAGTAGTAAACACTTGAAAAAGTGAGAATATGATTTTTTAATTTTTTTTTGTTAGGAAGAATAAGGAAACAAGCTAAGAAAGAGAGGTCTACCGTAGCACTAAGTCATCACTCTGTAGACAGTTTTTCGAATGACAGCATTGTCATTATTTCAATGTTGTCTTCAGAGAGATTGTGCCGTCTATCTGTCAGTACTTCGTTATAGTTTGAAAACAGCCTCTCGCTGTCAACATTGCAACACGGGAACCAAACAGCTTTTAATGCTGCAGCTGCAAATTGCTTATTGTCGACTGCAGACATATCGGCAGTGCTAAGAACAATCATCCCAAGAACAGATGGCAAGATCCTGGCTATTTCGGAATTAACAGGATTGAGAATTATTGTCCTTGGAACAAAATAAGAATCCAAGGCTTTGAAAACTGATCTTCGATCTGTGGCCATGAGAGTCGACAATCTCGTTTGGATGTCCTTCCATCTCTCCTTAATTTCTGCTTGATGCACTTCCCTCTGTATCGTTTTCAAAATCTCGCTGTTTTCATTGCCAAATATTCCTTTTGCCACAATACTGAAGCATACTTCAAGATGCTTCAACTTTATTCAAAGTTCTTGTGAAACTGGATACTTTGAAGTCTCTAAGACGACAGCCATGATCATCAAGTCCCTGGTAGGTCCTTTAACAAACATGGCCTCTGAAAGAATCCTAGTTACATCATTATCTGACATTGAAATAATACAGGGTGATTCAAAAAGAATACCACAACTTTAAAAATATGTATTTAATGAAAGAAACGTAATATAAATTTCTGTTATTTATCATTACAAAGAGTATTTAAAAAGGTTTTTTTTACTCAAAAACAAGTTCAGAGATGTTCAATATGGCCCCCTCCAGACACTCGAGCAATATCAACCCGATACTCCAACTCGTCCCACACTCTCTGTAGCATATCAGGCGTAACAGTTTGGATAGCTGTTGTTATTTCTCCTTTCAAATCATCAATGGTGGCTGGGAGGGGTGGCCGAAACACCATATCCTTAACATACCCCCATAAGAAAAAATCGCAGGGGGTAAGATCAGGGCTTCTTGGAGGCCAGTGATGAAGTGCTCTGTCACGGGCTGCCTGGCGGCCGATCCATCGCCTCGGGTAGTTGACGTTCAGGTAGTTACGGACAGATAAGTGCCAATGTGGTGGCGCTCCATCCTGCTGAAATATGAATTGTGCTTCTTGTTCGAGCTGAGGGAACAGCCAATTTTCTAACATCTCCAGATACTGTAGTCCAGTTACAGTAGCACCTTCGAAGAAAAAGGGACCAAAAACTTTATTGGCTGAAATGGCACAGAAAACGTTCACCTTAGGCGAGTCACGTTCATACTGAGTTGTTTCTCGCGGATTCTCAGTGCCCCATATACAGACATTGTGACGGTTGACTTTCCCATTATTGTGGAAAGTTGCGTCATCACTAAACACAATCTTTGAAACGAAAGATTCATCTGTTTCCATTTGAGCAAGGATAAAATCACAGAAATCGATTCTTTTAATCTTATCAGCTGCAGACAGTGCTTGAACCAATTTCAGACGATAAGGTTTCATAACTAACCTTTTTCGTAGGACTCTCCATACAGTTGATTGTGGAATTTGCAGCTCTCTGCTAACTCTGTGAGTCGATTTTCCTGGGCTGCGAACAAATGCTTGCTGGATGCGTGCTACATTTTCATCACTCGTTCTCAGCCGTCCAGAACTTTTCCCTTTGCACAAACACCCATTCTCTGTAAACTGTTTATACCAACGTTTAATACACCATACTTCGTTCGAAATGCACGCTGAACAACTGTCGTCGATTCACTTCTGCCGTACTCCATAACACAAAAAGCTTTCTGTTGAGCGGTCGCCATCTTAGCATCAACTGACGCTGACGCCTAGTCAACAGCGCCTCAAGCGAACAAATGTACAACTAAATGAAACTTTATAGCTCCCTTTTTTCGCCGACAGATAGTGCTTAGCTCTGCCTTTTGTCGTTGCAGAGTTTTAAATTCCTAAAGTTGTGGTATTCTTTTTGAATCACCCTGTGTACTCAATGCCTGTATTCGACAGCTCTCGCATATTATCACTGTGGAAGAATTCAATCATTACCTCAAAATATTCTGCTACGTATGTGGAGAGCCAAGAGTTCCATCATGTTAAAACTCGAAGAGGAAAAACTTTTGGATTTCTGTTTTTCTCTATAAGAAACTGCAAATATAAATGTTTCCAAGAGGAAACCCTGTTTAAGTAACTTATTGTAGTATTTAACTTACTAAGTTCCTTGGAATAAATGTTAGCAATTAGATTAATTGTATGTGCCCAGCATTGAACGTGGATTAAATTATTAACCTATTATTGATTTCAAGAAGTCGACAAATTTGTTCATATACCCAGCACTGCCACTCACTACTGCCTTAACATTATCGTACTGTATATTATATAACTTCGTGGCAGATTAAAACTGTGTGCCCGACCGAGACTCGAACTCGGGACCTTTGCGTTTCGCGGGCAAGTGCTCTCGCAGGAGAGTTTCTGTAAAGTTTGGAATGTAGGAGACGAGATACTGGCAGAAGTAAAGCTGTGATGACCGGGCGTGAAACGTGCTTCGGTAGCTCAGATGGTAGAGCACTTGCCCGCGAAAGGCAAAGGGTCCGAATTCGAGTCTCGGTCGGGCACACAGTTTTAATCTGCCAGGAAGTTTCATATCAGTGCACACTCCGCTGCAGAATGAAAATCTCATTCTGTATATTATATGTTTGAAGAGCCCCCAAAATAGCACGAGCACATTGTGTCGAGTGCGCTGCATCGAGAACTTTCACATTTGCCACAAAAAGTTTCTGCTCATTCTAAGCTTCAATAGTTCGCAACAAAACAGCAAAAACACAACAGCCTCTTCTGTCAGTGGTGTCGTATGCTAATATAACATCTTTCCCTGCTAATTGTTCCATTACCTCAGTTTTGCTTTCTTGTAGAATTGAAGGCACAATAGTCTCTCTCATTGTTTTAACAGATGAGACGTTACCAGCACCTAAAAAGAACAGTCTTTTAGTTATCTGAATCTTTAAAATAATATGATAGTGTACAAGAGCAAAATAGTGGGGTAGTTGGAACACCAGGTTATAGAACAGTGGCTTATAAACAGTCAACCGAGTAAGTTAAAGGTACCTAGAAGATGTTGTGGATTTGTAACAATCAGCTCTTATGTCTAAATTAATACCATTATTTAAAATTCACTAGTAAGTTTTTGGTTATTTCAGGGTATGCAGTGCTGAGGCCCTACAATACATTCATTCATTATAAGTGTGAAGGAGTGGGACACACTGTTCCAGTACCTCAGATGTGGTAATTAGAACTTAGTTGCAGACGTAACATTATTATTTTTTAACTATTAATGGTTTGCCCGTAACATGAGATACAAACATGGGAAAATTGGGAAAGTCTAAGCATTAATAAAAAATTTAACAGAAATATCTAGGCTGCTTTCTTCTGTAGTATTGCAAGTATTTAAAAAATAAATATTAATTTCTATTCTAATTACCCAGATCCTCCCTATATTTTTATCAAAGATGAGAGGTACAGACTTCAATTGCGAACTGATCGAGAGTACACGTAAAGTGAAGATTTACCAATATAATTTTGAGGCGGGCTGTAGCCACAAAAAAAAAAAATATATATATATATAAAGTAACACCACTGCTCACTTTCAATGAACTCGTTCATCCACTGCCGAAAATCTTCGTTCTCCAGTTTGTGGAGTGGAATGTTGGCGTTCAAACATGTTTCCACAGTCCTTTGGGCCAGATATTCACAATCGCTCTTCTTCTTTTTGCAGTTTCAAAGCTACTCCTAATTGTAGGCTGCCGCTTCATTGGCAAACTGGTCTACTTCAACTTGTTGCCTTTGTTTTTCGGTCTGCACGTGTTTCACTATACGAGGGTTGCCCAGTAAATAATGCCCCAGAAGTATTTATTCCACAACAATCAAATTTACATATGTGAAAGACTGATGTTTTGTCTACTTGCTTTATTTTTCTACATAATCTCCTTCAAGTTCGACGGCCTTTTTCCAGCGAGACACAAGAGCGTGTATTCCCTGCCGGTAAAAATCTGTACTCTGCCTACGGAGCCAGGTTGTCACTTCGCGAATCACTTCTTCGTCATCGGCAAAACGTCTTCCACGAATGAAATTCTTCATTGGCCCAAACAAGTGAAAGTCTGAAGGAGCCAAATCGGGGCTGTAGGGTGGATGGGGTAACACTATCCAACCCAGTTTCGCGATGTGTTCACAAGTCCTCAAACTTGTGTGAGGACGAGCGTTATCATGCTGAATCAAAACATCCTGTGGGTTAACATGACGCCCAAGGCACCGGAAGCGCTGCTTAAGTTTGTCTAATGTTTTGACATAAGCCTCTGTCGAGTCGTAATGCGTCGATCCCGTCGAATGAGAACATCAGCCCGCTGCAACATGTCAGGTGTGACAGCCGTGGGAGGCCTTCCCGACCGCGGCAAATCTCGGAGCTCCGCAGCACCGCCCTCTGATGCTTTCACCCTCTGTGCCCAGCGACCAACAGTACTCCTATCGACTGCAGACTTTGCACAAGCGTTTATGAATATTGTCCACGGTTTCTTCCTCTGCTACGAGAAATTCAATCACTGCACGTTGTTTATGACGGATGTCACCTGCAGACGCCATTTTAGAACATTCCTGCACCACCGCTCTCTGTCGGAGGAAATTGAAACTTTGCGTACACACGCGGGAAACTTCAAATAACTCGCACCTAAAGTGTCACATTTCTAATATTTTTTATTTCGGAGAAAAAAAATATGGGGCATTATTTACTGGGCAACCCTCGTAGAATCTTTACGCTCCCATGAAACTCTGATATTGCAGAATTTACACAACACTGTTAACTTACCGGGAGCATATAAAGTTTATACAGGGTGTTACAAAAAGGTACGGCAAACTTTCAGGAAACATTCCTCACACACAACGAAAGAAAATATGTTATGTGGACATGTGTCCAGAAACGCTTACTTTATATGGTAGAGCTCATTTTATTACTTCTCTTCAAATCACATTAATCATGGAATGGAAACACACAGCAACAGAACGTGCCATAGTGACTTCAAACACTTTGTTAAAGGAAACGTTCAAAATGTCCTCCGTTAGCGAGGATAAATGCATCCACCCTCCGTCGCATGGAATCCCTGATGCGCTGATGCAGCCCTGGAGAATGTCGTATTGTATCACAGCCGTCCACAAAACTAGCACGAAGAGTCTCTACATTTGGTACTGGGGTTGCGTAGACAAGAGCTTTCAAATGCCCCCATAAATGAAAGTCAAGAGGGTTGAGGTCAGGAGAGCGTGGAGGCCACGGAATTGGTCCGCTCTACCAATCCGTCGGTCACCGAATCTGTTGTAGAGAAGCGTATGAACACTTCAACTGAAATGTGTAGGAGCTCCATCGTGCACGAACCACATGTTGTGTCGTACTTGTAAAGGCACATGTTCTAGCAGCACAGGTAGAGTATCCCGTATGAAATCATAATAACGTGCTCCATTGAGCGTAGGTGGAAGAACATGAGGCCCAATCGAGACATCACCAACAATGCCTGCCCAAACGTTCACAGCAAATCTGTGTTGATGACGTGATTGCACAATTGCGTGCGGATTCTCGTAAGCCCACACGTTGTTGATTGTGAAAATTTACAATTTGATCACGTTGGAATGAAGCCTCATCCGTAAAGAGAACACTTGCACTGAAATGAGGATTGACACATTGTCGGATGAACCATTCGCAGAAGTGTACCCGTGGAGGCCAATCAGCTGCCGATAGTGTCTGCACATGGTACGGAAACAATTGGTTCTCCCGTAGCACTCTGCATACAGTGACGTGGTCAACGTTACCTTGTACAGCAGCAACTTCTCTGATGCTGACGTTAGGGTTATCATCAACTGCACGAAGAATTGCCTCGTCCATTGCAGGTGTCGTCGTTCTAGGTCTTCCCCAGTCGCGAGTCATACATAGGCTGGAATGTTCCGTGCTCCCTAAGACGCCGATCAATTGCTTCGAACGTCTTCCTGTCGGGACACCTTCGTTCTGGAAATCTGTCTCGATACAAACGTACCGCGCCACGGCTATTGCCCCGTGCTAATCCATACATCAAACGGGCATCCGCCAACTCCGCATTTGTAAACATTGCACTGACTGCAAAACCACGTTCGTGATGAACACTAACCTGTTGATGCTACGTACTGATGTGCTTGATGCTAGTACTGTAGAGCAATGAGTTGCATGTCAACACAAGCACCGAAGTCAACATTACCTTCCTTCAATTGGGCCAACTGGCGGTGAATCGAAGAAGTACAGTACATACTGACAAAACTAAAATGAGCTCTAACATAGAAATTAAGCGTTTCTGGACACACGTCCACATAACATCTTTTCTTTATTTGTGTGTGAGGAATGTTTCCTGAAAGTTTGGCCGTACCTTTTTGTAACACCCTGTATTTCTTTCATCATGGCATACTGTTGTTGTAGTAGTGTATTGGAAATGGTCTTCCGAGCTGGCATTCTGTAAGCACCGTTCAGTTTGCCTACAAAACTTTGGAAATGTTTGCTTTCCACTATGTTGAAGGGTAAATAATCCTTTACAACAATCTCCAGAAGTGCGAAATCTGTCCCCTGATTTCTTTTGTTCGAAAGAGGTTTTGGAAAATACATAAGTAATGTTCCGTGATATTGGTGTCTGCTGACTGATAATGAAGTGATACTGTTATTTTCTGGCACCGACTGCTGTTCGCTTCTGGCAATTGTTGATGTTGGTTCCGGATTGTCCGGGTTATTTGTCCAAGAAATATCGGAAGATGCAGGAGTAGGGGGCACTAAGCGCCTGACTGACAATGACACTGTTGGATGCAGCACTCCAACATGACGCACTAGATTAATTGTATTTCCTCCTATATATGAAATATACTTCGAACAACAGCTGCACTTTGCTTTCCCATCACCTAAATCGGCGAAGAAACCCCAAATTCCACTGCTTTTACGCGATCGCGAGTTGCTAGCCATAGTATAAGAGTGAACAGACACAAAAACTGCTTTCCAAAGAAAATAAAGAGGGATTTTACCTGAAATCGTACCAGTTTACGTTTTGCATCTGGTGGGTTCTTATTCTCAGCAAAAGTAAAATCTACAGGAAAACTTCTGAATAATTACTTAACGTAGGCATATAGACTTTATAACAGTGGTAAACATACTCATTCTACTTTTGATTAAATTTTAAAAGGAACATAAGATTGGATCGCATTTCGTTGGTAGCCCTAGTTTTCAGTCCACGAATACAACAAATAAGGTTTCACTTGGCAGATAAGACTTTTTTGGGCGCTTCATGAAAAAATGTCGAGCAAGATTAAATGTAATACCTTCTTTATATGTGACAGGTTTCCCTGTTTATCTTTCCTTTGTCCCCTTCGACCATGCTCTATTTAAGTTAACTCGGACACTGTAAGAGCGTAAAACGTTGCTTGCAGGCTACTGCATAGTTCGGCCATCTGTTGGTAAAATTATGAAGTATTACGATGCTTTATTGTACGAGCGAGGCGAAGCGAGCGTAGCCGCGGCTGAGCGGCGAACTGGGCAACTTCGCCAGGCTTCCGCACTTCATCAGTGAACTACTTCATTCGAACGCTTCGCGGCAAAGAGTGAAATGAATGAAGTAGTTCACGGGAATGAACGGGTTCGACCCATATCTAATATAAAACACCGATTTCAAATTCTCTCACCCTTCCGTCAGCGGTTACTGTAGGCTTCGGCATTTTCACAGAATACACGTGTTCGTCGTCGAGCTAGAATAAGAATAAATGAAGAAGTAAAAAAGAAAAACAGCAGATGGTAACAATGAGTATGTGAACGCGGGTACTGCAATAGCTTCGAAACGATTGAAAAACTGCTTAAACGAACCTTATTTCAACGAAATTAAAAAAAAATCATATCGATATTAGTTAAAAGTTTGGTAAGTTAACACATGCAGTAAAATACGTCCTCAGCTTTGCAAACCGCAATGATATCAGTATTGCGCACAATATTGTTTATTCGCAAGGGTTGGCAGCGAGCGTACGCGAAACAGTTGTCCTGCCAATCAATGGTCTCTGTAAGCTTGACTAATGGCTTAAACACAAGCATTTACAATATTAACGCGGTTTGTGTGCTGTCACAGAGTACACCTTTTTCTTTGTCTGGATGGTTTGAGACTGGGTTCTGATACGTGAAACCGGTCATCAATTAAACAAAAGTATCTGAATTTTGCAAGTTTGGCCGGTTTTTTTTAACATCAAACTGGTTAACTCAAGTTGCTGTCCTGTTGTTGTTCCAGCGTGCTGGAAATCCAAGAAGATGAAATTTATTTCCGAAGCAGAAATTAATGCTGTCCTGTAGAATACCTGCCACACCAATCATTCGGGACTCATCACATATTCGGAAACAAACATACAAATATTTATTTCATTCTTCGATTTCTAATCAGGTGGAAACGTTAACATCATTTACTGCAGAACATACTTGTATTGGTTGTAGAAAATTATCTGCTACCAGTCACAATAAAAGGTTATTTATTTTCACACGACCGGTTTTGGGCTTGCGCCCATCTTCAGGTGTTTATACATTCATGTACATGTTCGTACTTTTGAAGATCTCTGTATAAATAAAAAACAATTATTTGCTGGTGACTACACAGATACAAGTGGCACAATTGTTAGTGGTAAGGCAGCATTTGACGAAAATATATCTGTATTTACATAAAGATGGGGCACCATTATTACAGTTATGCTGTGGTGATAGTTTTGCCGCTAGTTACACACTTATGGTCATTTTCACGTCAATATTTCAGTTTTACCAAGTATGGCTTCATATTACACTATTATGATGTGCACTCGTGAAATACACAATGTTTACATACAAACATGTGGGCTGTGGTCAAAGAACTTAGATGTAGCAGATGTAAAGATGTTGCTCATACAGAAACTTGTAGGTTATTCTCAAAGAACTTATCCACAGTAAGTGCAAGGGTGTTGCATAAATAGAAATTTAAAAAACTATTGTAGACTGCGACATTTCTTGATACACATTATGATTTTTTTCCCCAGATTTTTGTTGGAAAGCTTAGATCTAGGAAGTACAATGTTTTATATACGAGGGCAGTTCAATAAGTAATGCAACACATTTTTTTTCTGAAACAGGGGTTGTTTTATTCAGCATTGAAATACACCATGTTTCCCCAATCTTTTAGCTACACAACACTATTTTTCAACGTAATCTCCATTCAATGCTACAGCCTTACGCCACCTTGAAATGAGGGCCTGTATGCCTGTACGGTACCATTCCACTGGTCGATGTCGGAGCCAACGTCGTACTGCATCAATAACTTCATCATCCGCGTAGTGCGTCCCACGGATTGCGTCCTTCATTGGGCCAAACATATGGAAATCCGACTGTGCGAGATCGGGGCTGTAGGGTGCATGAGGAAGAACAGTCCACTGAAGTTTTGTGAGCTCCTCTCGGGTTCGAAGACTTGTGAGGTCTTGCGTTGTCATGAAGAAGGAGAAGTTCGTTCTGATTTTTGTGCCTACGAACACGCTGAAGTCGTTTCTTCAATTTCTGAAGAGTAGCACAATACACTTCAGAGTTGATCGTTTGACCATGGGGAAGGACATCGAACAGAATAACCCCTTCAGCGTCCCAGAAGACTGTAACCGTGACTTTACCGGCTGAGGGTATGGCTTTAAACTTTTTCTTGGTAGGGGAGTGGGTGTGGCGCCACTCCATTGATTGCCGTTTTGTTTCAGGTTCGAAGTGATGAACCCATGTTTCATCGCCTGTACCAATCTTTGACAAGAAATTGTCACCCTCAGCCACATGACGAGCAAGCAATTCCGCACAGATGGTTCTCCTTTGCTCTTTACGGTGTTCGGTTAGACAACTAGGGACCCAGCGGGAACAAACCTTTGAATATCCCAACTGGTGGACAATTGTGACAGCACTACCAACAGAGATGTCAAGTTGAGCTCTGAGTTGTTTGATGGTGATCCGTCGATCATCTCGAACGAGTGTGTTCGCACGCTCCGCCATTGCAGGAGTCACAGCTGTGCACGGCCGGCCCGCACGCGGGCGATCAGACAGTCTTGCTTGACCTTGTGGCGATGGTGACACACGCTTTGCCCAACGACTCACCGTGCTTTTGTCCACTGCCAGATCACCGTAGACATTCTGCAAGCGCCTATGAATATCTGAGATGCCCTGGTTTTCCGCCAAAAGAAACTCGATCACTGCCCGTTGTTTGCAACGCACATCCGTTACAGACGCCATTTTAACAGCTCTGTACAGCGCTGCCACCTGTCGGAAGTCAATGAAACTATACGAGACGAAGCGGGAATGGTTGAAAATATTCCACAAGAAATTTCCGGTTTTTTCAACCAAAATTGGCCGAGAAAAAAAAAGTGTTGCATTACTTATTGAACTGCCCTCGTATATTGAATTACTCACAGCTATTACAAATTAAAAAATGACAGCTAGAACTATTTTGAGCCACACTGTTTTCATTGAAATTACATCTAGGAGATACAATAATGTTACACACATAAAATTTTGAAAGCTATTACACATTATACAATGACAGTTACAGCTTGTGCTTACAATATGACTGTTATAAATTATGATGACACTTGGACTGTTGTATGACTTCTACATCGAATTTCTATAGAATATTACTGTGTTATTCTATCAGAGGATAATTATTTTATGTTTTTGAATATTTCGTGAAATATGTGAAGATAGGATTTGTTTGCAAGTTCCACTTGTTCGTTGAGAACAAGGTCTGGTGAGTTAGAGCTGTGGATATAAATTTCTAGCTCTTCGAGCAGATTCATTTTCTTTTCGTTGCTCACAGTGCGTAATATTTGTAGGTTATCTGTAATGGCTGTGGCTGAGTGACCATGGTCTTCTAGGTTCATTGCAAAGGTGGATTTGTCAAAATTATTTAGTCGGAAGGCATCCATATGCTCACGGTATCTTATAGTGAAACTCCTTCCAGTTTGGCCTATTTTATCCATAGTGGATGCTGTCGAACTCCGTGACTGTTCCTCACTGTATTACACTTTCGGATTTTTTCCTTTACTTTTACTGTAAGAAGTGGCAGAGTCGTAAGCTGAATGATTCATGACGGTGTTGGCAGTGTTAGTACCCACCTCCTTCCAAATACTTGCATTACATTCATAACAAAAGATCAGACCGTGTTGACAATGGTACGATGGAAAAAAAATACCTACTAGCATGCATGGGACACAAACCTACATCCATTCGTATCGTAAACCACGAAAATATTGTAAGTAGCGTGAATAAAAGGACGCTATGTGTAAGAAGCATGAAGCGCCCTTTGAATGTATCCTGATAGCTAAAAGAGCCACGCGCACTTTGAATAAGAAAATGCTATTTGACACTGAAATCAATGTAAAAGATAGGGTC
Organism: Schistocerca piceifrons; assembly: GCF_021461385.2. Taxonomy (NCBI): domain Eukaryota; kingdom Metazoa; phylum Arthropoda; class Insecta; order Orthoptera; family Acrididae; genus Schistocerca; species Schistocerca piceifrons. The sequence continues at coordinate 61,093,795 of NC_060148.1, forward strand.
GCCACCAACTCTAGCCACACGACAAAGAAGAAGTAGCACTGAGTCGGAAAATTACTTAATTTATTAACAAGATAAACAAAAGAACATTCATTGTAAAGTCATTGATAAAGAATGGGATGTAATTATTAATATGATCCAGGCATTCTTCCAGTGAATCAAATATTGAGTAAAGTAAAGAGGGCGTGAACACCATGCGTAAGTGCAGCCTGCAGCAAGATTCGTGAAAACACGATCTATTCCAGAGCATTCGCTTCAGATAAAAAAAGGGACACTAATCACTACACCTGTGCACATGGAAACGCTATAGATGGGCCAACAAGGAAAACTACAAGGTAAATGGCGAAGGTAACGGCGACGTAACATCGGTACACTAGATAAGATTGAAGGCAAAATTATTTATTCCTTAAAACATTGATGTAGTGCATCTATAGACTGCTGTCGCATGCTAACTATGTACAATTGCTTGTGAAATACTATACGTTTCATAACAGACTCGCGTGCCCACTCGGTCCGCGGAGACAATTTCTATGGACCGTGGCCAAATTTTAATCACACGAGACAAAGAAAATACACAAAAATTACCAAGATCCGGAAAAGATTAGAAGCATACACACACAGTTGTAGGCACATAAACATTCACACTGAACCGAGGGCACTTCAACATATGCAACTCCTTTGTGCTACGTTCCTCTCACTGATCAAAGACAAGACTGCATTAGGAATCAACTGAGAGTCTACAAAAGCCTTGCATTCCCTGCTGCAACCCAGCAAATAAATCTTTATAAGACGAAATTCGAGACCAAAAGCTAAAAGCTCCCCTCTCTATGTGACAACGCGCCACGCGGTCAGTACAACTCACCCTTCTTCGACTGGAGCACAACTGTGTACGCTTCCCGTACCGGCGGCAGACTGCCTCCCGCTTCTCCAGCCTCTTCCACGCTCCGCGTGGACCGGAAAACCCCAAGATGCCATTTCCGCCACCAACCTAACACAGGTGGATTTCTCACAAGTAGCGGAAACCTCTCTTTGCCTACTTGACCACTACGCGAGTTGGCTATTCTGTGCAACTGCTGCTGAATCTGTACGACTATCGCAGACTTTCTACAGCAGACTACGCCACCGTTTGTGAAATTGGGCTACCGGACTAATGAAAGGTGGCTACAGGACCCTTTCAATATCCGTTACGTTTTGGCTTACTCAATTGGCTAACGTCTCAATGATCACATTTCTACAAGCCTTATATCGTTGCTGCATTATTAACTGCATGAAATGTGCAGGATAATGTTTATGTTATAGATTTTCATGCCGCCATTGCTTTCAAACGGCATACTGCGACAATAAACTACAAAAGAAATAAATAATGGAAAATCACACTGTGGTCGTTTGTACGCGCTCGCAAAGGTCTATAGTTGAAGGGCCACTAGTGGCGTCACGACTGCTAAAAGTAGTGCGACAGTTGAACAAGGAACATTTCAGTATTAAATATGTCACTGTGTAGTGTTTCCTTTCCTCGGGGCTCTGCCGTGAAAATACAAAATAGAAAATCTGATTGGGTTCTGAATTTTGATGGAATAAGTTACGGATAAGGCAGACTTCGTATTACTTATTGAGATAGTGCTGTGATTTGACAGAATGGCAGACCGGGTCGCCAACACTACAAAAAGCGACTGTAAGGAAATAGCATCAGAAATAAGTTGAAAATTACCTTCCCAGCCAAAAGAATCAATCAAATCCCGAGTCTTTTGAGAGGTGTGAGGCCTAGCGTTATCGTGCAGGAGCAAAACTCCTTTTGTCAGCATGCCGCGCCTTTTATTTTGAATTGCTCTGCGGAGCTTCTTTAGAGTTGCACAGCAGGCATCTGAGTTGATTGTCGTTCCTCGTGGCATAAAGTCCACTAGCAAAACACCGCGCCGATCCCAGAACACAGTTGCCATAATCTTGCGCTTCGACAGCGTCTGTTTGGCTTTGACTTGACGGGTGAGGTTGTGTGTCGCCATTCCATCGACTGTCGCTTGTTTTCGGGAGTGATATGGGATACCCACGTTTCATCTCCAGAGACAATTTGACTCAACATGTCATCCCCTTCTTCCTCGTAACGAATCAAAAAGTCGAATTAAGTGACAAATCTCTTCCCTTTGTCGTCCTCTGTGAAGAGTCTGGGTACCCACCGAGAACACAGTTTCTTAAAGTTTAGGTTTTCAGACACAATTTTGTACAAAACCGATCTTGAAACTTGTGGAAATTACAAAGAAAGAGTGGAAATTGTGAATCTTCTGTTCTCACGAATCTTTGTTTCGACTGCAGCCACCAAATCATCACAGAGGGCCGGCCTGAGCGTTCTTCGTCATGGACGTTTTGACGGCCATTTTTAAACTCTCTAACCCATTGACGCACTTTACCTTCACTCACTGCATTCGAGCCATAAACTTCTGTTAACTGACGATGAATTTCTGCAGCTGATAGGCTTCTCGGGGTCAAAAAACGTTTCACTGACCGTATCTCACACGCGGCGGGCGATTCAATAATCGTAAACATTATAAAGTAGCACAGCGATGCGTACACGTCAGCTACAGAGCTGCAACTTGCATCAGTGTGAACGGGAAGGATGCCGGCAAGTGGCGCGGTGGCTTGTTGCGGCGTCCGCGCGAACTGCAGGACTATGCGCGCGAACGGCCCTTACTTAAAAAACAACCCTCGTATCACGAAGCAAATACCGTTCGCACTGGCGGAATGTTACGTGATACCACGTACTTACACGTTTATGACTATTACAGCGCCATCCATCACAAAGCGAAATAAGTGGTCCAACTAAAACATTAATATTTCTTTACGTACTACACGAATATGTAATAAAAAATGGGGGTGATATCCGTTTGACCTATGGCAGCGCCATCTAGAGGGCCAACCAAGGCGCCATCTGGTTTCCCCCTTCAAGCTAGACGAGTTTCATTCTTTGTAGTTTTTTCGTTTGATGCTTATTTCGTGAGATATTTGGCCCGGTCACTATCAATGGACCACCCTGTGTGTGTATATGAATCACTGATCGCAGAAACAGCATTACTCCGTGCATGTTGATTTTGAGAAAAACGGAAAAATAAGTTTGTGGGCCTGAGTATTCTTTTTTTCTTTGACAGCTCTATTTTAATTTGAACGGTACAGTTTCTGGTGATGTCCAGACACTATTTTCAATGATGTAATGATTGGATTATATAATTTAAATACGCAAAATTCGTGGACATGTACTGTTTCTGATATCAGTTGGTTGCCAGAAATGTAAGTCTGCGTTATTCAGCAGTTTATTTGTAAATTTATTTTGTTCAGTACAAAAATTGTTATTAGGCTACATAACAGTTTCTGAAGATCAGCTATATTATTTCGCATTACCAAAATTGCCCTAAATAAATCTGTATATTGAACACCCATGGAAGTCAGTTTTTGTTTTAAGTAAATAGGTAACTCACCTCTTCACTTTCATCGTCCTCAGTCATGGAATGTTGAGTCAGGCCTATGGATGTGCTTTTTCTTGGCAAGCAATGATCCGCCAAAAACGGTAACTTATCATAATGCCATAAAGATGGTTTGTATATCCGCAAAATTGTAAGGTCATATTGACATAATAAAATGTACGTGGAAAAGCTACATCGTAATCCATTACCATTCAAGATTATGTTCTTTCAAAAATCGGGTGAATATTCAGTGTGATATTTCCAGGAAATAGTATTAAATGTGAAACTTCCTGGCAGATTAAAACTGTGTGCCCGACCGAGAATCGAACTCGGGACCTTCGCCTTTCGCGGGCAAGTGCTCTACCATCTGAGCTACCGAAGCACGACTCACGCCCCCGTCCTCACAGCTTTACTTCTGCCAGTACCTCGTCTCCTACCTTCCAAACTTTACAGAAGCTCTCCTGCGAACCTAAGCGATGTCTCCGCAGTGTCCTTTCTTTCAGGAGTGGTAGTTCTGCAAGAGCTATCTATACCCCACCTGCAATAAAAATGCCGTCAACTGGTTGAAGCGACACGCGGTATTTTACGTGCTGTACAGTAAAGAAAAGAGCGAAGGAGATTTTTGGACGTACATTTCCGACCAGCATCACAAGCTACTACGCATGAATAATTATTATGATACATACGCCAACTTCCTCAGAAGAACGGTCATGTGAACTCCATTTTCGATGATGCGATTCAGAACATGAAGAAACGAGAGACAATTTGATCTTTGAAAAACAAATACGTCAAGTGACGAACATATCTGGTTTGGACTTGGATTTTTTTCTAAAATACCAAGGAACCTGTAATCAATTTTAGTTTGTTTTATTACTTTTAAATGTCAGTTGAAAATTATGTGTTACTGTGGAATGTTATGACTAATAAAAAAAATATGGATAAAAAAATGGTAGCTCAGGTGGTAGAGCACTTGCTCGCGGAAGGCAAAGGTCCCAAGTTCGAGTCTCGGTCGGACACAGTTTTAATCTGTCAGGAAGTTTCATATCAACGCACACTCCGCTGCAGAGTGAAAATCTCATTCTGGAGTCTTAAATGCGTCCGATTTTTGCAAGTAGTAGGTTTCTAAATTCATCATAAAATTCATAGTTTTGTACTTACGTCGTTCATCCCAGCGCCATCGCTTTTCGATGATTTTACTTTGGCGTTCTCCACTTTAAATTGAGTACGTAAATTGTGCATTTTGCTATAGCACTCCTTGTTCGTCGTATATGGTCGAACCAGTCACACGGCACTTGCAACTCTTTCGAGTGTTTCAGCACGCAAGTGGTTATTATAATAGTTTGCGCTTTTCACGACGTACAGACACTGTTCTTCCCTATAAATACATATCAATGCTTCAATCGCTTTCTTGGACCACTGCAGTTATTTATTTATTTAGCGTATGTGGTTTTCAAGTACAATTGGTTTCATGTTTAAATACATACAGACGGATACAGATAAAATAAACATACATTATAACACACAAATAATTTCTCGTCTTGTGGACATTCAGTTAAGGATAAAGTAGGCATACACAGGTTGTTACAATAAGGTATCTTGTCGTAGATAAGATAAAATTATCATATAGAAATTGTTGCTATAAGGTCATTCAGCAATCACATATATGGAATCTATAGAGCCTCTTTAAAGTTCTATGTCTAGGTTTTCCATCCACTCGACGGCTGCAGGGGAGGCTGCATAAAGTTCTCGAATGGATCCTTTAAACGCACGTTTAGGGCATTCCCGAATGATGTGCTGGATCGTTTGCTCTGGATGTCCACAATCGCGCTGTGGTGAATCTCGTATGCCCCATCTACAGAGCATCTCGCTACTTCTGCCATGACCAGTTCTGAGTCTGTTGAGTATAACCCAAGTTCTTCTTGGCAGGCCTGTACCAGGTAGGTTTCCACCAGGTGATATTTCATTGCAGTTCTTGGGTAGTCCGGTCTGAGACCATTCATTTTTCCATGAATGCATAGCATCGTAAGACGTAGCCATAAGATTTTGAGCTGTTCTCCACGGTGGTCTTCTATATCTTAGTCGGGAAAGATTTGGGGCAATGTCCTAATGGATTGGAAGGTTGGTATTGGAGATTTTACGCCATTCATTAACTATAGGTAGTTTGCCGCCTAAGATGTGGTGGAGCTATACTGCAGAGAACAGGAAGCCAAAGTAGTGGGGTGGATTTAATGGTCCCAGTTATGGTTCTCATGTTATTGTTTAGTTGAGTATCCACTTTAGACGTGTGGCTGCTGTTAAACCAAACAGGGCTGCAATATTCCGCAACAGAGTATACCAGCGCTACAGAAGAAATCTTCAGAGTATGTACATCAGCTCCCCAGCTAGTTTTGGCGAGCTTTTGAATAATATTATTTCTTGTACGTATCTTAGCAGCAGTATCTATTAGGTGTGGTTTAAATGTAAGCGATCTATCCAATTTAATACCAAGATATTTTGGGTTTGGGTTATGCTTTAACTTTCTACCAGCAAAGGTAATTTCAAGGGATCGGGTTGCCTGTTGGTTGTTTACCATTGCGGTGCTATTATTTAATAATTTAAGAACTTCCTACCGCACCTCACAACAGCAGAAAAACGACTATCAACAAAGGCTTCCCGGCCAAGCTTTCCGCGTCTGGCGTCACAAACGAAACGTCTCATGATTGGCCAACGCAGGTAGCACGCAAGGAACCTTACAAGAAAAATACCACCGGGCCTGTCCTGGAAATCTTGTAGCCCGCTAACAGATGACGGAGCCCGCAAGGTAGACGTCGCGCGAGCCAGCAAGGAAAGTTATAGCGAATCTTGCTCCCTATGATACGGGCTTAAGATAGTATTTCAGAAACATACTAAACCATTATCTGTTACCTTCCTGAACACACCTTTCCTGCCATGGAACTCTGCCACCATGTCAGATGTCGTCTCACTTCTCTTCCATTGGCTGCACTATGATTTGCACCCTGAGCAGCAATGCCAGGAAGACATGGTAATTCATCTACATTTGGAGGGGTATATTCTTGAGAGTTACTGGCAAGTACAAAATCATGTAGCAAGCAACACACTTTTGTAATGAGCTCCACTTTGGAAACAGATAGTGGAATAATTCGTCTGCAGCAAAGTTCTGAATTTGTTTGACATTGTGCCAAAGGCATTTTCCACAACTGTACGTGCTCTACAAATTCTGTAGTTAAAAATTCTTTTTTCAGGTGTCATGTCACATTCAGGATATGGTTTCATTAAATTTTCCTTTAACGCAAAATCATCATCTGCCACAAACATGTACGGAACACAGATGTCACTTCCTGGAAGTGGACACTTTGGTGGCAAATTTAATGAACCATCCATGGGTTTCATGAGCAAGGCACTCTCTGTGAATATTGCACCATCATTCATTCTCCCATTTTTACCGATGTCCACAAATAAAAATTTATAATTAGCATCTACTAGAGCTTAAAGAACTATGCTGTCGTGACCTTTGTAGTTTCTGAATGATGAACCATCAGAGCGCAGAGGCCTAAACTTGACATGTTTCCCATCAAGTGCTCCAATGCAATGCGGGAATTGCCAGAGGCTGTGGAACCCATCTTCTATTACTTTCCACTCGGCAGGATCACGTGGACGCTGCAAATTACATTTTATTTCAGTCGTGCCATACCAAGAAGAAAATCGTAGCAAATACTTATAGCATTTATCTTGGGCTTACCTGTATCGCATTATCTCCTAACACGCTTGGTATTGCCGTCAAAGTATCTGGTACCATTCGGGAGTGTGTGTTGTTCGCTATTCGTGTAGAATAGCCCAAATCTTTGTGTTTCCGGTCGCTAGGAAACGCAGTGCGACAGCAAGCCTAGAGACGCATATTTGTCTCAGATTGATCGTAAAATTGCAATGGATTATAAATAAAAATCAACGTTCTCTTTCGAACATATAATAATGCACTTACTTTTCCCGGGCCGTAATTGCCTGACGAATCATCGTGTCTTTCTTCTGAATCAGAGGCGACACCATACAAAGCGGTTCTTCAAATACCAGTACATCCATTCGTATAAAATTTGCAAAGGATGTACGATCTTCTATCCTATAAAATAAAGTCGTATATAACAGTCATTATTGGTATATTTATAAAGTCAAACAATATGCCTAATGAAATGGTGATACTTTTCAAACAAAAGTAGGTGTTATGCGAACTAACCTCAACTCTTTTATGAAGCATGGAGAGCACACCTTTTCCAGCGTTTCTCCTCTTAATCCAGTTTTTCGTCCATTCTTTCTTCTTCTTTCCCAATTAGCTTGCATTTCTGCATCGTTTAGCACCAAAACAGCTAATAACGCCAGTTTGCTCCGAACATCTGTACCTGAAGCAGCCATCTTCGTTCGATACAACATGCAGCCGATCACAACACAACTAGCCGCCGATCTTGCACCGTGGGAGAGCTTCAGCATGGAAGATAGCCGGCTCCTTTCCCTGCAAGCCGGCAGGCATGCACGCCATCTCGCGAACTTGCGGCGAACCTTGCTCCGTGTGAGACAGGCTTAACCGAAGTCTGAGTTCCTTTTAGCACTCATGTGGATGACCTCACACTTTTCGTCACTTGGGGTGAGTTGGTACAGAAAGTGAAATTTTTACTGAAAATTAGAGACTGGATTGATGCAGCTCTCCAACTACTCTATCCTGTGCAAAGCTTCATCATCTCCCAGTACCTACTGCAGCCTACATCCTTCTGAATCTGCTTAGTGTATTCATCTCTTGGTCTCCCCCTACGATTTTTACCCACCACGCTGCCCTGCAGTACTAAATTGTTGATCCCTTGGTGCCTCAGAACATGTCCTACCAACCGATCCCTTCTTCTAGTCAAGTTGTGCCACAAACTCTTCTCCCCAATTCTGTTCAATACCTCCTCATTAGTTATGTGATCTACCCATCTAATCTTCAGCATTCTTCTATAGCAGCACATTTCGAAAGCTTCTATTCTCTTCTTGTCTAAACTATTTATTGTCCACGTTTCACTGCCATACATGGCTGCACTCCATACAAATACTTTCAGAAACGACTTCGTAACACTTAAATCAATACTCGATGTTAACAAATTTCTCTTCTTCAGAAACGCTTTCCTTGCCATTGCCAGTCTACATTTTATATCCTCTCTACTTCGACCATCATAAGTTATTTTGCTCCCCAAATAGCAAAACTCAGTTACTATTTTAAGTGTCTCATTTCCTAATCTAATTCCCTCAGCATCACCCGATTTAATTCGACTACATTCCATTATCCTCGTTTTGCTTTTGTTGATATTCATCTTATATCCTCCTTTCAAGACACTGTCCATTCCGTTCAACTGCTCTTCCAGTCCTTTGCTGTTTCTGACAGAATTACAATGTCATCGGCGAACCTCAAAGTTTTTATTTCTTCTCCGTGGATTTTAATACCTACTCCGAACTTTTCTTTTGTTTCCTTTACTGCTTGCTCAATATACAGATTGAATAGCATCGGGGAGAGGCTTTTGAACAGTAGTTGCATTTGAAACATGTGGTGAGGTGAATTGGAACATGTGAAACACATCTAACAAACATTTTCCTTAGGAAATGGCATTAATCATTGCCAATTAATATTTTTTATATTAGCGACCAGCTTTACTAACCATTAAATCTCTGCGCTTGCAAATGCTTTTCTAAGACAATGATGTTACAAAAAAAAAAAAAAAAAAAAAAACCATATCATTCATTACTTAATACAACGCTTTATATTACATGATGCAATGCCTTCAAGAGTTCTAAATATCATTCTACCTCGTCGGAAATCAGTTCCTTGCACCTTCATCACAACTTGTGCTTTTGACACCACACACATGTGTACAACATCAGGAAAGAAAGTATTCTTGTTTCTCGCTAATTTTCTTCCTCGTGAAATTAACTTGAATGTCGTCATGCAGCTCCATAGCCTCAATCCTTCCTACATATAATTTTGAATGGTTAGTCTCTGTAACAGGAACTTAACCAAGACAAAATCGTTTTTGGACAGTGGCATTGGAGGTGCCTCAGAATGTCCAGGTCCATATTCCTCTTCAGTTGTTGCCTCAGATATTATAGTTTCTTATTCCAAAACTTTGCTATCATCAGCTTCCTTCTCCTTGCTGTCCTCTCCAATAACGTCTGATATTTCTGTTTGTGACATGACACTTTCCCCTGGGAGAACTTCCAGCTTTTTTACCACGAGCTTTTTTGGGCTTTGAATTAACAGATTCATAACGAACATCTTTCAAATGTTCCACAAAGGCTTTAGACCATACCTGCATTGGTTCACCAGTTCCATTATCCAAACTACTAATAGGTAAGAGAGAGATAACTTTTCCTGGATTGAAAGGTATGATACCAGAAGCACGAAATCCTGCAACAACATTGTCTCGAATTTTCTCACCCTTGTAGCGAAATGTCGCCTTCAATGTCTTAGGGAAGTGGCTTTTTGGAAGAACACCCCTATTGCCTTTCTTCCAATCAGTCAAAGCTTTTCGCCAATCTTCATTGGGCGAAGAAATGCCACGTCTAGAGGCTGGCAGATGTGAGTTGCATTTGGAGCAACAGAAACCTAATGTTCTCCTTCTCACATTGGGAGACTACAAACAAGGAAATGTGGCTTGAGACATTGTTTCCTATCACAACTTTGACCCCCTCAAGCCTTCTAAGATACGGCAAAGTTGTTGTCGGAAACCAGTCTTCAAATATACTGAGGTCAAACCATCCACTTTGGTTTGTGTTGTAGGTTGTACCATTCACTCCACCTTCAGTCCAGGTCGGATACATATGAGTGGCCTTGTAAACTACATAAGGTGGCAGAAGATGTCCATCTCCTGCAGCAGCTATCATTACAGATGTGCTTGTTTTCGATGAGTCTATGACTCTATGAGGATGTTTACATCCCCTCTTGACCAACACTCTGATAGCACCAGGATCATCGGAGAAGTTGGTCTCGTCGTAGTTGACTGTGTGGCTAGGTGGAACACCTCTCACAGTCTTCTCCAAATTTTCGAAATAGCTTGCTATGACATCTCTGTTCACTTGAGCTCTAGCTCTCTTTACATTTTCACTCAAACGGACAGTAAGACTGTGGTGACATGAAAGCAGATTTTTCACCCACTCTTATCCAGGCCTATTGTCTTCAGACCTCTTTTCCACTCTTCCCCTTCGGTCCAAGTAGCTCTTTACAATATCCCTTATCTCACTTGTCGTTAATAGCTGACCCCATTCTGCACATTTAAATAATCCACTGACTAATGTCTTATCTTTTCTAAACTCAAAACAGTTTGTCCACCTATTTTCAAAGGATTTTTGTTATTTAATTTCCTTGAAAGTGTACTAGATGGTATACCATATTTTTTGGATGCATTCCTGAGTGATAATTTACGTGTCTTGACATCACTGACAGCTTTCTGCAGGTTTGTCTCACTGTATTTTTGATAGCCAGCTGGCCCAATCTTCTTTTTGTACACCCTGAAAAAATATGATTTTCTGCATTTATGCCTCCAGCTAATGAATAACATAACCAAACCTAACCTAACTTTTCGAACATCATCACTGATAGTTGTCCTCCACATTCCAATCTCAGAGAACTCTATTACTATTACCAGAGTAGCTGTGCAACAGTTTGTTTCCAGAGTTTTAGAAAAAAGGTAAAGTTTACACTTAAATACATTTTTTTTTAATCGCATACCTCTTTGACACATACAATTTTTATATCTGTGGTGACTCTAGAGGGTGTTTTCCATTAGTTACACCAAAGTATCACTCCACAGCAAAGATGATTTGTTGAAATGGATACCGTGTTCTATTTCACCCCAGTAGTTCCAAATCACCCCAAGTGACGACATTTAGGGTCAACTGCCACTTTTCGCACCATTCATATATCTTTTCTAATTGTGTTTCGCAGTTTGTTTTGGTCTTATGATGACTTTATTAGTCGGTAAACGACAGCGTCATCTGCAAACAACCGAAGACGGCTGCTCAGATTGTCTCCCAAATTGTTTATTTAGATAAGGAACAGCAAAGGACCTATAACACTACCTTAGGGAACGCCAGAAATCACTTCTGTTTTACTCGATGACTTTCCGTCTATTACTACGAACTGTGTCCTCTCTGACTGGAAATTACGAATCCAGTCACATAAGTGAGACGATATTCCATAAGCAAGCAATTTCACTACGAGCCGCTTATGTGGTACAGTGTAAAAAGCCTTCCAGAAATAACGAATCGATCTGAAATCCCTTGTCCATAGCACTCAACACTTCATATGAATAAACTATCTTCGAGGTAATTCATAATGTTCGAACACAATATATGTTCTAAAATCCTGCTGCATATCGACGTTAACGATATGGGACTGTAATTTAGTGGATTACTCCTACTACCTTTCTTGAATATTGGTGTGACCTGTGCAACTTTCCAGTCTTTGGGTACGGATCTTTCGTCGAGCGAGTGGTTGTATATGATTGTTAAGTAGGAACCTAATACATCAGTATATTCCGAAAGGAACCTAATTAGTATACAGTTTGGACCAGAAGACTTGCTTTTATTAAGTGATTTGAGTTGCTTCACTACTCCGAGGATATTTACTTCTACGTTACTCATGTTGGCAGCTGCTCTCGATTCGAATTCTGGAATATTTACTTCGTCTTCTTTTGTGAAGGCATTTCGTAAGGCTGTGTTTAGTAGCTCTGCTTTGGCAGCACTGTCTTTGATAGTATCTCCATTGCTATCGCGCAGAGAAGGCATTGATTGTTCTGCTAACATACTTCACATACGACCAGAATCTCTGGATTTTCTGCCAGGTTTCGAGACAACGTTTCGCTGCCGATACTATTTCTTTGAATTTAAGCCCATATTTATATTATTAATTAGTAATGAGTGAAAATTGTCTCTCAGAAAGGCGTCAAGTGAATTTTTATCTGCTTTTTTGAATAGGTATATATTTCACTTTTTCTTCGAGGATTTGGGGATTACAGTATTCAATCTTGCTACGCACAACCCTGTGTTCAATAATCCCTGAATCGGTTTTTATGCTCGTTATTAACTCAGGATTATTTGTTGCTAAGAGGTCAAGTGTATTTTCACAACCGTTTACTATTCGCGTGGGCTCGTGAACTAACTGCTCGAAATAATTTTCAGAGAATGCGTTTGGCACAATTTCTGCTGCATTTTTGCAATGTCACAATATCAGGAACCGCTGTTTTGTACACATTATCCTTCATGTACCCACAAAGAAAGACATCTGAAGGGATAATGTGATGTGATCTCGGGGGCCATGGAACTGAGCTATCTCTGCAAATCCACCTGTCCGGGAAGGTTCCGTTAAGAAAATGGCGCACTTCTAGAGCCCAACGAGGGGGATCGCCATCTTGCCGAAAGGGGACAGTGTCTCGCCTATCCCTTAGCTGGGGAGCGGCATACATGCCTAGGTAAACATATCCATTTACATTGCCTTGAAGGAAGAGTAATGGGCCAATCACGAAGATTTTCTAAGCGTCAGATCCGGACATCTGTTAACTGAGCCACAAACATGAAATATAGCCTCATCAGAAAAAAACCACACATTTCAAGAACTCTTTGTGCTCATACAAACGATTCAGCATGTCCATTGCAAATTGTTCACGTTTTGGGCGACCATCTGGTTGTAATGCCTAAACAATTTGGATCTTGTATGTATAAAATTTAAGACATTTGCGAACCACTTTGTGCACTGTACTCTTTGGCACTGGAAGCTCCTTCAAAGATTGTCTATGATAGGTGATTTGGTTTCTGCGAGCCACACAACACACTGAGCTTTCTCTTTTGAGGGGGGGGGGGGGGGGGGGAGAGAAGCTATTTGTACGATATAGCTTACTCAGCACTTCTTGTGATGAAAGTGTTGAACGAGACACAGTGGTACAGAAATTTCACGAATTCCCTAGTAGGCTGTAATAAAAAAGCAAACGATACCATCATAAACATAAGTAATATTTAATCTTGAAAGAAGGGTAAACATTCATAGATACCTTGTGTTATCTGTGACAGCATTACAAGCTGTACTGTCTATCATGGTGAAAGTAAGACGGAAAGAAACACTTTTTTTTTCCATACATGATCAGAGTAAAACGTAACCAGGCCCAGAAGCCCATCAACAACGTCAAATCTAACGTAACTTCTCATACCAGCTCCATTCCCCAAATCTAATGTAGCAATCCCATCAATTCAGGTTCAACATAGTACAGCTGATCGTACCATGTTTTACCTTTTTAGAGGCGATAACTTTGCTGCTGAAAGTCTTGGGTCCTACCAGATGTACACCAATTAATCTGTTGCCAACACTTCTTTATTACACACATATATACAACTTCCAGGAAGCGAATCACACCAGGTAGTACTCCAGTCGCATTCTGCCCCAAGGATTTGAACAAGGTGTATTTATACATCTTTTAACAATTACATTCTTCGACATTATGTTATTTCATGTTTGACGTTACAATTGCAGTAAGTTAATCCAGCAAGAACTGACATTACAGAGTTCTAGTAGAAATTAAAATGAGTATAATGATAATGCATATTTCTGAAATTAACGATCTCTTAAAAGTGCAATTTTGAAACATACATACAGTTGTTAAGTTCTTATTATTCAGTCTAGAACATTCTTGAATATCTTTACATAATTAATTAATCATGTGATTTTATGAAACAATTTTGAGCTGGTAATATTTCTACAACATCAAAAATTACAATTCAAACGTTAAAAATGACTTTTTATGACGTTTGAAGGCTAAAATGCGGATTAATTGCCTACATCACAAAATCTTTAAATTGTGTTACAAAAAAATTAATGAATCGTTCTTATAACATGATTTATGATACAAATTGTCTTTCTGAATCAGGTTATGTACCCAGTGTAAACGAATATTCTCTGGTTTTCATAATATGTGTACATTACACTGAATGTGATTCTTGAAGTTTTCCCGGCGGACATAATGTTCCATCATCTTTCGGGCGTGCACTCGGGACAGCGACAATTCTTCTTGCGATATTTCGGCTGGAAACCTCCCAGCTATCTTCGAGTCGGAGACTTGAGTTAATAGCGTTTGCGCGTGGCTATTTATACGGAGAGTCACGTGATACAAAGCTGCTGAGGATTGAAAGCGCATGCGTCAAAGATATCAAAGTCGCCACTACTGCGGTAATCATAGATAAGATGTATATAGCAAAGATAAACATATAAGCGCAGAGTGGAAGCAAAATAGTGCTGTTGCGAATCCACCGTGCTTGTAAATAAATAATTAATCTTTAAAAGTTGTAACATCTGTCGGAAGTGTAGATGCAGAAATTCTTTCCGAACGAAGGTGTGAAATAAGCGGTTTCCAAGCATTGTCAAGATGAAATCCTTCGTCCCGGTTTAGCAGGGTGTCGGCTAGTTGTATTTCTACAGCTTCCTTAACAAGTGAGTCCCTGAAAGATGAAGCAGTAGTTAACATCTTTATAATCCATGGCATGGCCAGTAGAAATGCAATGTTCGGCAACTGCTGATTTGTTGGACTGAAGAAGACGTGTGTACCGCTGGTGTTTCACGCTTCGTTCCTGTACAGTGCGCGTGGTTTTCCCTATGTAACGTTTGCTACACTCACAAGGGATTTCATAAACTCCCGCCTTTCGCAAGAGCAGATCCTCCTTAACGGATCCCAACAAGGCTGCAGTCTTAGCTGGTGGGCGGAATATCACATCCACTTTATGTTTCTTCAAGATTCTAGCGATTTTAGAAGAAACATTACCCACGTATGGGACAAAGGCTGTAGATTTCACCTCCCTTTCCACTTCCTCATCCTTTCCCTGTGATTTTTCTGCAGTTTTTATTTGCAGGGCTTTCTTAATAAGCTGTTGCGAATAGCCATTTCTCCTAAAAACTGCCTCCAGGTGTACAAGCTCATCCTGCAGGCTGTCAACATCAGACACTACATGAGCCCTGTGGGCCAAAGTTTTCAGAACACTCATAATTTGCGACGGATGGTGGCAGCTAGACGCCTGCAAATACAGGTCTGTGTGTGTGGGCTTACGGTGTACGCAGTGACCTAGGGGTCCATCTTCTTTCCGGCGAACCAGCACATCCAGAAACGGTAAACAGCCATTCATCTCTCGCTCCATAGTGCACTTGATGTTTCCGTGAATGGAATTGAGATGTTCCAAAAACTCTACCAGTTAACCCTCTCCGTGGGGCCACACTATGAAAGTGTCATCCACGTATCTCCAGAAGACCGTCGGTTTTTAATACTGCTGAGTTGAGGGCTTTCTCTTCAAAATCCTCCATAAACAAATTAGCCACCAGGGGAGAGAGAGACCTCCCCATAGCGACACCGTCAATTTGTTCGTAATATTGTTCACCAAATAAAAAATAAGTGGAGGTTAATGCATGCTTAAACAAAGCTGTTACATCATCCTCAAACTTGCTGCTAATGAGATACAGGGAGTCAGCCAGAGATACTTTGGTGAACAACGAGACAACGTCAAAACTAACTAATAAATCTGTGCTATTGAGCTTCAGACCTTTCAACCTACTGATAAAATCCGACGAGTTGCGGATCTGAGGTTCACATTTCCCCACAAACGGTCTCAACAGAGAGGCTAAATATTTTGCCAGTGAGTACGTTGGTGCACTGAACTTTCCAGAAACATTAATTACGATCAATAAAATTCTTCTATTAGCAATACACGCTGAGGAAGGCGCCTTGCAACAGTCACCGAAACGTCGAAATTTTACAGATGGCAATGCGGCCTCAAAACCAGAAGAATTTCACTGACTGTGACAACGGCCGCGGAAGCGTTAATTACGAGTTTAATTACAGATTTTTAGTTGGCGATTTCCGTAATAATATGTTGCCCTGACTTGCAAAAATACATAAATGTTAAACTTTTCCAAAACTAATGGTTTACACAGTTAATTTGTGTTACGGTAAACAATTAAATTTACTAATTGAATTACATTTTCGAAACTGAATGAATAAGGTTACTAACATTCATACACTATTAACACTGATTCCAGAACTTGTTCTTTCCCCTAAACATCCTGACATTCATATCGAAGTGATTATGACTTATCCTAACTGTACATTACTTTACCTGGTTAAGAACATACATTAATTGGTCAATGACACAGTTTAACATATTCGTTACAACTATTACACACTGTTGCACTAAGTGGCCTTATTATCTAAGTGTCCTTATACCCTACCCACAATTATTTCAGCGTGTATCACATACTACGAAACCTGCTGTATTGGGTGCTCCACAGGGTCCATTACAGCCTGTTTCATTACAGGAGGAAAATATTGTTCTCTTGCTGTCTTATACAGAACAGAATGGAGAAGCACCAATCAGTCAGGAAATTGGTTTCTCAGATGGAGTGTACCTATCTGAGAATTTAAAATTTTGCATTAAACGACAGATAAATACAGTGTGTGTCACGAAAAATGCCCGGGAGGAGTCAGCAGGTCCGGTTCGCGCGGCAAGGCAGCAGCTGCATCCGCTGGCCACAACCGTGCCCGACTACCGGTCACTGATTTGCCTGTAGTCGTACGCACCCGCGCTTCCCCTGAGTTAACCTGCTAACCTACCTATTCCTGTCACATGACTTTCAAAACATTTGCTATATTTTTTCTATGTAATTTTACACTTTTTCTGAAAATACACTACTGGCCATCAATATTGCTACACCAAGAAGAAATGCAGATGATAAACGGGTATTCATTGGACAAATATATTATACTAGAACTGACATGTGATTACATTTTCACGCAATTTGGGTGCATAGATCCTGAGAAATCAGTACCCAGAACAACCACCTCTGGCCGTAATAGTGGCTTCGATACGCCTGGGCAGAGTCAAACAGAGCTTGGATAGCGTGTACAGGTACAGCTGCCCATGCAGTTTCAACACGATACCACAGTTCATCAAGAGTAGTGACTGGCGTATTGTGACGAGCCAGTTGCTCGGCCACCATTGACCAGACGTTTTCAGTTGGTGAGAGATCTGGAGAATATGGTGGCCAGGACAGCAGTCGAACATTATTTGTATCCAGAAAGGCCCGTACAGGACCTGCAACATGCGGTCCTGCTGGTACGTAGGGTTTCGCAGGGATCGAATGGAGGGTAGAGCCACGGGTTGTAACACATCTTAAATGTAACGTCAACTGTTCAAAGTGCCGTCAATGCGAACAAGAGGTGACCGAGACGTGTTACCAATGGCACCCCATACAATCACGCCGGGTGATACGCCAGTATGGCGATGACGAATACACGCTTCCAGTGTGCGTTCACCGTATGTCGCCAAACACGGATGCGACCATCACGATGCTGTAAACAGAACCTGGATTCATCCGAAAAAATGACGTTTTGCCACGCGTGCACCCAGGTTCGTTGTCGAGTACGCCATCGGAGGCGCTCCTGTCTGTGATGCAGCGTCAAGGGTAACCGCAGCCACGGTCTCCGAGCTGATAGTCGGTGCTGCTGCAAATGTCGTCGAACTGTTGGTGCAGATGTTTGTTGTCTTGCAAACGTCCCCGTCTGTGGACTCGGGGATCGAGATGTGGCTGCACGATCCGTTACAGCCATGCGGATAAGATGCCTGTCATCTCGACTGCTAGTGATACGAGGCCGTTGGGATCCAGCACGGCGTTCCGTGTTACCCTCCTGAATCCCACCGATTCCATACTCTGCTAACAGTAATTGGATCTCGACGAACGCGAGCAGCAATGCGATACGATAAACCGCAATCGCGATAGGCTACAATCCGACCTTTATCAAAGTCGGAAACGTGATGGTACGCATTTCTCCTCCTTACACGAGGCATCACAACAACGTTTCACCAGGTAACGCCGGTCAACTGCTGTTTGTGTATGAGAAATCGGTTGGAAACTTTCCTCATGTGAGCACGTTGTATGTGTCGCCACCGGCGCCAACCTTTTGTGAATGCTTTGAAAAGCTAATCATTTGCATATCACGGCATCTTCTTCCTGTCGGATAAGTTTCGCTCTGTAGCAAGTCATCTTCGTGGTGTAGCAATTTTAATGGCCAGTAGTGTATATTGTTTTGGCAACAAAGTCCTATGATTATTTTGAAAATCGAAGGAGATGATGTAGGTGGAAATGGATAAAAGGAATTATCCAGAGATGACCCAATCTCATCACAAACTCTACTAATACTCGTTGCAACACATTGTTTATTAAATGTTTTTTTATTCACAGATACGAATCGGAAGACAACATATAAATATGAATATCACACAAGACTTATTTTTTTTTTTTTTTACACGCTAGAGTGATATTGGGAATCTGTTTTTGTATGATAGTTTCGGAAGCATGGTGTGATGCACAAGGTGACCTGGCACAGGGGGCAGTAGTATCAGGGTTCTCTCTGGACGCGCTTCCCAAGTGCATTCTGCTTCTTGGAGCAGATTGTAAACAATCATATTGGATTTCTCTTCTTCTCTGTGGGCTCGATCACTTCTGGGAAATGTCTTTCTGTCAGCCGAAAAAAAAAAAAATATTCTGTAATGGTAAACATCTTAACTTTGCGGTCAGCACATCTACTATTGTCACAAGCAGTACTGTTTTGCTCAGATTTAACACATTACTTCTTTCTAGTTAAACTTATTAGTGCAGTCTAACGGAGAATCTTTATTTGGCACTTAAATACAACATGAACAAACTACATATTTTTTATAACTTTCAGTTTTGAGACAGTTCTACTACACTTGTCTTTTAACACTGTTCTGTAGCTGTAATACAATTTGCATTTCACAAGACGAGTCAAAATGAAAAATCTGTGTTCTCCACGTTCCTCATCGTCTAACTAGTGAAAGTTTTCAAGTTTTGATTTGATGTAGTTAACAGTCCTAAACTTTATATTTCTCTTATAAATAAACTGTAAAAAAACAGGACTCATATGCCTGTAAAGACATTTCAATAATACTGCTAAACTTAACAATTGCAGCGCTGAGTCGCACTGAAGAATGACACAAATTCCCAGTTGCGTATTTTTTATGGAGAATAAATAATTCCCTCTTCTCTTGAAGCTCACTGCTACATGTGTCTCCTTACTTCTCAAACAACCGTACCTTTCGATGCGTATGTGTGCTAAGTATCCAGCAAAATATGCTGCTGAATACTGTTCAGAGGAAAGGTCTTGCTGTGAGGAAGACAAATACTCGTCGGCCCCGGTGGTACCCTCTTCTTCATCCGCAGAGGAACCAGGGGTGTTCGGAATTCCGACGTTTCCAGAACTCTCCAACAGCTGAGATTCATCACTTCTTTTTGCAACACACAGTTGTTCAGTAACAGTATCTAGTCAGTGTCATTCCCACAATTTTAAGTGTTAGAAGGCTTCATTAGTGAGTTAATAGTGTTCTAACTGTTGGATTACGGTTGTAACCTCCTTTCCGACGGTACACAGAAAATAAATTCTCAAGAGCATCTTGATTCAACCTGCTGGCCAGTAAAAATTTAATGCCGACAGTTTGTTCCTCAAGAAAAAACTGAGCAATAGCATTCACGGTCTGGATTAAACCCGTAATGCATGGCGGTGTCGTTATTTTACCTGTCTCTTTTTTCCAATTTTATTTATGGTACTTAAGACATCCTTTGCATTCTGTAGCATTTCCATTGCTACTGGGCATTGTTCTGATAATGCACACCTATATGGATTAGAGGAAAATGCTGTCCTGCTATTCAAAACGTCAAACAAATTGTTCATAAATTCTATAAAAGTAGCAGTGTTCTCTGCTGTATCACTCTGCAATTCTTCAGTCGCTACACAAGTTCTGATAGCCGCAGCAAAAAAGCGGCTGAGGACCTGGACTGCCATTTTCACATTCATTTTCTGGAATGAATCAGGTTACAGATGACTGTCAGTGAATTTTACCAACATTCTGCTTTTTTTGTTCTTCTTATAAATGTGATATGTTTTCCTGACATCTTCGAATGAAACAACAGCATTGTTGAAAATGAAGTCGCCAGTAAGCAGATTGTTTTGTATGATTTTGAATAAATGTGGGACATCATAAATATAAAGCAGTCTCTGTCCATTTAAAATAAAATAAGGTTTTTCAGGCATAACCTGTAAATGCTTCACAACACTTTGATTACTAGCTCCCTGATCACAAACGACTAATTTTGGCTCTAGGTTTGCATTTTGCAATAAAATAATTAGTTCCTGTAAGAGTCCCAATAAATCCGCATGTTTTATTCCTGAATTAGACAAAAAATTTGCAACAGGCAATTTCCAGTTACTGTAGATGCCTCTAATCATAAAAACAAGTGCATAATTTGCAGGAAGTGGTTTCCTTCCCCTATCACCCAAATCCTCTAGACTTTCCACTAAATCGAGATCTTTTGCATATTCCAGATGACGCATTATCGATACTCATCAAAAGATACTACAAATGCCTTTTCTAAATAAGTTCGTGCCTCAAATTTCTTGCTAAGTTGACTAAAAAGGTTTTTGTTAAACCCTGGTAGAAATTTTGTGACACCAATCCATCGTCTAATTGTGGACAGTCCAGGTAATGCGATTCCCAGTTTTCGCAAAAATTTATATGCTGCAGGAGATTTGTAAAACAACATCAGAGAGAGATTTTTCTCGATAGAAGACCACGGACGTTTTTTGCTCTTGCACTGCATTGCAGCCAGTGCCCTGGAGTAATTAGATGGAAAACAAAACTGCTGAACACATGGGCAATATTATTTGAGCTCCTACAATGCAACAATCGATCCTTAACTTTTGGCAAGTAGGAAGTTCTATTTTTCAATGATCTATTCATATTATGTATTTTCTGTTTCAGTTTTTGCTTTCTAGGAGTATCATCATCATCATCACGTAGCATACCTTTTTTTTCCCCTCGCAGGCATTTCCATGATTTCTTTCACGTCAGGAAATGGTTCACACTTTTCTGCTGGTGCATTTGTTTCTGCCAGAAGGTGACTAGCTGCACTGTGTGTTCTTCTTGGAATGTTCACTTTCAGTTCAGGTGATGACAGAGCAGTCTTCTAGTTCTCTCACATACTGCTAAAGAACCAGTATCGGATGTAAATATGACAGGAACTGCTGTGTGTATAAGCCGTTGTTTTGTGCTGATCATGAATGACTCTTCATCAAAATAGACACCACACGACAGTCTATTGTGCAGTTTTTGTCGGTCCACATCCAGCAGTTTCACATTGCCTGTAACAATAACTATCAGAAAAATACACTCCTGGAAATTGAAATAAGAACACCGTGAATCCATTGTCCCGGGGAGGGGAAACTTTATTGACACGTTCCTGGGGTCAGATACATCACATGATCACACTGACAGAACCACAGGCACATAGACACAGGCAACAGAGCATGCACAATGTCGGCACTAGTACAGTGCATATCCACCTTTCGCAGCAATGCAGGCTGCTATTCTCCCATGGAGACGATCGTAGAGATGCTGGATGTAGTCCTGTGGAACGGCTTGCCATGCCATTTCCACCTGGTGCCTCAGTTGGACCAGCGTTCGTGCTGGACGTGCAGACCGCGTGAGACGACGCTTCATCCAGTCCCAAACATGCTCAATGGGGGACAGATCCGGAGATCTTGCTGGCCAGGGTAGTTGACTTACACCTTCTAGAGCACGTTGGGTGGCACGGGATACATGGGGACGTGCATTGTCCTGTTGGAACAGCAAGTTCCCTTGCCGGTCTAGGAATGGTAGAACGATGGGTTCGATGACGGTTTGGATGTACCGTGCACTATTCAGTGTCCCCTCGACGATCACCAGTGGTGTACGGCCAGTGTAGGAGATCGCTCCCCACACCATGATGCCGGGTGTTGGCCCTGTGTGCCTCGGTCGTATGCAGTCCTGATTGTGGCGCTCACCTGCACGGCGCCAAACACGCATACGACCATCATTGGCACCAAGGCAGAAGCGACTCTCATCGCTGAAGACGACACGTCTCCATTCGTCCCTCCATTCACGCCTGTCGCGACACCACTGGAGGCGGGCTGCACGATGTTAGGGCGTGAGCGGAAGACGGCCTAACGGTGTGCGGGACCGTAGCCCAGCTTCATGGAGACGGTTGCGAATGGTCCTCGCCGATACCCCAGGAGCAACAGTGTCCCTAATTTGCTGGGAAGTGGCGGTGCGGTCCCCTACGGCACTGCGTAGGATCCTACGGTCTTGGCGTGCATCCGTGTGTCGCTGGGGTCCGGTTCCAGGTCGACGGGCACGTGCACCTTCCGCCGACCACTGGCGACAACATCGATGTACTGTGGAGACCTCACGCCCCACGTGGTGAGCAATTCGGCGGTACGTCCACCCGGCCTCCCGCATACCCACTATACGCCCTCGCTCAAAGTCCGTCAACTGCACATACGGTTCACGTCCACGCTTTCGCGGCATGCTACCAGTGTTGAAGACTGCGATGGAGCTCCGTATGCCACGGCAAACTGGCTGACACTGACGGCGGCGGTGCACAAATGCTGCGCAGCTAGCGCCATTCGACGGCCAACACCGCGGTTCCTGGCGTGTCCGCTGTGCCGTGCGTGTGATCATTGCTTGTACAGCCCTCTCGCAGTGTCCGGAGCAAGTATGGTGGGTTTGACACACCGGTGTCAATGTGTTCATTTTTCCATTTCCAGGAGTGTACAATATATGTATATACCATTAACACATTTAGTAGCTCAGTTTACATTAGCATGATAGAAGGGGATATTTCATTTAGTATTTGCTAAGAGAGCTCTTTGCAAGCAACCTTTTTTGGACTTTAAATATTATAATTAATTCTGGGAATGTGGTCCTACGGCAAGGACGTTTTAAGCCTGGTCAACACTGAGCGAACTAAATCAGGGAAAACTGCATTCTCATATGTGTAGACGAATTTGAGCAAACGACATTCAGCCGTGTTTGGTTGGTAAACTTTACTCGGTGTCTACAGTGCCTCTGAAGTTCCTGCAAAAGTTAAGAAACACGTGATTTCTAATCTCTTCTTCTGCATGACTTTACTTGCTTCTTAATTACTGTAAACTGGGGTTACTTTGTGACAGGTTTTGTGGTTTTTCACATGCTCCTTCGAAGTGAGCAAAGATATTGATGTCTTCCCAGTCTCAAATGATTGCTTTAACCTTCCTCTATCCAAAAAGGACTATAAGACATTTGAAAAATGACTAGGTCTTTTAAGGAAGACATCTAAAGTTGTCCTAATTTTACCCCGTCAAGGTGTATAACTTTGGGATGGCTACGTTTTTGCTATATTTCAAACAGGAAAGTAGGGTTTGTCCTAATGTTACCCAAATAGATGTTGTTTCATAGCTTTTATTGTTACATAAAACTAGAAATACAGGTATAAAAAAAATTGCTGATAAAATTAAAGATGAAAAATACAGATACAATGACACATTTGTAAAAACACATGCAAATCTTAATGAATGACTGTTTCGAAACCCTGTATAGTCGTCAACATAAAACATTTAAAGGATCTAAACATCGCCTGAATAAATTGCCAGCTCAGGAATGGTAAAAATCTCTCGACGGCTTAACTGTTGAGGAGTATTAATGCTTTGAAGAACCTCATGTATGTTGTAGACAATATCATCAGTCTTTCTAGGCCACTTCCAATGAGAACCAGTTTTCATCATTGCACTGACACGAATTTCACAGTCACTTACAATTTCAGTTATTTTTCCTTGATAGGGTCCCCCCTCAAAATTCACAATTACAAATTGTCCTTCATTTAAATCTTCGATTTCTAGGTGAGAAACCTCAGATACCGGTATCCTGCTTCCTTCGTGCATAGCGATGGTACCGGTGAATACACACTGAAATCTTCTGATCGTAGGCTGTCATCTGTATCTTGGAGGGACATCACATCTTCTCCATCAGAGTCGGAGTTACCTGTCACTTCTTCTTGCCTACCTCGTCCTCTCAGCTTGGGCTGGCTTGCCTTCGATGTAGATGGTACAGATTCTTCTACCTCTTCTGCAGAGATACTTTTGTCTGGTGGAACGGTCCGTTTCTTTCGCCTTTTTGTCTGAAGGGGTTTGGTAAGCTCTTCACTGCGCTTCTCAATTTTCTCCAAGAAAGTGTCTCCTAGAGCTGCAGTTTCCTCAACTGACATCCCTTGTGATGGCAGTCTCTTGAGGACTTGTTCCCTGTTGGCAGGATACAATCCAGACTTACGAAAACCACTCTGCAAGTTGACGTGAGAGCCAGAGCTGAGAAGGTCGTTTCACAACTTTTTTAGAAGGCGAGGAAATTGACCCTTTGGCACCGATGTGCAGCGACTTCCAGCAAAGGATGCTTTCCAGTTGGAAAGAACCTTCCTCCAGCGGACCTTCATTGGCCGAAAATAGGTCACATCGAGAGGCTGCAGCAGATGAGTTGCATTTGGGGGCAAAGCAGTGAACTTTATATTACGTTGTTCACAAAGGTGCTGCACTTGTATATTGACATGGGAGCTTAAGTTGTCTCCAATTAGCACATTCACGCCATCTTGGCGGCGCAAAGGGGGCAACATGAGGTACATAAACCAGTCTTCAAAAGTATGGCCATCGAACCATCCAGATTTGGACCTATTGTAACGAGCTTCTGGCGGTCCATTCTCAGTCCATGTCGTCCATAATTTTTCTGCTTTATAAGTGACGTACAGGGGCGCCACGTTGCCGGCAGCCATTCCCGCAAACCATAATCGAGGTACTTTCAGGATACTTCGTCCCCCCTTTATTAATGATCTTGTCCCATACCTGCCAACCTTCAAAAACCAAAAATCAGGAGATATGAAAGATCAAAAAGCTGTGACTCATTTTTGTATACAGCTAAGACAACTGAAAAGTTTTCCTTTATGGCGCCACAAAGCTATATAATGGCTAAAAAAACATACAGAAACATTGGAAATACCCAAAATGTTGATTCCGTAACCGTTATTTGTAGTTTCGCCCAGCTAATTGCTGTTAGGTTGGGATGTTTTTTGGCATTAGAAAAAAAACCTGTGATTGCCGTAAAACAGCATCGACCATATTGTTCTGTGACACACATGAAAACTGTAAAAATAGGCTTGCCAACTGGTTCTCCGGTGTATGCTGAAATCTTACACAACCACTTCTTTTTTATTTTTCAGGGGCAGCATCTACTTTCTCCTCGTAAGATTTCACCATGTTATATCTCTGCATGTTCAAAGTTAGCTAGTATTACACATTTCCAGGAAACTATGTCATTACAGAAATTCGTAAAATTCTCATATTTAACTCTACCTATGTAGCCTCTTAGTATTCAGTATTAGCGAGAAACATTGGAACAATCGTGAGAACATATACAACACTACCTTTCTTCTCACAGGTGAAGTAGAAGCTGCTTTTGCAGTAGAAAACATTGCAGAATCTGAATAATAATGATGATGTACTAACAAACTAAAACAGTTACCAAACAAAATAGTAGTTCACTCTTAAAATGTTTCGAGATAATACACATTAGTTTTCTCACTTATTTAACAATGTTGTAATCCGTTCACATCAAGGTCTATCATTTCCTCCTTAATTAAATTTCCAATACATGAAGAGGGTGGAGAAAATATTGCAACACACAGGTATAATTATCTTTTCACGAAACACTTCACATTTCTGTTAATTTATGGAATTGAATGTTGAAGACTTAGCCTTTCTGAGAAATTCTTTGTTGAAGTTTTGCTGAAAGCAGTCACCCTGTAGTCTTGATTTTACTGTCAACAATCTCTCCAAATTTTCATCACCGGTAGATCATCTAAACTGTGTCCTTGTTTTAGTTACTTGACTAAATATCCTCTCACATTCTGCATTACTATGAGGGACCGTTACTAACATAACACGAATTAATTTGTAAAATTTTAGGCTCCCATCACTATTTCTTAGTTTTCCTATCAGAGACCAGTGCACATCCATTCTTTCTTCCCTTAAGATTTCATCCGGTATGACATATATCTGAAATACACAAAACTGGGATTGTACTTCATCCATGGCATCATGCTGTTTTCCTGCATCTGCGTTCAAATGATACAGTGGAAACTCGATTAACCGTCATCTTCGGGACCGTGGTCGTGACGGTTGAGCGAATACATGGATAACAGAAACACTCTATTCCTCAGTCAATTATTTTATGTATAGACACATATCACTCTCACAGTAATATAATGATATTTCGGAGCGAAAACAAATTAAACACGATTGTAATCATCATCATTTATTGCCTTATCGGGCCTTTAAGGGGGGACGTACACGAAACTGCAGTAATTTTAAAAGTATTTTATAAAACTCTAATTTTTTAAGATAATCAATCCAAATTTGGTACAGTTATTAAGAAATGTTATGCGCATATGAACCTAAATTTTCATTTTTATTGACCTTTTACATCTTTAATTATTAACAATTAATTTTTTTTCAACAATGTAATTACAAATGTTCCTTTTTTGAGAAAACTGTGAGAGCAATGTTAATGAATTTTTGTACACACTTTCATACCAAATAATTACAAAACTCTGTGGAGCAGAATTTTTATATCTTCTTTTGTTCAGTTTTTACGGGTCTCCCAATTTCCCTGAAAAATAATATATCAAATTTAAGGAATATTTTCTACCATAAATACCTTACTATTTTATTAAATGAAAATTCCTTCCACAGAATTTTTCACTATAGTACTGACTAGTCATA
Organism: Schistocerca piceifrons; assembly: GCF_021461385.2. Classification (NCBI taxonomy): domain Eukaryota; kingdom Metazoa; phylum Arthropoda; class Insecta; order Orthoptera; family Acrididae; genus Schistocerca; species Schistocerca piceifrons. The sequence goes on from NC_060148.1 coordinate 61,120,973, forward strand.
TACCAAATTTCACTTCTCTACCTTTTGTGGTTTTTGAGAAAAAGGTACATAAAGTTATAAAAATGTAAGTTACGGGAAAACTGAATCAATGATTTGATAGTGTTTGTATTAGGTCTTACCGTCTCTGTGTGAACTAGTGCAAGCCATATGCATACTCCTCTTCATCTGCAAGCAGTCTCTTCTTTGCTTGTCTTCTTTGGTTAACCTGCTGTTCAATTTTATTGGCTGTAATATCAGCCGCAGCAACTCTTTTGTCATCGATGTCCTTCAATATTGAATAGGTGAAAGCTCCTGGATGAAATCTTAGCCTCTGTAGAGTTTTTATTCTTCCAAGATTACCATTGTTAAAAACTAAACAAGCATCATATGCAGCAATTTCAACAATAATTGTTGAAACAAATGTTGTTTTTGGGCAACGTTTCCAAATCAGTGAGTTGTAACTTTCATTAGGGTTTTGTGTCTTTCCATGCACACACTTTCGTAGGAGGTCTGGCTCTGCTAAACACCTAAATGTTGGTTTTATAGCACTTAAAACAGCCACAGGTAAACTGTGCTTGTGTGAATAGTTCATGCCATCACGCTCAGCCTGCTTGAATTTGCACCACGATATGTCACACAAATTATGTACAGGTTTGTCATCTGTGGATAGTTTATGAAAATAAATAGACCACACAGCCTTCTGCATGTTATTCAAATTTCCACTGTTGTCCCTTATTGCCTTGCCATAGTACACTTGTAAAGAATGAATTTCTTTGTCTGTGAGTCTGTTGGGACCACCTAAAAGTTTTCCATCCTCAAGTTTCCTGCCCTTCAATTCACGTTTCAATTTTAAAAGTCTGCCTCCCATTCGTTTTTGCACATGTCCAACACATTCCAACTTTTCTATAGCACAATGGGGACCATAAGGTTCACTTTCCAAAACAGTTTTGAAGGAGCTGGAGTCACCATCACCAAGGTATTTTGTGTATCTAACACCGTACTTTTCCACACTTCGATGGAACATAAGTTTCATAGCTGCAGGTTCCATTCCACCACTAGAACCAGAATAATTTCTACAGCACACTTTCTTGTGTTCAACCTGCCACTTATTTTCTTCCACTTCACCAGCTCTCTTTCCGAGTACACAGCTATAGCAATATTTGCTCATTACCTGAACGTCAAGAATTTTTCCAGTATCAACACTAATGACAGATGATACTCCATACAGTGATGTATGTCCACGCTTCATCCACGTTCCATCACATGACACACACAAATCGGTGTCTGGCGTGTTATCTGCTTCTGTCTTTAGTTCACTATTCATCTTCACAGCTTCCTTTGCAGAGGACTTCAAGTTTTCTTCCACTTCCTCTTGAAGAGCACTTAGCAGTGTTTTATTTCCAGTGGTGTACCTAGCACTTGGTTGTGGCATGTTCATGATCCCACAAAACAGTCTGGTACCTTCCCTGCCTATGCCCAAACATCTCATGCCATATATTAAACGCATATTTGCTTCATATATCCGGTTACTTGATGCCGAAGTTCTAAAAGCAGTGTCTGAATGACAGCTTTCACAAGTAAGATGCAACATACACACTATTCCAATTCTGTTTTCTTCGTCATATAATCTCAAACTTTTTGCACCACAGTCAGCACATACACAAGCAGATGATATAATATCAGATAGTATTTTCAAATCAATAAGCCTAAAACCACTAGTAGCTTGAGTGTCTGAGCCACAATCATCAAGTGATTGACAGCTGTCAATTTTCCTTCTCGAAGCACTCGCTTTCTTGGTTGAAGTATCGTTTCCATTTGTTATTATGGGGCTGGTTTTCAAGTTGTCTTTACTACATCGAGAAGCTTGACACTTTCTAACCTTTTTAAACACCTTACTAGAACGCGGCATGCTGCAAAATATAATAACAAGTCTACTTACAACTTTCGTAAAAATGTATTCCAAACAAACACTCGTAAACAAACGCTATAAATCAAAGAATATAAAACCAGCGGCAGAGATATTATTCCACAGCCTTCTTGATGTAGTACACAAACGTTCCCTGCATTGTGACTGCACAAAACTGGAAAAAAACGCAGTATAAATAGATATACGAGAGGATGAAGACCAAGATGGGGGGGCGTCGCCCTGTGCAAGCTATTACAAATTATTATTTTTTTCCCCCTTAGAAGCGGAATTGGAACGTAATATTTGGTAATTGAAATTTCAATACCATGTAGTAAATGAAGAGCCAATAAAATTTTTTTCACAAATTTGGTCATTTTCATGTACGTCCCCCCTTAAGGCCTACAGCAAGAAGAACAAAAGGAAAAGTAAAGACAAAAAGACTTACAAAAGTACTCTATACAGTAGTAAAAGTTACATATGTACATTACAGCTTAAAGAAAAACGAAAAAATAAACAGGGCATTCAATCAAAGGTTTAAAAGGCAAGAGGGATACATTACAGAAACAAAAAAAACAAAAAAAAACACACACGCAGTGTCTGTCAATTACACGAGAGGAGGGAGCTGTTGCAGATGGCAGTCCATCTCATCCGGTCGTTGGCGTCCTCCTCCACGGCTGCTGGTTCCACTTCTTTTAGGATCGTTGTTATCCTATCCTTCCATCGAGTTCTTGGGCGTCCTCTAGGGCGTTTTCCTGTGGGTTGAGAGTGGAGGACTCTGTTTGGAAGGGATCCGTCTGCCCGTAGGATGTGGCCAAACCATTGGAGTCTCTTCTGCGCCAATATTCGTCCAATGTGTGGCTTTCCATACCGCTGGTATAAATCTTCTTTTTTTCTTCGTTCCCATTTACCTTCCATGGCATTGTAGATGGGTCCATATATCTTCCGAAGTACCTTCCTTTCAAATGCACATATTGCTTCTTCTGCTGTTGCTGATGTTGCCCAAGTTTCACAGCCGTATAAAAGTACTGGTCTCACCAGTGTCGTGTATAGGTGGATCTTGTTCTTCTGCGATATCAGCCGAGATCTGAAAAGATTGTTCAGGCTAAAGAACATGCGATTAGCATTTGTTATACGTTGCTGTACTTCTTTCGTTACTTCACTTCTATTTGTTAGTATGGAGCCCAGGTACTTGAACTCTTCAACTCGTTCGAAGGTATGCCTGTCGACATCAATGGAAGGAGGGAGATCTCGGCGGCGTGATACAACAAGATATTTAGTTTTTTCCTCGTTCACCACCAGCCCAATTTTCTCTGCATTGTGGAGGAATCGGGAAGTATCCCTGCGTACTTGCTCTAGAGTGTCGCCAAGGATCACAACATCATCAGCAAATGCCAAGATTGTGTCTGCTCCCACCATCTCCATCTCTCTGGTTCGACAAGTGTCACGGCTTACTTTTTCCAGGGCCAAATTGAATAATATTGGCGCCAATGGATCTCCTTGTCTCAATCCATTTTGTATACTGAATGATGGTGATAGTTGATTACCAAACCGCACTTGGGCCGTAGACTGAGAGTAGCAAGCAGCAATTAAGCGGATGTATTTTGATGGGATGCCAAGTTCCTCTAACGTTTCCCATAACGTGGCGCGGTCAATGCTGTCATAAGCTTGTCGAAAATCGATGAAGATGAGGTGTAGATCCTTATTGAATTCGTAGAATTTTTCTATCAACTGCCTCAGAGTAAATATGTGATCAATTGTCGATCGTCCAGCAACGAACCCACATTGATAGGTCCCTACAATTCCTTCAGCCAGTGGTTTCATGCGGTTTAGTAGCAGTGTTGTAAAAACTTTGTAGCCAATTTCAAGTAACGAAATCCCTCGGTAGTTGGATACATGAGTAGCATCTCCCTTCTTGAATATGGGACATATGATTGCTCCCTTCCATTCCTCAGGAATAACTTCTGCTTCCCAGATGGTAGAAATTAATCGTTTCAAAGCACCCACCAGTGTTTCCCCTCCCAAGCGAAGCATCTCAGCTGTGATACCACTACCTCCTGGAGCCTTGTTGTTCTTGAGTGCTTTTAGGGCAACACTGATTTCTTCCTCAGATGGTTCAGGGACTTCAACTCTGTCAAAACGGGCATCCGTCTGTGTTGTCCCTACTGGTGGGTTGTCGGGATTCAATAGGTTTTCAAAATGTTTTTTATCCCTGCTGTTCTGTTCACTTTTACTTGACATATATACTGTTCGGGTCAATATGACCCGACATATCAAAATGCTTTAGAAACATAAATTTTGGTACAGTTTTAGCTATCGACATTGTTGTTCTATTCCAGTACCTTGTTAGTAATAATAATAATAATAATAATAATAATAATAATGGTAATAATAATAATAATAACAATGCATACAACTTTATTGAGGGATATTTTTCATTTAAATATGCACATAAATTTGAAACAACAGACAGTTTCCATTACAGGCATTCAACTTAGAAAGCACTACAGTTTTTCCATACTTCTATTCTTATTGTTGACAGTTTAGACGTAAGTATTGACATTTTCTAACAACAGACAGTTGTCATTACAGATATTCATCTTAGAGCACACTACAGTACAGAACACACTACAGTTTTTTTATTACATTCCAACATAGAAAGCACTACAACTTTAGAATCCTCTCTTCTTACTGATTGTAGTTTAGGCACAAGTATTCACATAAATTTGAAACAACAGAATTTTCAATACAATCATCTTATAAAATACTACAGTTCTTTTCTTACTGCTTGCACTGTGGACACAAGTAGGTTACATGTTTCTTGCAAATATGTTTACTACATTTTCCACACACCATGTTTGTTTTATTGTCATTACTTGATGGACAGAACTTACAGCGTGCACGTTTTGTAGATTTTCTTGTTGTTACCGATTCTGACACACCACCCACATCATTCGGGTTTTGGATGCTTGTGACCATTCTCAAAGAATCTTCTGTTCTTGGGAAATGCGTTCTTGATGCAATATGTTCTTTTATCAGTGACTTTCCAAGTTCCTCCAAGAATATTCTCCTTCTAGTCAATTTGCTTGCATTCCAATTAGGGTCAACCGAAATCCACAAAACGTATGCATTATAAGCAGAAACATCAAGAATATTGTAGAAAACTATCATTGGCCACCTATTACTTTTTCGTTTGCATGTATATGTACCTAATAACTGATCAAGCGTGTCTACAGCACCTTTGGTTGAATTATAGTCCAAAATCATTTTTGGCTTCTTATCAGCCCTGTCACTGATTTCCGCATCATGGTGGAGAGTGCTCATAAGTACAACATTCTTGTGTCTCTTAGGAATATAATTAACCACAGTAGTGTCATTTGTGAAGTAAAATGAAGAGCTGTGTACCTCCTTGTTGGTCATTTTGTGTGGAAGCTCCGGCTTATTTTTCCGTATAGTTCCCAACATAGTCAATTTCCTTTTCAGAAGCAGCTGCCCCAAATTGTACGACGTAAAAAAGTTGTCACACGTGATATTCTGACCACGTAACTCAGAAGTGAGATCAGATACCACCCTCATTCCCTGATTTCTTTCTGGTGCCGCTCCACTCACCTTTCCTGTATAAATTTGGGCTTTCAGTACGTATGAAGTTTTGCTGTCACACATGGTCCATATTTTGATCCCATATTTTGCCGGTTTACTTGGGATATACTGCTTGAATGGACAGCGACCTCTAAATGCTACTAACTGCTCGTCAACAGTAACATTTTCTCCTGGATTATACAGTTTAGGAAGGACCTCTACCCACTTCTCCCAAATACTACGAATTGCGGCAAGTTTGTCAGTACGTCGTCTTTCCTCTCTAGTAGATTTCTTGTCAAATCGCAGGACACGTGATATCTTACAGAATGTTTCATGAGACATGGTTGCTCGAAATATGTTTCGCCCAGTATCTTTATCCCACAAACTTTTTGTAGACTCCCCATGAGATCGATATACACCCGCTAGGAGTAAGAGTCCTAAGTATGCATGGAAAACAGAACCATCAATATCTGTCCACTGTTCACCATAAACTCGCTGCCCTTCAATATTTGTCATCTCTATTATTTCATTTTGAAGCGCTGTGTGAAATACTGCTTCAAATGAACATTTTACATCAGATATTCTGCTGACTGCATACCTGGTAACTCCTGGGGTACTCTTGATGATGTTCGAAGCTGGTAGGCGACCATGTTGTGCTGGTGGATGCAACTGCCATTCTATATTCCCATTTTTAGAAAGAAAAGTCTCTACACTATTTTGTATGGGCTGTGGACTGTCGTAACTGTCATCGGAACACTCGCTTTCAGATGCATTGCTGATGTGATCTTCAAACTCAGAAAGTGATCCTTCATCTGGTGAGGCATTTACTATTTCTTCCAACTCACGATCATTCAATGGTCTCATCGCCATGGTGTCACAAGTCAAACTGGGCAGAAACAAAGCATTCCAATTATTGAGAACTGCCAATTATTATTTCCTGGGGAAAGCAACAAACAAGCCCATTGTTGTGAACGCATGGAGCTTTAGGTGATTGTTGAGAGTAAGTTGGAATGATGCAGTCACTATTCCCACACAACACAACAAAAATAATTTTCGCCATTTCCAGATTTTAGAAATAAATACGAGTTACACTAAACATATTTGTGTCGGGTCATTATGACCCGAACATTACATATGCAACTATTACAGTTGAAGCCCAAACTTCTTAAACTTTTTTAAAACCTTTTAAAACACATGCTGCTCATCCATTTTCAGACAAAGTCACAAAGTTTCATAAATATATATTGGTATTTACATAATGTAAAATAACGTTCATATTCGTTTCGGGTCATATAGACCCGAACAGAACAGCAGGGTTAAATAGGGTTGCTTGCTCTTCTGGCGGTACAACTTCACCCGTCTCATTCGTTAGGACCAATGTACGTTGTCTGTATGCGCCTCTGGCGAATCTTGAGGCCTGGAAAAACGAGCGTGACGACTTTGCTTCTTCGACTGCAATCAACAGACTTTTGTGGTGGTCCCGTTTCTTCTTTCTCATGAGTTGGTCCGTGTTACGCCTCGCTTCGTAGTAAGCTACCCTTGCTTCTTCCGAGAGTTGCTGTAGCCATTTTATCCTCTTCGCTGATCTAATCTCAACAGATTCTCGACATTGTTCATCGAACCAAGGTTTACTTCTTCGTTTTGCATCGCAAACTAGTTCTTCATTTGCACTTTCTAACACTGCATTCCTCAGCAGCATCCATGCGTTCTCCACACTGGTAGGGTTCTCTGTTATTGTGAGATGTTCTGCAATTTTTTCTTGATAGCGCTGTCTCACTTCTACATCTTTCAACTTATTCTTGTCGAAGCGGACCATCATTTCAGAATTTCTTCTCCACATGGTTGAAAGTTTCAGACGTAGTTTGACTACCACTAAGAAATGGTCTGAATTCATATCTGCCCCGCGAAAGGATCTTACATGCTCGACACTACAATGATGTCTTCGGTCAACAAGAACGTGATCGATCTGGTTCATCGTACTTCCATCTGGGGATATGCAGGTTACTTTATGCACTGCTTTGCGGGGGAAGTATGTGCTTCTAACGATCATTCTCCTTGTATCGGCAAGGTTAATTAATTTGATACCATTCTCGTTGCTTGTTTCATGGATACTATCAGGCCCTATCGTTGGACGATACTGCACTTCTCTTCCCACTTGGGCATTGAAGTCTCCCATTATCAACTGAATTGAGTGTCTTGGGAGTTTGTCTACTACATTCTCTAGTTCTAGATAGAAGTTATTCTTTGTTTCTTCATCGGCATCCTCTGATGGGGCATGACAGTTGACTAGGCAGATCTTATATGGTTTAGCGTGTAAAATCATCCAACAGATTCGGTCGTTTACAGGAGACCATTTGTTGACAGCCGATATCATTTTATTGTGTACAGCAAAACCAACTCCAGAAGTCCAGGCTGGGCTTAGCTCATTGCTGTTAAAGAGCGTGTGAGTATCTCCAATCTTCATAACACCCTGAGGAAGTCTTGTTTCTTGAATTGCTGCCACTATGCATTGATATTTACTCAGTTCTCCTCCAAGTTGTTTCATTCCCCCCGTCATGATTGACCTTACATTCCATGTTCCAATTCTAAATCCAGAAAATCCATTTACGTATCCAGTTTCGTCACCATTTTGATCCGTCCAGTTTTTCCTTTTGTCTTTTTCTTTAACCAGAATCTTTTTTTTACAGAGGATGGGGGGTTGGCCCATCCTCTAACCCTCCTCCTTTCTCATCCGGGCTTGGGACCGGCAATGGCGATTGTAATAGCAAATAAAACTATTACATGATAAAAACATCCGTACAGTAGCTACAAAAGTTGCAAAATACGTAATGTACAGTACTGTACTATAAACTTACAGGTGAAATAGTTTATCTGGCTTGGAAATAGTCAGTCAATTTCTTGTGCCTTTTTCATGTTCGAGATTTCACCGCGGCAATATTTCGTATTTTTCGGAGCAGTAGTGCCTGCGTTGCATTAGCCTCTTCTTGACTTTCAAACCATTCTATACACTTGGACAGCATTGTTTCGGCTTCTGAAAGGCTAATAGTTTGTTTTTCTTCATGGTTTGAACACTCGTCTTCATCAGCCCCTTCTTCTTCTTCTTCTTCTTCTTTGGTGGCACTTACGCTGGCAACAATTTCGTCATCACTCAAAATTTGAAAACCCCCGTCCACTTTGTCACACTCTAACCACTCTGATACTACTTCTGACGTCAAATTTGTGCTGATTTGTATATTATTGCACAAATTGACCATCTCGTCAACTGTCACACATTCAGGCTCCTCACCTTTAGGTTGAGGCCAAAGTTTATTCTTGCCGTTCTTGAGATTTGACACTGACAAATCACTCCATGCATTGGCAACATTGAAAATGACATCTTTAATACTGTAAGACCTCCAAAACTCTTTTACAGATGCTGATTCATCAGATGAGAGCAAACTTCCGATAAGTATTTTTCTATAACGACGTTTCATGTTTTCGATGGTTCCCTGATCCATGGGCTGTATAAGTGAAGCTGTGTTTGCTGGAAGGAAGAGACATGTTATGTAGGCGTCATCACTTTTCATTTCACAAGTAGGGTGCGTTGGGGCATTGTCTAATAGCAATAGCGCTTTCTGTGGCAACTTGTTTTCAGCCAAATGTGCTCTAACTTGAGGTACAAATTGTCTCTCTGTGTGTGTGTGTGTGTGTGTGTGTGTGTGTGTGTGTGTGTGTGTGTGTGTGTGTGTGATGGCTGGGGTTCTAGCTCCTTAGGAGCTTGGTCCCCCGTGTGTGCAGGATAGGTTTTTTTAATTGGGGGCTCCATTTATTTATTGACAAAAACAAATAATTTGGTCTCCATTTTTGGCGCTTTGGGACTCATTATGGGCACTTTCGCCCTTTAGTGGTCCTGATTTGATGGTGGTTAATGGGGTTTGCGTTGCCTTGGTTTTCTGTTGGTTGCTATTGTTGTTTGGCGTCTACCTGTTGCTTGTTTTTTTTTCCCCTATTGCCTTGATTCTTGGATTCTTCCTGTCTGTCTTCTTTCTTCGCTATTCTCAGTTCCTAAGTTGGTGTTGACTATTGTTAGTTCCTAGTAATTGACAGAGGTACCCTGACTTTGTAAAGGCGGTTGGTTCCACTGTGGCAATGTTTTCAAGACTGTTGTTTGTAAGTCTGGGTCTTTCTATCTTTGTCACCAGTTTCCTGGTGGCTTCTGCGATTTGTTCTGCTATACCTGGCATCTCCAGCTCCCTGTGGATCGCCCCTGTGTTGGTCCATGGAGGTGCGCGTCGAGTGAGCTTTAGGCATCTGTTCTGCAGTGTCTGGAGTTTCTTTATGTTTGTTTTACACGTGATACGCCATGAAGAGCACCCGTACAGGATGGCAAGCTGTATTGTTGCTTTGTATATCCGCATCTTGGTCCGGTTTGTCATCTCTTTGCTCGTCAGTAGTGGGTAGATCGCGTGGATTGCCTTTATGATTCTCGTCTTCTTTTCCTTGATGTGGTCCGCGAATAGCATTTTCTTATCTAGTGTGACTCCTAGATATTTTACCTTATTTGTCCGCTTGATTCTGTGTCCATTAAGTTCTATTCTGTCTTGGATATCTGGTCTGCGTCTTGTGAACAGGATGGCTTTAGTCTTTTCTGAATTTATTTTTATTTTATTTAACTTTGCCCATTTTTCAGTTTGGTTTGTTCCTGTAGTCTTCTTATTGTGGCGTCTAACCTTCTGCGACTTGAGAGTATTGCTGTGTCATCAGCGAACTGGGCCGGTACTGTGTCCTCTGTTTTTGGGACGTCATCATGCAAGTACACTGTGAAGAGGGTGGGAGACAGTACCGACCCCTGTGGTATTCCTTCCTCCAAGATCTTTGTTTCTGATACTTTTACGAAACATCTTCTGTCTCTCATGAAGCTGTTGATTATGCGGAGGTAGCATCTGGGTATGTCCGTGTCTTCTTTTAATTTCACCAGCAGATTGTTTCTCCACACCTTGTCATCCGCTTTTTCCACGTCCAGCATTAGTGCTGCAGTGTATTTTGCCAGGTTCATTGATTTCATAATCCCCTCCGTGATTATCAGGAGTTGGGGCTCTGCTGATAGTGTTTGCTGGTACGTGACTTGTTCTCGCCTGATGACATTTCCGTCCAGGAGAGGTTGCCTTATTCGTGGGAGTAGTACTCGTTCTAGTAGCTTTGGCATGGTGCAGAGTAAGCTAACCGGGCGGTGGTTCTCGGGTTTCTTCAGGTCTTTCTCTGCCTTAGGTATCGGTACAATCTTGCTAATTTTCCACGCAACTGGGAAGTAGTTGAGTAGCATGCATGCATTTATGATGGGTGTTAGTAGAACCAGCGGTCGTCGTGGGATGTGTTTTAGTTCTTCATTTGTGACGTTGTCTGGTCCAGGTGCTGAGCAGTTTTTTTTTGGTGCGTTGGCAAGGGTACTACCTCCGGAGGAGGTTGGTCCCTCAAGTGTGCGGGGTAGGTTTCCTTACTGGGGACACCATTTATTTGAGAAAAAATGGGACACCTTGTATTCATTTGAGAGCCGTTGGGCACAGTTTATTGGTCCTTGAGGCCCACAGTCTTGGTATTTTTATTTATATTTATTGTAGCTTCGTTGTTCTGATGTGACCTTTTCTATTGATTTGCATCTCTTAGTTGTATTGTAGTATGGATAGCGGAACTCTTATTTTTTGCCAAGGGGCTGGTTCTACAGTTGCTAATTCTTGTAATTGCTGTCTGGTAGGTCTGAGCCTTTCTATTTTTTCGATGAGTCTTCTTGCAGAGGTGATGATTTGGTTGTCCACTGTCGGCATGTTTAGCTATTCGTGTATGCGATTTGTACTCGTTCACCATGGTGCGTTAAGAATAAGCTTTAAGCATCTGTTTTGAAGTGTTGGGAGTGGTTTCCTGTTGGCTTTACTGGTTATGCCCCACGACGAGCAGCCGTAGAGCATCATAGGTATGACTATAGCTTTGTATATGTTTAATTTTGTTCTTTGAAACATTTCCTTGCTGGCCAGAAGAGGGTAAATTGCGTGGATGGTTCTTGATATGCGTTGTCGTTTTTGTTCTATGTGCTGCTTGAATTACATTTTATTGTCTATTGTTACGCCAAGGTATTTTACTGATGTTGTCCATGGTATTTGCGTTCCGTTTAACTCAATGTGATGGTGGATTTGTGGTCGACGGCATGTAAATATTATGGCGACTGTCTTCTCCGGGTTTATTTTGATCTTGTTTAGTTTGGCCCATTTTTCTGTGTGATCCACTTGTTTTTGTAGTCTATTTATTGTTGTTGATAGTCGTCGGTGCGTTTCTAGGAGTGCCGTATCGTCTGCAAATTGCGCTATTGTCGAGGTTTCTGTTTTCGGGATGTCATTTACATATACGGTGAATAGGGTTGGCGAAAGTACCGAACCCTGCGGTATTCCTTCCTGTAATATTTTATGTGCTGATCGTTTGCTATCAATCTGTACAAAGCATCTCCGGTCGTGTAAAAAAACTGTCAATCATTTTGATGTAGCATTCAGGTATGTCGGTCCGGTCTTTTAATTTCGTGACTAGGTTGTCCTTCCATACTTTATCGTATGCCGTTTCTACGTCTAGAAAAATTGCGGCTGTATACTTGGAGAGGTTCATGTTTTTGGTAATGTGTTCTGTAATACAGAGGATCTGGAGTTCTGCTGACAGTTTTTCTTGGAATGCAAATTGTTCTTGTCGGATGATGTTGCCGTCAAGTAATGGTTGTCGAATTCTTGGGAGCAGGATGCGTTCCAGGAGATTTGACGTCGTTGGGAGTAGGCTTATCGGTCTGTAATTTTGTGGTTGTTTCAAGTCTTTTCCAGGTTTTGGAATAGGTACTATTTTGGAGATCTTCCATGCTTGTGGAAAATAGTGGTTGATTAGACAGGCGTTGATGATTCTGGTGAGAAGGACTAAAGGTTTTCTAGGCAGGTTCTGGAGATGAATGTTGGAGACGAGGTCCGGTCCAGGAGCGGAGTTTGTGCCAAGTCGGTTGATAATTGTTTTTATTTCAGCAGGAGTGGTTAATTCTGGTAGATCGCGAGGTGGTGTCTGACGTATATTCTGGGCTGTAGTTGTCACATGTTGATATAGTAGTATGTCAGGGTGTTGGTTTCCTTGAGGTTCTATTGCATTTTGTTGTTCATAGGTGGCTGCAAAAAGTTCTGCCTGGCTAAAGGCGTCGAAGATGAGATTGTTATTGTGCAGTAATGCCGGTTTGCGTGTTTTTGTGCATCGCAGGTTTTTGATTAGTTTCCAGTCGTCTTTATTTCGGAGTTGTAGGGTGCTCATACGGTCTTCCCATAATTCGGCTCCCCATTCTTGTACACGGTGATGTATTTGCTTTTTGAGTTTGTTTAATTGTCTTCTATCTTCCGGATTGCGTGTTTGGAACCATTGGCGTCTAGCTGCGTTTTTAAGGTACTTGAGATCTTGTATAAGTGGTGGCAGAGTGTGAACGTTTGATTCAGGAAATATTGTAGTTATAGATGCTTTCTTATAGGCTGTTTTAATTTTGTCTGTTAAAGATCCGATGGCTTCTTCTATTTTTTGTGTAGTAGCTTGGTCTAGTGTGGGACGAATGTTATTATTTAGCCATCTCTGGAATTGGTCCCAATTTATAATGGTTTTGTGTCGTGGGTGAGGCGGTTCTATTGCGTTACCGATGTGGCCGATTACAGGTAGATGGTCGGAGGTGAGATCTTGAAAGGTTCGGAGATGTAAGTCAGGATCGAGGTTCTTGGTTATGCAGATATCAAGGACGTCGGGTTGGTGGCGGTGATTGAATGGAATGTGGGTAATATCTTCAGGAGCGGAAATTACAGCGTTCAGTCGGCCTTGTAGTTTATATAGTGTGTTTCCGCGTGCATTGTTCCGTCGTGCATTCCAGGTGGTGTTTTTTGCATTTAAGTGGCCGGCCAGTAAGATTTTGTTGTTGTTATCAAATATTTGTAGTAAGTCGTTTTCTTCGAATGTTGCTCTGGGGCTGAGGTATGCTGCCACCAGGGTTATTTTTCCTTGTGCTGTTTCTATTTTAACTACTGTGGCTTCTAATGATGTCATTTGTGGCGTAATTTCGGGATTGTGTCGTATATGTGAGCGAATGAAGATGGCCGTTCCGCCTCCCTGTCGGTTAGTTCGGTCTGTTCGGTGGCATACCATATTTCTAAGTTTAAAGGATATTGTTGGACGTAAATGAGTTTCAGTAGCAAATAGTGTGTCGATCTTGTTTTCTTCTATGAATTCATTTAATAGGTCTTTTTTGTTGTGTAGTCCTGATACGTTAAAGTTACAAAAACGAAGGTTTTGTTTCCTGGTGGGTCTAATTTCCATTGTCGGTGACAAAGAACATTACTCCACCGACAATTGCCATTATTTTTGATAGTATGTCTGGTGCAGTCATGAATTGCTGAAATGTGGTGGTGGTGATTGAAATGATGATCGTCCACTGTGTATTTTTCCAGAAGTTTTTCATATGGTTCAGGAAGTCGAAGAAGAAAGCAGGTCCGGTTGTTTGGTTTGAGGTTGAATTTGGTGCCTGATGTGTCTGGGTAGTTGAGGGTGATTCCTGATTTGTCTGGAGATTTGCTCATGTTTTGCGTCCTCTGCGGCTGGCTTCGGCTGGAGTTGGCATTGGTGTGTTCTTTATGGTGGGTTGAATTGTTGCTACTGCTGGAGTGTTGGTTCTTGGTCGTTGGGCTTGGTAAATACGTATTGCTTTCTGGAATTCTTCGCAGCCGCGAAAGGACGCGGGGTGGCCTCTTGATTGCAGTCTACGCAGTGTGATGTTGCATTTACTGGGAGGCTGCAATCTCTTGCTCTATGGGCGCCACCGCAGCGGACACAGCGAGTAGGCATAGAACAGTATTTTGCGGTGTGAAAGAAACCCTGGCACTTTTTACATTGTGGTGGACCGTCTTCGTTTTGATAAAATTCAGCTGTTACCTTCGTGTCAAGTATGTAGCGGACGTGGTAGATGCCGTCGTTCTCAGGTTTTCTGTCAAGTGTTACGCAGAAGACATCCGTGGGTCTTAATTGCTTCGTATTATTGTCTCTTTTCTTGTATTGGTGAACGTTTCTCGGCTTGAAGTTGGGGTCTCGTAAGTCCTTGTCTACTTCTGCTTCTGTGACTGTTTCGGGTTGCGGTTGATGAGTAAAGTTGGAGATGTTGTGGTGATGAAAGAAGTCGAGTGCTGTCCGTTGGTCTTTCATTGAGTCAAAATGATATTTGATAGTGTCTCCTTTATAGATAGCCTGTATTGGTCCTTCCATGTGCTTTTTTACTGCTGCGTTGAGCGTTAGGTAGTGTCCTTTATATTGGATAGTGATGGGCGGGATCCTTGGTTTCTTTGGGATGGCTTGAGGAGCATTTGATGATGATGGAGTTGGTTGGGTTGCAGTTGCTGGATTAATGGTACTATTGGTTCGTTGAGGTGGAGGTAAGAGAGGTTCAAATCGGTTTTCTGTCTGAATGGAGAATTGTTTGTGCGGTGCAGTGTCGTCTTCAGTGTTCTTCCGTTTTGCTGTTTTCCGTGGGGGAGGGGTTTGGAATTCCCCTTCCCCATCGTCTTGTTCCATGTCTTCTGGCTCAGATATCTCAGAATCTGAAGAGTAGTAATATTGTGAAAAGTTGTCTTCGTCGTATGTTTGATTTGTGTCTTCATTTGTCGAGTTTTTCTCTGTGTCCTGTCGTGGTGCGCCGTGATTGGTTGGTTGGTTTTTACGGAAAGTCGCCATGTTGCTGTCTTGTTGTGCTTGTTGTAGCTTTTGAATTTGCTGTCTGAGTGCGTGTTCAACGTCTGTTTATTGTGTGTTGGTGGTATTTGGCTCAGACCTACCCGCGTGATCTGCCTCAGCCCTATTGCTAATTCTTTGCCTGGAAGGCCGCGGACGTACAGCTCGCGGGGGGCCGGCCTGCTCTCGGTCGGGCCCCCGCGTATGATGCCCTGGGTCTGCATCGTTCCCTTCGCT
Organism: Schistocerca piceifrons; assembly: GCF_021461385.2. Taxonomy (NCBI): domain Eukaryota; kingdom Metazoa; phylum Arthropoda; class Insecta; order Orthoptera; family Acrididae; genus Schistocerca; species Schistocerca piceifrons. The sequence goes on from NC_060148.1 coordinate 61,136,415, forward strand.
ATCCATTTCTAGCCCCAGCTAGTCCAGGGAGGCTCTCCTGATTCCTATTTCGCCCTGTCAACCTAACGACACGACAATTCCGCAATACGTTCACAACGGTGCGATGTAAAAACGCCGCCCCTTTGTGAACGTCACACAGCTCGCGCTGCTCGGAGCCCGATGTGCTGAGCAGTGATGCGATCTTTTTGTACTTTGAAACCTGGAGCAGCTTTTTCAGAGAGTGACGCTAATGTCTTTTGTGGTTTAGCCTTCCAATGAAGCCCAGTTTCATCACAATTGTAAACATGCTCCCTAACAAGATTCAATTCAGCCATTTTATCTGTAAATTGCTCCTGGAACTCAGCAATTAGAGAGCTATACGCGCTGAGTTTTTCTCCACTGATATCAAGTTGGCAAATGCCATGACGAAATTTAAACTTGTCGAGCCATACGATACTTGCTTTAAAAGACGAGTCACCATCAAGTTTGTTGTTCATTTCAACAGCCTTGGCCATTATTATAGGTCCTGAAAGTGGAATCCCCTGACTTTTTGCTTGTATAAACCATCGGTACATTGCAGTGTTAATTCATCATATTATTTTGCAGGTTTCATTCTCTTTCTTGTTCGCACATCTCCATCCATGCTCTGCATTGTCGACACATGTTTTTCTATTTTATCAGCATCACGTTTTATATCGTTAACTGTTGTTCTTCCAATACCATAAATCGGCGCTACACTTGTCGCAGTTTCGCCCTTTCTTAAGCGTTTTATAATTTCAAGTTTTTGATTAAGTCCTAAAACAACACGTTGACGTTTTTCAGACATTTTATCAAGTCACTGTATCACACACACCCGCAGTAAATACGGTAGTGTAAAATATTAGTCAATAAAGCTTATTCAAGTGGAAAAACACGTAACACGGCACAGTCCGATAGATACACTGCGACAATTACAGTCTTCTAGCCACAACTGGAAACAGATCCAGTGGTGATTGGTGGCTCACAAGTGAGACAAAGACAAGAAAAAGGGGAGATGTGTTAGCACGTCAACTGAAGGTCACATTTTATGTACCATTCTACGGCGGGCGGGTACACTCACTTCCCACTAAAATAGAGTAAATAAACAAAGCGAACGCGTCACTGCACCTAAGAGCATTCTGTTATTACAGTATTATTATTATGCTGTTACAGCAGTGACGGATAACAGAAACTGACGGTTTAAAGAGTGACAGTTAATCGAGTACTGTACTGGAAACTTTTCCACAAAATACTTTAGGGGAGAAAAGGATGCATTGGAAACAGATCTGATTTGCACAACTGTTGCATTCCTCAGCATTTCAATCTTCAGTGGGAATTTGTGAACCATGTAGTCACAGGCGGCAATTTCCCTATCCCACACATTAATATGCCCAGAGTAGTTACCTGTAGGATTGTATTACTTTTCTACAATCTTAAACATTTACATTGTAGCGGTTCCACCTGCTTTGAATTTCTTTGTCTGTCTTCGGTGTCGACGTATTGTGTTGCTACACTGGCTCAAAATGGGTTGTGGATTCTGACACACACTACTGTAAATCATGTAGCGGACAGGTGCACGGTTCCGTTTCACAGTACTTTAATATTTGATGTTATACAAAAGGAAAATTAAAGTTATACAGTCAGTGCACTATTATTTAACCTTCGATAAACCTCATTAATTGTAAGCAGGCGAAACTCAACATACTGCTTCAATCGTTTCTTGTTGAACATCTACGAGCAGTAAAACCTAACCACAGCACAGGTTACTCTTCTGAAACTCTGCTGTGGTCTGTCTGTCTCATGACCAAAACTCGGGCCTTTATACAGGGTGTTACAAAAAGGTACGGCCAAACTTTCAGGAAACATTCCTCATACACAAAGAAAGAAAATATGTTATGTGGACATGTGTCCGGAAACGCGTATTTTCCATGTTAGAGCTCATTTAATTACTTCTCTTCAAATTACATTAATTATGGAATGGAAACACACAGCAACAGAACGTACCAGCGTGACTTCAAACACTTTGTTACAGGAAATGTTCAAAATGTCCTCTGTTAGTGAGGATACGTGCATCCATCCTCCATCGCATGAAATCCCTGATGCGCTGATGCAGCCCTGGAGAATGGCGTATTGTATCACAGCCGTCCACAATACGAGCACGAAGAGTCTCTACATTTGGTACTGGGGTTGCGTAGACAAGAGCTTTCAAATGCCCCCATAAATGAAAGTCGAGAGGGTTGAGGTCAGGAGAGCGTGGAGGCCACGGAATTGGTCCGCCTCTACCAATCCATCGGTCACCGAATCTGTTGTTGAGAAGCGTACGAACACTTGGACTGAAATGTGCAGGAGCTCCATCGTGCATGAACCACATGTTGTGCCGTACTTGTAAAGGCACATGTTCTAGCAGCACAGGTAGAGTAGCCCGTATGAAATCATAACAACGTGCTCCATTGAGCGTAGGTGGAAGAACATGGGGCCCAATCGAGATATCACCAACAATGCCTGCCCAAACGTTCACAGATAATCTGTTGATGACGTGATTGCACAATTGCGTGCGGATTCTCATCAGCCCACATGTGTTGATTGTGAAAATTTACAATTTTATCACGTCGGAATGAAGCCTCATCCGTAAAGAGAACATTTGCACTGAAATGAGGATTGACACATTGTCGGATGAACCATTCGCAGAAGTGTACCCGTGGAGGCCAATCAGCTGCTGATAGTGCCTGCACACGCTGTACACGGTACGGAAACAACTGGTTCTCCCGTAGCACTCTCCATACAGTGACGTGGTCAATGTTACCTTGTACAGCAGCAACTTCTCTGACGCTGACATTAGGGTTATCGTCAACTGCACGAAGAATTGCCTCGTCCATTGCAGGTGTCCTCGTCGTCCTAGGTCATCCGCAGTCGCGAGTCATAGGCTGGAATGTTCCGTGCTCCCGAAGACGCTGATAAATTGCTTTGAACGTCTTCCTGTCGGGACACCTCTGTTCTGGAAATCTGTCTCGATACAAACGTACCGCCCACGGCTATTAACCCATGCTAATCTGTGCATCATATGGGCATCTGCCAACTCCGCATTTGTAAACATTGCACTGACTGCAAAACCACGTTTGTGATGAACACTAACCTGTCGATGCTACGTACTGATGTGCTTGATGCTAGTACTGTAGAGCAATGAGTCGCATGTCAACACGAGCACCGAAGTCAACATTATCTTCCTTCAATTGGGCCAACTGTCGGTGAATCGAGGAAGTACAGTACATACTGACAAAACTAAAATGAGCTCTAACATGGAAATTAAGCATTTCCGGACACATGTCCACATAACATCTTTTCTTTATTTGTGTGTGTGAGGAATGTTTCCTGGAAGTTTGGCCATACCTTTTTGTAACACCTTGTATATCATCACAATAATAGGTGCTGAAACAACACATTGTTAATATAGTTATGCAAACAATACCTTTGACAAAACTGTTAATTACTTTGGAATTAATGAAAGGCTAGGTTTGCTAACGTGTTTTTGACTAGAGCTAGATAAATACTTTAAGATTACTGGTGCTTCATCTTCCAAATGTTAACGGTTATTATATAATTTATATTTGCTTATATGTCAATAATAGAATTTAAGTTACAAAATGATCACTGATTTCACCCTCTTACACGATACTAACTATGAACAGACAAAATAAGTTAGAACATCAATTACATACATAAAACTAAGCACAAAATTAGATCAGTCGTTATTTGCTTTAAAACTGAGAGCCAGTCTTTATCTTTCATGGAAATGCAGATTATATTCTGTATGTTAATGATAATTAGTTAAGAGTAACAAAACGAATTTAAGGAGGCAGATGGCTAAACAAGAGGTGAATTAAAATTATCCCAGCTTCCTTCGTCACATCAGTGTACAGTATACATTTTCTTGCCCGATTTGATAGGTCCAGTACATCAAACCATTAATCGGGTTGATAATATATATTGGCAGTGCGCCACTGGTTGCCAACGATTATGACTCCTATCATAACTAATATGCACTTTTGCATTGTGTTAATTGAATGGAAATGAATTGTCAAGAGGAAGGAGCCTAGTAAATGGTGGAGTAGCTGGCAAGACAAATTATATCGGCTACTTATTCTATCAATCAATCAAGGCTCCATTTAAAATATCATGGGCTTCATAGGAATGCAGGGTGCTACAAATCAGCTTGCTACACAGACAGCGCTGTTACACACCTTTGTTGCAAGAGCTTCCAGCTGCAATGTTCAGGGCCTCCTTGTACACTGCAGTCCCCCTGATTGTTGACTAATCTGTTCACAAGAGCCCCTACCTCAACTCTCACCTGGACCTTCTGTGTAGACTTGTGGAATATATGGAAAACTAATTCTGAAAATTTAACATCTGAAGTCAATAACTATCATAACGCAAGTGTGTGCATTTACATCACTACTAAAAAATCCTAGATTCTCATCCAAGTGATTTGTATGGTTAGTGGCAACTGCAAAACCATTACTTTGCGTTTGTCATTTCTCGCCGCACGTAAAAACCACGCTGTCTCAGTGATTTCCATTCCTGGCTAATAGACATTTTAAGGCTTGTGCCTGTTAGTGAAACTTTCCTCATAATAATCATTTAAAGGTGACTGATCAATGAGTATGTAGTGTCATCACTTAGCCAACATAGGTCATAAATCAGTTATTCAGCAACAGTTTCATTACGAATGTAAGTCTTTCCCGTATGAACACTAACTTACAAAAGATAACTGTTACATTAAACGTTAAAACAATATATACTGCCACAAAAAAAGTTTAGATTTGTTCACAATTGCCAAAAAGAGACACTACAAACAACAGATAGTTTTGTAAACCAGGAAGTGACAAAATTGATACCTACAGAAATGCTGTAATTCGTACCTTAAACTGTGACTTGACTATTGTTGAACAGCTCTTTCTCCCCGTATCTCATTATTTAATGGAGGGACTCTTGGCATTCAAGTACATCAGTATTCCTGGAAGAACTAAAACGTTTAAAATGAAAAGGTTGAGGAATGCTGTGTCAAGCAATTTCTTATGTTTAGGAATATTTCGATAATGTTAAGTCATTCCTTGTGCTAAGAAGTGCATCTGTAATTGTAATGGTTTTAAGGAGTGTTACAATCCTTGCAAGTTGTTATTGGCATAAGTTCAAAATTGTTGAAAGATACACACTGGATGAGATTTGTCTTGTGATTTTTTTTTTAAACCATCTGCAGAAATGGTTAGGAATTGAAAAGCAAATTATAGTTTAATGCCGAGGTGTCAATATTTGCTGCTCTGCACACAAGCCAAAACCAACATGCATGTTAAAGGTGGAAGATAAAAAATTGTTGCATGTACCTCACATTAGATTCGAGTCTTGTCAGATGTCCAGTACAGACCAGAGCAGCCGTACATACTAGACTTTTGTACGGAGTGTTTTCTTATATGACTTGGATTGTGGAGAGCCACAAATGCCGCAGGTCCCAGCTGTTGTGGCTGCACGGTCCTCAGTCAGAAATGGCAGGTGACGAATCGGTGGCGGTTCGTCTCATGTATTCGGCAAATTGCCTTTTACAGTACTCGAGCTCTGTTACAGTCCTCCAATACTTCTTCCAGTGCATTTGTTATTTTGAGCATTTACTGGGACCTTTCTCTACCCATATGGTGTACAGGTTCCTTCATTTGTTCATTTAGGTCATTTGTACCTAGACAGCCAGACGGGTGGACCGGTACTGCCCTGGATTTCTCACTTGTGTTGTCACCACTCGTGCCTCACTTTTGTATCTTAGGCTCAGTACTACTGTGGTGCTTTTAATGCATTTTCCATCTCCAGTAATACTTAGGCTAACGAGATTTCTAAGAGAAAACTGGGAATCTTTGGTTTATATGTAACTTCTTTACTACAGTTATATGTACCATTGTCAGTTGACGTGATATTTTAAAATCGACAATATGACAATGCTGTGGGTGAAATATCTATAGTGAGAATGCATCTTCATTTTGTGAATTGGAAAGGAAAATGTTGGTACATAATATAGAAACAAAATTCTTTTCTTCAGAAATAATCACTGACATACTATTTTATTTTAATAACTTGGATATATTTTTCTGCAATGTTTAGTCACGTACTTCGTACAATTTGTTAATCCTAAAAGCTTTGTAATGTAATTGGTAATCGGATACAGATTATATCTTCTTACTAAAATTTAACATATCGCTTGACTGCAGATTGTCAAGGCAAGTGCGTATACGTGCTGAACAATATTCGATGAGCACTGCTAACACACTCTGCATTACTCACATAATTCACAAATTTAACTTCCGTACGGATGCAGTCACATTAGGAGAAATGTAAATCAGGCTCCTTTACGCCTTTGGTTTTGCTTTTACTTGTCTTGAAGGTCATAAAGTGGATTATCAGTACATTAGAGGTGGGGACAGGTAGTACCCACTTTTGTTTTGAGCATCTCCTACTCTTTCTTCTGGCAGAGGGCTAGTTAAACTAAATGTTGTAGGCCTACGTATTGTGAAAATATATATTTCTATAATGTTGTACTACAAAATTTGTTTTCAGAAATGCTTGAGTGAGAAATGTTATTGCACTCATTTTGTTTCTCAATTAAAAAACAGGACAGCTGTGTCCCAAATGATTTTCTGGGGGTAGCAGGACTTCTGGTCAGCCTAATAATATTAGTGTAGTTGAACCTGATGAGTACCTCTGTTAATGGAAAAATGCTGTTTAATAATGGGGAAGTTTCAGTTCAGGTATGAATTACAGTATTTTGGCAGTTGCCAATTTTATGTCATTCGACTCTGCAAAACGATTGAGTTTTTGTCCATTTATCTCTTGTGCTGGTTGAAAAAAAACTATTTTATGCAACCATTATATTATCTTTTGTAACTTTTAGTACTGGAAATAAAAATTACTGTAGAGAACTATTGCTAATACTGGCTAGGTGATATTAGACATTCTTACATTTCATTTGCCAATTGACTTTAAATGAATATTGTGAGCAAAGTTTCGCCAACAACAGGGACAAAACAGAGAACTGTCAGTTATGAGTGGAAGTCATTGAGATCGGCATGGTTTTCATGTGGGACAAGGAGTGACTGACACAATGTAATTTTTTTTTTTTTTTTTTGTTTGTGTGTGTGTGTAATTGTTGCTACTGCTGGAGTGTTGGTTCTTGGTCGTTGGGCTTGGTAAATACGTATTGCTTTCTGGAATTCTTCGCAGCCGCGAAAGGACGCGGGGTGGCCTCTTGATTGCAGTTTACGCAGTGTGATGTAGCATTTACTGGGAGGCTGCAATCTCTTGCTCCATGGGCGCCACCGCAGCGTACACAGCGAGTAGGCATAGAACAGTAGTTTGCGGTGTGAAAGAAACCCTGGCACTTTTTACATTGTGGTGGACCGTCTTTGTTTTGATAAGATTCAACTGTTACCTTCGTGTCAAGTATGTAGCGGACGTGGTAGATGCCGTCGTTCTCAGGTTTTCTGTCAAGTGTTACGCAGAAGACATCCGTGGGTCTTAATTGCTTTGTATTATTGTCTCTTTTCTTGTATTGGTGAACGTTTCTCGGCTTGAAGTTGGGGTCTCGTAAGTCCTTGTCTACTTCTGCTTCTGTGACTGTTTCGGGTAAACCTTTAATCACAACTTTTAAATGTCTTTCATTTTGTGGTTGATGAGTAAAGTTGGAGATGTTGTGGTGATGAAAGAAGTCGAGTGCTGTCCGTTGCTCTTTCATTGAGTCAAAATGATATTTGATAGTGTCTCCTTTATAGATAGCCTGTATTGGTCCTTCCATGTGCTTTTTTACTGCTGCGTTGAGCGTTAGGTAGTGTCCTTTATATTGGATAGTGATGGGCGGGATCCTTGGTTTCTTTGGGATGGCTTGAGGAGCATTTGATGATGATGGAGCCATTGGTTGGGTTGCAGTTGCTGGATTAATGGTACTATTGGTTCGTTGAGGTGGAGGTAAGAGAGGTTCAAATCGGTTTTCTGTCTGAATGGAGAATTGTTTGTGCGGTGCAGTGTCGTCTTCAGTGTTCTTCCGTTTTGCTGTTTTCCGTGGGGGAGGGGTTTGGAATTCCCCTTCCCCATCGTCTTGTTCCATGTCTTCTGGCTCAGATATCTCAGAATCTGAAGAGTAGTAATATTGTGAAAAGTTGTCTTCGTCGTATGTTTGATTTGTGTCTTCATTTGTCGAGTTTTTCTCTGTGTCCTGTCGTGGTGCGCCGTGATTGGTTGGTTGGTTTTTACGGAAAGTCGCCATGTTGCTGTCTTGTTGTGCTTGTTGTAGCTTTTGAATTTGCTGTCTGAGTGCGTGTTCAACGTCTGTTTATTGTGTGTTGGTGGTATTTGGCTCAGACCTACCCGCGTGATCTGCCTCAGCCCTATTGCTAATTCTTTGCCTGGAAGGCCGCGGACGTACAGCTCGCGGGGGGCCGGCCCGCTCTCGGTCGGGCCCCCGCGTATGATGCCCTGGGTCTGCATCGTTCCCTTCGCTATCCATTTCTAGCCCCAGCTAGTCCAGGGAGGCTCTCCTGATTCCTATTTCGCCCTGTCAACCTAACGACACGACAATTCCGCAATACGTTCACAACGGTGCGATGTAAAAACGCCGCCCCTTTGTGAACGTCATACAGCTCGCGCTGCTCGGAGCCCGATGTGCTGAGCAGTGATGCGATCTTTTTGTACTTTGAAACCTGGAGCAGCTTTTTCAGAGAGTGACGCTAATGTCTTTTGTGGTTTAGCCTTCCAATGAAGCCCAGTTTCATCACAATTGTAAACATGCTCCCTAACAAGATTCAATTCAGCCATTTTATCTGTAAATTGCTCCTGGAACTCAGCAATTAGAGAGCTATACGCGCTGAGTTTTTCTCCACTGATATCAAGTTGGCAAATGCCATGACGAAATTTAAACTTGTCGAGCCATACGATACTTGCTTTAAAAGACGAGTCACCATCAAGTTTGTTGTTCATTTCAACAGCCTTGGCCATTATTATAGGTCCTGAAAGTGGAATCCCCTGACTTTTTGCTTGTATAAACCATCGGTACATTGCAGTGTTAATTCATCATATTATTTTGCAGGTTTCATTCTCTTTCTTGTTCGCACATCTCCATCCATGCTCTGCATTGTCGACACATGTTTTTCTATTTTATCAGCATCACGTTTTATATCGTTAACTGTTGTTCTTCCAATACCATAAATCGGCGCTACACTTGTCGCAGTTTCGCCCTTTCTTAAGCGTTTTATAATTTCAAGTTTTTGATTAAGTCCTAAAACAACACGTTGACGTTTTTCAGACATTTTATCAAGTCACTGTATCACACACACCCGCAGTAAATACGGTAGTGTAAAATATTAGTCAATAAAGCTTATTCAAGTGGAAAAACACGTAACACGGCACAGTCCGATAGATACACTGCGACAATTACAGTCTTCTAGCCACAACTGGAAACAGATCCAGTGGTGATTGGTGGCTCACAAGTGAGACAAAGACAAGAAAAAGGGGAGATGTGTTAGCACGTCAACTGAAGGTCACATTTTATGTACCATTCTACGGCGGGCGGGTACACTCACTTCCCACTAAAATAGAGTAAATAAACAAAGCGAACGCGTCACTGCACCTAAGAGCATTCTGTTATTACAGTATTATTATTATGCTGTTACAGCAGTGACGGATAACAGAAACTGACGGTTTAAAGAGTGACAGTTAATCGAGTACTGTACTGGAAACTTTTCCACAAAATACTTTAGGGGAGAAAAGGATGCATTGGAAACAGATCTGATTTGCACAACTGTTGCATTCCTCAGCATTTCAATCTTCAGTGGGAATTTGTGAACCATGTAGTCACAGGCGGCAATTAAGTATTTCCGAACAGATGAGAAGAATTCCACCTTCTCATCACGCTTGAGGCAATCCACAAGTTGAGAATGGTGTTCAAATGGCTCTGAGCACTATGGGACCCAACATCTGAGGTCATCAGTCCCCTAGAAATTAGAACTACTTAAACCTAACTAACCTAAGGACATCATACACATCCATGCCCGAGGCAGGATTCGAACCTGCGCCGTAGCAGTCGCGCGGTTCCGGACTGAAGCGTCTAGAACAGCTCGGCCACCGCAGCCGGCAAAGTTGAGAAGTACAACTGCCAATGACCAAATCACAATCATCCTTCTGGGTTCTTCTGCTGTGGTAATCAACCTCAAAAGGAGAACAGGATTTTATCACTGTAGGTAGTGCAAATTTAGTCATCAAATTCTGTAACGTGTCCAGCAGCAGACCTTGCAGTAAATGGATGTGAGGTACACTTGACTGCAAAATTACATTTGTTTTGTCAAATGTAGGTATAACATCTGACAAAAACAGACACAAAGCCATATTTAAATCTGATGACAGAAACATAAAAATCCTTTCTTCACGAGACAGGTTGTACTTAATAGGGGAATCCTGTTTACTTATTTTTGATGTAGATGAACATGGAATTCGCAATCCACTAGCTCTTTTTCTTGAAGAGGCACTATTCTCAATTGGTGACTGTTTCACCTTCGGTATATGATAAGTGTGGAGACACCCTAGCTGATCATTCTTACCGGACTTCACTTCATAATTGAGCAGGCTGGTCAAAGGCTTCCACTGTTCCAGTAACCGAAGTAAACATTTGCTCACAGAAAGCCAACGGGTGCACACATGCTTCAATATTTTCGTCGTCTCGACATCATATAATTTCTGAAATTCTTCCAGTTTCTCCTTTCTCTTTGTACTCTTTTGCAGAAAATAATATATGTCCAGTAAATAGTCATCAATCTGGAATGGCAGATATGCAGCTCCCTTTTTTGCTGCCAAATTTAACAAATGGCAGGGACAACCAACAACAAAGAGGTTAGGCATATGATTTTTCAAGAGACCTGCAACTCCGTTTTTCATTCCAACCATTACAGGGGCATTGTCACGACTATTGACAAACACAACTATTGACAAACAGTTACTAAGTGGAATATTACATTCCTTCAGGGTGTTGAGAAGAAGTGTTCCTATGTTGACACCAGTGGAACCTCCTTTTAAGTTGGGGAGAGATAATAAGATACTTTCAATTTTTTGGGTCGTCTCATTATAAACGGTAACAACTATGGGATATAAATTAGCATCCCCTTTGTTACTACCGTCCGTTGCAATAGAAAATGGCCATTTTTGTCAAAATGTCTACGATTTCTTCTTTTTCCTTTTTTTGCTACTTATCCGATAATTGCGACAGTTTTTGTCCTTCCGCAGCTGTATTTTTTCGCCATACTGCAATCCGTGAACATTTTCCAGAACAGGTGACTCGCATGGTCAGCGCAATTAATCGGCAAATTATGTTCTATAATAAAAGATGTAAATAAACATTCAGCATTTATCACTCCATCACTTTCACTTTTGTCGCTGAATTCCAGTTTTTTATTGTTATTGACGCACTTCAAATTGTCTCGGGGTGCTTTTTTGTGTCCACATGTTTGGAAATATCACTTTTTCCACCATGTGATACACAAATATCACACCGGCAAACGGTACAAAAAGCGAACAACGGGCATTTCCTCGACTCGATAATGCACGGAAACTGTTCCGGAAATTGTTTTAAGAAGACGGAGTTATATTTTTTGACAATGTTTATAAACAAAGCCCCGAATCAAAACACTACGACAATATGCATCAACACACGTCCAATCAGAACACTGTGCACTACCGAGGTAACTACATGTGCACTACGGGACACGGGTGCATCTTGGACAAAATGCGCGGGAAAGAGGAAAAATAACTATCGATAAATAAATCGTGCGCGACTTCCTGATTTCTATAAACTTCGATGTGTATCGATTAAGGTCGACTAATAAGCAACGAATTCCAGTATGTTGTCCTTGCCTGGGTCGTCTAACAAATTTGTTTCGTCATAGTTCCAAATCCTGTCGGGCGAAACACTAGCAAGTGATCGAAAAACTGGTTAATGACGTCTTCATCAATGGCAGCGCGAGTATAGATGTTCTTTGCAGTCCTTTGAGAATATACCTGCTTGTTTCCGAGTAGGAAGCCCTGTGCCCATTCTTTACCTGGAAAATTGTCTTTGAATCTCGGTTCTTGTCTTCCGATCTGGTCGAGATACGACTTTTCGATGCATCTCAAGTCGAATACACCCACTGGAAAGCCGAAATTTGACATCGCCACGATATGATGGACGAAACTTTCTTGCTCCTCTTTTGAGAAAGCAGTCCTACGACCAACAAATCCGCTGTGCTTATGCTGACTTTTTAGGTGAAGGGTATTCTTTGGAATGCCATATTTCTGAGATGCCTTCCCAATTGACAGCGTTTTAGATGTGATGTGATAGAGAGCATTCTTCAGTGTCTTCCGTATAAATCCTTTCTGCTCGTGCCCCAATGGGACGTTTGATTGTTCTCCCCATTCTGGAAACCTGAAAGAGAATTCATCATCAGGCTAACTTTGGGACATCTGCAGTTTCATATGTGAAATGCACTACTAATGATTGGGGGGCTACTTTGGGACAGTGAGAACTGCAGTGTTTTTTTGTTTTTATTTAAATGTCAATGAGAATGGCTTTTGCAATATTAATTAAAATAGTTAAGTAGTTCATTTCGTGTACTGAGTCTTCTTAAATGCAACTTTGGGACAGTCCCGAAGTAACCCCACTAATGTATGATTTTTCACAAATTTATGGGTCATGAAGAAGCATTTGTAAATAATTGATTTGGCTGCTCTAAAACTGTGTTATGACATGAACAAACAAATTTACATACCTGACAGCACTCTTTCAAACGACAGTTTTTGTCCCACAATAGAAATTTAGCACAACACCACATATCGTAGAAAAAGGCGCCAAGAAAACAGCAATACCCTGTGCCATCGGTGGCGGGGAGAAAGCTTTCGAATACGGCCGCAAGATGGCAGCACACGCTAACGTCCCAGTCGGCCTCTTACGTGGCGGAGGGAAATTTAAAACTGAAAAATAGCCGGCAGTCCAAATGTTACCCCTGCAGTCCCAAGTCCCTAAGTAACCCCAGTCTACGGTATATGTGAAGATGAAAATAAACAAATAAGATAGAATGCCTCCAGTAGTCACAGGCTTCTTTCTATATTGTAACACATCACATGTGAACTGTCATATTTTGTCTTGGAAAAACTTGATGCAAATAACATATATAACAAAACAGAAACATTAACTCAAAGTACAAAAAAATATATATCATAACATTATTTGGACTAATTTTTAAGGGATTGTGGCATTCTTAGTTTGAGTTACTGAATATTTTAAAAGGGATAAAAATCTGTATCTGTAGGTAATGTTTTTCAGGTGATGACTGGAATTCAGGACTTGGTCTTCTAAATTGTGTATAAGGATTTCAGCTAACAATCCAGATAGGTTTGAGTCTATTGCTAGGCCATCTGTTTGTTTGTAGATTTATTGTTGAGTTTGAAATAATTGTTTGAGAGTGCGAAGCCCAGCAGGTCCATTAGTACAGTAATGTGAGTGGAGGGGATTTTTTTGTGCTTTTGTAGGTTGGCATTAATTATGTATAGTGTGGAATCTGTTGGCACAGAGGAATAAAGGCTTTGTATGTCACATGAGGCATGCGTGGCTTCATCAGAACTTCTATATATTTGACATGTTCTGTAAATTGTGCTGTGTTTTTAAGTGTTCTTTTATTACCGAATGTGTGTCTGTTTCTTTAAGAATTTTGAAGTGCTTTTTATTGACCTTGAAAGTTGGGTTGTTCCCACAGTTACCTATAAGCTAGTTGGTGGTCCCATTTTTGTATATCTTTGGTTGTGATCTAAGGCAAGATGCTTCTGGGCTCATAGCTACAATTTATCTTGCTTCTTAGATTTTAAGTAGGAAATTTGTTATTTGAGATGTGTTGAATTTCTTTTTATATTTTGGCTGTTGGATCTACAGGTATTTCTGTCATGTTGTCGGCTCGGAAGAAATCTTAAGTTTTTTGTGCATATGTTGCAGCACTGCCCTCATATGCTCTTACCATTATTGTGTTACTCGTATTTTGTTTAGTAATAGTGGTACGTGTGAGGGCTGCTTCTCTTTTCTTGATTGCTGGGAATCATTTTTCAATCTCCTCCTCAATAATTTTGTTGATTTTGTGGCAGGCTACTTCTTCTTCTTCTTCTTCTTCTTCTTCTTCTGCTTTTACGGCCTCATTGGACCACTTCAGTCAATCATTTCTGGTCCTCTTTTTTGGTATTTTCCCCTTCCGAGTGGCCCAGTATCTCTTCATTCGTTCCGATGCTTTTCATCGTTCCTTATCTGTAAATACCCTTTTCATTGTATGTCGTTTGTCAATTTTTGGTTTAAATCTTATTTCTGTGTCCCTCAACTTCTTTAAATTTGGCGTTTTGTTCTGCAAATCATCCAGAGTTATTTCCAGTTCTTCCATATCCTCTCTTATTTCCTTAAGCCATCCCCCTTGTTGTTTCAAATTCCAGAGTTTCTCAATAATTTTCCTTGATAATCTGGTTTCTGATGTCCTCAGAATGTGACAACAAAAAGAGATCCTTTTCTTTCGTATAGTATCAGTGATGGGCTCCAGTTCTCTGTATACCACTTCATTTGGAACTATCCGCCATTGCCCAGCTTTTTGATATTTCTTATTTATGCATGTTCTAGCAATTCTTCTCTCTACTTTTAAAATTTTGTCAATTCTGTTTTTCTGGGTGACTTTAAAAAAGAGTTTCACTTCCATATGTAACCTCTGGTTGAACCACCGTCTTGTAATGTTTTAATTTTGTTTTAATTGATAGACATTTTTTATTGTACGTAGACCATGTTAGTTTTTGAGTTTTTATCATTTTATTAGTTCTTGCTCGCCATGCAGGTTTCTCGTCCAATTTATGTGTTATAATTTCACCCAGGTATTTAAATTGTTTCACTATTTTAATTTCCCTATTGTTCACTGTGATGTGATCTATTACAAGTGGATCCGTTACCATTATTTCAGTCTTTTCAAATGATATCTGGAGTCCTAATTTTTGTGCTATATTTTGTAAGCTTGTTATTTGTTTCGTGGCTTCCTGAATATTATTAGCTAGTAATGCTAGGTCATCAGCAAATCCCAAGCAATTTAGGTTTATTTTATCTTTCTTAGTTCCAATTTTAATATTCATAGGATTTTCCTTGTACCATTCTCTCATTACATATTCAAGAGCACAATTGAATAGCAATGGTGATAAACAATCTCCCTGTCTCAACTCTGTTTTAATCGTAAATGGTTCAGATATTTCTCCTCTAAATTTTACTTTGGATTTGGTGTTTGTTAAGGTTAACTGTATCATTTTTATTAATTTAGGATGAAGTCCAAAATTCCTTAATATTTTCATCATTGAAGATCTATGGATGCAATCATACGCCTTTTTGAAATCTACAAAGGTTATGACTAGTTGTTTTTGCCTTCTTTTGTAGACATCCATAACTAACTTCAAGGTGATTATCTGTTCTGGGCAGCTTCTCCAGGATCTAAATCCTCCTTGATATTCTCCCAGTTCCAGTTCTAATTGATCTTTACAGCGGTTGTATAGTATTCTTGACATGATCTTATACGTGCAGTCCGAAAGGGAAATTCCTCTATAGTTGTCTGGATTTGATTTTTCTCCTTTCTTATGTAATGGTTGTATTATAGCAGTAGTCCAATTTTATGGTAATTTCTCTTCATTCCAGATTTTTACTATGCATTGGTGTAATGCTATCTTTACTGGTTCTGCTGCATATTTCCAAAGTTCAGCAAACGTTTGATCTTCTCCACTTGCTTTGTAGTTTTTGAGTTCTTTCAAAACTCTGTAGACCTCATTAATTGTAGGTGGATTTATATTTTCTGCTGGTGTTTTAATTGGGGTTTCTGTGTTTATCTGAAGAAGTTCTGGGGGATCTTCACAATTTAGTAACTTGTTAAATGTTTCTGCTAGAATTTCTGTATTTTTACTATTGCTATGGGCTAGGTTATTATCTTTATCTTTTAACATTAATGTTGGAGGATCATATCTTTGTAATTGTCTGCCAAATATTTTGTAATAGTCTCTTGAGTTTGTTTTTTCACTATTTGTTTCTATCATTAGAAGTATATCTTTTTGGTACTGACGTTTAACTCTCCTTATTATTTTTTGTGTTGTCTTCCTTTGTTTTGTGAGTTCCAAATATGATTTTTCTGTTTTTTCATTTTGATGCCTTAACCAGGCTTGGTGTCGATCCAACACTGCTTCATCACATTCATCGTTCCACCACTGGTGTTTTTTCCTTGGATTTATAGGGGCAACTTGTTCAGCTATTTGTTTCAATTTTGGAATTATTTCTTCCAGATCATCTGTTATTTTTATATCCCTGGTTTGTGCTTCATATTCCTCATTTTGTATCAGTTTATGAGGGTCATAGGTTCTCTTCTTCTTCTGGTGGGATTTTTTCTTTGCTAATGGGGTTAATTTAATTTTAATTTTTATCATGTAATGATCTGATCCGGTATCTGTCCCTCTCAGTACTTTCACATTGTAAATTTCCTTGTGGTAATTCTTATCCATGCAGACATGGTCCAGTTGCCATTCTCCTTTTTTCCAGTCTGGATGTTTCCAAGTTTTTAGTTTACTTGGTCTTCTCTTAAAATACGTCGACTTTGAGATCATGTCATGGTTTCTGCAAAATTCCACTAGTCTTATGCCATTTTTGTTTGTTCTTCTGTGTGCTGTCCATTTCCCTATTATGTCTCTATATCTCTTTTCCCTTCCTAACTGGGCATTGAAGTCTCCAATTAAAATTTTGATGTGATTTTTATTAATGTTATTCGTCGTTTGATCTAAGAGCTCCCAAAATTTTTCTACCTCTTCTCTGTGTTCTTTTTTATTATTTTTATCATTTGTCGGGGCATGGGCATTTATTATTGTGTACATTTTATTTGCAGCTTTTAGAGTTAATGTTGAGAGCCTGGGAGATTGTGCTTTAAATTCTATTATGGACTCTATTATTTTCAGACTCACCACGAATCCTGTTCCAAATTGTGGACACTGTTTCATGACTCTTTTCCCTGGTATTCCCTTATAAATCCTATATCCTTGTGATTCTATCGGCTCCTGATCAGTATTTCTCATTTCTTGAAGTCCGGTTATGAGAATCCCCTTGCGATCCATTTCATCCGTCAGAATTTTGAGTTTGCCTGGTTGTATGAGGGAATTTATATTGTGTGTCGCAATGTAGTTTATTTGTCCTGTCTTGAGTTTTGGTCGTCTGTCCGTTTTGGGTATTTTCAGATGCTCCGACTCATCCAAGTTATCTTTCAGGTGACTGCCCACCGTATCCGAGTGCAGTCTTCCTTGGTTATTGCCAAGCGGTGGATTATTCCTTGAAAGATTTCCTTCCATGTTTGACTTTCAAAGGTAGTCAACCTTGTATGGAGCAAGCTCCGAGTTACAACTGCGATTGTTAGCCGTAGAGGTTGTTCAGTGTTTGGTCCGCGAGAGCTATTTTATTTCGCTCAAGTCCGCCGGTAAACCGGTGAGGACCCCCCTATCCGCCACCTGGGACGCGCCACGTCGGAGTATCACCTCTCCGCCTGCTACGACACCGTAGTAGGTTCGTGGGGCAGGCTACTATTATGTCTTTTTTTTTTTTTTTTTTTTTTCATAAAGGAGATGGTTGGAATCTGTGTGGCACTAGTGATGAGCTTCTCTCTGTTCTTGTGATACAGTGAAACTTGAACGTTTTGTTTTAATCCTTTGCTGAATAGTGCCTCTTCTTTTGTAGTGGATGTTGTATCGGCACGGTTGAGGAAGGGTGCGGAGAATGTGTGTTTCTTTCAGCTGTTTTGGTTCAATTTGGGAAGTAACTGTTCTTTCACAAAATTACCTAGTTTTTTCCTTCTGTGGGCTTTCTTTTTCTGTACAATGGATTTGGTGTATTTTCTGACTTTTTCAGTTATGAAATCATATTCTAGTCTATGGAGCAACTTTCCCAATTGTAACTCTGCATTATGAGGCTGTGCATTGAACATTTGTTAATTACTGTGAAGTTCTTTCAATTCGTTTTTCGCACACATTTTTCGCTCGTTTTCCAATGTTTTCTTTGCAGTTGTTGTGTTTGTTCTGACGTCAAGTCAAGATTGACTCACTGACTTTTCAGAGTCTTCCGCGTCTGATAGGGTAGCTGGAATGTTAATTTATGCTGTGGTCAGAATATATGAAGTGCGAGCCGGTTCCAGTTTGACCAAATGGCATGACGCACAGCCTCCTGCAAATTAGAGACAGAGCCTACCAGCACCAAAGTCTTCACGTTCCCTTGTACCCACTTCAGGGCCTCGGGCTTTGTACCAGTCTCCAGTACCTGGGCTCTCGGCTCCAAATCCTCCTCCTCAAATTTCCATATTTATGCCTCATAATCAGCTTCAGCATTGTGAGCTCAGATTTGCCAATGCAGACACTCCTCAGTTTTGTGAAACACAATTCACAGCTTCAGGTCGACTCTCGGCACGAGAGTGTACGTATACAGAATCTGCCGTACTGCAGATCCTCATATCTAAGAGTCCTGGCTTCACAACAGCCTTGTGAGCTTGGATTTGGCCCATCTAAATAGTCACACCCGACAAGAAGCCTGTTACATTGTACTGGACCGAGCACCGTGGAGGGAGCTCGATGCATTTCAGATTGACGTCAGGAAAGCAGACCGTCAGCAAACTCGTAAGATAGGTTATGTGGCCACCACTCTGTGAGAGAAAATTGATGGTTTCAGACCAGCTGTCATCTCAAGAGATGTGATTTCAAACAATGCAGCGTCTCACGATTCTAGGTACATGACTCTAAAACGAGATTCAGATCAACTGAGATCCCATGACCCCAGTTCCAGAGGCTTGAATGAGACGCCTTTTAAGGAATCCAAATTTAGAGGCTTAGGTCTGATTCAATCCAGAGAATGTTGGTTTGTGGAACAAGACCCTTTTTCTCGCATGAATCTAGAGCTAGGTTATCAGATCCTCAAAAATTCAGAGAATCTGAGAATATAATTTCTCGTTTTCCAGATTCCCAGGAAGGCAGGTTTTCAGGTTGAGGTTTTCCGTGCCTGCTGTCAAGATCGTCTTACACTAGCTGGACACATTCTCACTTTTTGAGGCCTTCAGAATCTAGTAGGACCAACTGGTAGATATTCCTCAGTCATAGTAGCAAATTGTGGGGAACTCTGTTAAATAATAATGAAATAATTGTGTGTTATGTTCCTATACAATGTTTAGTGATGGACTTGCACAAAAATTTTCATGAGCACCAAATCTCTCTGCGGTCAGAAATATGGAATGAACTTTGAATTCAGTTCAGAACTATTTTGTTTTGAATTTTGCTACATAAGAACGCCTATTGATGAGTTACTTATGAACAGGCTTGTCCATTTATTCGTAATTGCAAAAGTCTTTCAACAGGTTAATAACTTGTTTTCTCTCATAGTCATCTGCAACACTTGTTTGTGTAATGTTTTTTGCTGGTTTATGTAACTTAAAGGAAGAATATCACATTTTGTACGCATCGAATGACCAATAAAATTCTGTCATTATCAACAGTTTCATCATGTAATTGAAGTTCAGTGTTCAGAGAATTTTGTAAAGCTAATAGCTTAAATATCCAGAGTGTGATTGGTGTACATATATGTCTGTATTTTCTTTATTTGAACAGTTTTGTCATTGAAGATATGTATTGTGCAATTATTTATGTAACATAATTTAAAAAAAAAAATGTTTCTGAATAAATAACAAATGCAAAATTTAAAAAATACTGCTGTGTGTTTTTTATTAAACATGAAATGCTGCTTATGAGGAATTGAGAAGCAGCGATGAATTCCTGAAGTACAGATGTATAGAAAAGGTGAAGTGCGCTTTTGCATTTCTGAATAAAATGTTTTGCTTGTTATTCAGTGAAACATCTTTCTAGTTAGTTACACAATTTTGCAACACCATAGGCACTATGGCACCATTACTAGTGAGCAGTTTATTTTTCCCGGCATGTCAAAATTGTCATCCATTCCTAATTTCACTGCTAAATGAATGGTGATGACCACAAGATACTTATTGTCATTTCAGATACTGAAATACCCCAATAGAAAAATGGGTCTGGAGAAAACAAATATTAGACATGGAAATAGGTAATTACAAAAGATTGTTCTCAAAGGTGGAACGTAATATTATATCAAAAGAAAAATTCACTTGAGAATGCTTTAAAATGATGCACCCGGCTAGCATTTCCTTTGAGGGTAAAGTCCAGCGCTCTCAGTTCAAGCATTTAAGAGTGAAAATATTATGCTTAACTTTAAGAACTGGTCTTTCCTTCTCATCATTAGGCGTGAATGTCCATCCACTTTTTCCTATCTTTCTGCAACCTATCTTTAAACGTGTCTCCTGGGAGCACCAGCATTTTGCCTTCTGAATGTAAGTACATGCCAGTTATTTTGTTTCTTCGTCATTTCACAGCGTAAATATAATGGCTCTCACAATTCCAATAGACAACAAAAAAGTAAGAATACTGAAATATTTTTTTACTCTCTGACTAATGGACGACTATAACAGTTGAAGTGCACCATACACAACTGCTGTAGAGTTGATGTGATGGGATACAATGATTTTGGAAATGGCACCGACAGCAGCAAACTGCACATGTCACTTTGGTGCCAGCTGGGACTATCGATAGGCCGAGTTTCACTAAGCAGGGCCTACACCTAAAGAGAATTGTAAAGGGGAGATTAATACAGCTGATTCATGGATGTGTAGGGAAGTAGACCTCGGGCACGGCCGCCTGTATACAGGCGGCCGTGCCTCGGGCCATACATAGTCTGGTAACTGTTGTCATGTATAGGGGAAGTAGATCTCTTTCAGAATAAATGCTTAACTGACTTTGATTCCGTAAGGAATCATCGTGCACGGCGACTTCGCTCTATCATAAGGAAGGATAGGACACACAGCAATCAGTCGTAATTCCATGGGTTTTTATTATTCCTCCATATCCAGATTTCAGATATAAATATCTATCTTCAGTGCTTTTGAGTGAGCTATAATCCAACAAACTCGCAGCAGTCCACGTTACTATATCACGTAGTGACATGTACTGCTGCGAGTTTGTTGGATTGTAACTCTCACTCAAAATCACTCGATGGCTATTTATAGCTTAAATCTGGATATGTGAGAATAATAAAAACCAGTGGAATTGCAACTGTTTCAGGATTGTGCATTGTTATTGGAATAGGAATACAGTTTAAATTGTGACCCTGCCTCACAAGGGGACCACACTCACCCGTCATCACCAAATTTGTGGTGATGCTGGGCTTGGCCAGAACAGAAGTGGGGACTCCAGATGGCCAAGCATTTAGAGGAAGCAGCATTTCTGGGATGGGGTGGGCGAACCATGAGCTATTTATGTTACTGTAATTTCCAGGTGGCTGTTTGCATAGAGGAAAGAATACAGAACAGTAATCCGAGGGTCGTCGGTTCGGCTCTTTATTCAGGTTTTTTTTTATTTTTTAATTTTTATTATATATATATATAGACACACACACACACACACACACACACACACACACACACACACACTGCAAATAACTTTTGAGAAAGGGACTCTACAGCTTACACGAGAACTTCATATATAAAATTAGTAGTTTTTCAGCATCTTGCACACATTACAAATGATGCATTTGTACAATTAGACATTTGTTTTAAGGTTTCTATAGAAAAAGAAACTTGGTTTACTTTCATAAAAGGTTCTCTCTCATTGTAAAGCTTGGTGCATAATGTGTCATTTCTTCAAATATTGGCGAGGATATCTCGTGGTGTCCAGTTGAATATATTTTGATGCAGTCTTCTTGGGATGTTATTTCTTTCTGTCTCTCTCTCTCTCTCTCTCTCTCTCTCTCTCTCTCTCTCTCTCTCTCTCTCTCTTTCCGTGTGTGTGTGTGAGATAAGAGCAGTTTTGAAGCTTACTGATCAAATTCTTCACCTGATGATCAGACAGACATCGTAGGCTTGTACTGGCAGAGCGCATTTGGGAAAATCACTTTAATACTGCACTTCTCATCCTCCCCTAGAAATCTTGTCGAATAATTGTGGATTTGTTTGTCCTCGCCAGGAGTCAGTCAATACGGTTCTACAGGTGGTCGAATGGCAGGGAGGGTCCAGACCTGAAGTTAAACAAGAACAGGAAATTTTGACAATTACAGAACATATATGAAGCCTGTCTAAAAAGTATCCGACCTTTGGCCAGAAAAAATATTTCAAATACCTCACAGGGTTGGGACCCTAATCCCCTTCAAAGTAGGTCCATTGTGCTTGCACACACTGAGCCCCCCGATCCTTCCACTGCAGGAAACACCTCCAGAAGTCTTCTTTTGGAATGGTGTTCAGCTATGTCATCGTGTTCCACATTCTCTCTTCTCTAATCTCAAAACGAGATTCTTTCAGTGGCGTCTTCAATTTTGGAAACGACTGGAAGTCACAAGGAGCCATTTCTGGAGAGTAGGGAAGTTGGCGAATGGCTGTAATTCCATATTTGGCCAAGAAATTTTGGATCAAGTGGGATGAATGTGCAGGGGCATTGTTGTGATGCAGTTGCCAGTTTTTCGCCGTCCACACGTGTGGTCTTTTGCACCGAGCTGCATCACAGAGTCGCCGGAGAACATATTGATAGCACTCCTTTGTCACTGTTTGTCCTTACGGTGCATACTCGTGATGCACAATTACACAGACATGAAAGAAGACAGTCAGCATTACCTCAATTTTGCTTCGAATCTGCCGCACTTTCTTCAGCCTCGGAGACTCGGGATGCTTCCATTGCGACGACTATCTTTTTGTTTCTGGGTCGTACCCGTACACCCACGACTCATCTCCAGTTATCACGGTGTTCCGAAACCCACGATCAGTGTTGGTGGTGTCTAGAATGTCCCATGGAATGTCAAAATGGAGGCCTTTTTGTTCTGGCAACAACAACTTGGGCACGAATTTCACAGCCACTCAGTGCATGTTCAAATCATCAGGCAAAATTAGCATGTGCAGAATCTTTACTCACTCCAACCTCTTGGGCAATCTCCCGCACGGTCAGCCATCACCAAATTTCGCACCATCTCAACAACAGCTGCGTTCTGAGCAGTTTGGGGCTTGTCAGAATGCTGGTCCCTCTTCGCTATTGTGCGGCCATTTTTCTATCGGTTGAACCACTCCTTAATTTGTGTTACACCCATCGCATCTTCTCCAAACACCTGCTGAATCTTACGAATTGTTTCGCTTTGATAATCACCGAGCTTTTGACAAAATTTGATGCAGTATCTCTGCTCAACATGTTCAGTCGTCTTGAGAGAATTGGTAATCTGATGAACATGTTGTGTAGCACCTTGCTCAACAACCGACAGGCAGTGACTGACGCGCTGGAAGGCGAGGATAAAATTCATGCTTGCGCATAAAGGTCTCTTCCTTTACTGTGTACAGCGGCACCACGCTATCATCTCTATTTTGTGCAGGAAAATCAGAGGTTGGATACTTTTTATAGACAGACCTCGTATTTCAGTATACGGGATATGTGGGGGCACACCAAGTGTAGGGAGCTGCCAGGTATAGGCGAATCTAGAATGTCAAATTAACTAAAGAAGTGGGCAACAGGGAGATGTGGCTGCTCATGCTAAGTTCCTGTTGGTGGCCAGAGAGACTGCCTCCTCGGAAAGATGTCTTTTCTACTCGAGGCCTGGATCCATAGAGGGACGTACTATGTTCTGTTCTCCAGCATCCATGCACCTGATCTGCCTACGATGCACTAGCAACTTTGACAGAGAGCTGAAGGCGTCTCTTGTCAGCAGTTTTAACTGGACAGAATTTCTCTAGTTGTAAAAGGCAGGCAGCCTGTGTCTTGAAAAGGCAATTGATGTTACTGTTGGAAATATTTTGTAAAGATGTGACTGGTGCCATTGGGAAAACACTTTAAACCAATTCCCTAAAAATTCCTCGATTGGCTGCCACCACATACAGAGTAAATTTATTCACCTGCATGTAGGGCTTCATCACATCAGTAAAATGTTTTTGCATGAAGTGGTTGTAAGTTATCCAGATTTTGATCAAGTAATGATGGCATTCCTATATTTTGCCACAAACTTGTACACTGTTTTTCGGATCCTTGGTTCAAAATTCTTCTTTGCCTTAACTTTTCATGCCTCTTATGAAAACTTTAACAACTACAGCATACTGAGCATTGCTTTGGTTCATTTACAATGTAAGGTAAATAAAAATTGAAGTTAAAACAGAAGTTTCTGTATAACGACTCTTAACCAATGATACTTGGATTGCTGTTCTGTATTCCTTCCACTGCGCCAGCCACTGTCTCGAAACTATGTTAACACAAATGGCCCGAGCATTGCCTGAACTGTGCCAAAAAAAAAAAAATGCAATTATCTCTCAGTGCTTGGCCATCTGGAGCTTCCACTTTTGCCACTTTCATTTTTTGTCACACCCTATCTATTCCATAAATTCAGACAAAATCAGTGATAACAAGTATGCGTGGTTGCCTTTAGTACACTAGGTGAAAAGAGAAACTTCAAAATACCAGTAACTGAATAAACAGCATTTGACATCAAGAAAAAATTAATGATTTGTGTATCAGTTACCTAATGGGAGTATGCATACTTTTAATAATAAAATAACAGAAATTCATAGGTGAAACTAAAATGGCAACATAATTTTTATGGACATTTACACACAAATATCTCAACTAAAACTAGTAACACCTCATAAACATCCTTAAGTTTCAGCATGTCCATGTCACTCAACAGTGCAACAAGGTTAACTGTAGCAGCATTGAAATGAACTATATAGTCATAAATATGGACAGAGAAAAGTGTGATGTAGCTGTGAACTATCCTGTACTATGACAATTTTTTTTCTAACAGCAGCAAAATCAAGTATGGAAAAAATTTCTTAACTAGAGATCTAAAAGGGACTTTTATTCGAAGTCAAAGTGCAAGATTTTTCGTGAGAATCAGTAAACCAAAGTCTGTAGAGAAACCAATAGTAATGTGAAAGATCTGTTCTCAACATTATTTATATTGAAGAGACTTTTTCAGAAATACAAACAAATGGGTAGGAGCAGGTATTTTCAATCCTTCCACATCCCTAAGTATCTCACTTCTGTGTAAATGTAATGATCAGCCAGACTTCTTATATCTCTGTCATAGGTACAGAAATATATATAGGAAGTTGCTAATTGGTGGAAAAAATCTTATAACAAGACAATATTAAGTTCAGAGAATAAAAGCAAAGCAGTCTCAGATGTCAGGAGACTGGGAGAGTCAAACAAAAGCATAGAAACATACTGATAAGGATGGGGAATAAAGTAATAAATGATCCACACGAACTAGATGACTTGCTGAATGAACATTTCTCAAGTCTTGGAGAAGAATTAACAAAATTATACAAGAACAAATACAACCTATAAATAATTATGCAGCAAGTACAATTATGTAATTACCATTCACAAACCATGAAGTCAGTAAGTATGTGTGTCATAAATTGCATACAATTTTGCTTTAACATGTAATTTAATCATTCACAGCAGGGAACTTAAGGAGTATTGATAACAGGCAAAAACCGTGTTCTTGCTAAAGAAATGTAATGCAGAAGACAAAGAAAACTAAAGGCCCATTTTCCTGCTATCATCAGTTAGGAAACACTATAGATTTATTTAATTTGAAAGGAAAGTCGCCAGTAAGGTCTTTGTCAAAAATAGATGACAGAACCCTCCCCCCCCCCCCCCCCCCACACACACACACACACACACACACGCACACACGCAAACGCAAAATGACTCTCACGACTGAGGCCACACTGTGAGAGCAGCGGCAACTGGACAACTGGGTGATGATAAGGAGGCAGCTGGGGCAGGGAGGCAGAGGGATAGTAGGGTGGTGGTGACGGACAGTGAAGTGCTGTAGGTTAGCTGGATGGAAGGTGAGAAGTGGGTAGTGGGGTGGGAGGGATTACATAAAAGGGGAGAACTAAAAAGTCGGGGTGGAATGAGGGCTGTGTAGTGCTGTAATGGGACCAGGGAAAGGGCTGGGTGTGTGAGGACAATGACTAACAAATGCTGAGGCCAGGAGGGTTATAGGAATGTAGGATATATTGCAGAGAATGTTCCCATCTGAGCAATGCAGAAAAGCTGAGGATCCCAATGGCACAGGCTGTGAAGCAGTCATTGAAATGAAGAAGGGTGTCATCTTTGGCAGCATGCTCAGCAACAGGGTGGTCCACTTGTTTCTGGGCCACAGTTTGTCGGTGGTCATTATGTGGACAGACAGCTTGTTGGTTGTCATGACTACATAGAATGCATCACAGTGGTTGCAGCTTAGCTTGTAGATCAAATGACTGGTTTCACAGGTAGACCTGCCTTTGATGGGATAGGTGATGTTAGTGACTGGACTGGAGTAGGTGGTGGTGGGAGGATTTATGGGACCAGAATTGCATCTAGGTCTATTACAGGGTAAGAGCCATGAGGTAAGGGGTTGGGAACAGGGACTGTGTACGGATGTCTGTTCATAACTCGTACACATGACGAACCGGAGACACTGGCTCGGACCCAACCATGCAGAGGGAACACTGACCCAAGTCTCACAAGATGACCAATTGAAGGGGCCCTGAAGTGGTCAGAAGACCAAAAACATGTCGCCTGATGAGGCGACTGACCGAACGACCAACCAACGGTCATCCCCGCACAAGTCTTCTTCTGTCGGACAGTGCATGTGTCACCAGCAGTCGGCAAGTACTGGTTGTGCAGACCTTACTGGAGCTCCATACCAACTGAACTCCAGACACACGACGACCCGGAAATACTAGCAGTCGCTCCAAAGATAGTGCGAGAGTTCTCTTACTGATAAGTGCTGCTGCTGCCATTCACGGGCAGGCAAACCAGCAACTTAGTGATGCTAGTAAATCGAATAAGAAACGGGATGGCAGTACTGCAAAGACAAGATGTCAAGTAATAAACAGCACGAACACGAGCCGCGCACGGCTCAGTAGATCAACACCTGCAGCCTGGAGCCTATTCCCCCCCCCATATAAAAGATACCAACCATTTCCTCCACCAGCTCTCCACCGTTCCTGTCCGTGACCACACGTTGACCTGCTCATCACTATCGATGCCACCTCCCTTTACACTAACATCCCTAATGCCCACGGCTTTACCACTATCGAACACTATCTTTCCCAACACCTGATGAATTCCAAACCAACAATCTCCTTCATAGTCACTATGACCAACTATTTCCTCACCCACAAGTACTTTTCCTTTGACAGCATTACGTACAAACTTATTTGGGGTACGGCTATGGCCATCCGCATGGCACCATCCTATGCCGACCTATTCGTGGTCCATATAGAGAAATCCTCCCTAAACACCCAGAATCCTAAACCCCTCATCTGGTTCAGAGTCACTGATGACATCTTTGCAAACTACATTGAGGGTAGGGACACCCTATCCACACTCCCCCAGAACCTCAACACCTTCTCCCCCATTTGCTTCACCTGGCCCTACTCAATCCAACAAGCCACCTTCCTAGATGTTGACCTCCACCTCGAAGATGGCTAAATCAGTACCTCTGTCCATGTCCAAACTACTAACCACAGCAATACCTCCACATCAACATATGCCACCTGTTCCATACCAAGAAGTCCCTTCCATAGAGCCTAGCCACCCATAGTTGTCTCATCTGTAGTGACGAGCGGTCTCTCTCGAAGTACGCTGAGGGTCTCACTGAAGCCTTCACAGACCGTAATTATCCTGCCAACCTTGTACAAAAAAAATATCCCATGTTTAATCTTTCCAGTCTCCCATCTCCCAAAAGTCCCATCATCCGGCCTTGGAGGAGCATTCCCCTCATAACTCAATACCACCCAGGACTGGAATAACTGAATTGCATTCTTCACCAGGGTTTCGACTACCTCTCCTTGTGCCCTGAAATGAGAATTGTCCTACCCACTATACTTCCCACTCCTCCCCCATTGGTATTCCACTGTCCACCAAACTTGCACAATCCTTACACAATCCCTGCTCCCAAGCTCTTACCTCATGGCTCACCACCACCACCACTTACTCCAGTTCGGACACAAACATCACTTATCCCTTACCCTACCATCTGTCCCGTCCCTGCCCCAGCCTCCTCCTTACCCTCACCCAGTCGCCACTCCCATCATGCACTGGTGCTGGTGCTCACACTGTGGCCTCAGTTGCCTGAGACTGTGTGTGTGAGTTACATTTGCACTGTGTGTGTGTGTGTGTGTGTGTGTGTGTGTGTGTGTGTGTGTGTCGTCTATTTTTGGCAAAGGCCTTACTGGCCGAAAGCTTTTGTTTGTGACAGTCTCTTTGTTGTGCCTATCTGTGACTCAGCATCTCCATTATATGATGAGTAGCGACTTCCCTTTTCCTAATATTCTTACAGTCCATCATGGATTTTTTGTTGTTATAAAGAATTACATGGAAAGATAAAAAAAATTTACTCAAAAAATGGTGGCAGGGCAAAACACACACACACACACACACACACACACACACACACACACACACACACACACACACACACGAGGGTTTAACTCTTACAAGCTTTCGGAGCTAGTGGCTTCTTCTGGCAGAAGAGTTTAAGGGTAAGAAAGAGGAGTGAAGGAATAGGACTGGAGAGGTTTAGGGGAAGGGGTACAGTTCAGAAATGTCACCCAGAACCCTGGGTCAGAGGAGACTTACCAGAAGGTATAAGAAGCAAAGACTTATTGTTGGGGACTGCACCAAACAGATTGCAAAATCTGAGAGTTTAAAGGTGGAAGGCAGGGTAGTGAGCAAGACAGAGATTACCACTAAAACATGATTAACGAGTTAATAAGAGTGAAAAAGATAAGTGAATTGTGTGTAACAGACGTGGGAGGGGGGACGGCAAAAAATAGACAGGTCCGAAAATGAAAGATGAAGAAAACTGAAATGGAGTGAAAAAAAGAGTAGTTACTGTGAAGAAATGCTGAGACGGAATGAGTTAATGTAAATTAAGGCCATGTGAGTGGCGAGAAACAAGGACATGTTGTGATGCTAGTTCCCACCTGCAGAGTTTTGAGAAACTGGTGTCTGGGGAAAGAATCCAGGTGGCACGTGTGGTGAAACAGGCACTGAGGTCGTGACTGTCATGTTGTACAGCATGCTCAGCAACAGGGTATTGTGTGTTGCCTGGATACACCCTCCACCTATGCCCATTTATCCTGACTGACAACTGGGTGGTAGTTATGCCGATGTAAAAGGGCAAAGAGTGTTTACTTAATAGATGGTATATGACACGTCGTTTCACAGGTGGCTGTCACTTTGATAGTATATGTCTTGCAGTGTGGACGGTCACTGGGGTAGGAGCCATAGAGTAGGGAGATGGGTGCAGAAGGAGCAGAGGGTCTGACAAGGATATTGCAGGGATTGGGAGGGTGACGAAATGCTGTTCTAGGTGTAGTGTGCAAAAACTCGAAACGAATTGATCTCCTTTCAGGGCATGGTTTTAGGAAGGTATGGCCTTGTCTTAGTAGCTAATTAATACATTCAAAAACAGGATAAAAATGAGTGACCGCCACGGATAGCTGAGTGGTCAGCGTGACAGATTGCCGTCCTACGGGCCCGGGTTCGATTCCCGGCTGGGTCAGGGATTTTCTCCGCTCAGGGACTGGGTGTTGTTTGTCTTCCTCATCATTTCATCCCTATCTGGCACGTAGGTCGCCCAATGTGGCGTCGAATGTAATATGACCTGCACCAAGGCAATCGGACTTGCCCCATAAGGGGACTCCCGGCCAATGACGCCAAACACTGATTTCCATTTTCCACTGGGTGACAAGTGGTGTACTCCGAAGTTGTGTTTTGGAGGGATCAGCAGAACCAGGATTGGATGTGATGGCCCAAGAAATGTGCTTTTAAACTAGGATGTTGGGATAATTACGTCCAGTGAAGGCTGAAGGGAGAATGGCAGTGTATTACTGTAAAGAGTATGCATCCAAACGAATATGTTTGGCTTGAATGCCAAGGCTGTATGGGAGGAAACATTTGATATGGAAGGGATAGCAACTGTCAGAATGTAAGTACTGTTGCTTATTAGTAGGTTTAATGTGGGCAGTAGTGTGTATGTGGCCTGTGGTGAGGATGAGATCAACATCAAGGAAAGTGGCATGGCATTTGGAATAGGATCATGTGAGATTTAATTAGGAGAAGGTATTTAGAGAATCCAGGAATTTTTACAGGTCAGCCTCACCATGAGTCTATACAGCAAAGGTGTCATCAATGGGCTGAAGGCTAATGGATCTCCAGGAAAGCCCCCTCCAAATGACCCATGAAAAGTTTGTTAAGGAAGGAGCCATCCTGGTTTCCATGGGCATAGCCCTGATGTGTTTGTATGTCTGCCCCTCAAAGATTAAGTAATTGTTGGTAAGTATATAGTTGGTTCAGGAGAGCAACGAGGATATCTTAGGTTTGGGATCCAGTCGGTGTTGACTGCGGACATGTTCAGCAGCAAACAGACCATGTACATGGGGGATATTTGTATAAAGAGAGATAGCGTCAATGGTGATAAGCAAGGTGTGTGGTGGGAGTATGACAGGCACAGATTTCAGACTATCTAGGAAATGGATGGTATCTTTAACATAAGAGGGAAGTCTTTGTGTTACGGGTTGCAGGTGTTGATAAGGCAGGTATACGTTTGGTGGGTGCTTTGAAGCCAACAACTATAGGACAGCCAGGATGTTTGTGTTTATGAATCTTAGGAATAAGGTAAAAGATAGTATGTATTGAGGTGTAAGTTCTTGTGAGGAGCCTGAGGTTTTTGGGAGGGACTGCAGGTCACTTTGAATCACAGGGTATGGAACCTGATAGCAGACGCTGTATGTAGAGGTGTCAGACAGCTGGCATAGACCTTCACTAACGCACTCATGTCAGTCAAGTACCACAGTGGTAGATCCTTTGTTTGCTGGGAGGATAATGATGGAGTCATCACCTTTTAGGGAATGTAGAGCCTGGGGTTCTGCTGAGGATGGGTTAGTCATGTTGTAGGGACTTCGGGGAAGGTTGTGAAGCAAAGCTGGATGTGAGGAGTTCTTAGAAGGCTTGTAAGGGATGATTGTGAGATAGTGCTGGTGAGTCAAGTGGGAACTGTTCAAGGCAGGGTTCAATGTCAGATTTGCTGTTGGAAATGTTTAGTGATTGAGTTGAATATGATATTTTCAGTTGACATTACATGTAAAGGAAAGTAGGTCCTTCACCACGGCAGCATGGTTAAATGCAGGTTTAGGGCTGAAAGTGAAACCCCTGGATAATGTAGATAATTTGAGGGGGTGGGGGTGCCTTCGAAGAGAGATTGAGAACACTGTACTGTTATGAGATTATGAGTTATTACTGGTCTAGGAGTCAGTGGTGAAGGCTGTGGGATAATTACTGGTCTTGGAGTCAGTGGTGAAGGCTGTGGGATATTAAGAAGATTGGCCAAGCTTGGTTTGTAGGAGAGGGGCTGTTTGGGGAGGTGTAGAGGGATAGGAAGGGTAACACCACTGTCGAGGTAGTTTAGGAGAAGGTGGCATAGCTTTTTGAGGTGAAGTCTCGCATGTTGTCACAGTCTAAGTTGCTTGGCAGATGATACCATCCAAGGAAACATGAGGTGCAGAAAACTGCAGGATTTTGTAGATGGATAGAAGTCTGGTGGAGTGGAAACTGGCAGATGAGGCGTATAGGTCACAGATTAGTCAGGTAAGTGCAGAGATTACTGTAGCTGAAACTACAAAAGAGGCTGGTGTAGAGTAGGATTGCACCCAGAAACAGGGACTTTCAATGTTAGGCCTCTGGGACCAGTAGGATTCAATAAACAGAATGTGGGACCTTAAGTTTGATAGTGCAAAAGCATGTTTTTGAAAAGAATGTATTTAATATGCAATGGGATACATCACGGCAGGCGAGGACGGTTTGGAATGTTAGAAATGTTAGAAATGTTGAGGTTGGCAAAAACGACAGGCAGGGGGTGGAAAAAGACAGAAAAAGAGGAAAAAGATAGAAAAGGAGGAAAAAATTCAGATAACTCAGAAAAATTGAGAACAGACAATAGTTAACAACAGGCAATGAGTGGGTGAGAACCTCTCACTGCAAGAGTGATTTATATGATACCAAAAATGATTGGAAAAGAAAGAAAGAAGAAAAAATGGTAGGGAAAGGTGGGAAAGATGATAAAATTTTAAAAGCTGTCCAGACAGAAAGAGGATGTCACGGGAGATAACGTAAACTACTTTGCTTGACAAACAATGTATGAGATGGCAGTAAAAGTATGAAAGAATTGCATATAAAGTACTATTACAAAATCCTGCAGTTATCTGACCCTCATGTTTCCTTGGATGGTATCATCCACCAGGCCAACTTCAGACTGAAACAACATGCAGGACTTCACCTCAAAAAGCTATCCCACCTTCTCCTAAACTTCATCAACAGTGGTGTTTTCCTTCCTGTCCCTGTGAAGCTCTCCAAACATCCACACCATCAACCACCACCCTTCTCCTACAAACCAAGCTTGGCCAACCTGCTTAACATACCAGAGCCTTCACCACTGCCTCCCAGACCAGTAATAACTCATAATCTGATAACCCCTCATCCAAACCACTCCCCCCCCCCCCCCTCAAAAAAAAAAATTATGTATATTATCCAAGGGTCTCACTTTCAGCTGTAACACGCATTTGCACATGCTGCTTTGGTGAAGGACGTACTTTCCTTTACATATAATGTCAACAGGAAATATCACTTAACAACCCAATCCTAAAACTATTCCAACAGCAAACCTGAAACTGACCCCTGCCTTGAACAGTTCCCACCATGTACCCAACTTGATCCACCACGACTATCTCACAGTCATCCCTTAACCGCCTTCTAAGAGTTCCTTACATCCAGCATTGCTTCACAACCTTTTATCAGGTGCCTACAACGTGACTTTAACCTGTCCTCTGCAGAACTCCAGGCTCTATATTCCCTTAAAACTGATGACTCCATCATTATCCTCCCAGCCAACAAAGGATCTACCACTGTGGTATTTGACGGACAACTCTCATTCGGGAGGATGACGGTTGGATCCAGTGTCCAGCTATCCTGATTTAGGATTTCCGTTATTTGCCTAAATCGCTCCAGGCAAATGCCAGTATGGTTCCTTTGAAAGGGCATGGCCGACTTCCTTCCCCATCCTTCCCTAATCCGATGAGACCAATGACCTCGCTGTTTGGTCTCTTCCCCCAAACAATCCAACCCAACCCCTTGACCGACAGGAGTACGTTATTGAAGGTCTATGCCAGCTGTCTGACACCTACATACAGCATCTGCCACCAGGGTCCCATTCCTGCGATTTAAAGTGACCTGCAGCCCCTCCTAAAAACCTCAGGCCACACACATGGACTTACATCTCAACCTGTAGAACTTCTTATCCCACCCAAACCATGCACTCCCACCTTTTACCTTTTTCCTAAGATCCACAAACCCAAACATCCTGGCCGACCAATAGTTTCTAGCTACAAAGCACCCACTGATCGTGTATCTGCCTTAGTTGATCAACATCTGTAATCCACAGTACAGAGCCTTCCCTTCTATATTAAAGATACCAACTGCTTCCTAGATCATCTGAAATCCATGCCAATCCCACTCTTACTTGTCACCGTTGATGCCATCTCCTTCTATACCGACAACTCCCACATACATGGTCTGTCTGCTGCTGAACATTTCCTCAGTCAACACCCACCTGATTCCAAACCTATGATATCCTTGCTCTCCTCAATCAACTTTACACTTACCAACAATTACTTCACCTTTGAGGGGCAGACACACGAACAGATCAGGGGTACGGCCCTGGGAACCGAGGTGGCTCCTTTCTATGCCAACCTTTCAGTGGATTGCTTGGAGGGGGCTTTCCTGGGATCCAAAACCTTCAGCCCCTGGTTTGGTTTAAAAACATTGATGACATCTTTGCTGTACAGTCTCACGGTGAGACTGACCTGTTTAAATACCTTCTCCTAATTAAATTTCACTGAAGGCCAGCTGCACACTTCCGTCCACATCAAGCCTACCAACAAACAACAGTACTCACATTTTAACAGTGTCCATCTTTTCCATATCAAATGTTCCCTCCCACACAGCCTTGGCATTCAAGGCAAATGTATTTGTTCTGATGCAGACTCTTTACAGCAATACATCACCATACTCACTTCAGCCTTCACTGAACATAATTATCCCAACAGCCTTGCTCAAAAGCAGATTTCCCAGGCCATCACATCCAATCCTGGTTCTGCTGATACCTCCAAAAAACAACTGTGGAATACACCACTTGTCACTCAGTATTATCTTGGTCTTGAATGTATTAATCAGCTACTAAGACAAGACCATGCCTTCCTAAAATCATGCCCTGAAATGAGATCCATTCTGTCTGAACTTTTGCACTCTACACCTAGAACAGCATTTCGTTGCCCTCCAAATCTGCTCCTTCTGCACCCATCTCCCTACCCTATGGCTCGTACCCCTGTGACCGTCCCCCCTGCAAGACTTTCCCTATGCATCCTCCTACCACCACCTATTCCAGCCCTGTAACTGGCAAGACATACTATCAAAGGGACAGCCACCTGTGAAACGACATGTCATATACCATTTATTAAGTAAACACTCTTTGCCCTTCTACATCGGCGTAACTACCACCCAGTTACGTCAGGATTAATGTTGGACGGTGTATACTGGCAACACACAATACCCTGTTGCTGAGCACACTGTGAAACATGACAATTGTGACCTCAGTGCCTGTTTCACCACACATGCCATCTGGATTCTTCCCCCAGACACCAGTTTCTCAGAACTCCGCAGGTGGGAACTAGCTTCACAACACATCCTTGGTTCTCGCCACCCACATGGCCTTAATTTATGGTAATTCCTTTTGTCTCAGCATTTCTTCACAGTAACTATTCCTTTCTTCACTCCATTTTAGTTTTCTCCATCCTACATTTCCTGACCTGTCTATTTTTCACCGTCCCCCCTCCCACCTCTGTTACATACAATTCAGTTAGCTTTTCACTCTTATTAACTCGTTAATCATGTTTTAGTTGTAATCTCTGTCTTGCATACTATCTTGTATTACACCTTTAAACTCTCAGGTTTTCAAATCTTGTCCAGTGCAGTCCCCAGAATCAGTCTTTCCTTCTCATCCCATTCTGTAAGTCTCCCCTGACCTGGGGTTCTGGGTGACTTTTCTGAACTGTACCCCTTTCCCTTAACCTCTCCAGTAATTTTCCTTCACCCCTCTTCCTTGCCCTTAAACTCTTCTGCCAGAAGAAGGATCCATTGGCTCCAGAAGGTTGTAAAAGTTTAACCCTTTTGTGGGTATGTTCCCCTGCCACCACTTGGTGAGTAGATTTTTTTTATCAATCCATTTACTTTATAAAGAATTTCATGGATACTCTATCTAAATCAAATTTTGGTTTCAAAGAGGTAGAAGTACAGAATTAGCCACAGGAGAATTCCCAAAAGTCCTACCAGTTGCTCTTGACAAGCATGATTGTGTCACAGGCATATACATATATATTTTTAAGGTCTCTACTAAATCATAAGCATGAGGAATAAGAGACGTAGCTATCCTGTTTCGGTCATACCTACCAGATAAGGTACAAAGAGTACGGAGAACACAGACCACAAATAAGGCTGCACTTTTAGTGGTACATGTGTCAGAACAAATATATCATAAAATCACTTCCTCGAGGCAGGTCGTTAGGAACACAAATGAAACCCTCAAGGAAGTTAACAATTAGGTAACATGCAATACATTTACACTGCAAATAAAGGAAACAAATGCCATGACTTTGTTATCAGTGGGAAAATGACACTGTTGAATTAAAAGTAGATGGTAACTCTGTAGATTGTGAAATAAAACAAAAATTTCTAGGGATGAATATTGATTCCAGTTGAAGTGGTGTGAAGAGACAGAGATAATTGTAAAATGAATTCCATCAGCATGGAACAGACAGTGTCTTTTAGTTATTAGTTACAGAATTCTTTTCACGTGAACAAATGAACGAAATAGGAAAACAATAGCAGATTACGGATAAGGGCCATAAGAATAATGGAAAATAGAAAGCAGGCTCATTTTATAGATCTGTTCGTGACACTGGGATTTTAGCTATATCATGTAAGTTCATTTATTAATCTGTGATGCATGTCAAAAAGCCACTGAGATTTACTACACAAACAGCTCTGTGCATGACCACGAGAGAAGATATAGACTGATATAGCCTGGAATAAAATCCACATTCTAATATTATAATAGCAAAATTAACTCTCTCTGTTTCGCTTTCACAACTAAACAGCTTAACTGATTTGCATAAAATTTGGTATGGAGATAGCTCCAATGCTGGAGAAGCACATGGGCTACTTTAGAAGGTGTGTAGTTGTTGTTGTTGTTGTTGTTGTGGTCTTCCGTCCTGAGACTGGTTTGATGCAGCTCTCCATGCTACTCTATCCTGTGCAAGCTTCTTCATCTCCCAGTACCTACTGCAGCCTACATCCTTCTGAATCTGCTTAGTGTATTCATCTCTTGGTCTCCCTCTATGATTTTTACCCTCCACGCTGCCCTCCAATACTAAATTGGTGATCCCTCGATGTCATAGAACATGTCCTACCAACCGATCCCTTCTTCTAGTCAAGTTGTGCCACAAACTCCTCTTCTCCCCAATCCTCTTCAATATTTCCTCATTAGTTATGTGATCTACCCATCTAATCTTCAGCATTCTTCTGTAGCACCACATTTCAAAAGCTTCTATTCTCTTCTTGTCCAAACTATTTATCGTCCACGTTTCACTTCCATACATGGCTACACTCCATACAAATACTTTCAGAAACGACTTCCTGACATTTAAATCTATACTCGATGTTAACAAATTTCTCTTCTTCAGAAACGCTTTCCTTGCCATTGCCAGTCTACATTTTATATCCTCTCTACTTCGACCATTTTCAGTTATTTTGCTCCCCAAATAGCAAAACTCCTTTACTACTTGAAGTGTCTCATTTCCTAATCTAATACCCTCAGCATCTCCCGACTTAATTCGACTACATTCCATTATCCTCGTTTTGCTTTTGTTGATGTTCATCTTGTACCCTCCTTTCAAGACACTGTCCATTCTGTTCAGCTGCTCTTCCAAGTTCTTTGCTGTCTCTGACAGAATTACAATGTCATCGGCGAACCTCAACATTTTTATTTCTTCTCCATGGATTTTAATACCTACTCCAAACTTTTCTTTCGTTTCCTTTATTGCTTGCTCAATATACAGTTTGAATAACATCGGGGATAGGCTACAACCCTGTCTCACTCCCTTCCCAACCACTGTTTCCCTCTGATACCCCTCTACTCTTATAACTGCCATCTGCTTTCTGTACAAATTGTAAATAGCCTTTTGCTTCCTGTATTTTACCCCTGCCACCTTCAGAATTTGAAAGAGAGTATTCTAATCAACATTGTCAAAAGCTTTCTCTAAGTCTACAAATGCTAGAAATGTAGGATTGCCTTTCCTTAATCTTTCTTCTAAGATAAGTCATAGGGTCAGTATTGCCTCACGTGTTCCAACATTTCTACGGAATCCAAACTGATCTTCCCTGAGGTCGGCTTCTGTCAGTTTTTCCATTCATCTGTAAAGAATTCGCGTTAGTATTTTGCAGCTGTGACTTATTAAACTGATAGTTCGGTAATTTTCACATCTGTTAACACTTGGTTTCTTTAGGATTGGAATTATTATATTCTTCTTGAAGTCTGAGGGTATTTCGCCTGTCTCATACATCTTGCTCACCAGATGGTAGAGTTTTGTCAGGACTGGCTCTACCAAGGTGTCAGTAGTTCTAATGGAATGTTGTCTACTCCCGGAGCCTTGTTTTGACTCAGGTCTTTCAGTGCTCTGTCAAACTCTTCACGCAGTATCTCATCTCCCATTTCATCTTCATCTACATCCTCTTCCATTTCCATAATATTGTCCTCAAGTACGTCGCCCTTGTATAGACCCTCTATATACTCCTTCCACCTTTCTGCTTTCCCTTCTTTGCTTAGAACTGGGTTTCCATCAAGGCTCTTGATTTCATGCAAGTGGTTCTCCTTTCTCTAAAGGTCTCTTTAATTTTCCTGTAAGCAATATCTATCTTACCCCTAGTGAGACGAGCCTCTACATCCTTACATTTGTCCTCCAGCCATCCCTGCTTAGCCATTTTGCACTTCCTGTCGATCTCATTTTTGAGATGTTTGTATTCCTTTTTGCCTACTTCATTTACTGCATTTTTATGTTTTCTCCTTTCATCAATTAAATTCAATATATTCTTACCCAAGGATTTCTATTAGCCCTCGTCTTTTTACGTACTTGATCGTCTGCTGCCTTCACTACTTCATCCCTCAAAGCTACCCATTCTTCTTCTACTGTATTTCTTTCCCCCATTACTGTCAATTGTTCCCTTATGCTCACCCTGAAACTCTGTACAACCTCTGGTTCTTTCAGTTTATCCAGGTCCCATCTCCTTAAATTCCCAACTTTTTGCAGTTTTTTCAGTTTTAATCTGCAGTTCATAACCAATAGATTGTGGTCAGAATCCACATCTGCCCCTGTAAATGCCTTACAATTTAAAACCTGGTTCCTAAATCTCTGTCTTACCATTATATAATCTATCCGATACCTTTTAGTATCTCCAGGGTTCTTCCATGTATACCACCTTCTTTCATGATTCTTGAACCAAGTATTAGCTATGATTAAGTTATGCTCTGCACAAAATTCTACCAGGCGGCTTCCTCTTTCATTTCTTAGCCCCAATCCATATTCACCTACTATGTTTCCTTCTCCCCCCTTTTCCTATTGACGAATTCCAGTCACCCATGAGTATTAAATTTTCGTCTCCCTTCACTACCTGAATAATTTCTGTTATCTCATCATACATTTCATCAATTTCTTCGTCATCTGCAGAGCTAGTTGGCATATAAACTTGTACTACTGTAGCAGGCGTGGGCTTCGTATCTATCTTGGCCACAATAATGCGTTCACTATGCTGTTTGTAGTAGCTTACCCGTACTCCTATTTTTTTATTGATTATTAAACCTACAGCTGCATTACCCTTATTTGATTTTGTATTTATAACCCTGTATTCACCTGACCAAAAGTCTTGTTCCTCCTTCCACCGAACTTCACTAATTCCCACTATATCTAACTTTAACCTATCCATTTCCCTTGGTAAATTTTCTAACCTACTTGCCCGATTAAGGGATCTGACATTCCACGCTCCGATCCGTAGAACGCCAGTTTTCTTTCTCCTGATAACGACATCCTCTTGAGTAGTCCCCGCCCGGAGATCCGAATGGGGGACTATTTTACCTCCGGAATATTTTACTCAAGAGGACGCCATCATTATTTAATCATACAGTAGAGCTGCATGCCCTCGGGAGAAATTACGGCTGTAGTTTCCCCTTTCTTTCAGCCGTTCGCAGTACCAGAACAGCAAGGCCATTTTGGTTAGTGTTACAGGGCCAGATCAGTCAATCATACAGACTGTTGCCCCTGCAACTACTGAAAAGGCTGCTGCCCCTCTTCAGGAACCACACGTTTGTGTGGCCTCTCAACAGATACCCCTCCGTTGTGGTTGCACCTACGGGACGGCTATCTGTATCGTTGAGGCACGCAAGCCTCCCCACCAATGGCAAGGTCCATGGTTCATGTGTAGTACAACATATTTATTGATCTGAAGAATATAATGCAAAATACAGAACAATAATTACTCTTTGAAAATGCTATTTACTCTGCCAAATCACTGCAGGTTGTTGGGTCTAAAAGCAAGTAGTTGATAGTTGTTGCACTATGTCCTGCAATCCTCTCAAGGAATTTTACTGTGGAAAAGAATCCAAACTTCGACATCAACAATTCTAAGCAACCCGTCATTACTTCCTGGCAGGAAGTCATTATTAAAGCCTGAAAAAAAATTGTCGTAAGTCTGCATAACTTCACTCAAACTGCTGCTAGCTGCTTTATGAAGCTCAAGGTACTTCCTGCCGGTGGCCTGTAAGCTGCCAATATAGTAAGATTGACTTCCAGATGCAGTCTCCACATGAAGACTGCCACAGCAAGGACACTAACCGGTGACACACAGTAGCAGTCACCTGAATTAGTGGAGCACTTGATTGAATTGAATACACACATGATGTACACTCATGCTCAAAAATGAAGGATAATGCTGATACATGGTGAAACAATGCTCTGGTGGGCAGTTTGCGGGTTCAAATCACCTCGGGGTATGACCGTGCGGTGCATTTGACCTGCGGTCGTCGCACGGTGGTGCTGGCAGCAGTCCACATACGCGGAGTGGTGTTGGTGCATGTCAGAGTACGGTGCAGCGAGTAAGTGTGCAGATGTATTCAGACGTGCTGATGGTGACTGTGTGTTGAAAATGGCTCAAGGAACACATATTGATGACGTTATGAGGGGTAGAATACTAGGGCGACTGGAGGGTGGTCAAACGCAGCAGGTCGTAGCATGGGCCCTCCGTGTACCACAAAGTGTGACCTCAAGATTGTGACAACGATTCCAGCAGACAGGAAACGTGTCCAGGCACTACAGTACGTGACGTCCACACTGTACAACCCCACAAGAAGACCGATATCTCAGCATCAGTGCCCACAGACGGCCACGGAGTGCTGCAGGTAGCCTCGCTCGGGACCTTACCGCAGCCACTGGAACAGTTGTCTCCAGACACACAGTCTACAGATGACTGAACAGACATGGTTTATTTGCCCGGAGACCTGCAAGGAGCATTCAACTGAACCCTGGTCACAGGAGAGCCCGTAAAGCCTAGTGTCAAGAACACAGTACATGGTCATTGGAACAGTGGTCCCAGGTTATGGTCACGGACGAGTCCAGGTATAGTTTTAACAGTGATTCTCGACGGGTTTTCATCTGGCGTGAACCACGAACCAGATACCGACCCTTTAATGTCCTTGAAAGGGACGTGAACAGAGATTGTGGTTTAATGGTGTGGGGTGGGATTATGGTTGATGCATGTACACTCCTGCACGCTTTTAACAGACGAACTGTAACAGGTCAGATGTATCGGGACATCATTTTGCACCAGACGCATTTTCAGGGGTGCAGTGGGTCCCACCTTCCTCCTGATGGATGATAACGCATGGCCCCACCGAGCTGCCATCGTGGAGGAGTACCTCGAAACAGAAGATATCAGGCAAATGGAGTGGCCTGCCTATTTTCCAGATGTAAACCCCATCGAGCACGTCTGGGATGCTCTCGGTCGACGTATCGCTGCACGTCTTCAAACCTCTAGTACACTTCAGGAGCTCCGACAGACGCTGCTGCAAGAACGAGAGGCTATACCCAGCAGCTGCTCGACCACCTGATGCAGAACATGCCAACCCGTTGTTCGACCTGTGTACACGTGCATGTTGATCATATCCTCTATTAATGTCGGGGCACATGCGCCTGAAACAGTGGCGTTTTGTAGCACATGTGTTTCGGGACGGTTTTCTCAACATCACCAATACCGTGGCTTTACAGATCTGTGTCGTGTGTGTTCCCTACGTGCCTATGCCATTAGCACCAGTTTTGTGTAGTGCCACGTTGTGTGGCACCACATTCTGCAGTTATCCTTAATTTATGAACATGAGTGTAGTTGCGGACTCAGTAAATGTGTATATGACTGATCTCTTCACAAAGGCTCAAAGGTCACATTACTAAAAATGTTTTAATAATGTTTTAAGCACAAAACACATCGTATGACAGAACAAAAAGAGTATTCCCTCAAAACAAGTGCATCATATGCTGGACCAATTAAAGTGTACAGGATGAAAAAAATTTTAATGTATCCATTATTATCAATGAAGGCTTATCAGATGTAAAATCAAATAATGAAAACTCCAGGTTGGAATATCAACAATATTAGGAAAGGGACAAGTTGCTACTCACCATAAATATGACCTGTTGAGTTGTAGACAGGCACAGTGAAAAGGCTGTTACATGTTACATCTTTTGGCCAAATCCTTCTTCAGCAAAGAAAACCCACACTCATTCACACACGCAAGTACACCTAACACACACAGCTGCTACTATCGGCAGGGAGGAGGTGATAGGACGAGGTGTCGGAAACTGTTGGGTGGAGGGTGTGAGGACCAAAGGTTCTTGTAAGTTGAAGCCGGATAATTTTTGGAGCGGAGTGTTGTAAGGATAACTCCCATCTGTGCAGTTCAAGAAAGCTTGTGATGTAGGGGAGGATCCAGATGGCTCGGGTTGTGAAGCAGCCACTGAAATCGAGCATTTTATGTTCAGCTGCGTGTTGTGCCACATGGTGGTCTACTTTCCTCCTGGCCCAGTTTGGCAGTCGCTGTTCATCCTGGTGGTGAGCTGATTGGTAATCATATCCATATAGAAAGCTGTGCAATAGTTGTAGCAGAGCTGGTAAATGACGTGGTGGGACAGGATAAACCCGTGACAGGATGAATAGGAAGTGCTGGGCATTTGGATTGGCCAGGTCTTGCACATCAAGGGCATGATCTCTGTGGCACGGGGTTGGGATTCGAAGTAATTTGTAATTTATTTGTGCGAAACATGTAATTACATACATAGCAATTGGTAGTACAATACAACAGTATACAATCTAAATTTACTTTATAATAGGAACTTAAGAATGTAGTCCAAATTATTTGACATAATAATACTTTAGATTTTAGTTTCTACAGTAGGCTATAGA